>NC_081409.1:744788796-746044462 GCF_030272615.1 Cryptomeria japonica
AAATGATTTTTCATCCGTTGAGTTAAACCATAGTAAACCCCCTTTAGGGTTGATTAAGTAAAATGCTTTTATGAAATTGATTTAATCTTGAAGAGATATTGGTGATTTACAATTTGGTCAAGGGTGATGCTTATGATAGGTGATAGGATGTAGTTGTTTTAGGCCACAAACAATAGGCCATCTTGAGCCTTTGTTTAAGCGCTACCATCGTGGGTAGCAACCGCAAAGAAACTGTCTGGGACATTGACCCTAGAAAGGGTTGTGTTCCCACTAATCAGTTTACATCAAACCATAGAGTAGAAAATAGAACTACATATTTTACACCTTGATCTCGTGCAGAAACGGGTATGTAGGCAGTCTTGGGACAGAGTTGTCCCTAGTACTCAGGCATTCGTGGGTGGGGTCTAGGCTTGGTATAGAAGGATTGAATAGAATCCTAATTTGAAAGATAATTAAAATGGAAAAAAAGTAATTCAATGCATACTCGGAAGGAATCCCGTATGGATTCGCTTGACTTCCCAAGGCTTTAAGCCAAATTTTGAGGTGGAATTCAAGCTTGTATTATGTTATTTAATTACTCCTAAGGACGGTGACCTCGGTGCACTTTTGTTACAAGAGTGTAGTACTTAGTGAGTGGCTCAGGACCTGAATGGTCCCAATGAGTCTAAGTCTCTAGCGAGAGCACCTCCTATCCCGATTGGATAGATGCCTACCCCGTATGGGTAGATGCCTATCTCGTATTGGATAGATGAAATATTATGTCCCATATGGACAAATGCCTAACCCGTATGGTTAGATGCTCATCCCAGATGGATGAATGCCTAATCCAAATGGATGGATGCCCAGAGTATGCGATTGAATCAAACATAATGATTAAATTAAACACAAAAAAAAAAAGAATGGTCAATTTTGTCGAGTTAATTTTGGTGGGTTATTACATGTTACAATGGTATGCTTTTATGATTAATCCCCCTTGGGAAATCTATGATACGTTTTCTCTCTTCCTTTCAAAGATTACCACTTCTTGAGACATGTATTTTATATTTACTTATGTCTTTTCTTGCATGTGTTCATGTAAGTTCATTGCACATTTTCTTATGTTTAATCTCTCTCTAGTTGATTGTGTAAGCTCTTCTCATTGTCCCTTAGCTTTGGGGGGAATGATCCTTCTTTCTCTCTTTCTCTAAGGATCCACTTTTCCCTATTGTGTGGATGGTGTGAGATTTATTACTTGATGTCATTCCTTGTGTGAATTTGTTGATTCAAGGATTCTCTCTTATACAAGAGGTGTTAGTCCTTGACTATGACCTTTTTTACACTTGGTAATGTACATCTATGATAAATTCAACCATCCCTCTAGGGGATAAAAGTGAGTCATCCATCATCAAGAATCTCTTTCACCTAGAAATAGGAGGAAGGATTGCATTCTTGTTCTTTCCCTTTCTTGTTCTAGAAGATGTTATATTTTTCCAAGACAACTCCTCTTGGGGGGTAGATGTATTTTTGAACAAAGATCTCTTCTTCTCCAAGGATCACCTTTACACTTACAACAAGATATCTATTTTCAACTATCTTATCCTTGCTTGGAGAGTATTCCCTCTCTTGCTTGGATTTATGACATCGTTGCATAATGGATATCTTCTTTGTGATGAAGGTAGGTATCCTTGTTCTACTTTCCTTAAGATATCAACATCAACCTATGTTGACATCTTAAGGGGGGGCACCCACACTGCTCCTTTGTACTATATACTTCTCTCATGCATTGTACAGTGAGACATTTTTGGAACCAAAGGGAAACCTCTTAGAGAAAGATGTCATCAATTTTCTTGTATAATGGTACATTCTTAGAACCAGAGGGAAACCTCTAAGAGAAATATGTCATCACTTTTTGTACAGTGGGTCATTCTCAGAACTAGAGCACAATCTCTTAGAGCGAGATGTCTTCACTTCTTTTTCTTGTACAGTGAAACATTCTTGGAACTAGAGGAAAACCTCTTAGAGCAAGATGTCATCACTTTTCTCTTGTATAGCGGGCCATTCTCGAAACCAAAGCATAGTCTCTTAGAGTGAGATGATGCCACTTTTCTTTTATGCGGGGTGATTATTCTCAAAACTAGAGCACAAACTCTTAGAGCGAGATATCACACCTTTCTTGACACTTGTACTATACATTCTATACAAGTTGTAGCATACTTGGGCATAGACTCCTATGAGGTAGTTTGTACCTCTTGTACACACATGCGCATGAGGTTGAGCAGAAATAACGGTGTTTTCACTCTCTCTCTTTACATGGATCACCTAGATAGGCTCTAGGGGCGAGATTTTCCATGTCCTTCTCTCCATGGATCACCTAGTTTTAGGGGCGAGATGTCCATGGTTTCTTTCTTCTTTGCTTTTCTTCCCATGGATCACCAAAGTGTGTATTCATGTTCTCTCTCTTCTTCCTCTCATGAACTCATAGTTTTAGTATTGATAGTTCATGGATGATGTTATATTTTCTCTTTTATGTGATCGCTCATGTTTATGTGATGGCATTGGTATTTGTGTCATGATTAGTTGTTGAGACATCTGAGCTCAAGATCTCTTCGACTAATTAGTTTGTCATCTTGTGTCTTGTTCTTGTTGTGTGTATTTTTTCATTGTCTGTGTTTTGTCGTGTGTCTTGTGCCTTTCTGTTTTGTGTTCTCATGCGTATGTTGGCGTGAGTTGAGGCCCTAAGATTTGGGACTTTTTGCTCCTCAATATTAGTGATGTCTTATACTCCTTGTGGTTTTGCTTTGCATCTCTCATCTTCATCTCTCTTTTCTTCTACTTTACCAGCAGTAGTAGTGTAATTCATACTCCTGCTAAAGTGGGGGCTAAATGTAGTGTCATAAAATTATGACCCCTGCAATTTTAACCATATTCTGGGTCCTCACCTTGGCGACAACATCTCCTTCCCTAACTGAGACCTATTTCTACATTTTCACCCCTTCACCCTTCCTCTTTCATGTCCTGTGTCTTCTCTAGACCCTTTGCGGGCCCCAAAATAGGGCAGGACAAGGACGTGGTGCCCCTATCCCCACCCCTTAGGGTGGCCCTATGTCAAGTCTACCCGGTCTCCTATGCATAATTTGTCTTCGGGGTTTGCAATTCCTCTTTGTCGGCCTTTGGTGGTTGAAAATTAATCCTTGAGGCATGTATAAAAAGGAATTCCATACCCTCATTCAAGGGGGGTGGATAGATAATAAAGGGATAAGAGGCATAACGAGAGGATCTAGGATTTCAAGGTCATCATCAAGCATTTAAGCATTCAAGTCTTCTTCATTCATCCATTGGAGCAACATTACAACATTCATTTGCAAGTATGTGTGTGTGTTAGGGTTTTGTCATGTTACGTTTTATTTCATACAACATTTGTGGTTACATTCAAGAAGTAAAGCAATCATCATCAACAAGTTGCAAATCTACAAGGTATACGTTTCCATTGCTTACATTCAAGCATTTGTAATTACTTTCTTTCAAGGTTGATTCATCAATCGAGGTTTGACTGAGGCAAACCCCTATCCACAACCATTCTCCCTCTCTTTTCTGTGTGTAGGTTGCAGGTGTGCAACTATAATTGCAGGTTTGGGCTTCATTTGCAGAGACGGAAGAACCTTTTCCTTTCATGGATTTTGTGGCAGACCATGTACGTTCCCACCACGGTCCCGATGAATTTTCTCCAAATTTGCAGGGTAGATCCACATCAATCTAATTATCTCAAATCCGAAGTTACAGTGCGATCCTGAACTGGTAACCCCACATTTCACTCATTTCCTCTCTCTCTTACACATAGTCAACAAGTCAAATTTCTCATTTACAAAAGAGGGTAAATCACACTTCAACCGCTTGCAATTCATTTGGAATTCACATCCTCGTTTCCCTCGGATTTGGATCTAACAGATTCAAGCCCCTCTTTTAAATGTAAAGTTCCTCCCAAGTGAAAATTATCCTAGTGGCTTCCTTTCTCTCTCCTAGGTGGGGAGTCACTAGGATCCAATTTTCCACTTTATATATATATCCTTTGCAACTTCTCAATACATTAATTAGGTTATCTCCGCAATAGCTTATATTTGAAAGCATTAAATACTTTACCAGTTGGCCACAAACACTTTTATCATGAAAATAATAATTTGTGGATAAAATTAAGGTTTAAACAGGCCCAAAAATATTTCAACACATCTTCCGAAGAAAAATTGCAAAAACTCAAGATCATATCGCCAATAAGAGTACAAGTAGTATTGGACCAACAATAGCTTTATCACCAAACATTGTTAACATGTATCCTTTGCGCTACTAAAGAGAGATGAAAATCTTAATGAGGATCAATATACATGAGCATTTTTATCCTTTCAAGGTGTCCCTATGAACTTGTTTTATCATTTTTATATAAATGATTTCTTACTCATATAGTTATTTCTTCTTATTTGAATTCTACAATTTATAGCCTTATGACCAAAATTATTGCAAGAGTAACAGTATCCCTAAAAGGATTGAGAGTACCTGATATTAGCAGCAAGCATAGAGGAAGATTTCTTGGAGTCCTTTATCTATTTACTATTCTTTGTTTGATCATCAATCATCTTCTACTTCTCATCTTTAGACTCCCTAGAGACCTCAACATGAGCTCCATTCTGCTTTGTTTTAAGAGTGTCTTTAGAAGCATCTGATATTGAGTTCAAACCCTTTTCAAATCAAAGACCACCCTTATCCTTCTGATATTTCTAGTCGTTGATTATTTCATCAAGAATGTTTGTGCTTTTCTTCAATTTTAGGTCTTTATCAGTTTAACCTTTTGTCATCTCCAACTCTTTCTTTAGAGAGACAATCTCTTCCTCAAGTTTGGAACATTCAATTGATTCATCATTGAGTTTAGTACTCAAACAATCCATAATTCTCTTCCCTTCCTTAATTTTAAATTTTAAATTTGTGATATTGTTCCTTCTGACTCCTTAAGTTTGATCTTGAGCTCTTTATTTTATTTGTTTGTTGCATCTAGATCTTCTAGTGCAGATAAGAGTTCTCCTTCCATGTCAACCTCACAATCTTATTTATTTAAGTCCATCATGTCTTTATCATTTTCTGGAGGATTCGGCAATGCTTTGGGTCTTATGTTTTTTAGATTCCAAGATCTACCCTAGTTGTTAGGCTTTCTCAAAGGAACCATGCTTTGATACCAATTTTTGAACATACCCAAATATTCATAAGTGGGGGTGAATCAATCTTAATAAAATTTATTCACTTCTAATTCCTTATTTATTCAACATCAATGGTTTTAAAAAAAAGAATGGAGAGAAACCAAAATACACAACTATAGCACCAGATTTACGTAGAAAACCCCATAGAGGAAAAACTACAGTGAGAAAAGTTGCTTTGATCTACTATCTAAATCTAGTCGCACAAGTGAAAATGATAATACATTATACTTTATGTGCTACAACCTAGAGGAAGCTGCAACTCCCTTAAGACATGTCTTTACAAATATTGACAATTTGAACTATTATAAAGATACATCTGTCATATACAAATGGTACAATTCTCTTCTTTCACGCACTTCTTCATTGTCACACTTTTCAAATGATTTGATCTTATATATATAAGATGCAAATGGTACAATTCTCTTCATTATATATATATATATATCCTCTACGACTTCTCAATTCATTAATTGGGTCTGCTCCAAGATAGTTCATATTTGAAAGCGTGAAATCCTTTCTTACTTGGCCTCAAACACTTTTATCAAGGTTAAAGTGGGTGCAAAAATATTTCATTCAACACATCTTCCAAATCAAGTACAAACATTCAGCATCATATCACCAGTAAGAGTACAAGCCTTGTTGGCCCAACAATAGAAAATCACCAAACATTGTCAACATCTATCCCTTGCACTACCAAAGAGACATGAAAATAGTTGTTCAAATCAAGATATGAGCCATGTTAACCTTGCAAGGTGTCCCTATGAACTTATTTTGCAATATCTAAAAGTTATGTGTTGGCATAAGTAGGAATAGCTAGCATGCCAAATTAAATGTATCAACCTAGCAATTTGGATATTGCATTGTAGTACACCAAATCATCTTAAACTTTCACAAATCATACTTGAGATACTATTTAATAGGTCCTCAAATTTGCATAGCCATATTTATCAGTCCGAAGGATTGTCGAGCAATCTGACTTGACTTCTGAGACTGAATAGACAACTCTAACTTTCTCTGAAAAAAAAGTTGTGACATGAAACCTTGAATATAATCCCTTGAATAATTTTCAAGATTTACAATAGAAATGCAATATAAAATCTTGCAATGCGGAGAAATGCATACCAAAATACAGTGATATTGCCTTAGAAGGTATATTGTTTATTCCTTAGGTAAATTTCTTCATGACACGAGGAATAGTTGAGACACAAAAGATTGTCTTATATTTACTTAACTTCTTGCAACATTCAAAAGAAAACATGCATAACTAAAGACACTCGTAGCATGAGGAAGTTTGTCATGAACTTTACAAGATATGGTGCAACTAATATTTACAATACTTTTGGACTGCTTCACTAACCTCAAATATGTTGACTTATCAACCATGTTGATTCTAAGTATACATCAAACTATCTACACCAACCCAACTCTTATTTATATCTACACCAAGTCATATTACTATATTTATATATGCACTAATCCATCTCTTTGCCATACTATAAGTTAACACCAATGACAACGTATTGCAATAGTCTTGAATGTGCTCAAAAATGGTTGGATCAAGATTCATGAAATCATTATCAATCTAATATCCCCAAAACTTATCAATTTTACCATATGCAATTTTTCAAGAGTCTCCCATGCCCCTTAGGTGTTTTACATGATTCAATATTAAACTGCAAATCAAATGAGACTAATGAACATATGCATCCAAGTGTCTTATCCCTTTCAATCTTCCATCTTGTTATTGAATTAGGATCAATTCTTTGAGAAATTATTTCCTTTAGATAGCCAAGATAACCCTTTCCTATGAGATAATTCCTTATTGATTTCTTCCATGATCCATGATTATGTGATTTTAGGAGTTTAATTTATGATTCCCCCATGATTCGAACATAAAACATATAAATAATGCAATAAACCACTAAAAGATTACTCCCAAATCACTTAATCAAGAACCTCACTCAAAAAAGTATGATTTGGAACTTTATTCTTAGTGTGTTTGCATGTGTTAGATGTCAAAAATAGCAAGCTAGACTTGATTTTGGTACCTACAAATGCAAAATTTGGTCGAATGCTTAAAGTACAATTTTTAACATAGAATGGGATGAATCTTATCACACTATTTTAAATTACAAGGAAAATCATGTAGTTTGAAAAAAATGGAACCCAAAAATGTTATTGTATGAGCCCAAATGAAACCCTAGAAGGTCCCCAATGAGGATTGCTCAGCAACACTTTTGAGAATCTATAATTTCTAGAAAAAACATATACAAAAATCAAAAACCAATTGTGTCACTATGAAGGGCACAAAATTCTACCCCAAATATTTATTTATTTTAAATTGCACTAAAAAAGATGTTGAATGACTGAGTTATGGGCCTCTAAAGTTGGACTACAAAATCAAAAAGCTCATTAGAGTGGGGGGGCAAAAATTTTCCCACTAGACCCATGCACTAGTGAAAATTTATTATACATTAAGATATATCCTATTTACCCTTAAATTTTCACCAATGTCTCTGACTAATTTTGCTTTCCCCAAATAACTTGTGTTGGCGCATAATTTTCCCATGATTTGGTACATATCCTAAACCACCTTGAACTTCCACAGATAGTATGAAGGTCTTGATTTTCTTGCTAAAATGTCAAAAGGTGTCAAAAAATTAAAAAATAATGGCTATAAAAACTAGTGGAGTGATTTCCTAGGTAATATAGATGATTGACACATCATTTAACAAACCAAAATGTTGGGTTGGCGCCTCTTCTCCTCCTTAATACTATAAATAGTGATTTGAGTTCTTCTTGAGAGGTATTTTTAAAAAGAGTTAGATTAGAGAAATCTTTTTCATAAATATTGTAAGGCTTGAGAGTCAAAGCATGTAAGAAGGAATCTTAGAATATTGAATTGTAGTCCTATTGTAATAAGCTAATTGCATTGTAATAAACAACCATTTAAGTTTTTTGTTGAAGTTTCAATTTGTTGCTTGGTTTGGTAGCCTATTAAAGCCCTTGATCTTTAGCCTATATTAGAGGGAAAAAGGTATGACATACAATGTTTAATGGAAACACATATGCATGTTAACAATGTCATCTACAATGGACTTATGTTTTTTCTTGTGTCTTATAACTAGTGTATACTATTTTGCATAAATTAGGTCAAAGTGAGACATAATGTCATTCTCCAAGCTACAATTCAAAGATTCGACTATGTTATTCATTAAATTTTAATATAAAAATGATGGTAATAGAAAGTGGGCTACGTATGCCTAATGTTCAGTGATTAAGAGTTGCATTTTATTGATGTGTGCAATTTTGCTATTGTTATTTAGTGTTCCAAATGAACAAAAATTGAATGTAAAAAACTTTTTATTTGTGACATGTTTATGTAAATTGACACAAAATAAAAGAGTAAAGGTACAAGATATAAGTTTTTATCCCTCATGCTTTCCCCACTTTGATGTGCACGAAAATCAATACAAGCATATTGAAAGAAAAATAATCAAAGAATTCAGATTTTGAACTAACTGGATATTTAATGTGTGTGTTTGTTCCCAATTTATAATGTGTCAAGGCTATCATATATTCAAATATAAAACACCCACCTATTAAAATAAGATAAAATTATCAATAAAGTAAAAGCATTCTAGTGCATCTCCCTCTTCTAGTTCACAAGCAAAGAAGTGAAACATATGTTGCACACAAACAAGCATAGTTCATTTGAATGGGATACTCAATTAGACCCCTTTTGATCAAGATTCAAAATAACATCTAATCACTATTTTAGTAAATAAGATGAATGTATAGAGAGGAAAGATAAGAATTTCCTTGTTTCCCTCTTGCTTTACAAAATATATTATATTAAAGTGGACATTTATACATGTAAGTGATCAACTAGGTTCTATAGATATGATGTGATTGTAATGTGGGTATTGTGCACTAACTACACAAACAAAGGGGATAATAATTTTTAAACGTCTAGGGTTTCATTTATATCATAGCCCGGATATGTGGCATAGATGCTTCAAATTCTCGTGTATATTGTTCAATTGTATCATCTTCTTTTTTGCGGCAGAAAAGATTCTAGGTGGTGCACACATATGAAAGCATAACATGTGAGTATAAATGTTACATGTATGATATACATATTATCTAACTAGAAACTGGCATGTGCAACCATGTTCAAGATTGAAATATGCATATGAACAATGCTATATGATAAGTGTCTAAGAATTATGTGTAAATATGTATTTTAATTTATGTACATTGAGTAAATTTTAGCATATGCACGTGATTTTGTTAAACTAGACATGGGAGGTTGTACTCTAGTCATTCACCCCAAACAGAAATGGTCCCATTGCATTAATAATGAGTAGAGATAATTGAATTATTAAAGATGATGCAACTAATATGATCAGTATACCACCCAATCTTGATTACTCAAATGAGTTAATGAATGTTACTGAAAAGTATAATTAATGCTAAATTGGTGTGAATGATTTTATCCCTCATGACTATTTCTAAATGTGTTGTGTCCAATTTCATAAGTGTTGGACAATTGCATGATTTAGTAAAGGAGAAAAAAACCTCTTTCCTTTAAAGAAATCCCTTATAATATCATGTCGTATTGAAAATCCCTTAGATATCTATCCATCCTTACTCATTTTCTCAAGCCTAATATACCCATTACTATTCTATCTTTGAGATTTGCTATTTAGTATAGATTCCTCTCCCTCTCATGATAATAACTTGGTGATTCGTTGATGTGTCGAAGAGGCAACCAAGAAAGAAAAAGGTAAAGAAAAAATTAAAAGCAAATGCCTTGTTTCGCTATTCTCTTTCTTTAAATGGAAACCAATCATTTTATCTATTCAATCAATGATATTACCAATCAACTATGTTTACTAAGTAATGATTTTGTCCATTAAAGCACTAGTCTATGTTTACTAAGTAATGATTTTGTCCATTAATGCATTTGCTTATGATTAGAAAAAGTGGTGAACTGGTCTATCATATTCATCCATCAATATGTATCACTTTTCTTTTACTAAATTGTATGTCAATTATTGTTTTTTGCAAAAGCTAATTAGGGTAAACATTTTTAGTTAAATTAATGGATGAAATTGGTATTTAAAAGAATTTAAGTTTTATAAGGATTTAGGGTAAACATTTTTAGTTAAATTAATGGATGAAATTGGTATTTAAAAGAATTTAAGTTTTATAAGGATTGATATTCTCTTTCTTTAAATGGCAACCAATGCTTTTGTCTATTCAATCAATGATATTACCAATCAACTATGTTTAATGAGTTATGATTTTGTCCATTAAATCACTATTCTTGCCATTTGCCTTTGCTAACGATTAGAAAATGTGGCTAACTAGTCTATCATATCCATCCATCAATATGTATCACTTTTCTTTTACTAAATTGTATGTCGGTTATTTTTTTTTTGCAGAAGATAATTAGGATAAACATTTTTAGTTAAATTAATGAATGAAATTGGTATTTATTAGAATTTAACTTTTATAATGATTATTATCAATTACTTTTGAATATAAGTAGATTAATAAACATAATTTTAATTGGTAAATGAAAATGATAATTTATTTGGTAAGAATGATTCTCAAAATTTAAATGCATTCAATAAAGATGATATTAATTTTTTTTTAGATAAATAAGAGATTGATAATTATTCAAATTTAGTTGTTGAGGATTTATATCTTGTATTTTTTGTGATTAATAAAAAGTATTATTATTGGTATAATTATTATAATTTAATTGTCTAAATATTAATTTATTTTTAATTAAAATGAGAATGTGCATCAAAGTAAATACAAGTATTTAATTAATTTAAGGGGGAAAACCATATACCTTCTGCCCCTAACACTTTGTTTAATTTTATTATGCATTGATATTATAAGTGTATAGTTTCTTATTCAATTTTAATTATTTGATGTAATAATTGATAATCACCTTCAAACTTAGTTGTAGCATGTCACTCTAACCACTACAAATCTCAAACCTTGTTTTTAATGTTTTCTTACATTAAAGTATACCCCATGCAACAATCTGGTGCTTAGATTGGATCACATGATATGACTTAGTCCACCTAATTTAAATTGTGTTTTCCTTCTCTAACCCAACTTTCCTTAAATGTTGTTATTATCGTGTCACCCACATTCCAAAATCTTAGATTTTGTCAAGGAACAAACATTAAGGAAATCTCGTAGGTTAATATTAATATCACATATTTGACATCAAGCATTGCCATCAAGAATGGGTCTATTTATAAAACTCAATCAATAGCATTAATCTTAGTTACATCAATATTGACATATGTACTTAGTGTTTTTTACTTTGTACAATGGCCAATGGAATTGACTATTATCAAAGAAGTTGAGGGTATCACATAGAAAACTCCACTAGGATAGAGCTTTCTCAATGAGCAGGTATAAAGGAGGTGAGCATATTTCAAAATTGGCATGTCTTAGACAAGGTTACACTGATCCAACTAGATTGCATGGAATAACCTAGCCTACTTGGTGTAGCTCTATCCTCGATGAAAAATGTGAAGCATATTTATTTGATGTCCTTGGTGTCAATTTTGTATCTAGATCACTTATTACAATATTCTATCAAAACATATTATTCAATCAACAAGGTCAAAACATACATCAATGCAAATTCCAAATGACCTCACTCTTCCCTCTTAGTAATTTTATTTTTTCACTTTGGATTGCTTAAATATCATCATTTTGATTTCAACTCAATCTATTAGATTTAGCTTTAATTTTATTGTCATTTAAATTGTGAATTATTTAATGTGGGAAGTGTTATTTCCTCATATAAAATTCATGTAATTGAATTGAATTAATAAAATCAAAAGAAAATAAATATCCTCACCCTAATGTGATCCTCATCTACAATAATAATAAAATCTAAGCCTAAAACATAAGGATTTCATATTGAAATAAATATTGGGTATGGAATAACTTATAATAATAAATAAATAGCCAAACAAAGAATGATGATCTAACATGGGTTTTAGTGTGATGACAAATTTTACTTTGTTGACTAAGTGTAGCATCGTAAAATGTCACCAAGCCAATTTACACCTCATGTTTGTATTGGCAATTGGAGGAATTGATTATGTGTTGCATTGATGTTTTGTCATTGATGGCAACACTGGCTATTTTGGTTGTTTACCGGCTTCTGGTATAGTGGTTGGTTTATGATATTGATCTAGTATACTCTGGTATGCTTTGGCTTGTGGATTTGGTTTAGATCTATCATTCATGCTATTCAGATGGGTATCACAATCAGTTGGTTCAGGATTTGATGACTCGGGAGCTATCATTTGTTCTAGTAAGCCTTTTTGTCACTGGAAAGGGTTCTATCAATAGAGCTTTGTTGAAGACCTTTGGATGCAGATGATAAGTGGTGTTGGCGTGACTTCTAAATGGCTTTCAAGATGTTGTTGGTTATCTTGTCTGTGTTCCTATTGATAGGTGGTGTTGGATTTGGGTCCAGACCTAATGCTATCTTATTCGGCTAGGTTATGGACTGGTTTATGCAATGTGTTGGTGGATGATCCTGATATGTTACCGGTTGGGTTTGATGATTGGATTATGTTGTTTCTGTCTCAGGCCGACTTGGTTGATCATTAGATTGCGGGTTTAAGTTATGAGTTTATTGTATTATATTTTAGGTGACCGACCTAATTGTTTAGGTCCCGGGTTGGTATAAATATGATGTAATATCTCTTTGTAGATCATGGGGATTTCATGGGATAAATGTGTTCATAGGTTATGGGATTATCTGTGTGCGAATAAAGGTGTAATCATATACAGAGATTTTTGGTCGATCATAGGTGATAGAATTGGGTTGGTGAAAGAGGTTTAAGACCTCTGGTACTGAGCTTAACTGAACCTGTACTCAGGCATAGGAGATGTTATTCTTGCAGTTCATTTTTCTTCTAGATTGTAGTCTGGATTTATTTTGTAGTTAGTGAGGCTCCTTTTGTGATGAGCAGTGCGCTCTAGGTTGTTGGCCTTCCTTCATGTGCAAGCCCCTCTTATTGTAATCCAATACTTATTGCAGAAGTATTATCTGACTGTGGGTAGGCTTCCCATCGTGGTTTTTTCCTTTACCAGGTTTTCCACCTATAAATCTTACTATTATCTTTTATGTCCAGATGGTTGGTAAATGTTTTGTGGTTTATATTTGTGCTTAACTGTTATATTTCATGTTCTAGTATTTGATTTATGTATTCTGATAATAAGGTTTTAATGCTTAAAGTTCTATAATCTACTGACAACCGATTCACCCCCCCTCTTAGTTATCCTCTGGTTATTGATTTGTCTAACAGTTTGTGCCCCTACTTTAGCATGTCCTATCCTCATCACCTATCTAGGTTTGTTTTATGTCCATTCTCCAGTTTTGATGCCATGTACACCCATTGATGGACTCCCTAGTGGGGTACCCTTCTCCATAGGGATTTATTGTTGTCCCTTTCTAAGGACCATGGTGCCTAGCGCCTTGCTCCCTCTTAGTAGGGCCCAATTTTGAAATAGGGGAGGGGTCCTATCTCTTAAATGGGAGTTCAACTTTGTGGCGTTGCATGACCATTGGAGGTCGGCCTAATCACTAAATGACCTAGATACCCCTATATAAAGACATTTGATCAACCTAATTTCATCCAAGCATGATAAGTCTCCATCCATTATCTACCTAAGGCATTCTTGCATCCATTAAGAATTTATTATCATGCATTTCAGAGATCTTCAAGGTTCTATGTTCTTCATTCAACCATTTTGGAACAAAATTACATCATTCATATGCAACAATGTGTGTGTGATTAGGGTTTTATCATGTTCATGCCATTTCATACAACATATGTGGTTACATTCAAGAAGTAAAGCATCATCACCAACAATTGTAGATCTTGTAAAAACGTAAATTACTCTATATGACATAATCTACTCTTTATTCATAAATAAACTCATAAATCAATTAAGAAGTCTATTTCATACATAATATAAAACAAGTTTAATAAATTGATAACACAATCATAGATATCAAGGAGTTAAATAAAATCTTCATATACAATGGAAGGTACAAATTTCTCATTACAATATCATTATACCATACTTAGGCTTTCTAATGCCTTAAGTATCAAACAAACATAAAGAAAGTGAGATACATTCGTCGATCTCCAATTTGAGTCACTTCCTTTCAGTCCATCGAATGAAGACGAGAACAAGATTCAGGCTCTTTCTCCACCCAACCTTGAAGCTTACGCTTCCCCAGAATTCTTGGTCAATCAAGAATACCTGACCCTGCACAAATTGTTTTAACCAAAGAATTCGAAAGACAAGAGGGAATCTGGTGTGTTCCTAGATGATACAAGCATTTTCATTTTTCTAATTCTTTTAAGAAACAAGCATTATCAATCAAGGATATGGTAGAGAGCATAAAATAAAAGAATTCCATCTATTTCAATGGATAATTCAATTCATCACTCGGCCGAGTATAATGCCATGCATAGAAAAAATAAATAGTTTGGAAAAAGAAACTATTCTCTCTAAGATTCCATATTCGGCACCCGTCCCGAAAGGTAACTTTCCATACATAAGCCTATCTAGCTTGGTTCTCATAAAAAAGAATATATTTCCTTAAAGAATACAATCTTTTGACTAATAGAACTAACATCTTTCGTATCACTTTCATAAATTAAACACTATTTCATTACTTTTACCTAACTAAAAACAATCTTTCGTAGAATAACAATTTAACAATTTTGATAAGAAAATATATTTTCATAAAAGAAATCAAATAAGTACAAAGTAAGAAGAAGGTGTAACGCAAGTATGATTCTTTTCATATAAATGAGTTAAATTTGAGTACACATTCTTTAAATGAAAATCTGTCCTCACCCATTAGCATTATTTACCATTATTAAACAATATAATTGAATTTCTTAACTATTTCAATATATATTCCACCTAATGATTTCCTTCTATGTCTATTCAATGAATAATAAAACAAATTCAAATAAAGACATGGGATATCATAAATAAAAATCTTATGCTACAACCATAGCTCTATTTCACTATCATTTCTTAGTACAAAATAACCAAAACAAAATGAAGATCCTACCTCCTTACGCTTTGAGTATGGCTTCAAATGAACTCTTTTGTGCTTCCTCTAAATCGGACTACTTCTTCCTTGATCGCTCAAGAGTTCTCTATCAGATCTTCCTCTAACCACCTATCTATTCTCCTTCTATCTCTGCTCTAAATTTCTCTCTCTAATCTCTCTTCTAACTTTACTATCTTTCTTTCTGCTCCAACTCGCTATTTGCTATCTTTTTTCCTCTCTCTCTATCGAACCTATGCCTCTACTTATACTATTTTTCCCTATGAAATCTGCTACGTCTAAGGCTCGATTATTGTTATCAATTTTTAATATAGGTTGCATTAGAGATAGGTCTGATGTTTAACTATTCTACTTCTTCTCCTTCCCCAAAGTGTTACCAGTTTAGTGGTCTCTCTAGTCTACACGTCTTGGAGTGGTGGGAGGCCAAGTAATATCTTCTGAAGTGATCGACCTCAAATCGTGGAGAGATGGTTGGTCTTCTCCACCATCATCGTGGAGTTTGTAGTCTTCCAACTGCCTCCGTGGATCATGGAGTGATCTACAATTTCTTAACGCCATGGCACTACATTCCAATTTACTCCCTTCCCCATTGATCACAAGCCATTAAGCGATGGTCGTTCTGCAATTCATTGGAGTGATCTATAGCTCGTGGCAAGTAATTGTCATTTGGTGGAGGAATTTGACTTTGTCGACTTCTACTTAGTCAACCAACAACCAGCCACCACCACCTTTTGTGGAACAAACATCCACCACCGCCACCCTTTGTAAAATAACATGTTTATAATAAAAACTTGCATTTTAAATCATTAGTAATTAAATTCTAATTTGATTAATAAACTAATTATATATATATATATATATATATATATATATATATATATATATATATATATATATATAATATATATATATATATATATATATATATATATATATGTATATGTGTATATATATATATACATACTCATAAACAATTACTTAAATCGACAAGACCATTATTCTCATTTTCAAACAAACAATAACCTATAAAAACAATAATCAACTTCATATGATTGAAATCATGTCAACATAAAGTTTGCATTCTAAATCATAGTTAATAGAAATGTTAAGTCGCTAATTAATTAACTCTAATTTTTCAACTAATAGTCATTTTCATATATGAAATCAACATAACGACTAATTTTTACTCAATCATTTCAATTTAAAATAACGCATCGATGAAGTCACAATTCAAACAATGATGCATCAATGAAGTCATATTTGCACAAACAACTTTTCTATTGTGGTGTGTGAGATTCCCCTAGTCTACCGAAGTCATAAGCTAAAAACAACTCTACCTAAGTCATGTTCTCGCCTTCATCTTCGTTCACCTGTCCCTGTATCACTTACACTCAATTATTCATCAGCATTGACGATCCCTAATTAAGATAATACTAGATATCTAATTACATATTGCATGAGTAAAATGCATACATCATTTCCTATTATTTGTATACAACTGCATTATCATCAAAATGAATGTTCATATTTATTTCAATTTCAATTCATAAATAAAAACCTACATTATTTCTCCTAATAACACATTATCGAAAATACAGTTCGTGACAGATCTGGGGTATATCTTTCCTATATTTATTTCAGTATTTGTATTAGTTCATTAAAGGTTAATTCCTAAACTGGGGTTTGACTTAAGCAAACCCCTATTCCCAATAATTTCCCTTTTCTTTCTGTGTACAAGAAATATGTACATATCTATAATTTTCAAGATCCACATCATTCGCAAAGATGAATAAGTTCACTTTTGGACAATGAAAAGTTCAGAGGACCAAGGCAACCACCACCACGGTCTCAACAATTTAGGTTAACTTTCTAGGAACATATCTGAACCTTCATTTATTGCTTAGATCCAAGTTTGTTGCTTCGTCCGATGATTTCAACTCACTGATCATCCTGATCCCTCAATATCCATACATTTGCCCTAATTTCAGCATCTTCAATAAATTCAAATTAATTCAATTCAAGGGAAAGAAGAGCCCCATCAAAAGGGCTTGGAATCATATTAGAATCTAGGTCTATTAGAGTTAGATCTATCAAATTCATATCTTTCCCTAATGTAATGATCCCTAAGCAAAATTAGTAGTTTTACTATATTTAATGCTGGAAACCCTAATTTTTCACCATAACACTAGGTAATATATAATAGACAAGTACAATTAGATCAAAAGACACCATAAAAAATATGTAACTAATATAATTGAGACATATTTGAGATTGATTGTGACTACAATTTTTTAAAGATTGATTATAATAATTAATGCTCTTAATGACCCAAGAAGTGTCTTAAAATGCATGTTCATGGACATTTAACTTAAAATTCTTCACATGTGAATCAATGGGATAATGATCCTATTTTGAGAAAGTTGGCTTGAGATAAGAAAACTATAATCTAAAAGTGGTATTAGTAGGACATGTCATGCAGGGGTGACAATGTAGTATTATATTAGTCTAAATGAGTTGTGAGAATTATGAATAAGGCATATGACAATGTTAAAATAGTTAAGATAATGTCTAAAATCTACTCTATTGTCCTCATGTTAATAGAAAAATCTATTGCTGTTTTTTAAAGACATTAATATGTTAAAATAAATACAACTTGCTATAGGATAGGTATTTTCAAAAAAGATTTTGTGATTTTGATTAGAAGAATATTACAATTATAAGAAAATGAAATATTTTTCAGTTAATTATGACATAAATTATTAAAAGTATAAACCATTTTATAATCAAATAGATGAAAATCACTATTTTATGTTCTATAAAAAATAAAATTTTATTTTTTCTAGATTGTAGTGATATTTCGATGTTGAAGCTTTTTATGAAAGTACAAGGAGCATGAACATATAATTTTGTATATAAAAATAAGGTGAATATTTGTGTTCAGATATTTTAAATATGTCTCTCAAAAAGTTGTTTTGAAGCTAACTAGATGACACTTAATATATAGTTTGTTGAGATTTAGTTGAAACAATATTTTATTTACTAGTGTCACTAGTTAATGATGTTGACAAAATTCCAAAAAAAATATCAAAACCCAGTTTTTGAAAAGAGGTTAAATATTTGCCTCTTGTGGTGTAAGTTCAAATGTCAACTTTTATGAGGCAAAAAATTTCTTGTAGTCATGTTACTCAATGAGTATAATTATATTTTTAAATATAATATAAGATGCACTTCTTTATTAAAAAAATTATAAATTAGCAAAGAAGAAATATTATATTTACCAAAATTTGTTGATTGAGCATAAAGTGATTTTCATAAAATTTAACATATGTTCTCATATAATCTATAAAAATGATTGGTATAGCCTAACCTACCCTAATACCATGTTATAAATAAAAATCTTGAGATACTAATCATTATAAATAATATATAAAATAAATAAGATGAGAATCATACAAGCATATATTTACACATTACACAAGATATACATGGGAAAACCTTTTGGTGTAAAAAACCATTGAAGCATCACTTTATTAAAATAGCTACAAAATTTAGTCTATCGAAAAATAGACTGAATTTAGGGACACTTCTCTTTACTTACATATGCAGTGCCTTTTGTGCAAAGTGATATAACTCACTATAAAATCTCCAAATTCATTCACTCTCAAATTGAAGAGAACCTCCTTAAATATAGGACGAAGGGTGGCAAAATACCTAAAGAGTATTAGTCATACTTACTCAATAACCCCATTCACATATAATTAATAATATAATAGTTATTAGATTATAATTATTTTCAATGGGGCATACTTAATAAAGCATATAATATATAAGGTTTTATAATTTTATATTAGAACAAAATATAAATGTTATAAGAGCATGACCCTTAATAACATTATGTTCTAACAAAGAAAAAGCAAGAGACTAAAAATTTTCAAGACACAAAATAATATTAGATTAAATAATGATCAATCAATGTTAAAATGGTCTTACTTATATAAGCAAGGTTAAGAGTTAGGACAAACTAAGATGATGACAAGTGTCTTAATCCTATGTCAAGTGACAACCAGAGGATAAGATCACATGCCTACAACAAACTTCTAGAAAGATTCCTAACTCCCTAAGTAAACTTAATATGTGGACATGTGTGAAAAGCTCCTAGTTTAAACTAGTTAGATAATGTACCTTGTTCACACTTTGAAGGGAAAACCAAATAGGCAAAATCCGTGTTCACAAAAACATATTTTATATTTTCTTGTTGAAACCCATAATTTTACGTCAATTTATCTTATAGAGTACAAATTATACAAGTAAATATCTCTCATTTTTAGCTTTCTAAAGATACATATTTTAAATATTTCATTTGAATATTTATTTTTTTAATCAACGTAGGTTTATTATAGGGAATAATGACATCTATTATGGACCTTGAGAAAATAGTAAATAATATCCACATACCTTGAAAAATAGTAAGAGAAATCTAATTTGGATATTAATTCAAATAAATGAGAAGAAATTTTATGAGAGGATATGGACGCCATTCCTATTGGTAGCTTCTGGCATGAATAGAATCCCAATCTATAGAGGTTGAAGCTATTCTGGCTCCAAAACAGACCTTTCGTACAGCGTGTTAGAGATAGGTTAGTCAATCGCAGCCGTTTATTGCAAAATCGACAGTGTAAAACATGCGACTAACACACGTGTTAGTCAATCCGTACTGTCATTTTGGAGCCAGAATAGACACGTCCATCTATAGAAGGGATGAGTGATTTATGCACGGGGGTGGTACTAAGGTTATATAGAACATTTTTGTGCAAAGAAATATGATAAGAGAGAAGCACTAGCGTCTTCGGCAAGATAAATAGAAGGGGTTTGTTAATAGGAAACCCAACCAACAAAATATGCAGTGCAAGTGGTTTTCCTTGAGAAAATCCTTAAATTTTGCATAGAAAGGTTGGAAAATAGAGAATTTTTCATGAAATGGGCAGGAGCTATTTTGAGCAGTAGACAGATCAAGGAATGGTGAGAGATCAAATGGGAAAATATAATAAAGGTAAGTGCCATAGAGAATGGTTTTTAATGATATAATGTGAATCTTCAAATTAGAAAATAGACGTTATGCAAAATGGGGTGTTCATGTTGAAAGAGGTCAATTTCTCCTTGAAAGAATGGGAACCAAAATTCAATCACAATAAGAAGAAACATGGTAAGATGCTGATGTGGGTGGGTTTGAAAAATATATCTTCAAAATATTGGAACGAAGAGGTAACAATTGGAAATAAGATAGGTGTATTTATTAAAATTGATAAGGAAACGGAAGTAGAAGATAACAAGACAAGAGCTCAAATATGTGCGTTGATAGATTTGGATGATGGTTGGTGGGAAGAGTTAAGAGTTCTTTATATCGAGTGGAGTATGGAAACAAAAAATAGAGCATCTCAACCAAAGATGTTGGTGAAGGAGAGGGCTGAATATATATACTTTGACAAGAAGGAGAGACCAAATTTTAAGAATCTGGAGAGGGACATGAGCTCGAATACAAATTGAGCTGAAAAACTAAAAGAACCTCTAAGGAACATTGAAGATATAAGAATGGAAACTAGCAATATTGTTCCAACTAAGAACAGAGCTAGAGTAGAGTCAAAGGAGGTAATACAAGCTAGGTTAGTAGAAATTTTAATATTAAAGAAGGATCAGCTAGAAGATCAGAAGAATCAAAATGTGAAAAGGTCTAAGGAACCAAAGGACAAAGAACTATAAGTGAATTCTCAAGAAAATAATAGGGCATCATGAGGAACGGAGAAGGAATATCTCTTGCTTAATTAGAGTAGATAAATTTCCCTACCAAAGAATTAAGGAGATTAACAACGCAGGATCCCCTAGACACTCCCCTAGACAAAATTTTAACATAATGCAATGCCTAGGAGATAGCAAGAGATTTGTTTGGTAATACAAGCAACCAGCTGGAAGACAATAAGGTGGAAGATTGGGAGAAGAGACAAACTTTTTATTTGGATGAGGAAGATCTTACAAACCAAAATGAGGAGGATAATAGAGATATAATTGGGGTGGCATCCTTAGCTGTAGAAAATTCAAGTTTAACAAAGGAAATTGAGAATTTGGTAAAACTGGGAATTTCTCAAAATACTTAGATTAAAGAGACCCCTAACTATAGTAGCAAGAAAATATTTGGTGGGAATATCAATCAAGAGAAATGTATCTTAGATGGAGATGAAAAATACCAAGTTAAAATTACATGTTTTTTGAGATCAAGCAAGGGGCTAGCCCTTCCTAAGGTGCAATGAAGCTTATATCCTGGAATGTTAGGGGCTAAAATGTCCCTAAAACAAAGGTTGTTAAAGCGACACCCGATTATGACAACAAAAGATGTAGTACAAGAAACCAAACTTACTAAAGAAGAAGGAATGGATATGAATAAAAGATTTTTTATGGAAAGGTGAATGAACACATGTAGATGGAGCCTCAAGATGTCTAACAGTTCTTTGGAAACCTCAAATAATAGTGGTGGAGAGGATTAAAAAAGGAAAATGGTGGATTAGATATAAGGTAAACAATCTAATTACAAACCTTCAAATTAATCTTTTAAATGTTTACATGTCAGTTTCATGCTTGAGTAAAAGGGAAATGTGATTGGAACTAGAATTTTAAATACAAAGTAGACCAAATGAAAACTCAATATCAATCAGATTGTGAAGTCTAGGTAGAAAGATGTTAGCTAATCGAATTCCAAGAAAACAATGGAGTCTTTACTTAGAGTAATAAAATACTTGAGTTCAATAACATAGTTAAATTTTGGATAGGTTTTTTGGAGAGGCGACCTAGGTTCATTCCCTTTCTTGTTAGAAAGCTCTATTCAGCCATGGTCAAGGTCAGATCATTATCCAATCCAACTAAACATGGAGGGAGAGAAAAAATAATGAAAATATCCATTCAAATTTGAAAATGTGTAGCTATAGCATGAATACTTCTTAGGAGAAGTGGTTGAAAGAAGTAGAAATAGAAGGGACAAAAATGTATAAATTTGTGTTCAAACTGAAATATATAAAATGGAACATGAAGGAATGGAATAAAACCCATTTTATAAATATTTTTGAGACCAAAATATTACTAGATTAAGATCTGAAATAGTTGAATGAAGGGGTGTTTTTTATAGGGATTAAAGAAGATAAATTTCTTAAAGAAAAAATGTTGATGGAAGAATATAAAGATGTGCTAGAAAAAGAAGAGATATTTTGGAGACAAAAGTCCAGAGAACTATGGGTAAAAGGGGGTGATAAGAATACTAAAATGTTTAATAACAACATGAATACTTGAAGGTTCTCTAATAGGATATAAAAAAATTAAAGAGAAAATTACTCAAAGGTGGCTAACCTAGATCAAATTAGAGAAATAACAGTGAACTTCTTCAAGGACCTTCTCAACAATTGGGAAGGTTCAAATTTAATGGCTCATAGAGAAGTGTTGGCACATATTCCAAGATTGGTCACAAAGGGGGAAAACAAGATGCTCAATCAGAAGTTTTTCAAAAGAGGAAATCAAAGGAGTAGTCATAAAGTAGTGGACTAGTTGGTCTCAAACAAAATGCTAAGGTCGGATGGATTTCCAAGTAAATTTTTCAAAGTGCTGGTCTATTATAGATAAGGACCTAATAGAGGTAGTTGGAGACTCTAGAAAATCAAGGTATTAAAAGAAATCAACAATACCTTTATAGCTCTCATTCCTAAAAAGGAGCAACCTAAAGGGCTAGATGAATATATATGTATATCGCTATGTAATACTCTTTATATGGTCATAATCAAAGCAATGACAAAGAGATTAAAGAGGATTATTTTGGATATCATTTTTGAGAAACAAAATAGTTTTGTCTTGGATAGGTTGGTCCTTAATGGAATAATCATAGCACAAGAGGCCTTGCACTTGATCTAGAAAATCAAACAGTTGCTATGTTGATCAACTTGCATATAAAAAAGGCATATGATAAGGTATATTGGCATTTTCTTATGAGAGTCTTAGAGTCTTTTGGTTTTAATCAACAATGGTTAGAATGGATCTTTACATGCATCTCTAGCCCTAGATTTTCAATGTTAATTGTAGACGTATAAAAATGACCACATTCCTAAATGAATATCTAATGTTCATTTTATCCTCATTCCTCCATTTAGTTAAATCTAATTTAATTAAATCATCCACATTCTTCTATTTAATTAAATAAATTATTCAATTTATTTATTTTAATTCACTTAAGCCTTTCACATCATTTAATTAAATAAATCATTTTATTTAATTAAATCCCTTCTCTCTACTTTTAATTAAATTGTTCACTCCAAATAAATAAATCTAATTTATTTAAATCCTCCACTTGCAACCACAATTGAAATAAAGCAATTTATTTTAATTAAATTCTATTTTCTCCATCCACTTGCAAAATCCTACATCTCCCACTTGCCTCCTAAATTCCCTTTCTAGATTCTTCTAGAACCTATCTAATCCTAATCAATTAGCCTAAACCCTTCAATTATCCCCTTTCCCTAAATTTGAGGATGTCACTTCTCAAATTTGGAGTAAAGTCTTCCAAAGGCATTAAAGCCTTTATGCCTTCAACAAGCTAACTTGTTGAATACCCCCAAATTTGGAAGGACACTTACAAATTTGTCCCCAAATTCTTTCAAACCATTAATGGTTAACTAACCCTTTGTGGCATGGTTAGAGACTTTTTGCCTAGCTCAACCCTCATCTAACCATAGGGTCTCATCAAGCATTCATTGCTTTGACCATGGTTATCCCTTTAACCCTTGCAAAAGAGTTTATCCTTTGGGTAAACGCTTTATCCCATGGGTAATATTAACCTAACCTTAACCCTTACCTCCTAAGGTAACCATGAGGTCTTCTCAAGCATTTAATGCTTCTTACATCTCCTCTCAAGCAATCTTATGTTGACAATTGTCACCATTTCATTGGTGAGAATTGTAAACATGGATTGATAACTTTCAATGTTGACCCTTGATAAGATCATCTAATCTTAACCATCCATTTCCCTATTTTCCCTATAAATAGTGCCCTCATCCCTCATTCTCAAAATCCAAGTCTTTAGCATCACACTTATACTCATTTTTAGCAAAGCATTTAGTCTCTCTTTGAAATAGAAATGAATCTAATAAAACAATTTTAGAAGCATTTCTATCATCTTAGTTAATCATATAAATTAGTATATCATGTTAGGATAGTATTTTACTAATCTTTTCATCTTATCATCACTAGTTTAGTTCATATTTAAAATCATCCATAGATAGGATGCATTCATACTAAGATTGATCAAAAGCATCCCTCATTCTCATGATTGTCATCCCTAAGTCACTTTGCTCAGTGATCTGAGAGAAAAGGCATTGGCTTGAGGGGTCTTGTTAGATAGAGAACAATGGAACACCCCTTGGGAAGTTGAGCTATTCCACATAGCTCCATAACTTGCACCAAGAGTCCCATTGGTGTGTGGGCAAGTTCATTACAAAATTTTCATTTCATTGCACTGCTTTTCCTGCATACATTAATTAATGGAGCTCTAGAAGGTTTAGTTGAGGTGTCAAGGGTATTCATTTATAAGGAGATCTTATTTCACCTTTCCTATTTAGTATAATGGTAGAAAAACTAGGTAGAGCTTTGTCAAGTGTAATAGTTACTAATTAATTTCAAGGTCTAAAATTTACAAGCAAAGTCCTACCCATTTTGCATTAGTGTTTTGTTTGTGACATAATGTTGTTTTGAGTTGAGCTAAGAGATAGAAGGATATAGAATTCAAGAAGATTTTACAGTTATATTCGTTGGCATTGGGGTAGGAAGTGGGAAAGATTAAATTATAAATATATTTCTTCAATACCATGGAAAGGAAAGATAGCATATTTTAAAGTTGCTAGACTATAAGAAAGTGCAATTACCATGTGCTTATCTAGGAATGCCAATGGAAAAACAAATTAGATCAAAAAGATATTGGGATGCAATTAGAGAAATAATTTCCAATAAGGTTTCATCTTGGAAAAGAAGATGCCTCTCATGGGAAGGGAGGCTATTAATGTTAAAAGTAGTTATTTTTTGTCATTTTAATTAACATGCTATCATGCCTCTCCTTATCTTCGAAGACACATAATAAAATGAATTAGCAAATGAGAAAATTCTTCTGGCAATGAAATTCAAAGAAAAATGAGATAGCAATAATAACATGGGAAAAGATATATCGTCCAAGATGAGTAAGAGGAGTGGGAATAAGAAAACAAAATTTGTAAAACAAAACCTTAGGAGCTAAACTAATATAATGTATAAGAATTCTAGAGCAAAATGGGCCAAAATTATGCAAAATAAATACTTGGATGATGAGGAGGCCTCAAGTATCCTCATAATGAAAATTCCCCCAAAGGGTCAAGAATCGAGAATTTTATGATAAATTGTAAGAAATTAATCTTAGATTTTCTATCTTGGGATATTCATTATGAGAGGTCTACTCTTTTTTAGGAGGACTCTTTGAATGGAAAAGCAATCTTAGATAGCATTTTGGACATAGTTCAGATAAAGGAATTTTTAAAGTAACATTGGGGTAGTCATGTTATAGACTATATGCAAGTTGAACGAAGAAATGGTGTGGGAATCACTTCTTGGCATCCCTTTCTTGGGTTGGACCTTCCAAGAGAAGAGATAGAGAAATTACAAGGGGTCCTCAAGGAGACAACTAGTAATCTAAGGACAAGTCAAAATAATATAGTTTGGAATGAATCAAAATTAGGTGCATTTAAGTTGGTGATGGATACAAATGCTTGGAGAAGAAAAGATTGGAGGAGGATTTGGAAATTCCATTAAAGATCTGTTGGCACAAATTATGTGTTCCCAAATTTGGGACATGTGCAAGAAGAATGAAGAGATACAAAATCACTTGTTTTTATGTTGTCCTTTTCCACGTAAGTGTTGGCAATGGTCATGTGCAATATTAGGCTGGATGGGAGCTCTTTTGTATGACATAAAAGATTGGTTGAATTCTTGGCCAGTTCTAAACCAACAAGCTTTATTTCCAAGCCTCTAGATTATTAGCTCAGCACTTCTATTATGGTAAATCTGGAAGGAGATGAATCTTTTAGGATAAGGAGATGGATGCAACTTCCTTTCTTAACAAAGTTGAAGTAGTAATTGTAAAAATAGTCAATAATAGGGTAAGAGTGATTAATTTAAGAGATTCCAATTTTACATATTGTGATGCCAGTATGATCTTCAAAAAAAATGGTTTGGTTTAAAATTCCTAAAGTGTTTAAGGTTGGAGGAACTACAAATCAGAAGATGAGAAGAGAGGCAGAATGGAAGAAGCCTCAATAGGAGTGGGCTAAATTAAATTTTGATGGGGTTTCATTCAAGGTAATCCAGAAATCTCTAGGGTAGGTTTCATAATTAGGAACAAGGGTGGTTTTATGCTAGGAAGACTAGCAATGTCATTACCTAATGGAAATAACAATGAAGCAAATTTCTAGGCTTTGATAATTTGGCTTTAAAAAATGCAAAGAATTGGGTTTGGCCAACCTGGAAATTGTAGGAGATTCATTGATTGTTATTAATGCAATGAGAAGAAGAAAAATATCAAGCTAGAACTTGTAGGCCCTACTAGAGGTGACACTAAACCATATTTATAGGGAATCAAATGGTGAGGAAGATAAATTGGCAAATTTAGCAGCAAATGGTTTGATAAATAATGAACTAGGTCAAATTTAAAGAGTAGGTAGTAGTAAATTTTGTAGTGATCAAGAGAAACATTAGAGGATAGTTGTGCAGTTTGTTGACTTGTGGGGGAGTGGATCTTATCCCTACAACAACTTTTTCAAGGGGATTGGTTACCAATAACTCACATGGGAGAGCTTGAGTCATTTTGTTAGCATTAAATAAGAAAAAATTTCATGGGCTTTTTTTAGTAGATTGTATGACTTTACTAGCATCGTTGAACAAGTCAATAGTGGGAACCAGCTGAGTATTTTTGAAGAATATTTTCTAGATATATTGGGTAGACTTCAAGCTAATGTGTTTTCTTTTCTCAAGGAGCTTTTGGAACTTGAAAAAGGGATGCAAAATAGATATAATTTTGAGGGGATTTAGCCCCTCGAGCTTATTAGCATTGAATTTGTATATGGTTATGCAAATTTTAAGTCTCAATTTTATATTGTAAATATTCTAAAGGATGTAGTGTTGTGTTAATATGTGTATTAGTTTTGTAAGTGAACTAACAAGTTGAGAATTAGCTCTGATTTGTAATGATTTCATGATTATTCATACAAAATACAACCTCTTGTTACCACTTAACAAAAAAAATTATTCCATCCCTATAACTAATTAAATTTTATTTAATTAATTATGTAATCTTCGTTTAAAGGTTCAATTAATATATTCAAGTTAACCTTAACCTAGTTACCAAATACTTTTAAGTATAATCAATTAATCCATGATTGATTAATTAATAATACCAAGCCTAATCACTCATTAATATTTATTTTAATTTAAAATTCCTCAAATCCCTAAACTTGTAGTCATGTGAAATGTGTCTTCCAAGCCTTCATAAAGGCTTGCATGCACATGTCACTTTCACTTTTCCTCTAACCATTATTTTATTGATTTCTCACACATGTGTGAGATCCTCTATCAAATAGATTCACCCTACAATTTCCTCTTTTCTCTATTTGTCATCTTTCCAAGCCTACCTCTCTTATAATTTGCCACTTATGCTCCATTGTTGTCGCATTGCTCTTACCAATGTATGATCGCATATGTATAAGAATGCCTTGCCCTCATCCACATAAAAATATCCATTCTCGCATTCTTCCACCTTGTGACTGTTATCACTCAAATTGCACCCTAGCTAAAGGCTCTATTTAGCAATCCAAAGAAACATGGAATTACTCTAAGACTTGTGGGTTTCTTGTAGGCTGGAGTGAATCTCTAGACAAGGGTTGGTTCTCTTGGATCTCACCTAATCTTAACTAAGCTATTGAATTGCCTAGGAAGAAGGAAAAGAAGTGCTTGAAGACAAAAACTAAATCTATGAGTTGATGCATTAAATTATTATGACCTATACTTTTTCTTTGCATACACAATATGATCAAAACAACCAAATGATTATGCATAATTTAGATTTTAACGTGCTTACATGAGTGATTCATAGAAAGGATTCTCTTAAAGTTAATGTTATCACCTAGGAGGAATTGAATAACATTCACAGTTGGTATTAAACATGAAACTTTAATGGAAACACAAACTACAACCTGTAAAAAAATCATTACTATGTTGAAAGGCAAGAATGGGACATAAATCAAAGATAAAAATATTAATATCATGAGATATAATCCATCATTCATCATATGCACATAAAAACACAACCTTCAATAGGCAAAAGGTAAGGTTCTATTTATCAAAGGTATTCTACAAGTAGTGACAAGCCTATGTAATGTTCCTCACAGTAGAAAAAACCAATTTTTCAATGCTCGCAGATGATACTTTTGAGTTAATCCTGAAGTCCTCCTATACAATTATTTTCTTCCTTACTAGGCATAATTGTTTTGGAGAAAATAAATGCTTTCCATTACTTGAGGCCAAGTCAAACTCTTTCTTTTTAGCTCTATTTTCTCTCCTTAAAAATGTGAATGAACTTTCTCACATGGCACAGAAGAATGAGTTTAACTAACTACTTGAGCTAAAAACTATGAATACACTTAATAGGTGTAGTGTCATAAATTGTACACCCTTAATTGGGTGGTACAATTCCACGCTTAGGTTAGCACCCACATTAGTGTGTTTGCATCTTGCATTCAAATTTCCCTTTAAGCATTTAATTAAATCTAAAGTCTTCTTTTATTCCTCTACACATCATAAAATTGGGCCCTTAACCCTAAGTGTGCCCCCTTTTATTTTATTCTTCCAATTAACCATTTCATCAAATGCCCTAATTATGTCCTATTTAGACCTTCAAGGCCCAATTTTGCATATCTAGACGCCTCAAATTTCCACATACCCTTGGAATTAGCTCTAAAATCACATCGTCTTGCTTCCTTGAAAATTTGGCAAAAAGTTGGTCGGACCAGGTAGCTAGCTACCTAGTTTCGACTTTTTCTCCCCAAATTTTGGGAGCATGTTTTGGTGGTATTTTAATGTTTAAATCCAAGAAATTGTTAAAAAATATCATTTCTAGGTCATCCTATGACCCAAAACAAAGTTAGGGTTTCATACATATAGCCTTTCCTTTCCTCATTTGATGGATTTGATTCTCTACCAATTAAAGGAGCCTCTTATGAAGTGAAAGTGCAGGTTATGTGGAGTCTACAATCAGAAAATAAAGTATTCATCAAGCATTTATCAAGAATTAATCAAGCATTTATCAAACCTTCATCAATCATTTTTAACATAAATTAGGAGCTTTAAAGTCATTGAAGAATAATAGGAGATCACCGAGTGTAGATTAGCTTGTACCTCTCCCTTAGGGTTTGGTATGGTTTCATGTTATTTTCATGTCTTTGTATGAGCTTCATAACATTCATTTTCAGATTTAAATTCATGATTTAGATCCATCATTGCATTTGTGATTTGAAGCATTTACATTTACATTTACACTCATTTAGGGTTTACTCTCCAAAGCATAGGGTAGAACTCTAGATCTACTTTCTTGTTCATTTAGGATCTTGCGTACACACAAGATTCTTGTACACACACAAACCACCAAAATAAGTGGTTTGACTAAGGCAAAACCCTATATACGCACCTAGACACCCCTTTTTAAGTTGCAGGTGTAGGTACAGGAATCCAGCGCACGCACAACTTTCGGAACTAACGGAAGATGCAGACACAAACCCGGCCTCAAAATTTTCTCTCATTTTATAGGGACCAAGGTGTGGTGCCTTGGGACATGACTAGGGTGTTGCACCTTGGTTAACAAAGTTTTGCAATTTTTTATGGCAGTTCTGCATTTCAAGCCCTCAGGATCCCAGATCCACAGTTCCAGCTTCTTGTCTAGACAGGGACCAGGGCATAGCGCCCTAGTCCTGCCTAGTTTTCCCAAATTTTCATAAATAGGCACCTCTTAATCCATTTCTCAATTCTGATTTTAGTGTCTCAGTTACAGTTTGGACAAAATCTGCATTTTCAGTTTGTGTGCTTCATTTCTCATCTCCTAACATAGTTGGTTGTGGCATCATATTTTGCATATCTACTCTTCATTACACCAAAGGAATAGAAACCCTAAGAGATATTCCTTGACTCTCTCTTCTCTACAAGAAGTAGTCAAAGTGAGATATCTCTCTAGGCTCTTTCATATTCCAATGTGTGTACATGAGAGTGGGATTAGGTCTTAGCTACTTGGTTCCATTTTTATGCTCCACAATAGAATATTGTTGTTTTTCAAGGTGGCCTTTGAATCTCTTTAGAACTTGCATGCTTATAAGATCGTGTTTTCAAAATTTTCCCTAACTACCCTAATTTCAAGGAAGTGTGGGAGAAAAACTCCAATTTGCACTTTAAATCTCATTTATGGCCTATTGTATTGTCTTCCTCATTTGGAAAATCTTTTTTCCTAAATTCATAGCACTTTCTATATAGAGAGATTGATTGTGTCGTGCCTATGAAGTGTGATACCTGCAACTGCGGCACAAACACTCAATAGATCATTACATACATGGTTAGCAAATCATAAGCAAAAGAAAGATAAAACCATGACAAGGTGACCTATCGCCTCCTAAGAGATGCGAGTATGGATTTGCTCTTAGATCTGGATAAGCAATCCTAGTGACTTGACTACACCTAGATGGAGAATTTGAAATGATAATGATATGCAAAGATAAAACCATGACAAAGTGACCTATCACCTCCTAAGAGATGTGAGTATGGAGTATGGATAAGAGAAAGATAAAACCATGACAAAGTGACCTATCACCTCCTAAGAGATGCGGGTATGGATTTTCTCTCAGATCTGGATAAGCAATCCTAGTGACTTGACTACACCTAGATGGAGGATCTAAAATGATAATGATATTAAAAGATGAGATTGATTAAGATAGGTTGATCCAAGAGACTAATTAAGCTAATGATGTGCATGATTAAGCTATGATAATGATGCAATTAAGCTAGAAAAGAGATTGATTAAGCTACATGATTCAACAATTATGCTAGGAAATGATCAAATTAAACTAAATCTAAGATGCAATTGCCTATAATAACAATGCTCAAATGATATGCTAAGAGATATATGCCTATAGTAACAATGCATAAGATGAAATGAGATGGGATCCTTTGTGCTCCAAAATGGGGGATATTTATAGGATTTCCAAGGCCAGGGGTGAGGTGGCAGGAATCAATGGTCAAGATTGAGTCTGAAGATATCAAGGGTGAAATTGGAGGAGGTTGGAGAAGAGGTTGGAGGAAGAGACACTTGTCATCTCTGTGGTGACAAGTGTCAAGGAGATTTGCTCATAAAAGGGCAAGTGTCCAAGAGAGGAGACATGTGGCCAAAGTGCCATGTGTCTCAAGAAGAAAATATCCACACCATAGGAGGTTAGGATAAGGAGGTTAGAATGTGCAAGATAGGATAGGGTTGGTTAAACCCAAGGTTAGGTGGAATGGGTTAGGTTAGAGGGATGGTTAGGTTAGGTGGTTAGAAGTTAGGAGGCATATGGATAATTTGAGGAAAAGACTAATTAATTCTCAACAACTCATAAATTGATTTGTTTTAATTAATTAGAGGATTAGAAGAATTGATTGAAGTGGGAGGAGGATTAATTAATTTGAATTAACTAATCAAAGGGGACTATTGAAATGAACCTATTAAATAAATCCTTAGATTTATTAATAAGTAGATGAAAGGAAGGATTTAACCAAATTGCTAATGAATTCAATTAAATTGGGGAGGGGGATTAATTAAATAATTATTTATTTAATTAATTATCTTCAGACCATTTTTAGGTGTATACAGATTGTATTACATAATGCAAAGTTTTTTGGTTTCTATTGACCTATATTATATTATTGAGTATTTTTTTCTCTTCATTTAGTTGTGATGTATATGGGGAGAATGTGACTACTCATAACAACACTTGCCTTGTTTTAGTTCATGAATAAAACTAGTAGGAAGTTGTTTATCTTCATTCTATGAAAAAAATAATGAACCACTACTTTCTCCAACATACCAAGAAGATGCGTTGTCATCCCCAACAATATTCGATGGTTCACTCATGCCAAGTAATGTAGAAGGTTCTTCCTCTTGGTTTTATTGCTGCCATGTCTCAATTTGTTATTGATATTTAAAATATTTTGATTCCTCTACCAAGTAAGAAATAGGAAATATTGGATGAATAGGTTTGTAGGAGTTTCATAGACACTATTAGGCATGGTGAAGGAAGTTCTAGAGGGGATCCTTGTATGAATTGTTGTATTAAATGGTCTTGATGCCAACAATGAACCAAGGAATAACAAAGCATCAAGAACTCTTATTTCAAATAATGTGTTGCAACTTGTTTTATAATCTTCAACATAGCTTTTCTTTTGATGGACAAGACCAATTCTTTCATCAGATTACTATAATTGTCCCACCACATACCAATTTTTGGAACCCGCTAAAGAACTTCAAACATATACCTCTCTTCAAGTGACTCCCTTTGTCAATCCCATTTCTTTGACATTAACAAGCTTATACCATCAACACTAAAGAGGTCACCATGGGTGACAAAGATCATATCGCTAATAATGTGAGAAAATAATAGATAGAAAAAGAACATGTGTCATAATGTCCTCTAGAAAGATAAAGCCCATTTTGGATGCATTTTCTTTGACAAAGAGCACAATGGTGACTTCAACCAATAAGGATCTTCAATCAATTGAATTTCCATTTAGCATTTCATTTAAGCTCAAATATTTTAAGTATTCTTTGTAAAAGTCATGAAATCTACCATGAACTTAGAACAATGAGATCGACAAGTGAGGAAACACTCTCAATAAATTCTTGTGCCTTCAACTTCACAAGCCATTATTTCAAATGGTTCTCATGCCTAGGTTTTGGTTCCACAATCTGCATACACATTAGTTGATAGTGCTTTGATACTTTCCATATAAGGCATTGTAAAGATTAGATGCATTCTCAATCTGCAACTTTTCTTATCTTCTTAAACGTCATTCTTTGATAAATCACCAAGGATGTCTTCAAAAGACACAAAGTAGTCAAAGTTTAGCTAAACTTCACAAATCAGGTAGCCTCTGACCTTTAATTCTACTCTAATATAATGAACTAAATGTCTCAAACATTATACTTCATTTCTTTCATGAAGATCTGAACTTCCCCAAATGAATGTTCTTCTTCAATCATCAACTGCAAATCCTGAATAGACAATTCCTTTATTAGGAAAAACACCATTGTAACAAGTATTACTCTCGATTGACACTTTTTTGGTATTTGGCCATTAAAAATGTCCCTTTCACTATAAAAAATCCTTGAGACAAACAATCATACCAAACCTTCCTCATATGTTGACCTTGATGCCATCCTTGTTGCTGCGAAAGAAAAGACTTAGATTCCATCATCTTTCTCCCCTCAAGATCAATGATGTCGGTTGTGGTGAGTATTCTCTCCAAGGCACTTTCATAGTGGGTGCCCTACCTCTAGATATGCATACTCATGGAAATCCTACCAAGGAACAAAAGAAGAAAGAACCTATAGTTCGCCAATGTCATTCCACTGCATTCCAGTCTCAGGGTGAACTAAATCATGAGGTCATAGAAGGAGATATTAACCAATGGCTCTTCAAGGATGTCTCAATACATAATGATTCTCACCTTAATCAATTCAAAGATAAATACCTAGCCACTCATAAATGGGCTACTGAAAAATGTAATTATCAAGGTGGTGGGTTAGGCTAGGAAGAACAAGGAATAACAAGACCTATTGATCTGACTCCTAATGTAAATCATCAAGGGCTTGGTTTTGGACATCCCTCCCATGAAGCCTTGAGTTCAGTAGGCACTTCTGGAAACAATGAAAATGTCTCACTCGATATCAAAGACATGCCTATGGAGGTTGTCAAACAAGAATATGATGATATAGATAGCTCCTCAACCTTCAACACATCATACATTTTTGACACATTTACCCTTCTAATTGACCTTCCCCTTCGCCACCCTGAACTCATTTATTGGGGCCAAACTTTTGCACACCTAGATGTTGGTATTCCAATTACAATGAGAGATTATTGACATTTCAATAAGGATATTGGGAAGATTGTTGATGATTATGGATATAACTGATTAAGGATGTTTATTGTCTTAATAATATTATTTTGTCATTGATGTCAAGAAATTGATTTTCTGACTCAATATGATGTTGCCTTATCTTAAGAAGTATGATTTGATGAGTATAAAGATGTTGGTAAGTAACACAGAAAGAATGTGAAGAATAAGGGGAGAAATAAGTTATTCAATGGGCAACTATTACCGAGTTAGACAATGATGAGATCATGTTGTTTAGATTGTTTTGATATCCTACATATGTTGTTGATTGTAAGGTTTATACTATACTATGTTACCGAGCAAAGAACCTAGTCGGTAAACCCTAAAGAACCTAGTCGATAAACCCTAAGGAACCTAGTCGGTAAACCCTAAGGTTATCGCTATTGGTTAATGAAGGCGGAATGTCTACCGAGTGAAGTTTTTTATTTACCGAGTTGCAACCGAGCTATAACAGAACGCATTGGAAGAATACAAGCATTATTTAATGAAGGATGTTGATGAGCTAGAACTGATTAAATGATTGGTATGCCATGCACGAAGTTTGTTAAGGATCTACAACAATGAAAATACAAGAGGAAGATCTACATCGCAAATTGAACCGCAATTACCTAGCACAAGTTCCAAGGAAGGAATGCAAGTTCCAAGGCAAGGTAAAATGTTTTTCAGATCGAAGGATAGATTGAACCTAGTCAAGTTTGAAGATCTGATGGCTATGATTGATCATGGGAAATGTGATCAAGAAGATTAAGCGGTTGGCAAATTGTTTATAAATAAGGAACTGTTGATAAACAATGCATGCAGGCAAGTGTAAGCACAGGGATGCTACATAGTGATTACCGAGCACAAAAGCTTGAAGATCTGTTTGAATAATAGAGTAGGGAGCCCAGCAGAGGGACAAGATAAGTCCTATGACTAGATAGTATTGAGAAAATAAGAATCTGCCTTAACATTTCATATGTGAAGTTGCAGATATATTTTTATTACTATTATTTTGTAAAGTGACAGAAAATCTCTTAACCGAGTGGACTTAATAGTCTTATTTGTAAATCCTCTAGCAAGGTGACATTCTGATTGAGTGTTTGAAATCCTTTGACAAGGTCACTTCTAACAAAGTGAAGATCCTAACAGATCTAAGGGAAATCCCTTAACCGGGTCACATCTAGCAATGTGTTTGTAATCTTTAACAGGATTTGCTTTTAACCGAGCATACTCTAGAAGAGTATATCCCTTAGTGGGTCCGAAATCCCACAGTGGTTTTTCCCTATTTGGGTTTCCATGTTAAATCTAGTGTTATGTGTGTTATGATGATTATGTGTTTATGAGTTTGCATGTTTTACAGTTTTGGTTACATATTTTTGATAAGGCTACCGAGGTTGAATTTGTTGATTTTATGGAGGATTAAGTTTGTATGATTCACCCCCCCTCCCCCCTCTCATCTTATTTACATTCAGTATCAGAGATTAATAATTGGTATCAGAGCTTTGGACTCCAGAAGAAAAGTTTAAAGGTACTTGAGTTAAAGATCCAAAGATGTATAAGAGGGATGCACCGAAGTTGAACACGTCAAGTTTCTCTACATGGCAAAAAAGGATGAAGTTGCATTTATTAGGAATTGGAGAATATGATGTATATTATCTGAAGAATGATTTCATTACACCTAGCACCTATCCATTGACAATGGAAGAGATAAAGGCAAAGCAATAACATATTCAAGCAATGATTGAAATAACATCTGCATTGACCGACTCAAAGTTCAATGATCTAGAAAGTTGTATTGATGCTAAAGCAATGAGGGACAAGCTCATATCTGTGTATGGTGGTGATGAACATGTTCAAAGAGCAAAAGTGGATAATCTAAGAGGACAACTTGAATCTATGAGAATGAATGAAGGTGAGAACATAACCCAGTACAGTACAAGATTAAAGGAGATTGTCAATCAAATCAAAGGAGCAGGAGGAACTATTGAAGAAAAGGATGTAACAAGTAAGTTGTTGAGAACCCTTCTACCTACTTATGCCATTCAAGTCTCTGTAATCAATGAATTGAGGTATGTACCTAACATGCCAGTTTCTTTGGATGCTACTATCGGTAAGCTACATGCATTTGAGTTAAGTAATTTTGATAACAGTGGGTCTTCGGTAAATAAAGTTGAATATGCATTCAGTTCTTTTCATATTGGTGAATCTAATGATTACAATGATAGAATGATTAAGTAATCTAAAGGAAATCACAGTGGAGCAAGTGAAAGATTTTGCAAAAATATGGAAGAAGTACACAAACTGTATGAGGAAATCAGGAAGCAAGAAGAGTTTGAAACACTATTGGCTAGAAGGTTACCAAGAGGCAAAGGTAAGTATAAAGGAAAGCTACCTTTGAAATGTTTCAATTGTGATAAGATAAGACATATGGCTTCTAACTGTCCTGACAAGGAAACTAGTGAAAAGAGAGATTACTGAGATGACAAACAAAAAGATAATCATTACAGAGGACACCGAGACTTTAGAAGGAGAGATAGAAAGACATGCTTAATAGTTGATGAGGAATCCAATGATGATAAATCTGATGAAATTGAAATAGAGGACGTTGTTTATATGGCTATCAAAGATGGACTAGATGAAGAAAGGTATGAAGAAAAAGCTTTAATATCTCACATAAATACTAGTGATTCTTGGATCATAGATAGTGGATGCTCACATCACATGACAGGTGATAAACACAAGTTTGTTAAATTAGAAGATTATGATGGAGGCTATGTAAGATTTGGTAATGATGCACCATGTCTAGTAAGAGGTAAAGGATCCATGACACTTCTTGACAATGCAAAATGTAATGATGTTTATTGGGTTGAAGGTTTGAAATACAATTTGTTGAGTGTAGCACAGCTAAACAATATAGGATACCAGATAGAATTTCATAAGGGAATTGTCAAAGTTCATGACAAGCATGGAAAGTTAGCTGCTACTGGGACTCAAACAAGAGGTAATACATTTCATCTTGACTCAACTCGGAACAATTATCTGTATGCTAAGATAGAAGATACCTGGTTATGGCATAAAAGGTTTTGTCATGTAAATTTTGATAATTTGATCAAAATAAGTAAAAAGCACCGAGTAAGAGGTCTACCGAGTTTGGAAAAACCTGAGAATGCTATGTGTCGAGGATGCCAAATGGGTAAGATGACAAGATCAAGCTTTACAAGTAAGTCCTACACTTCTAAGGGAATTTTAGATCTAGTGCACACTGATCTTTGTGGTCCTATGAAAGTTCAAAGTTATTATGGTGATAAATATTTCTTATTATTTGTGGATGATTACTCAAGGATGATGTCAGTTATGTTTTTAAAAGAAAAATCAAAAGCTTTTCAAATGTTCAAATGGTACAAGGCAAGAGTTGAAAATGAAACAGGAAGACAACTAAAATGTCTTAGATCTGATAGAGGAGGATAGTTTACTTCTGATGAATTTAACTTATTTTGCAATGATCATGGTATAAAAAGACAAGTATCTGCATCGAGAACTCCACAGTAGAATGGGATAGCTGAAAGAAGGAACCAATCTATTGTAGATTGTGCAAGAACCCTGATGATAGAAAAGAGGGTACCACAAACATTTTGGAGAGAAGCAATAAGCACAGCAGTTTACACCCTGAACCGAGTACAACTGAAGAAAGGAACTTTGAAGACACCATATGAAATCTGGTATGATAAGAAACCTAATGTAAGTTACTTTAAAATCTTTGGAAGTAGATGCTATGTTCACAAAGATGATAAAAATGGAAAGTTTGATCAAAAAAGTGAAGAAGGAACATTTCTTGGTTATTCTTCTAGAAGCAAAGCATTTAAATGTCTGATCAAATCATCTAACAAAATAGTAGAAAGTGCAAATGTGAAAATTGATGGATTTGCAAACAGAAATAATGAAGGAAATTCCAAGGAACCAGAAGATTATGAAGGATTTGTCTATGTTCAACCGAGAAGTCCTACCGAGAAAATTGCAGAAGGAAATGAAGAGAATATCCAATTACCGAGTGATGAAGAAGATCATACAGAGCCTACCAAGCCTGTATTAGCCAAGTATGTCAGAAGAAATCATGCATCAAGTCCGATTATAGGAAATAAGGATGATCTAGTGATGATAAGGAAAAAACTGAGACAGAACACTTGTCTGATATCTGAATTTGAACCGAGAATAGTGAAAGAGGCATTTAACAGTGAAGATTGGATAAATGCTATGACAGAAGAGATTGATCAAATCAAGAAGAATGACACATGGACACTAGTCCCAAGACTGAAAGACAAAAATGTAATCGGTACAAAGTGGATTTTCAGAAACAAGCTAAATGAAAAGGGAGAGGTCATTCAGAATAAAGCAAGACTAGCTTGCAAAGGTTATGCTCAAGAAGAAGGAATAGATTATGGTGAGACTTTTGCACCTGTGGCAAGACTTGAAGGAGTAAGAACATTGTTGGCATATGCTGCTTACAATAATTTCAAGGTATATCAAATGGATGTCAAATCTGCATTTCTGAATGGTATATTAGAAGAAGAAGTTTTTATTGAACAACCTGAAGGATTTGTTGAAGAAGAGAATAAAGATTAGGTATGTAAGCTGAACAAAGCATTATATGGTCTAAAGCAAGCACCTAGAGCATGGTATGAGAGATTGCATTCTTATTTAATCAAGATTGGTTTTATAACAACAAGTGAAAATAGTAACATGTATATGAAGCATAATGAGAACAATAGGATACTGATCTTAGCCATATTTTTTGATGATATTATTTTTTGTGGAAATGACTCTTTATGCAAGAACTTTGGAAATGAAATATGCAAAGAATTTGAGATGTCATTAATCAGTGAAATAAAGTATTTTATAGGTTTACAGATTCTGCAAATGAAAGATGAGATTTTCATTACTCAATCCAAGTACATAAAGGAAATCTTGAAGAAATTTGGAATGGAGGATTCTAAACCTGTAAGTACTCATATGACTACCAACTGTTAACTATCAAAGAATGATGAATCTGCATCTGTTGATGAGACACTTTACTGATCTATGATTGGAAAGTTGCAATATGTAGTTCACAGTAGACCGGATATAGCACACGCAGTAGGTATTGTTGCAAGATTTTCTACAGATCCCAAGGAAACACATATGACAACAATCAAAAGAATTTTCAGATACCTGAAAGGCACTAAAGATTATGACTTAGTATATCAGAAAGGAAATGCTTTTGATTTAAAAGTTTATATTGATGCTGATTGGGCAGGCAACATTGATGATAGGAAAAGCACAAGTGGAGGAGCTTTCTTTTTAGGAGAAAGACTAGTGAGTTGGCTTAGCAAGAAACAAGGCTGCATTTCACAGTCTACAGCTGAAGCAGAGTATGTTGCTACAACATTGAATTGTACCAATATAGCATGGATCAAACAACTGTTAGAAGGCATAAATGAGAAAGTTACCGAGCCAGTAACTATATTCTGTGATAATACTAGTGCCATTAACATTTCAAAGAATCATGTTATGCACTCTAAGACAAAACACATCTCTATCAAGTATCATTATCTTAGAGAAGAAGTTCAAGAGAAGAAAGTGGTGTTGGAATATGTTAGCACAAAGGAACAAATAGCAGATATCTTCACCAAGCCACTACCAAAGGACACTTTTGAGTATCTCAGAAGTCAATTAGGGGTCCTACCCCTATCTTCTACTAACTGATAGAGTTCAGTGAAAGCATCAATTTGATGACTCTACAGAATACCTTTTATGAGTTGATGTTGATATACACACTTTAGGAGGTTTTCTAAAGGTGTGCAGAAAACATAAACAGGGAACAGGAATTGAAGACAAATGCTCTGACCGAGACTAAGTTGATACATAACAGCATGGCAATCACTTCTCAGAGGAAGAAATCATGTTTTAGTTCTTTTACTTTTTGGCATTGTTGGCAAAGGGGGAGAAGACTAATGTATGGGGGAGAAGTCTAATGATTGAAGGAGAAGACTACATGAAGAAGATGGAAGAAGACTAATGACAGAGGGAGAGCATTTCAGAATCTCACAGCAATCCAAATCAATAAGGTCAAATCAATTGGTTTTGCCATCAATGCCAAAGGGGGAGATTGTTGGTATTCCAATTACAGTGAGAGATTGTTGACATTTCAATAAGGATATTGAGAAGGTTGTTGATGATTATGGATATAACTGATTAAGGATGTTTACTGTCTTAATAATATTATTTTGTCATTGATGTCAAGAAATTGATTTTCTAACTCAGTATGATGTTGCCATATCTTAAGAAGTATGATTTGATGAGTATAAAGATGTCGGTAAGTAACACAAAAAGAATGTGAAGAATAAGGGGAGAATAAGTTATTCAATGGGCAACTATTACCGAGTTAGACAATGATGAGATTATGTTGTTTAGATTGTTTTGATATCCTACATATGTTGTTGATTGTAAGGTTTATACTATATATGTTACCGAGCAAAGAACCTAGTCGGTAAACCCTAAGGAACCTAGTCGGTAAACCCTCAGGTTATCGCTATCGGCTTATGAAGGCGAAATGTCTACCGAGTGAAGTTTAGTATTTACCGAGTTGCAACCGAGCTGTAACAGAACGCATTGGATGAATACAAGCATTATTTAATGAAGGATGTTGATGAGCTGGAACTAATTAAATGATTGGTATGTCGTGCATGAAGATTGTTAAAGATCTACGACAATGAAAATACAAGAGGAAGATCTACAACGCAGATTGAACCGCAATTACCTAGCACAAGTTCCAAGGAAGGAATGCAAGTTCCAAGGCAAGGTAAAATGTTTTTCAGATTGAAGGATACATTGAACCTAGTCAAGGTTGAAGATCTGATGGCTATGATTGATCATGGGAAATGTGATCAAGGAGATTAAGCGGTTGGCAAATTGTTTATAAATAAGGAACTGTTGATAAACAATGCATGCGGGAAAGTGTAAGCACAGGGATGCTACATAGTGATTACCGAGCACAAAAGCTTGAAGATCTATTTGAATAACAGAGTAGGGAGCCCAGCAGAGGGACAAGATAAGTCCTATGACTAGATAGTATTGAGCAAATAAGAATCTGCTTTAACATTTCAGATGTGAAGTTGCAGATATATTTTTATTACTATTATTTTGTAAAGTGACAGAAAATCTCTTAACCGAGTGGATTTAACAGTCTTATTTGTAAATCCTCTAGCAAGGTGACATTTTGATTGAGTGTTTGAAATCCTTTAACAAGGTCACTTCTAACAAAGTGAAGATCCTAACAGATCTAAGGGAAATCCCTTAACTGGGTCACATCTAGCAATGTGTTTGTAATCTTTAACAGGATTTGCTTTTAACCGAGCATACTCTAGAAGAGTATATTTCTTAGTGGGTCCGAAATCCCACAGTGGTTTTTCCCTATTTGGGTTTCCACGTTAAATCTGGTGTTATGTGTGTTATGATGATTATGTGTTTATGAGTTTGCATGTTTTATAGTTTTGGTTACATATTTTTTATAAGGCTACCAAGGTTGAATCTATTGATTTTATGGAGGATTAAGTTTGTATGATTCACCCCCCCCCCCCACTCTTATCTTATTTACATTCAGTATCAAAGATTAACACTAGACACATTCCAAAATGATGCAACGCTCCTATAATTTTTGGGGGCAATTGAGTGTGCATCGTGCTATCATCCTCAACAAAACACAATGTACAAGCTAGACCCTCAAGGTTATTTTGGGGAAGAAGGAATCCTTAACCGCAAAAATTAAAAAAGAATCGAAAGATCAAGAGTCTTGTGGTGAAAACCTTTCTAAGGCACCTATAGACCATAAAATAGTAAAAATAAAGGGCGTATCTTCTAGTGAAAACCTCTCTGAGGCACCAGAAGATGAGGATTCTCTTCTTACCCTCATTGGTGATCATGTTTCTGAAAGATCACCAATCCTCATAGATCAAACCACAACAATAAATTTGGGCATAGCAGAAAACCTACGCATCACTCATGTTGCTGCCTCTCTATCTAAAAATGAGTTTCAGGTGTTCTCTGACATCCTTCATAAGTGGCCTATCAATTTTGCATGGTCTTATGCGGACACTGGTCTCCACCCTGAGCTAGGAGTTCATCATCTAGCAGTTGATCCAAATGTTAAACTAGTTAAACAAAAACTATGTAAGATGCATCCTAGAATAGCACTATTGGTCAAAGCAGAATTGGAAAAGCTCCTGGAGGTTAATTTAATCCACCAATTGATTACTTAGAGTGGATCTCCAACATGGTACCTATTTCCAATCTTGATGGTTCCATCAGAGTGTGTATGGATTTTAGGGATCTAAATAAAGCATGTCCTAAAGATAATTTTCCACTTCCCAACATTGACATCCTTGTTGATTTAACATGACATGAAATTTTATCTCTCATGGACGGATTCTTGGGATATAACCAGATAAAGGTAGTAGAAGAAGATCAACATAAAATTGCTTTTACCACCCCATGGGGAACTTTCTATTATTAGGTCATGCCTTTTGGTCTTAAGAATGCTAGAGCCACATACCAACGCGCCATGACAATAATCTTTCATGATCTCATGCATAAGATATTAGAAGACTATGTGGATAGCATACTTGGTAAGTCAAGACAAGAGTAGGACATCTAGCTATCCTAGAGAAAATATTTAAGCATTTAGCTAAGTAAAAATTACACCTCAATCCTAACAAGTGTGTCTTTGGAGTTACCTTAGGTAAACTCCTAGGGTTCATAATACCTAGACACAACATCAAGGTAGATCCTAAAAAGGTCAAAGAAATTCTAGAGATGCCTCCTCCCAGAATATTAAGAAATCTACGCAATTTAGAAGGAAAGCTACAGTTTGTTTGCCACTTCATCTCCCAACTTGTAGACAAGTGTCAACCGTTTACACATCTTCTCAGAAAAGGTGTGGAGTTTAAATGGGATGAACAATGCTAGTAAGCATTTGATAAGATAAAGGAATATTTGGCTAATCCTTCGATCATAATGCCACCCATTCCACGTCGCCCTTTATTTTTGTATATCTTAGTCACTGCAACAGTTGTAGGGGCACTTCTTGCCCAACATGATGATCAAGGTAAAGAGAGAGAAATTTACTGTATCAATAGAACCTTGGTTGGATATGGGATCAATTACTATTCCATGGAAAAAGCATGCTTAGTTGTTGTCTTTTGCTCACAAAAACTCTAACACTGCATGTTAAGCCATATAGTTAAGCTCATTTGTGATATTGATCCACTAAAGTACCTGCTATCAAAAGCAATTTTAACAAGTCGCATGCCCAAGTGGGTCATGTTGCTCAATCAATTTGATATATTGTATGTAGACATAAAAGCCATCAAAGGGCAAGTCATTGTTGATCAATTAGCAGAAATAACATTGGTCGATACATATCCATTAGTCACAGAATTTCCAGATGATTATGTCTGCTCAGTCACAACACAACTCCCTTGAAAACTTTATTTTGATGGTTCTTATATAAATAAGAGAGCGAGGGAAAGATTATTATTTATCACTACTCAAGGTGACCTTATCCCTAAATCATTTAGCCTATTTTTCTCATTTACCAACAATATTGTTGAATATGAAGGCCTGATCCCTGGGCTCAAGATAGCTATTCAATGGAATATATCAGATCTCTTGGTCTCTAGCAACTCCCAACTAGTCATCTAGCAAGTAAACGATGAGTATCAAACTGCAATGGCTACTATTGGGTCCCTTCTACACATTGAACTAGATAGTGTTAGGATTCCCAAAGATACTGAGAGGGGGGGTGAATCAGTATCTGATCGGTTATCAAACTTTCTTAACTTATAAGATGAAAAGCATATCAAAACTGTGTACTGGTAAACTAAAATTAATGCAGCAAGTAAGAACAATAACCATAACATAAGAAGCACACCATAACATGATATTTTAATGAGGAAACCCGATGTGGGAAAAACCTCGATGGGATTTGTGACCCACAATATTCACTTACTGGCCAATAAGGGAATATTACTGTTTACAAGAGGGGCCTACACATGAAGGAAGGCCAAGTGCCTAGAGCTCATTGCTCAATTACAAAAGGAAGTCACACTGACTTACAAAAATAGATTATGCAAATCCAATGTCTTGTACTGCTTCAAATTAGCATCTGCTATGCCAGATCCAGTATCGGTTTAAGTTCTGCTGCATACAAAAACCCTTAACCAATAATTTGCATATTAGGTCTGCTACCTTCTATTTCGCATGTCATTGTCCTATCCCTAAATGATCTACAATGATCTCTCTTATATATAAGAGTCATTTTACAATCCACCATGTCGGCTTTACAAAAGTTTTTACAACTAATTACAAAATGCATTTATACAAAATTGTTGTCGGCAAGGGTGTCGGTATTCTTCTTTTCGGTGCCAATGTATTGTATGTCGATGTAGAGTCTGTCGGTGCTGGTTCCTGCTGGTATCACATGATTGCAAGGTTGCCATCAATTAAAATACCTTCAATCACCTACAATTTCTCATTGGAGTGTGCATTTGCCAACAATCTCCCCCTTTGGCATTGATGGCAACACTCATGAGAAAATTTTTAAGAATGTATCCAAAATTCGAAGTCCAAAAAGTTTCCCAAAAACTGTATCAAAAATCATACCAGATGTATGCCCAAAATGTGTGCTACTCCCCCTAAGCTGATGATGTCTTGTTCGAATCATTTTTCTCATCTCACTACTCCCCCTTTGACATCAATGACAAAGGTTGTCATTCGTTGTCAGTAGAGTCCTGCCTAAATTCCTGTAACCGGTGGGTTACAATCTAAAAGATATCTGTCAAAATCAAATTTATACCGTTACAAAATGTTTTGTTGTCTTTTATTGCCTCTTGTGTTCTCTGCACTATACCGCTGAGTATGTGCATTTTCTCTTCCGGTGTCTTCAATCTGGGAACCAGAGCCTCAGATATTTCTTTTCTCAAAGAAATGAGGTATTCTAGTCTTGGACCAAGTCTGCATTTCAAGTCCTTTGCTTTATCCTTTATTCCCTATTTGTCATTCTCTATTTTCTTGATTTTCTCTTCTTGCTCTGCAATCTTCTTCTCTATCTCCAAAAATGAATCCGATGCACCTATCAGATTGTCAGCAATATTGTTTATTTTATCTTGTGCTTTGCTGATTTCCTTGTCAAGATCCTCTGTTAAGATATTTGTTTTACAAGTGTCCCTGTACAGTTTCTTAAAGTCAAAAATTATTTCTCCAAGTTCCGGTAATAGGGTATCTATTTTCTCCTTGTTCTTATTCATAATCTCCTCAAAGAATTTCTCTTTTTCCTTAATCAATCTTTCTTTAAATGTATCCTCATTTATTTGATCAACAATCAATATGTTGTCGGTGATGAACTTAGACAATGTGTCTAGTTGACCTAAAGAATCCTTATTATCAACAATGCACTTTGGTGCTATCAATTTAAGAATTGGAATTGTATCATCAATAGCCTTATAGGCTTGTGCATTACATTCTGTGATCTTCTTTATTGAATCCAATAAGACCTCTGTTACATTTGTAGGTCTGAATTTTGCCATAGAAGTACCAGATGATTGTCCAACTACCTTTACAATAGCCTTGCTACTAGTTGTGGTAATTTCCTTGCTTGATTCGACCTCTAGTAGGTCAGTCTGTGTTTACATTTCTATAAACAAAGGTTTAGGCATTTTAGTTTGGGCCGATGGCACTGTCTCTCTCTGAACTTGTGCTTCAACCTGTACATGTTCCGGTTTCTTTAACTATGTCTAAGAAGGTTTATCTGAGCTTTCAATTGCCGGTTTCTTAGATGTAGTCTTAGTTTGTACCTCTGAACTCTCTTTTGTCGGTTCTTCAGATGGTTTTTCAGTTGTTTCTCTCAGTTTCTTAGTGGTATCCTCAACCAGTTGCTCTCCCTGTGTAGGTTTTTCTATGCTTATCTCAACCTATGTAGTCGGTGACTCATTAGTCAGATCTATCCTCTTGTCCTCAGTGGTTTCTCTGTCAACCACAAAATTTACTTCCTGGGTGTCTACATTCACAGTATACAAAATTTTAGACTCAGGATTTGTATCCTCTAGTGGAGTCTCCAAACTCTCTGTGGCTGGTTGGTTGTCAGTGGTAACTACTAGTGGAGTATCTGAAAGAGGTGGGGGCACATTGTCAGTTATTGTAAGGCTTGGAGGTCCACCTACCTTACCTTTCCCCTTATCTATGTCCTTTTGGTATACTTTAACAGTCTTTGGTCTCAGTAATTCTTCTTGCTTTTCTTTTTCCACAAAGAATATATCCCATGCATCTGTTGTTTCCTCAGAGACTTCCTTTACTCTACCTACCATCAATGCTACATGCTGGTGAGCAGTGGAGAATAGTGTCCGGTTTGCTTCACTGATTAATTGATCAATCTCTTCTGATGAGTTGACTGGATGTACTGCAAGAAGTTTTTCAATCTTAATTTTCTTGTCTAGCTCAATGATGGTTAACCTTCTAGTCTCAAGTCTCCTATACAGATCATTTGGTATTTCATCAACAATTTGCATCAAAAATTTCTTGTATATATCTAAGTGTAAGATTACACTATTCTCTATGCTTTCCTTTTCATCAGTTGATAGTGTATTGTATATTTTGTTGATGGTTTTCAGCTTACCATCCTCTGTAATTTCACTAAGAAGTTTATCTAATGGGTCAATATCTTGTTTTACCTTCTTCTTCTTAGGAGTCATTTTCTTTGCTGGAGGCCTTACTGCCTGTTGTTTTTGTTTGGTTCTTTTTGGTGTAGGAGAGGGTACCGGTGTGGGTTTTCTTTTCCTTTCTACCCTTTTAAATACTGTCCGTATATCACTCTCAAATGAGGTTCCAACCGGTGAAAGATGAGTTTCTGGTTGAGGTGCTTCCAACTCACTTTCACTTATACCAGTTTGTCTCAAAACATCTTCCTTGATTGCTTTAGCCTGTCTGCTTCCTTTCCTCACTGTTACTTCAACTTTCTTCACTCTCTTTCCTTGATTGTATTCCACTTTCTATTGTTTCAGCATTTCCAAAAACTTCCTCAGTAGGTTCCTTGGGTGCTTCAAGGAGGGCTTTTGCATAAGTTTCAATAATATTGTCATCTGTCTCATAGCCCATTTTAGTTACCCAGATAGTTCTAGGGATAACTGCCTCCATCCATATTTCATATTTCTTGATTATAAAATAGATTTCTTTCTGATATTTGTCCACAATAGCTTGTGATAGTCTTACTCTAGTTTTCATTCGAGCCTTTAATGCTTGAAAATATTCATTTAAGTTTTTCTCTCGGTTTTCTCCCATATTGTTCAATAGATCCAACAGTTGTTTTCCTACCGGAATGTCAAAACCAAAATCTCTTGGACCAATACCGGGTACTTGTTTTGTTATGTACAGCATCAGACAAACAAGCAAATTTCCAAATCTAGATGTTCCTTTCTTATCTATTTTGATCTTTCCGAGATTGTCTATCAACTCATCTTTGAGCCATTCACATACATCTATCTGTGTATTATCATTAACCATATCATAGGCACTTTTGATACATAGGCTGGAAACTGAGTTCAACATATTTGCATGTGTAGCTTTATAACCTAAGATCATACTGATAAATCTAACATTTATGTCTTTTAAATCGTTTACCCTTAAGGACCTTTTATCAAATGTTGCACCAGTTAGGTTTATCACTGTGTCATTTGAGACCTTCTTTGTTTTGTCAGGTCTGTTACCGATGGAAGGTAACCCTATTACAACTTTTACCGCTTCTTTTGTGATTTTATGGATTGAATCGAACCAGAAGAATTCACCATGAACTCTTCTCAGCACAATCCTTATGATATCCTTGGGAAAATCCGAGACACTAAGGATTTTAGTGAAACCTAGGGTTTCCACTATTTTATGTTTCGGCTTGACATTTCCAAACTCCTCACAAATCACAATCCTATAGATATTTTTGATCTCATCATAACCTAATTCCTCAATATGAAAATGTATATACATCCTAGGGTCTTCAACATATACTACTCCCTTAGAAATTTGAGAAAATGCACCTATGCTATCATCTTTCTTCGCAATTTCGGGAACCAGTTTGAAAACAGGTCTAGGGCATTTAAAAACCTCAAAAATAGTAGGGTTTGCAATAAATTCAAGAGTGGAGGAGGATGTCATGATTATAAATACCTCAATCTACCTTAAGGATGAATTCTTTGATGGATTGCTTCACTTTTTTGCTAAGGATGCCTTCGCTCGAGAAATTTTGCGCTCTTGAAGATTTGAATGCTCGGTGAAATGAAAATGGAGCCAAAACACTCACTTTATAATGTTATTTTCACCAACTACCACATTTAATGCTTGTCGGTTAAGTCACAACTAAAACTTATCTGCCAATATAGAAGTATTTCAACTTCTTACCATCAACCGAGGGAATAATAGCATGTTTTTCATTTGTTGCTAAACCCCCAAAAGATTTTCCTTTAGTTAGATGAAGAGTCTCCTGTCGGTGGAGTGTTACTCTGGTTTGCTGGTGGAGGAGTATTCCCATCAACATTCTGATCTGAATTTCTAATCCATTGTTTTGAGAATTCTTACTTGACATCTTCAACCTTTTCTTTACCTTTCAAGCTAGGACCTTTGTTATTTGTCGGTGGTGCCTTACTTCTACAAAATTTTGCAATATGTCCAATCTTGTTACAAGCATAACAAGTCACATTGTTTTTCTGAATAGCTTTCCCATATCCTATGCCGGTTTGTGTTTTGCATTGATTGGATAAGTGTCCAAATCTTCCACAAACATAACATCTTACATTCATTCTCCAGTTTTCTGAGTTATGACCAATTTTGTTGCATTTTGAACATTGACCGGTGGGTGTATTAGTGTTCTGATAGTTTCTAGATCTACATGTATGACCATACTTATTATAGTTAAAGCATTTCCCATTAAATTTGTAAGCATTAGGTTGTCTTACCGGTTTGCTATGATCATGATTGTTTGCAGTACCAGAGCTTTCACCAACTTCAAAGCCAAGGCCATTTGTGTCTCCATTAGGTTTCTAATTTTTCAGCATGTCATCAAGTTCTTCTGAGCTTTTCTTGAATTTCTCCTTGTGTTGATTTGCAACAGCCAGTTCTCTTTCCAAGATTCCTTTCTATCTCATGAGTTCATTTGTGTCATTTTGTGTATGCATGAGATCTATCTTCAACATATCATTTTCATGACTAAGTCTTGTGTTTTCATTTCCAGCATCATTCTATCTTCTAACCAAGTCATCTTCATTCTTCTTTCTATCTTCAATTTCTTTACAAAATCTCATAGTCATATCTTGCATCTCATTCTTCATTGTAGTGTTTTCTTGTCTCAACTTGTTCACAAGATCATTAAGAGTTTCTTTTTCATCTTCATTATTTTGCATCTTTTCACAAAGTTCTCTTCTCTTATTCCTTGCAATAGTAAGATTTTCTTGAAGTCCTTGAATAATATCCTGTGCAGCCTTTATATCATCTTCAAGTTTGATATTCTTTACTTTTTCTGCATCATAGTCTGAAAGAGCTATTTCCAATTGCTTCATCAAGTTTTCCATCTCTACCGGAGTCAAGATCTTCCTCAAGTTGTTAGGCTTTTGAAAATAGAGGACCAGGCTTTGATACCAATTGTTAGGATTCCCAAAGATACTGAGAGGGGGGGGTGAATCAGTATCTGACCAGTTATCAAACTTTCTTAACTTATAAGATGAAAAGCATATCAAAACTGTGTACTGGTAAACTAAAATTAATGCAGCAAGTAAGAACAATAACCACAACATAAGAAGCACACCATAACAAAATATTTTAATGAGGAAACCCGATGTGGGAAAAACCTCGGTGGGATTTGTGACCCACAATATTCACTTATTGGCCAATAAGGGAATATTACTGTTTACAAGAGGGGCATGCACATGTAGGAAGGCCAAGTGCCTAGAGCTCACTGCTCAATTACAAAAGGAAGTCACACTGACTTACAAAAATATATTATGCAAATCCAATGTCTTGTACTGCTTCAAATTAGCATCTGTTATGCCAGATCCAGTACCGGTTTAAGTTCTATTGCATACAAAAACCCTTAACCAATAATTCGCATATTAGGTCTGCTAGCTTCTATTTCGCATGTCATTGTCCTATCCCTAAATGATCTACAATGATCTCTCTTATATATAAGAGTCATTTTACAATCCACCATGTTGGCTTTACAAAAGTTTTTACAATTAATTACAAAATGCATTTATACAAAATTGTTGTCGACCAGGGTGCCAGTATTTTTCTTTTCGGTGCCGGTGTACTGTATGTTGGTGTAGAGTCTATCGGTGTTGGTGCTTTCCGGTATCACATGATTGCAAGGTTTCCATCAATGAAAATACCTTCAATCACCTACAATTTCTTATTGGAGTGTGTATTTGCCAACAGATAGTCTGAGGTATGAGTTCTTAGTTGAGAAACTTGCATTTGAGACATTGCACATAGAAATGGTGTGCAATATTATTGGGCCCCAATCACCCTAGTACCATGACATACATGCCTACCTCAAAGATGGTACCCTTATTCCCAAATATCTCGTAATGACCGTCATAACCTCATCAGTCGTTGTGCCCGATTTACCCTCATAAGAGATAATCTATATCGTCGCAGCTACCATGACATCCTCACTAGATGTTTAGATTCGAGTAAAGTTAATCTTACGATGAAAGAAGTGCATATTAGAACTTGTGGTACTCATACGAGTGGATATGTTCTCTCCAAACTGATCTTACGAGTGGGTTACTACTAGCCTACCATAGAACATGATTGTTGTGAATTTGTGAAGAAATGTGTGTCATGTCAACAACATGGACACCTGATTCATGTTCCAGCAGATGGTTTGCAACCCATAACAACACCATGGCCTTTCTCTACATGGGACCTCAACCTCATTGCTAAGATCCATCCTTCCTCTTCAGATGCACACAAGTATATCATTGTTGCCACGAAGTATTTCACCAAGTGGGTGGAATCCATTCACCTCACCCTCACTACTTGTGTCCAAGTTTATCCTATACCACTTTATTTCTTGCTATGGGATTACCTCCACCATCATCACTGACAATGGAACCACATTCAAAAACCAACATATGCATGATATTTTCTCCACATTTCATATCTAGCATCGTTGGTCCACACCGTACTACCCCCAAGGGAACAGCCCAGCCGAGGCAACTAATAAAACATTGCTTTGTATCCTAAAGAAAGTTTTCAATGAAACTGGTCGTGAGTGGAACCTCCATCTCAATCCCGCCCTTTGGGCTTATCACACCAGTATCTAGACTCCCACTAGCGCCACCCCATATTCCTTTATCTATGGTGCAGAAGTGGTCTTACCAATTGAGGTTGAATTGCCATCGCTACACATATCCTTGAAAGAGTTTATTTCTGATGAAGACTATAGAGTGGCAAGATTGACTCAACTTGATCTCCTTGACGAACAACACCAAAAAGACTATGATCATCTGCAAATATATCAGATCCACCTTAAGAGGCAATATTAGAAGATGATCCACCCTTATAAGTTTGAAGTAGGAGATCTAGTCCTCAGAGAAAATCCCCAAAATTAGCAAGATCGAGAAAAGAAAGGGAATTTTGAAGCTAATTGTCTCAGTCCATTTGTGGTCACAACAAAATATGGTCTAGGGGCATATCAGTTATCCACTCTAGAAGGGGAACCTCTCAATGATCCCCTCAATATATTGCACCTGAAAATATTCTATGCCTATTCTGTGGCAGTGTACCTCTTGTTCCAAAAATTAGAAAATACCAAAAACATACAAAAAATACAAAAAAATCAAAAAAGCCAAAAAGAGCAAAAATAGAAAAGAAAAATAAATTCATCCTCTAGTGAAAACCACTTCTTGCATTATCCTTCAATTCTTGCATCCACCTTTCCTCAGCATGATATCCATTGTTTTTCGCCTCCATCTACATCTCCATCTCATTCATCTCATTTTAGTGTGGTATCCCATGGTACCCGCATTCCCTCACCTCCATCCGCTTTGCTTGTACATAGTCCTTGTAAATACCCTCTCATGTTGGGTCTTCTCTGCATAGTTTCATCTCGCCCTGTATATCTCGTCACCTCCCCTTGGCTGCTTTGTCCATTGTACATAGGCGTTTGTCAATCTTTTCCTTCAAGATCATATCCTATCATCTCTCTCTTCAAAAATCATCCTTGAGTATCTTGGTCATCATGATCCTATCAGATCCCTTTTGTTGATCATCATCAAATCTTTTTATCCTGGTGTTGTTTTGAGATATATCATTCTCACATCAACAACACCCATCATCAATCTGCGCAGGATGTATCCTTACTCAAGTTAGATATCATCAAATCCTCATACAATCAATCATCCTTTTACAAAGGATATCTGAGACACTTGTGTTGGCTTTGATTCTTTTTTGTCTTTGTTTATCTTTTTAAGCTCCTTGGGTCTTATTTCCTCTTGGTCACCATGATCTTTTATATCATGGTGCACTGGGAATAATAAGGCTCGGGATGTGATCTTGTTGCTTTTTCTTTTTCTTGGTGTGTTTTCTTGATGTGTCCCTTGTTGTACCCTCATGAGGTATTTCTTATCTCATGTTACACTGGGGCATGTCTTCTGCTTGTGGTTAGTCTAGCACCGTTTCCTGCAGGGTCTCTGTAACTCTGTGTGATGCTAGATTAGCTTATGTGTTTGTTTATTGTGTCGGTCCATGCATTGGCTGTAAAATTCCACCTTGGTTCCTCATACCCTCGTGACTCACATACACTGCTAAATCAAAATAAGTGCTCACCACATGACATCCCATTTGCAGGTGCTTGCGCTCTATGATGCTTTCGTCTGCATCTCCATTGCATTTGCATTTGCTCCCCTTTTCCCTCTGATGCATTTCCTCCTAGGCTTCGCCTTGCATCCTCTTCTACCTTGTTTGCTAGAGCATTGTTTCTTTCGAGACATCACCTGACCCTCTCTTTTCCCATGCACCCTCTCAAGGGGGCATCCCTAGCCTCTCCTTTGTCCACTCGGGGCTCCCTAGCCACTCCTTCGTCTTCTTGGGGCATTTTTCTCGCTCCTTTTTTCTCTGAACTGCTAGTGTCTTATTGTCTTCGTACCGACACTATTCTAACGCCACCGTGAAGAGGGAGAAAATGTAGACACCTAAATTTGACTAATCAATTTAATCAAATTTAAATCCCTTGACTATTCAATTAATTAAATATCTTACTTAATTAGCCCATCCTTTTGAATTAATTAATCTCATTAATTAATTCCCCTTTCCCAATCCTTTGAATTAATTAATTCTCCCTTCCCAATCCTTTGAATTAATTAATATCATTAATTAATGCCCCTTTCCAAATCCCTTGAATTAATTAATTCCCCCTATCCATTTTCATAAATTAATTAATTCCCTTCTCTTCCCTTTTTATTTGAATTATTTAAATTCAAATATCCTATTTAGGACACATGGTTCCTAACTTTTAACCACCTAACCCTCCTCCTAACCAACCCCAAACTAACCTTATCCTATCCTAACCTCCCCTCACATGTGTGTGCACACACATAAATCCCTAATTTCCTTATTATTAGGAAATTTATCCTATTTTGGGTGGCTTCCTTCCAAAATGGACATTTGTCCTTGAGGACACGTGTCAAGCCCATCTTTGACATGTGTCCCTCTTGAGAACACTTGTCAACCCTTATTGAGCCACTTGTCCTCTTTGAGGATGAGTGTTTCCTTCTCCCATCCCCTTCCTTTTCTCTCAAATCCTATTTAATCTCCCCTCATTTTAGAGAAAATCATCCACTTTCTCACTACCATATCGTTATCATGCAAAAGTCTCTCCACTTTAATTATATTGCATTGTTATAATGTAAAATTTCATCCACCATTAGCACATCCATATTTTCATAATGCTCAATTTCATCCTCACTTCATATCATCCAATCCTCATATCTTGAATCAAATCACCATAATCACATCATGAAGCACAATCAAGCACTCATCGTGTCAATGAGCACACATCCGAACATGGGATAATCAAATCAAAGATTTATGAATAGAGTTTGCATATTATTTGGTTTCTAATGTCTTTTATACTTTATTCATCTCTTTCTAGCATCCTAATCTCGAGGTGTTTGAGCTAATTGTGTTTGCTTGGTTGTGATCGTAGGCATTTCAATCTCCCATATTTGAGCACAATTTTCCCTCACACATTAAATAAGAAAATTGGGAACAAGTATTTTTTGTCTGCCTATCATACCTGTTTATAGTGTTCTCCAACCAGCAGCCAAGGGGGGGGTCAATTTGCTCTTTTATATCTCTTGGTGATATTCCCAATCAAAGGCATCTTCATCTGCGCTCTTCAACAGGGCATCTTTTTGGTGGCATCATCTTCATGTTTCCATATTTGCACTATATCATGATGTATTCTCTTGCATGAACTATGTTGTAACACACTATTATAAAGTGCCACACCTCTTTGTATCTTGTCATTGATGACATATTTGATGTAATCCTTCTGTACTTAGATTAAGAATATTCATGTGAGACTTTTATTCTCTAATTGAGAAGGTATTTGGATTGAGTACATCTATGATTGGTGCTCATTTGTCTTTCTCCATGCCTGATCTTTATCATGTTGTAGCGAGTGATTCATCGATCATTCTTCATCGACATTGGTACTTGGTTTTGTCACACTTTAACATTATTGGTGCAACATTGGCTCTCTTTCTTCCTAATGGGGAGAAATGTTGGTCTTCATCTTGGACCATCCTTGTAGGAGATTCTACATTAAGGGGGGCTTCATGGTCTTTCATCTTCTCTCTTATGGGGGGACTTTTTTCTCACATGAGGTTTTGTTCTTCTCATTCTTCATTGAGAGTATTGTTTGCTTTCATCTCTCTTTCGGGGGGGAGTTTTTTCCCATTGGGTTTTTCTCTCTTTCTCTATTTGTGAGAGATTGCATTGTTTTGTGTGCATTTGTATTTGTACATAGGTACCTAACATGGCCTCATAGCTGGGACCCATCTTTCATTGTTGACTTAAGTCTACATTCCCCTAAGTTGCGCTTAAGGGGGGGTGTTGGTGTAAATTATGTCTCATAATTACACTTTACTTAAGTTGACTTAGGGTAATGCATTTCATAGAAATTTAGATATGAGACACTTAGGGAAGTGTGCATATAGGGAAGTTTCTTGTAGGAGAAATGATGCAGGATCATCCTCGGTCTATGAGAAATCTTGCATCAACCAAAAAAATATTTCCTTAGTTTTGTTCTTGCTCAGTTTTGGTAGCAATTTTTTGTGTTTCTATCAATGTGTTCGGGTAGCTAGTTCTTTTTCATTGCAGATTAGATTTTCAATTTTAGGCTTGCTTTTGTTCATCATCCCAGATTTTTGATTCATTTGGATTCTTTTCTGGTGATTTATCACTTCTGGATTGGTTGTTCTTGGTTCTCGGAGCAGTTTTTGAGCTTAACAACTAGTTGGTGATTAACAACTAGTTGGTGATTTATTCTCGTGCAGAGTGATTTCTTGGCTTGCGGATCTATTTGGTGCCTTACTTGATGTTCTTGAGTCCTTGGCTGACCTTCCTTTCAATCAGCGCCTCTTGATTGTTCTTTTCCAGAGGATTTTCCTTTCATTCTTAGGGTCGACCTATTTGCATGTTTCATTTTCCTTTCTTGGTAAATGTAATCTATTGTGGCCGACCCGGATGTGTTCCAAAGGATATATATATTATTTTATGTGATCCTAGGAGGCATTTTGAAAGTTATGAGTATCTAGTCTTTGGAGTTGTAATCCAGATGCCTCTTGGAGGTCTGGATGGATTGTAATATGGCATATAGTCTAAATTTGGGCATGTTATCTTGCATGAAACCGGATGTTCTATGATGATAATGTGATGGTGCAAATATCTAATTTTGCATTTTATCCAAGTTTTGTTGTTGCTTTCGTTGTGTTACTCTCATTACATGATCTGGTCAGTTCTCCTTGAGGACCCACAGGACCATGGCTGCACCAAGAAATTCCACCTTTTGTGGTCTTATCTTGTTGTTACATTCCACCTTCGGTGGGTGATCCACCTCTTGTAGAATATTTTATTATTTCTCCTACCTTCCCTCACCTACCCTTATTTCTCATTGAGCCACATGTCATGATTGTGTGCTCACATATCCATATGGTCTTGCCTTTAGCCTTTATAAGTAGGCTCGTTTACATTGTATGTAATCAATAAATAATTCAATTTACTTAAGTTGACTTATGGTAATGCATTTCATAGTAGTTTGGATATGAGACACTTAGGGAAGTGTGAATCTAGGGAAGTTGCTTGTAGGAGAAATTCCACCTTTTGTGCTCTTATCTTGTTGTTACATTCCACCTTCAGTGGGTGATCTACCTCTTGTGGAATATTTTATTATTTCTCCTACCTACCCTCACCTACCCTTGTTTCTCATTGAGCCACATGTCATGATTATGTGCTCACATATCCATATGACCTTGCCTTTATAAGCAGGCTCATTTACATTGTACGTGATCAATAAACAATTCAATATCAATCAACTCAGTTAGTTGGGTATTTTGCATCATTGATAGGAATACAATTTTTTCTTGTCACATTTTATTCTCTCTTGTTTGTGCTATCAATTGGATTCTAGATCTTGGAAAATTCTCACAAGGAGGACATTTGGCATCCTCTTGTTAGTTACCAACAACAAGGTCACTTGTCAACTTTGACATCATTTTGTTTTCTATTGTGTAGAAGAAACAAGTTTCTATTTTATTGGAGATTGAGTGGCACAATCAACAATAGTGGATATTTATATCCATGTGTGTGTTATTTTATAATGTAACCTATTGGTGTAAAGCATTGTATTAAACAAAAGCACTAGTGTAATTTAGCTCATGGATCTTGAAATGGTTACTAGTAATCTAGAAAACTATAAGAGGTGAATAGATTAGTGTATTCATATTTGTGTACAGGTTTGTGGTAAACCTACCTGAAAAGCATGAAAGGTTAATGAGAGGTTCCTTTCATTTGAATCAAGATAATGATCCATATAGTTGGGCTTACTATAATTGAAATTATTAAAAGGAGAATAATATAGACATCAGAGTTGTAAATAGTTGTATAGGAGAATAGTTGGCTACAAAGATCTTATGGCTGTCAAACTTCATGGAAGTGTGGTCAACTAGTTATAAATTCACTAGAATTGAAAGAGAGATAAATTCTTGTATGTAGGTGATCATGTGTAGCAAGATATAGATAGTAATATGTACACCTACAAGTATGCTTAGGCATATGATTCTATTTTTAGTTCATGTGATGTACTTTCCCAGACCCATGTTCACACTGAGGGGGATGCTAGGAATTAGTGTTCACATGGTTTAGAATGTGAGGTAAAGTGAGTTGTAATAACAACTCACATATTATTGTGGTTGTTATGAATATTAAATCATTGGGAGTCATTGTGTGGCTTGATAGTTTGTCTAGATTTTGCTTGTTCCCATGAATATTTATTATAGTTTTGTTATGCCCATCATTATTTTTCTCCCAAGTAAGAGAGTTGTTTGAGGATTTTTCCTATGAAATAGGATATGAGAATCCTATAAATATTTAATAATTTATGGAGCCAATAAGTAGATGCATTGTTATTTCATATATAAAATTATATTGTCTACTATGAAATTTTCTAATTTTACTCTAACAAATCAAGTAGATACGGGTGCATCTATTTTATTCTCCATCATGAAGTTATAACGAAAAATAGGTAAAGTAAATTAATATTTGTTAGGAATAGCATGCAAAAAATATTAATTAAATGCAAACAAAGATTAAACAGAGGAATGAAAAACATATAAATAATAATAGTGAACAGACAATTTTTAACATGGTTCACCCAAACTCGGGCTACATCCACCAAAGATAGAGTCAAATACTATTATCCAACAAATCGAAGTGATTACAACCAGAAATCCCTTGCAACTCAATACCGCTGCAAAATGCTACAAGAATCTCAACGAAAAAAACCCTAATTACCCTTAGTCGTTTTATCAAGACTTATGTTGGTTACAAAAATAGGGTTAGAATATGTCAACCAATAGAAAAATAACTCTCAACACCTTTATAAAATAATAAGTCATTTGATCTTTCAAGGGTTCTTCCCTTGAAAACCCTAGTAGGGGTGTTGCCCATTGACCCTGCCTTGTAGTTGCCCCTCGACCCTGCAAGGGGCACTGCCCCCAAACCTCTATTGAATAATTTAGGGGGAAACTGCAATGATAAAAGGGGAAAAATTAACCTCTAAGTCTGATTAGGCTCCATATAACAACAATATTTATTGTTATTCTCTTTATTTGTATCCTATTTACATTTTATCATCTTCATGTTGGCACATTCAATGAGACCCATGTCCCTATTACTAACATAAAATATTGAGCTTTTGTTTGAATTTTCATGTCTCGAGTTATGGTATAATGCTTGCATTCTATGTCTTAATGCCTTTGCTGACAATATAAGTTCCTGCAGACCATCTTGGTGCTTTCACATTATTAGCAATTACGTTTGTTACCTATGCAATTTAATGCCTGCACTAATTATGGGTTTCCTTCATATTTTATTGCCTTATTTTTTTTCTATTATTTTTAACTATTTTCTTGACTAACCATTTGTCTCATATGGCCAAGGTATTCCATAAATTTGTTTAAAAGTGTATTATTTGTAAAAAAGTAACTATTTTTTGCAAAATTTATGGATGAGTATACATGCTTTGTTCTGCAATGCCTACACAGATTAGTGCCTCCACTATGTACATTAGCACCTTTGACATTCAGGTATGAGAGTGTATTTTTTTGTTAATTATGTTTTTTAGTGCATGCAATGGTTCCCTTAGTGCATGTACTTTGCGTTTCAGAGCTTCTGCTATTTTTCTATCAATTTTTGGTTTTACTTTATTTTTCAGCTAACATTTTTCTATCATTGTCAAGTGGTGCTTGACTTCTTCACACCTATAAAAGGTTATATAATAGACTACTAACTTAATTGATGTAGGTTTATCTTGTTGAAGATACTATTTTATTTTTACTAGTTTATATGTACTAAAGCTAGAGCATTTCTATATGGTATCATTTCTTAAAAGAGAAGGTTATAGAGAAGGAAGATAGATTGGAGTATGTGCCTACTAAGGATCAAATTGTAGACATTTTTACCAAGGCACTAACAAAGGATACCTTTGAGTATCTCAAGTAGAATTTAGGGGTCATAACCCCTCCTTAAAAATGGATGCATATAAGTGGTTCATCTATCTAAGGGGAGTATCAAAGTTTATCTTTTTTCTCTTGGATTGATGTGGTAGTTTCTCTCAAGGGGAGCAGTGAGTGTTGTAGTAATCAAAGTTTTACCCAGAAGGGGGAGAAAGTTCTACAGTTGAGGAGAAAGTTCTTGTTTGTAGGTGCCCTTTGTCCTTAATGTTCAAATGGGGAGAGAGTTATAGAAAGTATGGGGGAGAGAGATACTATTGGAAAGAGTTTATTATTGATTGGTAGTATAAGTGTTGTCATCAATGACAAAGGGGGAGATTGTTGGAAACTTGAGTTGTGTTTCTTATGATGTCATTGATGTCAATTTGTTTTGTATTGTCATTGATGTCACTTTTTGTAGTGTGGATGTTGTAGTTGTTATAGAAATTAGTGTTCAAATGTTTTTATTCTGTTTGGTTCTATTGTTGAGTTAGCATGAGGTGTTTCTGGAAGGTTGGTATAGTAGAAGTTTCAATAAGCAAGAAACAATATCTATATGTAGGAAAGACTACTTAATATTTTCCTTTGGTTCTTGATTTTCATGGCATGTGGTTATAGATATAATCTCTATATTGTGTGAATGTTGAACTATCATGTTTTTTAGGTTCTTGGTTACTTAGATGATGTAGTTAATTGTCGAAGTTTGTTGATAGTGAGATTGTCTAATAGTTATGGTCCAAAGAATGCCTTGCATTGCTCCGCTATGTTGATTCAAGTGTTGCAGCTTGGTTGACATGTTTAAATGGTTTGTGTAGTGTTTCGGTCCAATTTGCATATGTTGGTTTGATCAATAAGTGAAATTATGTTGTTGAGTTCAATGTTGTTAGCTATGTTGGTCTTTGGCTGACCTAGGTAGTGTATCTTATTTGGATCATGCTCTTTTGGTTTGGATATGTATTGGAGATTGAGTTAGGATATTGATATGGGTCTCACTGTGGCATGGGTAGATGCACACTAAGTATTTGGTATTGGGTAATGCATTTGGGTTGATTGGTTAACATGTTTTATTTTTATTCCACACATTACAATTGATGTCGACTTTGGTGAATGTTCTAGCTTGTGCAATTTGTTGGAATCAACTTTAGAATATGCATTGTGGTGTTTTTGGGTCCTCTTTATCTCCTGGAGTGGACCACATCATGTATTTTTGGTCTAGGTGGCCGACTTTATGTAATTCATGTATACTTTGTTTGTGGCCGACCTATTTGAGGGTTTCAATGTAAAATATTGTATGAATGGATGTACGAACGTTCAAGTTGATGTATGGAATGAGTGAGGATTGTTGTGAATTGGATGTGAATTATTTTCAAGTAGTAGAAGTCTGAATTTTAGTTTGTGATGAGATTTGTTGATCATAGCTTTAGTGTAGCTATGTGTTGGGACAATGAATGAAGCGACTGAAGTTTGTCATAATATTGTTCGCCAAGGATAGTTTCATGATTAGTAATCTTATTTATTAAAATTCATTATTCCATGTACCTATCAAAAGACAATGAGTCCTTTGGTAGCTTGTGTAGCTATTTATATCTTTCCTTGAGATTGTTTGTCTTAGTATTGTAAGTCCTTTGTATCTTGCCCTAAGGTTGTGTACCTTAGTTTTAGCAAGTCCATTAAAGTGGAGTGAGCTCCCTAACCTTGAGCCTAAAACTTTATAATCAATTACTCATATTGTGAGTGTGATTCTCACCATGATTTTTCCCTCCTTGAGTTTCCATGTAAATCTATTATTCTTGTGGGTTGTGCTTTGTGATTTCATGTTTTGTAATTGCAGAGATATGTTAATTGTGGTTTAAAGTTTAAAGGATTATAAGTAAGCTATTTAAGGTCTGGACTGATTCACCCCCCACCCTTTCAGTTATGTGGTGTGTTCAACACTCCTTGCAAGCATTTTTTCAAGCTTTGGTAGTATTTCAATGGGTGGAGGGTTGAGTTTTGTGATTGGAATATTTTTTAACTTGAAATGAAGTTTCTAAAGTTTTTCTTCAATGGGACCCCTCAATCACATGACAACACACTTCTATTGGGACTTTGTCCCACATTTTCCCATTTTAGGGTTTTTTCTTTATATAGCATGTTAACCAACCTATGGGTTATGAGCACAAGCTCATGTTCTTAGAGGCAATTTTTGGATATGAGCTTAAGGTACCTTATGCGACTGCATTCAAGTCTAAAGTAATGTGTTCATGTGGACACCATAATGAACTATGTAACATACTAAGTTGCCAAATAGTTTGGTGTGTCACTCACCAATATAGACTATCGCCATCTAGTACCCACTAAATTTTTGTAAATAATTTATTTTTGGGAAGTTATATCGTTTGTAATGACTCTATCTTTGTTTTTTTGAAGAATAATTATTGAAAATGGGTTTTTCAAGTATCTTGGAGAGGGGAAATTAAGGACATGAATGATTTTATAATCACTCATATTAATGAGAATGATTTATTGTCATACGTGTATAATGATATTCATATTCCTAACACACCTTGGGAGCATAACATTTGGAAAGACTATAGGGATAAAGTATTTAGAGTTATTTTTTATAGTGTCTATTATGACACTTTGGAGTCACTTATTCTTTTTGAGTGCCCTAATGCTCTTTGGACTCACATTTGTGAGGTACAAGGTGATCATGATAATCTGTCATTTCTTGATCTGATCCTCTTTCCAATTCCAATGTGTTTCTTCATTATTTAGAGAACATAACCCATACTTGTGATATCTTTTGAAGGTTTTTGTGTTTTCAAATAAGGTTGAAAATTCTCTAGAGGTTCCCAATTCTTTGTCAGAGGTAGTTGATTTGTTTTTGCTAGAAATTTTCATCATTCTTGATTTGCAAGATTACCATGTCTTCTTGATTAGGATCCCCATTTGACTATCATTGGTTCATTGTTTGTGCACTCTCACATTTTAGATTTAGAGGATGCATTTGAGGGCTTATCTCTCCCTTTTCATGATGGTTATGATATGACTATTATCACTTTATCTTTTTCTTTTCAGCTTTTTCAAGATCAATTTCTAGGGATTATTTGTTTGTCACCTTCTATTGTGATTGGGTATGCACCTAATTGGTTTGTGGCATCATCTTCGAAGGTCTTGGCAACACATGGGTATATTTCAGAGACATCATCATCCTGCATGTGGATTCCACTTCCTAATTCCTATCTAGAATGGGAAGCATTCTTGCATTTGTACTTGGTTTATCTTCTTTCCAAGGGGAGAAATGTTGTTTGTAAACATTAAATTATGTTTTGTCTCCAATCACTCACCATTTTTGTAGGTTATTATCCATTATGGGGGGGATATATAGTCTCTTTCTTTCCTTTTTGTGGGTGGATCATTGATTGTATGTGCATGGTGTGTTTAGTCCTTTGGGGGAGTTAGTGAGTTCTCCATCCATCCATCTTGTTTCCTTTCTCTTTTTTGGAGAGGATTTTTCTCCCATGTGGTTTTCTCCTTTTCTATGTTTGTGGGAGATCTCTTTCCATTACATTTGCATTGCACATGGGAAGAAGTAGAAGATGCAAAGGAGATTTAGAACTAGATGAAGTTTGCAAACAAGATTGTAAATTATTATTAGTGTGCAAAGTATGCATCTTATTGTCATAAATTAATTTGACTCACGATGAAGAGTAGAAGGAACAACTTGCATAGTATGAATCCAAGGTCATCCTTATAGAATATTGTAACTAAGATTATTGAGAATTGCTTGGATAGGTGTAGGTAAAATAACAACTCCTATCTTGATAAGCAAGGTTATAGTACCTAAGGATTCTCTAGTAACATTGTCAAAACCATGAGTAGAAATAGATTCGGGTTGAATAAGAGAAGAATCCACATTAATCTTATGCAGTAAATCAATGATATAAACATTAAATCCAAATTCAATGTCCACCAGGGTACATCTTATAACATCACCATTGATAAGAACAATAATCATTAGAGGATCATATTGATTTTGAATTTCCTTAGAAGGTAACTCATCTTGTGAAAACACAATTTGAGCTTTAGGTTCTTTCATAGAATCAATCAAAGAAGCTATATTATTAGATGTAATTGTAGTTAGGACATCTATGTTATTTAAAGCATCTTGTAACATTCCATGATAGGTGGGTGATGTTTGAATTGACTCCCAAACAAATATCTTAGCAAGAGTGGCTTGAAGTTTTTTAATAAGATCATATTCCTTTCCAAGATTTTGAGAAAGACGAGGTGTTGGAGGAAGCATTGGTTGAGAAATAGGAAGAGAAGTTGTGATAACTATAGGAGGATTAGGTGCCTATTGTTTCTTTTGTTATTTGTGTGGGAAACCAAATTGTAACTTTCTCGAGTGATTTGTTTGGCATATTATGAGGACTTTTAGTGGCATAACCTCCTTATACAGTAATAATTGGTTTGTTAGGAGTGTAAAAAGTATCATTATTATAACCACCTTGAACCACAAAAAGAGGTTTATTAAGAGGTTGAGAGGTTTGAGGAGTAATACCACCCTAAACAATAATCACAGGTTTGCTGGGACTTTCATAACCATTCACATGTATCATACTGATCAAAGAAGGTATGGGAATATTTGAGGAAGATACAGTAGAGCTAAAACCATCAAGTGCTTCATAAAGAAGATTATCAACCTTAAACACTTCTTCATGAATAGGATTATCTTCATATTGAATGAAAGGGAGATCCTCATAGAGGGGATTGTTAGTGATATTGAACTCTTGTAGCCTAAGACCATTCTCTTGTTTTAAAGTATTCTCACAAGGAAGGTACATTTTAGGAGAAAGATCAACATCATTCCCAAAAGGGAGACTATGGAAATAAGTCTTGTTAACCTTTTCTTGCTCTTAAATGTCATCATGGATAGGATAAATTTTGGAGAGGACTAGCACTAGTCATTAATGCTTCATCCCTAGAGGGAAGGTTATTTCAAGGGAAAGAAGGTATAGCATCACTAGGAAAGGTAGCCATCATATCGTCCTCTAGCTCACCAAATAATCCACATCAAGGAGGTACACTCTAGAAGAAGGATCAACATCATTCTTCAAAGCTTCATCCATGAGAGGGACATCTTTGAAAGAAATATTAACAATCTCTTCTTGAACTAGGATGTCCTCATGGGTAGGGCCAAATTTGGTAGAGTAACAACCATTATTTATTAATATTTCATCTTTAGAAGGGAGAGAATTAATAAAGGTGTTATTGAAATCATCATCTTGCCTCAAAATATCTTTGGTAGGATCTTTAGGAGAGGGGTGAAAGGTCATAAGAAGGTCTAAGAAAATATTGTGATGCAAAGACAAGTTGACTGAAGGCTGACGTTTCATCCTAGAATTGACGACATGGAATGGAGTTTGGGGCAACACCCAATTTTTTTTTTTGGAAACATGAAAAGATTTAAAGATGTCCTTTTTTTTTACAATGCAATGAAAGAAAAAATTCAAAGAAAGGAAACTGAATGTCTAAAAAATGAAGCAATTATGTGATTAGCTAAGTGCAAGCATATGAACTAACCAATGCAATTAATGAAAGTACATAAGCTATATGTTTAAGAAATAATTTCAAATATAAATGATTAAGTGCATACAAATTAAACCTAAGAAAATCAATAAAAAATGAGCATGAAAGAAGTCAAGTTCACCAAAATGTAATAGATAGAATTTTAGGGTTTCACAGGTTATGATTTATAAACTACGAAATGACTTAACTTTCTCATGCATCACATTAAAAAGGAAGATGAGATCAATAAATCCAACCTCAAATTTAATAAGAAGATGGTTGAATGCTAATTAGAGTCCTATTCCCCTTTTGTTTGAGTTGAAAATCTAATTGAAAAGATGTAAATTAAATACCAAAATTAAGGTAGGAAGGTGCATGCATGAACTATCAACTTGGACTGATTATGCTAACTAATAATGAAACACAAAATCCACATTGGGTACATAAATGGACAGGGAATCTGACTACGCACTTGTAGGTGAAATCTGAAGCTAAATTGATAGGACTAGGGTATTGCATGACCTAGTCTTCTAAGCTATAATCTAAAGATCTGAATCTTGATGCAGTCTGAGTGATGACCCTAAAATCTGGAACTTACTAGGAAGACCAGGTCTCTAGGCGCCTTGGTCCTAGGACAAGGGCACTGGGCACCCTGGTCCCTAAGAACCAGGTTAAAATTTTGATAGAGGATCTATACTTGCTTCCTAAGGTTTCCTAAAGTCTTTTGACTCAATTAGGCACTTCTAGTTGCACACAAGAGGAAAGAAAGGGGGTTATGGATAGGGGTTTTCCTTAGGTCAAACACCGAGTTTGTAATTAACCCAAATTGAAATATAAATGGAATCAAAAGCATGCCCTTTAAGGGCAAAGACAAGAATTGAAATTGAAATGCTTGAATGTAGATGATTATACCTTTAGTAGATGATGCAATGCTCTTAGAATAACTTCTCTATGTGTTGATGCAATAACATGATAAATCACATGAAATCCATCACGAAATCATAATTGAAACATAAATAGAAGATACCTTGATGTATTTTACTGCTCCTTGAATCAAATTTGCTCTTGAGGAAGAAGAGTTGCTCTTGAATTGGATGATAATGTTAGCATAATATTAGATGTTGAGAATGAATTGAGAAGGATTCCTTATATAGGGATTTCATAATTAAAATTACCATTAGGCCAACTTATAATTGTGTAAAGCGGAAAATAATTGAACCCTAGTTGCTCTCCCCTCTTCCAACTCCAAGGAGAGAGAAGGGAGGTGACTAGGGTTGACGGTTTTCACTTAGGGGAGACTTTACATTCAAAAGAGGGATTGAAACCCACAAGATCCAATCCCACACAATGCAAGATTGGATTCTAGATGAGTTTCAAGGGTTAAGACAGCAAGGCTACCCTCTTTTGTAAAGAATGTAGATAGAATGATTAAGCTAGGAATACCTGAAAAGTGAGAAAGATTCGCTTATAAACAGAGATAGGGATATAGGATGAAGCTACGGACTTGGAATTAGTAGTAAAATGTCGTTACGGTGCTGTCCTGCAAATTTGAGCGAAAGTTGACGGGACGATGGCGCCCGGCGTGCACACGGTCCTCCGAAAAATCCGCGAAACGAAGGGGGATCTGTTCATCTCTGCACAAGGATTCCAGATCTTCAATTTCAGCTGCATACCTGCAACCTACACACAGAAAAGCGAAGACGATTGGGGGCTTAGGGATTAGGGGTTGCCCTTAGGTCAAACCCCGGTTTTGGAATTAACCAAGAAATGAGAAATGTTGTAAATGTAAATGATTGTAATGTAAAACAAGTACTAATACCTTGTTGTAAGGATGTTTGTATCCTTATGTGCGAAGGTATAGATGTTGTTGTATGTTGTAGTATGTGATCTCCTCTTCAATGGTTGAATCCTTGTCTTGACTGCAACACTTAGCCTTGAATGGAGACTTAGAATGATCAATTGCTTGAAGGAATGCTTGAATGCTTGAATGCTTGAATGTTTGAGTAACGTTTCCACGCTTTTTCCATCATACCATCTTACCAAAATGGGAGAGGAAATGTAGTTTATATACTTGTCAATTAGGGCTGATAGACTGATTTTTTCGACCTTGGGCCGACAAGGAAAGATAATTTTCCAATTTGCAAACAAAAAGACCCGAAGTCCCAAAGGAGACCAGGCCCAAAATAGGGCCAGGGACCAGGGCACTGGGTGCCATGGTCCTGGGGGACCAGGGCGCTGGGCGCTCTGGTCCCACCTCCCGGGACAGCAGGGTGCAAGGAGGGTCAAGCCAGGGTGCTGGAAAAATGCAGTTTTTGATGTCGTGGACAAGTTTCGGGGTCTCCATTCAGGTTCCGTGTTGTGTCACCATCGTGAAGACCGAAATGTTGTCGAAATTGCAAGTGTCACAATTTTAGGACGCTACATTTAGCCCCCACTTTAGCGGGAGTATGTATGCTCATACTTCCGGTAAAGTACAAGGAAACAACATTGAAAAACTTTCACCACATCAAGGAGGCAAGACACACTAAGCCCCCAGTGGACTAAGGATCTTACGACTTCGATTGACAAAGTAAAAGAGAAGATCATGAGGGAGAACCATGACTGTTAGTAGTAAGGTTTTCCCTCACTATGAGTCATGCAAGAGAAATACCAAAAATTTTCAAGGCAAAGCTAAGTTTGCCAAGAAATTTTCAAGTATCTTGAAGGGATAGACAGGGTGTATGCCCCCCTACGTTAAAGCGATCGCACACGCCTCAACGGGGGTGATTGCTTTAACGTAGTGATACACATAAGAAATGAGAAGGGAAAGGAGCATGTTATCACAAAGATTTAGCCCCCAAGTGTGAGATAAACCCAAGGATAATAGACACAAAACACAAAGCACAAGGTGACTTCACTTTCCTCAAGGTCAGTATGCTGTATGATAATTCATGTATATATATCATATGTGTGTATGCATAATTGTTCTTCATTCCCCAATCAAGGAAGGTCACCTAGAAGAAGGGAACACATGTGTCTTTTGAGTCAACATGAGAGAGATCAAAAGAGATCTCAATGCTTTGCATTGTCCTCAAGTAGACAACACTAAGGACAACAAATAGAAGAATGAAAATAACACATAGAAGAAGTAACAAAAGAGAGGAGGAGAGAATCTACTATGCTAATGAAACTAGTCTAGCACGTCATCTACCCCCCGATCTTGCTGATCAATGTTTCGGGAAGGCAGGGAACACGCTAGAGGAGGAACATCCAACATAGCAGATGGAGCTATCACAAGATCCAAACAAGGGCTATGTTCATGTTCCAAGCCACGTTGTTCTTGTCTAGGAGCTAGGATAAGTGCTTTAGAAAATTCATTAGATAGATGGTTATCAATATCAACAAGTTCATATTCACTATCAGAAGCAAGAGAAGTAACATTTTCATCATGAATAACATTTTCATCTATATCATCATCAAGATTTATAAAAATAGGATCTTTAACTCGCACAGGATCAAGACCATCATGCATCTTATGTTTAGGAAATTTTGGCTCAATTTCTAGTTGAGGAGAAAATGGAATAATGCTTGTTGAAGGTGTTTTGGGGGATTGCAAAGTTTGAGAAACAGCTATTTGAGCTCTAAGACGACGCTTTCGTCGGCGTTCACGTGCAGAATGATTTCGTCTAGTCTTAGTAGGAAGTGGAGAAGATTGAGGAGGAGGAATGTTCTCATCCTTATTACTTGGGTGTTTAGGTTGTGGTCTCTTAGGCTCGATAATAGGAGAAGAAGAAGGTCTCTTCTCTCTATAAAAGGAAGGAGGAGGAACTGCTCCATATAAAGGAGGAATATTTGGTTTAGGAAGGAGACCAGGTCCATCATGACGAGGAGGTATAGGTCTGCTTTTAGAAAGTTTATTAGACATAGACATAGTCACATCCATAGGAATGGGTTGGGAATCTTCTTGAGGAAAGACATTAGTTTTATCTTTCAAAGGAAGAACTTCCTTCTCAAGAATGATAGGAATATCAAGTTTGGGTGTTCTAGGTTCACTTAGAGATAGGATCATATCTGTTTTCCACTTTTGATAAGATTTGAAAAGATGATCACTTCGCGAAGGAAGAGATTGGAATTGTTTAGGCCAAAAATAATCAATAGGAACGCTAGAAGTTCTTTCAGCTGGTTTAAAGAGACTATGATTGACAGTAACAACTTCACCATTATGGGGAAATTTCAAACACTTGTGAATAGGAGAAGCAATAGCTTTCATGGAAGATAGCCAAGGATAGCCAAGCTTCACACGAAATTGTTCGGATGATGGAATAATAGCAAAGCTCACATCAAGTGATTTGTTATGAACTTCAATAGGTAATGTAATAGAACCAATTGCAGGAGAAGAAAATGCATCAAATAATTTCACAATCACATCTGTTTTGTCATAGATCACTTGATTCAATTGCAAAGTAAAAAGAAATTCTTCAGTAATAACATTAACCATGCACGAAGGATCAATAAGCACTCCACGACAAGGTGTATTCTTAACTTTTGCAACTATGTATAAAGGACCATCAGGTGCCCTGATAGTTTCACTAGAATCAAATGTGATGGAAGGTTCTTTAGGGTTTTCTTGCTGCTCTACAAAGTTAATCACATTCAGAGTCATAGACACAAGACCATCAGATGAGAAAGAGGAATCATTAGCTTCAATTGCATTAGAGGTATGGGAAGGTAATGGATCAGTGAAAATCTGAAGATTTTGGTTAGGAGGAGCTACAGATGTGTTGCCTTCATCATTCACTCCTGAAACAGAGATAGTATTATTATCAATCAAATCTTGAATTTTACCCTTTAAAGCAAAACATTTTTCAGTATCATGCCCAGGTTGACGATGAAATTGACAAAAAGATTTGTTATCAAAATAGGGTGAATTAATCTTTGCAGGATCTATTTGCCTTATAGGAGGAAGAGTAAGCACATTTTGTTCCAATAACTTATTCATAATACTATGCAATTATTCATTCAAAGGAGTATACTTTCTTTCTTTCTTGAAAAACTTAGAAATAGGAGGCACACCTGATGCTGCATTCACATTGTTGTTGATGATGTTTTCATTGAATTTGATGGAATCTCTGTTCGGTTTAAACTTTCCAAATGGTTGTTGACTGCTATCACCCTTATCACTCGGAGCCATAGGATGTGATTGTTCCATTTGACTCACAGTCAGTTGATAATTGTGAAGAGTTGCACACAACTGTTGGAAAGAAGAAAACTCAGAAAACAGAAGTTTGTCTCGAATATCTTTTTGTAAATTAGAAATAAAGATTCTTTGAATATCATTGTCAGGCACTGGAAAAGAAATTTGAGCATACAAATGCTTATATCTACCAATGAAATCAGTCACTTTTTCTTTAACACCTTGTTTACAATGCATTAAATCAATCAAAGTAACTTTAGGACTTATATTGTTTTGAAATTGTTGAATAAAAGCATTTGCAAGTTGTTCGAAAGAAGTAATAGAATAAGAAGGCAACGAGCAATACCATTGTAGGGCTTTATCTCTTAATGTTCTAGTAAACAGTTTTGCAAGCAACCTTTGGTCATAAGCAAAATCGGTACATATTGTTTGAAAAGTCTTAACATGTGTTAGAGGATCACCTTTACCATTATAAAGCTCCAAATGCGGGATTTCAACATGTTTAGGAGGGATAGCGCGAACAATGTCAAGAGAAAGTGGGCTCGCAACATCAAATGTGGGCACACTAAACTTAGATTGATTCATAGAGGCAATTTGTTGCTGTAAAGAAGAGATAGTTTGTGCAAGATTATTAATGGTCGCTTCAGTCGAAGAATTCATATTAGATGTGTTAGATTGAGATGGAGGTGTTATGTTATTGAAAGAAGGTAAAGAGTAAGGTGGCGGGACACTATGATAGTTAATCATAGGAGAGGATTGGAAAGGAGGAACACTACAAGGAGGAATGGAATGGTTGAATGAATTGCCCCCTTGCGTCATGTTCATTTGTGGAGATGTAATAGGAACACTCATTGAAGGAATGAATGAAAAAGTTGGATTAAATGAAGGAAGAGGGTTAATTGAAGAAGAAGGATTGCCCCCATGACTGGTGATCATAGGCGGAATGTCTTGTATAGAAGTAGCCATTATGTTTGATGCAAAGGTAGGTATGCTAGCAATAGAAGCTGTCAAAGGAATAGAATGATTGACTTGAGTGGGAGGTTGTGTATAACCTAAAGTTTCGGCACAACACTTCATAGGCATTATATTCGAATCCATAATGTGTGCAATACCACGCAAAATATCAATTCCATTCTTATCACTTTGAAGCATATGTTTTAGACCCTCAATTAAAGGAAGAGCTTGACTATTGGGGTATTCATGAGACATCCATTGGTGAAAATCATCAAATTGATTATCCAATTTCGCAAGTTGTTCCACAGAAACCTCATGGAGAGCTTCTTCATCATTAAGAGGATTAGAGGATTTACCCATGTCCTCGTTAAAAAGGCTATTCAAATTAGGTTCCATCTCCTCGGTAATTAAACCTTGGAAAGACTTAATTCTAAGGCTTCGTCTAACGGGAATAGTGTAAGTAGGGCTTATTGTTGTAAAACTCATGCACTAGAGAGAGGGAGAAGATTTTGAATTTAGAGGTAGCAAATTTCAATAAAATCAGCCAATCTCCTGGATTTAAGTTGTTAAATGCAATCACGACAATCTCCCAAAATTTCGGAAAAAATGTCAGGGACCGTGGCGCTCGGAGTGCACACGGTCCTCGCAACTTTTTTCGAAATTTTTAGAGATGAAAGTTATGATGATTTTAAAGCTAATCTGAAAAAATTGAGTGATTTTACGATCTGTAGATAGGCCAAATTAAAGTTGCAATCTCAAAATTGAACCCTACCAAGATTGTTGAAAAATGCAAAATTGGAATTTTGAAAAAGAGAGGGAAACTGAAATTTTGAATTTTATGATTTTAGAGGGAATACCAAAAGCAATGCAAGTTTTGAAATTTAAAAATTGACTCAATTTCACGCAAAATTCAATTTTGAAAGCGGAAATCAAAGTTGTAATTAAGCACTTAATTTCAAAAGTCACAAATTGCAAGAATTTGAATAAAGCACTGAAATTTTGAATGAACGCCAATACACTTTTCAGATTTAGGACAGTAAGAACATAATTTTGACACAACATTTCAATTTCACCAATTTTTGAATGATTAGGAGCCTTAATCCAAGCAATCACAAGACCAACTTTGACCTTAATTTTGAAAGTGTTATAATTGATAAAATCAGCCAAAATTCTGGATTTTAACAGGAAAATACAGTAAGATCTAGCTCCCAAAATTTTGGAAAAAATGTCGGGGACGATGGCGCTCGGAGTGCACACGGTCCTCGCAACTTTTTTCCAAATTTTCAGGGATGAAAGATATTATGATTTTATTGTGGAATCCAAAGTTACAGCTGATTTGGAGATGTTTTGATCAGTGAAATTGTCGGACAAAGGTTGAACAAAGAGGGTTTCAAAAATTAGGGTTTTGACACTTAACCACTTAATTTTCAAAATTAAAGCACAGATATGATTTGATAATTTGTAATAGAAGGATAGATCTGAAACAAGCATTAACAATTAAACATTTCGCAAGCTCAATTACTAAAAAGAAAATTTAGGGTTTTTATGCAATTAACCTCTAAAATTTTGCAAAAGATCAAACATGGAAATGTAATCAAGGAATCCAATTTTCAGATTTAACCATGACTAATCAGAAAGTATGTTCACGTCGGGTTCACCAAAATGTAAAGCGGAAAATAATCGAACCCTAGTTGCTCTCCCCTCTTCCAACTCCAAGGAGAGAGAAGGGAGGTGACTAGGGTTGACGGTTTTCACTTAGGGGAGACTTTACATTCAAAAGAGGGATTGAAACCCACAAGATCCAATCCCACACAATGCAAGATTGGATTCTAGATGAGTTTCAAGGGTTAAGACAACAAGGCTACCCTCTTTTGTAAAGAATGTAGATAGAATGATTAAGCTAGGAATACCTGAAAAGTGAGAAAGATTCGCTTATAAACAGAGATAGGGATATAGGATGAAGCTGTGGACCTGGAATTAGCAGTAAAATGTCGTTATGGTGCTGTCCTACAAATTTGAGCGAAAGTTGATGGGACGATGGCGCCTGACGTGCACACGGTCCTCCGAAAAATCCGCGAAACGAAGGGGGATCTGTTCATCTCTGCACAAGGATTCCAGATCTTCAATTTCAGCCGCGTACCTGCAACCTACACACAGAAAAGCGAAGACGATTGGGGGGTTAGGGATTAGGGGTTTGCCCTTAGGTCAAACCCCGATTTTGGAATTAACCAAGAAATGAGAAATGCTGTAAATGTAAATGATTGTAATGTAAAACAAGTACTAATACCTTGTTGTAAGGATGTTTGTATCCTTATGTGCGAAGGTATAGATGCTGTTGTATGTTGTAGTATGTGATCTCCTCTTCAATGGTTGAATCCTTGTCTTGACTGCAACACTTAGCCTTGAATGGAAACTTAGAATGATCAATTGCTTGAAGGAATGCTTGAATGCTTGAATGCTTGAATGTTTGAGTATCGTTTCCATGCTTTTTCCATCATACCATCTTACCAAAATGGGAGAGGAAATGTAGTTTATATACTTGTCAATTAGGGCTGATAGACTGATTTTTCCGACCTTGGGCCGACAAGGAAAGATAATTTTCCAATTTGCAAACAAAAAGACCCGAAGTCCCAAAGGAGACCGGGCCCAAAATAGGGCCAGGGACCAGGGCGCTGGGCGCCATGGTCCTGGGGGACCAGGGCACTGGGCGCTCTGGTCCCACCTCCTGGGACAGCAGGGTGCAAGGAGGGTCAGGCCAGGGTGCTGGAAAAATGCAGTTTTTGATGTCGTGGACAAGTTTCGGGGTCTCCATTCAGGTTCCGTGTTGCGTCACCATCGTGAAGACCGAAATGCAGTCGAAATTGCAAGTGTCACAATTTTAGGATGCTACAAATTGATATATTTTTTCACAGAGCGAGATTTGAATTAGAAAATACTAGTAAATTATCCTCCAAAATTCAAGGAAAAATGAGTAGGATCGAGTAGTAGAGATTTGCCCCGATCCTATCATCTTTTTTTTTTTTTTTCTAGGGATGGAAGATGATAGGGTTCTAATGTCAAATCCATCTCGATAGCTCAAACCATAATGCATAGGTATGCAAAATATGCTTTGAGAGTTTAAATTGGGGTAGGATTAAGGATAAATTAGGATAAAATGATAAAGGGCCGACCTAGAATTAAGGGCCCAAATAAGAGTGTGATGATGTAATAAAGTGGAATAAGACCCATAATATTAATTTAAATCAATAAAGGTCCTATAATGCATAGAGGAAAGAGAAATACCAAAATAGATGCTAGGAGAGTGAAATTGGACACACTAATAATGGTGTACAATTTATGGCGCTATAGTTTGTATTTTATTTTATCTTCTAAAAAGAATCTAGAAGTGATATAAGCCTATTTGACTTGTTTTTGTATAGGTTCAACACCCTTTATTTTCTCCTATTATGATAAAAAAATATTTCTTCTAATTTAAAATTCTTCAAATCCTCAAACTCCAAGACTTCATAAATGCTTGCATGGACATGTCACTTTCACTCTTTCATTTAATCCTTTGATTGATTATTTTATCGGTCACTCACATGTGTGTGCGGTCCTCTTCCCAATAGAACCAACCTATGATTTTTCTCTTTTCCCCATTTGTCATCTTCCCAAGCCTACATCTCTTACATTTTTCCACTTATGTTTCCACATGTCATCTCCTTGTTCTTCCCAGTGTGTTCTCACACGCGTGAGAAAACATTTCCCTCTTCCCCATATCAAATTTCACTCTAACACGATTCCACCTTGTGACACTTGTCACATGGCTAAGCCTTCAATCCATCCCACCCCTATAATTCAATCTCAACCCTCCATTCCACTTTGTATCTTGACCCTCCATTTTAACCACCAAAAATCTATAAATTGGAGCCTTCTCCATTTATTTGAACTATCTATTGAAGCTAAATTAATGCTACTAAAATCATCCATCTCTCATCGAAGCTAATGTTATTATTTTGTAGTGAGAGAAATCCACATACTAGAAGAATCAAAGAGCAAATATAGTAGACATAAGTGCATCTACTTCAACTCTATCATGAGGTGAGAAGGTAAAAGAGGTAAGTTAAATTAGTATTTATTTTATTTTCCTTATTTGTATCCCTTGTACATTTTATCATTTTTAGATAGATGTGATTTTTTTTTAATAAATAAAAAATTTATAAATATAATGTATAGTAAAAATGACAAACAATTACTTTACATTGCCTTTAAATTCTTGATCATTTGCTCACTATAATTGATATTATGTGATTATTTTTACCCACTAGTATACCTTTTCAAATTGTGTGTACTACAAATGAGTGACCACAAACATATGAGGAAATATAAACAATAATAAAATATGACTAATAATTGAGCATACTAATAACAGGAGAATGGATATAGAATTTACTCCTAATGTATACTTCACTTGCATGTGAAATTGGTCTGCTAGATGGTGTATGAAGGATTTCCCCAATTTTACTCATAGTAAGAGCAAGTGCGAGTGCATACAATCATCAAAAGAAACAATACCTTGTTCCCACCAAGTACCAAAAATCATTCAAGCAGTGGAAGAAAACATGAACACAACATAACTTGTAAAAAAAATAATGTAATATATAATCAAATGTAAGTATTATAAAATGGGAGATGGCTAACCGATGACATTAAAAATTTCACGTCGTATTTGATCAAACTCAATGATGTGTAGAGGTGACATATAAATCACCTCTTATGAGGATAACATGTGTTGTTTACTAAAGATGATCTTAGTAAGAGCATAGACTTGTTAGCATAAATGATGATATGTTTATTTATTCTTGATTCTCTTACTAAGGTCATTCTTGATAAATAAACATTCTTAATCAATTAAGATTATATGTAAAGTCATTAAAGATACACTACATCCTCACATGATGGACCATGTTTCCCCACTCCCTTTCCAACTATTAGGTTCTATACAACAGTTTCCAACTCCTAGTTTACTTATATGAGCTCCCTATCCCTTTACCAACCTATAGGTTCTATTCATGATTCACTTCCCTTTAGTTTATCTATGAACTCTCTAACCCTTTAACAAACCCAATGCTTGATACCTTATTTATCTTCCCATAGTCTACCTATGATATTTCATCTAATTTTTGCCCAACCATGCATCACACCTAACTTCAATCATCTCATTTCTATTGCACATGCTCATTATTGTCACATTCCTAATACTTCTCAACCCCTTCCTACCACATCCATGCCAACAAATTTTATTCCTATACCTCTATCTAACTATACCAAACCTTTGTATCCATCCACATACTCCCCTGATGACCACTCATATTCTAATGATTTCTTCCATGCCTCCTTTAACTACTTCCATTGCCATTATTTTCCTCATTCTCATTGAGTTAATGAATATGAAAAATGTGTATCAATAAATTGTAAATATCTCATAAAGATATTGTACAAAGTTACTACATAATTCATTAGTGTATCACAAACTTTCTTGAATATATTACTAATAGGATTTGCAATGTCTTGGTTTTGAATATATCATAAGGTTCACCCTTTGACTCACATATAGATTTTAATTCAACATGATTAGATTACATTTGTGAATTAATTTAACTGGATTCACTCTCTACCTTATAATTTTATTCATACCTTTGGAGAATCATCAAACGATTTCATTGATAATTTCTAATGCAATATTAGGTTTAATGTCATATTACCTAAATTAACACAATGTGAACAAGTTGGAAATCAGAAGATAAACAATTATATACGCAGATTCTAATTTATTATTAGTAGTTGATGGTTTGTAAACTATTAAATAATGATCTTTAAGGGTTACTTATTAATAGTCTACTTCCTCCCATTAGAGAAAATGTGGTTTTCAATACTTGCAATTCAGTTTTGGATTTTTGCACTAGTATATGGAATTTTTGTTGATATGTGGTGACTAATCATGAAAGTATTGTACACTCTTTATGTATCCTTGTTGGGGTTCAGGACCAGGCTAGGCTGGGCCTTGAGCGGGGGTTTGGGGGTGATAGTGCTTGAGAGCAGGGGTTTGGGGGCGCAACCCCCTAGGAAATTTTTTTTTGCCATTTTTTGTTGAAAAAAAAACTGACATTGAAAATGCCCTAAAAATAACCGACTTTGTATGTTTCCCTAAAAATTGCATGCTATAAGTGGTTGGAATCTAAAAAGGCATTGTAATGCTGTTGTACTAATTTACTGGATAATAAAAAAAGATTGGACGATTGTGTTCTGTGGATGTAGCCCATCTTGGGTGAACCACGATAAATCTTTGTGTTATTTGTGTTGTGTATTTTTCTTCATCTTTTGTGTTTTTATCTGGATATAATTGTTAATTTGCATTTGCTTCGAATCTGCATAAACCCAAACAATTGCATGCGTAAATTATTAGATATCAACACGCTATAGTGTGACACTTTGTAATTCTTACTCATCCACAAATTTAAATTAAAGACAAATTCTTTAAACATAGGCAACACTAATGAGCACCTCAAGTTTTTTTATTTATTTATTGAAATAATGCAACAAAAAAATATAGACATATGACAATCAAAACACTGTCATAGAAAGATAAAGAGATACTACAACAAAACACAATAACAACCAACAATAAAATCGTCTAAGTAGACATAACATGAACATCAAAACATAATGACCAACTATGATGGCCCGAGAATCAACGCATAACAAAACAAGAAATTTGAAACATACAGATAACCCATGAGTAAGGGCATTACAATAAATTACTAGTAGATGAAGACTTAATTTAACAGAAGAGGCCTTAAACCTGGAGCAATACATAGATTTATCATTTTAATCAGTTGATTCACTTGGTGCTTGATACTTAGAATTTGAAAATCCATCTTTAAATCCTTCTTGGAGTCCTCTTGAAGATGAGAAAAGAGAGATGGAAGACAATAAAACATGTCAGAGTAAAACTTTACAAGTGCAAAATCACGATGATCATTATGGTGATTAAAAATTGCTTTGCATATGATTCTCCATATATGCAATAAAATAGTATGTCGAACTCCATCAACAATAACATTATTGTGAAGTCCAACCCCAAGCAAAGCCTCTTTCCAACTGAGATTATGTTAAAAAATAGCTGGGAGATCATGAAAAAAAAAATTCTATAATTTCTTAACAAAATGGCAACCCCAAAAAACATGCTTCAAATCTTCATGTCTATGGAAAAAGGGACAATCAAAGGGTTGCAACATAATACACCTCAACCTGCCCCCAACAAACAGCTTGCAATGTAATATCTTCCAAGCCATTAACTGTGCCTTAGCATTGATTTTGGATTTCCATATTTGAGCATAAAGTTTTACTCAAAATCTTTCACTGAATTTGCACCTCCATTTAACATTCATACGATATTTCAATGGAAAATTAGGAAGCAACTGCAAATATATCTTTTTCAGAGGGAAAAAAGAGAAAAGATAAGCTGATAACTAGAGCCAGTCCTTGAAAAGGTTACATTGCAAAGGAGTACATAGTTTCATGGACAACTCTAGGGGTACCAAAGACTGAAAAAATATCACAAATGGTCTGAATTTGTTGTTCAAGTTAAAATGTGATTGAATTATATGCCAAGGTAATCTAGGGTAGTAAAATCCCAAAGGTCACCCCAACTATATTGATCCCCTTCTTATGCAAGAAGTAAGCCTATTTCAAAAAACTTAAAGCCAATGGTTGCCCATGGTACAAGATGTGTTTGTTCCACCAAATAGACAATGTGGAGAAGTTGAACCCATTTTGAAGTGAGGCATCTTTCCACCTTAAAAATTGACTAGTACATTGCCATGCCTTCCAAATTTATTGGAAAGAAGGATAAGCTTTAATGGAGAAAAATGGTGCATAAAGGATTTTATCTAACCAACCCACAACTTGCCATCTTCCTTTAACAGAGGCAAGATTGATTCTATTCCGAATAAGAATTTTTCATGGAACCTATCCTTTTATGGATCTAATAATCCATTTAGTCACTAAACAAATTCCTTGTGCTTTTGGATCAATCAACCCCAACCCACCTTTGCACCTAGGCTGAATGTAATGAGTCCAAGAAGTGGCAATAAAACCATTGTTGCCATCCCATTTGGACCACAAAAACTGACAAATAATTTTAATTAAGTCCTCATAACCTAAGTTGTTGGATGGCATCCACCAGGAAGAAAAATAAACATGAGTGGCAAGGAAGATTTTATTTCAACCTGAATTTTTCCTGTTGTAGAGAGGAATTTATTTCCCCAATTAAAAAGTTTAGTCTTGACTTTGTTGAGGTACTAGCACACATAGTGGAAAGAGAAACCCCAAGACCAAAAGGTATTCCAAGATACCTCACAATTTCCCCATGTTTGTTTCGTTTCTATTCCAGAGGTATCCAATAAGGAATAGGCCCCATCTTGTATCATCAGAAATTCAGTTTTATCATGAGCAAGCTTGGAACTAGAAACAACACAATACAACTCCAAGATATCCATAGTATTAGAGATATCCTTTTTTGAGTTTTGTAAAAATAACAAGCTATCATTAGCATAATGAGAGTTTATGATAACAACATTATGAGGGATAGAAATTCCTGAAATAAGCTTCATATCGTGAGCATGTTGCAACATGTAACCCAATCTGCCAACTATAAGCACATATAGATATAGAGCTAAAGGACATCCTTGATGAATAGATCTTTGAAGAGGGAATGGATCAAACATCATGTTGTTGACAATAATCCAAGCATTGGCATCGTGAAACAACATTTGAATATGAGCTCGAACTTTAGGACCAAACCCCAACCACTGAATCACGCTAAGAATTAAATTCCACTGAATCCTGTCATATGCCTTATCAAAGTCAAGTTTGATGAGAACAACATTTTGACTAGTTTGTTGGGCCCATTCACAAGTTTCCCAAGTAACGATCAAATTGTCAAGATTATACCTTCCAACAATGAAACTTGTGTGTTAAGACCAAACGATTCCTTGCACCACAGGCTTTATCCTTATAGCTAAGGCCTTAGCTATAATTTTGTAAGAAAATTGTATTGAGAAGAGTTATGGGATGCTACTTGTAGATAGTATCCTCCTTTTTCCCTTTGGGAAGGATCTTGATTATGCCTCCATTAATAATTGGGCCTAAAGAGTCCTTTTTAAAGGCTTCTAGATACATACAATAAAAATATTCTTTAATGTGTTGCCACATGGCTCGGTAGAATTCCATGGGGAGCCCATCGCTGCCAAGACTTTTGTAAGGGGCCATAGAGGAGAGCATTTTCTATCTCTTCCAAAGAAAGAGTTCTATCTATATATTTTCTATTGTCAGCATCTATTCGGTTAGGAATATAAGCTCTAACCATATCCTCAAGGGCATTTTGTATATCCGACCATAGGTTATCTCTAAAAAGGTCTTCATAAAATTGTTTAAATAGATAACAAATTTCTGCAGAATCAGAAAGAAGAGAACCAGATTCATCTTTTGTAGCAAGGATCTTTCTTCCTTGTGTTTATAGTTGAGATAATTAAAAAATTATTTTGATCCCTTGTTTCCCTATTTTATCTAGTAGAACCTAGATCTAATTTTATCCCCCCATGCTTTGTAATTATCAATTTTACAAAGGCAAACTTCTGTAGAAACAATAGAGGCTTGCAAATTAACATTATTAGGATCAACACTCAGAAGTTTTCTGGCATGAGTAAGCTATCCTTGGAGTGATTTCTCCTTGTGTTTTCTTTGCCAAGCCATCTTTTTGCCAAATGAGCGAAGGAAATTAGTGCATTGAGTAATGGCCATACACCACCAATCAATCTAGGAATCCCCTTCACCAGGTTTAGGAAGAGAAGTCCAGATCCCTTCAAGGGCAGCCAAGCAAGCTAGATTTTTCAAGTGAGAAACATTAAGCTTAAATGGAAGGGGACTATCAATTTTAGGCTTATGGGACAAACAAATATTGCAAACAATGAGATAATGGTCCGAAAGGGTAGAAGAGAGATCTACATGAACATACAACCCAAATGGGTCCTTAACCACTAAAAGACTAGAAGAAACATAAAATCTGTCCAACCTACTTAATTTTCGGTCCCCTCCCATTCGACTACTTTAGACCAGGTATACCAATTTTGTGAATGGCTAGCAAATTTATCATGAATAGGTTCAACCACTCCCAAAAAGTTATGACAAAACAACCAACTATCAAAGCCTTGTTGAGATTTATAGATTTATTCTAGCTACGGTCTTGATAATGTTCTACCATATAAAAGTCACCACCTAGGATCCACTCAGCATTGGGTAAATTATTTGTCATCCAATCCCAAAGATGAGATTGATCTTTGGAGAAGTTCAGGGTATATATGGAACAAAATCCAATGAGTTGACCATTGATGATAGTAAGAACCCAAGCACAGCTGTGCGAGGGGTCTTCACCCTTGTTAATGACACACTTTGAAACCCATGTTGAAAATCCAATGACCACACCACCTTTACCATCAGGATGGGAAGTATTGAGGAAAGTGGCATAAGGCAGTCTCAAGCCTAATGCTACTCAATTTGACTTCTTGAAGAAAAAAATAATCAGGTTTCCACTTCATGATTTGTTCTTTCACTTTGTATTTACATTAAGGGAGATAAATCCCTCTTAATTCCAAGAAAGGATCTTACAATCCACGGTGAGGGGTAGATGAGTCATCATCACGGGAAAACACACTGAAACTATTATAAAAAATAAGTTCATGCTTCTTGCATCCATGATCTTTAGAGGTAGAAGAAGGGGATCTAGACCTGGGACGAGAGTGAGAGGATGTAGGAGAGTCATTAGAATGAGGTTGGGGGGAAGGTTGACGAGGAGGGGGTGAGGACTGCCGGGGAGGGGGAGAGGGTTGACAAGGAGGGGGAGAAGGTTCACTAACATCAGTTTTAAAAAAAGAGGGAGAAGATGGGGTATTAGTTTGGTAGGGAGAAGGACGAGGGCTAGGGGTAGATGAAGAAATAGGAGGGTCTTTTCTTTTTCTAGCCACTCTCCAGCCATATGTCATAACTGTATCTTTATAAGAAGGGGCTAATCCACTAGCCACATTGGAGGGAATGTTATGAGAAGGCGAGAGGGTAGAAGTATTATCAATGATTGGTGAAGAATTGGGGAAAGACTAATTTCCAAGGGGAGAGCTCTGAGGTGGTTGTACCATTTTGCTTCTTCAAATGGGACACTTACAAATTAGATGGCCATCCTTTCGGTAATAAAAACAAGCATTTGGTTTATTCAAGTAGACTATAGGCTAATCAAGTTCAAACCCTGGACCAAGAAGTTTGATGTTTTCAGGTAAAGGGTTTTTCAGGTCAACTTCTGCGCAAGCCTTGGGGTGGACTCTTAAACTTGAAAATTTATCAGTATTATGCTTACACCAAATCACCTTGCCCAGTTGTGCTACAATGTCTTTTAACAAGGGTCTAAAAGCTAGATTAAGAAAGGGCAACTCAACCCACATAGGATAGTGAGAGCGAGAAGGCCCTTCAGGGTGAAAATTAAAACTCCATTATTGCAAATAGTATATTTGCCCATAGATGATCCAAGTACCATATTGCAAAATGACATGGGCATGGTCTGCAGATTTGAACATACACGAGACATACCCTTTGCCCAAGCCTCTTAAAGTTTCAATCTCCCAACCTCAATTTTCCCAGTTTAAATAGGCCCATTTATAAAAATCTAATTTAGAAGGATTGCCTTTGATAAAAATAAATTAACAGTTCTATTCTGGCATTCGGTAATAACATCAACAACGTCATCAAGAAGCTATACTTCTATAGTTTTACCCATTTTGCTATTCGGTTGCTCTTCTAGCATTGGCTTGTCCATATCTTTGCCCACATTTGCAACATTGTCAGGGTTTCCTCCTTGAATCATATTTCTCTTCGCAGTGGTGTCTAATGAAATAGGGTTACTCTTCTCATGTTCTTCCATGCCACCCGTTAAATCTCCATTGGGAAGCCCAACTTGCTTGATAGCCGTTTTGAGACACATAGCACATGCCTCCACCTATGGACACAGAGGAATGGCTAGGGTTGCAATAGTTTCCTTCGAGCCTTCTACGTTCCTTCTCTCGTTGGCTTCCTCCCTTGCTTTGTTCATAAAAAAGGAGTCTGCAATCCCCTTCAACGCATAGCAGAATGACAAAGCAATCGGCTAAGGTTTCAACAAGTTCCAAAAACCTCTGCTCTTCAATCCTATGGTGTTTCTTGCCTTGTCACGTACACCAATAATTATCTCGATTTCAACTAAGTGGTCACTGCACCTCAAGTTTGTTAAATGAGAACCTTCAAATCACAATATCTAGTTTAAGGATTTTGGGATAAAGATTGAAGACACAAGTAATGATGCAATATGTCTTAATTGGTCACTATGTGAAGATTTTGATGATGCAATGCAATGCTCTTTTGTGTTGAATGGATAATTGTTTCTTGATGCTCTCTATTCTAGATATGTAAGATACCTAAAAATGAATTAGGGTTTCTCCTTTTACATAATACCCTAACAAACAAATTAACACATTTTTTATCTTCAAGTGAACAAGTAACAACTATTAGGAAAATAGTTGTGATGGACCCAAATTTAAATTTTACTTTCTAAAGTTTCAGGTTCATTTTTGCACCCATAAATTTTACCTAGAAAAATAAATAGATAGATAAACTAAAGATAAGAATTAGTCTTTGAATATGTGTGAAAGTATAATTACACTAAATTTAAGTTAATTTTCAATTTCTATACTAAAACACATCTCTTATACATTGATCATTACATTAAAAATAACTCAATTTACAAATGAATTAAAAATGCTATAATATACAGTTCTCATACTTAATTTTTTTTTTTGTTGTGCTAGGATATCCCAACACCTAAAACTTGCTTTACCTTGGACTTAAATATTGTCAAATTGGGATTCGGGGCAAGCTGAAGTAAGACTAATCCCTTGGAGTGTACCAAACCATCAACAAACCAAGTGCATCGGATGTGTCGAGGCCTCATAATCAAACCCAAGACCAATAGAAATAGATAGTTTTATTCCATACAACGGAAACACACGATATAATTATGGAAAAGGGTGGAAAATGGCAAAATACTCGGGCAAAATTCATTCAAACAGAAAAAGCAATCATCCCAACTCTTTAAATTGGTCGTATTCCCCTTTCTCGGAGTTCAGTCCAGAGATTTCAGTTACTCTTTCGGTTCGCTCTTCAGGTGAGGGATGAATTCGGGTTTCATTTGTTTTATCGCGCATACTCTTAGTATCTTTTCTCCTATATAATTTAAGTTTACCATCAATTAAATGACTGCTTCTAAAGTCCAATGTCACGATTCTTAAGAAGAAATTATCTGCATTAATACTCTACGCGCCTTAACCATTTCTGCAAATTAGTTTCCGTTTGAATTTCGAGGGCTTTTTGGCTTCCATTATTACTGCATCTTTACAAATTTTTCCTCTCAAAATACCTTGTTTTGTTTTTCATTCCTTATTTTTTCATATGTTATGGATGCATTCTTGATTTGCTATATTCACAAATTTGAAGAATTCCTATTATATTTATCACTGACCTCTGTTTTATATATCACTTTCTCTTTGTGCATTGGTGATGAAAATTCATTCCCCCTGCTTGTTTGGAGGTTTTACAAAATTGGCCTAGGTGGTTATTATTGTATAATAAGATCCTCAACAGGGTTAATGCAGCTGTATTTTTAATCTTTTAAATTTTAGAACAGCATTCGCATTTGGAATTTGAATTTTTTGAGGCAAAGGGACTCAAAAAGTACAAACATCTCCAAGTGATGTTGGTACTTGGAGAGGAGGAAAATACTAAATCATTTATGCTGGGACTGAAAATGACCATGCGCAAAATCAGAATTGTAGCCTATACGATCTGTAATGCAAAACTGGTTGATTAATTAACCCTGGAACTTCTCACGAAAACCAAATATGTAAAAATGCTATAGAAACAACATTGATTGTAAACAGGAATGGTCTATGTACATCCTAAATATGAGATGGGCCCGGAAAGCTGTCTATAGAAGTTGTGCAATATTAATGAAACATAATGACCCAGGAATGTTTTTGATAGAGATTCTTGCTATCAGTGAATGTTGGAGATATGCGTGATTCACCTTATGAGTTACGTTGTTCTGATTTGATTTGTTTCTGTATTCACACTTCAGAACCGATGCTTCTGTACCTGCATTTTAGTTCCGTCTTTTGCATTTCCTTTTCAGTGACGCTGCTTAGAGCCAAATCCTAGTTCAGAAGGGCAAACCGTCTAGCTAGGTATGCATAAGTGAGGGAAGTAGGTATTCACCTGTTTATAGGGCTAGGATGGTTTTTCTTTTGATTAGGTGCAGTTCTTTGGTTACAAGGATCACCTGGCCATTGGCAACTAGTGTTTATCCGTCGTCTGGAGATATTCTGCACAACCAAGCTTTCTGGTTCAGGCATTCTAAAGTATGGGTAAAATTTGGAACCTGTGTCTCACCAGCTTAAAATCAATGTTTAAGTGCTTTGATGTGTGTGCACTTCAATGTTTATAACGAGCAAAACATAAACTCAAACATACATTTTACATTAGAGAGAGTAATACAAGAAAAAGCTAATGGGGTAACATATGGGACCTGAGCCTCACAAGCACAATATCAAAAAATAAAGTGCTTTGATGTGTGCACTTCAGTGTTTATAATGAACAAAACATAGTTACATAACCCTTCAACAGAGATTTTACATCATAAAGAATAAAAATAAATACAAGAAAAAGCTAATTAGATTTCTTAGTCTGAGTATAGTAAGAAACAAATTTGACAAGGTTATGCAAGTGTCAAGTTAGACTAACAGATAAATTGAGATAAATGAGGTTATAGTTTTACATATTGTTGTACGCAATTCTTTGAAGTTCCCATGTTTCAATTCGTACCCTTTTGTTTCCAGCAGTTAAGCAAATTCATTAGATTGAAAATAAATTCAAATAATACGCACAGAGACAGTTTCTATGATTCTAAGTGGAAACGTTAAAGCACATGGAGCTACAATGATTTGCATTGTTTGGTTGAGGATTTTGAAAATCAATTGCATCTACTGGAGAATATGATAGAATTTGACTAGATATAGTGAATCTGTGAACAAGTAAGCTTTCTATTAACTTAAGAACAGCTAATTTTTTTCTAGAATATGTTGCACCTGTGAAGCATTAATTGTAAACAAAATCACCCAATTACACAAACGTTAGACAGTCATTCTGAATCCTTTTTGCTGAGGTTGAGCCCCAACCACCTAAGCGGCACCCAATCAGGACAGTAAATTCGCAACCACCTAATTCAAACCAAATCTGTAGTCTGAATCGCAACTGTTTGGTTGACCTCACTTCATAACATCCCACAAACATTTGCTGACATTCACTAGTCATCAAAAGCCTATGCTGCATATCAGTAAATTAATGAATTTCAATAATAAGCAAGCAAATTTTGTGGTTTATGTTGACATCTGTAAGTTTTTAGACATTGGGTAGGAGCATGAAGTCAGATGGTTGTTTTAGCTTCTTTACAACTGTTTGAAGTAGGTTGTGTTGTAGTCAACATCCGAAATGTGTTTTGCTGAGAAATTTCTCCTCTGGACTTTGAAATCATAATATAAAACCGCAATTAAATTCTGAAAGGAAAATTTATCTGACAGACCGTGAATCAAAAGAATATAGCAATACACAGTTTAATGCTAGATTTCAGATTTGAAAGTCAAAAGATATGTGCCTGAACTTGCAACAGAATAAGAATATAGGCAATTATCATTTATGCCACCTATGGCACAGCGGAATAGAAGATGGTTGGTGTCTCTAATTTGGCAGGATTTTCAAACATATCACGAGCCATTGGGTTTCATGAGTCTAAGTTATGTGCCTGTTACCATTTTTTAATTTATCCTTTTTAGTACAACTCAAATTGGAAGAGTGTGTTAGGAAATCCTCTTGTCAAATTTGTAGAGGAAGCTTCCTCATCTAATATACTCCTGGAACCTGAAGCAATAAACAAGCTCATTGGTTATGCACACTGTAGAGATTATCCCTCAAGGTTTTGCGTGAAAGTAAAACAATTTGAAATAAAAATTGACCTATCTTTTTTGATCTTGGAGGTAGGAGCACAAGACTTGCAAACTTCTTATCTCACTAGGAGGATTTTTTATTTATGCAGCTAAACTATAACACAGGTTAAATACAAATGTTTTCCACTGATTAAAACAGAGATTAATGAATTCACTTCAACAATCGGATAGATCCGAAAAGAAAAATGAATAATAACAATGTATGAGAGCACGAGACTGAAAAAAAGCAATAATTTGGAAGCATACAAACCTATTTCAAAGGATTAAAGATATATGTTACACAGAGTTGAATAAAGATACGTTATACAATATATCTTCTTTATAACCAACTTGTCAAATTCTCACTACTACAATACAATGATCTAACTTCATAACTTGAATGAAAACTTCTATAACATGAGTCTAGCATAAACTCTCCTCCCATTCTATGGCACTTATAAATCTCTAGGAGAAGCTTTAATGGAAAATAATAAATTATTTGATAAAGTCTTTCTTAAAAGCAATAAATGTAATAAATGTGATTTCCTTAAGGTAATAATTTATTCTTTGTAAGTGGCAACTTAAGGTAATAAATGCGATTTCCTTATTTTTTAAACTTGTTTCTGAGTTGTGCACGGTTTCCTTTCATGTTTGCCACTTAAGTCACATTTTCCATGAGATAATGTTCCTTAAAAATTGCTATATTCTTTTACTTATCAGGTTGGTTGCTGTTCACTTAAAGGATTTCCACTTGTGGTGCAGTTTTCTTTTGGTTATGCTACCTTCAAAGTGTGATAAATTTCAGGTCACGGTTTAGATGAATACTGCTACCTTAGTTGTCCTTTCTAAGTGGCTATGCCTCTGCAAAAGTGCAAATTATCACTTAAGCATAATGCATTTTTTCCTTTGCATGCTGTGCTTATCTATTTACCTTTTAACTGACTGTGATTTTACCTTGGTTTTACTACCTATTTTAAGTGCCAACTTTGACATTCTCTTTTGTGCATTTTTCGCTGCTTGATGTCACTCTTTTGTGTTTTAGACTAGGTCTGTCATGTAAGTACCTTTTTCTGATGGTTAGGCCATATGAGAAGTGTGATACCTTCATTCAATTGAAATAAATTCCTTCTTGTTGCCATTTTGGATTGAGTTGCACTATCATCCACCTTTTGTCGCTTTTGTTTGCCGTTTTCCAAGGGCACAACTGCTTTTGATGGCAATTGTAGTTTACTGAGTAACTTGCAGCTCAAAGTGATATTCGTTGCTAGTTACAGCATAATAAAATGGTGCCATAGTTAGTGATCCTCATATGTTTCTCTCTTGTTGCGGTTTGTGGCTAAGTTTTGCCACCTTATCATGGTTTTGAGCTCATCACCCACTTGTGTTGAATCTCATCAACTGAATAACGTCTTCATGTCACATTTTATAATTGAATCTCCAATTGTTAAGAGTTTCTTCATTTTTTGGTTGTATAGTGTCACTTTGAAAAACTGCAAGGATGTTAGTCCAAGACAAAAATACTTTTCAACTTCACAAGGGAGAGACATAGTTAGTATTGACAACATGACTAGAAATAATTGACTATACTCAAATATTCCTAGGGGTATCAACACCGCCAAGAATCAGGTCAACTAGGTGTAGTTTTGAAGGCACCTTGTTTGGATGCTATAGAGTCGCTTGAGTTTGGTTCTATGGTTTGAGTCTTACTTCGTATAGGTCACTATAGATGTAGTTGGTAGATTCAGTGACATGTATATGTCTATGCTTAGTTATAAATATAAACCATGCTTGTGATAGATAAATAATCTTATGGATATGAAATATTTAAGATAATTATTTAAAATTTGGTCTCATTTTCAATTGTTAATAGGATGCCAAGTTCCTAAAGGGGTGATAGATGTAAATGGTAATTTCAGGGACAGTGATCTATTTGCATTCAATTAACAACTATAAAGCATGTTTCTAGTATGCAATGTTACATGGGGACATGCCCCTTAGGGGATTCCAACCATTCCTATCCCTAAGATATTTCATGGGCATTGGGATGACTAGGAAACATCAATCTAGAAAAATATAAGGGACATTCCAAATTTGGATTGTTGGCCAGCCCTAGGATGACCAATTGCTCCCTATGGTCTAGCACACACTATTTTTTTGTTGGAACGAACCATTAAAAAAGAGAAAAAAAGAAGCCTACCCACACTAATAAACATAAAATACTTTAATTTTGCTATTTTGTGTTTGGTGAGGATTGGTTCCCCACACCTCTGTACACAAACCTAAACCTAAAACAGAGACATGCTTGAAAATGTAAAATGCCCATATTTTGCCTCGTTGCATATTGTTAGATGAAGACAAAGAAAGAGAAGATGATAGCAACCTTTTTGGTAAAACAAAGGATAGGAGTTTTATTGACAAACAAAGATGAAATTAAATTCCCCAAAACATAGTACGACAGGAAAACAAATTGTTCATACAGAGCACCAAAAGTTCCTTATCGACCATTCTTATAGAGAATCAAAATCTTAGAACAGAGAAACAAAACATTATTCTCATTACTTCCAGACACAAGAACATTTTTACAATAACATACAATCCTTCAAAGGACCGACTCTTCTCAACCTCGGACTGTTCAATGGTTATCTTCGGCCTGTTCTGCACCTTCTATCTGTTCCAATCCACACCTGCCGACTCACCAATGTGACAACATTCTACACGTTTTCCCCTTTTTGCAGTGATGGTCGATATTGATGATTATCCAATCAACCTGCGCAATGGTTTTCTTTTGTTCCTTATAAATTGACCGGCTGAAAATGGTTTTTGTTCCTTCCTAGTTGTCGACCAATCAACTGGATCGGTCCCTATAATTGACAACCAACCGATTTCATAAATTGTCTTTCTTCTAGCCTGAATGGTGATAGGAAACCTGTGACAAAACTAGCGACAAGAAGTCTATGGCTAGAGGGTGTCGATAGGTTGGAAGAACTAGACAAATGGCTTACACCAGCCAAACAGAGCAAGACAAACAGCTTAAACAAGCCAAATAAAGCAAGAAAGCAAAAAGAAGAAAACCAAAAACTTAAGAAGAATGATGCTCCTACATTAGACTCCCCAAGCACCAAAAGGATTCATGAGCTCTTGCTCATGATTCAGTCCCTGAATGATCCAACTTGATAAGCTTTGGTTCAGTAAGCCAAGAAGCATCCTCTAATGGGTGATTGAGCCACTTTACCAGATACGTGAAGTATTCTTGTCTCCGGGTCGTCTTCAACAACAATTGATCTAGAATGCATTCTATCTCCAGCGGATTTGGTGTAGTTCCTTGTTGTTCTGTGTAGATTGGTAACTCTGCCATTGTTGTATCCGCTTCCCCATCTCCTTTGTAAAGGTATAAGTCCGCCACATTGAAGATAGGTGAAATGCCCAAGTCTGAAGGAAGGGCTATTTCATAGGCATTTGCTGAAAATCTTCTGAGAATTTTACAGGGACCCACCTTCTTCATTTTTAGTTTATTGTATTCACCTTTTGGAAACCTCTCCTTCCTAAGGTGAGCTAACATAGGATCACCCCCCTGAAAATGCAATTCTCTCCGCTTTTTATCAGCATATTGCTTGTAGTGCTGATTGTTCTCTTCTATATTTATCTTCACCTTCTCATGAAGGTCATGGATGACTGTAGCAAAGTCTTCTCCATCTGCATTTCTCTCCTCCATATCTCCGAGATTTCTAAGTTCAAACACACCTCTTGGGTGCATACCATACACTACATAAAATGGGCTGAAACCTGTACTCCTATTAGGAGAATCAATATAAGCAAATTCCGCTTGGACTAATGTTAAATCCTAGTTTCCAGGTGAACTCCCCACCAAGCATCTCAACATGTCACCAAGACTCCTATTCACAACCTCAGTTTGGCCATCTGTTTGGGGGTGATAGGTTGAACTAAAACTAAGATGTGTTCCCAACTTCTTCCATAGTGTCCTCCAAAATTGTCTCACAAACTTTGTGTCTCTATCAGATATGATTCTCCTAGGAATACCATGCAATCTAACTACCTCCTTGAAAAACAAGTTAGCAATATTGGTAGCATCACTAGTCTTCTTACACGGTATGAAATGGACCATTTTTGAAAACCTATCTACAACTACAAATATTGAATCATTGCCCCTCTGAGTTCGAGGCAAACCCAAAACAAAATTCATACTTACAAAATCCCATGGACTAGATGGAACCGGTAACGGCTGATACAAACCAACATTTTGGCTCTTTCTTTTGGCATGTTGACAAACTCTACATCTCTCCACATATTTCTTAACATCAGTTTGCATTCTTGGCCAATAATAATGTGTGCTCAATTGTAAATAAGTTTTATCTTGTCCAAAGTGACCAGCAAGGCTGCCACAATGCTTCTCCTTCAACAATTTGTCCCTCATAGATCCTCTAGGTATGCACAACTTGGTTCCTTCGAATAAAAAGCCCTCCTGTGGCATAAAATATGTCCAAGGGCCTCTATCCTTGCTGATTGGACTGCTGCAAGCTTCAAAAGCATCTTTAAAATCTGCATCATTTACATACAATCCTTCTACTTCTGCCTTTCTGTTGTTGTCTTCTTCTGCCTTTCTGCTTGAACATAATCCCACCACATTGCAGCGTGGCCCTTTAGCCTTGTACGACAAACTTCACTTTTCTTTCCTCTGCAACTCCTTCATACTCAAAATATTTATCCAAGTCATTAATCCAATCAAGGAGCTCTCTCCCACTGAGACTTCCAGAATATGTAGGGACTGCTATTTTTGGTTTGGCCCCAACATTCAACACTGTGCTCAACAACCTTTCTTCGAATGCTTCTGGTTCTGCTATAGCATCTTCATCAGCAGCTTGAGGTTCCCCTTCTTCTTCAACCTCACTACCATCTTCGACTGCTACTCCTCTTTGTTGTGCTTGTTCCATTGCATCCATCCTTGCTGCTAGGTTCTGCAACATCTCCAACACTCCTTCATTGTGACCTCTCCGGCCTCCTCCTCTAACACCTCTTCTCATTCTCCTTGGTGGCATTTTCTCGCACCACAGTTACCGAGTTATTTGCTTGCTCTGATAACAATATGATAGCAGCCTTAATGGTAAAACTAAGAACAAGTGGTTTATTGGCAAATAAAGATGAAATTAATTTGCCCAAAACACAGTGCGATAGGAAAACAGATTGATAAAAAACAAATTGTCCATACAAAGCACCAAAAGTTCCCGATTGACCATTTTTATAGAGAATCAAAATCTTAGAACAGAGAAACAAAACATTATTCTCATTACTTCCAGACACAAGAACAGTTTACAATAACATATGATCCTTCAAAGGACTGACTAAACTCAACCTTAGACTGTTCAATGGTTATCTTCAGCCTATTCAACACCTTCTATCTATTCCAATCTACAATTGCCGACTCACCAAGGTGACAACATATTCTTCTCTTCAATTAGTCTGTTCTGTCATCGATTTTACACGTTTTCCCCTTTTTGTAGTGATGGTTGATCTTGATGATTATCCAACCAACCCCTGAAATGGTTTTATTTTGTTCCTTATAAACTGATCGGCTGAAAAATGGTTTTTGTTCCTTCCCAACTGTTGACCAATCAACTAGATCAGTCCCTCTATCTGACAACCAACCGATCCCATAAACTGTCTTTCTTCCTGCTTGAATGGTGATGGGAAACCTGTGACAAAACTAGCGACAGGAAGTCAATGACAAGAGGGTTTCGATAGGCTCGAAGAACTAGACAAACGGCTTAAACCAGCCAAACAGAGCAAGACAAACAGCTTAAACAAGTCAAATAGAGCAAGAAAACAAAAAGAAGAAAACCAAAAACTTAAGAAGAATGATGCTCCTACATCAGAAGAATAGTAAAAATATAAGAGAACAATGGTGAGAAGAAGACAAGAGAGCATCAAACTATACCGTTTAAATTAAGTTCAACACCCATTGTTCACTTTTACAAATCCTTATGATTTTATTTTTTGATGGTTTCCTTCAAAGTGTAAAACACTTGGGCATTTTTTGTTTTCATTTTGAATGTTTGTTGTCATTTCCTGATTTTTGAAAAAGAAAGCAATATGAGCAATAAGGGTTTGGTAGCAACGAGGTTGATATTCAACAATCAAGCTATAGGGGTATTGAGAGTTCTTTTGGGTGTGGTAGTGATGTAGATGAAGGGAGAAATAATTCATTTGAATGCTCATCCACTCTCCTAAAAATATATGCATATTCAATTCCAAGAAGTACCTTTTGCAATTTGCAACTACTATAGACAAAGATGAGAAAAATCACAAGATTTTATACCCATCTATTGTTCTGCCAAGATATGAGGTAAGAAGTTGTGAAAAAATGATCCTACTTGAGAAGACCAAGGTGTCCATGGAGGGTGAAGCAAGGAATAATGGTGTGTATATTGAGACAATGCAATCCACTATGCCTACGCTATCATGGTTGTTGAGAGTCATAGGGGGGAGGGATCTACCAAAGAAAAGAGAATGGCTACTAGTGTTCCAATGATGTTGAATATGCGTTTATGGTGAGAGGTAGATTCTTTAGTTGCCAAATTTTTCTTTGCCCATGCCATCCCATTCCTTGTGGCACATTTTTCCTATTTTAATCAAATGTTTAAAAGATAAATTCCATTAGTTACTTATATGTTTCTTGGGAGAACATTGACTGTGTACCACCCTCTTTGATAGAGAGTATTCTAAGGCGTGTATTGATGGACATAAGAAAACTTGATTAAGGACAAACTATTTAGTTAGCAATGATGGGCAATGATTTTTTTAGTGGCTAATTTTCGCCAATCGGCTACTCTTTAAAATTTGGAAATTAAAATTTGGCTAATAGTTCAAGTTTTAAGGTGACCTAAATCGCCACATTTTTACAAAATTTTATTTTAGTCTTATTTAAATCACCAGAGAATTTATTTTATTATATTTTTGAACTCAAATATTCGCAAAAATATTCGATACATGATTAGATCAGATTCGCCAAAATTAATTCACCAATAATACATCATAACTATGTTACTTTAGGGTTTTATTAGCAAGCTTTAGTTGCCACCATTCATTCAAAATATAATCCACTAGCCATAATTGCATTCCATGAGGTAAATTGTATAGACAAGTTTTAATGCTCATGGGGGTTGAGTTGCTTTTCAATTGTTGACCTTAATGGAAATCAATGGTATAAGAACAATTTTGGGTCCCATGAGTATTACAAATTTTATGTACATTTTATTTGAAAAAATACAAAGAGGTCTTTACGATTAATTTAAATTAATGGTAGTAACTAAATAATGTAGTGTCTTCCCTTTAAACTCATTAATGATTTCCACCTTAGGCCTCTACTTTTCAATAAAAAATTATTTTCAAATGAAATTATTTGTAATAGTAATTAATGTATAATCATATTATCTTCTAAGATTCACCAAGATTTTCTACCAAAAAAAATTGATGTAAAAAAAATCGCAATAAAATTAAAAAAATTCTCTTAAAAAATGAAAGATTCGCAAATAAAAATTATTATTTTTATCCACAATAAATAAAAATTTGCCAAGATTTTATATCTTTTTTTGAGGGGGGTTTCCTAAAGTTATCACTGATGATGGGTGGATCGAAGTTAGACATTGGTCACTCATTTATCATAGTTACTTCTACAACTAGCATTATTTTATTAGAATTGTTGATTGTTTAGGGAAGTGCAAGGATGTAGACTTACCAATTTTATATTTTGAAAGAGGGTATGGAGGAGGTTGGGGATTCAAATGTTGTATAGGTTGTGATTGAGTTAGCATGTGTTTGTAGACTAGTTCGGATTATAGATTGTGCTTACAACATATTCTTTTGATCCCATATTGTGTTCACGCATTGAACAATGCATTCAAAGACATCAAGAAGATAGATTGGGTAAAGGTAGTGGTGCTAGAATCTAGGGACAATACAAATGTTCATTTGCAACCACACTCCTCACTAGCTCTCTTTAGGACTAAGAATTCCTCTATTTGAAGGAGGCTACATATGTCAATTACTTTATCTTCTTAGAGAGGATGCTTGAGGTTAAGGAGCATTTACTCTTAATAATGGTTAAAACTAAATAAAGTAGGTGGTCAAAGGCTGACACAACTAATGGGAAGAGTGTGAATTATAATAAGATCCTCGATGATGATTGGTGGTCAACTTTGAGTTAAATTTTTAATTAGTATTTTTTGCTTATATTATATTTACAATTTGGAAATTTGTGTATTTTAATTTTAAATCAGAACTGATTCTTATTCTTTTCTGATATTTTGTGTGCAAATACATTTGCTCCTTCATCTCATTGATTGTACAGATTATTAGGTATGTTTATACATATTGTCGTAGTGTTGGGTAAATTTATAAGACGTTTGACAGCATGCTTGGTAAAATGAAACAAACAATTCATAGCAAGGACCTTGATTTGAGACTATATGAAGAGCATATTAGGTCCAAAGTGAGATGGTGGTGGAGTACTATGAGAACCCTACTTCATATGGAAGCCTATTTTCTAAATCCCAAATGGTATGCACCAAGGTTTGGGACAATGTCTCCTTCTAAGGATGAAGAGGTGAAGGAAGGGTTCATGAAGGCCCTTTGTAAGATGTGTATTGTTGAGGTAGCTTTACTTCAACAACAATCCATTTTTGCCCTTTTCAATCGTTGTGATCCAACATTTAGCAATTAGAGTCTACGACAAATGGGGTCACGTTAATTCAAAATGACCCTATTAGATGATGGACATGGCATGGCATAACAAGGCAAGGATGCCATAGAGTTGAGGATGCTTGCTACTTGCCTCTTTTCATAGGTTGCTAGTTCCTTTGTTGAAAAGTCAAATTGGTCCACATACAATTTCAAATAGTCTTTCAAGAGGAACACACATAGTGTTTAGCACATAGATATACTGAGGTCGGGGGTTGAATCAGTATATGCTAATTTCAATTTGATCGAACATTAATCATCATTGATAGGTTCTCCAAGCATCACAATTAATCTCAAACCCAAGTCATCATTAGTAGCATTTCCTAGTCTTTCCTTAATTATGAACCAACTGATCAAAGAACTCACATCCACACAAATGAACACTAGATTGCATGGAAACCCAGAAGGGAAAAACTAAAGTGAGAATAGCTGATTGGATCCACTGCCCAAATCCAACCTTACAAAAGATATAACAAAGAACTTACAATATGAAGTAGGAAACAACCTACCGGAGACACCAATCCCTAATTATATTTGCAGTCACCAACCTATAGGAGACACCAATCCCTAATGATATTTGTAGGCACCAATCTATAGGAGACACCAATCCCCTAATCTAAGATCTGAGCACCAACTCAGCATGTTAGACAACAATCTCAAATAGAATATAAGTGATATCTAATGTAGACCTTCAAGGTGTTGATTTTAGTGCTCAGATTAGCAATATAGGACAGAAAACATAAATTGAATGCTTAACAATTATACTGACTTAGTTTAGTGGTCAGATTTGATATAATTGAACAAAATTAGCAGGCACAGTAGAAGGAAATTAAATGAACAAAATGAAGAAGCACACAACACTATTTACCCTGGGAAAACCTCCCTCTTGGAGGAAAAACCCAGCAACAAAGGAACTCAAGTTCTGATTATATTAGGGCAGTTTTACAGTTACAAAGTTAGCCAGCTAGGGCAGAAATCATCATAGTGAATGTCATACTTATCTCAAAACTTTGTGAGCAAGAGGACCTCAATGGATTCACAGTACAATCAATATGATTCACTGACCCAACAATGGATGTTCGCTGTCCACAACAGTGATTTCACACGTCAATGAGAACATGAACACTTTAGAATGAATTCACACACCTTCCTTGCAATTCAACAATCAGAATTGCACTTTGCAGAGCAGAGGTATTCGCTGATCATCATTATTTGTCTTCGCTGATATGAAGGAGACCTTACTGACCTTTGGAGGAAGAATTCGCACTATAAGGAGTAGAGATATTTCACACTTCTCAAATCAGACTAATTCGCATGATATAATTGTATGTTTAAGCCTTGCAAGTGGCTTGTATATATATGGGGTTCATCTTTTGGACTTATCTCTAAGTTGGCCCATTTAACCTTGGGCGCCAAAACCATTTTGCACGCTACATATTGATTTTTGCATGTTACAATGTTGTGGATAGGTCCACATGTTTGGAGTGTACAATGCCGCCCACTTAGGGCTTAACTTCACACATTACAATATCAGGTCGGCCCTATAATGGAAGCATACGTTTCTTTTGTGCTTGGCGTGTAAGGGGAGAGAAGGGCCTAGCCTTGTTATCAGATTCCAATGTTGCCTTTAAGGAAACTGGAATGCGATTAACTTATTATTATTTTTTTACCGAAGTTAAAATAAACAACACAAGGATGGATGCTCAACTTTTACTTGATGTGATCAACTTCAATACATTTCCACAAAGTGCATAAGATCTTCAAATGAAACCACACACAATAATCATGCTACTCATTTAGCATCATCCATACACTTTCCCATCAACTCTAACTAACACATTAGGAATGAACCTAGATCAACTATATATGTGCGTTACAATGATAATTGAATTCACATGTCGGCCTAGAACATAATTACACTATCCGCAAGTCGGGCACAAGAAGATTCCTTAACCAAACATACCCACATGTTACTTCAAGAGAGGGGACACACTACGGCTTACCCAACATAGACTCATTTGACCCCAACGAACATACACACACTTCCTCTAGCTGGCGCACGTTATAGTCTTTTGGTGCATCCATTCAAAACATCAATACGATTCACCAACATAGCACAATTGTTAAGTTCTTTCAAAATTTTGTGATAAAAAATAGAAGAGATGGAGATATGATCTGAAAGTTGTATTTTTATCTGCTATAGTGTGATTTTAAAGATGCACCACACTTATCAATTTCGGTGTGTGCATCCTCCTCAATGTAAGCATGTTATATAAGTGGATGAGGGGTTATGTAGTGAAGAGAGGGAAGACACATCTCTTCCCTACGTACCTCTCACCACAACACATAAACTAATCATTGTTTACTTACCTGATCGGAAGGAGTGCGACTTGTTTGAGAATCGCTTTACCACCCGATACCATGGATGGTGTAACCGTTGGTCAAATGCGATAAGTTAACTTTGGTTTTATTTATCATTTGTTAACGTATATACTATAAGTTAACATATTAGTATATGTAATCAAATTAATATATATCGTAAGCATGAAATAGCACGACCGATGTAACAAAAATTAACACTCCCTCTTAACTAGGGAGGACACATTTCATGTTAGAGAAAACATAACAATTCATCCATCGATTGTGAAGAGAAGAGATATCACACCATAGTGATATTCAAAGATATGGTTCAACAATGAATATCAAGTCTCATGATACTCACCATAACTCATAGTTATCAAGTAAGGTATGTGCACTAGCATCAAGTCACATGATGCCTACCATACTGATAATGATTTCATGGCATGTCCACGAATATTATGTTCATAATATTCACCATGAAGATCTCTATCATAATTATGGTTTATTTAATGATATCAACCAACAAATATCTACCATAATGTCTTAGAAATATATATACTATCATGACATGTCCACAGATATCAAGTCACATGATATCCATCAAGATAGTTAAATTGATAATTGTAAAATCGTCACCTTACAATATCAATTTGAAACAAGTGTTCATTATTGAAAAGTCGTCACCCTTCAATAATGTTCACAGAAGGCCCATGTAGTCATGGAGTCCCACACATGACAAATAAAAGAGTTTACACACTAAACATCTTTAAATATATTAGTATATCAGAATATATGAGACTCTATCTCAAAATTAAATAACATTTTCAACCATACCAAGTTTATCTCTAAAGTGTTCAATCTTGATCCTAGAGAGATGCTTGGTAAGAATGTCTGCAATCTGATCACCTGTACTAATATAATTCAGTCGGATCACATTCGTTTCCACCATATCTCGAACATAGTGATAAGGAATCTCAATGTGTTTAGACCTATCATGAAATACTGGATTCATTGAAAGCTTGATGCAATTCTGATTGTCATAGTAGATGACAGTAGGATTTAAGGGCTGACCAAACAGTCCTACAAGCAATTTCCGAAGCCATACAACTTCTCTTGCTCCCATGGAGGCTGCAATGTATTCAACTTCTGTAGAACTCTGAGCAACAAAAGATTGTTTTCTACATATCCATGAGATCATTCCTGATCCTAAACTGAAGCAACATCTTGATGTGCTTTTCCTGTCAACTATGCTTCCAGCCCAATCAAAATCAGTGAATCCATGTAGGTCAAGCTCTACATGTTTATATTTCAAACCAAAGCCAATAGTTCCTCGAAGATATCTCAGGATATGCTTTGCAACAACAAGATATATTTCCCTGGGTTCACACAAGAACTGACTTAGTGCATTAACAACATAACATATATCAGGTCTTGTGTTTACCAAATACATCAGAGATCCAATAATCTGTCTTGTAGAGTGTAGGATCTGCAAACTTTGATTCTACAGCTGTTTCCTTTAGCTTGTGCAGATTTGTCTCCATAGGTGTGGTCATGGATCTACGATCCAACATTCTAAATCTCTTTAGTATATCAATGGTGTATTTTCCTTGATTAAGGTTTATACCATCTGCCTGCTACCAAACTTCCAATCCAAGGAAGTAGTGAAGAATTCCTAAATCTTTCATATCAAACTCAGAGGCTAATTCTTTCTTACATCGAGAAATACAATTATTCTCTCCTGTGATTAGTAGATCATCAACATAAAGGATAAGAATTAATAATTCACCATTGATTACCTTGTAGTAGAGATTTGGATCTGCTTCATTCTTGGAAAACCCTAATTCCAAGAGATAGTGATCAATTCTTTCATACCATGCTTTGGGGGCCTGTTTCAGTCCATAAAGAGCTTTCTTTAATTTGTAGACATGTGATTCAACCCTATGAATCACAAAACCTTCAGGTTGCTCCAAATAAACTTCTTCTTCAATCTTACCATTCAGAAAAGCAGTCTTGACATCCATTTGATGGACTTTCCATCCTTTAGATGCTGCAATAGCTAAAACTGCTCGGACAGAAGTGTATCTGGCAACAGTAGCAGATGTCTCTTCATAGTCAATACCTTCTTTCTGTGAGAAACCTCTGGCAACAAACCTTGCTTTGTGCTTCTCAATGCTGCCATCTGTTGCATGTTTGATTTTGAAGAGCCATTTAGAAGATACCACAGATTTGCCTTTAGGCCTAGGCACAATATCCCAGACATCATTTTTCAGAATTGACTGATACTCTTTTGACATAGCATCTTTCCAAACTTGATGCTTGAGCGCATCTCCAACATAGGAAGGTTCTGCATCAATGATCTCACTCATCAAGGTAGTATAACTGGAAAATAGGTTAGGTCTCTTACTTTCTTTGAAGGTCCCCTTTGGAGCAGCATAATTTTCAGCTTCTTGAAGCATCTTTTTTAGCCCAAAGTGGTCTCTTCCTAGTTTGGGGATAATGTTCTTCTAAAGGTAAGCCTTGAACTTCATGCTCAGCATCTTTAGGGGTCTCCCTCTGAATCTCAGGGGTGGAATCCTCATCCAAGCTTGTAGGAGGATCTTGGTGTTCTAATTCATTAGAGCTTTTGGACCTCCTGAATGCTATGTCTTCCTCAAAGATGACATCTCTGCCTAGTTCAATTTGTCTTTGACCAGGTGTGTATATTCTGTAGGCTTTAGAGGTTTCACTGTACCCAACAAATACTCCTTTCTTTCCAGAAGGTTCTAACTTTGACCTCTTTTCTTTGGGGACATCAATATAGACTGGACACCCAAAGATCCGGAAATGACTTATGGTAGGTTTGTTACCAGTAAAGGCTTCTTCAGGGGTTTTATTGTCAAGAAGAGAATGAAGACATCTATTTTGAATGTACACAGCTATCCTAGATGCTTCAGCCCAAAATGAGGTTTCTATATTTTGGTCAAACAACATAGCCCTAGCAGCTTCTACTATAGTCCTATTCTTTCTTTCAGCTACCCCATTTTGTTGTGGGTTATAAGGTACAGTTAACTCCCTCTTAATCCCAACATTTATGCAATAATCTTAAACATATCAGAAGTGTATTCCCCCATTGTCTGTTCTTAAGGTTATGATTTTCTTACCTGTCATATTTTCTGCAAGAGCTTTGAATTCATTAAATTTAGAAAGGATTTCTTCAAACTCTTTATACCTCAGAAAATATATCCAGATCTTCCTAGAATAATCATCTACAAATATTACATAATATAAAAATCCCCCTAATGAGGGTACAAACATGGGTCCACATAAATCAGAATGAACTAATTCTAATACATTTTTGGATTTACTGTTGCTAGAATTAAAAGACCCTTTAGTATTCTTTCCCAAGGCACACCCTTTGCAGGCTCCTTTAGATTTTTGACTTAGCTTGGGTAAGTCGATCACCATCTTCTCTATCTTAGGTAGGGCATGGAAATGAAGGTGCCCTAATCTTCTGTGCCAAAGTTCATTCGAATCTGGAGTCTCATGAATCAAGGCTAGAGGTGGAGTGGTGCAAAGTCTGTAGAGGCTTCCTTGTCTTACTCCAATGGTGTGGGCTTTCTTGATGGTGGAGTTCTTTGGCCAAGCAAGTACCTTTCCTGCCATATAGGTTAATCTATAACCCTTATCTTCAAGTGCAGAAACTGAGACAAGGTTTCTCTTTATACCAAGTACAAATAGAACTCCAGTCAGCTGTAGGGATATGCCTGACTTTAGGTTGATATTGCAAGTTCCTATTCCCATAACTGGATAATTTGAGTCATCACCAATTGTCACTTCTTCATTTGAATTTTCCACAAGTGTATCTAGGTGCTCACGAAATCCAGTGATGTGTCGAGATGCTCCGCTGTCAATCACCCATGTGTTGAAACTGGAGGTGACTTGACTAGAGAGGGCTGAGTAGAAGACTAGCTTCTCAGAATTACTCCCTTTCTTAATTTCTGCCATTGAAGCTTGTTGTTTGATCCTGTCTGGGCACTTCATTGCATAGTGCCCATATTGGTCACATCTGAAACATTGTATTTCAGAAACGTCTCTCTTCTTCTTTGAAGAACTCTTCCCATTTGAGCTGTTGTCCCTCTTTCTCTTAAAGTTCTTCTTTCTTTTCTTGTGGGAATTAGAGTTTAGAATTTGAATGTCTTCATTACCATTGTTTTGTTTTATTCCTCTTGTGACAAGCTGGGATTCCTCTTGAATGCAATCGGTTTTCAATCCATCAAACCTAGGAAATTTAGAGCGAGCACTGATTCCTTGAATGAACGATTCCCATGAGGTAGGAAGTCCATTTAGGGCCATCATAGCAAGTTCTTTGTTGTCTACTAGATGTCCAACAGTGGATAGTTGATCCCTAAGCTCAGTGATCCTCAAGAGATAGGATGTAACTGTTTCTCCTTTATTCATCTTTATATGGTGTAGTTGATTCTTTAGGGTGAGATCCCTGCTAGTGTTGTTGATTTCATAAATGTCAGCTAGTGCTTTGAACATCTGAAAGGCCGTCTCATATTTAGAAATAACTGGCACAATGTGGTCTCTCACTGAATCCACAATTATCTTAAGGGCCTTCTCACTGTCCTTGCTCCACTGAATTTTCTTTGTATCATCAGAGGGTTCAGGAATTTCACTTTTGACATGGGAGTCAATTTTATTTTCTTTCAAAACAAGCATGATCCTGAATTTCCAAGATACAAAATTTGATGCTCCATCTAATCTATCTTCAAACCTAACTCTGATTGCCATTAGGATTATAGGAATGTGATCTAGTAAGAGCCTGGTGAAAGTCTATGAGATCGTTACAAAATTTTAATATGATCTTTCTTAACTTCGCTCTGATACCATGTTAATTTCTTTCAAAGTTCTGTGATAAAAAATAGAAGAGATGGAGATATGATCTGAAAGTTGTATTTTTATCTGCTATAGTGTGATTTTAAAGATGCACCACACTTATCAATTTCGGTGTGTGCATTCTCCTCAATGTAAGCATGTTATATAAGTGGATGAGGGGTTACGTAGTGAAGAGATATGTCTTCCCACATGGGAAGACACATCTCTTCCCTATGTACTTCTCACCACAGTACATAAACTAATCATTGTTTACTTACCTGATCGGAAGGAGTGCGGCTTGTTTGAGAATCGCTTTACCACCTGATACCATGAACGGTGTAACCGTTGGTCAAATGCAATAAGTTAACTTTGGTTTTATTTATCATTTGTTAACGTAGTGAAGATTTTATTATTTATTATTTGGTAAGTAAACAATGATTAGTTTATGTGTTGTGGTGAGACACATCTCTTCCCTACGTACCTATCACCACAACACATAAACTAATCATTGTTTACTTACCCGATCGGAAGGAGTGCGACTTGTTTGAGAATTGCTTTACCACCCAATACCATGAATGGTGTAACCATTGGTCAAATGCGATAAGTTAACTTTGGTTTTATTTATCATTTGTTAACGTATATACTACAAGTTAACATATTAGTATATGTAATCAAATTAATATATATCGGAAGCATGAAATAGCACGACCGATGTTACAAAAATTAACAACAATAAACACTCTTACTTCTATCTTTCTATCTATTAAAGCTCAACCTTTGAAACTCTGAAATAAGATACTTATTATGTAGCTTTTCCTTCCACACCGTAGATCATAACTCTCAACTATGGCAAAATGGGGAACCAAACACCTTGACAATTCAATTGAGTGCACAAATTGTTTTGAGCAACAAACCTTGGAAGCATACCACAAATACTTCCAGATAACAACACATGTGATAGATAGTCAAGAACTAAAATTGAAGCATAATGATAACATTAAGAGAGCTATTAGACATATTTGACTCCCATCTTTTTGGAACATAGATGCTTTGATATGACATGACAATAATTGCAACCTTCTAGATGCCTTGACATCAATGAAAAAACTGACCAACACCTTTGATATCAATGACAACCCTTCCAACACATTGCTCTTATGATTAGAGTAGTTGTTGGTCGTGTATGGTAATTTGTGACTTTACAATCAACAAACTCTTGAGTTTTGTTAGACTCCAACACATTGGGTTATTGATCTCAAAGTTGCCACATGGATTGATGAACAAACATAGGAGGGGTTGGTTTAGGTACCATTGGATGAGAGATGGTCCCCCACATTGGGAGTGATTTAGACAGACTAATTCAAATGTAGTGTTAGTAGGTGAAGATTAGGTGTATTGGCATATTTTCTATGTTTTTGCCATTTGGTAGTTGTCACTTGTAGCCTTTGGGTATTTCGTTCTAATGTTTATATAATATATTGTAATGTTCCCTATTGGGACTTTACTTGTTTTACCCCTAAAATTCCCAACTAGGGTTTGGATTTTGTTGGAAATGGAGATTTGTCAACTTATTTTCTTGATTTACAACCTGTAATCAGATTTGTTATCAAATGATAAACATATAATCCAACAAATTACAAATAGAATTCTGTTCATCATTCTAATAATCATAAATAAATGTGGGTTTCCTTTGAGGCTTTACCCAATGACTCATCCATGCTATGAAGCCCACGAGAGATCATAAAGGGGCCTTGAGCCTTGCCATCTATTGATGGGTGTTTTATGACCAGACCAACATAGAATAAAGTTTTCAACAGCTACTCTATCCTCTCTTGATCAAAATCCCATGTATGCTAAGATTGCAGGAAGATCTTACAGTGATTTCAAGGTTCCAACTGCGTACTTGCAACTTTACGATGGATATAGACTCGTTTGGTTTGATGTTGTTGGTAATCCAAGGGGACTTATGCACAACGAAGAAGACTTAGACAAATTTAGAACTTCAAGGAGTTTTTATGAATGATTTATCAACGGATAACTCTTCTAGAAACTTTTCAATGAAATATGCAGAAAGTAAAATAGGAATGGGTTTAGAAAGGCTAATCTAAATCTAGGAACTCAACAGATATCAAAGACTTAGGCGAGATCGACCACACTTTGCTTCGCCACTTTTAGACAACTACACAAACGGGGTGCAATCTTCAAAGGTTGTGCTTGTAAGATTTTAAACCATCGACGAACACCATCAAAGAATAATGCTCATCCAACAATCTAAGTTAAGAACGTACGTGTAAAAGCTCAGTCCAACCTTGCATTGCAGATAGAAATCATCTATCGACAAAAGGTATGAGTGAATGATCTCACCATTAAGCAATGCAATCTATTTCATTCATCTAAGTACTTGAAGCGAATCTAATCTAAGTGAGGAAGATGAAACCATGCAAGTTTTTAAAATAACACAAGTGAACACCAAGGGCCAATGTGTCACTCTTATTATCTCAGAAACTTATAGCAACAATCTCATACAATTCTCCCTCCATTACAAATGAAGGGGTGAACCCCTTTTATAGGCCTCCAAAAGGAAATGGATGACCTAGATTACATTCGAATCAATGGGTAAGATTCACCATGCAAAACCCTAATTAGGGTTTGACCAAAGATACCCAAATATGATGCCAAGTAGTGGGACAACCATCAATGAGGAATTTCGCTCACTACTTATTAATTACCTGTTTTCTCTAAAAAGGGCATAATGATGCATTAAATGCCTATTACATTTCAAATCGCCCATCATGCATTAATGACCCACTAACTCCTCAACATGGTAGCCGTCATGCATTAAATGAGCCACCACTTGGTCAAAACGTCCACTAGCAATAAATGACCCATCATGCTTTCATGCAATCAATAGATTCTCATCCAAAATTGGACAACCATTATCTCTTTCATTGATGACGAATGCAACAAATTTGGTCATGACGACTTCCAGCTCTCCTATGGAGACACTTGGCACAGTCTCCAGTTTGAATTCCAACATTGAAGTGTCCTCTTTGCACTTGGAGAAAACTTTTCCCATCTTGATGCTGCTTCTTGAGTCCCGCGCATTGTGCAGGAGAACAAGGAAACATTTTCCAAATGTTCCTTCGAGAAGGATTCCACAAAGAAGAATTCATGCAGCCTTTCCTTCAGATGGTCCACTGTCAGCTCTTCATCATTCAACCTTCTTGCAAACAATGCCTCTATTGCATTGAGGATTTCTTCCTGAACCTTTTTGACTGATTCCTTCAATGATGTTGCCTCCTTACTGAACCTTTCAAAGAATTCTTTCCCAATGCAGACTGCATAAAACCATTGAGGGAAATCATATATTTCATTCTCCTTGATGACCTTCCCATCAATCAATGTTTGCCTGGGAATCCCCATTAGTGCTTACAGGCGTGGGATTGTTAAATTTTGATAGATATGCGTATCTTCCCGTGAATTGTCCATAGTCTCAAGTCTGTCCAAGATAGCAAGGATTCTCTAGTAGAAGTGGGTCAACTCTTCAATAAATTGACAAGCTACAGTGAAGACGTTCTCTACCCACTCCTTAGAGCACTTATCCCATTTCCTTATTTTTTCAATCCCATCAATGGATTCCTTGGGAAGAGAAGAGGGAGGAACAAAGGATTGATCTTCTTCTTTGAATGGACGCCTTAAGCGCTGCGCATATTCGCGCGAGGCTTTGTTCTCACTCTTCAACTTCCTATTCTTCTCTTCTATTCTTTTCATCTGCTCCTTTAGTGCTAAGGAAGATTCATCAAAGTCTTCCACCACTTGTGCCTTGGAGGCATGCCCTAAGTTGACTGCTGTGATCTCATATTCATTAGGTATAATGTTATTCCTGTCTTTGTCAACTCTGGGCACAACTAGGTGTAATGTTCTAGATCCTAACTCATCCCTTGTAACTTTGGAGAATTTCCTAGCCACCTTCTTCTCTATTGGCCTATCTATCCTACTTAGAAGTTCTTCAAGTTCTTGCGTAGGATCTATCTCTTCCTTCAGCTCCTTTCTCATGCTTTCCTTTAGCCAATCTGGAGTGGCTGCTTGCTGATCCTGCACTTTCAGTTGCACCTGTTCTTGCGAAACTTCCTCAAGTTCCTAAGTTTCCAAGATTTGTTTCCATGAAACAATCCTGATCTTGCTGTTCTAGGTTAGGAGGAAGTTCCAGCCTTTGACTCCTCTAATGAACATGCCTATGGGAGGCACTAATATTGAGAATATCTTGTGCTTGCGCAGTCTCAAGATCATCTTCCTGCGATTGGTTTCTTGTAACTTCCTTGGTGAACATTGCAACTTCATGCACGTTGGAAGAGCTAGTAGGTAACTGTGTTTCTTCTATCCTCGACCTCTTCTGTTGCGGCTCTACCTGCTGAACTTCCTTTCTTTTCTTTGCTTGTGAATTCCCAAGAATGCTTTTCTCCTTCTTATGTTCTACTCTTTCCTACGGAATTTCTTCTTCCCTAGCTTGGGCTCTTGATGACCCCGCCATTGCCTCGCTATGGGATTCCAAGTCTCCCATTAGTTGGTAAGTTAGGCAGGCATTCTTTGCCTTCAACTTTGCGATGTGCCGCTCAACCCAATGCCTAGTGAACTTCAGGACTAGCCTACTTAGGACATCTAAATCATCAATTTTCTGCTCTGACCAGTTTGGCGCCTGAATAGCGTATCCTTTTCCTTTTTATACTTTTGTTGAACAATATTTTTATCCTCTTCAACTTGATCTGGCACTTGTATAACTTCACAGTCTTATTAGATTGGGAGGCAATTTGGAAAACATCCTCCTTCTGACTTCAAAGTCATCTTTGGCATTGGCCTAGTAGTCTTCCAGCTGAAACTTGTGTTTGTGTTTTACTTCAGCAACCATCCTGATTTTATTGTATGGATCAAAGAATGTCCTTGCAGTATGAGATGCTAAGCGATAGAATAATAATTCTTCTACTGCCTTTTTTACTACCGCCAATGTTGGACACATTTCCTCATATTCTCCTATGACAATTGGGAATTCAAGTCCCAATTTCCATAGGTGGTCAACTGTTTGGTAACCTCCAACAGCACCATCTTGTCTGTTGGATATCTTGAAAGCTTATATGGCTGGTCAACAAATCCTTGGACTCAGATATAAGTGAATTTCTGAAATTGAATGTACCAGGCTCCATACTTCTTTACTAACTTTCTAGCTTCTTGCGACAACCTTGTATGAACTTCTCCTTGCAATGATTAGGTGATGTGCATTGTGAATGTGTTGCTTACGTCTTTGAAAGAAGTAGTATTATATAAGTGCAATTGTGGATAGCACTCATGAACTTTCAATTATTCTGGTCCGCATCCCATGGGTCCTTTGCTTGACAATTTATTGATTTTGCCCATTCTAGCTAGCAGGTAGACCACATACAAGCTCATATAGAAAGATTGGGATTGCCTTAAGTTCCTTAGCTGCTCGTGCAAGCTATGGCCAATTATTTTTGCCCAATCTATCACTCTTTCACCTTCCATTACTTCACCAATGAAGTAAAAAATCCAAGGTTCAAACATGAAGGCCTGCAGACATCCCATGTCTCTGCTCATCATCAACACTAGATCAACATGCTCTTGTTTAAAATCCATGTTGTTTATCTGCTTGGGTAACTTGGAAATATGAGGCTTTGGCTTTTGCATCCACACTTTATTGATTATTCTAGGACATCTCTCGAAGCTAGCATCATAAATCAATCTTGCTCTTTCTTTGCTCTTGTATGTCATGGATTGGTACGTAAGAATTCCAAAAGTCTCCCTAATCGCTTCAAGTGTAAGGGTGGCCAAGAGTTTGCCATCTGGTGCCAGAATGGCCCTTCTTTCAGTGTTGTAATATTTCACATGTTCCCTAATCAGCTTCGAGCACTGGATGGTAGGAGGGAGGCTGACAACTGCAACAATCCCACTTTTGACAATCTTTGTGGTAATGGTTGGCAGAGGACGTCCGACTGTTCCAATACTGTTTTCCTGAATTCTCCCAACCTGAAAGTTCCCAAGTTGGTGTCGTTGACTTCTCCCCACTTTGAAATGATCTTTGACTGCGAAAGAAATCCTCTTTGCTCGTTCTTAATTTGCACCTACTGGGAGGTATTTTCCGCCTTGTTGGATTTCGCCATTCTTGCAAAATAAAATAATTAACATTAAATTTGTAACAAAGGAATTCCATAAATCCATTGAGGAAGGAATTCCATGCTGCGATTCCAAACTTGGAATAAATAAGAACCTCCAAAGATGAGAACTTCTGGCAAATAATAAAAACTTCTTGCTGACTTTCTTCACTTCTTTCTAGCTTCCAATTTCTCCAAAAAATCGTTGTGAAGAATGAATTCCAAATCACTGTTTAAATAGAAGTCACCCACCAAGCTGCTAAGTTGGCAAGGGGATAAAATTAGCAGCTGCATTAATTCTCTTCAATCATGCATCATGTTTCCTTGGACAACTTGCCATGCAAGTGGACCTTGCCATCATCTTGAGTTCAAAAAATGGGAACTTTTGTCGGATGTCTCATGCAACTCCTTCAGATGCTTCCAAATTTGTGAGGCTGACTTGCCTGAAGGAATCTGAGGTAGCTGGTCATCTGTGACAGAGAGCTTAAGAAGCATGACAATTTCTCGATTGCAATCATCAAATTTGTCCTGATCGGATCTAACTGCGGTAGGACGAGATTCTTTGTCCAAAACAAGATCATCAAGGCGACAATATTCTTCATGTTTGACTGTGCTCAGTTTCAGGACAATTTCCAAAATCTTGGTGCAATCCCCTGCTCACAACCTTTGTTCTGGCCTAGGTTGCTGGTACTAGGGTGCCCAATGCCCTTGTCTAAGCATTTTGGTCCCAAACTTGAAATTACAACCGTTGGTTTTTCGCAAGTAGCAGGAACGTGCTCCTTGAAATCAGCCTTCCTCGAAAATTAAGCATGAAAACTGTAAGTTGCATATAAATACAACTCCCTCTCTCATTATGATCTATCAATCCACTATTGAGCATTCAATCAGCGATCGAGCACAAGTCTGTAGTCAAGGAGTCAAGCATTTAAGTCTACATCTTAGTTTCAGCAATCATGATCAAGTTTTATGTGTTCCTCCATGATGAAGGCATGCACTGACATCAATCAAGTAATATAATGTCATGTCCCCATCTTTTTGATGCAATTCCCACATTGCATTTGATGAATAAAGACACTTAAAAATTTCTAAGTGTCAAAAGTTAATAAGGAAAAAGTAACTTTATAAGCCTAAGTTTCTTTTTTTAATAAAGGCTTATGTTTGAATCAAGTGCTATGCGTACCTTTTAATAAACCACCCCTTTGCTCAAATCACTTAAATGACATGGCATGGTGGGACCCTTGTCATTCTTTCAAAACCTTTAAGCCTTTAAGCTACGTGGACCCAAAAGATGCCAAGGAAGATGCTTTTTTAGTTGGATATTCCATTTAGGGTTATGCCACTCTTTGGAAAAGGTTATTAGACATTTTGGAGGAGGAAATTGGTATTATGTTATTATTTTATTTCTGATTTTCTTTGCTTTGCATTAGCAGCAGAAATTGCAGGTGTTTGGAGGACGTAAACCCTCAGATCTGCATTGGAAGTGGAGGTGTACCCACTAATTTGCCCACGTGGGACAAGAATGTGCCTTGTCTAGACCTATTGGGGGTCAATTTAGCAACAAAACCAACCCAGCAATCACCATTAGGTATGTGTTGTGACCATTTCACACATCGCCCCATCGCAAATGGGGACCCCCTCTTTTTGCTTGTTTTTCGTTCGTTTTCGCTTTCGTTTTTAGGGTTTTGTTAGTCAGTTAGTCGTCTGGATTTAGGGTCAAGCCTTAGGGTTTTAATTTTTGTCTTTTCAGGCCAAAATCCAGTCGTTTTTTGAGAGCTTTTTGAGCTTCCTTTCTAGGATGCAAATTTTGAATGCAATGAATTCGCCAGAATGGTCTAATTTTCAATTGGAATGTTGATGCAAAGCTTTAATTTGTCTAAGTGTTGAAAGTGAAGTGTATATTTTTGTCCGATTGAATATTTTGACCAAATTTTGACTTTTTTTTGATTTTTGATCCTGGGCATTGGAATGATTTGTTTTCGCCTTGTAAAGTGTTAAAATGTGAAAAATCATGTTATTTTGGCCTGTAGGAGCAAAATCGCTCCTGTCCCTCAGTGAAGGACGGGAGCTCATTTTCAAATATCTCATTATTCCTGCAGAGTCCAAACAAATTTCGAATTGTAAGTGATGAAGAACGGCGAGATCTTTCCATTGAATATAAATTGAAGATTTTCATGAGCACAGAAATGCCTCCAGGAGGAAAATCGCTCCTGTCCCTCTGTGAAGGACCGGAGCTACAAATCAAATTTTGCCTTGTCCTTGCGAAATTTCGACAACTTGACGATTTGAAGAGGTCCAAAGAAAGATACTTTACCAAATGAATATAATTTGTGATGCAAAAATGAAGGAGAATGGTCCAGAATGCAAAATTCGCTCCTGTCCCTCTCCAAGGGACCAGGGCGAAGTACCTTATAGCTCCCGTCCCTCTCCCAGGGACCAGAGCGATATCCTTCATTAGGCAAAATCCAGATAAAAATCAAGGCAAGTTTACGTCCAAAGGCAAGGAAAAGCATGAGATGAACTCGTTGAATACAAATTGAAGATTTTTAAATGCCCACAAGGGTCCCAAAAGATCCAGTTCGCTCCTGTCCCTCAGGAAGGGACCAGGGCGATTTTTGGTATAATTGATTTACTTGCTAAGTTGCAGACAATTTCAGGGCATGGATGAATAGAGTAGAGCATGACGAGTCCGTTGAATATAAATTTGGAACCTGAAGAGGTGAAATAAAGGCCACAAGAGGTGGATCGCTCCTGTCCCTCTCCAAGGGACCAGGGCGATACAATGGTTATATTGCCTTTTACTTAAGTTTGAAATCGATCCAAGTCAAGACAAGGAGGCAAAGGACATTTCTAGGCATTTTCATCGAGCACAAGCGACCAGAGCGATGTTGGATATATTGGCCAATTCATGCAAGTTTCACGTAAGGTTAAAGTTTCGCAACGTCTTAGAGGGTCCATGGTATGATAGGAAGATGATACACAAGGGTTTTGAACGTAAAATGATCATCATTTTGAACATGGAGACCATATCGCTCCTGTCCCTCTCCAAGGGACCAGGGCGATTTGCCTTGGACTCTCAATTTTGCTTCAAGTTCGAGCCAAGTCAAGACTTCATAAGGTTATACATGACCCAAGGCGTCGTTTGAAGATCACATGCAAGAGTTTTGAACGTCCAAACGTTGCTAGTCTAGCTAAAAGGCTCACATCGCTCCTGTCCTTTGGACAAGGACCAAGGCGATCCCATCAAGAACACTCATGTTCCTTCAAAAACGAGGCAAGGCGAGGATAAGCAAGGCAAGGGACGGCGTTTGGAAGACATCACAACGAAGGTTGAAGTTTAAAGTTGCCAAGATTAAGGAGAAAGACATGGATCGCTCCTGTCCCTCTCCAAGGGACAAGGGCGATGATCCCTCTAAATGTCCAAACACATCATGAAAACAAATGGAGCGAACATAGAAGGGACGAGCAAGGATGTTATTCGCTCAACAATGAAAGATCGAGGAGCAAAGATGCAAATTGAACGTAAAAATATAGAGATCGCTCCTGTCCTTTGGACAAGGACCTGAGCGATGAACACCCAAAGGCACTCACGAACGCATACAAGGCAATCAAATTCGAAGGACCCATCAAAATGATTGATATTGAACGTGGAGATGAAGGAGTTGAACGTAGAAAATGCAAAAATCAAGACAAAATCATAGATCGCTCCTGTCCCTCTGCAAGGGACCAGGGCGATAAGGTACATCCCTTTCATTTTCATAGTTTTGGCGCCAAATGAACATTCCAAATTTTCCTTAAATGCTAAGTTCGATAAAATTGAAAATCCATTTAAATTAGCATTTAATATGGCGTTGATCATTTATTAATTATTTTGCCTATATTTAAAAATCGAAATTTGCAAATTAAAGAACGAAAGGCATTTAATAATTAATTAATTAATCAATAAAAATCGAATTGGAGCGCTCATAAATGGAGGTCGGCCTTCTTATTTTATTTAAAATCATTTAAAATCATTTAAAAAATCATTTCATATCTCCAAGTCGGCCTAAGGGATGAATGCAATGCAAGCGCTATATATAGAGGGTGAAAACTATCATTTTCACATAATCATTTTTAGCCTTCTACATGCGAATTAAGGAGACGAAGGAAGTGCGAGGTGTATATCAAGTGTGGAGTGCGAATTCCATTTCATTCCAAAAAGGGTGGCGCTAATATCATCAAGAGTGGTGCGAGACTTGGAGATTTGTCAAAGGCGAACTTGAAGATCCATTTGAGCGAATTGTCAAAGGTGCAATTGAAGATCACGTTTAATCCAAAGGTGGCGAAGTTGATTTCTTGAGGAGATAACATTGAAGACTATTTATATCTCCAATTTTGCCTAGGCGATCTTTTCCTTTTTGCATTCTAGAGTTAGCTCTCTATTGAGGTATGGCGATTTAATTTTTATTGCTTTATTTTATTGATCGTCATATTTTAAATTTTGAAGTTTTGAATTTTGAATTTCTAAGCTCAATTGCTATTTTTAGGAAATGATAACTCTAGAGACTTATCATGACGTTTCCTAAAAAAATTTCTCTCTCTAATCTATGTTATTTATTGCAAAATCTAGTTCTTATAATGAAATGTTGTGTAGGTATGGCGACCCCAAAGGCGGGAGCATCCACCAGCCGCTCAGCTCTCATGAAAGAAGATCAGAGGACTGAAGAAGTGGAGACCAAGATCGTGTCAAAGTGGAGCAACATTGGAGATACAAACTTAGGGAACTTTAGCACGAAGAAGTTTCGAGAGGTCCCTTACATTGGCAAGCCATCACCTGTCGCCTGGAGAATAATAGAGAGTGGCATCATCAAGGCGGCCGGTTTTCCTCTAGCTATTCAGTGCCACGAGTTGATGATCGAGTGTGCCCGTCACTACAATCCACAGTCCAGGACAATTGTGTCCAATGAGGGAAACACTTTGGCGTACCTTTCAGAGGAAGCCATAAGTGAAGCTTTCCATCTTCCAGAGCACAGGGACATGATATATAAGAGCATTGAAGGAGCCAGATCAGTGTACGACGATGATCCAGATGCTTGCCTAAGCATAATTAACAAGAACTGGCTACTTAAGAGTCGTCCCCGTCTAAGCAAGGTACCGAACACACCGCACCGGATTGATTTCCAGGAGGAGTACAGAGATTTGATTACTATGCTCAACAGAGTTACAGGAGCACCTCATGCCTTCTATTTTGAGAAGTGGATGTTCTACTTCATCCAGGTGATTGTTCAAGGAAAGGGTACGATACATTGGGCTAGAATAATTAGCCATTGCTTAGACGTACAGTTGAGGAGACTCAGGGCTACTAAGTCCTTCCACATGAGTTCATACGTCATCTATGCTTTGATCAGGAGTGTTGAGTACGCAGGACTACCTCACAGAGGAGTGATTGGAAGAGGACCCGGTGAGGTCAGAGCTTGTGAATCCTATACCTACTTGCATCATCCGCCAGGGAAAAACTACAAGTTAGTCAATGATACCTTCACGATGAACATCACAAGGACGTTGCAAGGAGGGATTCACAACAGATTATCTCAGGATGCCCAGGAATTCATCAAGAGGTACGGTGCTTGGTTCATTCAATTTCCCAAGTTCACTTACATTAGAGTGCATGGATGTCCTTTACCTCCATACATGTTGCCGAGGTATCCGACAGACAGAATTGTGTTACTTGAAGTAACAAGGCAGTTGGCAGCGTATGTGAAGGCATTCAGACACAGACATCAGAATGGAGTTCAGGTACCTATTATTTTGGGTAATTCAGTTGAGGTATGTCCTAATGTCTTAGCCATGGATGACGCAGAGAAGGAGTTAGCCTTGTATTCTTTTTCATCTTTTGCTTGGAGAGAGAGCTTTGATCCACATGGACATTTAGAGGAGACGGTCGGTAGAAGATTTAGACATGAGCACCAAATTGAAGATTTTATGATGAACCTCCTAGATGATCTTGAAGTGAAACGGAAGATACATTCTAGATTGCCTTTGGATTTCATCAGGAAATGCAGAATTTACAGAGTGGCCGACCAAGCTCAGGACAATGGCAGGCACATCCAATCTTCCTATGATAGAGAAAGCAAAACAATAAGTTTGAATTGGAATGAGCCTGAGGTCGTGGATTTAGATGCTTTGATGGCACCAGTCTTGTCTTGTACTCGCAGATGGGTAGACGTTCAGCATCAGAAGTTGAGAGAACAAGGCATAGCTATGTCTTTTACTTTGGAAGAAAAACCAGCCGAAGGTGGAGCTAGTGTGAGTGAAGGCAATCCTAATCCTAGGAATTCAGGTGAAGGTAACCTTCGATGTGCCAGTGAAGGCAATCTCCATCCGAGAGGTTCGAAGAGAAAAGAAAGGTCAGAAAAGAAAGAGCCTTCCAAGAAAAAGCAAGGTGCTAACAAAGATCAAACACCAGGTACTTCTTCCAGACCAGAGAATAGAACAATTCGAGTGGAAGAGTCCATGGAGTCTATGGTGCAGAATGACAGGCAGGAGGAAGGACAGGCACAGCATGTTTCGTCAGATGGATCTCTCCAAGACTATGATTTAGATGATGATAATGAAATGACATCTCCTCCCAGAGAAGAAGAAATAGTACATAAAGAGATTCAAGTTCAAGAAACAAGATCAAATATCCCAGATTGGTTGAAGGAAAGATTGACTAAGGTGATCGTCGTAGAGGATGAAGACAGTGCAATTGATTTAGAGAGCCTTGTTGGACGTTCACATGAAGCAACAGAGAAGAAGAAGGCTACAAAGATGTCCAAGATGATTCGAGATGAGATTGGATCCAGAAAATTGCAGATAGCTACACCGGCAGCAGACAAATATGAGGGTGAGATCCTTGCAGAGGACTATCATATACAGACTATTGAGTTAGGATCATCCACAGTAGAGCAGACGATGGATGATGCTACCGACACATTTGAGGCATTGAAGGACAAGCTTAGAGAAGAAGTAGAAAAGAATAGAAAGCTTGAGAGAGAGGTCGGTGCATGGAGGACATATTTCAGTCACATCAATGAACCTTTGGGACGTCAGGATCCAGTTAGATCACCAGTGTAGGCATTGCCTCTTCAATCAATCAATGAAGCAGAAAGATTCAGGAACTTGGTCCAGCGTACATGTAGTTGGATGGATAGATCTCATACAGTGGCCATAGAGTTTGTTACAAGGATGACGAAGATCATTCATCGGGCTATCCAAGTTCTTGAGATAATCCACAGATTGATGGTAACAGTAGCTGCATTTGCCCATACCAAGGACGTTATCATTCCTGTCTTGAAAGTTATAAGACATACATCCAGAAGAATTTTAGCGCAGGAGAGGATCTTAGAAGGTGATTCTCACAGTTTGTTTCAGTGGTCAACCTTACTCCATATAAAGAGTGTTCTCTTCGAGGACATCAGTGTTAGATGTGGTCAAGTTGAGGAGGTGATCAATCCGATCCAGGATAGAGTATTTGAGGTACTTCGTACCATTCTTGGCAGAAGGATCGAGGTCGAGACAGATGTGGATATGCAGGAATTTGAGGATAGAATCAAGGTCATCTTTCGCAAGGACGCAGATGTTACAGATGAGCAGTATGATCAGATGTATGCCACCATGCTCCTGATTGATAGAACGAAGGAACTTGAACCTACTTGGGACGCAGCTCTTCTAGATGCATTCGATCAGGTTATCCACTTAGAAGAGAGTATCAAGAATCTTCCCGAGATTCCAATCACAGAAATCGAAGGAATCGTGACAAAATTCATTGCATATGCTAAGAAAGAGCATTGGAAAGGGAATAAGATTCTAGATGAAAGGTTGTTACAGATGACATGACATCTTATTTCTCATTGGTTGATACCTCCTAGGTTTTTGTGCCAAATTTAATACTTGGCTATGTATTTAATATTGTTCAGTAAAAAGGAGGTCATTTGTAACAAACCCTAATTAGGGTTTAGGTGTCATGATCTTGTCCGTTGATTTACTTTCAATCTGGACCTTTCATTGTAACTGGGGATGCTATTTATACCCCCATTTTTCATTTCATTTGGTGATAGTCAATAGAGTAATAGTCAGATAATAGTGAAATAGTTGATGTAAGAGAGATTAGAGTTAGAAGCAATTTTATTTTGTAGCAAGATTGAGTCTTGAAGAGAGAAATTCAAGCAATTGTTGTACATGATGACTTGGAAATCAATAAAATATTGAAGTTATGGTGTTTTGTTGCAAATTTCTTGAGTTATCTTCATGGTTGTTTGATGTACTTGAATCGTGCTCAATCGAAGTAGTTTGTTAATTTGAAGGACTAAGTGTGAGGTTTGATATTTGGTAGGATTTGCAATCCAAACCACTAGCTTCTTGCTGATTGTAGGAACGCCTTGCGTGGTCGACTGGAGAATACTTTGAGTCCTTAATCTTCAATTATCATAGTGTCTTGGATATGTACCTTCGTAGTAGTGTCCTTGATCTTTGATGCATTGAACATCATTATATTACCTTAGAAGATCGCACTAATTTCAATTGAGTTGTTATCTTATGGCAAAATTGAAGTTGGTTGAGTCTTGCCAAATCTCGTCCATGCTAAGTCATTCATAGGGTTAGGCTAGATTAGACCTCTTTAAAACCCTATCCTTTTGCTATTTTTTTTTGAAAGTTCCTTTTTAGTTTAGTAAAATCTTCGAGCTTTGAATACGTAAGACCCCTTGGAGGAAACAGCAAATCACATCATACCACTAAAAAAGCTTGTCCACATGTAGAGACCCTACTAAAAGAACCTTGGAGTCCATCTAACTGATCCTTTTTGCAGATCTTCAGCAGTTAGAGACTATTTTCTCAAGAGAGGATAAGATGCCTATTGGTATTTTATTCTGTGTATGATTGTGTACAAAATACACGTCAACAGTATGATACATCAGTTTTGAGCAGTTTGTCTTGAAATTGCAGCAAGTGTGGGTTTCATAATTGCAGCCGTACCATTCTAGGCAGTGCCGTACCATTCTAGAAGGCTGTGCATCAATTTAAAATTAAATGGAGGGTTCTAACTCCATTTCTTGTGCTTGATCTCATTGTTGGGATTAGAAAGGGGAGTGTGGAAGATGCTTTTTTAGTTGGATATTCCATTTAGGGTTATGCCACTCTTTGGTAAAGGTTATTAGACATTTTGGAGGAGGGAATTGGTATTATGTTATTATTTTATTTCTATTTTTCTCTGCTCTGCATTAGCAACATAAATTGCAGGTGTTTGGAGGACGTAAACCCTCATATCTGCATTGGAAGTGGAGGTGTACCCACTAATTTGCCCACGTGGGACAAGGATGTGCCTTGTCTAGACCCATTGGGGGTCAATTTAGCAACAAAACCAGCCCAGCAATCACCATTAGGTATGATACATCAGTTCTGAGCAGTTTGTCTTGAAATTGCAGCAAGTGTGGGTTTCATAATTGCAACCATACCATTCTAGAAGGCTGTGCATCAATTTAAAATTAAATGGAGGGTTCTAACTCCATTTCTTGTGCTTGATCTCATTGTTGGGACTAGAAAGGGGAGTGTGGAAGATGCTTTTTTAGTTGGATATTCCATTTAGGGTTATGCCACTCTTTGGAAAAGGTTGTTAGACATTTTGGAGGAGGGAATTGGTATTATGTTATTATTTTATTTCTGATTTTCTCTGCTCTGCATTAGCAACAAAAATTGCAGGTGTTTGGAGGACGTAAACTCTCATATCTGCATTGGAAGTGGAGGTGTACCCACTAATTTGCCCACGTGGGACAAGGATGTGCCTTGTCTAGACCCATTGGGGGTCAATTTAGCAACAAAACCAGCCCAACGATCACCATTAGGTATGATACATCAGTTCTGAGCAGTTTGTCTTGAAATTGCAGCAAAAGTGGGTTTCATAATTGCAGCCGTACCATTCCAGACAGTGTCGTACCATTCTAAAAGGTTGTGCATCAATTTTAAATTAAATGGAGGGTTCTAACTCCATTTCTTGTGCTTGATCTCATTGTTGGGATTAGAAAGGGGAGTGTGGAAGAAATCACGGTCAACTGACTAGATTTGTGATCAGGGTGAGCAAAACAGTGGGAAAAGAAGGTCAAAATTGTATAATTTTGCCTGGCAAAGGTTGGATTTCCAGCTGGTAATTGGGTTCTTGCCCAATTTGTTATTGGTAATTCGTCTTATGGCAGAATAAGCAGATTGGATCCACTGATCTGCTCCTACTCCATCCTTTTCAGCTTGTATCCATTTTTTGGATAGCAAACTAGCCTCAAACCCTAGCACTGTATCCTCGGTATGTTTTCTGCTTGTACATGTGAATGTTATTTCACTTCTAGATGATTGTAATCTGTTGTCATATAAAAATCAGAAGCTGATCTCTTGATTACAGTTCATTTTTATGTTGTTTCTTGTCATATGTTGCAAACCCCATCACCAAAAAACAACACAAAAGAAACAAACTCTTCTGCATCTTTTGTCTAGTCTCTAAGAACACCAAAAAGGCCCCAAAATATAGTTTATTAAATTAAAGTTTAAATAGGGCAGCAAAAGACCTATTTAGGGATCTTTCATATCAAGCTTTGTGTGAGATTTCAAACCAAGGGCTCAATGGTAACATGTATCATTTCAAGCATTTTCGTTAAGGTTTTAGCCTGTCTTTTTGAGGACAAGCTCTCTTTGCATCAAACATTGCTGTAGTGGAGGTGGAAACACAAACATGAGGTTTTACTTAGGCAAACCCCTATACAACACAACATTTTCCCCTCTTTTTGTATGTGTAGGTTCATATCTGATTGCATAGAGTGCTATAGGTGCGTAGGGCCAATAGTGACCGAGGATCTCAGACTTAAATCTGGCAGAAATTCTTGGACTAGGGCGCCCTCCAACCATGTTTGGCACTTTTCGGCTGGTTTTCGAAGAGAGATCTACAAAGCTCTCTGATTTAGAATCTAGAACTTTTTGTTGACCAGGATGCCCTCAGATTGAGGTGTCCTCCAATTGTGTCTAACAATTTCTATTCTAGATTGTAGCTGCAGGTTCTCCTTTGTCTCCTATTTTAAGATCTGAGCTATTGTGTTGATTTCCAATTTCATACCTTACTGTTATACTGAAAGTTATCAATTTCCTTGCATATTTCATATCAAATCATAATCAAAGCAAATCCAATTAAAAAGGGAAGAATCAACCAAACTGTTCAGCTCTCCTTTAGCACTGCAGTCAAACCTTGTTGGTTGTTCCCCAATGATTCGAATGTGTGAATGACTAAGATCTTAGTTTATGTCTACAGGCTAAGATCCAAATCTTCACCTTTTCACGAATATCTTGGTAATCATTCTATGTTCTTTTTTTCATTATAAGGTCAATGCCTTCAAAGATCTTCATGTAGCAGGCAAGATTGTTTTGGAGACCTTCTATATTGCAAATGGTACTAAAGGATGTCTCTCCTACCTACTTGTATTCATATACTTAGTTGTGCAAATATATGTAGGTCAATAAATGTGTGTGCATATTTGTTCTACATAATGTTTTTATGTTCAAGTGCCCTAATCAAGAGTAAGTAACAACAATGCGTGGAGGTTACTGTAATGTCCCCACTTTGAAATATAATTGAATAGTAAATAATAATAATAAAATTAAAGTGCAAAAGAATAAAAATTAAATTTAAATTAAAATATAAAAGAATATAATTAAATATAATTAAAATCTGATTAAAGTTAGTGAATGGTCAAAAGGCATGAAATGATAAGTTGTGACTCCCCCAAATATGAGGCATAAAAGGGAGAAGAGAACTCATTTGAAGAAGGGATAAATTTGGGAATCGGCAGTGCAGATCTGATTTAAATAAGAAGTGCAGATCTGATTGTGAAAGGTTGTGTCCCTTTAAAAGGGCAGACATAATGAAGAGTTGCACTCTTTCAAAGGGTGCTAATGGTGAAAGGGTTTGTCTCTTGCCAAAGGGCATACATGATGAAGAGGTGTGACCTCTCCCTCACATTGAGAGATGTAAAGGAAAGGAATCAAAAGCATCCAGTGACATCACCATGGATCAGATGAGATCAAAACTATTATTAAGTTACAGGCAGTAACATCCTTGTTCTTGGTGGTATGCATTGGGATGTGCTTAATATGTATGCTTAATATATGAAGCCTGCTATTGTTGTTATGTATAATTTAATAGTAATATAAATATAGACTACAATGTGTATGACAGTAATACTTAATTTCATATACATTCATAGTACAACAAGATCTTGACATATTTACAGTCCCAAGCTCTTAACCAGTTCTAATTCCTTTTTCCTGAGGAGTGGTGTGATGCTGTTAGGGAGAGGCAGAGTAAAACCATCTCATGATAGATGAGCCCCAAGGGTGAAAGAACTCATGATCCTAAAATCTGGGCTGTGTGCCCCAAGGGTGAATGGACTGAGGCTCCGGTAAGCTGGGCTGCATTAGGGAGATGGTATCATCCCGCCCTAGACAAGCAAGTCTCCCATCTAGGATTGGAAATTATAAGGGGATTAAGGTTAGGCCTGAATAAGGACAATGCCTAACTGTACTATGAGCAACCGTAGTCATTAATTCATAACTACTATAACATGGTAGGTAGTAATGTATGTTTCCCTTTGGGGACAGCCTATAAATAGGGGACATTATAGATACCAATTGAGATTGTTAGTCATATGTAGGATTAAATATTGAAGGTTCAAGGGACATATCCACCTAGTGCTTCATCTTGTAGCAACTTGGTTGTCCTAGTTTTGAATAAGGATGGCATATGGTGATTCAGTACTGATTATAGAGCTTGAAAATGATTGTTGTAAAGAACACGTTTCTTGTTTCTCAAGTTGAATATTTGTTGGATCAACTTTAAAATGTCAATGATAAAATTTATAACAAAGGAAATTATGTGGTGTTTTACAAAGTTCTGAGGTCCATTTATTGAGGACACTAAGCATGAGATTATTTTCAAATTTTTACAGCTCATAAGTGGATGATAAAAATTACAATACCAATTCTATCATAGAAATATTTATAGATAGGTCACTAATGCAGTATTGGAAAAGTATGAATGACAAGATTAAAGCGCCAATTCCGTACATTTGATCCATCATCCATAGATATAATTTCCTGCCTTTCACTAGATGCATATATTCAGAAAAGAAACTACGGCTGGCTCTTGCAGTAGCTCTAAGGGCCCCTTGTCTTTCTTGATCAATAAATATATATTGGTGTTCTCTAGTCATATTGAGTTTTTTTTTTATTGTTACCTTTGTTTCACTCTAGGTACGGTTTAAACTGTCTTCTAAAACTATTCCTAATACTCTGTCTTTATATGAAAACAATTAAGAGTCTAGGACAAATCACTATGCTATATTTCAAATCTTTTTCTTGTTGCACCAAGTATCTATGTAATATCCTCATGCCTAGCTCCTTGTTAGTTCTGTTTTGAGCAGATTTGTTAATTTTCCTTTTTATAAAATATTTTTCACCTTATTTAAAGAATTCTATAACCTTATTTAAAGAATTACATAGTTTAGTTTTAAGCTATGAACTAAGTGAGAACCGAATATGGCAATGTAGGCATCATATTCCATCACATGTTTATTTACAATTGTTTTTTTTAATGCATTAAAAGATTGCCTTATCATTGTTATCAATATTATCATATAAATATTTGAAATTCCTCTATATTTTTAAAATTTTATTTATTTTTAATACAGCCATCCCCTGCTGTCCCCAAAAATGGCCCCCCAAAAATCCGTCCCTGGTACTCATCCCCCTTCCTCACATTCTCCTGTCCCGAAAACTTGGTGGAATATATGGAAATTCACAACTTTGTCTGCTGTTCTATAATGATGCTGACCTGCTCCATGTTTGAACATTCTCTTCTTTCATATCTACCAGAACCACCATCAGTCAGGAGCTTCTTCATCTTTTACTTGGAATAGTACAACCTCAAGCAATCTGCAAGAGTTAGCCAATAGACAGCAGCATGACACAACAACCTAGCAACTTTGACAAGGGTGAAGGCTATAACTGATTTGACCTGACAGGTGAATGATGATAAATTGATGACAAAAACATACGCTAAGTGGTACAAACACTGAGTTTCATATGGATGCACACAACCACCATTACAAAACATGCAATGAAGACCCAGTAGATGCACGACCCTAGACTGAGTAGTTAATATCTGTATTAGCGGTTAGGAGACTATTTAGTTTGATACATTCATGCAGTGTATGGAATATATGATAATAGTTATTCTAAAAATTCCTTAGGCTCTGGAGTATGTTAGTTTGCAAGAACTAGGGAAATGGATGCTCATCCAATGCACCGGACTTTTGTTCTACCAAGAACTTGTTGGGATGGCTATATTTTAGATGTAAATCTTTATATTTATGCAATAAATGCATATCTGTAGCAGATTGTTTTTAATAGTGTTGGTTGAAAATTTTGAACACTTGGGGGATGTGCGAAATTATGGTTTCAGCCGCAGTGTGTGAATATAACACTCTCCTAATTTAGGGAAGGCTCCTATCTATTAACTAATCTAATCTAAAATGGGGTGAGACAACAATCTTTCTTCTTCTTTCAAGAAAAACTATATACTTTTCTCTTCACAGAAAAGTAATAGCAACTGGAAATAAATAACAACAATAACTTATAAAGCAAAATGAGAGAGAGGAAATGAAGTTTCCTGAAAGCACAAAGACTTCCGTCATTTCCTCCGGGATGGGAAAACAATATCAAGTGCAAAGTCTTGAATATCTGAAATCCTATCTGCCCTTTTATAACAATAATTTTCAAGAACAAGTGCATGGTCCAACAGCACAAAGTTTGCAAATATAATGCACTTCTAAGATTATAATGAAAATTATCACAAGCACAAAGTCTTGCAATATTTCTCAACTCTCAAATTACGAACTAAAACTAATTTCACCCTTGATATCTACAACACAAAGTGTGCAATTATTTGGAGCGAAGCTCTTTCCAACAACCTTCTACAATCTCAAGTAAGCACAAAGATATATCCCACAAAGATAGAAGTTCTTGAATATCTGAAATCCCACACTTCTTTATATTACTCAAAGATGACAATTTACAACTGTAAAGCTCAAAGTCTTATTGAGTATAAAATCCCGTAAAATTTACTTGCTTTGCAAAAAAAGATATTTAATACAATAGACCCTCTCCAGTATATATAGGAGAGGAATCTTGAGAAAAAGGTGGGAGGATCCCAACTAACTTGAGAAATTCTCTCAACCATCATGACTTATTCCAACTACAGTCCTAATCTAACTCAACTTGTAGTTGTTTTACATGTAATTACATTTTACAAAAATGCAAGTGAAAGCAACACATGCAATTACAAAACTTGTTTTTACATGTAACTTGTCAAAACAAAATTACAAATGCATAATTGAAACTATTCTATGTGTCCGAAGACACGACTCTAACTACATCATCCTTTGTCTGTGATGATCTTCATGTTGCTTCAGGATGCTAGAATTTGAAGTATTCAGGATTAGTGAAGACATGTCGAACCGGAATGGGAATTTGCATCCTTAATGATCTTTGTGTCCTTGGCCAACGAACTTCAATCTTATCTTCTTGCTTGGGGTAGTACTGGCTTTTCAGGAGGGAAGTTCTTTGCAAGGCTGAGGTAAGAAGCCTATCTTTGACTTGAAAGCATTCTATGCTCTCAATCATTCATATCACTTATCCATCTCCTTCTATGGCTCCGTCATGTTGTTGTTCTTTCCTTGTATCATTCTCCAATCTTGGAATCTGCTTGCAAAATAAGGCCCATTCCTTAATTTGTTGATTTGGTAGGTCGTGTGTGCAAACAAGACTGACCTGGATGAGACAAAGGGGCTACAAAAGTGGGGTCAAAGCCCAATTTCGGGTCTTGGGAGGCTGATTGCAATTGTGGAAAAACAAGAGCAGACTTGCAATTGTGGAGAACAAAGGTGCAAGTGTTTTTGAGTGCATTTTGGACCAATTTCGTGTTTTAAAAGGCTGATTGCAAGTGCAATGTAGGGAAAAACCTTGGCACTTACACTTGTAATTGGGTCTTGAAAACCCGACTGCAAGTAAGCATTTTGATTGGGTATAAGCTTGCAATCTTGTGGGAAAGCCTTCATAATCTGTCTATGGAAATTTTGTGGAGGCAAGCAATGTTTTAAAACTTTTGAAATCACTTGCAATCGGGTCTCTAAGACCTGACAACAAGTAATGAAAGCCATGGATAATGAACTCGCAATCACCCTTTCGAGACCCGAAATGAAACATGTGGGCATAATAAAGAGGAAACATCAACAATAGGCATTATTGGTAATTGCTTGTAATGGAGGCAATGTTCTTTTATGTGAAAAGTACTTGCAACAGCAACATGAAAATCCGACCAAGGAGGGAAGGGCATTATCAAACTCAAATTTGCAAAAATGTGGCAATGGTAGAGCAAAAATGGGGGATTCAATAAAGTTGCAGACCTTGCCAAGTGTTCTTCATGCCAAAAATCTCTCTAAATAGGGGGTTTGAATGAGCAAGAGCAAGTAAAAATCAGTTGCAAAACTGATTTCGGGTTTGGAAAGACTCTTTACAAGTTTAAAATAACTTGTAATTCCTCATTGCAAGCAAATCGGGTTATTTTTGGTTCATTACAAGTTGCCTTTTGAAAATAACTTGTAATGAAAGCTTTTAAAATCACTTTACAAGTTTCAAATATGACTTAAAGGCAAATTTGGGTCTTAAAAGTCACTTTACAAGTTTGAAATAAATGACTTAAAGGCCAATTTCGGGTTTTAGAGGACACATTACAAGTTAAAATAACTTGTAATTTCAATTACTTGCAATTTCAATTTCAAAGCAGGAGATCTGACATGGAAAAGATTATGAAGTTATTCTAGGCTGTGATTTCTTGGTCCCATAGATTCATCGGTCTCGTGGACGTTAGTAAAATCATCCATTCATTCAATCACCTCAAAAAGACCCCCACTTACACTTTAAGTGAAAAAAGAAACATAAAGTGAAATTTAAAACTTGTAATTGCATCAAAAAGTTCCTACTTGCAGTGACTTAACTTGTAATGACATCTAAAAGACCCCCACTTGTAGTGACTTTACTTGCAATGACATCAAAAAGACCCCCACTTGTAGTGATTGCTCTGTGTTGTTTATAACTAGGGAGGCGGATTCCAATTGCCAATGGCAACATTGGAATCCGCTTTAGGGCTGGTTCCTTTCTCACGCCACACTTAAAAGATTGCGTGTTCCCTTCAAATAGGGCCGACCTTATAAAAGAACACGCCACACATTAGATGAAATAAAACACAAAATGGCGCCAAGTTTAAATTAAACCAAGCTGACTTAATAAAGGTCAAGCATCATATAAGTAAAGTACTTTTGGCAAGCATAAAAAATAATCTGCATTCGTTCAACCCTCAAGCGCATTAGCTCTGCAATCTAGTGCGAAATCTGATTGGAGATGTAGGCGAATTCATCTATCTGCTACAAGTTAATTCTGTGCAAATACATCTGCACCTTGAAGGCAAATTCCATCCAAATGATTGAAAGTATGTCTACTATTTGAAGGCGTAATACTTCTATCATATGAAGAGATAGGTCATCAAGATGCAGATCTGAAGATGACATTTCCATTGATTTTAACAACAAAAAAGTGCTGTTTACCCTAGGTGTTTTCATCAAGCTACCTAAGAGATAAGTACTGTAATCATAATATTTAATATAATCCATAATCAGATCTGAGGATCTTTTCTGGTTGGGTTTTTCCTCCTAGGAGGTTTTCCCAGGGTAATGGTGTCTTGTTTCATTTTGCTTATCTTTTATGTTTGTTCCTAAGACTGAAAATCATTAATTCTAACTGCAAACGATCTAATTTAATAGTTAAATTTTGATTTCTTAGTCTTCCATTAATCTGAAAGTATAAAATTCAGCATGGTATCAGAGCTCTAGGTTATATATTAACTTTTAGACTTCAGTAGTCTTTTATTTCCAGTTTGCTGTTTCATTTTCAGTCAGGACAATGACAGGGCTGAAAGTTGAAGATAGGCTCGAAGGGGCACTTAACTTTGTTGCCTGGAAGGTTCACATCCTACTTGCTCTTGAGGAAGATGATCTCCTTCAATTTGTGCAAGACAAAGAGCTGACTGCGCCCACAGATCAAGAAGAATTAAAGCAATTCAAAAGGAATGCCCTCAAAGCCAGAAAACTCATCATTGACTCAGTTAGAGATCACCTTGTCACATCCATCTTCAAGTTCACTATAGCTAGAGAGATATTCAAACATCTAGAAGGTATTTATGAGATCAATAACCTCAGTAGAGCAATTGCATTAAGGCAATAATTACTTCATATTAAACTGGCAAATGAAGATTCAGTTATGTCTTACTTCATGAAGATCTCAGAACTAAAGGATCAACTAGGCACAATTGGATATGACATAGAAGACAAGGATATTGTCATGATATCATTAAATGGTCTTCCAGACTCATGGGATTCCTTCATTCAATCCATAAGTGGGAGATCTAAATTCCCAACCTTTGATCGTCTTCGAAACGATTGCCTTCATGAGGAATTTCGCCTTGCCACAAGAGGAAAACTCAAGAGTCCTGAAGTGGATGATCAACATATGCTTGCAGCCCAATGCAAGAAAGGTGGTAATTGGAAGAAGAATAATCCCAAGAGGAATAGAGATTTCAGACCACCTAGTTCTCAGTATTCTTGGAAGAAGCCAAGAGATCTCTCTCGTGTTCGATGTTTCAGATGTGACAAATTTGGTCACTATGCTAAAGAATGTCAGAATGAACCCACGCAAAGAGAAGCCAACCTAAATGAAGTCTTAGAACAAAATGAAGACTTTTTATTCATCTCTGCCTTGTCAAGCAGCATACCCACAGATAGTAACACATGGCTGATTGACAGTGGTGCTTCCAGACACATCACAGGCTATCGTGAACATCTTTCAAACTTAGTAGAAAAGGATACTAGTCTACATGTGGTAATTGGTGATGATGCTCGATATTCAGTAAGAGGTTCTGGCACTACATTAAATTTAGACTCTGGCATTTCACTTCACCTTAGTGATATCTTATTTGTTCCTGGAATTAAAAGAAACTTAATTTTTATTTCCGCTCTAGAAGTTAAAGGTTATCAAGTAGCATTTTTTGAGGGTAAAGTACTTGCATGGCCTAAGAAATCTAGTTTTAAATCTGCTCGTGTTATTGGAAATAGATATGATAGTTTGTATAAGCTTTCCACTAACCTTGTTCAAGCCTTTATGAATGAGGCCCCTGAATCCTGTGAGCTATGGCATAGAAGGCTTGGACACTTACACTTTCAAGCTCTTCCCTCTCTTGGAAAGATAGTTAAAGGTATGCCTAAACTCTGTAAATTTCATGATGATTCATGTAAAGGTTGTGCTATGGGTAAAAATGTTAAAAGTCCTTTTCATAAAAGTGAAAGTACAGCTAAAGAAAAACTAGAACTTGTTCATTTTGATTTATGTGGCCCTATGTCTATAGCATCTCTTAGTGGATTTCTTTATTATGTAATATTCATAGATGATTTCTCGAGGAAAACTTGGATCTATTTCTTAAAGTCTAAAGAATTTGATGAAGTCTTAAGTAGATTTAAAGAGTTCAAGGCATTGGTTGAAAACATTTCTAGTAAAAGAATTAAAGACTTAAGATCTGACAATGGAGGTGAGTATACCTCTCACAGTTTTCATGACTTTTGTGTTGAGACAGGAATTAAGAGGGAGTTTTATGTTCCCTACAATCCCCAGCAAAATGGTGTTGCTGAAAGAAAGAATAGAACTATTGTTGAGACTGCAAAGGCTATGATTCATGACCAAGATTTGTAGACATTTCTATGGACTGAGGCATCTAGAACAATAGTATATATTCAGAATAGATGTCTCCACCGTGTTCTAAAGAATATGACTCCTGAAGAAGCCTTCACAGGATCCAAACCTGACATCAGCCACTTAAGAATTTTTGGAAGTCTTGTATATGTCCATGTGCCCAAAGAAAAACGAACCAAGCTGGAGCCTTCTGGAAAGAAAGGAATGCTAGTTGGATACAGTGAATCCTTCAAAGCCTTCAGGATCTATATTCCAGGTCAAAGGTATGTTGAGGTAAGTAGGGATGTTACCTTTGAAGAAGATATTGCTTTTAAGAAATCAAAAGGTTCTCCCTTGGTTGATGAAATTAATGATAATCAAGATATGAACGTTGATACTAACCTTGAGATTCAGAGGGAGCCTGTTGAGCCTCCACCTCAGGAAGAGCATAATGATCCACTTGAGCCCATGGATCCCACTGATATACCTAGTGACATTGTTGTTGGCAAAAAGAGGCCACTTTGGGTGAGAAACACCATTCAAGAAGTTGAAAGATTTGCAGCTCCCAATGGCACCTTCAGAGAAAGCAAGAGACCTCAAGTATTCTCCAACTATGTTGCAATGATGAGCAATCTCATTGAGTCTGAGCCATGCAATGTTGAAGAAGCCTTGAACCATTATGCCTGGAAGCTAGCTATGGATGAAGAATATCAGTCAATCATCAAGAATGATGTTTGGGACATAGTGCCTAGACCCAAAGGTAAATCTGTTGTTTCCTCTAAATGGTTATTTAAAATTAAACATAATGCTGATGGTAGTATTGAAAAATATAAAGCTAGATTTGTAGCTCGTGGTTTTTTCTCAAAAGGAAGGCATAGATTATGAAGAAACATTTGCTCCTGTTGCTAGATATACTTCTATTAGAACTATAATAGCTATTGCTGCAGCTAAAGGTTGGAAGCTGCATCAAATGGATGTTAAGACTGTTTTTCTTAATGGTGTCATTGAGGAAGAAGTCTATATTGAACAACCTGAAGGTTATGAGATTCATGAAAGAGATACTCATGTGTGCAGATTGAAGAAAGCTCTCTATGGCCTCAAACAAGCCCCTCGTGCTTGGTATGAAAGAATGGATAAATACTTGTCAAGTTTAGGGTTTTGTAAGAATGATGCTGATTCTAACATTTACTTCAAAGTATCCAATGATGAGATGCTAATTTTGGTTCTATATGTGGATGATTTATTTCTTACTGGCAAAGATGAGCTTATTATTAGATGTAAGAAAGAATTAGTTTCAGAATTTGAAATGAAGGATTTAGGTCTAATGCATTATTTTCTAGGTCTAGAAGTATGGCAAAGATCTAACGAAATTTTTCTAAGTCAAGGAAAGTATACTATTGATATTCTGAAAAGATTTAGAATGATGGATTGTAAACCTATGTCTACTCCTATGGAATCTAACTTAAAGAAATTGAGTGTTTTTGCAGCTAACTCTGATTTTGCAGATCTGTCTGAGTACATGTAGTTGATTGGATCCTTGATGTATCTAGTTAACACTGGACCAAATATATGATATGCAGTGAATGCTCTCAGCCAGTTCATGAGCTTGCCTAAACATGTTCATATTGTTGCAGCCAAGCACATCCTGAGATACTTACGAGACACAGTTGGTTATGGGCTGAAGTATCCAATTAACATTCCAATAACCCTAGAAGGTTACTCAGATGCAGATTGGGCAGGAAGTGTCAAGGACAGGAAAAGCACTTTAGGCATTTGTTTCAACTTAGGATCCGCAGTGATCTCTTGGGCTTGCAGAAAATAGTCCTCAGTAGCACTGAGTACTGCTGAAGCTGAGTACATTGCAGCAAGTGTTGCTTCTAGAGAAGCAGTGTGGCTTCATAAGCTTCTTGCTGGGTTGTTTGGACAACCTTGAGAACCTACAGTTATTCATTGTGATAATCGGAGTTGTATAAAGATGTCTTTCAATCCGGTGTTTCATGACAAATCAAAACATGTGGAGACTCATTATCACTTCATTCGAGATATGGTGCAAAGAGACGCTATTTAGCTGAAGTATGTCAGTACTAATGATCAGATTGCAAATATTCTTACCATGCCTTTGTCCAAAGTGAAGTTTGTGTACTTCAGAGACAGACTTGGTATTGTGGAAAATGAAACTTTGATTGAGAGTGAGTCTCAACCTCAGTGATACGTTGTGTTGTATCAACCACCCTCTGCGGGCAATAGAAGGTGGTATTGTAATCTTCTCAGGGAGAAGAATAAATGTTACCATCCTTTGCGGGCAATGTAAGATGGTAGGAAAGATCCTCTCCACCCTCTGTGGGCAATGTAAGGTGGATCCATTCTAGGCTTGTGTGCGAGATGGAAGATTATGCTATGGAGTTCCACTCTATGCTTGTGTGCAAGATGGAAGGCCACAACATTCTGATTAAGTAATCCATTCCTTGCTTGTGTGCAAGATGGAAGATTAAGATATTTTGATTATGTAATTGTTTCCTCCCTAGTTAAGAGGGAGTGTTGTTTATAACTAGGGAGGCGGATTCCAATTGCCAATGGCAACATTGGAATCCGTTTTAGGGTTGGGCCCTTTCTCACGCCACACTTAAAATATTGTGTTCCCTTCAAATAGGGCCAACCCTATAAAAGAACATGCCACACATTAGATGAAATAAAACATTAAATGGCGCCAATTTTAAATTAAACCAAGCCGACTTAATAAAGGTCAACATCATATAAGTAAAGTACTTTTGGCAAGTTTCAAAAATAATCTTCATTCGTCTTAGCTTTGCAATCTAGTGCGAAATTTGATTGGAGAAGTAGGCGAATTCATCTATCTGCTGCAAGTTAATTCTGTGCAAATACATCTGCACCTGGAAGGCGAATTCCATCCAAATGATGCAAAGTATGTCTGCTGTTTGAAGGCGTAATACTTCTGTCATATGAAGAGCTAGGTCATCAAGATGCAGATCTGAAGATGACATTTCCATTGATTTGAACAGCACAGAAGTGCTGTTTACCCGAAGTGTTTTCGTCAAGCTACCTAAGAGATAAGTATTGTAATCAGAATATTCAATATAATCCATAATCAGATTTGAGGATCTTTTCTGGCTGGGTTTTTCCTCCTAGGAGGTTTTCCCAGGGTAATGGTGTCTTGTTTCATTTTGCTTATCTTCTATGTTTGTTCCTAAGTCTGAAAATCATTAATTCTAATTGCAAACAATCTAATTTAATAGTTAAATTCTGATTTCTCAGTCTTCCATTAATCTGAAAGTATAAAATTCAACACTCTGAAACCCAAAATTGTACAAAAAATGGTCAAAATGAAGGCCAAAAGTAACCAAAATTTTCACAGAGATGGAAGATAAACTCTGTTTGATTTACCATCAAGAAATGTAGACTTTCCACCTTGAAAAGCATGCCTTAGAGCCTTAAAATCACAAATTTCAAGCAAAAAATTCCTACTTGCAGTGACTGCTCTGAAACCCGAAATTGCACATAAAGCTAGGAAAATGAAGGCCAAAACTCACCAAAACTTTGACAAAAATGGCAAACACACCCCCTGATGATTTGATACTAACAAATGTGAGTTTTGTACCTCGTAAAACGTTCCATAGAGACAAAAATGACACATTTTGAGTAAAAGTTTGTCGGGGTTGTGTTGACGTGTATTTTGTACACAATCATACACAGAATAAAATACCCAAAGGTACCTTATCCTCTCTTGAATAAAGTCTCTGATTGCTGAAGATATCGCAAAGAAAGGATCAATCAGGGTGACTCCAATGTTCTTTTATGTAGGGTCTCTACGTGTGGATAAGCACCAGTGGTCGTTGTGATTGCTGTTTCATCAAGGGGCCTTACGTTCCGAAATAGAATTTCCTATTCTAACAAATTCTCAAAAAAAAAATCAAAAGAGTAGGGCTTGCAAGAGATAAACTCTAATCTAATCCTAAGAATGATTTAATGCGGACAGGACTTGGTAAGATTCTACCAACTTCAATATTGCCATAAAATAACAACTCAACTGAAATTGATGCGATCTTCTAAGGTAACAAATGATCTTTCAATTCATCAAGGATCATAGACACTACCACAAAGGCACATGTCTAAAGTTCAATGACGATTGAAGGTTTAAGTGATTCAAGTTTCTCCAGTTGACCACACAAGGCGTTCCTACAATCAGCAAGAAGTTAGTGGTTTGGAAAGTGAATCTCACCAAAGATCAAGTCCAACACTTTGTCCTTCAAACTAAAATACTACCTTGACTGAGAATGATTCAAGAAAGTAAACAACCATGAAGATAACCACAAGAATTGCAATAAAACACCATAACTTCAATGTTTTATTGATCTCAAAGTCATCATAAACAACAATTGCTTGAAATTCCTTCTTCAAAGCTCAATCTTGCTACAAAGTAACTTTCTCTTATCTAATTGCTAATTTCTAATCTCTCTCTAATTCTTTGATTTCTCCTTTTCTAATTGCAAAATGAAAAGAAATGAGGGTATATATAGCATCCTCAATTACAATGAACGGTCCAGATCAAAAGAAGATCAATGGCCAAGATTATGACACCTAAACCCTAATTAGGGTTTATTACAAATAGTCCCCTTTTTATTGAACAATATTAAATGCATAGCCAAATATTAAATTTGGCACAAAAACCTAGGAGACATAGACCAATGACAATTAAGGTGCCACGTCATCTATAACAACCTTTCTTCTAGAATCTTATTCCCTTTCCAATGCTCCTTTTTAGCATATGCAATGAATCTGGATACGATTCCTTCGATCTCAGCAATTGGAATCTCGGGAAGATTCCTCATTCGTTCCTCCAAATGGATGACCTGATCAAAAGCCTTCAGAAGAGCAGCGTCCCATTCAGGTTCAAGTTCTTTGGTCATCTCAATCAGGAGCATGGTAGCAAACATCTGGTCCCGTTGCTCATCTGTGATAACATTCGCATCTTTGCAAAAGATGACCTTGACCCTTTCTTCCAATTCTTGTAAATCCACATCTGTCTCAACTTCGATCCTCCTGCCAAGAATAGTACGTAGTACCTCAAACACTCTATCCTGGATCGGGTGGATAACCTCCTCAACATGATTGCATCTAGTACTGATGTCCTCGAAGAGAACTTCCTTCATCTGGAGTAAAGTTGACCACTGAAGTAAACTATGAGGTCCTCCATCCATTATTTTTTCTTGTACTAGGACCTTCCTTGATGTTTGTCTTATTACTTGCAGGACAGGAATGATAACATCTTAAGTATGAGCAAAGGCGGCTACCGTTATCATTAAGTTGTGGATGATCTCAAGAACCTGGATAGCTCGGTGAATGGTTTGCATCATTCTTGTTGCAAATTCAATAGCAACTGTATGGGATTTGTCAATCCAAGAGCTCATAAGCTGGACCAAACTCCTAACTCTCTCTGCCTCACCAACTGATTCAAGGGGAAGTGCCTGCGCAGGAGATACTGCTGGATCTTGACGTCCCAAAGGCTGATTGAGATGGCTAAAGTAGCCTCTCCATGCATCGACCTCTCTCTCAAGCTTTCTATTTTTCTCCATTTCTTCCCTAAGCTTGTCTTTTAGTGCTTCAAATGAATCGGTGGCCTCATCCAGTGTCTGCTCGGCTGTGAGTGGACCAAGCTCAAATGTCTCTACATCATATTCCTCTGCGAGGATCTCACCTTCATACTTGTCCACTGCCGGTGTAGCTATCTACAATTTCCTGGATCCTGTCTCGTCTCTGATCATCTTGGACATCTTAGTAGCCTTCCTCTTTTCTGTCACTTCCTGAGAATTTCCAACAAGGCTCTCTAAATCAATCACATTATCTTCGTCCTCGATCACAATCACCCTTGTTAATCTCTCCTTTAACCAATCTGGGATGGCAGATCTTGTTTCTTTAACCTGTATCTCCTTAGGCAATGTTTCTTCTTCTCTGAGAGGAGATGTCACTTCGTTATCATTCTTGTCTTCATGTAGCTCATTAACTTGGAGAGATTGACTTGATGATCGTTGAGGTGCCTGTCCTTCTTCCTGTTTATCGTTTTGTACCATTGATTCCATAGACTCCTCTATTTCAAATGTCCTCTTCTCTTGTCGAGAAGATGTGCCGGATGGACGATCTCGGTTTGCCTCTTGCTTCTTCTTGGAGGATTCTCTTTTCTCAGGTCGCTCTTTTCTCTTTGAGCCTCTAGGATGAGGATTGCCCTCGCTTACGCTTCGAAGGTTACCTTTGCTTGTGCTTCTGGGATTAGGATTACTTTCACTTACACTTGCTCCACCTTCTGCTGGTCTTTCTTCCAAAGTAAAAGTCATGGATATGCCTTGCTCTCTCAACTTCTGATGTTGCACATCAACCCATCTGCGAGTACAAGACAAAACTCGAGCTATCAAAGCATCTAGATCCACAATCTCGGGTTCATTCCAATCTAGCCTCACTGATTTGCTTTCTCGATCATAAGATGATTGGAGATGTCTACCACTGTCCTGAGCTTGGTCGGCGACTCTGTAAATTTTGCATTTCCTGATGAAGTCTAAAGGCAATCTAGAATGCATCTTTCTTTTCACTTCAAGATCATTTGAGAGATTCATCACAAAGTCTTCTATCTGAAACTCATGCTTGTATTTTCTTCCGACTGTCTCCTCTATATACCCATAAGGATCAAAGCTTTCTCTTAAGGCAAAGAATGAAAATGAATATAAAGTTAACTCCTTCTCTGCATCATCCATGGCTAGAGCATTAGGACATACCTCAACTGAATTCCCTAATATGATAGGCACAGGAACTCCATTTCCATGTCTGTGTCTGAATGCCTTCGCACAAGCTGCCAATTGTCTAGTTACCTCAAGTAACACTATTCTGTCTGTCAGATATCTCGGCAACATGTATGGAGGTGAAGGACATCCATGAACTCTAATATATGTAAATTTCGGAAATTGGATGAACCAGGCACCGTACCTCTTTACTAGCTCCTGTGCATCCTGAGATAGCCTATTGTGAATTCCGCCTTGCAACATCCTGGTGATGTTAATCGTGAAGGTATCATTGACTAACTTGTAGTTACTTCTTGGCGGATGATGCAAGTGAACATAGGAATCACAAACTCTGACCTCCCCGGGTCCTCTTCCAATCACTCCTCTGTGAGGTAATCCTGCATATTCAAAGCTCCTGATCAAGGCATATATGATGTATGAACTCATGTGGAAGGACTTGGTAGCCTTCAGTCTCCTTAACTGTACATCCAAGTAATGGCTAATCATTCTAGCCCAATGAATTGTTCCTTTTCCCTGAACTATCACTTGGATGAAGTAGAACATCCACTTCTCAAAATAGAAGGCTTGAGGGGCTCCTATGACTCGGTTGAGTAGTGTTATCAAATCTCTGTACTCCTCCTGGAAATTGATCCTATGTGGTGTGTTTGGAATCTTGCTCAAGCGAGGACGACTCTTGAGTAACCAGTTCTTATTGATGATGCTTAGGCAAGTGTCTGGATCATCTTCGTACATGGACCTGGCTCCTTCTATGCTTTTGTAGATCATATCTTTGTGCTCCGGAAGATGGAAAGCCTCACTTATAGCCTCCTCTGAAAGATAAGCCAAAGTGTTTCCCTCCTTGGACACGATCGATTTGGACTGTGGATCATAATGGCGAGCACACTCGATCATCAACTCATGGCACTGGACTGCTGGAGGGAAGCCGGCCGCCTTAATGATGCCACTTTCAATTATCCTTCTTGCAACAGGTGATGGCTTGCCAATGTAAGGGACCTCTTGAAACTTCTTCATACTGAAGTTTCCCAAGTTGGTATCTCCAATATTGCTCCACTTCGACACGATCTTGGTCTCCAATTCTTCATTCTTTTGATCTTCCTTCATGAGAGCTGGACGACTAGTGGATGCTCCTGCCTTCGGGGTTGCCATCGTAACACCTACACAACATTTCATAATAAGTAATGGATTTTGCAATGTAAAAATATAGATTAGATTAAAGATTGAATTTAGGAAACTTCATGATAAGTCTTAGAGTTATCATTTCCTAAATACGATTGAGCTACTGGAAGTTCAAAATTTCAAAATTCAAAATTCAAGACTGAGACGAGGACGATTTTAAAATTCAAAATTTAGACAAGGAATACTTTGCCATACCTCACTTTGAGAGCTAACTCTAAGAGAAGACGCAAAATTAAGGAAATTTGCCTAGGCAAAATGAATATTGAAGTCTTCAACGTGAGCTTCTAGCAAAACACGTCTCTTTTATTAACTTCACCACCTTGAGGGCAAATTCGCTCCACCTCTAACCAAATTCGCACTCTTCCTTGGATTAAAATTCGCACTTCCTTATTCGCCTCCGCAAATCGCATATGAACAATGATTGAATGATGGTTTAAACATGCTCACATACCTTCATTATATAGGCGCTTCACCTCTTTACTCTCTATAGGCCGACTTGGAAATAAGGCAAATAATAACAAAATTTAAATAAAAAGGAGACCGACTTTTGTAAAAAAAAAACATTAAAATAAAACCCAAGCGCTCTCCCTTTCAATTTAATTTAATAATTAATTAATTTAAACGCCTTCATAATTAATAGTTTCGATTTTTTAAAAGGCTAAATTAATTATTAAATGCCTTGTACGTTATTTTTAAATGCCAATTTAATTAAATATTTCAAAGTTTATCGAAATTTAGCATTTAAAGTAATTCAAAAATATGTTGGCACCTAACCATGGGAGGAATTTGGAACATTAACAATATCGCTCTGGTCCCTGGGAGAGGGACAGGAGCGCCTTAGCATTTTGGTCTTGTATTTTTCGCTTCTTACGTTCAAAGTCACTTCCTTCACGTCCAAACTGGCATTTTAATTGGGAACCTTGAGCTTGATCTATTCAATTTTTGAATGAATGCCTTTTTGAGCTATTTTCGCCCTGGTCCTTGACTGAAGGACAGGAGCGATTTTTGCTTTTCTTCCTTGGTCTTCGTCCTTTAAATCATCAAATCAATTTGCGAAATAAGGAATGATCATCCTTGTTTGTCTTGCGCATGTTTAACTTGTTCTTGGTAAAGCAAACTCGATATTCAAGTGATTTTCGCCCTGGTCCCTTGGTGAGGGACAGGAGCGAACTTTGTGTTTGAGCTCAAAATTGTTGACTTTCGACGTTAGCTCCTTGTTCATCGTCTTCCTAAAGACATTTTTGATCTTGTGTAACTTTGCCTTGGCGTGGTCTAGGAAGGAAATGATTGTTTCAATGAATATCGCCTTGGTCCTCCAGTGAAGGACAGGAGCGAACTTTTGTTCCTTGTGCTAACCCTTGATCATATCCACTTTCAATTGCCTTCAAAGTGTAAAACAATGTTTCTTACTCCTTCTTAAGTCTTGCAAATGATAGTAGTGCTCCAAAATACTAGGCAATAAGGCAAATTTGAGTATTTCGCTCTGGTCCCTTGGTGAGGGACAAGAGCGATTTGGCAATTCTCATCACATTTCGTGATCTTTGTAACTTCACTTTTCCTCGAAGCACCTCCAACATCTTCGTCACCTTGTGCCTTGGCTCGGACCCGACCAAACTTGGAAGGGAAGTCTTGATAATCTATATTTCGCCCTGGTCCTTGACTGAAGGACAGGAGCGATCTGGCAATTATAGGCTCAATCATTCTTTGCCAACGTTTAAAACTATCTTCAATGTATTCATTATGCTTCCCTTTACTCATATCCAACATGGAACTTGTTCTAACTTTGCGGGAAATTTGTCTTTGGAGGAAATCGCTCTAGTCCCTTGGAGAGGGACAGGAGCGCCTAGGACAAAATAGGTTTAACTTGCTCTTTGCAATCTTCAAAATTATCTTCAATAGAGTGGTTACGCCTTCTTTTATTTGCCTCAAACTTAAAACTCACTTCACCTTCGCCAAAAACTTGTCCTTTAAGAAAATCACTCTGGTTCCTTAGAGAGGGACAGGAGCGCCTTGGGCAATTTCATCAAGTTCTCAGGTTATTTACAACTTCGTTCTCTCTTGAGGCATTCCAAACATCTTTACCATCATGCCCTTTGGCCTGGACTTAACCAAATTCGGAAGGGAATGCTAGATAAGGTATATTTCGCCCTGGTCCCTTGGAGAGGGACAGGAGCGATTTTGCATTTATTAGCTCACTTGTGTTTCGCCAACTTTCAAAATCATCTTTGACGGATTGGTTGGGTCGCCTTTCCTTCATCTCTAGCTTGAAATTCACTTTTCCTTGGCCCAAAACTTGTCTTGAGGAAAAATCGCTCTGGTCCCTTAGAGAGGGACAGGAGCTATCTTTGAAATTCGCCTTGGTCCCTGACAGAGGGACAGGAGCGAACTTGTCTTCTTGGGTCGATTTTCTCCATGGTGGCACTCTCAAGTTATATTCAACGGATGAAACACACTTTCCTTGTTCTTCTAAAATCATGAAATCATTCAAATCTTGCAAGGATAAGGCGATCTGGGATTTCAAGCTCTGGTCCTTCAGTGAGGGACAGGAGTGATTTTGTCATTTTAGCACATTTCCTTGTTTGCAAATTACTTCAAATTATATTCAATGGACAAAAGATGCCCTCCTTGACCTCTTCCAATCCAAAAATCGTCTTGGTCTTGCAAGGACAGTGTAACTTTGAGAAACAAGCTTCGGTCCTTCAGTGAGGGACAGGAGCGATTTTTGTCCTTAAAGCCAAATGTTCAACTTTTCATTGCAAACGACTAAGTGTGGGTGCTTCATCAGGTTGATTTCATCCCTTATTGCGTCCTTGATGCTTTAATTTGATCAACTAAGACCAAAAATGGTCTAAGTAGGCCATTTCGCCCTGGTCCCTGGCTGAGGGACAGGAGCGAACTGACTTTAAACCTTGAAAAACTTGCCATTTTTGAGTTCAAAAATCCTCAAAATCCTCAATCCATGTTCAACTGTGTCTCCTGGCGACCCTGCACAAGACAAATAAAACAAGTCAATAACCAAGATGCATAAAAATACCAATTTTGCCCTGGTCCCTGACAGAGGGACAAGAGCGATTTTACCTCTATAGGCCAAAATATCAAGAATTTAGGCTCTCAGTCACTTCACAAGGCAAAATTAGGTTATCTCCAAGGCCAGAGATCAATTATCAGAATTTCCAAAATTTGGTCAAAATTCACCCGGACAAAATCTCATAATACCATCATTAACACTTAGGCAAAATTTGGACTTGCTTTCAAAATTCCGACTGGACCTAGATAGACAAACCTGACATCTTGACAGATTCACCCTATTTCAAAATTGCAACCTACGCGAGGATGCTCAATAATCATTCAAAACGGACTAGACTCTGGCTTAAAAACATCAAAATGGAAACCCTAAGGCCTAACCCTAGTCCAGACGACTCACTCACTTACCCAAAACCCTAAAAGCAGAGAGAAGAACAGGCAAAACCGAGCAAAAAGAGGGGGTCCCCATTTTAATGGGGCGATGTGTGAAATGGTCACAACAGGTTGTCACATTTTTGAAAATTAAAAAATGAGGACAACAAATAGTTGCTTGTTTTCCCATGTCCAATTTCTAGTTAGTAATAGTTAAAGAGAATTAATGAAAACAATCTTGAATGCTCATCTCTTTGGTCATTTTTCTATCACATAGATTATATGCTTTGCCTTTACTATAATTGTGGGTGTTATCAGAGTCTTGTATTACAGCATGTGTGCAATCTGACTTACATAATCCTTCTCTCTCTGGTTTGAAAATACCTGGTATGGAGATGTCTTCCTTAGCTTGGTGAACACTCTTGTAACATGGGTTGTGCTACCCAAATTTAATCCCTTTGTCATCTTTACTAATAAAATATTATACTGTTGTTATTCCTTTTGTGTGTTAGACGTGCCTTGCTCCCATTGTTGAATCTAAGATGATATTTTACAATCTCCATTTTTTAATTTTGGGCAGCAATGGACTTCAGTGTTTTTCCCCTTTGCTTCTTCCTAGCTATCCTTAGTACTTGGATTATACGTGTTTGCATTTTCCTTTTGTTTCTTTTGTGGGTTTTATGACTACCTTGAGTTTCAAAAGTTATAGTTGATTTCCTAAATGTGTATTTTTCTCTTATTTTCATTGGAGAGGTTATTTAAAGCATTTTTAGGCACCATGAGATGGTTTCTTAATGTGGTATAACTTCTTAATGGAGCTTTTTTGACATCTTTTATAGTCTGGACATCCTCTATTTGCAGGACGTGAAGAATGGTTGATGCAAGTAATAGACCTCAAATTTTTCAACATATATGTAAATCTTTGACAACAACAGTTTATGACACTCTATGGGTTCCTAGCAGGTTAGTAACAAAGAGAAAACACTGTTCTGCTCATTTCACTATTTTTCATAATAAAAAAATAGGAAGTTAAGATCCTCACTTAAATGTGGATGAGTTCTTTAATAGTGCTAGGTTTGTAGTCTTGGGTTCCACCGCTCGTTCAACAGGCTCTATTCAGGTTAGTAATGAAGAACAATCATCTACTTGATCAATTTTTGTTTCCTACTATTAGTTGCAGTAGATTTTCTTTGCGCTTAGTTGAACTTTATTCATTCTTATGTCTGTGTTAGAAATAGGCAAATTAGGATCGACAAATCTCAAAGAAAAAACGATTCACTTTGCAAACAAATGCAGAAGCTACATTGATGTAATGATCCTCATGGTTGATCCATTGTTTTGCAGGTTTATGAATTGAGTGGTTCTGAGCTGAATGAAGTTGCAAAGGTAGGGTCCTATTGGATTTGTATTGGAAAACACACTGGAAATTTGAACTGTTCATACTGATTCTACTTGGGAAATTGCTACATGAGAAGGATTTCAGTTCTAGAGGTGTCAATCTCTTTAGGACAGTAGCTCTGGAAAAAATGAATAGATTAATCCAAACATATGGAAAATTATGTTGAACATATCTATACAATTTGCTGTACAGGTGGAGAAATCGTGCAGTTTTAAGTGTGGAACTTTTGGTGCCTCCTCTCTGGTATTTTTCTGCCAATATGCTTGTTCACCATTTTAATTTTCAATGTAATTTGCTTGTACTTTGGTTTTTCTATTTCTTTTTCTTGAGGGTACCTGCAGACTAACAGTTTCCGGTATCAGTTCTGGGAAACATAGTCAGGGGCTCAATTCCCTAGGCATATAACAGACACTTTTTGGTCTGTTTTATCACAGCTGCATTATATTGAGCTGGTCCATTTGTTCCTGGATGAGATTTGAACCCTGGTATTCATTGAAGCAGTTCTTTGCCTTACCACTCAGTCAAACTTGCTGGGTTTATATGCTTGTATTTATTGATTTCATTGCTAGCTGGAATTTTACTGACGTGTAGCATTATTTACTTTTATTGTATATAAGTTTGTCTAAATGCTTAAAATTTGTGGCCAGTGATCCCTGTCGTTGAACTACTTTATGGTTTGGTTTTCTGAATATATTAAAATTAAAATTTAAGCCTAAGGACATTAATAGGAGTTGATGGATGTGGCAAATTGTATGCTACTTTTTAAGAACAATGGTCTATACTGTAAAACTACTAACAATTTAATCAATTGACATAACAGGACACAGGGATGCAGTGAATATTCTGTCACCATCTGTACTCTCAGTACATGATCAGGTTATAAAGTGATCATCCATGTAGTCCTAGAAACTTATATAATGCTAACAGATTATTTGCTAATTTGCAAGGTTCAAAGAAAATATGCACGGAAACAGTTGCTAGGTTGCTGCAACGAGAAGCTTTGGATGATAGTGTCCTTGTTTGAGAGATTTCGATGCTTTGGGACTCTTGAAATCATTCTGAGCAGCAAACATTCTTAATAGTGAAATATAAAATGAAGCTAGAAGAAACGCACATGAGCATTACAAATCAAAATGGCTGATGATTACAAATAAATGTTAAACAAGTTTAGCCAGGAATTGCCTTAATTATATATAATTATATTTTGTTTATGGTAGTTTACATTTAATGTGTGGGAAGTATCTCCACTGTAGTTTGCAAATGCTTTTGGGAAAATTCGAGAATCTTTCCAGATGGTTGAAAATCATTGACACCCATAGGAACCTAATTCCAAACGAGCTTGTCATAAACTATATTAGAACACAATATAGTGATGAGTGCATGGTTATATTGAGGGGTTGGGGGGGAGGGGGGAGTGATTAGTAAAACAACAATATTTACTTGCTTAAACTTAATACCATAAGAATATCAATTGCATAGTAACAAACATAAGATGAAACAATTTCACAACACAAGTTGAACACACGATTTATGTGGAAACCCTTATGGGAGAAAGCCATGCTAAAATATTGCTTATATAAACTCTTCTTTACAAACTTTGTAGGCACAAACCCACAGGAGACACCAATCCCCTCAATTCATAGGCACAAACCCACAGGAGACACCAATCCCCTCAATTCATAGGCACCAACCTATTGGAGGCACCAACCCCCACAGCTAAGCATCAACTTAGTGAGAGACAGCAATCTCTTTTTAGGAAGCACCAACTTCCAAAACAAAACTAGGTTCCACCTTCAACAGATGATGGATATATCTAACTCCTTCATAAAAATCTTGTTCATGATTTCATATATCCTTTATTGATTTCTCCTCCTTGAATGATCTTTATTAATTCTTCAATGGTCATAGCACTTCAACATGTCTCGTGACTATTCTTAACCAAATATTCAATTCACTTCACTATTCTAAATCTGCATTTAAATCTCTTTTATATCTGCATATACATCTCTTTTGTATCTGCATATACTTTTCTGACAATTCTGCCATAAGTGTTATTACCTCTCTCATAAGCCTGTCTTGATCATATATATATCAATTGTCCTATTCCTATTCATAAAAGGCTGCTGGTGTACATATGATATATTCTTCTAATCTCTGCACTCTATTCTTTTTCATGAGTCATATGCACATCTTATATCTCTATGTCTTCGTGAAAAAATGCAACTCTTAGGAAAGAGACAAGCCTTTGAATGGCTATGTTCTTTGATAATAAAAAACTTGCAAATAATAATCACTGCCTCTGAACATTTTATTTATATTCAAATATTTATTGTGATCTTTATATGTATTTTTTATTTTTTATGTTTATCATCCACTTCACATATTTCTTATGCCAATATATATTTTCATATTCCTATGAAGAGAAGCAATCCTTCTTAAAGGAGATGACCACTCGAATATTCACGACTTCTTAAAATTCTGCTATAAATCTGTTCACAAATCTGCTATAATATTGCCCATAAATTTGCTATAATGTCTGCCTTTAAATTCACTCTAACACTCCTCACAATTCCATTATAAAATCTGCATATATACTCCTTAAGATCTGCTCTTCATAGGCTTTAATCTGCTATAATACTCAGAAAACCTGCTCTTATTAAATCGACTTATTTTTTATTTTCTCTTTTTTTAAATCTGCATAAACTCCTCTTTATAAATCTGCCATAAATGCTTCACAAATTTGTATACACTCCTCTTCATAAATGGTTTACAAATCTGCATAAATTCTTCTTTTAGATCTACAATATTCTTTCATCTAGATCTGCAAAATTTTTCATATTTTCTTCATAATTTTGCTCTTATTCCTCTTCAAGGGTCTTTTCTCAAAATTTGAATGATATTCTTTTCTTGCCAATCACTCATCTTCTTCTGCACATTTCACTATCACGTTTTATATCTACATATTTTGATGTCTCTTCATGCAAGAGACATCTGTTTAAATAGAGGTGACTGTTGTCATTTTATGACACACTTGGTCTATCAATGAGAATTGATAAGAGGTATGTTCCATGGACCAGCGCTGCCCCAGTTGATCAAGTGCCAAGTCAAGAAATCAAGAAAATGTTAAAGTGTTCTCTTGTCATGAGGTGGACTTTGGGCCTTCTCCCTTCGCCCTTGCATCTTGCCTTCGTACCTTGGAGTCCATTGGTCCTTTCTCCTTCCCTTTTCCTTCTTAGGAATTCTGGATTTTGGGATTTGGGGAATTAGTCTACCCCTTCCCTTTTTGGGAAGAGGTATCCTGTCTCCCCGAACCTCGAAACCCGAGCTTCCCTTCCTTGCCGGATTTTGGAATTCGGGGAATCAGTCTACCCCTTCCCTTTTTGGGAAGAGATATCCTGTCTCTCCCAAACCCGAGCATCCCTTGTCAGATTATGGGATTCGGGGAACCAGTCTACCCCTTCCCTTTTGGGAAGAGGTATATTGTCTCCCTGAACCTTGAAACTCGGGCTTCCCTTCCTTGTCGGATTTCGGGATTCAAGGAACTAGTCTATCCCTTCCCTTTTTGGGAAGAGGTATCCTGTCTTCTCGAACCCTAAAACTCGGGCTTCCTTCCTTGCTGGATTTCGGAATTCGAGGAATTAATCTACCTCTTCTCTTTTTGGGAAGACGTATCTTGTCTCCTTGAATCTGGAAAACCAGGCTTCCCTTCCTTGCCGAATTTTGGGATTTAGTAACCAATCTACCCCTCACCTTTTGAGAAGAGGTATATTGTCTCCTCGAACCTTGAAACCTGGGCTTCCCTTCCTTGAAGGATTTCGAGATTCAAGGAACCAGGCCACCCCTTCCCAATTCCTTTTTGGGAAGAGGTATCCAGTTTCCCCGAACCTTCGAAACTTGGGCTTTCCTTCCTTGCCAGATTTCGAGATTTGGGGAACTAGTCTACCCCTTCCCTTTTTTGGAAGAGGTATCCTGTCTACCCAAACCTCGAAATCCGAAGTCTTATCTCCTCCCTTCAAACTTTGGGGTTCTCAACACCTCTCCCTTTGTAGTAGTTTCCTGAGGGCTCGATGCTTGACCTCTAGTGACTACAACACTTCTAGATGGTGTGATCGACACTCAAGGCTCTTAATACTCCACCAACTCCTGCGACTTGTCTACTATCATTCATGGAGCTACAGGGGTGCATTCAATGTTTTTTGCAAGATTGCCATCAAGTAGAGTCCAAGGCCATGTTTATCTATGGTTACTTGATGGGTTTCATGTCAGATCTGGATGCTCTTACCTTGGATTGTTAGGCAATCCACCTTTTAGAAGTACTTTTCTTCTTGGGATTGCCTTGTTAGGGTATGGATGGGTTTCTTGCACCCACAAGCATGTCAAATCCATGCATTTCCCTGCCTTCTTGGAGTGACATTCTCATGTATATGCCAAAGTTAGGGTTCCCCTTCTTGATTGTTGGTCTCTTCTCTACGACCAGTTTGCTATATATAGGCTGTTAAGCCTCATTGTAAAGGGTTCTCTCCTTGCTAGCTTGAGCTATTTTTTTGTTCTTTCATTTTAGTATTTCCTTCTTCCCTTTGCCTTTGCAAGCTGTTAGAATAGGTTTAAAAGTAGAATTTGGAGTGTTAAATTGGTTCAACACTTGCACCCTGATGAGAGGGAAGCCAACCTTCTTTGGAGATTCAACCCCTTGCACAATGTCCCACACTTTGGGGTTGTTTCCATGTTTCACAAGGTTGCTGGGTTGATAACTTAGCAAGGGTGCAAACTTCTATGATAACAATGACTTTTTGAAAAGACATCACCTTTTGTTAACAATTCTTTATGTTGATTGCGTCTTAAAATGCTTTATTTTTATCTTAAAATCAATCTGATTTTATATCTTCTTAAATTGGAATAATCTTCATTGCAAAAAAAAACTTATTTTATTTCCCATTCATCTTGTATTTATACCATTGCATGGTCTTATGAAAAGAGGCATCCAATTCATGTAAAAAGGCAATTCTTCAAGGGAAACATCCTTTGTTAACTAATCACAATAAGCTTACCAAAAATCTTCCATGCACCTTTGACATCAGTGACAACCTTATAACAATCTTGTCCATACATCAATAATAATATGCTTAGACAACAAAAGCCTTCTTGACATGATTTTGACATAAATGACAACTTCATCTTTGTACTTTTGACATCAGTGACAATATTTCCAACAATCTCTCCCTTTGTCATTGATGGCAACATAATTGTCTTTTTCTATAACTCTCCTCCTTTCTATATCTCTCCCCCTTTGACACTAATGGCAAAGGGATGTTCATGAAACATCTATTCACAAGTGGATCATGGGAAACATCTTATCATATTTTTTAATACTTACATCCAATACAATAGGGATATGCTCTTCCCTCATTGGAGATTCTCTATTGCTTCACCTTGCTCTAATACTCCTTTTTCTCTAACTCTTCACCCTTGTTTCTATGTTGTTTGGGTGGCATGCTTCCACTATGGCTGTCTAAGAGAATGTACACTTTAGGAACTTGCTTAGCTATTCCATCATTCTTTTTGCACCTTCATCTCTTCCTTCTCCATCCATTGCTGCTAGATGAAGATCGTCCCTTTTTGATGTCTTTTTGAGAGTTTGCTCACCTTCTCAAGTTTTTTGATTGCCAAAACGGAATGATTGTTTTTCTGCTCTTTGCCATCCCTTGCATGAGAACTTCTTCTTCTTGACATCAATAGCATCCTATCCCTATTCTCCCAAATCTTTAATCTCATGGAGACACTTGTAAACATCAGCTTCATGTGCATGAGTTTATGGTATGCAATATTTCATCATCTAGGATCTTGAACATATCCAACAATTATGTAGATACCAATTCGTTATTTTCCCTTTATACCAATCTATTGCACAAGTGGATTATTTTCTTCAAGTTATGTAATTACTTTATTTTTTGAGTTATCTTCTCCAAGGGGCTGAAAGATAATGTCATACTTAGCTCCCCCTAAAATTGTGCTTCTCTTTTGAACTAGGAGATATCTCTTGTGCATGTAATGAAGTTTGTACATGCATAGGTTTCTCGTTATCTTGCTTTAGCTTCCTCTTCCAAGATTTTATAGGCTCTTTCTTATGCTTGTTAAGTGTATTTATCTTCTTGTTTGGCTTGAGGGTTCCATAAAATGACTTCTGCAATGGCGTGCTATATGTCCATAGTTGTTGCATCTGTAGCATATAACCTTATAATTGACTAGAGGAACATATCTATTGTAGTTTCTACTTGTCCACCAATAAGAAGTCCTATTTTTCTTCCATCCTTAATTATATATCACCCGTGCTCTACAATCTCTTGCCTTATGTTCGAAATGATTACATGAGTAGTAATAGCTAGAGAAGGTACTCTTGAACCTGTTCATATGAATGTGTCTCGAGGGGTGAAATCTTTTGAATTATGAGTGCTTGACTTCTTTGGTGATTTACTCTTGTTGTTTTCTCCTTGATGGGATTTTTAAGAGTATTAGCACAACTCTTTGCCTTTTGTAGGAATTGGCTATGAAGGTAGCCACCCAAGATCTAGAGGCAATGGAAAGCACAAGAACAAGAGAGAAATAATGTGACAAGAACAAAGTGTATTCTCATCAAGATGCAAATAGTTGGATCTGCATACAATGTACATGTGCCTGCATATAAAGGGAAGGCAAAAGGGAATTAGAGCACACAATAAGGACATGTGGCTCAGTGAGATGCAAGGGTAGGTAGGAGTTAATTAGAACTCAACCATCCGACACAAATAATTATGCATCCTAGGAAAGAACAATTCAAACTAAAATGGAAATGTTCCAACTAATCCTATACAATTTCCTAAGTAAGCTAAAGTAAAGTGTAATTATATCCTAAAGATGGATAAAATAAATTAATTACACCAACACTTTCCTTCATTTGTCTTCTTTTATGACTCTTTGGACTCTTCCTCATTTGACTTCTCGTTTTCCTTATAACCAAGTCTTGTTTTATTTGATGGTGACCTCTGGTCATTAATGATGTCATCTAGGATTTCGGTGCTCTTTTCAAACTCGAGGCTTGTTTTTAACTTGGTGGTTCTCTTCTCCAATTCTTTCCTCGTGGAAACAATTTCACACTCTTAGCCTTTCACAATTTTCTTCCTTTGCTTTCAATTGGATTTTTACCTCTTCTTCAATTTGAATTTTTCAAATTGATAATTGTTTGCTTTGCTTCCTCTGATTCGTAGCAGATTTAAAGCAGATTTATTTTATACCTATTGATATTTAAGGCAGATTTTTAAGGTGAATTTTTGTAGAAGAGGTTGATGCTTCCTTCCGAAAGGAGAGATTGGTGTCTCTTACTAAGTTGGTGCCTCCAGTAGGTTGTCACCTACAAGTTGAGGGGATTGGTGTCTCTCGTGGTTTGGTGCCTACGACGTTTGTAAGACAAGTTTATACTTGTAAGATTCCCTTACTACCCTGAAATTTTCTGATTTTGGTTTGTTTTCTTCTCTGATTTTCTTTGAGTAGCGGAAGAGAGTGTTTGGATTTGGTTTGTAGTTTGAGTTTTATGATGCCAAACAGTAATACAATGCTTGAAATGGAAAATACACACAACAATGACACGTTTTTGGACTTTTCTACTATAAAATAATAGACTGATCAGGAGATCAGAATTTTGATTTTTATTGCAGCAAACACTAATAACAAGAAATTGACAATTTATAACATCCAGAGTCACAATGGGCATACAATTATCTTAAACTTTTATTGCTGAAATAGGTAGATCTGGAACAAATCCCAAAAAGTTGCAAGGCAAGATCTCTGAATTTTGACTAATTCTCCCATTGATTTGCTCATATCATCCACTTGTGTTGTGATAATCCTGAGAAGGACATTTATTTGCTTATTCCCGCTGCTAACAATGAATTTCTAATCAATTTCAAACCCTGATCATTGCTGATTTATTTATTTGGCATCCTCGGAGTCTCCAAAGTGTACAGCCTGCCTGGGCTGATTTGCAATTTAATTCATCAGTTTTCATCATTGATTTGTTCTTCCACAACATTAATAATAATTACCATAACTTGATCTGCTAATATCAATCAACAAATAACACCAAAAATGACCCAAATTGCTTCCTGTAAGCTGAGTTGGTCACCAAATAATATCCTGTAGCTAGATTGGAGGAACATCCAACCTATTTCCTCAGAAGTTTTCGATCCTGAGGATGAATCCTGCTGCAACTCTCAACCAGAGCTCTGCTTCAGATTACCAACGAAGAAAAATGATCAAGAGTGATGAAAAATGACCTCCAAATGCCTTTTAAAAGGCTCAAACCCTAGGTCGTCACTTTTAGGGTTTCTATGATTTCACTCTATTATTTTTTATAAAATCTATGCCTTTCTTTAAAAATTGACCCCTTAGGCATTATATTTTATTATTATAATGTTTTCCCCTTTTTATTACAACATTTTATGCCTCAAATGCCTAGGAAAAAGGGGCCAACTTATTATAAGTTATTTTATTATAAAGTGATTAGAATATCACTGTAATATAATTTATTTAAATCCATAACTTAGGAAATACTAAAATTTTTCCTTATTTACTCATATAATGCAATCCGGGACTCAAATCTGAATTCCGTTTGAAGCACCGTGGTCACCAATGCCACTTGAGTCCTGCACGCTAACTGGCAGTTCCTCTTAAAAATAGGAACTCGCCCTAAAAAATTGGAACCTCAACCCAAACTCCAGAAACTGCTCAAAAGGCTCTTGCTCTACTTCGTGGTCCCCCGGGTGGTCATCTAGTCAACTGCCAGTTCTCCCTATAAAATAGGAGACTTCCCTAAAAAGTAGGAATTGCTGTGTAAACGCTCAAAATGGCTCACAGAGCCTTTGCAAAGCTCTATACCCCTCAGAAAGAGTCCCCTAACTATTTGGTTGACCTTCGAGAACTCGAGTGATAGGTCAACCCTCTGCTCATCTCCTATCGCCTAGAAAGGGGACATTACAATACAAGCAATAATTTGCTGTGGTTTTCGCTTGTATGGCTGTAAATCTTGTGTTCTTCTTGTGTTGTGTAATTGTTTCATCTTATGTGAATGATATTGTGCATTTAATATGCTTATCGTCATAGAAACGAGACTCGGACTCGGCATGGACTCGGCAAGGGTGACTTGATTCGGGACTCGGGACTCGGATTGGCTAGGACTCGACAAAGTGAAAAACCCAATAAATTTAGCGATTTTTAAGGATTTAAAACTTGTTTCGTGCACCCTTTATTAAACAAACTTTAAATACACAATAACATCATCAAATAGAAGCTATTTTGATCACCTACACAAGTATACATTGATCACATTAGTATAAACGCAAATTGTAGCTGAAGGAAATAGCAACCAATAACCATAGATATATAAATAGTGTCAAATGTAAAGATAATGCAAAACTCATGGAATATGAAATCCATGACATCAAAATTCAAATGTTCCAGTTCCACACATATATCAAAAGTAAAACAACTACAAGTCTATGACTCAAAGGAGCTTGGGTCCTTCCTACCAAGGCGTCTAAGGTAGGTCCAGGATATGTCAGCAGCCATACTCTCTGCCCGTGAGTCCATTCTATCCTCACCAACATCAACTATTTTTGGCTCTAGCTCTGGCTTTGGCTCTGCTCGCGCTCTAACCTCCTCCTCTGCCATGGCTACAGCCTCAATCGCTCTATCTACCTGGTCGATCCAATCTAAGTCCTCATCACTAAAGATAGGATCTATAGCCTCACTGATCCACTCAGATTTTGGATCAACCTCCTCTAGCGTGATCGGGGTGGTGTCATGGTCCATAACCTATTTTTGTCTAAGATGGAGGTTATAATGAACAAAGACTAGATCATTCAACCTCTCCACAAACAGTCTATTGCGCCTCTTCGAGTGTATGTGCTCAAACATACTCCAATTGCGCTCACAACCGGAAGCATTGCATGGCTGGCTCAAAATATGAATGGCTATCCATTGAAGATTTGGTGTTTTAGGACCAAACAACTGCCACCACCTATCTAAGATGAGAAAAAGGAAAAAAAGTCAGCCTCATTTAATAATTAATAATAAATTGAATAACATATAATTAAAATTATGCTCTTAATTTCTTAAAATATACATTTTACCTGACTGCATTTTTGTCCGATTTTCTTTGCAAAGTTGACGAGAGAAGACCTCCCCTTCTGCATTAGAAAAGGCCTCTAGCTCTTGGATTATACTACTGCTATGAGCAGGCGACATTCGCTCTATCACTGAGTAGAGCCCACTAAGAACGTCCTCATCCGCCTTGAAATCAGGGCAGAAATGGAATGCCGGATTGAGGTAATAAGCAACTGCATAAAGGGGCTTGTGAAGCTGGGCCTGCCATCTCTTATCAATGATATCTCAAATGGGACAATACTTACTCTCATCCCCTTCATAGGCATATCTGATGCCCTCCTTGGCCCTATCCACGCCCTCGTATATGTAGCCCATTGTGGGCTTCTCCCCGTCAGCAACATGTAGGAGAACTACCAAGGGCTTAATGATCTGCAAATATTGTGAAACAATATCTAATATTAGTTAATGTAAGTGTGAAATTGTGAATGAAAATAAGCAAATAAAAGAAAAATACGAATAAAAATAAAAAGTTAAAACTTAAAACATAATGTAGAATGTTTAAAAATTTTACCTTCACAATCTCAGCACAAGGGGTTCAAAAGCCTGGCTCATAAAAAATGCAATATGCAGCATCAACTCCTGCAACACTCGTAGTATAGGATGAGGAAATCCACTCCTCACCAGCAAACATACATCTCAAAGCTGCCTTACTCCGAATCAAGGATTGCAGTGTGATGAAGTTAGTGGCAAATCTAGTGCTTCTAGGACAAGCCAACTCCTTCTGCCCTGTGTACTGCCTCATTAAGCTAAGGACCCATGCATGATTGTATACAAATTTTCAAATATTTTTTGCCTTCTCTACATATGTCTTTATCCATGCAATCTTACCAATGTCCTCCAACATGAGGTCAATGCAATGGGCGACACATGGAGACCAAAATATAGATGGGTGCCTCTCCATCAAAAGTTTACCTGCAGCAACATAATTTGCTGCATTAGCGGTCACCACTTGTACTGCATTCTCCTCACCCACTTCATATATGACCTCCTTTATAACCTCACATAGGTAAGTGGCATTTTTAGAATGTGTAGAAGCATCAATGGACTTCATGAACATGGTGCCACCTGAAATTTGAAAGGAAAGCAAAATCAGTGATCAATGATCATTCAATTAATCTTAAATCAAAAATTAAATACAAATCATTAAATAAAAGTCAAGTTATTCAATTACCTGCAGAAGAAACAAGAAAATTTAGGAGTGTTCGATTTCTCCTATTAGTCCAACCATCGGCCATGATGGTGCAACCCTTCTTCCATATCTCTCGTTGATCCTTTAATGTGGCTTTTACATCAGCCACCAATTCTGTCAAAATTGGGCCACTTAACTCGGAATCAGAAGGAGCTTTGAAACCCGCCCCACAAATAGCGATGGCATCAACCATGCTCTGCCAATAAGGAGACCTATCACAAATAAATTAAATAAGATAAGTATAAATATTAGACAAAACAAACTAAAAATATTAAAAACTTAAAAACTTAAAACAATCAAATAAAAACTAAAAGGAATAACCTGGCTGCGAAGAATGGAATATTGCAATAAAACCAAAATCTTCCAATTGCACCTTTAGCCTTATCATATACCTCTTTGTTCCAACCCATGCTCTCAAGTGAAGGTTGGGCACCATGAGTAGTGCGTGGCTCAAAATATGAATCCATCCTAGATTTACGAATTCTAGGACCAATGCTTGCACTGATACTCCACTACCACTGGCACTATCGGCAACAGAAGCAGTAGCACTAGCACTCACACTAGGATGATATGGAGGCATGGAAGAAGCCTCTCCAACACAACCAATGCTAGCTTGAGCCAACTACTCCCTTTGCCTGTTCTTTATTTCTTTTCGAGTTTCACATGTCTCTAATAGCACTTGACACTCACGAATAGCCTCAGGAAGTGCTAGTGTGCAAGGCTCTGGATCATGGCCACGTATGCCGGCAAGGTGGTATTTCAATCTATTTATGATTTCATGAAAGATTGATTTGCAAAATTTACATTTTGCCTCTCCTCTTTTTTGCCCGAGAAAAGGTTCAGTATATTTCCAAGTTGGATCTTTTCTACCTGGGATTGTTCTACGAGGAGTGGAACTAGACATTGTTTTCAAAAGTTGAAGGTTGCTGGAATAAGACATAATTACAAAAAAAATGAATATTTGTGCATTGTTAAATTATAAATTAATACAAAAAAAAATGTAATAGCAATGTTTTGATTTTGATACAAAAATCAATGTAATAGAATTTGTATTCATTTTCTTTCAAAGAAATTAGCAAACCTATCATTTAGATTGTTTCTTTCATTTCAAAACATAAAAAAATCAGCAAACCCTACAATGTACATTTTTTTCTTTTTTCAAACATTGAAAAAAAAATGTACATTGTAGGGTTTGCTGATTTCTATACGTTTTGAGAAAACAAAAACAATCTACATGTTAGGGTTTGCTGATTTCTTTGAAAGAAATGAATACATATTACAAATGTTTAAAAAAAAGAAAGTAAATTTTTCTTATAAAACATCAAAAGACCAAAAAAAATCAATCTTACCTCTTATAAGAAGGTTGAAATGAAATGCAACCTCTTTTCAATCCTCTCTAACAAGCTTTTGATACACCAAATGCAAGTATTACACTGCCCCAATGTGATTTGTTGAAGAAATTTTACTCCTCCTTGCTGGTTGCCCTACTATGCTCTCTTCTTTTTCCTCACAACTCACTCTTCTCCTCCTATTTTTTCAATAGAATGAAATGAGATGCCTTTTACAACTTAGAATCAAATATAAATGAAAAAAAAAACAACTAAAACCATTTTTTAATGTGTTTTTTTTTAATTTTTCGGTGGCTGTGCTGACCGGATCCTGGACTCAGGACTCGCCGGGTCCAAGCTGAGTCACCCAATCCCGTGACTTGCCATGACTCGGCCAAAACTCGGCGAGTCCGGGTTTGAGCCCCCTAGGACTTGCCCAGGGTCACTTAGCCCGTGACTCACCGAGTTTTGACGAGTCACGGAACTTTGCTTATCATATTAAGTTTGAGAAAGTTAGAGATTGTATTATACTGATTCACCCCCACTCTTAGTATAATGGTGTGCTCATCAGATGGTAGGTTGTAGAGTGTAAGTAGGGGAAGATGGGGGTTTGAGGAGGGGGCAGAGGTTGGGGTGGTGAGAAAAATAACATATGGTATAGATAGAGCTAGCTTTTGCAGCGTCAGAGCTGGGTGGTGACACAACAAATTCTAAATGTACTGGTATTTTTAATTAAAACTTAAACCTAAATAATTCTCAATCTAATGACTAGTCTGACCCTGTAGATCACAATATCAATATTTTCCTCAATTGTGCTCTTTAGAAAATCATAAATTGCCAAAATAATTTGATAATTTTATTGATGGCTACAAGTGGTGCCAAGTTAATAGTATGTTTTCTTCCTCTCTTTTGATTGAGAGAATGAGTATAGGCGTCAAAAGTTTACCTATCATCTTGTAATAGGCGACATGAATTACTATCTTGTCAGTGTGGATCACTTTGGATCACTGCTTTACATGCTAATGTGACTGGAATAGTTTATTATATTTCAAAAATCATACTCATGTTTGTTATCTCACATGAAGTAAATGTCAGCTTATAATAATTGTCATATTCTCATCTTTATGTCCAAATTCTCCCTAGCTTGTATGTGAATTTCAAATATTGTTTCCTTCGAAACATTTTTGATTTAGCAACTAGACTAGTGTAACCCAAAATGATTGAGCTATCTATTTGAATCACAATTAAAGAGAAACCCATGACTGGAATTTATAAAGATTTCTGTTCAGAATACAAGCACAAGTCATTATCATTGTTGAAAGATAGCATCCTCACAGATGTTTTGGCTCATTATTATTAGTTATGAATATAAAGGTTGTTTGATATATTGTACATTGGCATTTAAATTTTTTCTGTTAATGTTTCATGATTATCCTAAATGTTAATTCTGGTCATTTATTCATCAAGCGCAAATGCCATTAGTTATGGTGGCTTCGTTCATTATTAAATTCCCAGATTTTAAAAAATGATAGTCTTTTTCCTAGTCAACTGTTCAAATTTCAGTTTTGTGTCAATTTAGAGAAATTCCAGCTGTTACCCAATAAGATATTTTTTTGTATTTTAGTTATACACAAGTAGTACATTAATCCGTGGACAATTTCTTGTCAAAATCTATTACAGAATATATGTCCAGGCTTACATTAAGAATACTCGATAAAACTTAATGCCCACTATAATTCTTTTTCAATCTATCAATGATCCTATTCTGTCCTTTGAGAAAGATAATTTTCTTAATTTATGTACATTAACTTGTGGACAATTTGTAAGCAAAATCTAGTGCAGCATATATGTCCAGGATTGCATCAAGAATAGTCAATAAAAATTGTTGTCAATTGTACTGTTTATTCAATCTTTCAACGATCCTATTCTGTGCTCCAGCAAAAAAAATTTTCTATTTAAGTTGTGCACGTTAATCTGTGGACAATTTGTAAGCAAAATCTATTGAAGGGCATATATCCAGGATTACTATCAGCATTGAGAATAGTAGTGGAAATATACATCCACTGTAATGCTTAATCTGTAAACTAAAGCATGTAAAGATTAATGCTTACTTTCCATTGTAATCTATCAGTGATCCTATTGTGTGCTCCCACAAAAAATTCTGAGAAGTTAGTGGATGATCTCTAGTTTCCTTTCCCATGAAATATAGAGAAAGACTGTTGCAAAGGGCTCAGTTCTGGATGTTTTCATTCAAAGACTTTGTTTTCTAGACAATGTAAGTTAGTAAAAAATTATTTATTGCATGGTTTAAGATCATGTGACATCCACTTTGGCAAATCATTGTTACTTATTGATTGTATCAGTAAGATCACCTTAAGTGCATTGTTGTAAGATCAACTTAAGTGCATGGTTTAAGATCATGTGACATCCACTTTGGCAAATCATTGTTACTATTTATATTTCGATACATTCTACAGGTTGAGAGACAGCTGGCAACTGGTGATTTCAAAGGAAATCTTCACATATGGTATTCGCTTGATCAATGCTAATCACCATTAAATATGATGTTTCATAGATTGATAGATCTTGTTTTATGTAGAGCTTTTATAAAATATAATACTTTCTTGTCTTACATAAGGAGCATAGTGTTTATTTCTCTTACTATTTCTGCCTGGAATAGAAAACTCTCGAATACCTAAATTTTTTCAAAGATTCATAACTAGAATGTTATGAGAGGTGGTGAATGAGCTGGGCTTTTCTATATGAAATATGTTGCATTACTTTTTCTGTTGATATAACTGTGAAACTGATATTTGACCATAAAATTGAGTTTGTTATCGTGAGGGTAAATAGTAGAGTTCTTTTTAGAAAATTCTGTGGACCCACAGTTGACTTTCCTTTTAATTTTCATTTCTGTACAGGGATTTGGAAAAAATGGGCATTCCTGTTTTTCATGTAAAAGGTGCATCTTTTACTTTCTCCTTTAACCAGGTTTTAATTTTACTCTATTTTTTGAGTTGGAGTAGCATGCGTTTATCAATTGATAACCTTCTTATATATACAAAGATTTCTGATCAAATAGTATAAGATGAATTTTAACATTCTTTATGCCAAAGTGATCTATAGGTCCTAACAAATGTGTGTTTACTTATTTAGAAGATTGTTTCTAAGATTGCTGTTTTAGAATAAGCTCTCCTTTGTTGATTGTCTTGGTTTAGGTTTTTATGATCTAGGATGTTATTTCAAATGATTCCATAATTATGCTTAATATCATTGAATAGTAGACATTAAGAATTTGTATTTCTTACTTCCACTTCATTGAAGTGACACATTTTACAACATAGTCTTTATTCTCAAATTGTATTTGGTGGGGTCCATTTACTGGCTTGTGCGAGATGGTTCCTAGTTATGCAATCATAAATTTCTTCTTGCTATTGGTTCCTAGTTTGAGTTTGATAACATATTTATAATACCAAACTTTTTCCTGTCTTCAATTTTTTTGTTGTCTTTGAGGCTGTTAGTGTTTTTAGTTGTATTATCCCTTGACTAATCTGACCTCAAGTTGCTGATTAACATGTTCAAAACTGTTATTGACAGTGATGATGAGTCTTCACAGAGTGAGTCTACTGAGTGTGATGGGTTGAATAATGATAAATGTTACCAAGGGCAGCTGACACTGGATTGGCATCCTGCTTTAAATGTTGCAACCATTGAAGATGAGGAGGTAAGAAATCTTACTAAGGCCGCTATAGCCAAAGCCAAACATAACTACAACTTGAGGAGTAATAAAAGAGATGGGGATCAGGGTGAACCTGCATCAATATTCATTAACGAGGTATCCCAAAAGAAGACGGCAAGCAGTAAGGCCATGCCTCAAGATGGTTAGGCAAAGAATGACCAATCTAAAGATATAGCAAAAGGTGTGGATGATGATACCACTGGTGACTTACAAAGGACTGCTGCAGTAAAGAAGGCAAGTCAGCCTAAAGTAGAAAAGGCCAAAATTAGTACTGAGTTAATCAGCAGTTCCCCTTTTGATATGACCCAGGCTCTGACCCAAATGAGGGTTACAGTCCCACTGGTAGAACTGCTGAAGATAAAAGAGCATATAGAAGCAGCCTTATCTTTATTTTCTAAAATATCTGATAGCAGTATATCTTTGCCTTCAATTACCATAAAAGACGAGAAGGATCATGAGTTGCAAACTCCAGAGGTATATGTGGGAACAACCATTACTCAAGAACCTTCGCAGGTGGATCCTTTCTATGTAACTTTATTAGTAAATAATAGACTGATTAAGAGTTGCATGATTGACTCTGGTGCTGCTGCAAATGTGATGCCCTATGGTGTCATGAAAGAATTGGGACTGTCAATAAGTATTGTGTATGGAAAGTGTTATGCTATAGATAACAAAGAAGTACCTGTAATAGGTACAATGAAAGATATAGAAGTAAAGATAGCAGCATTTCCTGAGGCAACATATAAGATGGATGTCATAGTAATTGATACAAAACCTCACTATGGCATGCTGTTGTCTAGACAGTGGGCTGCAGCAGTAGGTGGAAATGTTCAGTTGGATTTGTCATATGCTACAATCCCAATCAATGGAAGCCAGGTTAAGTTGTATAGAGAACCACGTGCCCCTAGGGTAATCGAGAAAATAGACCCTAGTATGTTAAACTGTATGATTGATGTGGATCTTGACAATTTTAGAATACAACCAATTTTACCTCAGTTGAAGAATATTGATTCTATTGTGACTGAATTGGAATCTCAACAGCATGATTTGTGGCACATGTATTTTGATGGAGCTTGCTCTAAAGAAGGATCTGGAGCAGGAGTTCTTTTTGTGTCCCCATCAGGTATAACCTTCAAATATTCCTTTTTGCTAGCCTTTCAGTGTACAAACAACACTGCTGAATATGAAGCCTTGTTATTGGGGCTTGAAGTTGCAAAAGAGCATGGGATTCAGTTGTTAAGACTAAGAGTACTAAGAGATTCAGAGTTGGTTGTTTCTCAGGTTAGATCTAAGTATGCATCTAAAAATGATCGTTTGAAAAGATATAAGCATGCAGTGTGGGATGTGATTGAACATTTTAGTGCATTCTCTATTAATTGGATAGAAAGATCAAAGAATATCATGGCTGATTTCTTGGCTAATGTTGCATTAAAAAATGATGATATAACACTAACCGGTGTATCCACAGTTGAGATAAAAACGAGGCCTGCCATTCCTGATAATGTATATAATTGGCAAGTATTTGCGGATGATGAAGACATTCTCAGATTCATACAATGCATTGATGACTATGATGCACAAAAAATTGATAGTAATGCATTGGTAGAAGTGGTGGAAGATAGAGAGACTGTGTTTGGAAATGACCTGCTTCAGCTGGAAACTAATGAAATACCCAAAGGATTAGTAGAATTAGAGGGTATGTTCAGTTACAGTGACAGTCATTTACATCAGCAGCCCGTCACCAAGTTAGATGAATTGGAGGAGGTGAACTTGGGGACAAAATCATCCCCCAAGTTGGTATATATTTGAAAGAATTTGTCTCCCCATGTCAGAGTTAACCTTATTAACTTGTTAAAGAAATGTAAGCATGTTTTTGCTTGGTCTTATGAAGACCTAAAAGCGTATAGACAAGATCTCTTTCAGCATGAAGTCCCTTTGCTTCCAGATGCTAAGCCTTTTCGACAGAAATAGAGACCCATCAACCCCCTTTTAGAAGTTAAAATGCAACAAGAGTTAACCAAGTTGAGGGAAGGGGGAATCATTAAGCCTATTAGACATTCATCATGGGTGTCTAATTTGGTCCCAGTTAGAAAGAAGAATGGGGACATAAGGCTCTGTGTTGACTTTAGGAACCTGGATGTTGCTTCTTTAAAAGATAATTATTCTTCTCCCAATATGGAAGCGATGTTGCAGAGAGTAACTGGCTATGACCTGTTGTCTATGATGGATGGGTTCTCAGGATATAACCAGGTGTTAGTGAAAGAATCTGAACAATTCAAGACTTCTTTTACCACCCCTTGGGGAACATATGTATATGTAAGAATGCCTTTTGGTTTAAAAAATGCTGGAGCTACTTTCCAGAGAGCAATGGATGTAGCTTTCAAGGAATTCATTAACATTATTATGGTTGTGTATCAGAATGATTTAACATGTTTCTCCAAAAGGGCGGATGACCACTGTGGGCACCTGGAAAGGGTTTTCAATAAAGCTCTCGAATTTGGTGTCTCTTTAAATCCAAAAAAGTGTCATTTTGCTGTCACTGAAGGAAAGTTGCTTGGGCATATTGTCTCCAAGGAAGGGGTTAGAATAGACCCTAAAAGAATTGAAGCTATAAACAATGTAACTAAGCCAAAGAGTGTCAAAGGTATCCAATCCTTCTTGGGCAAGGTAAATTTTGTTAGAAGGTTCATTGCCAATTTTGTAGAGATAGTTAAGCCCATTGTTAAATTGCTTAAGAAAGATATGAAGTTCTGCTGGGATGAGGAAGCTTCAAAGGCTTTTGGTGAAATTAAAAGGGCTATCCAGGAGGCACCAATGTTGAAGTCCCTTGATTACAATAAGCCTTTCTCTCTATTCTCTTTTGCTTCGTATCATACAGTGGCTGCAGTTCTTTTACAAAAGGATAATGAAGGATATGAACATCCTATAGCTTTTTATAGCAAATCTTTACAAGCTGCAGAGTTAAAATATGATATCATGGAGAAACAAGCATATGCTTTGGTCAACGCTGTAAAAGCATTTAGGCCATATCTTGTGAATGCACAAGTAATTGCTTGGGAGCTGTCAAGGACATTTTATCTCAGTTCGAGGTCACTGATAAAAGATGTAGATGGATAACCAAGATTCAAGAGTTTGATTTAGAGATTAAAATTACTAAATTAGTAAGAGGTTTAGGTCTTGCTAAGCTGATGGCTGAATCAAACCTTCTTGATGTTGAGGTAAATAATGTTGAAATTAAGAACATCTTGGTCACAAGTATTGAGACACAGGCTTGGTACCAGAGAAATGGGACTCGCCCGAACTCGCCCAGACTCGGCGAGTCCGAGTACGAGTCATGCTCGGCGAGTCCTAGGGACTCGGACTCGGACTCGTCCGAGTCTGGCGAGTAAACTCGCCGAGTCACTCGCCAGACTCGATGAGTCTTGAGCCCCAGACTCGGCTACTGGCTGGGTTAGTAAAATGACAAAAAAAAAACATTTTAAAAAGTTTTTTTTAAAAGTAATAAGTTTTTTTGGAAGGGTCAGGAGCGAAATTTGACATTTTGGTCTCTCCGTCAGCATCATTTTATGGAATATAACATTTAAGTTATATTCCATATATACTGTCAGGATGTTTGAGAGTGGTTTCGGGCCTCCAAGAGTTATATTGCAAAATCTAGTTTTTGAAGGATTCTTCAATTTTCCAAACTTAGTCAAATTTCAGGATCAGGACATTCCAGACTTAGCTAAATTTCAGGGCATTTGAAGATTAGGATGGCATTCCAGACTTTATCACTCACCAACTTGACCTAGCTCGGACCTTCAAGAATGATACTCACTCACCAAGCAAGACCCAAGTAGCAACAAGAGCAAAACCAGGCCCTAAGGAAGACTCTCAAAGAAACCCTAATTCAGACTTGTAATAAGTTTTTTTGGTCTCGCGGGGCGCTACCCCTCGACCCCGCCCTGTATTGCGACAGGGAGTGCGCAAGGGGCAATGCCCCTTGACCCCACCTTGGGGGCGCTGCCCCCAAACCCCCGTCAAAAAATATGGGGGGAAACTGCGTCGATAGAAGTAGAGAAAATTTAACCTCCGAGTCTGACATTGATTGGATCGACCAGGTAGATATAGAGGCTGAGACTATAGCCATGGCAGAGGAGGAGCGGAGAGCACGAGCACAGACAGGAGATTCAGAGGTAGATAGTGACATGGATGTTCCTGATGTTGGTGAGCATGGCATGGTGTCACGGGGAGCGGCTATGGCAGTCGAATCATCTAGGACCTACCTTAGACGCCTTCACAGGGGGCCAGGGCTGGAGGGTGTAGGCTTCTCTGAGCCATAGACTTGTAGTTGTATTTACCTTTGGTATTTGTATGAAACATTTGATGATGATCATATGATGACATGGACTTTTTATTCCATGAGTTTTGTAATATTGTATACATTTGACAATATTTATATATCTATGTTTGTTATTTTCTTCAGCTACAATTTGCATTTATGCTTATGTGATTGATGTATACTTGTGTATGTAATCAAATGAGCCGAGTTTGATGATGTTATTGTGTCTTTAAGGTGTATTCAATAAAGGGTGTCTGAAACAAGTTTTAAATATTTAAAAATCTCTAAATTTCTTGAGTTTTTCACTTTCCCGAGTCCAGTCGAGTCTAGAGCCGAGTCTGACGCTGAGTCCCGAGTTCGAGTCCGAGTCGGCCTTGCCAAGTCCGAGCCGAGTCCGAGTCCCATTTCTTTTCTTGGTACTCAAAGATAGTACATTTTTTAAGGGATGCATCATATTCAGAAGGAATGACCCATAGCTAGAGAAGGACACTGAGACTAAAATCTCAAAAGTATGTCCTTATTCAGGGTGATTTGTATTGGCGGAATAGAGATGGGGCATTGTTGATGTGTTTAGACAAATCCCAAGCTAAAAAGATGTTAACTGAAATGCATGATGGAGTGTGTGGAGGTCATTACTCTGCCAAAACCACAATTGGTAAGATAGTCCGGGCTGTTTATTATTGGCCCACTTTGTTCAAAGATGCCCATGAACATGTTCGGAGATGTGACCCATGCCAAAATTTTTCTTCCAAATTGAAGTATGAGGGAGCTTTGCCCCTCAACCCAGTCACAGTGGAAGCCCCTTTTGTCCAGTGGGGCATTGATTTTATTGGAGAAATAGTTGAGAAATCAGGAAGAGGTCATAGGTGGATCATAGTGGCCACTGATTATTTCACAAGTGGATTGAAGCTATACCTACTAGAAGAGCTACTAGTAAAATTGTTATTGATTTCCTGGTAGATAATGTTATAACTAGATTTGGTGTTCCTATAAAACTAGTAATGGACAATGCCATGAGCTTCAGATCAGAGGAGTTCACTGAATTTTGCACCAGTCATGGAATAACTATATCTTACTCTTCACCATATCATACTCAAGGCAATGGACAAGCAGAATCCAGCAATAAGAGCCTTCTGAATATTATTAAGAAAATCCTTGAGGAAAACAAAAGGTCTTGGGACCAGAAGTTGAAATTGGCCCTATGGGCAGACAGGATTACTGTCAAGAAAGCAATTGGGGTTTCATCTTTTGAATTGGTCTATGGCACACAATCTAGGGTGCCAGTCAATAATCTTCTTCTTGTATACAAGTTCCTGCAAGCTGAAGACATGGAGTTATCTGAACCTATGGAGAACAAAATGATTCAGATGGTGGAGGTGGAGGGAATCAGAACTTTGGCCCATAAAAGAAAATTGAAGATCCAGTTGCAATCCAAGTACCTTTTTGACAAAAGAACTACATTGAGAAGGTTTCGACTTGGTGACATGGTTCTTCAATGGAATGCAAAAGGACAAGACAAAGGGAAACACAAAAAATTTGAATCATTATGGATAGGCCCCTTTGTGGTTTGTGATCTAAATGGAAAAGACTCGTATTTCTTGCAAACCATGAATGGTGAGGTACAAGAATTTCCAGTGCATGGAAAATTCTTAAAGCATTACTTTTCTTAAGTCCATGCATAGTAGGTCTTAGTCTGTATTATATCTAGGTTTATTTCTATTGGTTTGCTTTAGGGTTGTTTTTGGTTTGTGATCCCTAGATTTCTGGATTCTTGTGTTGATCTTGCATTCAACCATCCCCCAGTCAGAGCCGCTGTTATCACTGTTTTCATTTTTTGGGCTTTTTTGTTCTCTAAGCTCTTTAAGGTGTAAAATGGTATGCTTAAAACTCTTCATGTTGCCTTTGAGTTTTAAGTCCGGAGGTTCCAGGTGTGCTTTTCCCTTTCTCTTGGTTTAAAAATTCCCGTGCTCTAATTTTATATTACTTTTTCCACTTAAGGAAGGGTAGGTCCGTTATGAAAGTGTCCCCCCTTTAGGTTTTCCCTAGGCGGTCTTTTAAATATTTTCAATTTTTACGCCTTTACCTATGTCTTGTTTTAATCTTTGTCGAGCTCCTTAACAATTGTACGAGTCAAAGTTGATCCTGCGGTGTGCGTTGTTTCGCTGGCCGAAGATGCCTGCAGTTTAGCGTTCGCGAAGTGGCGAAAAGGGTAAGCGGGCCCAACCAAAGGATCGTTCATTAGGTAAAAGGAATGCATCTCATAGTGGATCCAACAACTCGCGTTGCTTCGCTAGCCCAAGATGCATGTGTTTTAAAGTTTGCGAAATAGCGAAAGAGTTGTCGAGTCTCGGAGGTAGGCGGTTCCTTTGGTTAAAGGACGATCAGTGTGGAGTCGATCCAACGGTGTGTGTAGATTCGCAGCCAAAAGATGTCCGTGTTTTACCTTTCACGAAATAGCGAAAAGGTGGAGGGCTCGAGCAAGGTGGTCACGAAAAGGTTAACAGACGAGCAGTTTCCAAAGATTTAACGATTGTTGTTGCTTCGCGAAGAATAGTTGCCGGAGGTTTAAGGTCTCGAAGTAGCGAAAGGGTTGGTGGGCCCAAAGGATAAGCAGGTCATGGTTTTAAAGACCGATCAAGTGGAAAATGATCGGACAACTCGCGTTGGTTTGCAGCCCCAAATCAAATGAAGTATACCGTTTGCGAAATAGCGAAATGACATGGCAGATGACATGTCAAGACAGGTGGATCGCTTGGCTAAGGTAAAAGACAGTTTGTCAGATGCACGTGGCTCCAAAGGATTGTTAAGGGCCCGCTTTGATTTAACCGGCGGTTGTGTTGGAAAATGGTAAAGTAAAACACGTGGCGGCCCTAGAATGGAGCTCGATGGAGTTATCTAAGCGAGTAGCCGACTGACACATAAGATTCATTCACCGGTGATCAAACAAAGCAAGTGGTTTCCAAGCCGAGGGCCCACTTTAAAGGTTTGAGTGCATTAAATGGTGTACATCTTGAGGTGGATCCAACGATGGGCGTTGTTTCGCAGCCCGAAGATGCAGGGTGGTTAGTCTTCGCGAAGCGGCGAAAACCGCTAGCAGTGATTATTGTGCGTGGTTAGTGATGTAGACTGGCGGTCGCCGTAGGAAGTAAGGATCGAGCAAGTAAAAAATGATCGAATGGCCAGCGTTGTTTCGCGCGATTAGGGTGCGCAATGTTTACTGTTCGCGAAGTAGCGAAAGGAAGGTGTGGCCCGTTACTAATGCAGAATGATCGGGGAGAGTAAAGGCAGTGCAAGTTTCCAAGATCCGATGAACGTCGTTGCTTCGCGAAGGAAAGATGCATGGGTTTTAAACTCCGTGAAATGGCGAAACAACGAAACAACGAAAGACTCAGAAAACTTGTGATCCGTTGGAGCCCAATTTTGAATTCGATCTGCGAATTCAATTTTGAGTCGATGGTCGAAGCATGCGGGATTAATGTCTCAATTCAATGCCAAATTGCCGTATTAAGGTCCACATCAAATTAATATTGGCACCATTTCGACGAGTTTGTTGCAGAGGAGCTGGTGCAGAGCGAATTTCTTCAAGCAAGTAACAAGGTTTCCTGTGTCTCTCCTGCTAGTTACAGCTTGAAAATCGGTACTTTCTGTGTGCTTGCCTTATCAGAGTTTTGTTTTAAACCTCAATTGATATAATTGCATTAACGGGATGCAACCAAGAAAGGATTTCACAGGGAAGTTAAATTATCAAGATAGAAACATATGTGATGACTTCCTAGAACAATTGACCATGTCCACGAATGATGCAGCCAAAATCAAAGAATTGGTTCCCAAAGCCCCCCGTCTAAGGATTGGAGACAGTTTATATGACAAAGGTAGATGGTTAAGGGATTCAGAAATAGGGATTTCAGGGCTGGGTCTTTTTAAAGTGAGATTCGGTCAGAGACATACCAGTGCCCCAATGAATAGCATATGGGAACTAGACGTGGGGAAACTCATAGTCCCTGGGGTTTTTATGGATGTAGACTTACTAACCCAGATCGCACACAATTATGATCCTGTTGCTAGATGTGTGAGGAATGTCAATTGAGGAGCCCTGATAGAGATCAATGATGATGAATTCAGGAACGTTTTTAAGCTCAGTGAGGCATCAAATTTACTAGAGCTTATTGATTTTGAAACATTGGCCCAGGTTTATAGTGTGCGGAGAGATCACCTTAGGAGTGGCCCTTTGAAGGAGTTTTTTGTTAAAATAGGAGGGTTAACTGTTGTAGGCCCTAGTATCATGGAGCCTTTCTCCTTGAATTTGTTCACTCTAAGAGCTAAAGGCATTTACTGGTCACTATGTCAAATCTTTGGGGAAGATGCTGAAAAAACTATGCCAACCCATTATATGCTGATGATAGCACAAATTCTGAACCCCTCTCTGGCAGTAACATTTGATTATGCACCTTACCTCACTGATGCAATTCATACAGGGCTGGTAGGGATTAAAAATGGTAAGGTTGATAGACCTTTTGGATGGTATTCTCTTCTAATGCACATGTTCTTGTTCAAAGGAGCTGATTATTTTGCTAAGGAAATGGACTTCGACAAAGAAAAGGAAGGTGAGGAGATGCCTGTGCAACTGTGGAGTACAATTTTGTCTTGGGACAGAGAGGATGCCAGTTATTTGAGGTTTGATAGATGCTTTGCATCTAGGCTTAGGATTCTTTTATGCCCACAGAACCCTAGGATCCCTAAGGCTCTTTTGGAATTCCTCAGGCCTAAGGAGTTTGCTGAAGGTATTAAGATTGTTCATAATTGGGGTGATATGTATTTGTACCCTGTTTCTACAGTTTTCCTAGTTTATGGTTTCAGAGGCACACCATATTTACTGCCTTATCAAGTCCCATTGAAAATAGGAATTGCAGAGGTCCTAAGGCAAATTGGAGGTGTGCAAGAGGTAGAGCTGACAAATAGGGGTAAAGGGACTATATTCCCAACTGTTACCACGGCCCATCGATTTGTGATCACCAAAGGTGGTTGGAAATTCTTTGATGACTTTTTTCAACCATATAGGTTGTCTGCTGCAGTAACTAGGTTTGCTGACCCTGAGGATTTCTTCAACGACATGTTCAGGAAAAGAGCAGTATGCAAAGGTAGGCCACACCAATTTCATTTCCTTGAGGACCTAATTAGAAATGAATTCAATTTGGATGAGCTGGAATTGAGGAAAGAAAAGTGGGTGGCATACAAAAAGGGTTTGGATTTCATTCATCAGTTTGATAGCAGTTATGACCCTCTGTCTAGCTTCAATCCCTTTGAAGAAAAGATTAAATTCTTAATTCTTTATTTTGAAGATTTAATGCAAACTCTGAAAGAAAAGAGGGAGGCTATAATGAGAGATAACCCTGACAAGGCTAAGTTAGTTCTAGCTAAGCCTGCCTTAGCTAAAGCCATCCCTCTTGGTGATTATGTGATGCACAAAAGGTCAAGATATAGTGTATTGATGCCAGTAACAGGTGAGCCCTCTATTTCCAGAGGGAAGAGAACAATTGAAGATGTCATTGACATCCAAGACTCCCCAAAGAGGCAAAGGGTGGGGAAAGAAGTGCAAACAGGTGAACCTTTGTACTCTCCATCTCAATCCCCTATTCATATAGGAGATGAACAGGCAGTAGCAGAACAATTGTTGCAGTTAGGAAGCCTCAGAGAGATTGCTTACACCTATGAGGATACACAAGAGGGAATGCCAGAAGAGCCACCTAGTGCCGAGATGAACTTAACTGTGGATGAGTTCAAAGGTAAAGAGTTAGACCCTGCTGTCAAGCAAGCTAGTGAAGAGTTCCTAGCTTATAGCAACTTTGTCACAACAGGGGCCTTCATGCAATTTGTATGGAAGCAAAACATTGAGAACTTCAAGGCAAGGTGTGAGAAGAGGAAGAGTGAGCAGCCTCATAAAGATGCCACTTCAGTAGAGGAGGAGGTGAAACAAGAAATGATGGTAGAATTTCAAGCCATCACTCCTGAAGCAGGAAGGGAAATGGTGTCAAAGGCTGGTGTTCTACTCCTCCCTGAATGGGATATAGCAGATGCCTTGGTACTTGAAGTTGTCAGGAAAGAGACCAAGCGTATGGAGGGAGTGACATTCAACAAGGATAATGCTGCTTTAGTCATGTGGTCCTTGAAGAGGGATGAAAATAGAAAGAGGAAAGATACCTCAGAATCTAGTTTCCTAGGAGGCATGATAGTAAAAAGAGTTCAAGATACAGGGGTGGTAGAGGCTGCTAGCACAGTTTTAGAAACTGCAAAGTTCAAATTGGCAGTGGCAGAGAAAGAAGCAAAAAAGAGAGCTAATCTCCAATTAAAATTAGAAACAATCTTGAAGGCTTATAATGAGGCCAAAGAAGGAATAGCTAACCGAGATAACATCATTGCTGAATTGAAGCGTCAATTGGTAGGACAGTACCATCAAGGTGAGTCCTCTACTCTAATGATAGCTTCTTCTCCTACACGACCTCCACCTACTAGTCCTATCATAGAATTTCCCCCTTCCCCTATGCCTTTAGGTTTTCAACCAGCTGAGACCATTCAACATGAATTGGAGAAGTTAAAACAGGCTCAGGTCCTATTTGCAAATAAATTTGAGGAAAAAGTAAAGGCCACAATTTTGAGCTTTGCTGACACAATAGGATCTTCCATGGTGCACAGTAGCATGAAGAAGATTTTTGATATTTAGAATGAGTTGAATGGAGACAAGGCTATCCTGGAGCCAATTTTGGAGAAGTGGATGCCTAGGGAAGTGGATCTAGAACTTATGTGTGCATCCTATGATGAGGCAGCATCCGATTCCATTATTAAATCCACTTGTAAAATGGCAAAAAGCATGACAAAGCTCGCAGAAGGAAGAGTTGGTATTGAGAGGAAAATCAATTTGTATAAGAAAGAATATACTAAGCACAAGTTTGAAATATTTCTTGGGGGTTTTGTTAACCAAAATCAGTTGAAGGACAAACAGGTATGGCTTGATGAATTAGGAGCAAACTTGTCTCTAAGAGTGAATGGAATCATTAATACAGATGACACATCCCTATTTGTCAAGACAATTGAAGAAATAGAAAAGATAAAGTCACACTATGGCTTTTTGAATTCATAGGTTAATAAAGTGATAAACTCTTGGAAAAGGTTGGTTAAGTTGAAGGAAAAAATTGTTAGCTTCTCATGGCTTGCTGATGACATGTTCCAAGAGTGGACCAAGAAGTATGCGGTGCAAGAAGAAGGAGTCCCAGAGTAGTTAGAAGATGCTGCAAAAGAGCAACAAACTGAAGAGGCCGTTGATACTGAAAAGGACTTGTAACTGTTTCTTGGAAGACATTGCAGTTTGTAACAAACTTTTCTTAGGAAGGTCCGAAGCTTGTATGCATCCATGATGTTATAAATGGATACCAGTGTGAATGCATTAGTAGCTTCTGCAAGATAAGATTTTCCTATCTCATTAATCTCCTCTATTTTGATTTATTCATCTATGCTGTTAGATTATCTAAACTAAATATGTTTATCAGACTATAACCTTGATTTTGATTATGATATTGATAATGGATATGGATTAGATCGATGACCTGCTTAACTATGTTAAGCGTCGATCTAAATGCTATCGGGCTGATAACCCAATAGCATATAATGCTATTAGTTATTGTTATTGTTTAATTTAACACCGATTCATTATCGGGTGTGATTATAACATAATCTGCTTTGACACCGATTCATTATCGGGTGTGCTTATATCATAATATGCCTTGACACCGATTCATCATCGCGTGTGTTTATATCGAACTATTAACATATGCAAATGATACCGAATTGTTATCATAAACACTGAAGTGAATCGGTGGACAGTCACGACCAAGTGACATCTTGGTCGGACATGTCTAAAAGACATGTCCGATCAAGGTGCCACTTGATCGTGGCTGCCTTGATATATATACATCATTCAAAAGAAAAGGAATGACATTGAAATCGATACATGTTCATTCCTCAGACCTGCAGAAAAGAAATAAAGATAATATTATTGTCATAGAAATAATACCAAAGCGTAAATACACTATCTACCATATAACTTGTCCATTAAATTGGAAATTGCAATAACATTTACATGGTATCAGAGCCAAGTTGATCGAACTTGAGGCTATTCAATTTCGTGAAACAAATTTAAGAACAAGTTTATATACTACATCACATTTGTCCAATGGCCAGTGCTATCAGATTCGAAGACAGACTCAGAGGTGGCGATGATTTTTCAGCCTGGAAATTCAGAATTCAAATGATCTTAAAGGAGAACAAAGTGGATTCGTTTGTTCAAACTAAAAATGATCAACCCGAAAATGAACCTGACAAAACAACATGGATTGAGGGAAATGAAAAGGCAATAAAAATAATAGTTGATGGGGTGAGAAACAACATAATGCCCGTCATAAGAAAACATCAGACAGCTTATAAAATGTTCAAAGCACTTGAAAGCACATTTGAGATATCAAATGCAAGTCGAACTCTAGCATTAAAACGAGAAATAAATCATATCACCATGAACAAGGGGGAGACAGTCAACGTCTACTTTATGCGGATATCAGTTCTAAAAGATGAACTAGCAACTCTGGACTACGAGATCCAAAGAAAAGAGTTAACACTCATTGCTCTAGATGGGTTGCCTAGTGGATGGAGCACATTCGTCCAAGGCATCAGTGCAAAGTCCAAATATCCTAAGTTTGAAAGATTAAGGGATGCTTGTCTCCAAGAAGAATCAAGATTGAACAAGATGGGAATGAAACATAAGAATATAGATGAAGACCTACAAGTCCTAAACACTAACTCCACCAAGCAAAACAAGAAAAGGCAGTTTAGAAAGAGAAAAGGTCGTCAAGGCAAGAATACTTCAAAGGACTTATCTCACATTCAATGTTACAGATGTGATCAGTTCGGACACTATGTTGCAAAGTGCCCGGAAAAAACCAAGAAACATGCTACATTTGCCAAAGTAGGAAAGACTAAAGGGGAAGATGACTCCGGGAAATACGTATTCTACTCAGCACTCACAAGCCAAGCTTCTAACAAAATCAACTCATGGGTGATTGACAGTGGTTCATCCAGGCACATCACTGGGTTTAGAGAAGTACTTGATTCCATGACAGAGGGGAGTGATGAGGACGTAACCATCGGAGATGATTCCACACATCCAGTCAGAGGAATAGGAACCTGCACCATCAAATTGAAGACAGGCATAACCTTGAGGCTCGAAGGAGTACTATATGTCCCCGGCATCAAAAGAAATCTAGTCTCTATATCGGCACTGGAAGATAACAAATACCGAGTGACATTCATGGACAACAGAGTATTGGCTTGGCCAAGGAACTCCTCCATCAAGAAGGCAAAAACCATTGGACAGAGACGGGGCTATATGTATGAGCTGTGCACGGAACCCAACCTAGCCCTAATCCATGAAGCCACTAATGCAAATGAAGTTTGGCATAGAAGATTAGGCCATCTGAATTTTAGGGCTTTATCTTCAATGGGAAACCTTGTCACAGGTCTACCCAAGTTAAAGCAAGATCATTCAGGGGCATGCAAAGGATGTGCCCTAGGTAAAAATACCAAAGGTGCATTCCAAAATAGTACTAGGAAAACTAGTAAAATTCTAGAATTAGTTCATTCTGATGTATGCGGACCTATGTCCGTATCCTCTCTAGGGGGATTCTTGTATTATGTAATATTTGTTGATGATTACTCTAGGAAGACTTGGATCTACTTTCTGAAAAGTAAAGAATCAGAAGAGATCCTCTCTAGGTTTAAAGAATTTAAATCACTAACTGAAAACCACTTAGGAAACAAAGTTAAAACCCTAAGAACCGACAATGGGGGAGAATACACATCAGATTCGTTTAAAGAATTTTGTAGAGATAATGGGATTAAGAGGGAGCTCACTATACCTTATAACCCCCAACAAAATGGGGTAGCGGAAAGGAAAAATAGGACTATAGTTGAAGCTGCCAAGGCCATGATCCTAGATCAAAACCTTAACACAAATCTCTGGGCAGAAGCATCCAGCACCGCTGTATATATACAGAACAGATGCCCTCACTCCCATCTTGAGGACAAAACTCTTGAGGAAGTATTCACTAAAATTAAGCCAGATATTAGCCGCCTTAGGATATTTGGATGTCCTGTCTGTATCCATATACCTAAAGAAAAGAGACTAAAACTAGAGCCTTCTGGAAAAAGAGGATTGCTTGTAGGATATAGTGAAATCTCCAAAGCCTACAGAATCTATGTACCTGGTCAAAGAAATATTGAACTAAGTAGGGATGTAATCTTTGAGGAGGACCTGGCTTTCAAAAGAGCTCAGAACTTCATAGAACCCAAAATCTATGTCCCTACCTCTAAATTAGATGAAAATCCCACCCCTGAGTTTCAGAGGGAGAATCTAGATGAAACTGAAAATGAAAATGAACACTCACCTAGAAATCTCAAGAAAAGACCACTATGGGCCACCAAAACAGTAGAAGAAGCTCAGTGGTTTGCTGCTCCTTCTGGAACCTTCAGAGAAAGCAAAAGACCTAATAAATTTACTAGCTATGTTGCTCTTATGAGTGATCTATTTAAAAACGAACTTGACAATGTAACATATGCCCTTAAACATCAAGTATGGAAAGATGCTATGTCTGAAGAGTATCAATCCATAATGAAAAATGATGTATGGGAAATTGTTCCTAGGCCAACTAAGAAATCTGTTGTTTCTTCTAAATGGCTTTTTAAGATCAAACATGTAGCACATGGCAGCATTGAAAAATATAAGACAAGATTTGTAGCTAGAGGATTTTCTCAAAAGGAAGGAATAGACTATGAAGAAACATTTGCTCCTGTAGCTAGATATACCTCAGTAAGGACTGTACTAGCCATTGTAGCAGCAAAGGGATGGAAGGTACATCAAATGGATGTAAAGACAACTTTTCTTAATGGAGAGATATCTGAAGAAGTACACCTAGAGCAACCTGAAGGGTTTGAGATCCATCATGCAGAGTCTCATGTGTGTAGACTCAAGAAAGCTCTATATGGGCTCAAACAGGCTCCCAGGGCCTGGTATGAAAGAATTGACACATATCTATCAAAACTAGGCTTCTGTAAAAATGGTGCAGATCCTAATCTCTACTACAAACAGAATAAAGGTGATATGCTAATAACGATTTTATATGTTGATGACTTATTAATCATAGGAGAAGATCACCTTATAGATCAATGCAAGAAAGAGCTATCCAAAGAATTTGATATGAAGGACTTGGGATTCCTTCATTATTTCCTAGGGTTGGAAGTATGGCAGAATTCTGATAACATTGTTCTAAACCAAGGCAAGTATACATTGGACATCCTGAAGAGATTTGGAATGCTAAACTGCAGACCCATGACCGCTCCAATGGAAACCAATCTTCATAAACTTAAAGAAGCAGCAGCAGAATCACCTTCTATTGACCCCACTCTATACAGGCAAATGATTGGGTCTCTTATGTATCTGGTAAATACAAGACCAGATATCTGCTATGCAATAAATGCTTTGAGTCAGTTTATGTGTGAGCCAAAGGAGATACACCTGGTCGCAGTAAAACACATTATGAGATATTTACAAGGCACCTTAAATCTTGGTCTCAAGTATGAGAAAGTTGATCTTAATCTACATGGATTCACTGATTCAGATTGGGCTGGAAGTGTGATTGACTGGAAAAGCACCTCTGGGTGCTGCTTCAGTTTGGGATCAGCCATGATATCCTGGATCAGCAGAAAGCAGTCTTCTGTAGCGCAAAGTTCCACTGAGGCCGAATACATTGCAACCTCCATGGCTGCCCGAGAAGCGGTGTGGCTTAGAAAGTTACTTATGGGATTGTTTGGTAATCTGATGAAACCTACTATCATCCATTGCGATAATCAAAGCTGCATAAAACTTTCAGTGAATCCAGTGTTCCATGATAGATCCAAACATATTGAGATCCCATACCATTATGTACAAGACATGGTAGACAAAAATGTGATCAAATTAAAATATGTTAGTACGGGAGATCAGACTGCAGATATTCTGACCAAACCACTTTCCAGAGTGAAGGTTGATCACTTCAAAAAGGGTTTAGGTATGATAGAAAGGTAATTTGCTTTGTAAATAAGATGTTGAAAATGTAAACTTCTTTTGTCATGTTGAGACATTCTGGGTTTTACCCCCTGTGTTCATATCTAAGAGGTGACGATCTCTCAGATTATGAACACTTGTATGTAGACATCATAAGGTGACGATCTTATGATTCTCAAACTAGTTATCATGTTGGATCTCTGGTATGTCATGGATGTGCCATGATGGTGTTGTGATAAAACATTTGTATAAAATGCTTGTGCACATATCACAACCTGGATAAAATGAGAATTTAACCATCCTCATATGTTTATCCTTAGTATTGCATGTTTAGGCAATACTGATATCATGTGTACAGGTGATATCTTGTGATAATAAAATGATGAATCATTTATATCACATGGTTAGGTGATACTCTATGTCACATACTTAGAGTGATGTTTTATATTTGTATCTTATGTCCTGATGGTACTTCATATCATATGTATAGATGATATATATTCTTGGAGACTGACATTATGGAAAAGAAATGTGATGCAGGTTACTATCTTCCAAAGCTAAGAGGGAGTGTTAATGCATTAGTAGCTTCTGCAAGATAAGATTTTCCTATCTCATTAATCTCCTTTGTTTTGATTTATTCATCTATGCTATTAGATTATCTAAACTGAATATGTTTATCAGACTGTAACCTTGATTTTGATTATGATATTGATAATGGATATGGATTAGATCGACGACCTGCTTAACTATGTTAAGCGTTGATCTAAATGCTATCGGGCTGATAACCCGATAGCATATAATGCTATTAGTTATTGTTATTGTTTAATTTAACACCGATTCATTATCGGGTGTGATTATAACATAATCTGCTTTGACACCGATTCATTATGGGGTGTGCTTATATCATAATATGCCTTGACACCGATTCATCAATGGGTGTGTTTATATTGAACTATTAACATATGCAAATGATACCGAACTGTTATCATAAACACCGAAGTGAATCGGTGGACAGTCACGACCAAGTGACATCTTGGTCGGACATGTCTAAAAGACATGTCCAATCAAGGTGCCACTTGATCGTGGCTACCTTGATATATATACATCATTCAAAAGAAAAGGAATGACTTTGAAATTGATACATGTTCATTCCTCAAACCTGCAGAAAAGAAATAAAGATAAATATTATTGTCATAGAAATAATACCAAAACGTAAATACACTATCTACCATATAACTTGTCCATTAAATTGGAAATTGCAATAACATTTACAACCAGGACTAAGTAGAAGAGGCATCACAAGAAATTTTGTAAGGATACTCTATTGAATTTTATTTAGGGTTTTTTCTGGTTCTTAGAAATTATTTTGAGTCATGTAAGATTTTTTCAAAATGAATATCAATATACAGATCAGAACCTTTCGAGCCTAAAACCTGTGTTGTCTTCTGACATGCTTTCAATAGTTTACTGGTTTCATTTGAGTAGTCTAGGGTTATTCAGCTGAACACGGATTGTAATGCAATCTTTATGGATATGTTCTTAGCTTTTCTCTTCAGGAGAGGAATTAAATATGCATGAAAAATCTTTGTCAGTAGATTATTTGTTTGAACCTTTGAATTTGATAAACAGTGTTTAGTTTAACAAGAAAGAACTCTTATATATGTCAGGCATGTATAGGGTTAATAAAAGCCGAAGTAATGAGATGTATGGGGATGTTTAATTTGGGAATCCTTGCTTGATTTAGATGACATTGTAGCCCAGATAAGACACTGGTACCAGTTGTAGTTTTCTTTCTATATCTCTTGGGGATCAATACTGAAAATGAGCATAAGTTTTTTCCTTTATTGTTTCAGTTTTATTAAGGTGATGAAGTCCATAGGCTTTTAGCATTGGTTTACTATGGATCTCAAATTTTAAAGTGTGAAAGTCTTCACAGAAGGTATACCCACCTGAACTTTGGATAAGTTCGAAGTGTAGAAGGTTTTGATAAAACCTTGTCATATGTTATTCTTGAATCCTATTTCCTTGGTGTCCTCTTATATATTACAGACAGAGTTATTAAGTTTTCTAACAGGAAGGATAGGAAGGAATCAGAATTTGCGACTAACAGGTCTTTCTTGGATGAATCTCGTGTTGAGCTCATCTTTTTTTATGTTTGCAGTCTCTTTTCTGTCTCATTTAACATTGGGTTTCTCTAGGGTAAAATCTCTTGTGTTGAGATTTTCTTTTCTGTATGTTTGGCATCTTTTTCTTGTTGAATTTCATCTATTCAGCAATCTACGTTAACTACAGGACTTGAGCATCTTTTTTCCAGGCACAATTGACTGTTTCCGTATGCAAATACTAAGAAGAAAGTGTACACAATTGATTAAATTTCTTTTGTTGGAGATAATGTTCATTTTGGTAATTAGCTATGGGATAGCTTTTTAATGCTAATTATGGATTATTCTACCAAACCAGAGTTTAAACGATTCTTTTAGTTATATTTCCTATCATAGTTAGCAATCAATGGATTATGCTGTATAGTTTAGTATAGACGACTGTAGATTCGTATGTCATAGATGCTTACATATTAGTCAGTGATGGTATCTTGAACATGCGAGGCATAAATTGTTCTCTATTATTGAATGATGTTTCTTGTTTGGCAGCTCATGAAACAATTATAAATGCTATTGATGGATGTGGTGGCCTTGGAATTGGTCATGGGGCTCCTGAAATTGTGACAGGTGGAAGGGATGGTGAGTTTGTGTCATCTCCAACAGATGGCCGACATGTGGTAGCATTAATTTATATTTATGTAAAAAAAATTAAACCATTGATATTCATTATAGAATTAATTTTTTTTTAGTTATTTTTTCACTGATATTAGAGGCAGGTCTGTTTGAGCTTGATACTTTTTCTGGTCTGGAAAAGGTTTCGATATTACAGATTATAAGCTACAATGTCTGTCGTACACACCCTGTTTTCCTAGCAACAAACTTGAGAGTTCTTGTTGTAAATAAAATTAAAATGTGACTGAGGGATGTCTACATGCTGATAATTGCAAAATTGTGGAACCATGATTATACTAGAGTCAAGCTTTATGAGGTGTTGATTTCTCTATTGGAAATTTTCTCCTTGAAACAAACATATATATAGGTATAATCACTTTTCATTGGTACAATACTTTTAATTTTGAAAATATACAATGTAACTTTGCTCGATCTAGTTTTTAACGTTTTGCCTGAATATTTGGATTTTTATATTTTTCTGTTTATGCTAAATATTTAACTATGTTTTGTAATGTCCCTCTTTTGGCTTTTCTAAGATTCGTAGGGAACTCCAACTTTTTGGGAGAGCGACATCCTTATTGGTTCGGAGTTTGATTATTGGTGTTGAGTTTTGAGATTCTGTCGAGTCTGTTGTTACTTTCTGGGGCAGCCTCAACTTTTTGGGTACATTACAACCATGTGTGAGGAAAATTCTATTTTTAGGATGAGCACCACTTTTGGGGAGACATAAGGATATAAAATTGTTTTTTAAAAGACTCCTTGGCTGGGCGTGCCTTTTGGAGGGCCTATAAAGGTAAATTTGAGAGCTCATTTTTATATGCTTGGTTTTGGATATTTGAGGACTTCTCTTGCTGGTTGAACTTGTTCATCTTGTGGTTTTGTGAGGACAGAAACCCTTGCAAGGAGGGTCTTCTACGTTGGTGAAAGCCCTAATCTAGAAGATTACTTGGTGATTTCGTACAATCACAACTGGACTTTATTTTTGGTTGATATCTTGATTTTGCTCTTCAGAGAACTCAGAACTGATTTAGGAGATATTGTTGGTAGCTGATTGGAGGAGTTTGAGCAGTCATTGAGCAGACTTATCCTCCTTCAGGCTGGCCATACCATTCCTAGCTGGCCGTACACTTGCTAGAAGGGACGTGAGGGTTCGAGGATGGATCAATTTGGGTTTTGAAGTGATTATTTGCAGTTTTGTGGTGTCTATTTTCGTGCCACATCTTCTTTAATCAGTTCGTTACTCTTGGTGGTGGTGGGTTTTTGGGTATCATTTTGCTGGTCTTTGCTGTTATTGCTCAATATTTTATGTAATCAGAAAATGGGTATCTTAAATATTTTATTGTGATGAGATTTAATCATTTGGGTATCTCTAGTTTTGCTACTGTATTGTACTTTCAGATTATAGCTGGCTGTGAGCATTTGAAATATAATAATATTGTATTTGCAAGTTATTTCTGCAACAAATCTATATATATTGCTATACACTTCTATATTTCCATCTTGTTCTATCAAACACATTGAAACATCAAACAAACAAAAAAAAAACAGAAGAACAGGGGGGATGTTACATGAAAGATCCCCAACCAGTCTGAACTGAAATTTTCTTGAATCTATACTGCTGTAATGATGTTTTGAGACTGTTTTTCTAAGAGTTTTTGCTTGGGTTTGATTTCAGTAGTTTGCATAATGTTTATTCATGACCAATTGCCAATAAACCAATATTTGGAAAGCAAAATACAAGAATATAATTGACTGAATTTAATTTCAGAATTCTGATTTGTATGACAGCAATTATAATGACTTCCAAAAATCAAGAATTCTATTCCATCAAAGTGTAATAAACAAACCAAGAGTCCAATGCCTAGTCAGAAGAGGGTTTTTACTGAAAAATTTGACACAATGGATGAGTGCCCAAGGGTGTCCAATGACTCCAATGAAGTTTATTTGCATCAACAATAAATTACTAAAAACAAATATACTTAAATTGCTAAGGAATGTGCTTGGCCTCTAGGCAAGATTATTGAATTTCCCAAGTTTTCCTCAAAGATTCTTTGATCTAGACACCAATTGACATCTGTAGCTTGTAGAATGCTCCAAACCCTTGTAGGAAAGTGATGACAATAAAGATTACGACAATTTCCATCTTCCTATTGAGTTTTATGGTCCGAATGATGAAGCCAAAGGGCTGCAAGTGGTACGGCCAGCAAGGAGAAGGTACAACTGGCTCAAGAAATGGTACGGCTGCCTCTGGGGGTCTCCAAATCCTCCTGAATCTGCAATACAAAGTCTGAATGTGCTGATAAAGTTATGAATTTTCTGGTATAACTCTCAATTGAAGCACAAACAAGAATCCTGTATGTATTCCCCACAATTATGAACTGGGTTGGCGTCCAATTCATTGATCCTCAAGGAGTTTTCGTTCCATGGAGGCTTGTTTGTTGCTGAAATCCATTTGCAAAGCTCAATACCTGAGAAGTTGATTGTAAAATGATTCAAAGATAGCCAAAGGAAGATTCCCCACATTACTTTATTGTTTCCCCAACTTTAATCAAACTTTTAGGGTTCTCTCCACAATTTTCATGAAATTTATTAAATAAAATTCCTCTCTAAATAATTCGCCCAACTTGAGGGTCTATTCCAACATTGAAGGTGGGCCACCTTTTAAAATCAACTTAATGCCTAGGGGGGTGTGCCATGGGGTTATTTAATGTTTTATTATTACTTTATAACTTAATCCCCATAAAGGCACTTTATTATTTTATTATAAAGTTATATTATAATGACTTAACTTTATTTTTATTAAATATTAAAGTCAAAACTTTCATATTTACTTTTATTCAAATTCTAACGCTTGGCTTCCCCCAAACTGAAAACTGAATGCTGTCATCTGCCCAAGGATGATGACTGGCTGTGGTAGTGCAACTAGCAGTCTCCTCCTAAAAACTAGGGATGCTTCCTAAAAATTAGGAGACTGTCTCAAATCAATGATAAACACTCCTAAACCACTTTGCTATGCTCCTCGGCCCTTCGGTGGTCAAACAATCAACTAGACTATCTAAGGAAGGGACATTACAGTACATATAGGAAGTATGTTGAAATGTTTTCTACAACCTGCTAATGTTCACCATAATGGTGAAAGATCCCATAGTGTTTGAAACCTTGACTAGCTCATTAATAGTAGCCAAGGTTGCATCTTCGTTTGTAGCATTGGGGGTGCACGTAGATCCACACCATATATATAAAATAATATTTCTCTTTGTAAGAGACCCCTTAGCTAAATGTTATTGTGTCAATATTGAGCATCAATGGCACTTTGTGACTTGCTTGGAGGTAGTTGAGATGAATAGTGAGAAATGGCAAGAGTGTCAAAGTTGGGGATATCTTGTGACTCCTACCACATGTTAGATATTGGGGTTTGAAAGTAAAGCATACGAGTTAGAGGAAGTCTAACTCTACAACAAAGGCTTGACAAGAAGCAAGGTTTGATGGAAAAAGATGATGGAGTTGAGAGCTCCAGAGTCCTGATGGGAGAGTGAACAATACCTAGGAATGGGCAAAAGGTATGCGTGGATGAGGAAGTTTGACTTGCCGAGAGGGGCCAAGGAGAGGGTGGAGATGGAAGGAAAAACATGTTGGGAGGAGGAAGTTCAAAAGTTCAACAAGCATAAAAAAAAAGCAGAGTTGAGTGGAAAGGCATCTTGGGATGGTGATGTCTGAAAGTTCAGTGGGGACTAAGGAGAAGTTAGACTTGTATGGCAAGGCATGCCTGGAGGAATAACTCCTAACTTTCGATGATAGACAAATGCTTAGAAGAATTGGCATGCCTCCATGCTTAGAGAATTTTTTGGGTACCTTAGAAAATTGGACTAGAGGAGACTTGTGGAATAGGAAATAGTCATTTTGGTCAATAACACAAGCTATTACAAAAATGGGCCATGAAATTATAGTCTTTGTTCTTGAGTTTCTATTGATAGTCCCTTCTTTATTTTTGTCTTGGGTATAATGCTTTGAAGTTGGAAACAATCTATATCTTGAATTGCCATTACATGGGGCTGGATTTGCATTTTTTTACACAATTGCAAATTTCAGACTGAATTCTGTCAGGTGGTTTATAATCTACCTGGTTAAAAGTGTGTTTATATCTCTTTTCCCCTGAAGAAATGCATCTTATAATTTATAGTACTCTATAGAGCAAATGATTTCCATTGGCTGAGCGTCAGGATTTCAAATAAAATTTCTCCCTTAATGGGAAAGGCAATAAAACACCCGGGCCTGCACTTGAATTGGAAAATATTTCATAGGCTTCTAATAAAGCTTAATGTTTGCTTTCGCTATCGAAGCAAAATCTTGTCTAAAAAGTTTCAGCTTCACCAAACCGACTGAGGATTGTTTCTTCTTGATAAGTAGTTTGCATGTTTTCTTCCAGGGTAAACTGATTGCTGCCAACTGAATTTTATTGCAGAAGACTCTGGGAGCTGCCCCTGGCCATCCAAGAATGGCTTAGACAGTTGTTGCCAAGAAAAAAATGGCAGTAAAAAGGAAGTTGAATTCAGCTTGTAACCAATGTCAAAGCCCTTTGGCTGTCAAACACTTCTAATATATGTTGTCAACTGTCTCTCTTTTCCCACATACAATGCAAAATGCATCCAAAATACCAAATTTAACTGTTTCAGACAGCTAAGGTTTAACATGATACTAATGTGTTTGTATTTTTTCCATTTATGCTTAATTATGTGCTTTTATCCTTTCTTTTGATTTTGGCTTTAACTGAATCTTGCAGGACGTGTGTGTGTATGGGATCAGCGGCAAAAAGATGATCCAGTGAGTATTTTTATTTTAGGCTAGTTCTCCTATTGTCCATTTATTGCCTTGATTAGGATTTGATAACATTTTCTCTAGTATCTAATGGTTTTGGCAAGATTGTGGTCACTCATAGCCTTGCACTTCATGTTTAGTATCCAGTTGGTGGAATTTTGTAAATTTACGATTTCCGAGGTGTTAAGCAAAGCCCCACAACTGGAAAATTTCAGTGCAAAATTTATCTTTAAAATGAACTTGTAAATGTAAATAGACTGTGATGACTTTCAGAACAATCAGAATTCTAAGACAATGAATTTATACTGTTATTGTTTGATATGAAGAAATATAAAACTGATTTTAATGTCTTATCAGTTTGCCTCTGTAGATACGAAGACCAAGCAATTATATGTATTCTCCCTTTCACCGCATGTATCGTGCTTATTGTCTTATTCAATAATGGGAGGCGGATATATATCTTATGTCTTCCTTGGATCGTGCCTCCACAGGGGGTCGCGATCCTATGTGGAACCACGTGGTTCCACATAGGGTTGTGACCCCTATGTGGAGCCACGATCCTTCTACACTGGCGGTAATTACTTTAAACGTGGTTCCACATAGGGTTGTGACCCCTGTGTGGAGCCACGATCCTTCTACACCGGCGGTAATTACTTTAAACCAAACATCACATTTAATAAACTAATATGTTAGTTTAATACTAACTTAATTAAATCCCAATAAATCGCAAGTAACATAAAATCGAATTTCTAGGTGCTTTTAATCAAATTACGATTTTGTTTAGAGTTGCGACTGAGACTAAATTTAACACACTCTCTTAGTCTTAGGAGTATCGATCTAAAACTTAATTTAGCTCAACACTAATCTCATGATAATTACATCACCTAGGTGTGAAGTATCATCGCGTGATACTCAAGATATACTCACTTTGATATCTAATTTTAAGTATCAGCCTATGATTCAGTTGTGACCTTTTTACATATCGCCCCATTGCTAACGGGGACCCCCTCTTTTCCAGCTCCCTGCGTTGTTAGGTTAGGGTTTTAGTTGCTTAGTGGGCAATTTTGTGTTTCCCGTGCCCAAGTCTCGGAGTTTTGATCATGCCTAGTGCCGTCTAGAGTTTTTGAAGTTAGAGGATCAAGTTGCAAAAGATGATATTTTAACGATCCTAAGTTTTGCTAAGTGTTCGACCATTTGAATGTTAACGTGTTTTTAAACACGTGCATCAGTAATTTTAAAGTGCCAAGATATTCACAGACCTTTTGGAGTTGTTTTCTCGCTCCTAGGGTATTATTTAAGTTGGTTTCGCACTTTATTCCAACATTTTCCTAGCATTTTGCTCATATTTTTGGAAAATTAGTCTAAGTCCAGTTAAATTAAATGTCGCTGAGTGATTTTGAGTGGTTAAAATGATAAAATCCTAAGGGAAATTCATATTCCAAGGGTTAAGGGGTCAAATTCCATGCTAGAGGTGATTTTCCCCTCACAATCCATACTACCCAACCCATTCCCCCACTCAAAATCCATACTACACATGGGTTTCCCCTGGAATCCATACTGGCCACTAATTTCCCCCACTGTTAATCCACACTTGGGTCGATTTTCCCCTGGAAGTGCTAAAATTTGGCTAAGTGTTAGGATTTATCCAGACTGCCATCGATTTTCCACTGGGAGTGCGGACTGGAGTGCGGACTGAAGTGCAAGGATAATTCCATGCCTGGGTCGATTTTCCACCAGGATTTTTGTGACAACTAAGTGAGGATTTTTGTTTGGATTCCCATCCAGACAGGGATCAATTTTCCCCTGAGCATTTTTGTAAGGATTTTTGTTCAGATTTTTATCCAGACAAGGATCGATTTTCCACTGGGAACATTTTTTGAGAGTTTTGAGTCCAGATTTTTATCCAGACTAGGGTCGAATTTCCACCAGGGAGGTATTTTTCAAAGTTAAGTGAGTTTTGAGTGTGGATTTTTGTCCAAACTCACATCGATTTTCCCTTGGAAGGTATTTTGTGTGCATTTTGATGAATTTATGCATGGATTTTTGTCCAAGCATGGGTCGAATTTCCCCTATGGGGCAAACTTTGACACTTAAGCGATTTTGAAGGGATTTTTCAATCCCAAGTGTTATCGATTTCCCCCTGGAGGCTTTATTTTGGATTAAATTTGCAATATTTTAATAAAGAAGCCCCATTTTAATTGCTTTTAAATAATTATTAAAAAATTAAAAGCAAATTTAATAACTTGCAATAATCATTAAATGATTGAACCTTCTAGAAACAAGTTAGGGTTTCACCAAGCAAGTATTTATACAAGTGTTTTTTATCCCACATTGCTTGTGTGGTGAAAGTGAAAGATGAAAGCAAGTATATGAGAGGAACTTCAACAATATTTTATTATTATTTTTGCCAGGTGTCTCCATGAAAGCAATTTTTCTTCAAGTTGGGCGAATTTTTTTAGCAAGGCGTTTTTGTGAAGTGTGGGATTAAGGATTTATTTTCCTCCATTTTTTTCCAGCTTGCTGATCTATCCTCCTTGGCTGCCATTAAAGACCAGTTTCAGATTTTCGATTTTGCTTAGTTTGGCGATTTTTCCCAAATTTAGCATTTTTTGGTGAAAGTTGGCAAATTCATGTTTGGAGACTTGGGGTGATTTTTTCTCCACCATTGCTGCTTGCTGTTCAGACCTTCATTGCTGCAGATTGCTGCCATTAACAACAATTTTCAGAATTTTGAAAATTTCGATTTTGTCCAAGGAAGGCGATTTTTTTTGTGTTTGGGGTATCCAACCCCAACTTGGGCGATTTTTCCAGATTGCTGCCATCCTTCATTGCTGTTACAAATCAAGGTTGCCATTGACATCAAATTTTCAAATTTTCATTTTGGCGCTAGACTTGGGAAAATTTGATTTTGCTTGGAGGCCACATTTTGGTGGATTTTTCATGCATGTTTGTTGGCTGTCATCATTTCCAGCCTGCTGATTCACTTCAGATCTAAGGTTTGCTTCAGATTTTGACCTCCATTAATGGCTGCCATTAATTTTCAGACTTAAGTTTTTGTTGCCCAGCCAATTTTAACCTAAACATTTAACATTCAGAGGTGTTTTATGGAGTTTTTTGTGCACTTTTTAGACCATTTTATCGCTGTTGCAGGTCTGAAACTCCATTGTTAGGCGGTTGTCCTCAGAAATTTTCATTTCCAGCCACCTAACCATTCTTGGCAAATTTGCTTGGGGCTGTTTCCTAAGCCATTTTTCGTCATTTTCAAGGATTTAAACCACTTTGCAAGGTGCTGGTAAGTCTGAAGTATCCGATTTTCAGACTTGTCCTCAGAAAACTAATTTTTACCAGCCATACTTACATTCCAGAAAATGATTGTTTGCATCAATAAAACTGATTTTTATTGATTTTATGCACATTTTGAAGATTACAACATGTTTTGAAGGTCTGATTTTCAGGTTGTCTTCAGAAATTTTGACCTCCATTGTTGACTGCGGAAGGTGTCTTTAGACATTCATTGTGTGAAAACACAACCTTTCACACCTCTCCTTAGTCATCACTTATCCGGTATACCCCTTTGCATTTTTGTGCTTGCATATTTTCTAAGCATAAGGAGGTATAAATGAATTTTATGAAAGGCTTCTATGCCTTAGTGTTGTCACACTTTGAATGTAATTGCTAAAATTTACCAAGTGTATGGATTATTTTCCTGACTCCATGCTCTAAATTAACTAAATCTTTAGAAAGTCAAGAATTTTATTACAAGTATTTATTTTTATCCTAGGACTAACTTCGAGCTTCGTACAGGTGCGATGTCAAAGTCTGGATACAAGGAAAGGAAAGCGCTGCTGAAGACTGGATTTTATCCAGAGTATAGGATTTCATCCAGATGGAAGGAGATCACAGATACAAACATGCATTTCTTGGACTTTGGCCAGATGCGGCATCGGATGTTCGGATCTAGAGATCAAGTTCCTTCTCCAGCCTATGTGAATATTATGAAAAGTGGCATCTTCCATGCCGCTGGATTTCCACAGTCCATACAGTGCAATGAGTTGATCCTGGAGTGTGCACAATGTTACGATCCGCTCACAAGGATGATCAAGAGTCCAAAGGGTGTTGTCATCGCCTACCTTGCTGAGGATGCCATTGCTGAGGTGTTCGGAATTCCACGTAGTATAGACATGAAGGATGTGACCAAGGAGGATTATGCAGACAGATACACAAAGAAGATGGGTGTATGCAAGAGTTTAATCAATAAAGAATGGATGATTGAACCTAGGAATCATCATTCCAAGGCTCCCAAGACACTTATGTGCATAGATTTTAAGGAGGAATATAGTGATTTGATATTCCTACTTAACAGAGTGATGGGAATGCCGCAGGGAGCAATATTTGATGGATGGATGTTCTACCTCATTCAGGATTGTTTAAGAGGAACACTAGTGAATTGGTCTAAGATTATAAGTGACAACCTGGATTTCCAATTGAGGAATGTAGAGCGGTCCAAGTCATTCGCCATGACTTCTTACCTGGTGTACCTGCTTGCACGATTTGTTTCATACAGAGGATTAATATGCAAAGGTGAGGTCGGGAATGGGCAAGGACAGTACAAGAGTCATGAATGCTATCCCCAGTTGAGCATGTATAGAATTGAAGACTACAAAAGGGTGAATGATGCATTCACTATGTATATCACACAGATGCTGCAAGGCGGAATCCACAGAAGATTGTCCAAGGAGGCAACAGAGTTGATAGAGAGATATGGATCGTGGTACATACAGTTTCCCACTTTCACATACCTTAGGATTCATGGGTTTCAATCCGAACCCTACAGACTTCCTAGGTATCCGACTGACAGAATGATATTGTTGGAAGTGGTGAGACAGCTTCTAGAGTTCGATGTTATCCAGAGAGAGAAGCAGAGGACATGTATGACATTCCCTATTTCAGTTGGGAAGCATCAGAGGTTTGCCAATCCGCCATAGCTGCCAGCATTGCAGGTGAGGAGCTTGCATTCTACCGATTTGCCACGTATAAGAAAAGAGAAAGGTTTGATCCAAACAAGAAGGTCGGAAGGATCAAAGGAGAGAAGTTCACTCATAAGATTGACATAGAAGACTATTGGGCTAACTTGATGGACGAGCAAGCAGTAAAGAGAAGAATGTGGTCCAAAATGTCAGTGGATTTCATGAGGAAGTGTGGACTTTTCCTCATTCCTGATTAGGTATTAGATAACAAAGATCATACACACCCACATTATGAGAATGAAATGAAGAAGGCAATCCTATTGCCAAATTGGTCAGAGTCAGAAGAGATTGACCTGAATGTATTGATGAGAGAGGTCCTGAATTTTTCCCGCACATGGGTGGATATATAGATGAACAAATTAGTTGACATGGGTGTTCCCTTCACTTATGAAAGAATGAAGCTGGAAGAGTCTACTTTCGAGGATGATCAGAGGATTGTCAGTGATGTCAGGATTCATGCAAATGAAGAGAGTCAAGCTCCCAAGAGAAGGAAGAACACACCTGGAGAAGTCAAGGCCAGAGGGAGAAAGATTGAGGAGGTGAAGAAGAAACAAAAGACTATCATTCCTCCACTCATCATTCCTTCACCCCCTCCTAGTGTCTCATCAATCGAAGTGATTGAAGTAACAGAACAGAATAAGGAGACTCAACAGTGTTCCAACACAGTGATACTACCAGAGAATGCTCAGGAATTCCATGCCACAACGACATTTGCACCTCCTGAGGAGAATGATGACCAGTCGGGATCCCCTACTGTCCTTTTGGAAGTTAGCTTGGGAAATGAAGTATATGATTGCACCAGGGATAATCTTGATGATAATGAAGAAATTATCTCGGCATTGAAAGGACTTGATCGAGAAGTATGTCTCGATGATGGTATGGAGATGGCCACTATTCCTAAATGGCTGATGAGAAGTATGGAGAAAAGTAAATAGATGATAGAGGTACAGCTTATTCATGATATTGATGACTACCTAGCTAGGAGTACTAAGAAGGAGGAGCCTAAGAGAGCGGAGATTTTATCACACATAGCTAGAGATGAGATAGGAATGCGGATTGCACAGATTGCTATTCTTAGAGCAGGCATAACAGTCGACACTGCTACTCCTATGGATTTCCAGATCACTTCAGTTGCCCTTGGTCATGCATCCACAGAGCAGGAATTTCAGGAGATTGGTGACAACCTCCAAGCAATCAATGCAAAGTTAAGTAGAGCAATTGAAGAGAATGAAAGGTACAAAGAAGAAAATGTTATACTCAGAGAATATATTGCAGGGACAAGGTGTGAGAATCCCACCCTTATTTCCCCTATTGCAATTGACCATGGAATACATTCACAGTGCGAGGTAGCGAGAGGTACACACTCAGAGGTGGAAAAGTGGATTGAGAGCACAAGAAAGCAGGTAGATGATTTCCTTACTCAGTGTGTCCAAGCATATGATAAGACAACAACGCTTATATTCAGAATTCAGTATTTGGAGTTTGGGAAGAATTTCGGCCTATCCATGAGAAGACTATTCCACGCCTCCTGGCATTGAAGAAGGTTCCTAATCCTACCTTGGTCAGCGAGAACATTGTGCACTGTGGAGACATATACAATTTCCAGGGTTGGTATTGTGCATTAGCCTTGAAGAAGTCAGCTTATGAGACGCCCAATCGAGTTGTATGGAGATGGAAGGATTAATTCAGGACATTCAAATGAAAATCCTTGCCTCGATTGAGAAATTATTGGGTGTTGATGTTAGTGATGCTAGTGGTTTACACTTAGGCGAATTAAGAGACAAGATGAAATTCATGTATTTTTGCCAGTTAGACTCTTTGAAGAAGAGTCAGATTGATGACTTGGTCTCTTTGTTGATTCATGTTCATAATTCGCAGAAGCTTATGCCAGAATGGGATAACACTTTGAATGCTTGCTCGGATTTAGTGGATGTGGTTGATTTATAGCAGGATACCTTGCCTAGCATTTCCATGGAGTTAGATTCAGTATTGGCTAGATTCTTGGAGTATGCTAGGAGAGAGAGAGATGCAGGGAGGAATCTTCTAGAAGATTCCCTATATGATGACTAGGTATCTTTTCATTGGGCCATATGTTGGTGGCACCATTTTTGATGTAACCCTAATTAGGGCAATTCTAGGGTTTTGTTGGCATGATCTCGGCCGTTGATCTTAGATCAATCTGGGCCATCCATTTTGTAAGAGACTCTATATATGCCTCATTGTCTCTCATTTGTAAGAGAGAGTTTTTGTAGAATTGTTGGTATATGCTACAGCTATTTGAATCCTAATCATTGTTCAATTGTTGGTGATTTTTCTCTTCAAGTGTTGTATTTGCATTCATAGTTCTCAATTCCTCCAAGTTAGATTAGAATTTAGATTAGAATTTATTTTCATGTATGTTAGATTGAGTGGAAGATTTGTTGAATTCATTTGTGTGGAATCCTTAATCCATACCACTAGCCTCTTGCCGCTGGTAAGTGCGCCTTGTGTGGTCAACTGGAATTTGAGTAAGCATAACTTCAACTATCATTCATTCGTTGACAAGCATCAACTTGGATGGTGTCTACGTTTGATGGTGATAGCCTGAAAATCTTTAAGTATACCTTAGACGATTGCACTAAGCTTGTGTCAATACCTGATTGTGAGACCTTGCATAGTTTGATTCCACTGAATCCATTCATCATTTCCTACATTCCTAGGATTAGAGTAGATTTCCTGAACCCTATTCCTTTTGTCCTTTTTTTCAATTAGAAGTAAATCCAGAGCCTTATTGATAAATCTTAAGTTGTCAACACACCTATTCCACATCATTCATGATAATCCAAGCATTTGCGTAAGTCCCCAAAGTGAAACATAGCAATTCACATCAACCACTGAACTTACCCACTCGTCAAGATCTGACATGTAGAAACCTTGGAATCACATTAGTTGATCTCATTCTTAGCATCTGAGGTGATTTTGTTCAAGAGAGGGTAAATTACCTTGGTACTTTATTCTGAAATGTTTTGTGCATAACAAAACACATCAACAGATACTAAGGATATACTCACTTTGATATCCAATTTTAAGTATCAGCCTGTGATACTAAGGATATACTCACTTTGATATCCTTGTTGTAGTATGTGCACTGACATTAATCCGCTTACATAATGTCTACTATAACTTATCATATTACTGATATTCAAATTGTCTGATTTTCAGTTTATATGATCTTCCAAACATTTATAAGATCGTCACCTTACAATGTTAAAATACAAGTGTTCATTAACTAAAGAATCGTCATCCTTTAGGAATGAACACAGGGAAAGGTTACATACTTCATATACTCAAATATATGACCAAGAAGTTTACATAATTTTAGACATCAATTACTTTTTAACCATACCAAGATACCTCCTGAAGTGATCAATTTTCACTCTTTTTAGGGGTTTGGTGAGAATGTCAGCTGTCTGATCTCCTGTATTGACATATTCCAGTCTTATTACCTTTCTCTTTGTCATGTCTCTTACATAGTGATATGGGATCTCAATATGCTTGGATCTATCATGGAAAACTGGATTCACTGAAAGTTTAATGCAGCTCTGATTGTCACAATGAATGATAGTAGGCTTCAAACTTTCACCAAACAGTCCTACTATCAATTTCCTCAACCATACGGCTTCCTTAGCTGCCATGGATGCAGCTATATATTCAGCTTCTGTGGAGCTCTGAGCTACGGATGATTGTTTTCTACAGATCCAAGATACCATAGCTGATCCTAAGCTGAAACAGCATCCTGAAGTGCTCTTTCTGTCTATCACGCTTCCAGCCCAGTTTGAATCAGAGTATCCATGTAGGTTCAATGCAGTGTGTTCATAATGCAGTCCATAGTCCAAAGTACCTTGTAGATATCTCAATATATGCTTTACTGCAACCAAATGTAGTTCTTTGGGTTCAACCATGTGTTGGCTGAGTGCATTTACTGCATAACATATATTAGGTCTGGTATTGACTAGGTACATTAATGATCCAATAATCTGTCTGTATAATGTTGGATCTGCAAATTTGGAATCTGCTATAGCTTGTTTTAGTTTATGTAGGTTTGTTTCCATAGGAGATGACATTGGCTTACAATTCATCATTCCAAATCTCTTCAGAATGTCAATGGTGTATTTACCTTGATTTAGGTAAATACCATCTAGTTTTTGCCATACTTCTAATCCAAGGAAATAATGGAGTAGACCTAAATCCTTCATCTCAAACTCTGAAGCTAGTTCCTGTTTGCATTTTGCAATGAGATGATCTTCGCGTGTAATTAATAAGTCATCTACATATAATATGAGTATCAACATTTCACCTTTGATTATTTTGAAATACAGATTTGGATCAGCAATGTTTTTAGAGAAACCCATCTCTAATAAGTAACTGTTAATTCTTTCATACCATGCTCTGGGAGCTTGTTTTAATCCTTACAGTGCTTTCTCTAACTTGCATACATGTGTTTTAGCATTATTTACCTCAAATCCCTCAGGTTGCTCTAGATATACTTCTTCAATTGTTCCATTAAAAAATGTAGTTTTTACATCGATTTGATGAACTTTCCTTCCTTTAGATGCTGCTATAGCCAGGATTGTTTTGACAGAAGTGTATCGTGCAACAGGTGCAAATGTTTCTTCATAGTCAATTCCTTCCTTCTGTGAGAAGCCTCGAGCAACAAATCTTGCCTTATGTTTTTCTATACTGCCATCAACAACATGCTTAATTTTAAAGAGCCATTTAGAAGATACAACTGATTTTCCGTTAGGTCTAGGCACAATTTTCCACACATCATTCTTTAAGATAGATTGATATTCTTCTATTAGAGCCTCTTCGGCACCTTGAAGGTTCAACATTTATGAGGTCTGTCATTAGAGTGACATAGCTAGAGAACTTTGAAGGTCTTTTGCTTTCTCTAAATGTTCCTCTAGGTGCTGCAAAGGATTCTGCTTCCTGTACTGTTTTACTGGCCCATAGTGGTCTCTTCCTGGGATTCTCTGTTGTAGTGTTCTCAAGTTCCAAGGTGTTATCCTCAGGATGCTCCCTCTGAGTTTCAGAAAGAGAATCTTCTTCAAAATTAATGGAATTAGTTGGGTTTTCAGGTGTGATGGAACTCCTTGTTTTGTTAATGGCTATATCTTCCTAAAATATGACATCTCTGCTTAATTCTATTTGTCTTTGACCAGGGATGAATATTCGGTAGGCTTTAGATGTTTCACTATATCCTACAAAAATCCCTTTCTGTCCAGTAGGTTCTAATTTAGTTCTTTTCTCCTTAGGTACATGAATATAAACAGGACATCCAAATATTTTGAGATGGCTAATATTAGGTTTAATTCCAGTAAAGACTTCTTCAAGAGTTTTGTCACCAATATGAGAGTGAGGACATCTGTTTTGAATGTATACAACGGTATTAGTGGCTTCTCCCCAAAGTGCAGTTTCTAGGTTCTGATCTAACAACATAGCTCTTGCCGCTTCTACTATTGTTCTATTTTTTCTCTCAGCAACCCCGTTTTGTTGAGGATTGTAGGGTACAGTGAACTCCCTCTTAATCCCAACATCTTTACAAAACTCTTTAAATACTTCTGATGTGTATTCCCTACCATTGTCAGTCCTAAGAGTTTTGATTTTCCTACCAGAGTGATTTTCTGTAATAGATTTGAACTCTTTAAATTTCCTAAGAATATCTTCAGATTCTTTACTTTTAAGGAAATAAATCCAAGTTTTCCTAGAAAAATTGTCTACAAAGATTACATAGTATAATGCGTTTCCTAGTGATGGTTCAGACATAGGCCCACATAAGTCAGAGTGAACTAGTTCTAGTACTCCTGCAAGGAAAAGAGCTTTTAGTGTTTTTCCCTAGTGCACATCCTTTACAAACATCTGAATGAATTGGCTTTAGTTTAGGTAGTCTTGTGACTAATTTCTCCATAGAGGGTAGAGCACGAAAATGTAAGTGCCCTAGTCTTCTATGTCAAATTTCCGCTTGATCTATGACTTCATGAAGTAAGGTTTGATTTGGCTCATTACACAATTCATATAGGTGTCCTTTTCTGTAACCAATCACTTGTGCTCTTTTGAAGGTGGATGTTTTTGGCCATGCCATTACCTTTCCTTCTATGAATGAGACTCTATATCCGTCATCCTCAAGTGCAGAGATAGAGACTAAGTTCCTTTTGATGCCTGGTACAAATAGTACCCTGGTGAGTTGGTTTGAGATTCCAGACTTCAGTCTGATTGTACATGTCCCGACACCTTTTACAGGATGTGCAGAGTCATCCCCTATTGTTACCTCTTCATTTGATCCCTCTTCCATTGAGTCTAGTAATTCTCTGAATCTGGTGACATGTCTTGACGATCCACTGTCTATCACCCAAGTGTTAGACTTGTTTGAAGCTTGACTTGATAGTGCTGAATATAATACAAACTTCTTAGATTCAAGTTCTGTGTTCCTCTCTACTTTGGCGAATGATGCCTGCTGTTTTACTTTGTCAGGACAATTAAATGACATATGTCCATACTGATCACATCTATGACATTGGATTTTTGACATGTCTTTCTTATGAAAGCTTTTCCCATGATGGGATTTTCTCTTCTTGAAGTTTCTCTTCTTGCCTTTCTTACGGGAGTTGGTATTCAGAATGTGGAGGTCCTCATCTTTAGTTTTGTGATTTCCCCCTTTCATTTGCCTTGATTCTTCAAGGAGACAGTCATCCCTTAGTCGATCAAATTCTGTGAATTTATCCCTTGCATTTATGCCTTGTTTGAATGATTCCCAGGATTCAGGTAATCCGTCTAGGGTAATGTTGACGTGTATTTTATACACAATCATACACAGAATAAAATACCATTAGGCATCTTATCCTCTCTTGAGAAAATAGTCTCTAACTGCTGAAGATCTGCAAAAAGGATCAGTTAGATGGACTCCAAGGTTCTTTTAGTGGGGTCTCCACGTGTGGACAAGCTTTTTAGTGGTATGATGTGATTTGCTGTTTCCTCCAAGGGGTCTTACGTATTCAAAGCTCGAAGATTTTACTAAACTAAAGGAACTTTCAAAAAAAGCAAAAGATAGGGTTTAAGAGGTCTAATCTAGCCTAACCCTACGAACGACTTAGCATGAATGAGATTTGGCAAGATTCAACCAACTTCAATTTGCCATAAGATAACAACTCAATTGAAATTAGTGCGATCTTCTAAGGTAATAATGATGTTCAATGCATCAAAGACCAAGGACACTACTACGAAGGTACATATCCTAGATACGACAATGCTTGAAGGTTAAAGACTCAAAATGTTCTCCAGTCGACCACGCAAGGCTTTCCTACAATCAGCAAGAAGCTAGTGGTTTGGATTGCGAATCTTACCAAATATCAAATCTCACACTTAGTCTTTCAAATTAACAAACTACTTTGATTGAGCGTGATTCAAGTACATCCAACAACCATGAAGATAACTTAAGAAATTTGCAACAAAACACCATAACTTCAATATTTTATTGATTTCCAAGTCATCATATACAACAATTGCTTGAATTTCTCTCTTCAAGACTCAATCTTGCTACAAAATAAGAATTACTTCTAACTTTAATCTCTCTATTTCACTCTTATCTGACTATTCGACTATTAACTATTATCAAATGAAATGAAAAATGGGGGTATAAATAGCATCCCCAGTTACAATGAAAGGTCCAGATTGAAAGTAAATCAACGGACAAGATCATGACACCTAAACCCTAATTAGGGTTTGTTACAAATGACCTCCTTTTTACTGAACAATATTAAATACATAGCCAAATATTAAATTCGGCACAAAAATCTAGGAGGTATCAACCAATGAGAAATAAGATGTCATGTCATCTGTAACAACCTTTCATCTAGAATCTTATTCCCTTTCCAATTCTCTTTCTTAGCATATGCAATGAATTTTGTCACGATTCCTTCGATTTCTGTGATTGGAATCTCGGGAAGATTCTTGATACTCTCCTCTAAGTGGATGACCTGATCGAATGCATCTAGAAGAGCTGCGTCCCAAGTAGGTTCAAGTTCCTTTGTTCTATCAATCAGGAGCATGGTGGCATACATCTGATCATACTGTTCATCTGTAACATCTGCATCCTTGCGAAAGATGATCTTGATTCTATCCTCAAATTCCTGGATATCCACATCTGTCTCGACCTCGATCCTTCTGCCAAGAATGGTACGAAGTACCTCAAATACTCTGTCCTGGATCGGATTGATCACCTCCTCAACTTGACCACATCTAACACTGATGTCCTCGAAGAGAACACTCTTTATATGAAGTAAGGTTGACCACTGAAACAAACTGTGAGAATCACCTTCTAAGATCCTCTCCCGCGTTAAAATTCTTCTGGATGTGTGTCTTATTACCTTCAAGACAGGGATGACAACGTCCTTGGTATGGGCAAATGCAGCTACTATTGCCATCAATCTGTGAATAATCTCAAGAACTTGGATAGCCTGATGAATGATCTTCGACATCCTTGTAACAAACTCTATGGCCATTGTATGAGATCTATCCATCCAACTACATGTACGCTGGACCAGGTTCCTGAATCTTTCTGCTTCATTGATCGATTGAAGGGGCAATGCTTGCACTGGTGATCTAACTGGATCCTGACGTCCCAAAGGTTCATTGATGTGACTGAAATAAGTCCTCCATGCACCGACCTCTCTCTCAAGCTTTCTATTCTTTTCTACTTCTTCTCTAAGCTTGTCCTTCAATGCCTCAAATGTGTCGGTGGCATCATCTAAAGTCTGCTCTGCTGTGGATGGTCCTAACTCAATAGTCTGTATATGATAGTCTTCTGCTAGGATCTCACCCTCATATTTGTCTGCTGCCGGTGTAGCTATCTGCAGTTTTCTAGATCCAGTCTCATCTCGAATCATCTTGGACATCTTTGTAGCCTTCTTCTTCTCTGTTGTCATATGTGAACGTCCAACAAGGCTCTCTAAATCAATTGCACTGTCCTCGTCCTCAATTATGATCACCCTAGTCAATCTTTCCTTCAACCAATCTGGGATATTCGATCTTGTCTCTTGAACTTGAATTTCTTTATGTACTATTTCTTCTTGTCTGGGAGGAGATGTTACTTCATTATCTTCTTCTAAATCATAGTCTTGGAGAGATCCATCTGACGAAACATGCTGTGCCTGTCCTTCTTCCTGTCTGTCATTCTGTACCATCGACTCCATGGACTCTTCCACTCGAACTGTTCTATTCTCTGGTCTGGAAGAAGTACCTGGTGCTTGATCTTTGTTGGCACCTTGCTTTTTCTTGGAAGACTCTTTCTTTTCCGATCTTTCCTTTCTCTTCGAACCTCTCGAATGGAGATTGCCCTCACTGGCACATCGAAGGTTACCTTCACCTGAATTCCTAGGATTAGGATTGCCTTCACTAACACTTGCTCCACCTTGGGCTGGTTTCTCTTCCAAAGTAAAAGACATAGCTATGCCTTGTTCCCTCAACTTCTGATGCTGAACGTCTACCCATCTGCGAGTACAAGACAAGACTGGTGCCATCAAATCATCTAAATCCACGGCCTCGGGCTCATTCCAATTCAAACTTATTGTTTTGCTTTCTCTATCATATGAAGACTGGATGTGCCTGCCATTGTCCTGAGCTTGGTCGGCCACTCTGTAAATCCTGCATTTCCTGATGAAATCCAAAGGCAATCTAGAATGTATCTTTCGTTTTACTTCGAGATCATCTAAGAGGTTCATCATAAAATCTTCAATTTGGTGCTCATGCTTAAATCTTCTACCGACCGTCTCCTCTAAATGTCCATGTGGATCAAAGCTCTCTCTCCAAGCAAAAGATGAAAAAGAATACAAGGCTAACTCCTTCTCTGCGTCATCCATGGCTAAGACATTAGGACATACCTCAACTGAATTACCCAAAATAATAGGTACCTGAACTCCATTCTGATGTCTGTGTCTGAATGCCTTCACATACACTGCCAACTGCCTTGTTACTTCAAGTAACACAATTCTGTCTGTCGGGTACCTCGGCAACATGTATGGAGGTAAAGGACATCCATGCACTCTAATGTAAGTGAACTTGGGAAACTGAATGAACCAAGCACCGTACCTCTTGATGAACTCCTGGGCGTCCTGAGATAATCTGTTGTGAATCCCTCCTTGCAACGTCCTTGTGATGTTCATCGTGAAAGTATCATTGACTAACTTGTAGTTCTTCCTTGGTGGATGATGCAAGTAGGTATAGGATTCACAAGCTCTGACCTCGTCGGGTCCTCTTCCAATCACTCCTCTGTGGGGTAGTCCTGCGTACTCAACGCCCCTGATTAAGGCATAGATGACGTATGAACTCATGTGGAAGGACTTAGTAGCCCTGAGTCTTCTCAACTGTATGTCTAAGCAATGGCTAATTATTCTAGCCCAATGTATCGTACCCTTTCCTTGAACAATCACCTGGATGAAGTAAAACATCCACTTCTCAAAATAGAAAGCATGAGGTGCTCCTGTAACTCTGTTGAGCATGGCAATCAAATCTCTGTATTCCTCCTGGAAATCAATCCGGTGCGGTGTGTTCGGTACTTTGCTCAGACGGGGACGACTCTTGAGTAGCCAGTTCTTGTTGATTATGCTTAGGCAAGCATCTGGATCATCATCGTACACTGATCTGGCTCCTTCAATGCTCTTGTATATCATGTCCCTGTGCTCTGGAAGATGGAAGGCTTCACTTATAGCTTCCTCTGAAAGGTACGCCAAAGTGTTTCCCTCATTGGACACAATTGTCCTGGACTGTGGATTGTAGTGACGGGCACACTCGATCATCAACTCGTGGCACTGAATAGCTGGAGGAAAACCGGCCGCCTTGATGATGCCACTCTCTATAATTCTCCGGGCGACAGGTGATGGCTTGCCGATGTAAGGGACCTCTCGAAACTTCTTCGTGCTAAAGTTCCCCAAGTTGGTATCTCCAATGTTGCTCCACTTTGACACGATCTTGGTCTCCACCTCTTCGATCTTCTGATCTTCTTTCATGAGAGCCGAGCGGCTGGTGGATGCTCCCGCCTTTGGGGTCGCCATACCTACACAACATTTCATTATAAGAAATAGATTTTGCAATAAATAACGGTGAATAAGAGAGACAAAGTTTTTAGGAAACCTCATGATAAGTCTCTAGAGTTATCATTTCCTAAAAACAACGATTGAGCTAAGAGAAATTCAAAAATCAAAAATTCAAAATTTGGAATATGACGATGAATGAATAAAGCAATAATAATAAATCGCCATACCTCAATAGAGAGCTAACTCTAGAATGCAAAAACAAAATTCGCCTAGGCAAAATTTGAGGTATAAAATAGTCTTCAATGTGGTCTCCTCAAAATTGACTTTGCCACCTCTGGAGTGAACGTGATCTTCAAGTATCGCCTTAGACGTGGTCTTAAATGATCTTCAAATTTGCCTTTGACAAATTGCTCAAACAAATCCTCCAAGTCTTTAGCAAATTCGTCTTAATGTATCCTCAAGTTCGCATTTGATGTGGTCTTCAAATTCGCACCACCCTGGATAACTAAGCGCCACCCTTGGTCTTCAACGTAATTCGCACTCCACACAAGATGATATTAGCGCCACCTTTGGTTTGAAATCGCAACACCTTTGAACACACTTCGCACTATATTCGCCTCCTCTTAATTCGCATGAAGAAAGGTAAAAATGATTATGTGAAAATGAAATCTTTCACCCTTCATATATAGCGCGCTCATCCTTTCACCCCTTAGGCCGACTTGCTTAATAAAACCATTTTTTAAATGATTTGCAATAAAATAACAAGGCCGACTTGCTTAATTGGGCGCTCCAAATCGATTTTATATTAATTAATTAATTAATTACTAATGCCTTGCGTTTTTTAAATGTTAATTTCGATTTTAAATAAAGGCAAAAAATAATTAATAAAAGATAACGCCATATTAAATGCTAAATAAAATGGATATTCAAATTTTAAATTGATTTAGCATTTGAGGAAAATTCGAATTGCTTACTTGGCGCCAAAACTATGAAAACAAAGGGGACGTACCTCATCGCCCTGGTCCCTTGGAGAGGGACAGGAGCGATCCATTATTTGGTCTGGATTTTTGCATTTTTTACGTCTAACTCCTTCATCTCCACGTTCAATATTGATCATCATGATAGGTTCTTCGAATTTGATCATCTTGCATGTGTGCTTAAGGGCCTCTTTAATGCTCATCGCCTTGGTCCTTGTCCAAAGGACAGGAGCGATCTTCTAATTTCCTCGTTCAATATTCATCTTTGTTCCTCGATCTTTCATTATTGGCGAATAACATCCTTTGTTCGTGTCTTTTGCGCTTATTCCATTTGTCTTCATTATGTGTTTGGATGCATTAAAGGGATCATCGCCCTTGTCCCTTGGAGAGGGACAGGAGCGATCCACGTTTTCTCCTTAACCTTGGCAAGTTTAAACTTCAATCTTCGTTGTGATGTCTTCCAAACGATGTCCCTTACCTTGCTTAACCTCGCCTTGCCTCGTTTTTGAAAGAATATGCGTGCTTTTGATGATATTGCCCTGGTCCTTGCCCAAAGGACAGGAGCGATGTGAGCTTTTACCTTGATTGGCAATGTTTGGACGTTCAACACTCTTGCGAATTATCTTCAAACGATGCCTTGGACCATATGCTATCTTATGACGTCTTGACTTAGTTTAAATTTGAAGCAAAACGAGGAATCCAAAGCAAATCGCCCTGGTCCCTTGGAGAGGGACAGGAGCGATATAGTCTCCATGCTCAAAATGATGATCATTTTACGTTCAAAACCCTTGTATATCATCCTTTTATCATACCATGGACCCTCTAAAACATTGCAACATCTTGTCCTTACGTAAATTTTGCATGAAATGACCAATGCATTCAACATCGCCCTTGTCCCTTCCTGAGGGACAGGAGCGAACTAGGCTATAGGGTGTCAATCTCTTCATTTTAACGTCCTTTGAGTGTTTGCGCACGATGAAGACGCCTTGAAATGTCCCTCGCCACCTTGTCTTGACTTGTGTCGACCTTGAACTTTGGAGGAACGACCTTGAACTTGCGTAGGAAGTATCATCACCATTGTATCGCCCCGGTCCCTTGGAGTGGGACAGGAGCGATCCTTCCCTTGTGGCCACTATCTCACTTTGCCAGGTTCCAAGTTTATATTCAACGGACTCGTCCTTCTTCACTCTATTCGTCCATGCCTTGACATCGTCTGTAACTTTGCAAGGAAAGCAATTATATCAAAAATCGCTCTGGTCCCTTCCTGAGGGACAGGAGCGAGCTAGGCATGTAACACTGTTATGGACGTCCCAAAAATCTTCAATTTATATTCAACGCATTTATCTCATGTTTTCCCTTGTTTTTGAACGTAAACTTGCCTTGACCTTTGTCTGGATTTTGCATAATGAAGGAAATCGCTCTGGTCCCTTGGAGAGGGACGAGAGCTACAAGGTACCTCGCCCTGGTCCCTTGGAGAGGGACAAGAGCGATTTAGTCAATATAGGTCATTCTCCTTCGTTTTTGCATCTCAAATTATATTCATTTGGCAAAGCATCTTCCTTCGGACCCTTTCAAATTGTTAAGTTTTCAAAATCTTGCAAGGACAAGGCGAAATTTGAATTGTAGCTCCGGTCCTTCACTGAGGGACAGGAGCGATTTTCCTCCTGGAGGCATTTCTGTGCTCATGAAAATCTTCAATTTATATTCAATGGAAAGATATCGCCGTTCTCCATCGCTTCCAACTTGAAATTTGTCTGGACTCTGCAGGGATGATGAGATATTTGAAAATGAGCTCCCGTCCTTCACTGAGGGACAGGAGCGATTTTGCTCCTACAGGCCAAAATAACATGATTTTTCACATTTTAACACTTCACGAGGTGGGAACAAATCAATCCCAATGCCCAGGATCAAAATCAAAAAAGGTCAAAATTTGATCAAAATATTCAATCGGACAAAAATTCACATTGACTGTCAACACTTAGACAAATTCAAGCTCTGCATTAACATTCCAATTGAAAATTAGACCATTTTGGCGAATTCATTGCATTCAAAATTTGCATCCTAGAAAAGGAAGCTCAAAAGCTCTCAAAAACGACTGGATTTTGGCCTGAAAAGACAAAAATTAAAACCCTAAGGCTTGACCCTAAATCCAGACGACTAACCGACTAACAAAACCCTAAAAACGAAAGCAAAAGCGAGCGAAAAACGAGCAAAAAGAGGGGGTCCCCATTTGCGATGGGGCGATGTGTGAAATGGTCACAACAGGTAATCATTGATAGTTCTTGCTTCTCGACTTGATAAGTAAACTTCGCTTTTAGTCTATTCGGATCTTAAGTAGATAGGCTCTGATACCATGTAAATGTAAATAGACTGTGATGACTTTCAGAACAATCAGAATTCTGAGACAATGAATTTATACTGTTATTGTTTGATATGAAGAAATATAAAACTGATTTTAATGTCTTATCAGTTTGCCTCCATAGATACGAAGACCAACCAATTATATGTATTCTCCCTTTCACCGCATGTATCGTGCTTATTGTCTTATTCCATAATGGGAGGCGGATATATATCTTATGTCTTCATTGGATCGTGCCTCCACAGGGGGGTCGCGATCCTATGTGGAACCACGTGGTTCCACATAGGGTCGTGACCCCTGTGTGGAGCCACGATCCTTCTACACCGGCGGTAATTACTTTAAACCAAACATTACATTTAATAAACTAATATGTTAGTTTAATACTAACTTAATTAAATCCCAATAAATTGCAAGTAACATAAAATCGAATTTCTGGGTGCTTTTAATCAGATACGATTTTGTTTAGAGTTGCGACTGAGACTAATTTTAACAGAACTTGTTTATTTTGTATCTTTCAGTAAAAGAAATGTAGCTTTAAAGATTTTGGGTGATTTTATAGCTTTGTACTTTATTGAAGCATTGAGAGTATAAGTTCCTTTATATTTTTTTATTTAGTTTTCTTACTGTAATTCATGTTTTTCTGACATATTGCAATCCAATTTATCTAATTCTTTTTATTTTGTCAATCATGTATGTATAACTTATGACAGGTAGCTCTATTTGAACCTGAAACCAGGGATACGAACCGAGATTGCTGGAGTGTTGCATTTGGTAAAAAATTCACACTTCAAATGTTTGTATATTCTTCTGTTTGGATATCTTTCCTAAAAATTAGCAGTTTGTGGTTTGCATAATCTTATTTCTGTATGTATCATTTATTAGTGTGGTTTTTCAATCGGTAGTGGGGTAATAGATTGGGAAAGTACAACATTCTGGCTGTCTGAAAATATTTGCTATGATAGAAAAATGCTTTCTCCCAGTACCTTGTGGATATTCTTGAACTGGAAGAAGAAAAGCTCCTGTTTAGAGTTACAATGAAACTTGTGTTTTAGTTTTTCCATACTGTTGGAGAATCCTAAAAACTTATGTTTAGAATTCTGATGGAATTTATGTTAGTCACTCATAAGGGGACTTTAGATGCTATGTTTCATCTTTCTTGAATATCATTCACGTGGTCGATCAAATTGAACATTAGTTATATTTTTGTTTTAGGCTTCTCTATCCTGGTAAGAATTAGTAGTAGTATTCTTCATTTTCCTATTCATACGTGCATTTGTATAAGAAAATGAATGAGATGGTTGAAATCCTAGAACAATGAGCTCATAGCACTATTACTACTACGGATGACCTCATAACACTTTATTAATATAGACATTGGATTTTGTATGACTCATCTCATTTTGGAATGCCTTGTTACAGCTTGTAATATTTCAATGATAGAATCTCATTGTATGGTTGGTTGAATATTTTGTGGTAGGCTGTTACAAAGTTCACCGAATTTCTTTGTAAAAATTCAACACTCAGCTAACTTAATTTAAAAAAAATTCTGGTTTAAAGCTGCCTGAAAAATTTGTATAATAATGATTTTCATAATGAAATGCTACAATGTGCTCCAGGGTTTTGATTTTTATTGAAAAATGTGGAACATTCATGTCCACCATAGTTTCCATTAGAGTTTCTTTTGTTTTGTTTTAGATTATAGTTAATGTTGTGATTTCTTTGCCCTTTTGCATTGAGATTCATTGCTTTTGTCTCTTTATTTGCTTACTGTTGTCACGTATGTATTCTGTGGGTGTGTCTCAACTTACTTTGGGTCTGTAGGGTTGTGCCAACGAAGAGGCAAATTCTTTTGTGTTTGCTAGTGTATCCTTGGGCCTGATTTGACTGTGCCACAGATTTCAGCATGGTTTTTGCTGCTAAATTTTTAGCCCTTTTTCCTGTTGAAGCTTAAGGCCATTGATCATGAACATCATTTGGTAGTTGTGATGTTTCTTTAGCCACTTTATTTCATCTAGGTTTAGGTTTTGCCATTTCTATCACATCAATAAGATTATGCTTTAGTTTGGATTTTTATTGTAATTAAAATTTATTAATAGTTGGTTTTCATGACATTTTGTTATTAGTAAATTTTTTATTGGGTTTTAGTTTTTTATTCTATTTTATTTTTACCTATTATGTTTACTTTCTATTTCATTTATTTTTGTATCGTTTTATTTTTTGATAGTTTTATAATATATTCCATATATTTAAACATTTTAGCAAGGTCTAGAAATGTTTATTATTTTATATATTTTGAACTTAATCATGTTTTTTGAAATTGACTTTTGTCCACCAATGAACTTTATTCTGAATATTTTCCTTGCTGAACTTGAAAATGAACACAAGCTTTGAGACATGATGGATATATGCTCATGTAATAATCACCCCAATTTTTTTTTTTTAAATCATTCAACTGAAATTAAGTTGCAATGCAATGGCCTTGTCACTTTTTGATCATCCAGCTCCTGAGATGGGCAAGGTGAGAGTATACTGTGTATAGAACCACACAATCTATCTAGAAGCAGCAAATGTGTATTCTAATCAATTGAAGCGCACAAGGTGGCATAGATAGCCAAACTTCACTTCTCCAGTGGAGTGTATTATGCAAGAATTGAAAGGAAAACACTTAAATGCTTGTTCAGTGAAGTGTGCAGTTACAATGAACACATGAACTTCTCAATTATTTTGCAGAGTATGGAATTACATAATACAATAACTTCCACTTATTCCATGGTGACTACAATTACAATGACCATAGCTACTTCCACTTATTTAGCGGTGAGTGCAATAACAACAATCACAATCACTTTTCATGTAATGTCCCGTAATTAGTTACACTCTAAATTAACTTAAATTCACCAAATCTAAATAGGTAATCAAGTTTATGGAAGTACCTTTAGTACACTGATTCCCCGCATACACAAAATTAGAGAACACTTATGAAGTAATACTCAGAAACTGAAACATATATTAAAGAGATTAGGATGAGTGATACAGTTACCTGCTGAAAGCCTTCAAATGAGTTAATTATCATAAAATCAGATTATAGATGAGTTTCTCATTCTTTGTTATTCCAGCCTTAGTGAACTAGGATAGGTTGGTTTGATAGGGTGCCCAAGAAACCCTCAACCCTAGGCCCAAGAGCGGATGCTACATCCCTCTTGGCCCCATGTGGCCTCTTGCCATCCAGATGGGGTGGTGTACCCAGTGAGGTGTATTATCACCGTTCCCCTTATCACAGCCACCTCCTCTCTAAAGCCCAAGAGCAGATGCTGCACCCCTCTTGGCTCCATGTGGCAGGTTTTAAGCATCCACTATGGAGTGGCATACCTAAGAGAGGTTCCCTTATATACAATGAGCAATCTTGTTTATGATATTCCAATGAAATTATATTTAATGTCCAATTCAGTCCATCACTGATATACAGTTACTATAACTGTTTATACTTAATATTGTTATCACAAGTTCCATTATATTATGTAAGTGAATATGCCATCATTTCATTATAATTGTTACGTTGTCCCTTATATTATCAGCACTACATTGAAATACAGTATTATTCCAGATTATAAATAGATTTTGGTGGTATTATCCATCCTTATATCGTGTTAATGAAATCTATCTTAATTAAGATCGTATGTGGCAATTTAGTTTCAACAATATAAATGACTTTAAGATAGGAATGTATCAGCTGTTATGCTGCAATGCTAAATCAGAATCCTCACATACCTGTTGCTGTTCTGTTGTGACGTCTTCACACATCGTCCCATTGCAAATGTGGACCCCCACTTTTCACTGTTTAGAGTAGAAGTTTTGCCTGATTTCTTGGTGTTTGCCTTTGCTTATGAGAGGGTTTTTGAATTTTGAACGGGATCATGTGTTTAAAATGTCAAATATTAGAGTGATCCTGAGTTTTGCCTAAGTCTAGGGGTTGCCTTAGGGTTTTGATTTATTCTTGCTAAGTGTTGAGTTTCAATTTTGCCTTGACATTTGAGCGTAAATACGTGTTATGAATGTCAAAAGGTCAATATTCCAGACTAGAGGTGTTTTTCCCCTCATATGCCTGACTACACATGATTTTCCCCATTCAAAATCCAGACTGGACATGGATTTCCCTTGGAATCCAAACATACCCTATATTTCCCCCATTCAAAATCCAGACTAGGGGCGATTTCCCACCAGGATGATTAGATTTTGTCTAAGTGTTGGGAATTTCCCTGACTACCATCGAATTTGCCCCAAGGAGTGTGGATGAAGTTGCGGATGACTTAAGTGAGGATACTGTTGACGTGTATTTTGTACACAATCATACACAGAATAAAATACCTAAAGGCATCTTATCCTCTCTTGAGAAAATAGTCTCTAACTGCTGAAGATTCACATAAAGGATCAGTTAGGTAGACTCCAAGGTTCTTTGATGTAGGGTCTCTACGTGTGGACAAGCTCCAGTGGTATGATGCGATTTGCTGGAATCACAAGGGGACTTACATTGAACTTCCGATCTGCTTTGCTGGACACAGGCTCTTACTAACTTAGATTTGAAAAAAATGGAAAAAGGATAAGGGCGAAGAGAGGATCTAATCCTAATACTAAGAATGTAGGAGCAAATGATTTGATTTTTGACAAAACTCTAACTAGATCTTGTTTTGACATCAATGGAACATCTACACAAGACTAGTGCGATCTTCTAAGGGAGCTTTATGATGTTCAAATCATCACCGCAGGCATAGATACCATCCAAGTTGATGCATATCAATGAAGAGGCGACAAATTGAAATTGAGCTTAAGCTGAATGATTCCAGTTGACTACGCAAGGCAAGTCTGCAATCAACAAACTGCTAGTAGTATGGATGTACGAATTCCACCATCAATCAATCACACTTCCTCCATTCATCTAATTATCTACCATCTAAGATTGAAGACTTCAACAAGAAACCATGCAAATTGCAAGAAAACGACATATTTCACCATTACTTCAATGAAAATGGAGTTTGTTTACAATCAATGGCAACAATTTCTTGCCTTGTCCTCCTATTCTACTCTAATTGCTATTCTATCAACTATATTCTAACTCTTCCAACTATTTACAACTCTCTCTAATCATCTAAAATTCACCTTTACAAAATGAAATGCCTGGGCTTATATAGTGCCCACAATACAATTTGATGGCTTAGATCAATTCAAGATTAATGGCCAAGATTTTACAATGAAAACCCTAATTAGGGTTTGTTACAACCATTACATAACATTTAATGCTTGACCAATGATAAAATTGTATTGCTTAGACACATGTCCCTTCTAGAAAAATCGACCAATGGATAGCCGGGGTAGGTACATCGAAGTTTGTGCCACCTTCCATGAGTTAAGTACATTGAATCTGGACATGCTGAGGTGGACTTCACTGACTGGAGGAGTGATGACTGGGATGCCACCTCATCTGACACTTGAAGCTTGCTAGATATTCAATTTGATGTCGTTGAGAGGCTATCTTTAATTAACTCTTGTTCTAACTCCTTTTGTCCTTGGTGTGCAGGATGATGTACCTCGCCTTGGAACGCTGGATTGGAAGAGGTCGCCCTTGTCTTGGCTTGATCGTCCTGGCGAAGACCGTCCTTGATCCGGCTTGATTTTCCTTGAAGAGACCTCCATTTGACGCCTACACAACATTTCAAAATTAGTAACATGATTTTGCAATGAATAGATAGAGAGCAAATTTTAGGAAACTTAATGATAAGTCCTTTATTAATCATTTCCTAAAAACGACTCTTGAGCTAGGAATTCAAAATTTCAAAATTTCAAAATCTAAGCTATGACGATCAACAATCAAAATCAAAACAATAAATCCATATCGCCATACCTCACTAGAGAGCTAACTCTAGAATGCAAAATGAGGAATTTGCCTAGGCAAAATTTGAAATAAGATGGTCTTGATGTGATCTTCAAAAGAACGTTCCTCATATCAATTTCGCCACCCTCCAAGTCTTGGACGTGATTTCCTCTTCAAGTTAGCAATTTCGCCATCTTTGATATGTCTTTGACGTGATTTCCTCTTCAAGTTAGCAATTTCGCCATCTTTGATATGTCTTTGACGTCCTAGGCAACTTCGCTCAAATGGAAACTTCAAGTTCGCCTCTCCTTTGGATAGTAGTTTCGCACCACCTTTGATTGAATTCGCTCCTCTTCTTGAATGATAATTTCGCCCTTCCTTTGTATGAAATTCGCTCCTCTTTTGCCTTCTCCAAGTTGCATATGAGAGATGATAAATGATGATGTGAAAATGAAATAAACACCTTCCTTTATAGGCGCTCACCTTCATATTGACCTTAGGCCGACTTTTTGCAAAATATAGCAATTAAAACGATTTTTAAATAAATAATAAAGACCGACCTTGACAAAATAAACCCAAGCGCTCCCTTTTGATTTTTATTAAATTAATAATTAATTATTAAATGCCTTTATTTTAAATTAATAAATTTCGATTTTTTACAAAGGCAAAAAATAATTAATAAATACATACCATGCGCTATTTAAATGCTTTTAATTAAATATCGATTTTTTTTCTAGCATTTAAATAAATTTAAAAAATGTGTTTTAAGCGCCAAAATGAAAAAGTGAGAAGATACGTACCTCATCGCCCTGGTCCCTGACTGAGGGACAGGAGCGATCCATCAATTTGGTCATGATTCTTGCAATTTTTATGTCCAAGGTCTTCATCCTTACGTCCAAATCGCCATTTTAGCTGGGTCCTTTGAGTTAGATTGACTTGCATGTGTGAATGAGTGCCTTTGGATGTAATATCGCCCTGGTCCCTTCCTGAGGGACAGGAGCGATCTAAGTTTTTTGCTTGAAATTCTCCATTTTGGTACGATCCTTTCCTTGTATCATCTTCCAAATGCCATTTAAAACCTTGTGCGTCCTTGTCTTAACGTGATTTTCAAAGAATATCATGTGTTTTGCCTAACATCGCCCTTGTCCCTTGGAGAGGGACAGGAGCGATCTCCATGTCTTCACGTTCATCTTGTATCTTTGACCTTCGAACTTCCATTGTAGGGCGAACAACACCTATGCTCATTCCTTTCGCGCTTATTCCATTTGTCTTCATTATGTGTTTGGACGTATTAAAGGGACCATCGCCCTTGTCCCTTGGAGAGGGACAGGAGCGATCCACGTTTCTCCTTGACCTTGGCAACTTTCAAACTTCGATCTCCTTTGCAATGTCCTTCAAACGTCGTCCTTCGCACTTCCTAACCTCGCTTCGCCTTGATCTTTGAAGGAACGTGAGTGTTTTGATAGTATCGCCTTGGTCCTTGTCCAAAGGACAGGAGCGATGTGAGGCTTTTACATTATTTGGCGATGTTTGGACGTTCAAAACCCTTGCGAATTATCTTCAAACGATGCCTTGGACCATATGCTATCTTAGGACGTCTTGACTTAGCTTGATCTTGAAGCAAAACAAGGAGTCCAAAGCAAATCGCCCTGGTCCCTTGGAGAGGGACAGGAGCGATCTAGTCTCCATGCTCAAAATGATGATCATTTCACGTTCAAAACTCTTGTTTATCATCTTGTTGTCATACCATGGACCCTCCAAGACGTTGCGAACCCTTGATCTTACGTAAATCTTGCATAAAATGGCCAATATATCCAACATCGCCCTGGTCCCTTCCTGAGGGACAGGAGCGAAGTTCATCATTGCGAGCTTGTTCTTGTTTTTACTAACTTGCAATTATCTCCATTACGTGAAATGACGTCCTTGTCCTTTGAAATCGATGCCTTAATGGAAATATCGCTCTGGTCCCTTGGAGAGGGACAGGAGCGATCTGGGTCTTAGAGTGCACATTCCTTCCATGTGATGACCTTTACAACCTTGCGCTTGATGGAAATGCTCTAAAATGTCTTCGCCACCCTTCGTCTTGACTTGGATCGGCCTTGAACCTTGGAGGAACGACCTTGAACTTGCATAGAGAGTATTATCATCATCATCGCCCTGGTCCCTTGGAGAGGGACAGGAGCGATCCTTCCCTTGTGGCCACTATCTCACTTTGCCAGGTTCCAAGTTTATATTCAACGGACTCGTCCTTCTTCACTCTATTCGTCCATGCCTTGACATGATTTGTAACTTTGCAAGAAAAGCAATTATATCAAAAATCGCTCTGGTCCCTTCCTGAGGGACAGGAGCGAACTAGGCATTTAACACTAGTATGGACGTCCCAAAAATCTTCAATTTATATTCAATGCATTTATCTCATGTTCTCCTTTGTTTTTGAACGTAAACTTGCCTTGACCTTTGTCTGGATTTTGCAAAATGAAGGAAATCGCTTTGGTCCCTGGGAGAGGGATGAGAGCTACAAGGTACTTCGCCCTGGTCCTTTGGAGAGGGACAGGAGCGATTTAGTCAATATAGGTCATTCTCCTTCGTTTTTGCATCTCAAATTATATTCATTTGGCAAAGCATCCTCCCTTGGACGTCCTCAAATCATTAAGCTCTTGAAATCTTGCAAGGACAAGACGAAATTTGAATTGTAGCTCCGGTCCTTCACTAAGGGACAGGAGCGATTTTCCTCCTGGAGGCATTTCTGTGCTCATGAAAATCTTCAATTTATATTCAATGGAAAGATCTCGTCGTTCCCCATCACTTCAAACGTAAAATTTGTCTGGACTCTGCAAGAATGATGAGATATTTGAAAAAGAGCTCCCGTCCTTCACTGAGGGACAGGAGCGATTTTGCTCCTACAGGCCAAAATAACAAGATTTTTCACATTTTAACACTTCACGAGGCGAAAACAAATCAATTCCAATACCCAGGATCAAAATTCAAAAAAAGTCAAAATTTGGTCAAAATATTCAATCGGACAGAAATTCACATTGACGGTCAACACTTAGACAAATTTAAGCTCTGCATAAACATTCCAATTGAAAATTAGACCATTTTGGCGAAATCATTGCATTCAAAATTTGCATTCCAGAAAAGGAAGCTCAAAAGCTCTCAAAAAACAACTGGATTTTGGCTTGAAAAGGCAAAATTTAAAACCCTAAGGCTTGGCCCTAAATCCAGACAACTAACCAACTAACAAAACCCTAGAAAAAGCAAAGCGAAAACGAACAAAACAAGCAAAAAACATGGGTCCCCATTTGCAATGGGGCGATGTGTGAAAACGTCACAATAGATACCTGATGACAATCGATTTTTCACCAGAGCTTTTCATGATGGCTTTTTGTGGATTTTAGTGCGGATAGTGATTTTAGACTTGGTGCGAATTTCCACCAAGTGCAAATTGAAGATTTTTAAGTTTGGATAACTGTCCAGACAGGGGTCGATTTTGCCCCAAAGACGTTTTTAATGATTTTTAATAAGTTTTCATTGGGATTTTTATCCCAACATGGGGCAATTTTCCCCCCAAGGGTCAATTTTGATCTAAATTTTAAAATATTTTAAATAAATTGACCCAAAATTAATTGTTTTTGCCAAGTGTTGACGATTATTTAAAAAGTTAAAAAGAATTATTTAATGATTTGTAATGATCATTTAATAATTAATTATTTTTCTAATGCAAATCAATTTTCCTAGGTAGGCTATAAAGGCAAAGTTTTATCCCACATTGCTTGTGTGGTGAAGTTTCAAGGTGAAAATGTGTTTAAGTATGCTTGCTTAACATTAAAATAACATTATAAGTTGTTGATGTGACAGTTAGGTGGCTGATTGAGGGCAGATTGGAGGTCCCAGCTAGGCGATTTTTGCCCAAGTGTCAAGTTGACACCATTGTTGGAGTTGAAGTTGAAGTTGAAGTTGCAGATTTGAAGGAAGAGTTTGCTCAATCAGACTTGGGCACCATGATTGGAGAGGAGCTACAACATGTTTAATGGCTGATTAAGCCACATATAGCGATTTTGGGAGATGGCGCCATGATTGGAGGGGCTGCGATTATGTTTGTGAGGCAGATTGCCCTTCATTTTGGGTGATTTTTGTGATTCTCTTAAGGTCCATTGTTGCTGGGAGGCTGCCATTACACTCAGATCAGAGTTTGATGCCATTTCTGGAAGTGATTCAGACACCATTGTTGGCTGGAACCTTCATTTCCAGATTTGACTTTTCACTCCCAGCCATCATCACACTTGGGCGATATTGTTTGGAAGTCATTTTAGAGTGGTTTGGAGGCATTTTCTGAGTACACCATTGCTGGTGTAAAGTCTGAAGCTCCATTTTCAGGTTGTCTTCAAACTTATTCTTCATTTCCAACCACCTCTACACTTGGGAAATTTCACTTGTGCATTGTCCTTATTTGGGAGCATTTTCTGAGCACTCCATTGCTGATCTAAGTCTGAAACTTCACTTTCAGATTTGTCTTCAAACTTAGATATTTTTACCAGTCCTTTGTTTGTGCCGAAATTTGACAAACTTCACTTTGGGAAGGTGAAATCCATCAAATATAGGTGTTTCCTATGACTGCGACAAGTTTAAATGACTGATCTATTGAAGTTGCAGGTTGTCTTCAGACATTGGGCAGCCATTGTTGGACCTTGGAAGGGTGTCTTCAGACTTTAAGAACTAAAAATCAGACTTTTCCACACCCTTTTCCAAGCATTTTCAGAATTGTGGTATACTTCCGAGCACCAATTTTGATATTTTTCTGAGTATGCCAGGTTGTCTTCAGACTGAAACTTCTTTTCCAGCCACATAGTTGTGCCTAGATGTGACCATTTCTGAGTTTTGAGGGGCAAAATAATTCAAGTGCAAGCATGTGACATGGCTGTGACCACTTCCAACCACTGATTTTGATCATTTTCAGAGTGCCTTTAGACTTTTTGGAGCCATTTTCAGACTTTCAGAGGGTGGATTTAGACTTAAGAATTAGAAATCAGACTTCAATACACCATTTTTTGAGTATTTTCAGACATTGGAGGGCGTATTCAGACTCAGTCCTTAGAAAATCAGACTTTTATTACATCTTTGATATAAAAAATTAGTCACTTTTTGAGTATTTTCAGACCTCCAAGTGATATTTTCAGACCTGGACATTCATTTTCGGGCACCAAATCATACATTTTCTAAGTTTACAGGGGTGTCTTCAGGCTTATTTGTTGTGATCAGACTTGAATTAAGTCTGAAAATCAGGTTTTCTTGAGGAGAATTTTCCAGATTTCAATCCGGACCTTCATATTTTCCAGAATTGGTGTTACAATTTTCTAAGATTACCTATCACATGTTGGGACAAATGTCGGGAACAAAGTCCCTATGAGGTTTGGATTTCCATTCCATTAAAGGATGATCCAATCGGACAAAGTTTTCAAGGACAATGAGTCCGGATGGTGGTCGGATTTCCACTGAAGGGCGGAATTACAAAGGAAGGAAGTTATTCAGATAGGCATCAAATTTCCACCAAGTGAAGAAATGGACAAGGATAATGCGGATGGTTTTGAGAAGTGATCCGTCCATATGCGGATGGATTTCCCACCAAGGTTGAAATTTGGTTTATCATACTCGTGTTTGATTCAATGTTTATTTGTTTTGTAGGATTGTTACAATGAAGGGAAGATCAACACTTAAAAGATTGGATGAGGATTTCCGGACAGAGATTATAGAAGGTGAAGATGAGGACTAGATCAATCATGAAGAGGACTTCACCTTGATGATGAACAAATGAAGGAAAGCAAGTTCAAGACATGAGCACAAAGGATTTCACATTATGAAATCCGGAACTGCATCAAGAGTTTTTAGTATCCAAGTGCACCAAGGAAGGAAATATTTTAGGATTCCAAGATTGGGAAAATTTTCCAAACATGAGGAAACAGTTCATGGGATTCCTTAACATAAGAATGGAGTGCAAAGTATCATAAGGGATTCCAAACATTATGAAGAAGAAGAATGTACAAGGCAAATTGATTAAGTCTATAAGGCAAGCTGAGCTGGCATCTCAGTCACCATCCGTTCAATCAAAGGGTGCCAAGTCAACATTCATTCAAGGAGGGAATGGGTGACACATGGCGCTACATCAAATATTATTTATCTTACTTACCCTCGTTTCTTATTGGCCAATGTAATGGTGGTTGTAACAAACCCTAATTAGGGTTTTATCTTGTAATCTTGGCCGTTGATTTTGAATCAATCCGAGCCATTCATTTCTTCTGAGGCTTTAAATAAACCCCATTGCCTCTCATTTGTAAGAGAGAGATTTTGTAGAATTGTTGCTATATGCTGCAACTTTTTGAATATAAATCATTGTTCGACTTGATGGTGATTTTGTTTTTCAAGTGTTGTCTTGCATTTAAGGTTCTCAATTCCTCCAAGTTAGATTAGAATTTGCTTTCAATGTTTGTTAGATTGAATGAAAGAATTGTTGAGTATATTTGTGTGGAATCTATCAATCCATACCACTAGCCTCTTGCTGATTGTAAGTGCACTGTGCATGGTCAACTAGAAATGTATGCAAGCTTAACTTCGATTTTTATATGTCCGTTGTTATGCAACAAATTGGATGGTCTCAATGTTTGATGGTAGTAATTTGAAAATCTATGAAATACACCTTAGATGATTGCACTAAGCTTGTGTCAAAATCTATTCGACTTGATGGTGAGACCTTGCCTAGTTTGATTCCATTGAATTTGTTCATCATTTCCTACATTCCTAGGCTTAGAAAAGAATTCCTGAACCCTATTCCCTTTTGCCTTTTTTTAGAAAAGTCTTGTTAGAATTAAGTCAAGAGTCTCATTGTTAAATCCTAAGTTATCGGTACACCCATCCTAATCCATGATAAGACTGAGCATTCATGTACAATGTAAGTCCCCCTGTGATTCCAACATTATCACATCAAACCACTGAACTTATCCACACGTCAAGACCTGACATTACGTAACCTTGGAGTTGTCTCATTTGATCGCAAAGCATAGCATATGAGAGACTTTGTTCAAGAGAGGATAAGATACCTTGGTATTTTATTCTGTGTTCGCATGTGCATAAAAAACACATCAACATGATCCTATTCGCTGTTAATCCTTGCTGGCAACCTTCCTCTCTTACTCGATTTCCTTCTTCGATTCTTATTCCTGCAGATTGGTTTTCCATTCTTTTCCTTCAATTGCTTGGAGGCTATTTATTCCCCTCCATTCGTGGTGGAAGGCCACCAACCCTTGGTCATGACTTTAGTGGTAGCGACCCCTTTGAAAGGTTGCTGCCTTTCCCTCTATTGTTATTGCTTAGTCGTGTCAATCATTATTGGTTGTTTGTTTAAGGATCCTATCACTAATTTAACTAATCATTCTTCGATGTGATTGTTCTTCCTTAAGACAGCGATGCCCTTATTGCAATCATTATCGGTTGCTCATAGTAAAACATGAATATATTCAAAACTCCTCTAACCAGGATGTTGGGTGGGAGGATATGACAATATGAACATTATAAGGTTTCGTGTTAAGCATACATATTAAGCGCATTCCTATGCATACCACCAAGAACAAAGATGTTACTGCCTGTAACTTAATAACAGTTCTGATATGAGCTGATCGATGGTGATGTTACTGGATGCTTTGATTTGTTTCCTTTATATCTCTCAATGCGAGGGAGAGGTCACACATTTTCATCATGTATGCCCTTTTGCAAGAGACACACCCTTTCACCATTAGCACTCTTTGAAAGAGTGCAACTCTTCATTATTTTCGCCCTTTGAAAGGGACACAACCTTTCACAATCAAATCTGCACTTCTTTTTTAAGTTAGTTCTGCACTTTTGATTCCCCCAAATTATCCCCTCTCAAATGAGGCTCTCTTCTCCCTTTTATACCTCATATTTGGGAGAGTCACAACTTATCATTTCATGCCCTTTGTCCATTCATTAACTTAATTAAATTTTTAATTATATTCTTTTATATTTTCATTTTAATTCTAATTTTATTCTTTTAAATTTAAATTTTATTATTAATATTCACCATTAAATTCTATTTCAAATTGGGGGCATTACATTTCACTTATTTAGTGGTGAATGCAATTGCAAGAGTTACGACCACTTTCACTTATTTAGTGGTGAGTGGGATATTAGCAATATGTGAAGTTGAGACCATTGTCGATGCTACCATCTAAGGTGGTATTAAATTGTTAGATCAAATGCATTACAAACATAATATAGAAAGATTGATTACTGTTTGTTATGATATAAAGTGCTGATCATTAATAAAAACTGCTACAGCAACCTAGAGGTGACCAAGTTACATAGATAAACAAGTATTCAAATGCTGAACATGAAATATACCTTTGGTAGATGAAGCAAGACAAATTGCAATTTTGAGGGCACTTTGTTGCTGCTGTCTAAGTATCATAATAGAACTCAACACACAATAATAGCACACTGAAAACTACCGATTACTGAAATGTGACTGTCTTAAAAAGTTATAAGATCCTCCAAAACTAGAATTTGCATTGTAACTTTTAAAGATCCGATACCCTTCTCGAATGTCTTGAAACTATATGCATGGTATACAACTTAAAAGTGTAAGGACGTAAATGTCCATATGTAAATGTCACTTATATTCAAATGTTTATTTCATGTACGACTTGCCAATATGGTGCTGTTGAGACATGGACCAGCCAGGACTCGAACCTAGGACCTTCCATACGCTGCTGGAGTGCTCTACCATTGAGCTACTGGCCCCTCTTGGACTAGTCCATCGTCGGTCCGGGTGTGGCTTATTTCCAACACCAACACCCCCCCTTAAGCCACACTTCTTGTGTGCTTGGGGCTCCTAGCCTGGACCTGGCTCTGATACCATGTTGAGACATGGACCAGCTAGGACTCAAAATTAGGATCTTCCATACGTTGCTGGAGTGCTCTACCACTGAGCTACTGGCCCTTCTTGGACCAGTCCATCGTCGGTCCGGGTGTGGCTTATTTCCAACACCAACAGGTGCGACCCCTTAAAAGGGAGTGGACCCCTTCCTCACTTCACACACCCTCTTCATAAGCTAGTATAACTTGCCTGCCCAATGGTAGGGCTTGGTAAAACTTCACTCTTTACTCCCTTCAACTTAGGTGATAAGAACAGGTCTGTATGGCTAGGAACAATGATGATTTGCAGCAATACTTCAAACAAGATTAGAGAATTCCTGCAAGTAAGTACGTAATGCCTACAACAACTGCCAGAAAGATGATGAGAAATGGAATTGTACAAGCTGCTGGCTTCCTTCCAGCGATGCAGTGTACTGAGTTGGTGGTGGAATGCTCTAAACATTACAATCCTATAAACCGAGAGATCATAGCAACTGACGGGAGAGTCTTGGCAAACATTAGTGAGGTTTCTATTAGGGAAGCTTTCCGCATCCCTGAATATCATAACCTTGTTTACATGACCAAGGAGGAAGCAACACAGCTGTATCAGGATAATGTTGAAGAATATGAGGCCAATATCAACCATTCGTGGTTGGATAAGCCAAGGAAGGGTGCTTCTAAGTTACCCAAGTATCTTGTGAGAGCCTACTTCAAGGAGGATATTGGAGAGATGATAGTTTTGTTGACAAAGTCATGGGTAGTCTATAAGGCACGCCATTTGAGCCTTGGGTGTATTACTTCATCAATGAAATAACTATCGAAGTAAAGATGATTGATTGGGCAAAGATTATAAGTAATAATCTTGATAACCAACTGAAGAACTTGGAAGAGAACAAGATATTTTATATGACTTCTTATTTGGTGTACTCTCTTGCTTGAACTTACAGATATAGAGGACTTGCCTATAGAGGAGAAGTGGGGAATAAGGAGAATCAATTTGTTGTTTATGATTGCTACCTACAGCTGCACTTGGAGGAAAAACTTCACTTTAAGAGAGTCAACGATGCATTCTTGATGCACATTACCAGGATGCTCCAAGGTGGTCTTCATCAGAGGCTCTCTCAGGAGTCTAAAGATTTGGTCAGCAGATTTGGGCATTGGTACATCCAATACCCTAGATTTACTTATCTAAGAATTCAAGGATTCTTCGGACCTGCTTACAAGTTATGCATTTATCCCACCAATAGAGTAGTGCTGCTTGAAGTTATCAAGCAGCTTGAAAGTTTTATGATTGTTCAGAGAGGGAAGCAAAAGACAGGAGCGTCTTTTCCCCTCCATGTTGAAAATGGACTGGAGACATGTTCATCAGCACAAGCTGCCACTAGTGTTGAAAAGGAGCTTTCTTGGTACCCATTCTTTCAGTATAAGGCCAGAAGGCATTTTGACCCTTTTCACCGGATGAAAAAGGTTGATGGGGAGATGTTCGAGCATAGACTTGATCTTGAAGACTATTGGGCTAATGGAGATGATAGCTTTGAAATCAGAAGGAGATTGTGGTCTAGACTTCCCCTGAATTTGATTAGAGTATCATAAGTATTTCGAGTAGGAGATCAGCTTGAGGATGATCCTAAATTTGAGCAGCCTCACTTTGATAAATTGAGAAATGAGCCCTTTACCTTGGTTGATTGGTAAGATTCTGAGAGGTCTGATTTGAGTGACCTCATGAGACCAGTGATTGAGTATTCAAAATGGTGGGCAATGGAGAAGACAAAGGGTCTTATAGATCAAAAGTTGTTGATCTCACATATGATCTCATGGGAACTAATGAATCAATGTCTTCAAACCATGGTGTTTCGTCAAGTGTCAGGTCCAGGAAAAGGAAAGAATCCACCGAAAATACTAAGGGGTAAAGGAAATAAAATAGTTGGAGATGCAAGCAGAAGGTATAAATCAGATGAAGGTCATTCGACCTTAAGTGCTGCATCCGCTGCTCTAGTCAGAACCACAACTAATGAACAAGAGATGTATACTAATATGGGAGATAATGAAGAGTTCCTTCTCCTTTAGTTGAAGAGATAATGGAAGAACCAACTTAAGAGCCAAATTCTGTCAGGATTGTAGAAGTTCAAGAACCTGAGCCTTTGAGAGAATTCCTTGATGGCATTGTTATTGCACCCAAGGAAACTGAAGATAAATTTGATGAGTGGCATGGAGCAATCAACCATTCTAGATTGGTTGAGAGACAGAATAAAGCCTAAGGCTCCTGAGGAAGCTCATTCAGAAGAGAACACAACAACATTCCTGGCTATGGTGAATAAATCAATTGAGATAAGACCGCCCAAACTAGCTAAGAAGTTCTCTTTAATTCAAAGAGATAGTGCAGGATTCAGATCAGTACAAATAGCTGTACCCAAAGAAGGTAAAACTCAGGATAATATTGCTCCAGAAGATTATGAGATCACCACTATAAACCTTGGAAAGAGTACCGAACTCCAGAAAGTTCAGGAGTTTGATGATACTTGCAGTACATTGAAGGAAAGGCTGAACAAAGAAGTAGAGAAAAGGAAGAGATTGGAAGAAGAGAACGAGCAGTGGAAGAAATATGTAATACACTTGACGAAGCCACCCAATCAGGAAATACTAGTTGCTCCTCCTGCACCTCTTCCACATGAATACATGAGGGACTATGATGATATGAAGGCTACTTGTAGAGAAGCCAAGGAATGGACTTCTGAGACCTTAGAGCGTGCAGATACACTTGTTGAAAATCTGGTATCAACTGAGGCTACCTCTTCTTTGTTGGTTAGAATTTAGGATTTGTCCGAGAATTGGGAAGAAGTCGAAGAAATTCAGAATAGGGTTCTCGCGCAGTTGAAGATCATCCGGGGGCTTTCTCAGTAGGAGTTAGTGGATGGAGGAGTCATTCAAGTAGGAAGTAGATATGACCTTAGCACTTGGAATTTTTCTTTGATAACCGGGGTTGAAACCTTGAAGAAATCTGAAGCCAAGTGTTTGGAAGTCGAGAAAATTGTTAAGGATATTCAAGATAAGGTATTTCATGTGTTAGCAGAAATCTGCCAGCGAGAGGTGGTGCGAGAGAAACATCTGCGCGCTGAAAATCTAAGAGCTAGAATCCAATCAAACTTTTTTAAGGTTTCAGGAACGATTCTCAAAGGAGATTTCTTTAAAATTTCGAGTTTTCTCCTCATTGATGAGAATTTCCTTGCACAAGCAGTTGACTGGGAATGCATACTTGCCACTTGTACTGATGATGTGGACATGGTCAACTTCCAAATTAGCAACTTGCCAAGTGTCACCATGGAGGAGGTGCGACTTCTTGTGCCGAGAGACATCAAATCTACAGAAAAGGAAACTGGACACTCACCTCAGTGAGAATAGCAGCTGTGCCACTTGTCTCCTTCCTATTCATTTTAACTGTTAGAGTTTTCAGAAACCCTAATTAGGGTTTTGAACTCTTAATCTGAGCCCTTGATCATTGTTCGATTTCGTCCGTTCATAGTTTCTGGACTACTATATAAGGTTGCCTCCTCTCATTTGGAGAGTGATGTTTTTGAAATATTGTTGCATGAAGGACATTTTTCAAATAATATATTATATGTGCTTTCTCTTAAGGCTTTGTAATCCCTATTGTTTGAGTGATTAATCAAGGTCTTCGATTTCTTCAACACATTAGTTAGAATTTATTTTACGTTGTTAGATGAATGAAAGATCTGATAAGTATTGGTTTATGGTGTATCCTTGCTCATACTTTTGGTGAATGGATGATTTTCATTCACTGTGCAAAGTTAGTCCGAGCTTTCCATTTTGTGTATGCTTAAACTTCCGATCATAAGCACATCCCTTGAAGATTGCATCCACTTTGTGTAGTTGTCTTAAGTGAGGCGAATCAAAGTGTAGTTTATTGAGTTCACCGAATCAATACCGTCTCTGGAATTCATAGGATTAGAGTAGATTTCTTAAGCCTTATCCCTCTTGTCCCTTTTGTTTTTGAAAGTCTTAAACCCCGAAAATCCCAAACAGAAAGAGAGAGAGCTTTAATTGACAAACCCATCTAAGTCCCAAAGTTGTTGACAATTCGTTGAAGCGTAAGTCCCTTTGTGTATTATTAACAAATCACAATGCCCATTGAGCTTATCCACACATCAAGACCTGACTAAAGAAACATTGGAATCGCCATATGATCTTCTGGCAATCTTAGCATATGCGGTGATTTTTCAAGAGAGGGTAAATTATCTTTGGGTACTTTTTTCTAAATGTTTGGTTGATGATAAAACAAACACCAACAGGTTGTTCCACGATTGATACTTGTAGTCTTTAATCAAGTACATAATTAAACCTAAGATACCATTAATAGTCATCATATAGATTATGCACAGGAATACCAGACCTCAAATTCATGGGTATAATTTGTCCAAACAGTCAACCCTTGGCTCCATGCTCTCCACGTAGCTATTGCTCTAGGTTGAGGTCATTCTAGTAGGAATTTGTTGGTCCAGACTAACTCACTTGCTGGTGTTGAGAACTTCGATAGAGTTGCGCCCTTGTAGTGGCACCCTTGCAATGGTGCCATTGGAACCTATCCACACTGTTCTGCTTGAAATCCCCACTCTAACCTTCCCGTACAGGCTACATATGCATCTAGAAGAACATGAGGTGGATAAAATTTGTAGACCATGACATCAACAATATCGTCTTCAATCAAGGGCACAAGAGTATGAATTGTGGCTGCAATCTAACCCGAATTGCCTCACGTCTAGCCGAGCATGATAATGAAACCATTGCAAATCAATTCCCGTGGACTAGGGCTACATCCAATCCACATTCCTCCTAGGGTTTTCATCCACAGAGGAAGTCACAAACTGGTTCTTCTCAGAAAATATGTCAATATACCATAATGCCCCCCAAAATATCACGCCAAACCAAATATAATGTCACCAAAAGATACTTTCATGGGAACCCAAGCTCAAAATTTAATAAAGAGATATTTTATTCGATCACCAACAAAGGCATAAGCAAAATCAAAATAATCCCCACCACATCGAATTGTCCTCCATTACATAAAGTTATAAACTTTATTTTATAAAGTTACTTCATAAAGTTTGGTCTTGATAAATAAAGTAACTTATAAAGTAAAGTTACCCATAGTTAATTTAAAATAATCTTCATGAAGTCCACTTAAGTCAAAAACACATTCCCTAACGACATATAACCCATGGGAATGTGGAAATGGGTTAGCTTACTTCTCGGGTGATCACGAAAATGAAGGGGACATTACAAAGACATGATTTGAATTGGTCAAATGTCCCATCTGTTGGATGTTTGGTCTGATAGATCTACCTGTATCAAATCAGTTTTCTTCCGTAAGGAAATGGACCTAAATCCCATGTGTTTCCTCATTAAGAAATTGTGCTCTTTCTCATTGCTGAATCCCACTTAGTAATCCTAGATTCCTTGTGAAATGATTGTGGATATGAAGTGGAGGCAATATGGACATGTGGAAGATCCTAATGATGCAACCACATCTTCCATCTTGTAGAAGGATCCCCAACCAATGTACCCACAACTTAAAGCATTTCATGAGCCCATTGTGGCATTGTCTACTTGAAGAATCTTGATGTACTTACTAGATTGTTGTTTAGCAAGGTCCTTGAAGTCCTATGAAATGATCAAAGATCTCACCCATTTGTTGAAGGAAAAGCCCAAGTGTATCTAGAAAAGTCATCAATCAATGTGAGCAAATAGTGGGCATTGTTGAAAGACAAGGATGGAAAGGGTCTTGCCAAGTCATTGTGAGCAAATTTCAATACTTGTAACTCTCAAATTTATCTTGCCTTAGTTGTTTCTTAACTATTTTATCTCCAACTGTCTAGAAATTCTCTTCAATGATGTTTGCCATGGTTCACACATCAAAAGGATGCACTTGAGAGGTCTTTGCCAAAAGCTCCAACCCTTGTGAAATTTTCAAATTTTGGCAAGGGATGCCTTGGAGATCATCTTGCCATTTCATCTTTCCTTATAGAAATTCATTGCTTTCATAAATTCACACCATTTACCATGACTCCTAGGCATTAGTATCATTCATTGACTTACAAATCGTTCAACACATCCCTTGAACAATGAACTTTACTTACTAGAAATATAATTGACAAAGGCACAGTCTTCACAATCAACATCATTATGTGTCAAATTGATAGATGAATGGAATGAAACATGTAAGGAGGACCGTAAAATGAAATGTTTCTTAGGGATACAATAGTAAAATAGCTAGCTAAAGCTTTAAGATTTGTGTGTTTACTTTTACCTTCAGTTTTATCAAGTTGTAAGATTTTAACTGAATTAAAGTTAAATTTTTTAATATAAAAATTTGTTCATTTGTTCATTTTATTTTCGTAATATGTATAAGTGTGTGTATATATGTGAATTTATTAATCAAGGTAGGAGAAGGGAACTTTTTAAAAATCTTTTTGCAGTAAATGTGGGAGATTCTACCTAAATCTCTGAAAGCTTGAAGGTGTTTCTCTATCCATCTTAAATCTCTGAGATGCATCTCTATGGCCAACATGCAGTAGATGCATCCCTCAGTTTCTTTGGTTTCAAATGTTCTGAAAGCAATGAATAACGAAATATTTGATACAATGTCAAAGATGATCATTCTATACTTGAGTGTTAATGATGTTAATTTATCTATCAATTAAATCATAAACTGTTAATTATCTTAGTATTGATTTTTTAGATTGATCATTTCATTGTATCGGTATTGTCTCTTTAATTATTTAAATGTTCCTTTTTTCTATCTCAGTCGTTTGCAATTCCATTTAAAGATATGGTAAATGACATTTGCTGTGACACTTTTAGTTGGCTGTGTTGAAGCATCTACTGATGATAGTTTTTCAAGGTCTGCAGGTAACTCATACAATGACGAGGAACGGTGTGTTATGGCTGGTGTGTTTACAGTTCTTTTCTTGTTTATTTCAGTCCTCTGTATGCTTTCCATTAGATTAATTAGTCTAACCAATAGACAGGTGGTCAAAAATCATCTTGATGTGGTAAATGGATCTGAGTGAAAGGCTTGGATTTTCATATGTTTACATGCAGGCTATGACAATGGAGACATAAAATTGTTTGATTTAAGAACTGGAAAGGTTCCATGGGAGACAACACTCAAGAGTGGGGTAAAATCATTTTTTTTAATTCAACAATTTACTACATTTATGTGCATTATTAAAGGTTGACATGGGAAGCTATCGAGGAAGATAGCAAAGGTGAAATAAGCTTCTGTGCTTCATTATCTAAGATCGAATGTATTCTGAGAAATGAATTGAATACTTTTTCCATACCATCTAAGAATTAAGATACTGAGAAGTTTGATAGTGAATTGTTTTGTTAAATTCATTATATAGTCAACTAAATTGTTAATTGTTCTTTGGATGGAAGGTATGTGGCATACAATTTGATCGCAAGGATATTGCGATGAACAAGTGTGTGGCTACCACGTTGGAGTCACAGTTTCATGTGTGTAAATGCTTTGTGAAATTTCAGTTATCTTGTGTATGTATTCTATTTATAAGCTGATAGTCTTACAATAGGAATTAGGAATTATCGTTTGAAATGTAGGTTTTCGACTTGCAAACTCAACATCCAGAATTGGGAATCTTGAGTATCACAGAGAAGGTAAATTGAACTATAATCATTTTTGCCCCTGTACTAAAATTGCAACCTTCATTCTGAAGCAAATGTGTCTCTCACGTTTTCATAAATTGACTCTAAATTGCTGTTAGGAACATTCTATTGAAGGCTAACATATTTACTTTACTCCTTGTAAGACTACATGGCAGAAGTATGATATAAGTATTATAGTAGGGACAAATACAAGAGAGTACAAATCTACTAATCTGATGCTAAAAGACTTGCTCAAAACTTATGTTAGGTCCTTACAACTGCAGAGGTATAAATTGGTTCATACAATTTTAGACTTTTACAGTTCATAGTTCCATGGAGTTTCCTGACGGGGGGATTAAGGGCCTAAATTTGGGGACAGCATTGGAATAGTAGTGGGGGGTGGCACTAATATACAAATTGAGGTGAATTGAAATGTTCAAGGCAAAATCTGCAATATAACATGTCTGCCAGTGCCCCATGAAAGGCAAACTAGTTTTCACAAAGTTAAAGGTTGCAATTAGTTGTAATGGCATGTGCCATATAGAAAGTGACCTGGTGGCTTCCCTTGTAGAGGTCGTGGTGTTGCGGGGGGACATTTTCTCAAATCTCCAAGTCTTGAAAACATCCCCCTATCGGAGACATGGTTTTTTATGGGCGGTGACGTTTCCACATGGAATAACGTTTTTTACTTAATATGATTAAGGATAGCACTTCCCTTATTGCACTACCACTTCATTTACTTGATTAACAAAGTCTAGCATTTCATTAGGGTATGTGCATTAGGAGCATCCATAATTTAGACACATCATTAAAGAGGTAAATATGCCTATGAATGCAGGCCATATAATCACACACCTTACCATATTGTTGTTAATTTTAGGATCAGACTGATAAATTAGGCTCACACAGATGACAACAATGACATAAAATCAAAATAATGAACACTAGGAACACCAAAACTACCCTGGGAAAACCTCCCTCTTGGAGGTGAAAAACCCAACTATAAATCTCAGTTCTTATTATGCAATAATTAGTTAGTATCTTTACAATGAGCTTCAACACTTGAAGCAATCAGCAAGCTATGCACAGTAGTATAATGTCTTCAACGTAGGGCAAATATACAAAGATGAACTTATCTGCAGTAGATATGATATTCGCTGTCACAAGAAGGGCTGCAGACTCTGAGATGAAGTTTGCTCTACCTTTTATGATATATCACGGCCTTAGGATGATGTTCACTGCCTGTAAGAACAGTTCGCAGTCACAAAAGTATGATTCGCTGCCTTCAAGATCAGTTCGCTGACTTAGGATGATTCGCTGTCTTCCAAAAGAGGGTGGAAGATCTAATGTCACCTTGCATTGCCCGTAGAGGGTGACTCCACCTTGCATTGCCCGCAAAGGGTGGAAGATGCAACATAATGCATCACTAGGATTGAGACTCCCTCTTAGCCAAGGCTGTGTTCTCCACAATTTCCAAGTCTCTTTCTGAAGCACACAAACTTCACTCGAACACAAGGCTTGGCGAGAACAACAACAATCTGCTCATCGGTGTTGACATATTTAGCTGAATGGCACCTTGCTGTACCATATCATGAACATAGTGATAATGAGTTTTCACATGGTTTGGCTTGTCATGAAACACAAGATTAACACATATCTCAATACAATTCTGATTGTTACAATTAATGATTGAGGGTTCCCAAGGTTGCCCAAACAACTTAGCAAGAAACTTTGTGAAGCCACATTGCTTCACAATGTACTTAGCTTCAACAGTGCTCAATGCAACTCAGGACTAATTCCTGCTGACCCAAGAGATTAGAGCAGAATTCAAGTTGAATCAAATTCCTGAAGTGTTCTAACACTTCTGCCCAATCAGAATCTGAGTAGCCTTCTAGGGTGATGATAGTGTTGATTGGATACTTTAGCCCGTAGCCAACTGTTTCTTGCAAACATCTCAGGATATCCTAGGTTGCAACAAGATGAACATGCTTAGGTTTGTTCATGAATTGCCTGAAGGGCACTCACTACGTAACAAATATTATGTCTAGTGTTAACTAGATGCATTGAGGATCCAATCAACTACCTGTACTCCGATGGATCTGCAAAATCAGAGTTAGCTGCAGATAAATTCAATTTCTATAGGAGTAGACATAGGTTTACAATCCATCATATCAATGGCATATTTTTCTTGACTAAGGATAAGATCTTTGCCATACTTCTAGTCCTAGACAGTAATGCATTAAGCCTAGTTCCTTCATTCCAAATTCAGTGGCTAATTCTTTCTTACATCTAATGATGAGACTATCTCCAATAGTTAGAAATAAATCATCCACATATATATAAGAAACGGAATTAGCAGTTCACTATTGAATACTTTTAAAGTAAAGGTTAGAATCAACATCATTCTTGCAAGATGCTAAACTTGTCAATCTTCTCATACCAAGCTCAAGAAGCTTGCTTGAGGTCGTAAAAAGCTTTTCTTTAATCTGCACACATGAGATTCTCTATTTTGATTCTCATAACCTTCTAGTTATTCAACATAGACAACATTAGGAAAATAGTCTTTATATCCAACTTCCAGCCTGCAACATTAGCTATAATGGTTCTAATATTAGTATATCTACCAGCAAGAGCAAATGTTTCTTTCTACCCATGAGCCACACATCTAGCTTCATATTTTCTCAAAAAACTTCCATATGGAACTCCCTCTTGATTCTTAATATAAAATTGTGGTAACCAAGTCTCATGAAGATTGCATAATATAAGAATCAATCAAGGAAGGCAGCCAACATAAGTTACCATAAATCAAGGATGAGAAATGCCAATCTTTTCCTTACTTCACTTTTACGAAATGGACCCATAGCACAATCATTATGATCATGGCATACCTTCAAGTGAAGAAACCAAGCTCCCTCTTAAGCTTGAAGGCATGGTAATTCAAAAATATCTTGAAGAGAAGCATCAACATGATTAAACATATGCCAAGATTGCTCAAAAGGATATTGCCAGTCTATGATCAACTTCAATCATAGTGTAAAGCTACACAACATTCTTTAAATGTAAAATTGTTTTCCATAGTTAAATAACAGAGAGTTAGCTGTGCCTGATCACATCAGAAAACTAAGGCAAGTGTATGACTTCAGAAAACTTTGACAATCTAACATTTTACAAAATCCATAAGCAAGGTATATAAGCCAAATTTTCTTTCCAGCCAATGCGTAAAATCAAATATGAGTATCAACCACTCAAAATGATACACATTGTAGTTGAGCACAAGCGTATGATCAAAAGACAACTTCAATAAGTTAGATAGCTCATTCATCTTAGGTTTCATCATCAAGAGAATACTTACTTAAAAAATGGAATAAGTAGTATGCTCAAATTGAAGAGATAATATCACAATGAATATTATGTGAGGACAAGAAATGCATTAGAGCTAAAGCCAATCCTCTACACAAGAAGAGTAGAGCAAGGTTATAATAAATGTATAACAAAGAACATGAGAGCCTTTTATGAAGAGCTGAAGAGAACCAAGTGTTACACAGTCCTAGTCCTACATGCCAACCTTATTATAAAACAGAGAATACAGTCCGTATGATGTTAGGAGACACACCGGCAAGACTATTAAGCATTTCAAGATTTAGATAGAATATGATGCATCTGAACTATGCAGCAAGTATCATTAGAAGAAGATAGTAAGGTCATCATTGGGCATAGATACTAAATAGGATGACTAAGACATCTTACCTTTACATGCCTACCACACCAATGATTAGAGGACACTATATGTTTTCAACTAAGGTTCCATGTTTTTGAATCTCCTATAATTTTATTCAGCTTTCAATCTTCTTATTTGTGCTTGCTGTTATATCCATCATAATACTCCTAGTTTTATATCTGAATACACATGCTCAAATCTTAAGTGCCAAGGATGTATTTAGATCAATGCATCAATTCGGATCATTACATATTCATAGGAAACCACATCAAATAGGTTGAGAGATAAACATACTCAAAATAGAGAGTAGGGCATAACCAAATACTAACTTCAATAATTCAAACTAGATTATAACAAATTCTTAACACAAGAACAAAGCTCAAACTAGGGTGATTGTTACAAACCCTAGGAAGATAGTTATGCAACCCTTAAAGGAATAAAAAGAATACTAAGATCTGAAAAAACAAGTGCACAAACCGACATATGAAAGCGCCCTCAGATGAAGTAGTTAACAAGCAAGAGAACCTTGTGCAATAGATAAGACACCAATAACAATAAGGCAATCAGATGCAAATCTCCAAACCAAGTGGACCCTACAATTGAGAATAGAGGAATGAGAACACCTGAAATCTTATTCTTGTTATCATCCCATCGATGCCTTCAATTTGTCAAGCAGACATTGCTGTTGAACTTTCTGATTCACCGTAGACTTCTTCCGCCCTAGTCTGCAGAAGAAGAAGTAGAGGTTCTTCCTTCAAGCTGATAGGCCTTATAGAAGGAACATGCTCTGATGCCATGTTAATTTTAGGATTAGACTGATAAGTTAGGATCACACAGATGGCAACAATGACATAAAATCAAAATAATGAACATTAGGAACACCAAAACTACCCTAGGAAAATCTCCCTCTTGGAGGTGAAAAACCCAGCTATAAATCTCAGATCTTATTATGCAATAATTAGTCAGTATCTTTACAATGAGCTTCAACACTTGAAGCAATCAGCAAGTTATGCACAATAGTATAATGTCTTCAACCTAGGGCAAATACACAAAGATGAACTTATCTGCAATAGATATGATATTCGCTGTCACAAGAAGGGCTGCAGACTTTGAGATGAAGTTTGCTCTATCTTCAATGATATATCGCGGCCTTAGGATGATGTTCGCTGCCTGTAAGAACAGTTCACAGTCACAAAAGTATGATTCGCTGCCTTCAAGATCAGTTCGCTAACTTAGGATGATTTGCTGTCTTCCAAAAGATAGTTCGCTGATCACTGCTGCTGATTATAGAATATATTCATTGTGTGTATATTGTTCGTTGAATTGTGTGTTGATACAATGATTCACACTTTGTATATATATGAGACTTAGCCTCCCAATTCATCATAGGTCGACTTACAACAAGGAGCAATATAATGCTTTAGATTAGGCGCCCAAGATAGGGTCAGCCTTACACGCTACAAGTTACCTCAATACAAGTTACATTCAATAGAGGACTTGACCTATCCACAAGTTACATTATAGGTCACGCCCAATTTTCATATTTGCAAGTTACATACACTGCCCAAATAGGGCCAGACCTAAACAAGAATTTATGTAACAAAATGTGATAGCAAACATGGCTAAGGCCGAGAGTGCCATACACATGCTAAGTGTGCTAGGTCAGCCCTAGAAGGGATCCGACCTAGCTACAAATATCAACATCCTTAATGGTTACAAGTTACATAATGCGTTTGGGTCCAGCCCAATACAAGTAATACTTATATTTGATCCGAACTAGCTATTATCTCAACAATTGTGTTGTCTTTGCTTAAACAAAAAGGTTGGGATATTTATGGTAGTGGATAAGTAGTTTGTAACTTTGTATTTATGCAGTGTTATATTTTCTTTTCACGTATATTCGAGTTTGATTATCCTCTAGTGGGTTCCAATATTTATCCTAATGCCATTTCTGTTTACTCTTTGGTTCAAGATAGTTTGGTATCCTTCAATAGGAGATATTGGAGCAGATTTTTTTATCTGACAATGGTAAAATTTCTAGTCAATTTCCTCATACATGCTTAATTGTTTCTGTAGTTGGCCCCACTAAACAATTTAAGTATTATGATGATTTGTAACTGTAGTAGCCAACCTGATTGTATCAGCTGGGCTAATAATTTGGGGGTGGATATATTTATTTTTTGATTAATGGTTGGGAGAATGTATAAATTGAGCAATTCATATTTTTGTGCTTTTATTTACTTTCCACCATGTGATTCTCTCTCCACATTGATGGATCTTTATTTGTTGTTCCTGTTGAGAGTTAATGTTTGCATTTTCTCTAAGGAATGGATCACCTGTTTATATTTTTATGCAGATAAACAAGAGATGTTCCCTATATCACTTCTTTCCCAGTTTTGTGTTTATAATTATTACAGCCCCAGCATAATGTATTGGGATACCATTTTTGTGGCATAGTTGGTTCCGTTTCCTTATATGCTGAAGATGTTTTCTGATTACATTGTCTTTAAACCTAGGATTTGTCATACATTGAATCTTTATGTGTTCAATTACACATATCTAACACATGTTTGGTATTGTTTTCTACCCAATAGAAGCCATGAAAATATCACATGCCTCAGTTTTTTTGTTATAGGTTGATGTGGAGGACAAAATAGAAATCTCCAAGCATTAGTATCCTTAGGTTGTAGGCTTGACCCTGTTGCACAAACAATTTTTTGACAATTTTGTCTGGAATTTCAAATTAAAGATACCTAGCATATTTTTATGAGATCTAGAAACAACTGGTCTTCTGCAAGTAAGTGGAAATGCTTATGGTACATGTTCCTAAGATTACACAAATGCAACTATTTTGAGAAACAAAAATCAAGCACAAGAGGTAGACAAAATAAATAAATAAATAAATAGAGAGAGGAATAAAGAAATAAATCATGTTACTTCCACAAAAGAAAGAAAAGACTAAATAAATAAATTGTGTTATTACTTTCCACAAATGACCCAAGTATGTCATAAGTTGGAGCTTTACGTGTTCGATTACAAATTTCCAACACATGTTCAATATTGTTTTCCACCTAATGGAAGCCATGAAAATATCATATACCTCAGTTTTTTCCTTATAGGTTGATGTGGAGGACAAAATAGAGAATGTCCAAGTATTATTATCCTTAGGTCATAGACTTGACTTTGTTGCACAACCAAGTTGCTGACAATTTTGTTTGGAATTTCAATTAAAAGATACCTAGCATATTTTTATGAGATCTAGGAACAACTTGTCTTCCGCAAGTAAGTGGAAATGCTTATGGTATGTAGAACACAGGTTTACTACTGAGAGCGGGGTGGGGGGTGCGGCGGGGGTGAATCAGTAGTAAATAAAACTTCTCTTATCAAATTAATTCTTTTGAAAAACTTATTCAAAGCTTATAAACCTAATTCTGAAATGAAAACACCAAACTGAAATCTGAAAGAAACACCATACATAGAAACCAATGCACAAAAGATTACGTGGAAACCCAAAATGGGAAAACCACAGTGAGAAATGCTGCTAGGATCTATTGTCCTAATCGAGCCTCACAGTTAAAACTTCAGTTACAATGTTTAAGGGCACCAACCCTAAGGAGTCACCAAACTCCTTTTCTAAGAGCACCAACTCTAAACCTCAAATTGAATGTCTGAGCATCAACTCAGTCTTTCTACAGCATCAACTTTAAGAACAACACTGTTACATTAATGTTGCTGATTCAACTACAATTTCATCACATTCACAACAGTAAACACACAACATCAGATTGCTACAATCTGGTTGTTTGCACTCTTCAGACGAAACGTATAAAGATCCACTTCTCAACAATAAAAACTTGCAAAGTTTCTTCTGTATACTATCAACATCAATTTGCAAAACTGAACAGATCTGAAACTGTTTGCAGACTATGAGAATACCAAAGTAGGAATATTTAAATATATGTTTTAGAAGAGTATGCTGCTAAAACAACAATGTGTGAAACCGTAACCAAAATTTATACTTGATCTGAAGCCTTCCTCTGATCTGTTGGTGCTTTCTCAGTCACAATATCCGGACCCTCTTGTCATGGCATTTACTTATCATTGAAACACTTTCACAACTCTCTGTCTCTGTCAAACAATGATTCATCACCAATCTAAAAAGATTAAGAACATATTGTTTTAATTTTGAACTCCATAGACAAGTCCACACACAACAATATTCATCACCCACAACAATGCGATCACACACCCCATTAATAAGTCTCTCTATCGAATATGCAGTTGATGAGCAGTCATAACCGATATGGTTGGAAGTTACAATCAATTAAAACCTCTTTTATTTTGCTGAAGGATATAATACTTAATCATTGATAGTGAGAAAACTCTCACATAACTACAATTAGTTATTTGTTTTCAATGAAAACTCAAACCAATTCATTTCAACCGCCATTTGTATTATAAGAAACACAAAACAAAATGGTGAAGGTATTCTAAATAATAAAATATAATCATTGATTCTGAAGCAAGAGGTAATCAAAAATTTATTTTTCGAATGCAATTTATCAGAAATGTTTGATCAAGAACAACTGTGCAGCACAATAATATAGTTCTGAGAACTATGTTCTACAAAGCAAACCATATGACAATACTAATTTCTGAAATACCATTCTTTCTGATGTTTTTTGCTAATTTAGAAACATTTTAATTTTACCCAATCAAATGCAGATCGTATAATGCTACAAAGAGTTCGATCATTGAATTTGTACAAAATCAACAATATGGAACAAATCAGGTATTGCTGCCATTAATTCATCAAATCATATATCCAAGTTTGCTATTGTTTATCAGTAATCAGAATATTATTGCCATCTGATTCTTATCTGACATCAGTGATAATCCAATTTGACATCAATGATAAGTATGCCAACAATCTCCCCCTTTGGCATTGACGTCAAAACTCCACCCTGCAACAAAACTTATTCATACTGATCAATCCAAAACATGATAATCTAAAAGGTATAAGCACTGAAATCTGAAAGGTATTAGGACTATGAAATCTTTGAATGACAACAACTCAGACAATAAACCACCAAGAACACTGCAATTCTGAAAGATTATCAACAAAGCATTATCTTCAACACCAAAGCTGCAAAGAATTTGCACTTTGAAAAACACTGAAAATGTCTGCAATTTCTCCCCCTTTGACATCAATGACAAAGGGCAGGGACAACAAATTTGAACTATAAAACGCTCCCCCTAAGCAGATGCTGATATGGAAACAGAACTAGAGAGAAGGAGAGGCCAAAACTCCAAGCTTCCGTCTATGCCAAAGCCAACTCTTATCAACTTGCCTTAACAAACAACAACTTTTCCCTTTTATCTCTCTCAGATCGTAGACATTGCTCTCCGTAAGATTCCCTTCAGCGACCAACCTGCCCGAATTAACTTCTCTAATTTCACACCCTTGAGCATTAAAGCTCACCAAATATCCATTGTCACATAATTGACTGACACTCAACAAATTATACTCCAGTTTCTCTACATACCAAACATTATGTACTTTTAAAGTATAATTAATGCTTAGAGTACCTTTACCTTGAATTTGTATTGACGATTTATCACCAAACTTTATTACACCACTCTTTCAATTAGTAAAAGTAATAAACTTACTCTTATCACTTGTCATGTGATTCGAGCAACCACTGTCTATGATCCAAAGGTTTTGTTTATTCGCATTAGGATCAATTTGAGCAATCATGGACTTTTTAGACTTATTGCCTTATTTCTTCTTCTGCACTTTCTTAGTCTCTTTCCCGAAGAACCTGTTCTTAGCCCTTTTCTTTTCTACAAAACCTAAATAACAATTCCTTTGCAATATGACCAACATCCTGACAATTAAAATAGATCACATTGTAATCCTTTAAGGAATCAAAAGGATTTCTATTCTAACAAAACTGATTTTCTTGCTCGGTACAACTCTAGAATCTATTGCTTTATGACCAAAGTAATTACATAGATTACTATAGCCATAAAAGGAATAAAACCTATTTGTTGTCACTCTTCTTGTCGGAGGATGCCATTGTGGATACCTTTTTTCGTTTCTTAACAAATCCAACATTAGTCTCTTTTTCATTGAAATGATTATTAGAATTCTGACCATTTTCATGACCCAAATCTAATGTGTTTTTATCAAACCTTTGGCTAGCTAACATCTCATCCAACATGTTAGAACTTTTAACAAATTTTGATCTTATTTCAGATTCATTTTAGTATTGTTCAAGATCATGTTGTAAGGATATTAGTTTATCTTCTAAAACCAAACATTCCTTAGATTTAGACAATAATTTGGAATGAATGACCTCTTCCCTTTTCTTGGCCTCTTCAATTTCACTTTTTAACTTGATGATCATCTCATTTCCTTCTTCAAGTTTGTTCTCTAGGACTTCACTATCCTTCAATGCTGAAATTTGTTTGTTGTGAGTTCTCCTTTTTCATTCTCTTGATTTCTTCTAAAGCACATAGTAGTTCTCCTTCAAGATCTATTTCACCTTCTTCAACATCATCTTAATAACTTTGATCTGGCGAACCAATCGCCATGAACAATACTTCACCGTCAAATTCATCATCAACCTTTGAGCTTGAACTTTCTTCTTCAATACACAAACTTTTTTTTTCTTTGAGAAATCTCGCTGTTTGTAATAAGATTGGCCTATATTCTTCTTTTTGAAGCCTTCCTCATTGTCTTGATCATCTTTGGCATAGGGACACTTAGCAGCAAAGTGACAAGTCTTCCCACAGTTCAAGCATTTGAAAGGTAGCTTCCCTTTATATTTTTCGAAACCCCTTTTGAATTTCTTTACAAGTTTTGCAAGATCTTCATCCATATCATTGTCTGACTCTAAGCTTTCTTCCTTTGCCTTTTTTGTTGCTTTAAAAATAGTTTCTCTCTTAGTGTCTTCATCAAACGTTCTCATTTCATAAGCAGTTAGTATTCCATGCAAATCATCAATAGTAATGTGTTTAAGATCTCTAGCTTCTATAGTAGAAATTTTAGCATTATACCTGGAGGGGAAAGATCTTAGAATATTTTGCACCACTGCTTTGTTTTCCACTACTTCTCCAAGGCCCTTGATTGTGTTCACTATCCCGTCCACTCTTAAAATATAGTTTGCAATCTATTATTCATCTTTCATCTTTAAACTTTCAAACCGATCCCAGTATGTTTGTAGTTTGGCCTATTTCACCTTGTCATCTCCTTCGTAAATGCTCTTCAGTTTGTCCCAAATTTCCTTGGCTAAGTTACAATGCACAACTTTGACAAACTTAGTGTTAGATAAACCACATAGTATAACTTTTTTAGCTTTGGCATTGTTTTCATAATCCTTTTTCTTCACAAGATCAGTTAAAGGGAGTTTGGGCATAGTATAACCATTTTCTACTCCCATCCAAACATCCAACCCTAAGGAAGAAATATAACTTTCCATTCTAATGCCCTAGAACCCATAGTTTGTGCCATAAAACGAAGGTGCCTTATTAGATAAAGACCCTTTCAAGTTAGCCATGTGTTCTATTGACAGGATCTGCTTAGACAGATTGGGTCTTGTTCAAGCACTAGCTCTGATACCAATTGTAGAACACAGGTTTACTACTGAGAGGGGGGTGGGGTGAATCAGTAGTAAATAAAACTTAAACTCTTATCCAATTAATTCTTTTGAAAAACTTATTCAAAGGTTATAAACTTAATTTTGAAATGAAAATACCAAATTGAAATTTGAAAGATACACCATACAAAGAAACCAATGCATAAAAGATTACGTGGAAACCCAAGATGGGAAAACCACGGTGAGAAATGCTGCCAAGATCTACTATCCTAATCCAGCCTCACAGTTTAAACTTCAATTACAATGTTTAAGGGCACCAACCCTAAAAGATAGTGAAGTTTAAAAAATAGAAGAAAGAGAACATTTAAAAGATAAAAGAGAATGCAGCGCTAGCAAAAAGGGTTGGAAAATAAGTTTGAAAAAAGGGCAGGATAACAGCTAGACTTTCAGCATTTGACTTTTAAAATTCGAAAAAGAAAATGAAAAAAGGAATACATGACTTTGTCAAATATACTCTCACCATTCAATCTTCGAAAGCACTTTCCAATCCCCCATTTTTACAATCACTCCTCTTAGCTCAATTTTCACCTTTGGAAGACCAAATGAGCCAAAAAAAACCGAAATGAATGCATGTCTTAATGCTCAATTTTTATATTTTTCATACAGGTGAGTTCAGGCATGGCTCTTGTTTTTATTTGGAACTTGCCGAATTATTTGTAAAAGCTCGTTTATGACTAGGCAATTACCTAACAAGACTTGGCATGCAAATCTTGTCAGTTTGGCATTTTGATTTGTGAGTCTATGGAAGTCAGGCTGAGATTTTCTACCATGAGTTTGCCTATCATTTCACTCCCAAAAGACTAATACTACCTGTAGGTGTGGCCATGACATCACCCTAGAAGTAGTACATGATATAAAGTATGTTTTGCAGGTAAAGTGGGTTTTTACAATAATTTCGTAGCATATTACATAAAAAGATATTTGAATGGAGTCCAAAGAGTTTTCTTACATAAATTCAAGGATTGTAATATTTTCTGTTCTTATTTGTTGTTTTTAATGTCATAATACAAGTTTATGGCAGTATCTATCGTGGTTTGTCTATTGACTTGTCTTGAACTATGAGAAAAGGTCTGCAATGTGATTTCATTAGCATGTTTTAACTACCATTTTCATCTTTTATTGATGTTTCCATTATAAGTGCCAAAGATAAGAGTTAAAGGGTTTGTGTGACTAATGAAATGTATAATCTTGCTGATGCAGATGGCCATTGGAACAACAATATGGGGAGTGAAGCATCTCCCACAAAATCGGGAGGTTTTTATGGTTCTTGGAGGGGATGGATCCTTATCCCTTTATAAACATTCCAACCCTAGCAAGCGTTCCCTCAAAAGTATGGAAGGAAGACCATATGGGGTACTCTCTCTCTCTCTCTATGGGTGGGGGTAGGAATGGTGTTGGGAAGCGTAAGTTTTCAGTCAAAAAAACATTAGAATTTTTTTATAATTTCTTGTCATATTTATATTTGTAATTGTATTCTTAATTGATGGTAGATTGAACATTGTTTATGCATGCTATAAACATTTAGAAAGAATATGGTGGCGTTTAGAAAGAATATGTTAGAATATTGTTGCGTGGACACAGATACGGATACAAATACATATACGGTATCAGATACAGATATGGCCATTTTTTATGACCCCTAATATGGATGCAGCTGGATACGACATTCATAAAAAACACATACACATATAATTGACACAATTTTCTAAGTTATTAGAGGAGATTTTTCATTACTTAAAAAGCATTATAGACACATAATTGCTATATGAATAGTTATAAGTTGATTTAACAATTTACAATATGCAAAAATAGTAGAGTTGTATTGGAAGATAATTAAAAAAAATGGGTTGCTGAAATAAAAAAACATTTCATTTGTCTTTCTCATTTGGTGTAGGTTTCATTTATACCAATTTTTTTAGAAAATTGCATGAATATAAATTTTTTTAAAATTAAATTTAAGAAGATTTATGTCAAATTTTGAAAAAATCAAATAACATAGTATTTGGCTCGGTTGGAAATCAAGGTTTTTTGGGCATGCGTGGGTACAGTATTTGACATGTATCCGGGCTGCATCGGATACATATCCATTTCGGATACGGGGATACTTGTGCCCAAGGAGGGACACAAGAGTTTCTGACTACTCTGTCACAGACCTATGAAAATATAGATTATGCATCTTACAAATGCTTGAAGGGACAAGAGGAGTGTCGGTGAACCTGCTGTGCAAATTTAGGAATTCAAAGGAGATCCTGTTGACATTTTTTGAGGGGCTTCTTTTTGTCTAATACTTGTTTGTTTGAATGATTGTTTCGTTGTCTTCTACTCAGTGTTTTGATCTTGGCGTTCCAATAGTTGCCATATTTTGGCATCTCAAGACATTTGTTATCTTTTTCTCTTTCCTTCCTTGCCTCAGTCTTTACTTGCATCTTGTTTCCTTTGGGGATCCAGCCCTTGTCTTGTTATTTATATTTGTACTTCTTTGTATCTTTAGGATTTATCTGCTTTGAGTTTTCCTCTCGTTATTATTCTGTTGATTTACTGAATTAGTTTTAGTCTTAGTCACTTTTTAGCTCGTAGGGTTTTATTGTTTATTCTTTTAATGGGGATGTATATTCATGTCCCATTGATTGACTTTTTACTTGGAGGCTGAAAACAAATGCTGTACATGTCACACAAATAATCAGCTTCTTTCAAAGAAATTCCCGAGGTTTGAGGGAATCTCTTTGGTCAAAGCATAGAAACGGGGCTCGCCCAGACTCGGCGAGTCCAAGTACGAGTCAGGCCCGGTGAGTCCCTGGGACTCGGACTTGGACTCGTCTGAGTTTGGCGAGTAAACTCGCCAGACTCGCTGAGTTGGCGAGTTTGGCCCAAACTCGCCAAACTTGGCAAGTCTCGAGCCCCAGACTCGGCCGGTGTCAAGCCAAAAGGAAAACACAAAAAAAAATTATTTTGCAATGTTTTTTTAAGTCCGTTTTTTTATTTTAATTATCTTCTATCCCTAAAAGTGACTTTCATTTCATTCACTTGCAAAAAAAGGAGTAAAGTGAGTTGGGAACAAAAACAAGGGTGCATAGAAGAAAAACCAGCAAGGAGGATGCTCAAGTTTTCTTCAATTTGTCACATTGGAGCTGCATTGTGTTTTGATTTGGTGCATCAAGAGTTGGATAGGAAGACTTTGCAACTCGTTTCAAGCTTGTTGTAAGAGGTACAGTTGTTTTTTTGAAGATTAGTTTGTTTCTTGTATGAAAAAATTCCATTTTCTATTCATTTATTTTGAAAGTTTTACATTTTCTTTCAAAATATTTTGAATGTTTGTATGTAGCATGTAATATGTAGTTGTAGTGTTGTACTATGTAGGGTTTGTAAATTTCTTTTTTTTTAAAGTAGGGTTTGACAAACCCTACTTTAGTTTTTTTGAATGTATGTAATATGTATTAATTTTATTTGTATTTGTAATGTTTTATTGCAGCAAACTTCACTTTATTATTTGCCTCAACTTCAAGTTTCACAAAACTATCCTAAAATGTCTACTTCAGTTTCTAGACCCCCCATTAGAAAGGACCCTGCTTGGAAATATCATGAGGATTTGCCAGGGCAAGGAAAGGGGCAAACAAAATGTATGTTTTGCAAAACAATATTCCATGGAGGTATATATAGGCTGAAATACCATATTGCTGGTGTGCGTGGACATGATGCCGAACCATGCCTAAAAGCAGTCCCTGAGGCCGTACGTGAATGTTATGTAATGGTTGAGGAGATTGAAAGGAAAAATAAACAAAAGGAGGATCGAGCGGCCATTGGGAGAGAGACAGTTTTAGGAAGAGGGACACAGTTAGGTTGTGTTGGAGGTCCTTCTTCCTTACCTCCATATTGTCTCACTCAGTTTGCTATTGCTGGTGCTTCCGTTTCTGCTTCTGCTTCTATAAGTGGCAATGCCACTGCCACTTCTCATGCTCCTACTACTAGTAGTTGTAGTGGGAGTGTTACCATTGGACCTAGGATTCGTAAATCTAGGTTGGATTCCTTCTTTGTGCCTCGCACTACTCCTGGGTCCTAACCATCGCTTGAGGGCATGGGTTGGAACAAGGAGGTCCATGATGCTGCTAAAATGGCAGTTGGCAGGTTTTGGAGCTACAGCTGTATTCCATTCTTTGTAGCCAAGTGAATGTTTTACTAACTTTGATTGTTTTAATTTTTATACTTATCTCATTGAATTTTTATACTTAACTTATCTCATTGAGTTTCTTTGCGACAGGTCTCCTTATTGGCAACAAATGGTTGATGCCATTACCATATGCGGGGCGGGGTTCAAAGCCCCTAGTGAGAGTGATTTGAGGGGACACATTTTGTCTCAAATGGTGGATGGTGTGAAGAAGGCTTTAGATGAACAACGCCAGATATAAAGCACTAAAGGTTGCACCATCATGACTGATGGTTGGACGGATAGGAGAAATAGAACTCTCCTTAATTTTCTTGTTTCTTCCGCAGGTGATTGATTAATTTTAGTTTCATATAGTCTTTAATTTTTTATTTTTTATCTAATGGTTTATTGAATGATCATTGACCTAGCTTTATTTTTTTATTTCAGGGGGCACCGTTTTCATCAAGTCCATTGATGCCTCCGCCCATTGCAAGAATGCCACCTACCTATGTGAGCAGATAGAGGAGGTGATTGAAGATGTGGGTGAGGAGAACGTGGTACAGGTGGTGACCGACAATGCAACAAATTATGTTGCTGCGGGTAAACTTTTGATTACAAACTAATTTTGTTTGCAAATTAATTACTATCTTGTAGTTTGTACTCCATTAATTACAATTTACAATGCAACAAATTATGTTGCTGCAGGTAGACTATTGATGGAGAGGCACCCATCTATAGTTTGGACTCCATGTGCTGCTCATTGCATTGACCTCATGCTGGAGGATATTGGAAAAATCCCATGGGTCAAGAGATGTGTAGAAAGGGCAAGAAATGTCTGCAAATTTGTATATAATCATTCATGGGTGTTGGCTCTTATGAGACAATACACAGAGCAAAAGGAGTTAGCTCGTCCAAGAATCACAAGATTTGCCACAAACTTCCTCACATTGCAGTCCATGCTTAGGTTTAAGTCTGCCTTGAGACGTATGATTGTTGGTGAGGAGTGGTCTTCCTCATCCTATGCTACCACCCCTGCAGGGAAAGATATGGCAGATTGCATTTTTGATGAGCAAGGCTTTTGGGTCCCTTGTGATGAGATAGTGAAGGTAATTTTTTTATAAATTCTACAATTTAAATTTTAACTTATTATATGTATTCTCTTATTTGCTCATTTTTCTAAATTGCGCAATATTTTCAATTTTGCAGTTTGTTAAGCCCTTGGTGGTTTTGTTGCGAGTTGCAGATGGAGATAAGCCCGCAATGGGCTATATATATGAGGGCATGGATAGGGCGAAGGAGGCCATTAGATTCGTTTATGGAGGAGATGAGAGCAAGTATGGTCCCATTTGGGAGATCATTGATAGGAGATGGCATCATCAGCTTCATAGGCCCATCCATGCGGTAGCCTATTATCTGAATCCGGCATTTCGTTTTATCCCTTCTTTCAAGGCTGATGTGGAGGTCCTTAATGGGCTATATGCAATCATGGAGAAGATGGGACATGCTGGTACTTCTTAGATAGACCTTTTTCGAGAGCTACAGTTGTTCTTAGATGCACAAGGGGAGACCTTCTCTCGTCTCGTCGCCAAAGACGGTAGGACAACTATGATGCCAGGTAAAAATAAATTGTAAGGCTTAATTTTAGTTTTATTCAATACTATATTGTAACTTGTTAAATGAGTTCATGAGAGACTGATTTTATTTATTTTTCTCATTTCAAACTCAGATCATTGGTGGAACTTTTTTGGCCCAGAGACACCAAATATTCAGAAGTTGGCCATTCACATCTTGAGCCAACCATGCAGCGCATCAGGTTGTGAGCGCAATTAGAGTATGTTTGAGCACATACACTCCAAGAGGCGCAATAGATTATCTGTGGAGAAGATGAATGATCTCGTCTTTGTTCACTACAACCTCCGCCCGAGAATGAGAAAGAATGCATTAGTTGACATGTCTCCTATCATTCTAGATGAGGTTGATCTTGAAGCAGAGTGGGCCAATGAGAATCAGACAGCTCCTGGGACTCCTACAACTGTATTTAGTGATGATGACATTGATTGGATCGACCAGGTAGATATAGAGGCTGAGGCTGTAGCCATGGTAGAGGAGGAGCAGAGAGCACGAGCAGAGATAGGAAATACTGAGACTCAAAGTGACACAGCTGTTCCTGATGTTGGTGAGCATGGCATGGTGTCACGGGGACCGACTATGGCTGCTGAATCATCCAGGACCTACTTTAAACGCCTTCGCAGGGGGCTAGGGCAAGAGGGTGCACGGCCCTTTGAGCCATAGGCTTGTACACTTGTAGTTGTATTTAGTATTTACTATTTACCTTGGTATTTGTATGAAACATTTGATGATGATCATATGATGACATGGATTTTTTATTCCATGAGTTTTGTAATATTGTATACATTTGACAATATTTATATATCTATGTTTGTTATTTTTTTCAGCTACAATTTGCGTTTATGCTTATGTGATTGATGTATACTTGTGTATGTAATCAAATGAGCCGATTTTGATGATGTTTTTGTGTCTTTAAGGTGTATTCAATAAAGGGTGTCTGAAACAAGTTTTAAATCTTTAAAAATATCTAAATTTCTTGAGTTTTTCACTTTCTCGAGTCTAGTCGAGTCTGGAGCCGAGTCTGGAGCCGAGTTCGAGTCCGAGCTGAGTCCGAGTCCCGTTTCTTTGGGTCAAAGTCACCCTGGACTTGCACTTGCCCTTATCCATGAATGGATCTCTGGTGGGTTCTTTGCAAACCAAGCAACTTCAATAAGGATCCATGACCACTTGATCCATTAACCTACCTTTGACACTCGTGGACATTAAATATTGTTTTCTTGCAATAGATATACTCACCTTGTCTTCAGTCATCCAATAGACTTTCTAGGATCCTTATTCACATATTTTCTTATCCTGAAACATTTGGTGTGTTTTCCGAGTTCGAGAAATATGATTTCTGTGGTTTAGGACTATTAATAGATAAACTACAGAAAACTTGAGTAAATCAGCATTCCTGTTGAAATGTGGCGACTGATCAGCAAAGTACTGTACACTCAGCACGTAATAAAACCCTAAAAAGGCCGACTTTGTTTGTTGCCCTAAAAATGCATGTTATAAGCGGCTGGGATGCTTAAGGCATTGTAAGGTTGATGTACTATTTTTGCTGGATAATAAGAAAGATTGGACGGCTGTGTATGGTGGACGTAACCCATTCTGGGTGAACCACGTTAAATCTCTGTGTTATCTGTGTCTTGTTTTATTTCTTTATCTTTTGTATTTAAATCTGCATATAATTGTTAGTTCATATTTGCTTCGGATCTGCTTGAAACCCTAACAATTCCCTGGTAATATTTTATATTAGTAGTTTTTAATTAATCTTATATAGTTTTAGATTACACAAGGAGAAATTAGTTTTATTAAGTTATTGATCTTTTTCTCTTAGTTGCTACTCGTCTTCTACATTCTGTCAAACAAGGCCTCTTAAAACTATTTCCACATTTCTTGTGGCTAGGCCTGAGTATGAGACGATCACTCATCATCATTTGTTGGCACTTGTATATTGATATAGTATTTTATTCCTGTGGGTTTTGGTGCAGATAACGGATAAAGTAAATCTTCTATCTTCTCAGCCATTGTCTACTCAGCCAGTTGCATGCTTTGATTGGTAAAATCTAGCTACAAAAATTTCAAACACCTTTTCTAGTGTACTAGGTATTTCTTACAAAATGAATACTGATTTTGTACTAATTATGCAATCATTAATTTACAGGAGTCCAGACAAAGAAGGGCTGGCAGTATTCGGTTCTTTTGATCAATGTATTAGAGTTGCTATTGTGACAAAACTAAACAAGATATAAGTTACACAATTGTATAATTGCATTCACTATTGTCACATGATAGGATATCCTTGGTGTTATCAACTTCAAATATAAGCTTCAAATCATTTCCTGTATATTTTGTGGTAATGTTGGCAGATAGCTTTTCAGGTTTTGTTATTAAGTTTCTAATTTTGCATTTAGTTGTATTAAGAGAAATCTTTCTCATCTTTATACTCGATCTTTATTATAATTACGGCAACATGAGTATTTGTCTTTATACGGTTTCTGTTTGTGCTTGGATATCATCCGTTTCATATGTTGATTTTGGCAATATAGGTGTATTTGGCAATAGCTTAATGATTTTATAGATTTGTTAACCAATGAACTACATTTCGAAACAACAATGATGAATTGATTAGCGTTAATTTTTATATAATTAATGAAACGAGTACTGATACCTGCACACAACAATAAAAGCTTCTGATGTTTGAAATTATTTAGTGAATTATTTGCAAACAAATAAAAACGGTCTGAAGGTTGTCAGTGTTGAACTTGCTTTTTCTTTTGCCTAAAGGCTTATAATTGATTCAACCAAAGGTAACATAACCCAGCTTCCTTTTACAGGGCAGTTCCTTTCTGAAATGAGTTTCGGAAGATGGAATGTTGTTGGAACTTGCTTCCCCTGTTCTAATGCATCTAAGAGACATTTTCAGACTCATGTGACCTCTGTATCAAATTTTTATAGATCTGGAATAGTCCACTGGTTATTTAAAATAAATAAATTCAAACACACTAATTTCACCTACCCAAAACTGTTAAGGTGGCATTGTCTTGAACATTTTTCATTTTCCCACTTTATATGACATAGCTGAAAGGTGCAGCTGGACCTCTGTGGCTTAAAGGCAATAACTTTCCATTAGTAGTTGGAAATATTGACATTGATGTCATTATACAAGGAGACTGTGAGAAGTATTATTAGCAGATTTGAAGGAGATATGAGAGCTGCATTATAGCAGACTCGTGAAAAGAGTTTTGTGGCAGGTTTATGATCAGTTGATAGCAGATTTGAAAAGGGAATTATAACAGTTTGAAGAAGAGTGGTATAACTGTTGTGAAGACAATTTGAATGAGGTGTTGGTGCCTCTACTGGGCTAGAATACACGAATTTGCCTGAGTGCCTCTAGAGGGCAAGTGCTCACGAATTGAATGAGGGGTTGGTGCCTCTAGTGGGCTAGAACACATGAATTGAATGAGGGGTTGGTGCCTCTAGAGGGCAAGTGCTCATAAATTGAACGAGGAGTTGGTGCCTTTAGTAGGTTGGAGCCCACGAAATTTGTAAGAGATTATTTTGTAAGCAAAGAATTTTCTGTGGTTTTCTCTCGTAAGGGTTTTCACGTAAATATCATGTGCATGATTATTGATGTTGAGTAAATAATGTTATTATGATTGATCAAGTTTTAAATATGGCATTATGTTGTAGAAAGTAAAGATTATCGTTATACTGATTCACCTCCCATCCTCTCAGTATAACTGTGTGCTCATCATTAATATTTTGTGTTTTACTAGCAATATTTAGCAATTTCTAAAACGTCAACTGCATCATTAATTATGATGAATCGAAGTATGTTATGGTCAAAATGGCAGCAATTTACAATCAATAAACTGTTCATGTCACATTAGTATTACTGTGATGCCATATTGATGACTTATTTCTTAAGTAGCACTAATCCCCAATTAAATTGATTAGTAGATAGAAAATAGGTTGAATATTTGGGAAGAAAGCCCCTTTGACCTTGTATTTAGATATCTAATTTATTATTATTAGATATTTGCCCCTTTGACCTTGTATTTATGTGTCTAATTTATTATTATCAGTTTTTCGCTTAGTTCCATGGAAGGTGAGGGGAGAAGGAGAGGGGTTTCAAGGATGGGGAGACCAAGGGCCTAAGTTTGGGGGCAACGAGAGGATGACGACGTAGTTGCAGCATTGAACATTAACAATGGTGGATATGGTTTGGGAAAAAAATCAGGGATAAAAATAAGAATTGCGAATGAAATTGTCATACTAAGTAAAGTTTAAACGAGAATTATGGGACTTGCTAGAAATCGCCAAGACAGAGTTTTGAGCTGAGTAAACCTAGGCGAGTCCCAAGGGCTAGGACTTGGGCTTGTTCGAGTCTTGGGTAAGTTTTGGCAAGTCCCGGGTCTCGCGGACTTGGCCCGAACCTAAGGAATCTTGATGCCTAAATTTAGCCAGACCCAATTTTTTTTTTTTAATTTAAAAAAATGACAAAATCGACATTTTTTGACTTTTTTTCTCTAAATTAATTTTTTTTTTGGGGGGGCAATAGCCCCCCGAACCCCCATTTTTGGCCCATGGAGAAATGCAAGTGCATTTTCTCACACCCCTTCTATCATTGGGTTTTTCTCACATCGAACACCTTGTGCAGCTTATCATTGCTACCCCTCAAACCCATTAGCACCTCCACTCCTAACCCTCACTAGTTAGTGGGACCTACCTTAGATGCCTTTGTAGGAGGGATGCAAACTCTTTTGAGCCATAGACTTCTAGTTATTGTTTTGATATTTGTTTGGAACATTTGCTGTCATGGATTTCATATTCCATGAGTATTGTATACATTTGACAATATTTATATATCTAAGTGTGCTATTTCTTTCAACTATAATTTGCATTTATAATTATGTGATTGATGCATACTTGTGTGTGTGGTCAAATAAGCTTCTACTTGATGCTATTGTGTCTTTGAGGTTTATTTAATAAAGGGTATATGAAACAAGTTTTAAATCATTAAAAATCTCTAAATTTCTTGGGTTTTTCACTTGTCGAGTCTTTGTTAAGTCTGCGACGAGTTTTTTTGTCAAGTCTCAAGTCCCAAGTTGAGTCACCCTTGTCAAGTCTGAGTCTCATTTGTATGGTTTAACTTTAAACTAATAAATATTAAAAACATGTAAATGATTTCATTAACCACTAACAATGGTGGGTGGAGGTTTGAAGTCTCTTGAATGTCTTGAGGATGCTCCAAAGTCCCCAAACCATGAGACGTAGCGAGGATATTTTCGAGACTTGTGTGGCAGTGGTGGGACAACAGGGTGATATTGCCATCTTGAAATGTGGGGATTTTGGGATGGGGGACCTGTCCCCATGGAACAATGGTTTTTAGCAATTTGTCGAAGTCTGTAATATTTGATACATAGTTGCTTGGATACCATGTCATATTTCTTAATCAATTTAAGTGAGACTAAAATTGCTTAAAACAATAAAGAAACATGAACAATCAATATTTTCTCTATGTTTTTACATAACTTAGATCTTTACTATTTTTATTCATTGCTTTGTGCTTTTCTATATGAGATCATATTTGATAGTTTTATATTTTTGGAATTAAAGCAAATTTGCTTCGTCTTAATATAGTAAAGACAGAGAAACATATTCTTGCTTCTTAAGCACACAATGTTAAAAATTTGTTTTGGTGTACGTAATAACCACCCTAGATTTTATGCGTATTTCAAAAGTATATGATATTATAATAGATAGTTTTATATTTTTTAAATTGAAGTAATTTGCTTTACTATTAATATAGTAAAGGCAGAGAAACACATTCTTGACTCTCAAACACATAAAGATGGTTAAAAATTTGCTTTGATGTATGTAATAATAACCACCCTAGATTTTTATGTGTATATCAGAAGTGTTTGATTTCCCAATGTGAATTTTGACAAATGATTGAAAATTTCCATAACTGAAATGCATTAAATAATTTTTGCCCCTTTACCGAAATTGAATCATATTGACAAAGCGAAATGCGAAACAACAAATAATAAGTTACATCATCCTAGTTAAGCACTCTTATTTGTTCTACAGAATAACACTGTTCAGAAATTACGTCAGCAGTACCAGAATGATTCTAGTAACATGATAAGCATTCAGTACTGGGTTGTGATATGCTAATAATGCTGAATGTGCCTATGGTTAACTCAACAATCTGAAAACTCGAGGAAACTGCCTTACAAATATTAAGAAAACTCTGTTATTTCACTGCTACAAGCATTGGAGATGATTGTAGCTGAAACTAACCATGCAACACTCTGCTTCGAAGTTTGGCAAAGTGTTTGGGGATTCTAAATTTCTACGAAGGATGCCGATTCCTTCTATCCTTCAAAGTATAGTTCCCAAATGGACATCCAGCTTCAAGTATGCCAAAATCCAGTGCAAATGGAGAGGACTATGACTCAAAAGCTTTGGTAATGGCAGAAAAATCCTTTAAACAGCCATAGCATGAAACACCTAGGCTTGTCCATTTTCAAGAATGATTTGCGATTTATTTTAAATCTTTGCCTAAGTCAACTCGCAAGCGAGCCCAAAGTCTCATGCCTTCTTGTTCATGACTTGGAGATCTCTTCCAAAGTTTCGAATAGTCAAAGCGGTATTTGAAATAAATTTGATTTGAAGGTTGGGGCCAAGGGAACTAAACTTCCATGACTCCTTGAAATTCGTTTTCTCCCCTCTATTGTCCATTGCATGCCTCTAAAACCTTTGTACCGATAATATTATGGGCGATTGATATATGTGGCGGCTTCCTTTTTGGTTCAGCACCTTCTTTTCCTTATTTAAAGTTTCAAAGTTTTCTTGGAAGGTTACGATAGTCTTAAAATATTGCCTTCAATATGATGAAATGGCACGACAGAGTTTATGGGTTTTAATAGCTTCAAATGTCATGATTCGTTCTTTTTTTCCAACGCCCGTCTTATCATTGTTATGCAGCACCTAGGATGTAATGACATTTAATCGTGTTTGTTAATTAACAATATCTTGTCTTTGGTGAGAGTAATGACAATCATTTAAGAATTTAGATAATAACTGAATAAATTCATAAACTCAAGCCAAAATTCATAAACTTAAGCCAAAATTTTCATATAAATATTCAAACTCGTTAAGAATAAATTTCCCTCCTCTTTATGACTGGCTTGACTCCTTTGTAGGCGGTTGGGAAAACCTTTATAGTTGGTGGCGAGTCGAATGACATCAAACCATAGAAACGGGACTCGCCCGGACTCGCCTGAACTTGGTGAGTCCGAGTTCGAGTCATGCTCGCCAAGTCCTAGGGACTCAGACTCAGACTCGTCCGAGTCTGGTGAGTTTGGCAAACTCGCCAGACTCGTTGAGTTGGCGAGTTTGGCTCAAACTCGCCAAACTCGGCGAGTCTTGAGTCCTAGACTCGGCTACTGGCTGGGTTAGTAAAATGACAAAAAAAAAACATTTTAAAAAGTTTTTTTAAAATGAATGGTATTGTCTTTGTTCACTACAACCTCCCCCTGAGAATGAGAATAATTAGGGTTACAACATGGCTGCCCCTTGACCCCGCAAGGGGCAATGCCCCTAGACCCCACCTTGGGGGCGCTGCCCCCAAACCCCTATCGAAAAATATGGGGGGAAACTATGTCGATAGAAGTAGGGAAAATTTAACCTCCGAGTCTGACACTGATTGGATCAACAAGGTAGATATAGAGGCTGAAACTGTAGCCATGGCAGAGGAGGAGCGGAGAGCACGAGCACAGACATGAGATTCAGAGGCAGATAGTGACACGAATGTTCCTGATGTTGGTGAGCATGGTATGGTGTCACGGGGAGCGGCTATGGCTGTCGAATCATCCAGGACCTACCTTAGACACCATAGGCTCCTCTGAGCCATAGGCTTGTAGTTGTATTTACCTTTGGTATTTGTATGAAACATTTGATGATGATCATATGATGACATGGATTTTTTATTCCATGAGTTTTGTAATATTGTATACATTTGACAATATTTATATATCTATGTTTGTTATTTCCTTCAGCTACAATTTGCGTTTATGCTTATGTGATTGATGTATACTTGTGTATGTAATCAAATGAGCCAAGTTTGATGATGTTATTGTGTCTTTAAGGTGTATTCAATAAAGGGTGCATGAAACAAGTTTTAAATCTTTAAAAATCTCTAAATTTCTTGAGTTTTTCACTTTCCCGAGTCCAACCGAGTCTAAAGCCGAGTCTGACTCCGAGTCCCGAGTTCGAGTCCGAGTCCCGTTTCTTTGCATCAAACAACTATATAATTCCCTAAAACCACATAACTTATTTCAAATAATGTTCCATAATTTATCATAAAGAGTGGATTATCAAAGATTGACTTTGCATCTTGTTCAAAGGGTGGGTTATCCAAAGATTAGAAGTTACTTCTATCCTCTTGATTAAGTCAATCCTCTTCTTGTTCCAACTTTGAACCTACAAACCATGGAAATTGCTCTAAATCAAATTCGGGATGGAACCTATCAAGCTCATCAATCACCAGCTTGACTTGTTTAGCCCTTTCCTCATTTTCATGCTTCTTAAATTGATTTACATCACCTAGTACACTCCAATGAATCCTTAGTTAACGTATGCTCAAAGGTGAGCTTATCAACTTCTTCCTCTTTTCCTTTCAATGCATCAAGGATCTCCTCAACAAACTTGATTGTATGATCCCTATCTGAAAGTAAGTTCAAGTAATCTGATTTCATTGTTTCCAGAGCATCTTTTACTACATGCAATCAATTCTTTTTCATCTCTTCTCAACTTGGGCCTTCCAAAAGAGATTATCAATGAATTTGTGTGTGCTATCAAAATGTGTTAAGGCTTGCACAACCTTATCTTAAGTTACTATCATTTAATTTTTTTAAATATGCAATTCATAAGTCCTTTGATCAAAATCAGCTTCACACAACAATCTTTCTAATTTGTCTACAATACCTTGATTCTTAAAATCAGTTTCCTCAACATCTTCATTGCATATTTTATGTTTTGAGATTAATACAACACTATGCTCAAAAAGAGAATCATCCTAGGCTTACTCGTCATTGCATTTTGGTGTCAAAACACCTAGGTCCGAAGTCATAAATTAATGGCTTTGATATGAAAATGTATGCTCATTGTGTTCCCCACAAATGATTTCCTTAAACAAATCACTTTCTAAATCAAGTAGATTGATGCTATCTAAATCACTCTTCTCCATAACTTATATTTGGAAGTCAAATCAATGTACATTTGACATAGGGAATTCTTTCTCAACACTTGAACTATCATTGCTAGAGTGTTGTAAGATTTTTTCATTGTTTGTTGATTTAAACTCTACAACATGCTCTTTTTCTAACAATGCACTAGTGATCACTATCCCCATTTTTATGCCATATTGTTTTGTGAGCATTGGCCAGTTTTTAGGGTTTCCCATAAGTTCCAAGATGAGTTAGGAGAATTCCAAGGTTCTCAGAGAGCTCTATTTCTAGTTTTCTAGGCATCCAATGATGGTTTGGATGGTGGCACTCTTTGTAGCATTTTGGGTTGTCTAGGTCATTCTTCACATTTCTTGGAGAACATGACTATTTTTAGTATGTGCCTGTTTTGGCATCCAACATCATTCTTCAAGATCAGTTACTTCTTGATGTGATCAATTTCAATTTTTGGTTGCTTGGTTTCAATTTGAAAAGTTTTTTGGATTGTTTATATCATTGCACTAAAGTTATAAAGTGATGTTTTATTATTCACTTTAGTGTTCGTTTTTAATAAAGTTGTGGCTACCTTGCCCCCCAAGTAGGACATCTAGCTTAAATGGGGACTTCAACATGATTAATTTAAAATTGTTAAAGGGCTTTTTTTAGGGAAGTAAAGGGCCTTTTTGAGGGAAATGAATTAACTTGAATTTTAAATTGTTCTTTTTCCCTTCAACTTTATATAAAGGGGTTTTGGCTCTTATATCCATTATTAAAAGGTTTGCACACATAATAGGATATTGTTGGAGTGAACATAGACTCTTCCTAGGTTGATTGGGGACAAAAATCCTCATCAAGAATCACTAGTTTTGATAGTGAAAGATCCTCCCTAATTAGTTGAGTGATTTCAGTGAAATCACAAGTGTTTTCATAGTTGCAATTTGGGTGTTTTAGGACAAATGAAGGTTTTTGACGTATTTTGATGTGTCATTTTTTTGGTTGTGCTTGGTACTATTTTTGAGTGGATTTTTGGAAAACTTTTTGTAATCATTTTTTTAGGTTTTCAATCTTGGTCGTATCACTTGCGAAAATAGGACAAACCATCATTTTTTGCTAGTATTTTAATGATTAGAGGTCCAAATTAGTAAATTTTGTCAGAGATACCTTCTTTGACCTTTGGCAACATGGTTTGGTGTGATTTTGAAGTTACATGTTGCATGTTGCATGCATTAATTTATGTGCAGGTTGTACCATTTAGGGCCATTGTTGGTTACCTAGGGTGAGGGGTTCAAGGTTAGGTGCTCAAATTTTGGGATCATTTCCAATCTAAAAAGGATGCCCAACTCATGTGCTTATGTTGCAACATCTTTCAGGTTGAAGAAAGTCACTTGGGTGAAGTAATGAATTTATTAGGCAAATTGCCCTGTTGGTCCTTGTCCCATTATTGTTGTCATATAAAAAAAATAGCTTTCAGATTACCTGTGATTGCCTTGTTGGTGGTTTGGGGGCTGTTTAATGTTTGTTGTATTGGGTTGGTGTTAATTCGACCCTTGAGAAGGTGGAGTATGCATGTTTGTTGGTTGAACAAGTGATATACCCGTTGTTTGGGGACTGTAACAGTCCAAAATGTGCCAAGTCAATGTTCAGATATGATTTCCAGCCTTGTAGCAGTAGATAATTTTTCTTACATCAGCGTTGGATGTATGCATTGTTGATTTGCTTTGGCTGGAGATGTTGAATGTGCAGTGGGAAGGAGTTACAAGTGCTTCCCAGGATGCTATTCCCTGCAAATTTTGAACAACAAACTTGTCACATTTCCCTTGCATCCATTGAACCTTGCAAGTCACTCACATCATATTTTTTCAAGGTGTATACACCTAAAAATGGTCTGAAGATAGTTAATTAAATACGCAGTTATTTGATTAATTCCCCTTCCCAATTAATTGAATTCACAAGCAATCTAATTTATTTCTCTATTCATCTACTAGTAAATAAATCTACATGATTTATTTATATAGTTCATTTCATATCCTCCTTTGATTAATTAATTCTAAATTAATTAATGTCTCTCCATATAAATCAGTTCTTCTAATCCCTAATTAAGATTAACAAACTCAAGTTTATTGAGATTAATTATCATTTTCCAATTATTTGAATTTCTAAATTCAAATGAGCACATAGCTCCTAACTTTTAACCACCTAACCTAACCATCCCCTAACCTAACCCATTCAACCTAACCCTGGGTCTAACTAACCCTATCCTATCTTGCACATCCTAACTTCCTTATCCTAACCTCTTATGGTGTGGATATTATCCCCTTGAGACACATGGCACTTTTGCCACATATCTCCTCCCTTGGACACTTGCCCTCTCATGAGCAAGGCTCCTTGACACTTGTCACCACAGAGATGACAAGTGTCCCTTCCTCCAACCTCTTCTCCAACTTCCTCAATCTTGGCCCTTGATATCTTCAGATTAGATCTGGACCGTTGATTCCTGCCACCTCAGCTTTGGCCTTGGAAATCCTATAAATATCCTCCATTTTGGAGTAGTAAGGATCCCTTGCATTCATAGCTTTAGCATCATTACTATAAGCAATTTTCATTTCAATCATCTAGTAATTTAGCTTTTGGATTAATCATATCATATTAATCTAGTTTCTTAAATCATGCATTTCATATCATCTCCATAGTCAATCATGATCAAATAGCTACTCAACTCTTGAGTTGCCACTTTGGAGGTCATTGTTCTATTGAGAGCCCATCAATCCAACACCTTCAAGGTCATCAAGAATAGAGGAAAATGAGACATTTCAAGGAAGGCTTATGGTTTGCATTTCTAATCTAGTTTTTAATTAAGCTTTTCAATTACATTTTATTGTCTCATTATATGTGTATGCCTTTCTATATACCACATTTTTAGCACCACACAAGGTACTTGCGTTAATTCATGTTTATGAAATATTTGCATTCGAACATCAAACTTGTATGCTTATTCTCTATGAAGACTATGATGACAATTTATGAGCACTCACTTCGTAATCAAAATTTCTTAATAGCAAGAAACTCTTTGCAATGTTCATGTTATGTTCTCTCCTTTGGCAAGAAGATTAATTTTTTTTCCAACAAAAGGTATCATATATGAGTGAGAGGGAATTAAGATAATATACTCGTGAACAAAAGAAATAAAAACTACAAGTTCTATTTGAGAAACTTTTTCTAGTCGATTAGAGATTACAGGTGTCGTTATTTACTAACAATGACGTATCTCTAGATTATACACCTATCGTATCTCTAGATAATATGCCTAACGTATCTATCCCATCTAGAGTCATGGAAGATAGGGGTAAGGGAAGAGAAGGTTTATTTAGTAATAATACCAAACTGGAGAGAAAAATTGATACTATGTTAGAAATGATATTACAAATGCTTGCCAAGATGAATCGAGGAATTCCACAAGTCACTCAAGCTCAAAATATTGAAACAAGATCTTCAAATCAGCAAACATAAATAAACATACAGAGGAAGTTGTCTTAGGATTCATTCCTAGACCCCTTTAGACTTCTTTCATTAATAGCTTGAGGAGATGTAAGTTGCTCCAGAAGTACAACTTCCATTGGTTAATGAGGTGAGGATTGCATATGCTGAGTATGACACACTCTTGGATGAGATTGAGCATCACTTATAATTGAATGCTTATCTAAATCAGAGGAAGGAAAGAGGAGGTGGTAGAGTCTAGCAGAGAGGACCATTAGTGCACATAGATTTTTAATAGACATTGGGCAAGGCGGGATTACCACATTACAATGGAAGTGACAAGTCTTCAACCAAAGCATGGATACAAAAGCTAGGCAATAATTTGTCTCTTAAATTGATGTCAGAAGATGAGTCAATCAAATTTGCTACATTATGTCTTGATAGAACAACCTATGAATAGTGGTATCACGGTTTAGGCAAACTTTGGTCATTATTTGATCACGACTTGCAATGATATCAAAAACAAACTCCACAAGATTTGACAAGGACCCAGAGTTACTATGGATGCCTAGATTTCAAAGTTTCAAAGATTATCTGTTATTGTTCCTAATATCAGAACAAGGAGGTTGGTATTCCTTTTTAGTGAGGGATTGATGGAGCCCATTAAAGAATGGGTTAAGGTCTTTGGTCCATTGAGCTTGTAGAAGGCTATGAGGAAGGTTAGGAGTATGGATCTTTGTTGCCTCCCAAAATAAATCTCATTTGAGGCCTTTCAAGATGAAAAAGTTAGGAGTATGGATCTTTGCTGCCTCCCAAAATAAATCTCATTTGAGGCCTTTCAAGATGGAAAAGGTAGGAAGCATGATAAAAATGAAAATATTCAAACCAAAGAGCCATTCTTAAGGAAGATGTAAGATGGCTTCAAAAAGGAGTTAAGGAGGAAAAAACTTTATTTCACATACAAGGAACTATGACCCCCATGAAATAAGTATTTGGAAAATTGAAAAAATATATCAATCGGAGGCATTCAACTAATAATTTCAAATAAAAAAATTTAGACCAACAAGATGAAATAGAAGAAAGTGAAAAAGATGAATTATCAGAAGAGTTTGGGAAGAGAAGGAAAGTGGAGGTATACTTGCTAGGCTCTCTAGTCTCAAAATAAATGATTTGTTGAAAGGGCAAAAAATTATTGCTTTTATTGATCAGGTACTACACATAATTTCATTGGTGAAGACATAGTAGCACAAAGAGGGTTAAAAACTAAAAAGTTTTGGGGAATTTAGAGTCATGGTAGTTTATGGACATACTATTTCTTGCATAAGGAAGATTCCCCAATTCAAACTCCTATTGAACCACTATGAACTCAATGAAGATTTTATATGTTGTGAATTTTGGAGACACATGTTGTTCTTGGAATACAATGGCTTTGTTGTCTTGGTGAGATCACCCTACACTTAAAATCTATGGAGCCAAAATTTTACAATGAGGGTAGAGTGACAATGTTGAGAGTAATGACAAAGGATGGATCATGTGCCAAAAACAAAGTCACAACAAGGTGTAAATAATTTGAAGATTTTAGTTAATTCCCTTTTTGATATGGATGTATAGTTAGCATTTTGTAATCCTGTTTTTGAGGTACATGTGGACAATTTAAGGGAAGACTAAGTTTCTTATGACAGTTTGCTTCTATGATAGATTATGGTTGATAGGATCAATATGGCATGACATATGACCTCTAGATTCACCACAAGGAGAGGAGTACTATTGTGACTTAGAGGTTGATGGGCCTCAACATGGTGGAGCCATTTTGGTGGTGATTACATATGCCTAGGATCATCCACATGGGTTGTTGGGAATTAAAGATGATGGGAGAGACATACTATGGGAGGTTAAGATTAAAAAAGGTGAAAATAATGCTATTGTTATCTCTCTCTACAATCATCTTGAGTCTATTTGTGTTCATACAAGTCTTTGATCAAAACTTGGTATTCTACTATGTTGGTGACTCTTGGGAGGAAAATTTTAGCTGAGGTAAAAATCAATGTTTTTGATTTGGTTGATGATTATGAGTACTACAATTATTGTCCTTTATTTTAGGTGTTGATTTACCAATAATAAAACTATAAACTTCTAATGTCATACTCAGTTGCACTCATTTTCAGACCATTTAGCCTCATGATAGGGTTAGTTTATGGTTTTAGATGAAGGGAATTACTAATTTAGCTAATTGAGTTTAATGCTGGATGGGCATTTGGGCACTAAACCATTTTATTTCTTGTTTCTAGCTAGAACATGTGGTTTGGACAATAGATTACTTTACAATTGCAACCATTATGCTAGAGTGTAGGGTGTTGAAAATGTGGGAGTTAATATTTACTATCTTATATTTTTTCTTATGGTGTCACAAATTTGTGATTATAGAGCAATTTTTTGAGTAACTGACTAATATTTTGCAGTGTTAGGTTGTTCTTCTTATAGGAAGACTTTAGGAGATTGCATTTGAATGTGCTCAACAATACAATACTTTGAGCAGAAGGAGCTAATATGTATGACTTATTTGAAACTTGGAAGCACATTGAGTCTTATTCGAGATCAATCAATATATGAGTTGGCATTTCTTGAGGACAAGCAATCTTTGGGGAGGGAGTACTGTAATGTCCCCATTTTTATGTCGTATTTTCAACATCAATTCCTTCTCAATGTGATCATTTTTATTTTTTGGTGCCTTGCGATGATTTTTGTGAAATGGTTTGGATTATTTGTATTATTGTGCTAAATGACATTTTATTATTCATTTTAGTATTTTAATTTTTAATAAAGTTGTTCCCCTTCAAGTTGGATACTTGGGGAAAGGGGGGCTTGGATATGATTAGTTTAAAATTGTTAACGAGTCGTTTTGAGAGAAATTCACTTTCCATTTTAAATTCTTGTTTTTCCCTCCAACTCTATATAAAGGGGGTTTGGCTCTCATTTTTATATTTAAAATGTTTGCACACATAACAAGGTATTGTTGTAGTGAATAGAGAAGTTCATCTGAGGTTGATTTAGGATGAAAATACTCATCAAGAATCACTAGTTTTAGTGGTGAAAGATCCTCCCTAGCCGGTCGAGTGATCTCACAAAGAAATTGTATTGTATGCAAATGACATAACTAAAATAAGCTAGCCCAAATCAAACTAAATACATGTAAACCTTAGAAAGATAAAATCATATATTGATATTGATAGATTTGGATGTGGTTGCTCATACATCCAACATGACAACATGATCAAGATGATTGAGTGATAAAATGGACAACATAACAATATGATAAAGCCATATATCTAAATAGGATGAGAGGTCTCTATTTTAAAGAATCCCCAAGAGGCAAAATCAAGGGCTAGGATCAATTGGTGATGGATTGCTAGAATTGAATGAGGATTAGGGTTAAGCTCTAAGATGTAGCCATATGACAAGTGTCACATGAAGGATAAGGGTTTATGAATAGAAGGTGCATGAGGGAAACATCATTATGTGAATGGCTAGGATTAAGAGGTTTAACTTTAAATGGATGGATGTGATGAAAAATTAAATTGACTTTTCGGTCCAAGTGTCTAGGTTCAATGAATCTAGACAAGACTTAGACATTTGAAAATGACACTTGTTACATGATGACAATTCCAGAGTGATCCGTGTGAACAAGTGTAAGGAATAGGGTTGAATGGACGAGGATAAAGGTGAATTGTGAAATTAATTAAATAAATAGTAAGGTTAGGATAGAATGGGGTAAATGGTGAAGAATAAATAAAATAAATAAATGATAAATATTTAATTAATTAATAGCTTAAAATAAGGTGGGATAAAAGGAGAAGGATATATTAATTGAATAAATAATAAATATTTAACTAATGGTTTAGGATAGGCTAAAATCAATTATCTAGGTATGGACAAATTAGGTTTCTACATTTTGCTCGTCTTTGAAATGATGCTGTGAATAAAAAAAGTAGCATCATTTCAAGGAAGAATAAAACATAGCAGATAGAAAAGGATAAGTACTAGTAGCATGATGCTCCAATCACTAGAAGAATGGGAGTTAGGTATGCCCCCTCAAGAGGACATGTGAGTTTGAGGAACACGAGTGTTGTCTCTAAATGTATGACAAGATTAAAGGATGAAGGATAAAAGGACATAAAAGAAAATAGGGATGATGAAGATATGGATGGATAGGAGGATTTATAATCATCATGTTGCAACGAAATAAGCAGCTTGATTTGATATTGTATTTGATGTTATGCACCAAGGTATAACAAACCAGGATGACAATATTCCAAATATGTGATCAAAAGGTCAAATATAAACATATACTTTATAACAATATGATATGGAAGACCATCATACCATTGTGGCAATAGGGTGCAAAGACTATGATAGATGCAAACAATGGCAACAAACACAACCAAGTAGAAAGCATGCACAACAAACCAAAATCAACTAAGAACTATGCTTCAAATCAAGCTAAAAATTGATCAATTGATTGCTTGATGATGAGGATAAAAAGTTATTATAAGAAGAATGTGTACCCAACAGATTGTGTTGTTAGCAATAAGAAAAACACCTGGATTCAAAAGGATATATCCTTATGATTCAATAATTAGATTGAATCATACTAATGAATTATCAACCGATTTGGATCAAAATTGATGGATTGCTTAAAGGATGATGTGTTAGATTGCAAGATTGGATTGCATGGATTAGAATTGATTGTAATGGATGGATAGCTTGGGATATTTGGATAAGAGGGATGGATGGAGGACAAATAGATTAGGTAATATGGGATTTGATGGAGGATATAATGGTTTAGATAGAAGAATGGATGGGAACCAATGACAAGAGAAACCAAAGGCATGGTAAAAGATGGATGGATGGAGGGATTGCCTAGATAGGATATGGGATTGAGTATATGGATGAGGTATGGAAGATAGGAGGATAGGAGGGAGCTCCAAGGACTATGATCAAAATAATAAGATACCCCACACTAGAGTTAGTGTAGTCATGTATAGATGATGGTAAATGATAAGATGCACGAGATGGAAGAATAATGCATAAGCGATATGAAGTAAGGATTGCATTCTCCAATGCACGCACAAAGATATTTTGCCCCTAGTCTTCATCAAGATCATGGGGGAAAAGAGAGAATGAATTTAGATAGGAAATGGTATAGATAGAATGGATGCAAAAATTATGTAGATAAGATGTGGTGCATATAATAGCATGAATACTTACTTTCCTAGCCTCATCAAGATTAAGGGAGGAAAGAGAGGATCACTTCTCTAGGTGGCCCCCCTAGAAAAGAAAACAAGATCACTTATTTCTTATCCTCAAGATTGTTGTAAGGTGCAATAGGAGAGTATTCAAAAGTTGATTTTGTGGTTTAAAATATACTTGTTCATTTTAAATCCAAAATCTAAATGTGAAAGGTAAATTTTAAGCCCAATTTCAAATGTGAGGAAAACATACCAAACAAATTTTGTCTAAAGAAAACATTGCTTGCACTAATGGATTTATTATGATAATAAAATTTTAAGAATATTATTGTCATTGAAGTTAAAGGAGAGTTGAAAATGATTAGTACCATCATATTTGATGCAAAGTAGGGGTAGAAAACAACAAAACAACTTCAAACAACTACTTACAAGTACCTTTGTTCATCAAACTATGGTTCTTCTTCAATAACCCTCATACTTCCTTGTAGCATTTCAAATATATTTTTTCTGTCACAACTTTCAGGGCAAGAATGATATTCAAAATCTAAGGACATTTTCAGATACTCTTTTAGACATTCTTAAACATATCTCAAAATCAGATAGGGTTACTTTGTACAGAAAGGCTTCAAAATATGACTATCCTATTTCTTGACCCTAAGGCCTAGTAGTAACAAATTGGGTTTTTCGACCATAAAATTCAAACCAGACTTGATACCAAAATTATAAAAACATTTATAGATACCCATTTGGCTGTTTTATAACATATCTTGAAATGGGTAGGGGGTGTTTTGGAACATAGGAATCAAATTTGGACCATTCACCCTCTAATTAGGCATACTAGGGTTTTAGACTTGCACTTACAAAAATGGTCATAACGTATGCAAATATTCATGAAATTAAACCAAACCAAAATAAAATAAAACTAGATTCATTTATCTTTCTTTTCCCATTGTTTTCAAGTCAATACAAGTCCATACAAGGACATACAACACACTGCAACAAGACTATTACATGGAAAATCTGGGAATTGCAGCCATTAAAACATTCATAACTTCCTCAAAACTCAATGAAATAAAAAGGAAAAAAAAGTAGATTCTATGGTATTTAATTCCAAATCATTTCTAGATCAGTATTAATTCATAAAAATACATACAATGCATAGAAACAACAAGGAAATGTTTAGATTTTCAGAAAACAAAGATATTTTATTATTACAACTTCAAGATTTTCAATAATCACCATCTCCAACCACCTCCAACCATGGAATTTGAGTTGGAGGCCATATTTAATCCTTTTTCAACCAATGATTATTAGTTACAATTAACTTTTGAATGACTTGATCCTTCAACTTCCAAATGTGACAAAATTGCAAAGTTGCAAAGCAACTTTTGCAACAAATTGCAAAACATGACAAAATGTACTCAAACTGACCCAGAGACTTATTACATTTCAAATGGTCTCAACAGACCTTATTACACCAAACAAGACTTCTAAACACTTAACATGTGATCATATTTACAAAATTCGACTAGGTGCCCCTACACCAATATTGCTAATGTCAAAGAAGGATCAATACATACGATGCCATGATTTATGTGCATCTTGGTTGACCTCTATGGTGGTTTAGTGCTACATTTTTAATTCCCATATTGTTGATCACCCCTCATTTACTTTAGCGCTCACATCCTATGAAATTTAAAAATAAAAATATTATTTTTGGGGGCCCTTTTGGGGTGGTCAAACAAGCATGATAACTCACCCCTTTTGAGGGAATTGAAAATTAATTTTATTATATTTTAATGGGCTAACCTCCTTAACACGGTCACCCCTCTTGGAGAAATATTTTTTTTTATTTATCCTCATATGTAATCTACCCCTTTTGATGAGTCACCCCTCTTCAATGAAGAGGTGGATTTGTATGATATAAAAGATGTCTTCGGGAAGAATAAGACAAACATTTTAAAGAAATATTTTCCAATTATAAAGCATTATTATGAGCAAATTTAAATGAGAATTATGAGAAAATTTGAAGGAGATTTATGAATAGATTCATAAGTAGATTTTATAAAGGAGATTGACATGATTATCATGCTTTGAAGAAGCAATATTTAAGAAGAAGAATTATTTGTTCACTTGGAGGTTGGTGTCTCCAAATGGAAGAGATTGGTATCTCTTTCTAAGTTGGTGGTTAATAGTAGAGATTGTTGTTTCTATTGGGTTAGTGCTTAGGAAGATTTGTAAATAAAAAATATTGTTAGTTAGATTTGGATTGTAGATTCAAGTAGTCATTTCTCCATAGCTTTCTTTGAAAGGGTTTTCCATATAAATCTCATGTCTTTTGGTAGATCTTGTGTGATTGTTTTTTTATGGTTATTGAATTTTAAATTAGGTAAAAGTTTATCTTATATTGATTCACCCCCCTCTTATTATATGTGTGTTTTCTCATAATATAAATAATAACATTAGCTCTTGAAATGATCTAATATCAATGGTACTATATGATAAAATAAATGTAAAGAGAAGATATTCTTATCACAAAATTAGATACATTTTTTTTTTCTTCATATGATTAGACTAGTTTGACAATTTGCAATATTTTTAGTTTTAAAAATAAAAATACAAAGAAGTAAATCCTATTAAAAATGGAAGAGCTTTCCAGAAATATAAAAATATCTAAAAGTTTTCTTGATTTGCACCCTAGAAAAAAACATATATATAAAAAGCCTAATCAACAAAGATCTATTTTTGGTCACTTTTTTCACCTCAAAAATAAGGAGATAGAGAACATATCCGTACTAAAATTTGAATACCTTTCTTGAAGAAATCTAAATAATAGTTAAATTGAGACTAAAAAGTCAAACTAATGAAAAATCATAAAATAAGCACAACACATCAAATATGAATGAAATTTGAAGTTGATTTTTTTTGTATAATCCTAAGATGATCCGAAAAAAATTATAGTCATTCAAAATTTATGATGAAATCTTTAAAAACTCTAAGGTTTTATATTTTGCCTTGCTTACAAAAGTTAGCCTTGAAAGTTTTTGCACAATTAAATAGAAAAAAACTAGCAAGATGGAATTGGAAAAAAATTAAAAATCAAAGATTAAACAAGGATTTGAGTCCTATTAGGTGCCAAAATGAAGATAGGAAAAGATGGAAGGTAAATAAAATAGAAGGCAAATGCAATACACACAATACTTTCACCTAAAAGTTTTATTTCTCCTTAGATTGAGTTCAAGTAGAGTGAACCTAAGCTCCACTTGATGATTATTTTGGTTCTAGACACCTTCATTGATACGCAGAAGAAGATAAGGAACACAACAATTATATACTACTTGGGTCAATAAAGGAAATTACTTAAAAAATAGTACATGGGAGGGATTAAAAATTATTGAGTACCTAACTTTTTATTGCTAATAGATAAATGATTCTGGGAAGGAAATACTTGTAATGTGTTGCAAATGTGTAGTTGATGATGTGTCAGTATGGTTGTCGTCGATGTCAACATATTGATTATGTATTTTGGTGATTTGTTTGTGTTTCATATTTTTGATATGTTGTAGTTGTAGTCATGAGGTTTTGGTATGTTGTTTGAAGTTGCTTTGGGATGTCATGCTTATACTTTGGTGCTCCAAAAGTTGTGCTCCAAAAGTTGTACTCCAAAAGTATGTTCAATGGTGATGATGTTTGACAGTATTTGCAATGCTCAACCTTTCTTCGCATTTTTTGTTTTAATGATGATATTTTGGATTTAAGCTATTCATGTCTTTATCTTTGTTAACTTGCTTTGGGACGCAATGATGTGCTCTAGAGTCGTGGTTGTTGATATGTTCATTTCGGGTCTAGTTGACCTTGAATGTTTCTATTTTGCTCTGATGATTGTGGCATATGGATAATGTATTGTTTTGATCGATGTAATGTAGTGTGGTGTGGTTTGGTTCTCATTCCTTTCCATAGTGGGAATGTTTCTATTTCAAATTGTGTTTCAGTGAATTGTTTTTGGCAGACTTGGGAGATTCCTAATTCAAGAGATTAGTATAAATAAAGGATGGTTATAATGAGAAACATATAGAAGCAAGTGGATTGAAAAAGAAAAATCTGTTGATGCAAATTTGTGTGAGATTATGTGAAGTTGTGGTTGAGTTGTCTGGTAGTGTGTTGTTACTGTTTGGTACCAGAGGTAGTGAGCCAAAGGTTTCTTTCAGCATTACAACGTTGTGGTAGTTGTGCTTCATTGGTAGATTCTTTCTTTTTCTTTCTTCTTCTTCTTCTAGGCATTGAGCCCTTCTTTTTCTAGCAGTTGTATCTGGGCAGTGAGCATTTTGGTAGTGAGCCATCCTTTGTAAAAATCACCTTAACCGGTGTCACCCTAATAGGTGTTTCATAATTGAGAGTTAACATTCTCTATGGTTTTTCCCTTCTCGGGTCTTCCATGCAAAATCTGGCGTTTCTTGTGTATATTGCATGTGTGTGCTTTCTCATGCTAAATCTGTTTATGGTTAAGTAATCAGATTTTTTTTAACTAGATCTGTTTCTATGAAATAAGTAAAATATTTAATTGACAACTGATTAATCCCCCTCCCCCCCCTCAGTTGTTTGGGATGTTCACCAATTGGAATTAGAGCTTTGGTTCCTAGAAAGTGAGACTAATCGCTCGAGGAAGATTTGATGGCACATAAATTGACTTTTCATACCTTTGAAGGATTTGACTATAGGTTTTGGAGAGTGAAGATGAAAGGATATTTGATTTCATAGAATTACAAGACCTGGAAAGCTGTGAAAACAAAGTATGTGATGTCGTAAAATGGTCCCTATACCTTGGATGAGATTGAGGCTTGTGAAGAAAATGAACAAGTAAGGTATGCTATCTTTAGTGCCCTATCTATAACTGAATTGGCGAAGGTTGTTGCATTAGATACTACTTATGGAGTATGGGAAATATTGAAAAACATCTATAAAGGGAATGACATAGTTAAGCTAGCTAAGATGTAGACTACTAAAGGTAGATATGAGAACTTGAGGATGGAACAAGGTGAAGATATAACAAGTTATTTTCAGAAGGTTGACAGTGCAGTGAACGAGATCAAAGATCTTGGTGACATCTTAGATGATAAGGATGTGATGGAGAAGTTCATTTGGACTTTATCGGAATGCTACAATAACAAGATTTCAACTATTGAAAAAACTTATGATTCGTCCAAATTTACCAGAGAACAGTTGTATGGCACTTTGATTGCATTCAAGATGAGGACGTTTGGTAAAGACAAAGAAAGAATTGAGACAATATTTTAAGCTACAAAAGCTTCAGATGAAGATTCAAATGATGAGAGCCTGGATGAAATGGAAGAAAAATTTGTAAGAAAGTTGAATAGAGGAACCGACAAGAATAAAGGTATGTTACCTCTTATATGTTTTAAGTGTGGAAAGATTGGTCATTATGCATCTAGATGTCTAGAGAGGAACAAAATAAAAGTTTAAAGAAACAAAGGAAAGTTCAATAAGAAAGCCTACTATGTTAGAGATGATGCTGGTATTTCAGATGATGAGTTAGATTATGAACATGGTGATTATTTGTTCTTGGTAGAAAAAGATGAATCTAAAAATAGCAATAATAAGGAGATATCTAAGGTTATTGAAACTATTGCATCAACATTTCATGTTAGAAGAGATAGAAATGAACGATTTATTGATAGTGGATGTTCAAATCATATGACTGGTGATAAAAAGTAAGTTTGTAAAACTTGAAAAGTGTGATGGTGCTTTTGTTAGATTTGGACATGATCAGACTGCTCAGATTGTTGGAATAGGTTCTATTACTTTTGATGGAAGACATAATACTGACAATGTATATTATGTGAAAGGATTACATCATAATCTCTCGAGTGTTGGACAAATGTGCGAGAATGGTTACAATGTTTATTTTTTAGGATGGTGGTTGTGAGATCTAAAGCTGTTATTGCTGTATGAAAAAGGGCAAATGGAAACATGTATCAATTGGAGGGTGCTATAGGACATTCCTTATTATCTTAGATCAAGGAAAGTTGGCTATGACACGGGAGGATGTGTCACATCAATTTTGACAATTTGGTGAAGATTAGTTTGACAAGAGCTCTAATATATTTATAGAGACTGACTAAACTGGATAATAGTGTTTTGAAGAATGTCAAGTGGGAAAACAACTAAAGGGAATGTTCAGAGGAAATGAACAATCTTCTACCAAAATGTTAGATTTGGTGCACACAGACTTATGCTGTCCAACCAGAACAAGGAGTTTACAAGGTGAGAGGTATTTCATGCTCTTAATTGACGATCATTCTAGAATGACTTGGGTTGCATTTTTAAGAGAAAAGTTAGACGCATTAGAAAAGTTTAAGATATTCAAAGCTAGAGTTGAAAATGAAGTTTATAGAAGAATCCAATGCTTAAGATCTGATAGAGGAGAAGAATTTGTTTATGATGAATATGACAGATTTTGTGAGAAATATGGGATTAGGAGACATTTGTCTACCCCTAGGACACCTCAACAGAATGGTGCAATGGAAAGAATGAACAAGACTACACAATAAGCAACAAGATCTATGATCAAAGAAGCAAACCCATCGAAAATTTATTAGAAAGAAGCAATACATATTGCAGTATACACTCTCAATAGAATTCTATTTCAGAAGAAATATTGGAAGACATCATATGAGTTATGGAATGGAAGGATTCCATTAGTGAGGTATTTCAAAGTATTTGGAAGTAAATGCTACATCTAGAGAGATGAAGGAAATATTGGAAAGTTTGATAGCAGAGCAAATGAAGGTATATTCTTAGGATATTCTACAAAGAGAAAGGCTTACCGATGTTACAACAAGAGATTGAATAAAATTGTTAAAAGTGCAAATGTGAAGGTTGACGAAAACATTTCTAAAGATTCAAGTATACAAGGCGTAGGATATGGATATGATGAGTCTGTGAGCAAAGCAAAAGAGGAGAAGAGAAAAGAAGAAGAAAAGCAGAAAGAAACATAGGTTGCTCCGATGACTGTATCTAAAACCTTGGGGTATGTTCAGAAGAATCACTCTAAAAAACCAAATTATAGGAGATAAGAACAGAGGTCTTATTACAAGAAGCAAAGCTGCCGAAGAACAAATTCTATTGTGTTTACTTTTTGAAACTAAATTGATGATAGTTGAAGAAGCAAGTAATGATCAGAATTGGATGAAGGCTATGAAGGAAGAGTTAGATTAGATTGAGACGAATTAGACTTGGGAACTAGTCCCTAGACCAATAGATAAAAATGTTATTGGAACAAAGTGGGTGTTCTAGGATAAGTTGGATGAAGATGGACATGTTGTAAGAAGCAAAGTAAGATTTGTGTACAAAGGTTACACTCAAGTTGAAGACATTGATTTTGAAGAGACTTATGCTCCTGTTGCCTAAATGGAAGCTCTTAGGATGTTTCTGGCTTTTGCAACATGTAAAGATTTCAAAATTTATCAAATGGATGTGAAGTCAACATTTTTGAATGGGGAACTAAAAGAAGAAGTCTACATTGAGCAGTCGAAAGGATTTAAGTTTTTAGATGATCTAGATATTATGTGCAGATTGAAGAAGCCTCTATATGGGTTGAAGCAAGCACATAGAGCTTGGTATGGAAGGCTAGACAAGTACTTATTGAATCAAGGTTTTCAAAAAGGGTTTGCTGACAACAATCTTAACTTTAAAGTTGAATCAAATGAGATCCTATTTGTTTTTGTATATGTGGATGACATAATATTTGGAGGAAATGATGACATGTGCAAGAAGATGGCATGTGAAGAAGTTTGCTGGTGAAATGCAAAAGGAATTTGAAATGTCAATGGTTGATGAATTGAATTTATTTCATGGATTGCAAGTGAATCAAAACAATAAAGGTATTTTTATTTCTGAGTCAAAGTATGTTAGAGAGTTGTTGAAAAAAGTTTGAATTGGAAAATTCTAAACCGGTATGTACTCCTATGATAGCCGAATGTAAGTTGAGTAATGATGACAAATACCCTAAGATTGATGCAAGCAATTACATATTAATGATGAGAGGAATGTTATACCTGACTGCTACTAGATCGAATATCATGTATGTTGTTTGCCTTGCATCTAGATTTCAAAAAGATCCAAAAGAGTCACATGTTGTTGTAAAGAGAACTTTTAGATATCTAAAAGGTACAATTTTTTTTGGACTGTGGTATCCCAAAGGATTAGATTTTACTCTAAAAGCTTATACTAATGTAGATTGGGTAGGAAGTGTTGATGATAGAAAGAGTACTAGTGGTGGAGCATTTTTCCTTGACTCCCAGTTAGTTGCATGGTTAATTAAAAAGCAAGATTATGTGTCTTTATCAACTACAGAAGCTATATACATTGTAACCACATCATGTTGCACTCAGATACTTTGGATGAAAAAAATATTGAAGGATATTGGTGTGATGTTTGATGAACCAATCTCAATCATGTGTGATAATACAAGTGCGATAAATATCTCTAAGAATCTGGTACTGTATTCTAGAACAAAGCATATCTCAGTTTGACATCGCTTCTTAAGGGTGAAGGGGTTGGACAATGAAGTAAAACTTGATTATGCTCCTACAAAGGAGCAAGTTGTAGATATCTTTATGAAGGCTTTGTGCAGAGATACTTTTGAGTATCTCCAAAAAAAGTTGGGGGTATCACCCCTTCCAAGTTTGAACTAAGTGCACTTAATAGTGCATTAGTCTAGAGAACTTCATGTATATTTTAATCTAGACTAATGATTGGGGTTTCCTCTTAGGGGGAGCTGTGTGGAAGAGATTGGAGAGATTTGAGATGCTTGGGGAGAGATGTGTTATGAATCTAAATTTTTGTTTGTTGTTGATGAATGTTGCCATCAATGACAAAGGGGGAGATTGTTGCAAATGTGTAGTTGATGGTGTGTCAGTATGGTTGTTATTGATATCAACATATTGATTCTATGTTTCAGCGATTGGCTTGTGTTTCACATTTCTGATATGTTGTAGTTGTAGTCATGAGGTTTTGGTATGTTGTTTGAAGTTTCTTTGGGATGTCATGTTTATGGTTTGGTGCTCCAAAAGTTGTGCTATGGAAGTATGTTCAGTGATGATGATGTTTGACAGTATTTGTATTCCTCCACATTTCTGATTTTGATGATGATATGTTGGATTTAAGCTATTCACGTCTTTATCTTTGTTATACTGATTTGGGATGTAATGATGTGCTTCATAGTCATGGTTGCTGATATGTTCATTCCAGGTCCGATTGACCTTGAATGTTTCTATTTCGCTCTGGTGATTGTGTCATATGGATAACATATTGTTTTGATTGATGTAATGCATTGTGGTGTGGTCCACTTCTCATTCCTTTATATGATGAGAATGTTAAGTGTAGACCTATTTTAAATTGTGTTTTGGTGAATTGTTTTTGGCCAACTTGGGTGATTCCTAATTCAAGAGATCAATATAAATAAAGGATGGTTATAATGAGAAACATAGAGAAGCAAGTGTATTGAAAAAAAATCTATTGATGCGAATTTGTGTGAGATTATGTGAATTTTTTGTGAGAAGTGTGGTAGTGTGTTGTTGTTGTTTGGTACCGAAGGCAATGAGTCAAAGGTTTCTTTCGACATTGCATCATTGTGGTAGTTGTGCTTTAGTGGTGGATTCTTTCTTTTTCTTTCTTCTTCTTTTGGGAAGTGAGCCCTTCTTTTTCTGGTAGATGTTATAGCCAAACAATGAGCTCACCTACAATGAGCATTTTGGCAGTGAGCCATCCTTTGTAAAAATCACCTTAACCGGTGTCACCCTAACAGGTGTTTCATAATTGAGAATGGACATTCTTTGTGGTTTTTCCCTTCTCGAGTTTTACACGTAAAATTTGTTGTTTCTTGTGTATGTTTCACATGTGTGTTTTCTCATGCTTATATCTGTTTATGGTTAAGTATTTATAAGTTTGTTTACTGGATCTTTTTTTGTGGAATAAGTAAAAGATTTAATTAACAACTAATTCACCCCCTCTCAATTGTTTGGGATATTCAAGATAATGTTTCTTTTTATAATTAGCTTATGTGAGTCATACCCTCATTTTATCAATATGAATATTAGAATATTTTAATAAAATAATTATGTTTTAGTAGCAACAAATAAAATGATAATAAATAATATGGGTGTTTAGGTTTTCATAAAAAAATATTATGACCCTTAGGACACTTGACAACTTCTATATGACAAATTCTATGATAAAAAGTTAATGAGAAGTTACATGTCAAGGCGAGATTATTTTTGTGAAAGAATCTTTAAATTAATATTTTAATTGCTAGTTTTGAGAGGAAAATAAGTTATGCTAGTACTACATATTGAGGAGTTTATTTGCATTTAATACATCTACTGGTTTATTTAGTCTTTTTTGTCATAGTTTGAGCATTATATTTAGTTATATTAGAAAGTAGTTTATTTTATATGTTTGATATTGAACTATAACATTTTTATTAATAATTTTATTTTAAAAATAAATTGAAATATCACTCAATTTAAGAGTGTGTAGAATTAAATTTATCTCCTTAGGTACTACATGGACTCGATAGTCTTCCATAAATTGCATCTATATTATCTACTTGGCATGTCTGGAAAACCTTGTTCTCTTATAAGGACTTAATTGATATTGAAACGAGCCAATGATATTTATTATAAATCATAATGTACTTTTGAAAATGATCATATTCAGATAACGGTAAATATGTCAAGTTCTATGAAGCTAGTATCTTACACTAGTAGAAGAGCACACCACACGAACTATAGTAGATGATATTGTGCAACCTAATCTATGACTAGCTATATAGTGCAACCCAATCCATGGTATTAAAGATCCTTGCAAAAATTTGTCACATCTTTATCACAACTTTGCATCCTACTTTTAATCTTTTGTCACAATAGTTTATCCAACTAAGAATGTAATTCCACCTATTCTTTTATGTGATCTATGTACTATATTTTCATTTCATTTAAATGTAAAAGTATAGCACTATTTTTGAATTAAAAAATAAATAAAAAGTTGAAGTAATGGCTTACCTATAAATGTAGACTTTTCAAAATATAGAGAATTGTCCAAAACGATATAATTCAATTAACAAATTAGCACATACTTTTAAAATATGATGGCATTCAATCTATTTTCTATGTGATCCGTGTACTATATTTTTATTTCATGTAAATGTAAATGTAAATGTATATCACTATTTTGACTTAAAAATAAATAAAAGGTCAAACTAATAGCTTACCTATAAATGTAAACTTTCAAGGTTACAATCGAAGGAAATAAATATAATATATTTTTAAAAAGTTGATAGAATGGTTATATTTCAAAGATACATAAAGGGTTAGAATTGAGGATCAAAGTATCAAGTTGGGTTTTAAGAGAATAGTTACGAGTAAATATGATTTTGGAAAAGAAATAACTATTGACAAGATCATTTGATTATAATAGTTTGAAATTTTGATGGGCTTCATTTTAAGATTTTATAGCTGATCTTATTTGTTGAAAATGTATAATAAATATGAAAGGTACTCTTTTATAAATGATTATAAGTAGGAGACATGTCTCAAGATTTTGTGGGTGTTTTGATCATGAAGTATAGTTTTGGTGTTGAGATATGACATATGAAATGAAGTAGAAGTAGATATATTTAGTGTCAATATTAATTGAGTTAATTATCAATACATTGAATTGCCCGGTTTTCAATGTTAATAGAATTGTGATATGTATTTCTAAATGTCAAATTTGACAGTTTTGAAGTAATTATGATATGTATTTAATTATTGATAGGATCTTTTGAATGGTTGAAGGCCTTCCCACAATAAGGATAACCTCCTCTTGCTCATATAGTTCTAATGTCTTAGTAGTGTGACTACTTTTTTCCTATGTTTTTAACATAGATATTGTAATTCCACCTATTCTTTATGTTTCATGTGTACTATATTTTAATTTTGTTTAAATGTAAAATTATAACACTATTTCGAATTAAAACCAAATAAAAAGTTGAAGCACTGACTTACCTATAGATGTAGACTTTTCAAAATATTGAGAATTGCCCTAAAAGATATAACTCGATTAACAAAATATTACAATATACTTTTTAAAATATGATGCCATTCGAACTACTTTTTATGTGATCTATGTACTACATATTAATTTCACCAATGTAAAAATATAGCACTATTTTGAATTATAAACAAATAAAAAGTCGAAATAATGATTTATCCATAAATGTAGACTTTTCAAAGTATTGAAAACTGTTCAAAAAGATATAACTCAATTAACAAAAGTAACGAGATGAAAGATCTAGAAAACTTTGACAGAATGAATCCCTCAACATCCATAAAACTCAATTATACCCAATAAAAAAACATTAAAGATTCAGGTACACAACGGGGACTATGATGGATTGATTGATCCTCCGACACGTCTGGCTTATGAAAATGGATGCCTCGCCATTACACTCTGCAGAGGTATGCCCCAATAGAGATGCCCCACTAGCATTTTACGTGGTGGTATTGCAGTTTGAGGCCCACACTTTAACATATATATATATATATCCTTGTTCAGTTTCTAAATGCAACGTAGTTTTCAGCCAGCAATATGTCGTCCTTTCTCTCTCTGCATGTGGAATTTGACTGGCAATCCACCACGGATCGATTCGAGTTCCTGACATGAAAATGGAGGCATAACAATTATCTGTCCCACACTATGATTTTTCAATTGTCCGACTTTTGTCTTGTGGGCCTCAAATGTTACAATCTAGACATGACTGCGGAAAAGAAAAGTTAAGAAACATTTCACATCCTTCTGTCCGGCTTGTGTTTTTTATATGCTGCTGTAAGGCCCACAGGGATTCTTGCAATTCGCTTCCTTACACCAAGCTCTGTAAATTTCAATGGAATACTATTGGCAGATTACCATCTATATTTTATTGCAGAAATTAATGATTATGTGTAGACAGGTACAGTACAGTTTGTTTAGTCTTTTTTTTTGCTATTGGTAGTTGACTTTTTTCCCTGCTCAAATAGATTTATATATAAATCAAAGGAAATGGGTATATAATCTAGTTTTAAAAAATTGATGGAATGGTTATGTTTTGAAGATCCATAAATGGGTAGAATTGGGAACAAAAGTATCAAGCAGGGTCTTAAGAGAATAGTTACAAGAAATATGGTTTTAGAAAAGAAACAACTGTTCATAAGATCATTTGATTATAGAAGTTTTGAAATTTAAATGGGCTTTATTTTAAGATATTATAATTGCTTTTATTTGTTGAAAAAGTGTAATAAATATGAAAGTATTTACAGTTTTATAAATGATTAAAAGCAGATGTTTTGTGTTAAGATTTTGTTCCTGTTTTTTGATTGTCACTTATAGTTTTGGAGTTTAGGTATGGTGTATGAAATGAAGTAGCAGTAGATATATTTAGTTTCATTGTTAATTAAATTAATCATTAGTACATTGAATTGCTCAATTTTTATTTAATAGGGTTGTGAAGTATATATGGAAGATTATGTATACTTTTAAAAAAGTAATCATAAGAAGAAGAAATATTGCATCAAAGTTTTGCTGGTTCTTTGATCATTGAGTATAGTGATGCAAGGGCATCCCGAAAGAACCCAAAAGACCAAATTCCAAAAGCATACATACCTTTTTGGAGCCTCATGAAGCTAACGGAACATGTCGCATGATGGATATGGGGCCAAGTGGCATCCAAATAGGTCCGGGCCTATTCGCACTAACATTAAGATCTTCTTCAAGTGACCGAGACCTAAACTTATGTTACACTAGCTTTAGGATTTGGGAGGCTGAAATGACTCATTTCTAGTGATTGGGGATCAATATTTAAACACATCCAGAGGCATAGGAGATCATCAATGGTAGATAGGGAGTAGTGGATAGGAGAAGATTGATCTAGAAGATTTTTGTTTGCTTGTTATCCTTGTAATAAACCAATCGTGGTGTGTGAGACTACATATGGGGCCAACAGGTTGAATGTATGAAGCATGTAAACATTTTATTTTCATTAATAAACATCTTAAAAAAATATTTGTGTTCAAATTTGTGCTGCTTTTTTGTGTATGTTTCGCTGCAACATAGGAAAGTCCATTCTAGACCCTCTAACCCTGGCTACATCAATTGGTATCAGAGCAAGATTCGAACCTGAGGAGGTGAGAGTTCTAGAAGAGCCTTGGTGTGGAAAAATCATCAACTGAAGGTAGGTTGTAGGTGTTGTCAATTTATTGCCAAAGTAAGGCAATTGCGACCTTGAGCCTACTCACCTAATTGAGCTAGTCACATGAAGATTGAAAGGAAGTATGCTACCATGAATGATGTCAACAATGACCAATGCCACTAGAAGAGTGGAAGAGATAATGGGCATGATGAGATTCATGGAGAATGGACTGGAGACCATTGAGGACGAGTAGAGAAAGGGTATACACCTGAGATCAAAAGAGGAGAGTGTCGATAAAGAGCCAAGGATGCAAGAGTAAGATAAGGAGACTCAGGAGGAGGAGGACTCTAATCAGATCAAGATGATGAAGGCAATTGCAAAAATTGGAAAGAGACCAAGGATTGAGATCCGTAGTTATGCCAGAAGCCTAAATCTAGAAGAACTGATTGATTGGATAAATGAGATGAAGGAATACTTCAAATTTGAGGAGATAAAAGATCTAGAGCAAGTAAGGTTCACCAAAACCAAATTAAAAGGGCATGCAATCATCTCATGGAAAGAGGTGCGGTTGGACCAAAACTAGAGAGGAAAGGAGCAGATCATGAAATGGGATAGGATGGTAATGAAACTAAAGGGACAATTTATACCGACAAGCTATGAATTAGAGTTGTTTAAGAAACTCCATAAATTATGATAGAAAGAGAAGACGATGAAGGAGTACACCAAAAAATTCTACAAAATGATCATTATAACCAGACATAGTGAACTTGGAAGAGATGAGGTGGTGAGATACATTAATGATCTTAGAATTAATATTTAGGAGGAATTGAGCATGGTCTAGATGATCACCATGGAGGAAGCCTATCAATTTGCATTAAGGATTGAGGAAAGTTAGCTAGAAGGGTAGAATAGATGTCACGTAATATGAACCAGAGAGATCTAGAGAGATGGGCACAATGTACTGAGAAGATGCCATACACAAAGTGAACTAGAGGAAGGAGCCCTCTCCAGAGGGAAGAGAGGAAGCCCATGGAGGATTCGTACCATGTTTGGAGGGAAAAGGAGGACTATTATTGGGATAGTGAATGCTAAAGGACTGAAAGAAGATTTGACTAGGTAACCTTTTGGGGAAAATGTTTCAAGTGCAGAGAGGGAAAACATCATGCCTTTGAGCGTTGACTAGGAAGTGCTAGGAAGCTGAGAGATTCCAAATCGAGGAATGCCTATATGTTGAAGAAGAAAGGGATATATCATGTTGAGTACACACCGGATGCTGAGAGGGGGGAGTGAATCAACATAAACTAAAATTCTAGACTTAAAACTTGTATTAACTAAATCATTCCAGATAAATTAAGACATCATAAAACATTCATATCAATCACACATGAACACCAAAATTTATATGTGGAAAACCCAAAGTGGGAAAAATCACAAAGAGCACAAAATCACATAATCAATCCACTATATAGAAATGCTTTACAAAAGAGAGAGCTCACTACTCAAGACTTGCAAAGCAAGGATAACTTCTCTTGGGGCAAGATACAAAAGAGGACTTGCAAACGGGTGAACTCACAATAATGGTTCCCACTTTTTTGCCACTTTTGACACTGAGATGAACATTTTTAAAATCATCTTCAACTTTCGACAACTATAACTTTTAAACTATTAAGAATTTGAAGATGATGTAAATTAGTGATTTTTAGCATTTTGTCTATAGATTTTGAATATATTTTTTTCAATTTTTTTTGAAGATTTTTGTTTTAATTTTTTTTATCTCCCTCGAAAAGTAGTTTTTTACAACAAACTACATTTTTTAAGAGTGATGTGTCTCTCGAAACACATAACTTTTTTTCTATAAATGATAAAAGCTCAATTCTTTCGAATTTTGGTCTATAACATCAATATCTAGGGATTTTTGTTGGTTTGATAGTGATATGTTGAATATTTTTCATTTTATTAAGTCTTGAAGTTGGACTAGTTATAATTCAGACATATGTTTAGGTTTGAACACAACTTGTTCTATATATATATATATATATATATCTAATTTTTATTTATTTATTGTTAGAAAGTAGACATCAATGCCTAGGGCATAGATATTTTTCAGAATTTTTTTGAATTAGTTTCCTATTTTTCCCAATGCGTTGAATAGAGAAGTTCATGTTCGGTGAAAAACCAATATTTCATAAAATTAAAAAAACAAGAACGTAATAAATTCATAATGTAATAAAATTATACTTGTTGGAAAGATTTTTCTGAGCACTACCATATTATATATTTGGGTTATCAAGATTCTTTCATTTGAGCCTTGAACCAGAGGTTTGAAGGCCAAAATTTCTTAGAATTCTGAAGAATTTGGGGAGAGATCTTAGAAAAGGTAGTTTGTACGAACAAGGGTTCGAGTGAACCCCCCCAACATAATTAAAAATTGACAAAAATAACTGTTGAAGGGGTTTCTCTTGAAAAGGTAGGTTTGAGCGAAGTGGGGGGTTCGCTCGAACCCCAAAGGGTAGTTCGTACGAACACCCCCAGTTCAAACGAACACCCTCCAAATTTTTTTCTCACCATTGCATTTTTCCTTTGTGGGTAAAAGTGGGAACCATTATTGTGAACTCACCCAAACCTGAAGAAAACTGCAATAGGGTAAGACAAATTTACAAATTTCAAGAAAATAGTTGTATGAATAAAAGCATCTCGATATGATGGTTATAGTCACTATTAAAGCACAATCTCTAACCTTAGTGAAATAGCTGAACTACCAGACCTTCTAGATCACTACATCTACATCCATTGTCACTTCTGCATTGCAATACCATCTAACACAACAACTCAAATCAACATCCTTACATCAAGTCACACATACTTACTTCTGAATTCCACACACATATCTCACATATTCGTCATCATCCAACTTACTCCCATATTTCTCATCTATCTTCTTTTAACAAATCATCATGTATATATACCAAACCAGAACAAAAACATCTTCACCAAGTCAACGAAAAGATAGATTTTAACACGTACACATATCTCTGACCCAAGATGCACAACTAGATCAAAATATAAAACATGGAACATAAATTGTACCTAAACCAACATCCAATGAGAAACATTAGACCAAAATAATACATCACATAGAATCACCAAACTAGCAAATACATGTCACTTCTAAATCTAAACACATAATATACCAATCATGCTATTACACAAATGAATAGTTCAAATGAAAATAGGCAATAATTGGAACATATAGATAAAGCTTCCAACTATCCTCACCATAAAAAAACAAGATGATATCAACTAGAACAACTTCCAACACAACCTAATTCAAAAAGACCAATCATAACAACTTCTAGTACAAAAGAATAACTGCAAATACTTCATTACATACTTAAACACTGAATCCCACAACAAATGTCGAGACTAGAACATATCCAGACCACATTGTTTGACATTAATGACAACAAAGCACACATCTATAACAGATCATGCAGGTCCGTAGGACATCTGGAAAAGGGTGAATCATTGGTTATGAGGAGAGCCCTGTTGTAAAGACAAGCCAAAGACAAAATGGCATAGAGGATGAGCCTGTTTTGGACCAAGTGCAAGTCGAGAGGTAAATGTTATAAGGTTATCATCAACAATGGCAACACAGACAATTAGTTTCCAAGGAGGAGGTATAAAATTTGAACCTAAAGAGGATTAAGCACCCAAACCCATACCAAAAGGCCTGCATATAAGATAATCACACAATTTTGGTAAGTGAACAATGTATTATCAGTTTCCACATTGGTTCATATAAGGATGACGTATTATGTGATACCATGCCCGTGGATACTTGTCACCTATTGTTGGGAGATCTTGGTAATATGATAGAAGGGCCATACATGATAGAAGGAAGAATACCCACATCATAACCAAGGATGAAAAGAAGCATATCTCGATTCCCTTGGAGGAGTAGGAGGTTGTATGTTGTGGTGCAAGGAAGGAAGTTCCTTGATGGGATAAAGTTTGAAAATACTTGTTTTACACTCATTACAAGGAAATGCAGCAGTGGGGGTGAAGAAGATGTCAGTGTTCGAGGAACGAAGGTACCATAAGGAGAGGTTACAGAATTTCTTGAGGAGTTTCAAGAAATTGTGTCAAAGAATGCTTCAGAGAGATTGCCACCAGTCCAAAGTATTAGATATCACATAGACCTGATACCAGGAGCAAGTTTGCCTAATAAAGCATCACACTAGATGAAACTGATAGAGAATGCAAATTTGAGTAGACAAGTGCATGAATTGTTAGATAAGAGATTGATTTGGGAGAGTTTAAGTCCATGTGTAGTATCTATTACCTTGGCATCAAAGAAAGATGAAGGATATGCACTGATTCAAGAGCTATCAATAAGATCACAATAAAATATCAGTTTTCTTTGTTGAGGATAGATGCCATAATGGATCAAGTTTGAGTGGTGCTAAATACTACACCAATATTGATCTCAACAGCGGATACAATTAGATCAAGATCCAGAGGGAGATGAGTGGAAGATCACATTCAAGACAAATAAAGAATAATATGAGTGGTTGGTCATGCCTTTACGAATCACTAATGCACATCCTTCTGTTGAGCTTGGTGTAAGGCTCATAAGAATTCGTGCAATTTTCTTCCTTACACCCAAGATTTGTAAATTTTAATGAAATACTATTGGCATATTACCATCCATATTTTATTATAGAAATTAATGATTAGTGTAGAGAAGTACAATACAATTTGTTTAGTCTTTTTTATTGCTATTAGTAGTTGACTTTTTTCCTTGCTCAAATGGGTTTATATACAAGTTAAAGGAAACAAGTATAATTTGTTTTTAAACAGTTGATGCAATGGTTATGTTTGAAAGATGCATAAATGGGTAGAATTACTAATAGAAATATAAGTAGGGTTTTAAGAGAATAATTGAAAAGAAATAACCATTCACAAGATCATTTTGATTATAGTAGTATTAAATTTTAATGGGCTTCACCTTAAGATGTTATGATTAATTAAAGTGGGACATGGCCCAAACTCTTATATAACATCTAACTAGGAAAAAAAGAGGGATCTCACAAAAGTGAGATAACCAAAAAAACCAAGGGCAAAGGAAAGACAAATATTTTGACCAGAGCTTTGAACCAATAGGAAATAGAAGACTTGACCACAAGTTAAAGACAAGTCTAATCGATAAGAGGAGGAAGAGAAGAGGGCACAAGACATTTCCTCCATCTTTGAACCACAATCCAAGCAAAAGAATCATCTAGAATCCCGCTAGGAGGGTAAGAGAGAGAAAGCCTCCCCACATGATGGAGAACAATATAAGAAGGGGGAACGATAGGAGGACAAGGAGAAAGACAATCAAAATATACCAAAGAAGAAAGGATCAAAAAATACGCTATCATTGGAAGCTTCACATTAATGTTATTGTTGTTCTTATTTTTTGAAAAAATATAATAAATATGGAAGGTGTTTACATTTTTATAAATGATTATAAGTAGGAGATGGATTGTGTTAATGTTTTGTTCATGTTCTGATTGTCAAGTATAGTTTTGGAGTTGAGGTATGACATATGAAATGAAGTAGTAGTAGATATATTTAGTGTTATTTTAAATTAAATTAATTATTAATGTATTGAATTGCTCGGTTTTTTATATAATAGGGTTGTGAAGTAGACATAGAAGATTACATATAGTTTTATATCTAATTATAAGTAGAAGACATGTTGCGTCAAGGTTTTGTTGGTGCTTCGATAATTAAGTATAGGTTTGGAGTTGAGGTATGACATATGAAATGAAGTGGCAATAGATATATTTAGTGTCCTAACCCTCCTTTGCCATTTTTATTTGCTACTACTATTGCTATTACTATTATATCCTTTTGAGGTTATGTTAGAAATTAATTATTGAATATAGATGAAAGAGCTATTATAATAAAAAGATCAAATAATGAACACACACATACACACTCAAAAATATAATTTAATGGAAATTATTTAATTTCTCAATTTCAAATAAGCACATGTCGTAGGAGAAATTTGGAAGCTTCTAGAGGGAATCTTCAATCTCCATTTTCTTGCATGTAACTCCTCCATTTAGTGATCAATCAATTTTGCATGAAGATAATTTAGGAAAAAGAATGATTTCTTTCAATTAATTCTCTTGATAGTGGAATTCAGGGATATTTTCTATATAATGTATGCAAGTTTTCGAAAAGAGGGGGTGCATTTATTTTCGAAGAAAAAATTCTCAAGTTTCTTGTTGAAAGTAGTAGGATTTCTTTTGTAGAATCGTTAAGTAGTTGTTTTAAAGAATTTTCACCAAGTTGCAAGGAAGGATCAAGGAAGACTAGCTTGGAGATTTGGAGAGGTTTCAACATCAAATTGAATCGATCCAGGATCTCTTCTATCGCTTTTGTTAATTTTTCATGTGAATTAAAAAAATAAAAAAAATATTATGAAGAATATAGCTTTTGCCCTTCTTTTAGATCTTCATTTATATAACTTTTATTAGAATTTGTTTTATAACAAAGTTAAGCTCTTTTTAAAAATTAATTTGGGATAAATGTTGTAATAGATATCTTTATTATATATTTAATTTTCTTAGAAAAGAAAAAAGATAAAAATCAGGTCTTTTAGATTTGAAATTTTATTTATTTATTTTCTTAGAGTGCAAAAATATTTTTGGGAATAAACTCTTTTGTCTGTGATTGTATGGTGTTCTTTATTTGACTATTTTATTTGAATTAAACTTAACTCTCTCGGAATATGAGTTTGATCATTTGAGTGAAATTTTAAAATCAATCTTACTCTTATGTGAAAATTTCATCTCTCTGTGTTTTTCACCTTTGGATTGAAGTTATTTTTCCTGTAAATAAATCCATTTCTCTTCTCTGAATGTAGATTTGATTAAATCTTAAATCCCTATCATTCCCCTCTATGATCAGTCTTACCTTCCTGTGAATGTGTACTTCTCTTTTGAGAAAGAATTTCATTTGTATATATATATATATACACACTTCTTCTTCATCTCTGTGTAATATATAACTTGCAATAAGCTTCCTCTTTGTCTCTGTGAAACCTCCCTTTTTGTAATTTTTTTTTTCTGTAATTTGTTTTTTGCCCTTAATCTATCTTGGAATCATTCTATGAAGAAACCTCTCTTTCTAAAAAAAAAGTGTGTCCTCACTCTGTAAATTGTTTCCCGAATCCCTGATTTGATTATATATATATATATATATTGATGTGGAAGTTATTTTTAAAAGGAAAGAAAATCAAGAAAAAATCTTAAAGAAGTTGTTTCTTTTAATTTATCGCTATATGCTGTAGAAGGTAGTGGGGTGGCGGGGGGGGGGGGTGGGCGCAAGCCCACTTTACTATAATCCACTATGCTGCCGCATTTAAAGTGACTTAAAAACAAACAATGTCATTTAGTAAACTTTGATTTTTACTTTTTAATTATTAAAATTTATTAATCTAAATTTGATTTATTTAAATTAGTTTATAATTGAAGATTTATTATTATCCGAAATGTTGTTTAATATTAATGTGTTAAAATTTATTTGTTGATAAAAAAATTAGATTTTGGGGTGTTAATTATTAACTATTTTATTTAAAATATATTTCTTTGAGTTGTAATTTAGAATTTGTACTATTTTTATTAGTTGTAATGGCTTAGATCTTATCTTAAATTAATTTGTATATTTGACATTTAAAATTTATTTGACATTTAAAATTTATTTGGAATAAATAAATTTATTAGTGGAAGCTTATTATTTAATTATAATTTAGGGTAAACACACAAAGTTGGGTCCCAATCCCGTGGAAGTCTGCGGGTTGGGAAAGAGCCCGCTAGAAATGGGTGCCCGATTTTTACAAATCCGGAAGCTAAACCCAGGCCATTAAAAAATGGGCGCTTGTTTAGCAATGGGTGCCCGAAGCTAAACGGGCGCCCGTTTTTGAAATGTATTTTTTTTAACCATTTTCCATCATTTTCATTGTTTCAAAAATGGGTAGACATTTCAGAGGAGCATGGGTACCCATTTTTTTCACCCCAGCTGACCCCTCAGACCATTTTTTACCTCCTTCTAGGTATTTAGTTTTATTTTTTATATTTAGTTTTATTTATTTTATTATTTTTCATAAAAAAATGTTAATATATTGTTATTTTTTATTTTAGTTTTTAAAGTTTGAAAAATGTTTTTTATTTTATTTTATTTCATGTTTAAAATACTTTTTAGTTTTTAAATATTGCAAAAAACATGAATAGAAAAACCATAGGAAAAAAACAAAAAACAAAAATGTAAACGAACAATAAACATTAGACACAAAAAATAGACAATAAAACCTGAACAGAAAACGAACATTAAACCCTAGATAGAAAAAAATGAACAATAAACCCTAGAACATAAACGAACAACAAACCCTAAAAAATTAACAAACAATAAACCCTAGATGAAAAACAACAATAAACCCCCTTCTCTCTCTCACACACATGTACACGGTACCATCTCTCTCTCTCTCTCCCTCTCTCAATCTCTCATTATCCCCTCTCTTTCTCACACACACATTACCCCCTCTCTCTCTGTCTCACACACACACATTACCCCCCTCTCTTTCTTTCACACGTTACCCTCTCTCTATCATTACCTACTCTCTATCTCTCAAATTATCTATTCTCTCTCTAACTCGTTGTATCTCAAATTACCTACTCTCCCTCTCTCTCTCTGGTTTAATCATGCGTCAAAGTCTGAATGTTTAAATTTATATTTCTAAATGCTGTATTTAATTATAGGATTCTTTTGTAAAAGTTAGATGTTTGATTTATGTTTAAATTGAACTTTAAAATGATAATGAACATGAAGATGTTTTTTTGTGTGTGTGAAAAATAGGGTTCTTAAATTTGATAATACTCTAACTATCACTATTAATCCTCACTACTTCCTAACTTAGCCCAATCTCTAAAGATATATACTTGTAGCATAGAAATTAGGAATCATCACAAGATAAGTAGATCAATCAAAACACAAGACATGATAACTTACTCAAAAGAACACTCATTGAAATGAACCTAATTCCAAAGCACATTCAATAGAGGCACAGAAACAAAGCATTTAAAAGAAAATGTCATGCAAACCATATAACAATTCGGATGCTTCTTCCATGCGGCTCCATTGTTGTTCTTTCCTCTTCAATGGGTTTGTGGATCTCACCTACAAGTGCTCACACAATTGAAAGCAAGATTGATGAAAAGCTCAAGAGTACTAGAAGCATAAGTTCGCTAGTCTAATAGAAATTCGGATTCATGAAGTGATTTGATTGAAAAAAACATCCAATTTATAGAGAAATTGGATAAGTGACAAAATTGGCATGATGCAATTCAAATGGAAATTGCAAATCAATATGACAAAATATGACAAATTATGCACTTTCCATGCACAATTTAATTGATTGATAATTGATGACAAATTATGACACATTCCATGTCAAATTGATTGATTATCAATTATGACAATTTCATGACAAATTGAAATGTCACTCCCATAGAATTAGGAGATGAAATAGGAGGGAAAAGAAATTAGAAATTTGAAAAATTAGAAAAATGAAATTGATGACAATTAGGAATTAGAAATTGATGGAAAAATAGGATTTAGGAATTAGTGAATTATTAATAATTTTTCATTTATTAATCAATTCACAAAGAGGAATAATTAGCCAATTAAATAAAGATTTAATTGTAATAAGAAGACTTAGGATAAATAAGTAATTTATTTAATCCTAAAGGAAGAAATGACAAATTAGGTTAAATGAATAAATCATAAAACCCTAGAAGACGAATTAGAAATGCGAAAATGACAATTAGGTCTTGATTGAAGATAATTAATGTCATGATTTTGAATTGATAAATGACCAATGCGATAAACGATTTGATTGATAAATGCACCAATTGACGAGGAACAATGACAAATTGATCCAAATTGACATAATTGAGATAGATAACGATCGATGACAAATCGGTCGCAAAATGACAAAATTGACAAAAGGACAAGAATCGATGATAAATTAGATTGCAAGATGAAAAGATTGAAAATGACCACGATCGATGACAAATCGATCGCAAAATGACAAGATTGAACATGGCAACGATTGATGACAAATCAATCGCGTGATGACAAGATTGAAAAGAGGACAAAACCCTAATTAGGATTGACGATGTCCAAAATGACAAAATTGATGATACGATTGACAGGAGGACAAAACCCTAATTAGGATTGACGATGTCCAAAATGATGACAAATTAGCACGCACATTGATGCAACAAGATAAAATCGATCAAAATCATGACTGGATAATGTAGTCGACAAGACCAAATTCGAGGACGAGATGATTGAAGAATATAGAAGAATGACTCGATGTTCGCAAATGATAAAGACCAAGTGCGTGACATAGGAGAAACGTTAATGCGACGCAAAAACCTAAAATGAGGCAATGCGCAAATGTTAAAGTATGACCTCGCAAGCGTTGACCATTTTTGGGTGTCTACATTTTGCCCCTCTTTGAGACAATGCAATTTTAAGCGTTGTTTCAAAGAACGATAATGAAAATGCCCCAGACAATAATAATGACATATGCATGCCCCCTCGAGGAATTGGCCGGAAACATGCGGAAAAGAGGCCAATTGATCGATAAAAAATGATAGGATCGAACAGACTGACAATCAGAGATCGGATGCATGAAGAACAAGCAATTTAAGGAGCACAAGACCGCGACCAACATAAGATGGAGAAGACGCACGTCCATCTATGCAATGACAAAGAGCTATAAATGGGACCAAGAGGGTGAAAATGACTCATTTGCACTAGCTAAAGAGGAGGATTTGTTGCTCTGGACAAGGACACTTGCAGACAGATGGCGAACATTCCAACGGTGGATCACCTTGGAGACCGTGTACGCACATTCAGACGACCGGATGACGTAGGAGCAGCGGTATGTATCTAGAAAACCCATGTGTTGAATTTCATGAATTTGACGTGTTTGCGGGACATTGCGGGGATGAGGAGGACAGAGGGAGCACCTAGTGATAGAGGCACGTACTCCTTATGACAGACAGTGGACATTATGTAGTTTGACATGTTGTAGTCAGCCTACGGGCCATACTTAGGATAGACAGTCCGATTTTGTACTTCGACATTATTATGATATGTGATATGATATGCATTGATATGATTGGATGCTATATGTTATGACTTGTGTTTTATTTGCATGTATGTATGACTTATGTACTCGTGTATGAACATGTATGGATGTCTTTTTTATTGATTTTTGATGTATTTATGAAATGAAATGGATAAAATGCTTGATGGAATATGGAGTGCAAATGTACTAACCAATGAATGCAGGATGCAGCATATGTGCTTGGATATCGGAGCACTAGACCGAACTGACTATCCGGACTGACGAAAGAAATGTTAGTAAGAAGAAATGAGATAGAAGACAGTTAGAGATGATGAAAACTTGCTTTCAGTAATGCACTTTGTAGGTGAGAACCTTTATTTTTATTTAGCAAAATGGATGCGTAGCATCGTGGCATTGAAGGCCAGAGCTGAAATGCAACCCGATTTGTGAAAGACAGACACAGCACAGACAAATGACAATCATAATCAAAAAAGAAAAGGATCATGAGCCATCCCGGTCACTCTAAATCACTCAGTGACATCATTGAGCAACATAGGAACATGATCGAAGATAAATCAAGAAAAAGATAAAATGCGCAAATTCAAACAAATCAAACAAACATCTTGATCTTCATTGTCAAAAGTTGAAAGTGCTGATAGGACGATCATGCTGTCTGGTTTCAGGAAATGTGATACCCCGTCTAAGACAGGACACAGTCTGGTTTCGAGTATACCACACCCTATATAAGACCCATGATAATGTGACAAGGACAAATGATTTTTTTTGATGCTGATATTCGATTGATAAGACAATTTGGATCAGTTTGAATGCTTGGTTTGAGTTGAAAAAGTTCATCTATTAAGGCGTGATTTCATTAAAGCACAATGTTTGATTGCAAGTCGTTGGATGTATACTCAGTGATCTGTCGATGCATAAAGGGAATACTTTATTGCAAAATGCGTGTTTTTGCGAGTTTTATAATTTTTTTGTGTTCATTTTTTTCAGGACGTTATTTGATTTTTTTGGATTTATTCATGACATTTTTCAATTTTTAAGATCTTTTTTCAGGACATTTTTAAATGTTTTTGGAAGATTTTTTTCAGGACATTTTTTCAATTTTTATGATATTTTTCAGGACATTATTCGATTTTTTTAAAGCTTTTTTTTTTCAGGACATTTTTCAATTTTTATGATATTTTTCAAGACATTTTTCAATTTTTATGGATTTTTTCAGGACATTTTTTCAATTTTTATGACTTTTTTCAGGACTTTTTTTCAATTTTTAAGACTTTTTTCAAAATTTTGCCCCCAGTGTCTAGCAAGGCAAGGAATATGACAGGTGAATAAATAGGCTTTCTGAAATGATGGTGGATAGAAGAAAGACAAAGGCCTTTTATTATGGAGACAATACGGATGCAATTTTCAAGGGCTATTGCGTGATGGGACAAGAGACTGGATATGACAATGTAAAGCAGGAACATGGGATGAGGGACATGTCAAGAGGTTTTTGAAAAACATGTTTTGCATTTCACGTCCTTATGTCAGATCAAGATCAAGAGACAGAAAGAGTGTATGGATAGTCATAAGATATGGATAGGATAAGCAAGACTAAGAATGGATAAGGGACATGGACTGAAGGTCAGGGTAGGATACAAGATAGTGGCAGAAAGTCGCAATAAGCTAGAGAATATGGATGAAAGGTTGTAATAAGCAAATGGATAAATGACCAAAAGCTATGATAGACTGAAAGCTGCAAACAAGATACATGATGCTCATGAAGATCGTCAGCCTTGTCAAGATCAAATGTGGAAAAGGGGAACTAAACATGAGGGACAATAGGATATGAAGGAGTAATGACATGGTATGATAGGATAATGAAGGGCAATATAATATGAAGGAGGATACCTGCCCCCAAGTGTGGTGTGCAAGAAGCTCATAGATTACGCATGATGTCTGTTTGCTAGGTTTTCATCACGGTACTTGCCCAAAGTGCCTGTTTGCCAGGTTTTCACCAGTGGACGAATTATTTTTCTTTATTTTTCTTCTTTTGCTTTTTTTTTTCACTTTTTCTTTTGAATTTTTTTTTGGATTTTGACTTTTTCAGAAGAAGACGGACACATGATAGGGAATGGAAGAAGGACTCAAGCGTCTTTTTGTTTGGATAGTAGCCTTGAAAAAAATAGACCATGACCTTTAAAAGTATGCTCAAAGACGTTGGTAGGATAAAGACATGGAAAATGAGATGCCACTAAGGCAAGGATTTATGCAAAGGATTGGATGGAAGGATGGAAAATATGCATTGGATAATGGATAGGGTATTGGAAGAATTGGGTTTCGTTGGATGGAAATGTTGGCAAGATCGACATTGGCACACACCTTGAGGGGTGATGGATTGATGGAGGAAAAATGGATTTTGGATATTGAGATTCGGATGAAGAATGTGATGGAGGAATAGACTTGGAAAGTTTAGATGGAGGAACAACAATTTTGGATGCCAAGTTGGATGTTTCTTTTTGTGCTTCAAGGAGCTTCTTGGGGATCCACATGGTTTTTGATTTTTCATGCTCTTGTGGTTTCTTGGAGTGCATTGCTTGCACAAGGGATTTAGGAACCCATATATATTTTGACTTTGCTTTATTTTGCTTAGTGGGCCTTTGTGGCCTTTTGTATTTTTCTTTTTCTTTATAGATCATATTGTTCTTTGTTTTGACATGTCGATTATATTGGACATGTTGATCTTTGAATACATGGGGATTGCTAGACTTATGATGCTTATACTTGGCATCCAAATTGCTTGGAGGAGGAAATGAAAGTCGGTGTGGATAAGAATGATATGGAGGCATGTGGGATGGATGAAATTTACTCAAGGATGTGTGCCTTTGCTGACCTTGCATAGAGGATGAAGGGATATAGGGACCTAGAATGGATGGAAGCGATGATGGGGAAGGTGGACATTTGGATTTTGACTTTGAAGGGATACCAACGCCTTGAGTGTGAGCTCTATAGCCATGACCATTAGTATACTCTTTGATATGGAAGGGTTCTTGCTTGTGAAGGTCTACCCCTTTGCCTTTATCAATATTTTGACTAATAGGATACTCTTTTCTTTGGGAAGAAGACGCGAGTTCATTATGAGGTGGATGTGATATGAGAGAAATAATGAGATCTTGAAGTGGATTGGATTTCACCAAAGTGGAAGAACCCATTGTTAATGTCAGGGGTTCATGAACATCTTGCACTGACATGTTAGAATCATGAGGGGGATTAGGATTATGAGGGGGACATGGTTCAATGATAGGCTCTTCAAGAGATGGAATGGGAGGAATAATGGGATCATCACAAGAAATGCGATCTTGGAGTGTATATGGAGCATTAAGACAAGGAGATGGAGGAAAAAAAGGATCTTGGGGAGGATCTGAAGGAATAATTTGATCTTGACAAGGAGGAAGATCATTGGAATCCTCTTCAAAGGTGCTTTACTCTTGACTTTTAATGGGATCATCGGAAAGGATGGAAGGGATATCTTGATCTTTCTTAGAAAGTGGAATGTCAATGGGATTTGAAAGGACATTGTGTTCGTGAAATGGAAGGGGATCATTTGGGATTGGATGGACTAAGATATCTTGATCTTGCTCGGAGAATGGAGTGTCAATAGGACTTGAAAAGGTGTTGTTCTCTTGGATAGAATGGATAGTGATAGGAGGATCATTATGAATGTGTGGGAAGATGGGGTCCTGGTCAACAATTGGATGGGATGATAAGGTTTTGGGATCTTGATCTTGATCTGTTTCAAGACACATTTCTTCATGCTCTAAACTATCCTCTTGACATGGAGTTGGACTTTGAATATGCATGGGGGATTTTGGCAAGGGATTAATGCTTTGGCATGAAGGAAAGGCAATTTGAACATTTGTAAGATCAGACATTCCAATCGTAAAGCTTTCTTGCATCTTAGATTTGGGTCCACTTTTTGGTATTCTAGGAATCACTTCTTGTTGAGGGACACCTGTCATCAACATTTGTGTGGCCTTCATTTGATCTGGTGTTAAAGGTGTTGCATTAAACAATGGATTGTTTATTATTTTGAATGTGGACTTTTGAGGAATAGTCACTGTCAATGCCTTTGAAGCACGTTTACTCATCAAGGTGGGTTGGGTTTCTTGTTGCACATGTTCATCATGTGGATGCGGAGAGAAACCTAACAACTCACCGCCTTGTTGTTTTTGCACATTAATTTGCTTACTTGAGGAGGTCACATTACTCATCATGTCAAGATATTTTTGTGGGAACCTCTTAAAGACCTTATTCAAGAATTTATCCATCTTTTTTGTCAACTTTGGATCCTTAAGGAACATAACAACATCATCAGAGACATCAAAATCTGATGAAGAATCTGGTAAAATATTTGGATTTGTTTCTTGCTAAATGCCTTGATCTGAACCAAATCCTTGTGAGAGAGTTTGTTCTTCATACAATGTTTGTATTTCATGTTGCAAGTTTGGTTGATTCCAATCGAAAGGTGTATTTCCTCTTGGAGTTGGTGGAACACTCCCATGTCCTGGTTTCATAGGTACAAACACTGGTTCATATAATGGAGGTGGTCCAAGTTGAACCATTCCATATGGTGGTAGAGATGTGTTTAATGAACTTTCAATTTGTGCTGTTTGACTGGTTTGAAATTGTGAATTTGATATGTTGTCAATGGGTTGATACGTTGGTTCGCCCATCTTTCTAGATTTTGATCTTGTCTCAACAGGCATGTCACTTATGCAAATGCAATGTTATTGGAATATTTGATTTTAAAAGGATGATGTATGATATGCAACTAAATGCAAACTAGATAGATAAAAATGCAACCTATGTTTTTGGTTGTTTTTTGAAGATTTTGACAAACTTTTGAAATGCAAATCTAAAAAGAGACCCTTAGGAAATTGAAATGATGTCTAGACCTCAAAGGACAAAAGGACTTAATGGAAAAAGGACAAAATGACAATGTCTCCCCTATATGCTTGGATACTAAGCTAGGTTTGACGAAATGATATTGATGACAAAAGGACAAAGGACTTTGATAAGGTCTAGACTTCCTAACAATGACTTAGGGTTTATCAAAGATTTGGATTGCTCAAGTATGACAAAACCTGGTTTTGACACTATATGCAAAGGGACAATTGCTATGATATGATAATGACTTAAGCTTAATGAAGAGACTTGGGATATGCAAATGCAAATGTATGACAATGTCAACCTAAGATGAAACCTAAAGTTTAATTACGAAATGATATTACTCTTATGCAAGAGGATATATGCAAATGGATGACTTTTTATTGATATGCAAAAGAAGTATAACTTAGGTGACACCTAACCTTGGTACTTGACAATGAATTTTTGCAAAATGCAACCTAGGATGAACCTAAATGCAAGTGACATGCATGTTGAGACAAGATTTTGAACAATGTTTGACAACCATGTTGGAAGATGTGTTCTGAACCTTGTTGAACTTTTGTTGGATTAATATCTTTTGTGTTTAATCTTGTTTTGATCAATGTGTTTTGCTTTTGAAATGGGATAACATTCAACTTTTGACAATCAAAGAATACAAGATGTTACAACTTAGACTCAAGACAATCATGCTCATTTCCACATTCCTTAGGGTAGGCAAAGACATTAGGTACTTGAGAGGTAGACTCATTATGAGATTAAAGGAGAATGCATAGATGCTTGACCCCACGGGCTCCCCTCCATGGCACTCACTTCTCAGGGCAGCCAAGCATCAGTCCCCATGGAAATCTCCCCATGGCGAACTTAGTATCTCTTCCAAGTATCCGAATTTGTCCTTCTCAAGCAACTAGAAGGGTTTTTGGCCTCTAAAAACAAGGTATGTAGTAAAGATTTCTGTTAAGCGTTACTCCTTGATGTCATGCAAGCATGATTGAGAGATTAAGCCCATCAAGATACCAAACAAATGTAGTCGCGCAAGCACGATTTAGACCAAGAGGCCCTACTTAGATGTTGATATGAGAAAGAGTCCAAGGGTCATCACTTCCCAAGTAACTGCAATTCCCACGTAACACTTCCTTCAAAGCTTTCGCCCATCAGGTATTTTTTTATAGTGAGTTAGAATGCCAAGGAATTCTAGCCGTACTCACTTTGGGTCATCCCCTTCTCATGATTATCACTTGCTTGCTAAAGCAAAGTGGTCGGGAAGGCAGGCCCTCTAATGGAGACAAACAATCAACAACACAAGCATGGTATCGAAGATCTGGATTTTTGATCACCCTATGAAGGATGAGAGCATACTCTCCTACTCCAATGTCATACTTAACAAACAAAGCAAACAAAGGTTCATTTCCACCTATTTATAAATCACTAAGTGCCTAATTAAAAATCTCAAACACACAGTTTGGTTGTTTCTCCAAGGCAACCTGCAAAACCTAAGTTAGAGGTTTGATTTGTTGTCTTTGACCATCGAATCTGCACAAAACATGTTAGTAGTTTGATTTGTAGTCTTTGTCATGCGTATGCCAAGATCTTGCACAAATAATTAGTACCAAAATCCAAAGCACAGATGATCTGATTTATGAAAAGTATCGAACTTATCAAAAAAACTAAATATAAAATTTCAGTCCACTTTGAGAAGGCATAACTTTCTCATCCTAGCTCCGAATTACAAACCATTTGATGCGTTGGAAAGGTATTCAAATAATCTAGAACCAAATTTTGGAAACATCAACACCATATTTGTCCAAAAATGCACCGAAGACCCTCAAAATTGCAATTTACTAAAACATATAAAATTTTGGAAAAATTAGATTTCAATATTTTCCCAATTTAATCCTGATCAACAGAAAACAGAAAGCAAAAACTGCATTTTTCACCTCTGTTCTGGACTTTACACAAGCGTAGAACTCATGACACAAGCGCAAAATGTTTAACACAAGCGCAAAATGTCTCAACACAGGCGCAAGATGTCTCAACACAGGCGCAGAATGCTTCACACAAGCGCAGAAGTGTCCAGAATGCATTGCACGGCTCTGTTTTTGGGTTTTTGACCTGCAAATCAACTTAGAAGCACTCCAAAACACAGTAAGATGGTTAGAAGGTTAGTATTCACGTCGGGTTCACCAGTTAATGTAGCGTAGAAATTAGGAATCATCACAAGATAAGTAGATCAATCAAAACACAAGACATGATAACTTACTCAAAAGAACACTCATTGAAATGAACCTAATTCCAAAGCACATTCAATAGAGGCACAAAAACAAAGCATTTAAAAGAAAATGTCATGCAAACCATATAACAATTCGGATGCTTCTTCCATGCGGCTCCATTGTTGTTCTTTCCTCTTCAATGGGTTTGTGGATCTCACCTACAAGTGCTCACACAATTGAAAGCAAGATTGATGAAAAGCTCAAGAGTACTAGAAGCATAAGTTCAGTAGTCTAATAGAAATTCGGATTCATGAAGCGATTGAAGGGATTTGATTGAAAAAAACATCCAATTTATAGAGAAATTGGATAAGTGACAAAATTGGCATGATGCAATTCAAATGGAAATTGCAAATCAATATGACAAAATATGACAAATTATGCACTTTCCATGCACAATTTAATTGATTGATAATTGATGACAAATTATGACACATTCCATGTCAAATTGATTGATTATCAATTATGACAATTTCATGACAAATTGAAATGTCACTCCCATAGAATTAGGAGATGAAATAGGAGGGAAAAGAAATTAGAAATTTGAAAAATTAGAAAAATGAAATTGATGACAATTAGGAATTAGAAATTGATGGAAAAATAGGATTTAGGAATTAGTGAATTAATTAATAATTTTTCATTTATTAATCAATTCACAAAGAGGAATAATTAGCCAATTAAATAAAGATTTAATTGTAATAAGAAGACTTAGGATAAATAAGTAATTTATTTAATCCTAAAGGAAGAAATGACAAATTAGGTTAAATGAATAAATCATAAAACCCTAGAAGACGAATTAGAAATGCGAAAATGACAATTAGGTCTTGATTGAAGATAATTAATGTCATGATTTTGAATTGATAAATGACCAATGCGATAAACGATTTGATTGATAAATGCGCCAATTGACGAGGAACAATGACAAATTGATCCAAATTGACATAATTGAGATAGATAACGATCGATGACAAATCGGTCGCAAAATGACAAAATTGACAAAAGGACAAGAATCGATGATAAATTAGATTGCAAGATGAAAAGATTGAAAATGACCACGATCGATGACAAATCGATCGCAAAATGACAAGATTGAACATGACAACGATTGATGACAAATCGATCGCGTGATGACAAGATTGAAAAGAGGACAAAACCCTAATTAGGATTGACGATGTCCAAAATGACAAAATTGATGATACGATTGACAGGAGGACAAAACCCTAATTAGGATTGACGATGTCCAAAATGATGACAAATTAGCACGCACATTGATGCAACAAGATAAAATCGATCAAAATCATGACTGGATAATGTAGTCGACAAGACCAAATTCGAGGACGAGATGATTGAAGAATATAGAAGAATGACTCGATGTTCGCAAATGATAAAGACCAAGTGCGTGACATAGGAGAAACGTTAATGCGACGCAAAAACCTAAAATGAGGCAATGCGCAAATGTTAAAGTATGACCTCGCAAGCGTTGACCATTTTTGGGTGTCTACAATACTATATATTTACAAACATGATAACATGTCCTTTTTCTTTTTTCTCTTTGCTTTATCCTTTTATCTTCCTCTAATAACCAATGCCTCCTTTTTATAGTAAATACCCCCCTAATAAGAAAGCTAAAACGAGAATACAAAACTCCCCATAAAGAAGTAGGTCACGTGCTAATGATGAAAGATTGAAGAAAAAACATGATCCAATACTTGCAAACAACATTTTTTTTCCTTTAGGAAGAAATAAATACATTGGTGACTGGAAATGTCATTATAATAAGTTGGGTAAATACAAAATTCAAATCTAAATAGACTTGTGTCTCTAAAAACTTCGTAAATATTCACATGTTGGAACAAAATGATGATAAAGAATCTTGTGAGGATTGAAGTAGAATGAGCACCAAAGATAATATGATGGGTTGCCAATGATGGCATAACTATCATGAAAGAGGATATCAATATCCTCAAAATAATATTTAACATATGTAATTTTAAACTCCTCAAACAAGGATAATATATTCAAAAGATATGAATCCCAAGTGGTCATGTTTAGAAGGTGATTAATGCCATGCTAGACTGAATCAATTGGGTTTATGGAATTGGTGATAATAATCTAAAATAATAAAAAACATTTAAGATGGATATTAGGTCTTGATAGGATGAGTACTTGAAGAATGAGATAAGTCTCTAAATTGTCAAAACATGCAAGGCCTATGATATAATAAATTTCCTCTTAAGTATCACCATCGAAGGGTATGTGATCTTCATCTACAAAAGGAATGAAGAGATATGAGGGTCTCCATGGATCTCCTAAAGTCTATTCCAAAGTGTGTGGGGGAAATCAATATCCAATGCAATACACATAGAATCATGATCTTGATACTAGATCAAATCACTCCTACATGGTCAATGATGTTACACCAAGATTATATAATTTCTAGTGTTTCTAGTTTAGGTACGAGTCCATACATAAAAGGAAAATGATTACACCACCTAAAACTTATCAAGATATCATTTTACAAAAGAATCATAGGTATCCCTTTCTAATTTTACCACAAAAGGATGAATAGAGAAACCAAAGATACCTCCTTAAATAAAAAACTAAAAGATCAATAAAATCAATACATATAAAACATATCAAACAAATTCATCTCATGTAAGATAGTCATTTTCAAGTGCCAAGATGTCCAAGTAAATGACTAGAATGTGAAATCACAAAAAGTAAAATATAAAATACGAGGGAATATTCTAGAAAACAATTGTGTGATCTATGAAGATTTATGAACCACCTTTTCAATGCCACATGAAGCATGAAAAAATATGCTCTCTATCAAAAGTTACGAGGCTTTAAATTTACATAGCTTGATTTAGGTTGAGAGGACAATAAATCACACTAGTGGTAGATTTAATAAAAATAAGAATCAAATAGAGATCAATATTGGAATCACATTTTGTGGGTTGCGACTTTGAACAAGAAAATACCAATATAAAATTGAATATAAAAAAAATAGAGTTTTTTTTTGTTTTAACTCCTCCAAGAGTAGAGAACCTACTATTTATTCAAGCTTCAACTTAGTGTAGTACTACTAGTTGCGATCACTAAATCATCCAATGATTCTAGCAAAGAACACAACAAAGTAGTACATGTATTGACAAGTTCATAGATAAAACTTATGACTTTAATGAATTTGGTTAATGTAACCAAAAGAGAGTAGTTGAATCGAATCTTATCAAGTTGAAAATATAAAGTGATAGCCTAAAATTGACAATAATGGTTAAATATTGCAAGGGTACTAAATTGTAATTCCATGGAAGTTACCATCATTATCTAAATCAGTGGAGCCATTTATTCATTATCTATTCTCTCTCTCTCTCTCTCTCATGATTATTTTTATGATTTTGATGGAACTTATACTAATGCATCTTTAGATGTTAAAAAGTATTGTTTAAGTTGCATGGGCATTATGATGTTTTATTTTGTTGAATATTTCTTATACTTTTATTTAAGTGGATAATATTTCTTAAATGATGCTTATTATTAAAATAAACCCACCTATTAATAATATTATAGATCTATGTGAGTTTCCTTTTTTTATATTTAAGTTGCTAAATTGTATTTAATTATAAGTTTTTTTGGAAGGTGAAATGTAAATTAAATAGTTTGTAATTGCAAATTTTCATGTTTGTAATTGTAATTGTAAATTTTCATGTTTGTATATATAAGCAGATTATTTTCACATAATGGATGAGTTTGAGATAGATGAGCTATTAGGTTTAGCACCACCTCCACCACCACCTCCACCCAATCAGTTGAGGCAGACAATTAGGACAAATATTGATTCTTTGATTAGAGATATCCATACTATTAGACGTGAGCCTCATCCACCTCCACAGTTGTTACACCTTGCAGATAGTATGCAAGGGATTGTACAGTCTGTACAGGCTTTAGATAGCGAGATAGATAGCTATCATAGTTGGTGGGAGGGATTGCGTGCATTTTATGTTGATGGCCTAACATACAAACAAGTCAATGAATTAAAAATAACAAAAATGGATTTGAAACACTATTTTGTGAACCCTGAGATGGGTGAAGAGATAGATCCGAAGAAGCCACGGATCTCAATTCGATGGTGTAGGCACCTAGGCATAACTAGACACTTTTGGGAGTGGTGGTGACTCCAATCATGAGGTCCTGATGTATTTTTTGAAGAAATTATGGGCTGAATTTGAATTGGGAAAAAATTCCAATTACTTTGATATTAGATCATTTCAGGGGGTTGGGAGAGGCATGCCCCAGGATAGGCCAAGAGAAAAATTGAGTGACAGGGTTAGAAACCTTGTGCGCGATGATCCATTGGTTCCTCTTCCATCACCAGTTGTTCCAACACCTTCCCATCATCGAGCAATGGATTCTGCTCTAGGTTCATTGAGTGCCTTGTTGAGCAATTTGGTACATTAGTTGCATGAGGTGAGGGCTGCCCCCAGCTTAGCACATGTTTGCACGAGCTGTGGAGATGTATGTACGGGTCCACAAAGTGAGGTTTCTCCTAGAGGAGATGGTGATTTTGATGATGTTGATGCTACCCATGCTGGTTATGATGATGCCAAGAAGGCTGCACATGCTGATGTCGTCTCTTTGTATGTTGATCTCCTATGGGCAGACAGTGATCAACCTACAAAGGTATAAATTTATTTATATAATTTATTGTGCAATATTAAATTCTTTATATATACACATATGAACCATAACATGAGTCAATTTTTTTGAACAGAGGATGGATCATACCACGTCATTGAGGAACCAACATCATGTTACCTCAATACCTAGAGATGTTGGTGCCCCATTTATGGTATGCACTTTCATCTAGATACATTGTATTGATATGTACATTTAAAATAAATAATAATTTTTTTAATGTAATGATGTGTATGATATGTTTTTTCTATTTTGTAGGGTGCTTCGTGTAGCACCGAGGTGGTTAGTTCTTCACATGACCCGTGGACCGCTGAGGCTCAGCCTCATATACCACTAGTATGTTTTTCATCCATTAATTTGAAGTGTTTATATGCTTACTAATTTATATACAACTTTGATTCATGTTCGCTATTTTTTGCAATTGTAGGCTTTTGGATTGTTTGATGGTGCATCACATGTATGCCTTCAACCATCTGTTACTTTGCTTGCATCACATGTATGCTTTTATGTGATAATCTTGTAGTCTACATATATACTTTATAATTTATGTATATATACAAGTTTGATTCATGCTTTATATATGTTGTTCAGGTCGATACCACTACCAGTATTGGTATTGATATGTGATTGAGCTAGATGCAACCATCGACATTGTCATTTGTGGTGATGATTAGAAAAATAATTTCTAATTTGTTTATACTGTGTACCTGGCTTTTCTAGGGATTATCAAAATTGATGTACAATGTTTTTTTTTGCAGGACTTGACTACAAGCACTTTTCTTGTTCATGATAGTGCATAAGAGGGTGGAGTCACTAATACTGCATAGGAGGGTGGAGTCACTAATACTGCACAAGATGGTGGAGACACTGATACTGCACACACATAGGATGGTGCATCTCAGGACCACGTGCAATAAGATGATTCATCTCATCCACCTTCACGTGGAGTGAAGAGGACTGCAAATGAGATGCACGCGAGTTCTTAAATTATATATGTTAGATCATGTCATGTTATTGTATTATGGAATTTTTATGATGACACTTGTTATGTTATCCTAGGACTTGTTATCATGTGATTATATATAGGACTTGTTGTTATGTGATTATATATAGGACTTTTTAATATTTTTATTTCATTGCTATTATGATATGAGGTCATGTTATGTGATTTGGCACACTCTAGTGATTATATATGTGATGTTGTTTTGTTATTATGTTAATTGGGCTTGTTTTAATGTCATTTCCTTATTATTATTTTTTCAATACTTGTTATTATGTCATCAGGAATTGTTATGTGATTGTATATAGGACTTCTTATTTATAACTTGTTATGTGATCTATTTATGACTTTATATTTTAACATTGTGATTGATCATCTTATAGTGCAACCGTTTATAATTCAATAAAATAATTATCCCAATTTACAATAATATCCTATTCTTAAAATAATAATAAAATCAAAAACTTTCAATTAATCTATGAAGAGATTACAATAAAATAAATATATCATAAAAAATTAGAATTCAATTGTAACACAATTACAATGTGCACAAAATAACATTAAGAAGAAGATAACTAATACAATGTTAAAGGGACAAAGAAAAACAATTATGATGATTAAATATAAAAGAATTCACACAAGTAACACAAACTTACATGCATATAAATTTGATATGAAAATTATAAAAGGATTATTAATTATAAATTAATCTCATAGAGGAATCCAATAGATTGATGGAACTAAGGCTAACCAAATTATTAGGAAGGTTTGAAGAACATTATTCAATGATTTGCTAAGCTTTGTTAATTTCCTAGCCCTTGATGTTTGAGTGATACAAAATAAGATGTCATAGACATTTGATTGGAAGTAGACAAATTATTTCTTGTCAATTTCTTTTTGATATGCATAATTCTTTTGACATTTTGAAGGGTTGGAATAAGTAAAGGAAGCCCTGCTATATGGAATAATTACATTGAAAGATGGTAGGTGAACATTGTGACCTCCTTTTCCATAATATAATTCATTTATATAGCTATAACAAAGCCATTGGGCAATGAGTGTGTAACAACCTTGAATACAAAATGTGTAATAGAGTAAGAGATACAAACATAGTATCCACTTTCCTCTTAAGTTGACCACACTACTTTACTAGTGTATTGAAGGTTTATAAGTGTGGATAGTAGTGGTATGAAAAGCATGGATAGAATGGAGGATTGCTAAAGAGAGTGAGAGATAGGAGGCAATAGAATGGTAGTAAAATAAAAAATCACACTATAAATATAGATTTGTCATACAATGATAAATATAGAGTTGTCATATTTTAGACATAATTCTATCTTTGAACTTACAATTAATCTATGAAGAGATTACGATAAAATAAATATATCATAAAAAATTAGAATTCAATTGTAACACAATTACAATATGCACAAAATAACATTAAGAAGAAGATAACTAATATAAATTTGATTCAACCTAATGTACCATATGCATCCTCTCTCTTATGCAATGCATCTATGATTGCCTCATGCTCTTCTACTGAAAGTGTCCACAATACCTTATTAGCAGGTCTACCTTTGTATCTTTCTAATTTGATGTTTGTTGCCACCACCAAATGAGAATAGTGTATAATCTTGTTTTATGATTGGTAGTCTTCATAAGCTGGTAAGCCATTCCTTCTTGTTAAGTATTTGTGTAGCCATGTGCCAACTACCACAATAGACCCAATTGGATATTGAAAACCATCATCATCTACTTGATCACATATCAACTTTTTCTTAGGTTCTACACATCTAGCTAGCCAATACTCAACTTGCTCATCATTATCCTCAGGTGCAACAACAACATACACATGTCCTAGAAAACGAATTTAAGTACATGTAGAAATAAAACTTGTTAGAATTTATAATTCAAATATGTAATCATAAATTATATGACAATACATAAAAATATATAATTTAAAGTTATAAATAAGAAATTGAATTAAATTACTAGGTTGTATGAGATCTGAAACATGATCATAATCTTCTGATGCAAATGCATGACTTGGGTCTTCATTTATTCTAACATCTTCATATTGTGTCTCACTAGGTGTTAAGGATTTGTGTTGCCATTCTTTGACCCATTCTGTATTCTCGCATTCTTCCCATTCACCTACAACACAAAATTGACAAAAACATGCACGCTCTCTAGTCCATATAGTCTAAGTGTTAGAATTAGAACTCTTAAATGAATGCCATCTTGCCGACCCATTAATTGTATCACAATCATATCTTGGAAGGATATTCTCCTCTTTAACTAGCCAGAAGAAATGTCTAATTGTAGAGTTCTGACTTGATCCCGTGGATAAATTTGCACTACACCAATCCACAATTGCACTTGCATTTTTAAATTTAGCCTTTTCCTTGAACTTGAGTTGCTCTCTACAAAGAGCTCTCTTAACACATGCACCGACACTGTCATGTTCTCCTTTCCTGTGTCTAGCCTCAAAAAAACTCCACATGTGTTCGATATTAGTTTTCTAATGAATCCTACTCAACCAATAAAACATTCTAGCATTCTTGAATTGCCCTGTGCAATTATCAGACCATATTAGATGTTGTGTCATCTGAGTTTCTCTCTCCCTCAAATTATGGAAAAAGGTCTTGAAGCAATACTGGACAAACTCAGATGAGTGTAATTTATTATCACTCATATAGAAATGGTACTCTCTCAAAATTTTGCGATCCTCTTCTGTACTATCTGGTGCATGCCTATAGACAATATGGACAAAAATCGATACTTGCACTGAATTATAGTATTGTGATTGGACCTCATCTTGTGGTGCAAGTATGTAGTTCTCTACAAAGTCAACAACCAAAAGTATACTACCAATAGGAAATGTATCCTTACATATTCGAAACTAACCATTGAGCCATCTAGCATTTTGAGTGTGTTTAACATATTTAGGTATGATGTTACTCTTAAATTCATTCATAAATGCATGAGCACTAACTTTTTTAGTGATTAGATCTCATCATTTTCCAACCTTCAGTGGATACTTAACAATTTTAAATCTTTTAACATCAACTAATTGTTGTCCAAAATCATTTGAAAGATTTTCATGCAAACATTCATCCAACAATGCAAGATTGCCACATATATCACATACACCAGAAACACATGCATTGAAAAGAAAACTTTGCTCATTTAGTGGGTTGCAAAACAAACTTGATATAAACTCCTTTATAGTTTCAGGTGGTATATTTATACCACATTCTTGGAACATTCCATTACTATTCATGGTAACATGTATATATCAAAATACATCATAATGGTAGCGAAATTGAACACGAGTTTTGCAACAACATGTGACTCTTTCCTTGTTAATTCGAACATACCAAGGTTTACACTTTTCAAAAGACCTTTGACAAATTCTAATAGTCAACACCTTATCATCCAAAATTTTTTTATACAATTCAGTTTGAGTCATGTCCAATAGGTGTTTTGGATGTTGATCATGAATTTTTGACCCAACTCTTAATTTAAGAACATCTCTAACACTAGGTGATACTCTCGTATTATCGTGCCACAATTTTTTGATCAAATTTTTGATTTCACCAGTAAGTTTCATATCAGATCTTGGTAGTCTACCACTAAAATTCCACAATTTGTTTGCTAGATCATTCAAAATTAACTCTTCTTTTTATAGCTCTTGACAAAGTTTTGCGATGAATATTAAGATATCCACTTATGTTACTCATCATTCTTTTATTAGAAGTTGTTTGGCTTACTAAAGCTATTGTTATTGCCCATCGTGGTGCATTTGTATCTTTAGAACGATTTTTCTTTCCAATTGTGTGTAGGGGAAAAAGCGAGACTAGGTTAACATGCCCTAATTCTACCTTTTGACACATTACGAAATACGAAAGAGCCTAGAGATATCACACAATTGGCTACTTCTTGTGAAAGAGAGAGCCATGGGATATCTATTAGGATTTCTATTCCCTTGTTGAAATTGGAAGATCAAATGATACAAGTTCAAACCCTAATCCCAAAATGCAAGTATGAACTAATAACAAGATTGCAGAATTGAGACTAAACAATGAACAACTATAAATACAAGGATGAAATAAGAATGCAGATGTGTACCCGGAGTCAAAATCGGACTGAAAATGTTTGGGACAGGGGCGCGGGCGCCACTGTCCTGATTCTGTCCTGAAAACTGCACCGAAAACTGCTGTTTTGCACTCTGGAACACTGTTGGAAATTGTCAGAAATGCTGTCTATCCAGAGGACCAGGGCGCCCAACGCCTCTGTCCCAGGGACCAGGGCACCCAGCGCCTCTGTCCCAGGGACCAGGGTTCCCAGTGCCCCTATCCTGGTAGGACCAGGGCACCCAGCGCCCCTGTCCCAGTCTTTTGCTCTGCAATTTGATGCAGAGTGCTGTCTTGACCTGTTCTCTCCGGATCTGTATCCTGCGGCGTCGTCCGAGTCCTGAAACCTGCACTGATATCTGAAAAGGGTGTATGGGTGGCTATATAGGGTTTTGCCTTAGTCAAACCCCCGCTTCGGTGATTTCCACCTCCACGAATGGCCAAGTTGTTTTTTAAAATGTATTGTGTGTGCAGACCTAGTGTGTGTGCAAGGTCCTAAAATGCAAGAAAGCAAACTAGAGCAACCTAGAAAGTAAACCCTAATTGCTTGTAAATGACAATGTAAATGCTCTAAATTAAGATGCAAAGTGATCTAAAGCATGAATAAAGGATATATTGAAGCTTATACAAAGACATGAAAACAACATGAAATCATACCCCACCCTCAAGGGAGGAGTACAAGCCAATCTTCAGTCGGTAATCTCCTATTGTTCTTCAATGTCTTCCAAGCCCTAAATGGATGAATGAAATTGATGAATGCTTGATAGAGGAATGTTGAATGTTGTTGAAGGCTTCAAAGATTTGCTCTTTCGCTGCATATGAGGTCCCTGAAAACAAAAATCGGATCCTTTCAAATGAAGAAAGAGAGCTCTTATGTAGGAAACCCTAGGTCATAATTTCATCTTTTGGCCGACCTAGAGATTGAATATCCCACCAATTTCTTGGGGTTAAGATTTATTTTATGATTGGATTGTGCTCCTAAAATTTTGGGAAAAATGTCCGGGACCATGTGCACTCCGGGCGCCACGGTCCCAACAACTTTTCACCAAATTTTTAGGGCCGTCGGATATGATGATTTTAGAGAGAATCCCGAAGTTACAGGTGATTTTGAGATGTTTTGACCCCGAAACCAAGCCCCCAAGTTCAAAATAGGACTTAATTAGGGTTTTTGATTGAGTGATGTATTGGAGGAATAAAATGAAAGGGGCACGCTTTAACGAAAGGGCCCAACTTTATGATGTAGAAGACAATGAAATAGGACCTTAGACCTAATTAATTTGATTAATTAAGTGCTAAAGGAGAAATGCAATGCAAAATGTAAAATGCACTAAGGTGGGTGCTAAACTAGGTGTGAAATTGTACCACCCTAGCGAGTGCGTACAATTTACGACGCTACAAATTGTATCAAAGGTGCTAGCAACAGTCGATACAACTTGTTTTAAAGACCCGTCCTTCTTCTTGGGTTTGACATGAAAGCCTAACTTCTTCATCACTTTTCGCATTAATTGACACTGAAACCCAAATTTCTTATTATTAAATGTCTAAATGATCTATTTGCACATGTCCTAATCTGTCTCCATGAAACCAAGCCAAGAAGGTTGTCTAGTATATCACTTTTAATTTCAAAATTTTCATTCGTTTAATTATCATTCAAACACGTTTCATTTTCAATTGGTGTTTCCATGTCTACATACACATTATTGGTTTTAGTTGCTGGTGGATTTTCAAATTCGGTTTCAATTTCAGTTTCAAGTTGAGATCTAGTTTCATTTGGGGTTTCAATTTGGATTTCAATTTCAGTTCCAACTTGAGTTCTAATTTCATTTGGGGTTTGATTTTCAATTGGAATTCCATTTAATAAGTAACCTACTTCTACTAAATCACCGATTTCTTCATAAGAAAAAACATAGGGCTGTGAAGACATACATGTATCCAATAATGGATTAGAAGATGCACCTGAATTAAATGGTTCTATTGTGTTTCCTTCATCAACATTTATGGTCTCATTGATGTTCTCCTCTTCTAAAATGATTGTGGAACTTGAAGCTCCTTGTCTCATTCTTGATCTTCTCTCTCGTTGATGCATTGCCTCCTTCTCCCTATTTGCTGCAATCTCCTCAGTTGTTAAAACCTTCCTTTGCCTCTTCCTGCGTTGATTTGATCCCATGGCTACACCAAATTTTGAATTCGAATTGATCTCCTTACCAAATCGACAATAAGACAAACAAAGAGAATGATTAATCAAAATATTCTCTATGTAAATCATACCTGTCAGGCAATGATTGAAAAATCATTCAGTCATTGGGATTTGTGCTTGTGGGCTAGATTCTGGCCCAACGGATCTTTTCAGAAATAGGCACTCGTTATTAATGAAATGGGTGCTAGTTTTTAAGAATGGGCGCCCGTTTCACTTTCAACGGTACAAAGCGAAATGGACGCCCATTTTTTGAATTTAAAAAACGGGCGCTCGTTTGTTAAAATTAGGGGTGGGAAATAACCCTTAGCATTGTTTTTTGCTTTGGGATAGGCTTGGTCCCACCAAGTCTATGGTTGGACCTCCAAAAAAATGACTAAGGTAAAATGACATCAGATTTCTACCTTGGCCTAATTTTTTCAGGGCCTTTTTGATTGAATTTTTTGATGAAACGAAAACCCATTAGATTTTTCAACATCCCAATTTCAGAAATGTAAATTTTATAGTGATAAGATTATTTTTACTATTTTTGTATTATTTATTAATCAAAAGTGGAACCTAAACCTAAAATACCAAGGTTCACTAAAACTTTAATAACTTTTTCATTTTTAGGATTTTATAAAAATAAATTATATGACATCAATCTACATACAATTATTTTGAATATTAAAAAAATAAAATTGAAAAATATGAATTTTTCATCAAATTATGATGGTCGTACACCCGATGTTTTAAAAATATACTTTATTGTTAGTTTAAAATCAATAAAAAAATAAGAAAAAATATTCTCATCAATATTTGGCGTTTTAGGTATCATTTCCTAGAAGGATTTGCAAAAATTCATTTATTTGCATAAAAAAAGGGTGGTCGTACATGTGTGGTATGGTCTTGAAACAGACATTTTGAAAAAATGGTTTTTAAACATGCCTACTTAAAAGGGATTTCTAGCATGTGGGTATTAAAATAAATTACATATTTGAAAGTAGACTCCGAGAACTACATTTTCTATTACTGAAGTTTTTTGAGATTTAATCTCTAAGTGCATCGAATTTTGACATCAATCGACAGAAAATTTGAAAAACAGAGAAAACACTTCCACTTTTTGCCCAAATGTGGGACTCAACTTCTTGCAACCACCCTTTAAAGTTATTAAAATTAACATTAAAAGCGATTGAACCCTTCGTATATAGTAATTAATTTTTAAATGAAGTGGTAATTAACCCTTTAGGGAAAATTATAAAGAACCTAGTTCATGTAAGGGGGACCCTCATTGGAATTTTAAATAAGGGATTAAGTCGTACATTCTTCAATCAATATCTTTATTTTTTTTGTTTGAAATTATTATCTTCCTAACGTTGGGTAAAAGAGCCGCTTGGGTTTTAAAATAGTAAATTTTGCAATAGGCAGATGGTCCACTAATGCACCCTTTTACTGTAATATAGTAGTAAAACTTCTATTGAATAATATATTTTGAATTATGAAAACAAAAGAATCTGTGATGCACCTTGGGAAGCTTTGCCCTAGTTACTGGAATTGATTTCTCTTCATTAAGAATCGCTTCCTAACCTCAGATAAATTTTGGTAAATAAATTCCTTCAAGATAATCAATACATTTCAATTTAAGTCTCTTATGAGTTATATAAAAAAATGTCTTGTATATTTCAAATTGGTGGAAACATTAAAGGATAAAGATTTACCTACCATGTAAATGTGTTTGGACTCATAATTACCCTTGTATTCGCGTAGTCTGAAATAGGAAATAATGTCTAGTTAATAGTTCTCCCTCAATTCTTATAGTTGAATATTTGACTGTTCTTTATTAGGTTTTAAAATATAGTATACAAGGCTAAAGCAATACCTTCTAGCTATAAATTAGAACCTTAAGACTAGAAAAAAAAGTGAGAAGGCACATTTATATTACAAGTAATTATAGATGAATTTGTTGAAATGTGGTGACTGATCAACAAAGTACTATACACTCAGCACGTTTCCTCGTCGAGGTTTAGGGCTGGGCCGACAGCCCTCGAGAAAAGCAGGGGTCCCACCCCTCGAGAAATTTTTTTTTGGGTATTTTTTTGATGAAAACCGACATTGTAATAAAAACCCTAAAAAGGCCGACTTTGTTTTTGCCCTAAAAATGCATGTTATAAGCGGCTAGGATGCTTAAGGCATTGTAAGGTTGATGTACTATTTTTGCTGGATAATAAGAAAGATTGGACGATTGTGTATAGTGGACGTAACCCATTCTGGGTGAACCACGTTAAATCTCTGTGTTATCTGTGTCCTATTTTATTTCTTTATCTTTTGTATTTAAATCTGCATATAATTGTTAGTTCATATTTGCTTCGGATCTGCTTGAAACCCTAATAATTGGTATCAGAGCGAGGTTTTTTGTAAATTGGCAGGACTTTCAGATTTGAGTGGGAGCAATGGAGGATTCCAAATTCAAGGTCGAAAAGTTTAACGACCAGAATTATCCGTTATGGAAAATGCAGATGGAGGATTACCTGTATCAAAAGGATTTGTGGCAGCCATTGGAAGGAAAGGCAAAGAAAGCGACCACAATGTCAGATGAAGAATGGGACATTTTAGATAGAAAGGCATTGGGATCCATTCGATTGTGCCTTGCGCCGTCTATAGCATTCAATATAACAGAAGAAAAAATGGCTGTAGATTTGATGGTGACATTGGCTAAGATGTATGAGAAACCCTCGGCTTCGAATAAGGTATTCCTTATGAAGCATTTGTTTAATTTGAAAATGAGTGAGGGAGGATCCATAGCGGAGCATTTAAATGAATTTAACACAATTACCAGTCAATTGTCTTCGGTAAAAATTACCTTTGTAGAAGAGGTTAGGGCTCTCTTGATTTTATGTTCTTTGCCAGAAAGCTGGAATAGCTTAGTTATGGCTATAAGTAACTTTGTCTCTGGCAAAAATACTTTGGTATTTGATTATATTGTTGGTGTTATCCTAAGTGAGGAAATGCAAAGGAAAAGCACAGGTGAGACTCCAACATCATCGGTTAGTGTTTTGAATGTGGAGAATAGAGGAAGATCAAAGGAAAGAGGAAAAGGCCCTTGGAATGAGAAGTCATGAGGGAAGTCAAAGAAAGGATGCTCTCAATCTAGAGGAAAGAAAGATTGCTGGTACTACGAAAAGCCTGGTCATCTAAAGAAAGATTGTTGGTCTCAAAAAAACAAAGAAGGAGACAAAAATGAAAATGATAGTAAGGAAGCTAATATTGCAAGTAATACTTTACAAGATGCTTTAATCTTATGTTTGGATAATGTTAATGATTCCTGGGTAATAGATTCTGGGGCTTCATTTCATGCTACACCTCATAGAAAATATTTTCTAGATTATGTTCAAGGTGATTTTGGACAGGTATATTTAGGTGATGATGAGCCCTGCCAAATTGTTGGAAAATGAAAGATAAAGATCAAGTTGTAGAATGGAAATGACTAGTTTCTGTAGGAGGTAAGACATGTTCCTAATTTAAGAAGAAATTTAATTTCTGCAGGGCAACTAGGTAGTGAAGGTTGCATAGTTACCTTTTCAGACAGTATCTGGAAGGTTAGTAAAGGATCATTAGTAGTAGCTAAAGGTACGAAGGTAGGCACATTATATTTGTGTACTGGTAACACTTACTCTACCTTACCTGCTACAGATAAAGTTACTGCAGGGACAACAACAATAAATGTTGCAAGAATAGATTCGATAATGTGGCACCATAGGCTTGGGCACATGAGTGAGAAAGGGATGAAAATCCTTCACTCCAAAAATCTATTGCCAGGACTAAAGAAGATTGATTTAGAGTTCTGTGAAAACTATGTTTATGGTAAACAGAAAAGAGTCAGATTTCTCAAGGTTGGGAAAGAGAAGAAGAGTGAGAAGTTAGAGCTTGTACATTCAGATGTATGGGGACCGGCTCAGGTATCATCTCATGGTGGCTCTTGTTATTATGCTATTTTTATTGATGACTCAACTAGAAAAACATGGGTATATTTCATAAAACAAAAATCAGATGTTTTTGAAACTTTTAAGAAATGGAAAGCTTTGGTTGAGAATGAGATAGGAAAAAAGATGAAGTGTCTCAGATCGGATAATGGAGGTGAGTATTGCAGCAAAGAATTTGAAGATTACTACTCCTTAAATGGGATTCGAAAGTAGAAGACAGTTCCAAGAACTCCACAGGAAAATGGTGTGTTAGAGAGAATGAATAGGACTATCATGGAATGTGCGAGGAGCATGAGATTGCATGCTGGATTGCCTTTACATTTTTGGGAAGATGCTGTACATACTGTTGTCTATTTGATAAATAGAGGACCTTCAACCCCTTTGGATGGTGGTATTCCAGAGGAGGCATGGACTGGTAAAAAGGTAAATTATTCTTTTCTAAAAACTTTTGGTTGTGAAGCTTTTGTCCATGTTGATAAAGAAAACAGAATCAAGCTTGATGCTAAATCTTAGAAATGTACCTTCATTGGATATGGGATAGATGAATATGGCTATCGGTTATGGGATTTTAAAAATAAGAAAATAATTAGAAATAGAGATGTTATATTCAATGAGAAGTTTATGTATAAAGAACAGATGCAGGAAAAGAAGCATGAACAAGACAAACAAGAATATATAGTGTTGGATGAGATTCCTGAAAATGAAATGCCACAGGTACTTGATGCTCAACAACAACAAATTGTCCCACAAACTCCTGCAAGTGTTATATGTTCTACGAGGGCAAGTAGACCCCCTGAAAGATTTTCTCCTTCTTTGTATTCTATTTTATTAACAGATTCTAGTGAACCAGAAGAATATGAAGAAGCAATGTAGGTGGATGCCAAACAATAGTGGGAGCTAGGCATGAAAGAGGAGATGGACTCCTTGATGAAAAATAAGACTTGGGACTTAGTCCCTTTACCTACAGAAAAAAGAGCCTTGCCTAACAAATGGGTTTATTAGTTGAAGGAAGAGGAAGGAGGTCAGAAAAGATATAAGGCCAGACTCGTGGTAAAAGGTTTTGCACAGAAAAAGGGTATAGATTATGATGAAATATTTTCTCCAATTGTAAAAATAACTTAAATTAGAATTGTACTTAGTCTTGTGGCTATAGATGATTTACATCTTGAACAATTAGATGTCAAAATAGCTTTTCTCCATGGAGATTTGGAGGAGGAAATTTACATGTTGCAACCACAGGGATATGAGGTCAAAGGTAAGGAGAACTTGGTGTACAGGGGTTGAAGAAAAGTCTGTATGGCCTAAAGCAAGCACCTCAACAATGGTATTTAAAATTTGATAGTTTCATGGCTGAACACAGTTATCATAGATGTCATTCTGATCATGTGTATATTTTAAGAGATTTGATAATGGCAGTTATATTATCCTGTTGCTTTATGTTGATGACATGCTTGTTGCTGGGTCTAACATGCAACATATAAATGATCTTAAATAGAAATTAGCTAGGTCATTTGGTATGAAGGATTTGGGTGTAGCTAAGCAAATTCTTGGTACGAGGATTACACGGGATAGGAAAAATAGAACCTTGAATTTGTCCCAAAGTGAGTATATAAAGGAGGTGTTGAAAAGATTTAACATGCAGGATGCAAAAGCAGTTAGTACACCTTTGGCTAGTCATTTCAAATTGACTAAGGAGATGTGCCCAAAGGCACAGGAAGAGGTTAATAAAATGTCTAACATCCCATATTCATCAGCTATTGGTAGCCTGATGTATGCAATGGTATGCACAAGGCCAAATATTGCACATGCAATGGGAGTTGTGAGCAGGTTTATGAGTAATCCGGGTATGGAACATTGGAATGCTGTGAAATGGATTCTTCAGTATTTGAAAGGAACTACTACGAAGGCATTATGTTTCAAAGGATCTAATGTTGCTCTGAGTGTATTTGTTGATTCTGATCTAGCGGGTGATATTGATTCACAGAGGAGTACTATAGGGTATGTTTTTACTATAGGGGGAACTGCAGTCAGTTGGATTTCTAGGCTACAAAAAGTTGTTGCACTTTCAACCACTGAAGCTGAGTATGTTGCTGCTATAGAAGCCAGCAAGGAGATGATTTGGTTGCAGTATTTTTTGGAGGAATTGGGTCAGACACAAGAGGATAGCCCATTGTATACTGATAGTCAGAGTGCCGTTCATCTTGCGAAGAACTCTGCTTTTCATTCAAGGACAAAGCACATTCAGCTCAAGTACCACTTCATCCGGACTATTTTGGAGGAGGGTCAGTTATGGCTTGAGAAGATTCACACAAGTGAAAATCCTGTTGATATGTTCATGAAGCCAGTTCCACAGGAGAAGCTAATTTCTTCATCAGTTTTTGTTGGTCTTCTTGATTGATAATTGTGGAATTTATACCAGTTAAGTCCTAATGTTTTATCTAGCGGATGTTGCATGTACAATGGTGTCATGTAGTATCAGTCTCCAAGTGGGAGATTGTTGAAATGTGGTGACTGATCAACAAAGTATTGTACACTCGGCACGTATCCTTGTCAGGGTCTGGGGCCAGGCCGGGAGCCCCCGAGAAAATTTTTTTGGGTATTTTTTTGATGAAAACCGACATTGTAATAAAAACCCTAAAAAGGCCGACTTTGTTTTTGCCCTAAAAATGTATGTTATAAATGGCTGGGATGCTTAAGGCATTGTAAGGTTGATGTACTATTTTTGCTAGATAATAAGAAAGATTGGATGACTATGTATGGTGGATGTAACCCATTCTGGGTGAACCATGTTAAATCTCTGTGTTATCTGTGTCCTGTTTTATTTCTTTATCTTTTGTATTTAAATTTGCATATAATTGTTAGTTCATATTTGCTTTGGATATGCTTGAAACCCTAACAAAATTTAATTAAAGTTTAGAAATTAGATGTGAATTTCATAGTTGGATCTTCAGACAACCTAGGAGGGGTAAAATCTTTTTCAGATGAACTAAATTGTATTAAATAGAATGTAAAAATCATAAAATAAAATAAAAATTTAGCAATGAAAATAGAAATAAAAAAAATGGCATATCTTTTCACGAGATGTTATCTTAAATAATCTTAATCTTAATACTCATCCTTTGTGAATGTTCAATGAAACTTAGCCTTGATGATCAAGTAAGTTATAATTGGATTCCCACCTTAATAAGAGTTTCAAGAAATCTATCCTATGACCACTTAAAGAATTAAATTGAAGTAAAGAAATTGAAAATTGTAAGGTTATTATTTTTGTAGAAAACACCTAAGGGTAAAACATTACTTCAAGTGGAAGAATTAGTTAGTTATCTCTTATAATATTGCAAAGGAATTGGCACTAGTTGTAAAGAAACTAAAATAAGATTGATTTGAATTTCTTAGGGTCTCTATTTTATGTTAGTTGATTAGAAGGTATTAGACTCTCTTCTAATCTTATTTTTGAACAATTAGTGATTAAAATATCGTGGTTATTAAAGCTTATCGTTATTAGTTTATTTCTTTTTCCTTCAAACAAGTGAATATTAAATTTATTTTCAATGTATTATTATTAGATAGTTTAATTTTCTTTAAGCAAATTAGCACCTTTCAATTATTAAGATTCATATTTAAAGTAAGGTTATCATTTGTGGGAAATAATTAAAGATAGAATTTATGTTGCTTCAAGTGGAAGAACTAGATGGTTATCAATAATGTGACTACTTTCAAGCTTATTAATATTAAGTTTTTCCTTCAATCAAGTGTTTTAATTCATTTCTAAGGCCCTTCTGCCTAGGCATTGGATTTTCTTTAAGAAATTTAGTACCTTCCAAAAAGTTTTTGAATCATTTTCATAAGATAATTTTACAAGCTTTCAAGAAAAAAAATTCCTTGTTTATTATAGTTTCATTTTCATGATTGTATTAGTATATTGCTTACATAAGATTCATGAATTCAAAATTAGATTCTTAGTTAGATAACAAAACAAGAGGTGATGGAAACAAAAACCTAGCAGCGTTTGGTATTTAGGGTGCCTCTAGGTCACACTTACGGGTAATGCCATCATGTTGAACTATTACACTTAATGCCTAATAAAGCTGCAACGACAACATCTATGGCATCATCCCTATAAATTGTTGGGGAGTAATAAGGATCACATGGAAGTTAAAATCCAAGGGGTGGGTAATCACCCTTGGATTGATAATCTAATATGATAATCTTTAAATGAATTTTACGTCCACTTAGTTAAACCTTAGAAAATCCCTTGTTTAGAAACTTGGCTTAATCTTGAAGTTTGTTGATGATTGATAATTGGGTCAAGTGTGACGCTTATGATAGGAATTAGGACCTAGTTGTTTTAGGCCACAAGCAATAGGCCACCTTGAGCCTTTTATTAAAGCTACCATTATGGGTAACAACCACAAAGAAACTGTCTTGGACATTGACCCTAGAAAGGGTTGAGTACCTACCGAAATAGTTTACATTAAACCATAGATTAGAAAACAAAATTACAGACTTTACGCCTTGATCTTGTGTTGAAATGGGTATGTAGGCAGTCTAGGGATGAATTTGTCCCTAGTACTTAGGCATTCGGGGATGGGGTCTAGGATTTTGGTTAAGGCAAGAAGATGGTTTGCGAAGTCTCCTAATTGAAAGTTAAGGGAAATAAGGAAAAAGAGATTTAAAGCATACTCAAAAGGAATCCCATATGGGTTTGCTTGACTTCCTGGGGCTTTAGGCCAAATTCCAAGGTGGAATTCAAGCTTGCATTATGATATTTTTATTTTCTCCTAAGAATGGTGACCTCGGTGCACTCCTATTAGAGGAGTGTAGTTCTTAGTGAGTGACTCAAGACCCGGATGGTCCCAATGAGTCTAAGTCTCTAGCCAGAGCACCTCCTATCCCAAGTTGGATAGATGCCTACCTCGTTTAGGTAGATGCCTATCCCGTATTGGATAGATAAAACCTCCTATCCCGTATGGACAGATGCCTGACCTGTATGGTTAGATGCTCATCCCGGATGGATGAAAACTTAATCCAATTGGATAGATGCCTAGAGTATGTGATTGAATCAAACACAAATGATTAAATAAATGAGTATATATATATATATATATATTCTTGGTTTATGTAGAGTGGGTTATTACATTTAGTGTCATTGTTAATTGAATTAATTATCAATACATTAAATTGTTTGATTGTTTATGTTATTAAGATTGTGATGTAAATGATAGTATGCATTTATAAATAGTAAATTTGAAAATTTTGAAATTAAGTAATGATGTTATGTATTTAAATTATAACTATATTATTAATTTTGTTGTAATTTATAATTTAGAAAACTACATATTTTATAGAATGAAATTGTTCTTATGAAATACTTTTGTACCTGTGATAGATAATTTACAAAACTAATGTAAATTTAAATAATACTTGAATAAAAAAAATAAAACATTTGGACAATATGTTTTATATTGTACAATTGCATGAAAGATCTCGTAATGATATGTGATAGCACCTTTCCCTTTTGATAAGCATTTGTATATTCATACACTCATAGCTTTAAAACATCAACTATTTTTTATGTTTCAATAATAGAGCATGATGTTTTTATAATCTTGATATTTGTTATTACATTGCTAATAGATCTAGTTAAGTCTATTTGTGATCTTTTGTATCTCTATACCTAAAAATCATGAAAATGCAAGGTGTAAGAGAGACAAGTCTTTCTTCATGTTTTGAGTGAATGGTTGTATAATTAATTTATTCCTTTTGATATAATTATTGTTGTATAAATAGTTAACCTATATCTAACAAGTAGTGTTTTTTGGATATTTTATTTTTATTTTTTAATTAATTTGTAAGATATTTATTTTTCATTTTGTTTGAATTTTTTATATCTTACTTGAAATGTAATTTCTTACAAATTGTATACTCATATTTAAATCTATCTTAATTTTTTAAAGAAAAAGTTTTAAACGAAAGTATTTTTTTAATCTTATAATTTAGTATATTTTTGCAAGCATACCTTCAAATTTGTGTTGGAAATATTTCTTGCCATTAATTTTTTGAACAATTATACGTAATATAGTATAACTAAGGTCATTTTTATTTTTATTTTTTTGATAAAAGTGGGTAAACCACTGAATTATATTAATTTTTCTTTTTACAAGGTGTCTGGTTCAAAGACACTGAAGGGAAAGAACCAGTAAGAAAACCCTTCAATATTGCTTGAAATACACAAGCCTATCTACCCATTACAAGGCCCCCATGGGCAAATTCCAGCAAAACCCTCCCCAATTACATAATAACTTCATTAGATATAAAGGAAGCTGCTAGAAGAGGCATACAAGAGAAAACTATCATTGTGAAACATCAGGAAGAACAAAATCCATCCAAAAAACTAAAGGATCGGCCAAAAATTCGAGCACGAGCCACCCTTACCTATAAAGCACATTTCTCCAATCCATTGATTAATATGAGACTAAGAACAAGAAGAGAAATCACTACAAGAGAACCTACCAAGACAAACATCGTAAGAAAACACAAAATAATCCAAATAAGAATAAGGAGGGGATGTTGTAGATCCAGAGGAACCAAAATGAGGCCAAGCCAAAGAATAGCCCATAGGAGAAGCCAAAACAATAGCAGAAAGATGAGAAACCATCTCATATACCAAATCATCTGCAAGTTCCAAGATCTCAAAGACAACCACCAACTTCCAAACCTTACCAATATCTTTCGAATGAAACAGAACATCTTAGCTCATGAGAAAAGCCACCAGAATAAAGAGAGAAAAACATGAGAAGAGAACAAGCAGATCTCGTATATAAGCCAAACCAAATGAGATCATCATGAATGCATCTAAGGCCAAGCACGATACCAAACAGAATGAGCAAAAACCAACATACCAAAACATGATAAGAAAATCTACTTGCTAGAGGAGTGAACAAAGCATGATCAAACATCATAACACATTCATGGAAGTAGAAAGAAAGCTGGGATAATGAAAGCTACCAAACATGATTAACCAAAACCATCCTACAGAAGCTCACCACTGAATAATTATCAAATTGAAACCAATTTGTAGATGAAATGATAAGACTATGCCAACTCATAGTAGTCACCATTACACAATCATGCAAGTAGACGGTAAGATGGGAAAGCTACCAAAGAATCATAAACTAAAACCATCCTACACAAGCTCACCTCAGCATGATTACCAAATCGAAGTAACCAACCTGCAGATCAAATGGTAAAAATATGCCAACTCATAACAGTGAACAAGCAAGGAAATAAGTATTGACCAGTTAGAGCCCGAGTATCCACACTATGATTAGCCAAAAAAGTTCAATCTACCAGACAAAAAACATCATGCAGATATAGTTTAGGCCCTTAGCACGTTCAAGAATATCAACAACAAAACAAATTACTATCCACCAAAATGCAATGAGATTAAGGAAGCATCACCCCATGAAAACCAACTCAAAGACTCAACCTACCAAGCAAGGGTCAACTGATAACATGTACTAATCCAACCCAACATACAACATAAAAACCAAGTGGATGTAGCACCAAAAACCTCCTTGCTCAATGAGGAAATATTTACTGAGTATGCCACCAACAAAAATGTTGCCATAAGGCCAGATAGCACCCTCCCTGAAGTAATACACGAAAGGAAATCCACACCCAGCAAGGAGTGTGATGAAGGCCAAAGACTACAATCAATCACTTAATAAAGGATACTAATGCAAAAAGTGGGAATATCTCGAGGGGAGACTTCCAGATACTCAACACATTCAACAATAGCCCTGTTAGCCAGATAATTTGCAATAACATTTATTTCCCTATAACAATTAGATATAATAAAGGTAGAAAAACACTTCAATTGTTCAAGAATTTGAAGTAACAGGTACTATAAATGCCAGGATACATATTTCTTAGCAGATTCCGATTGAAAGACCAACATTGAATCCCCTTCAATGATAATATCCTTAATTCCCAAAGAGATGGCAAGATCAAGACCAAAAGATAATGCCTGAAATTCAGTAGAATTGTTAGAGCTGATGCAAATAAATTTACTCACAACTTTAACAATTATAGAATTATGATCAAAGAGGACCACCCCAATCCCCGACTTACCCAGATTACCATTAGCAGCCGCATCAAAATATAATTTAAATGATAATTGGGGGGGGGGAGGAGTCCATTTAGCTAGCCTAGTTTAGCAAGAGAGGATAAGCCAGACGCTATAGCCCCATGACATGGAATGACTCTAAGTGACATCTATTTCCAAGTTACCCAATTATCCCAATGAGAAAAGGAACACAAATGATCCAAGTTTTTATAAATGTAAGAAAGCACCACCTCAAAAATGGAGGATTGGTTCCTATCAAGCACATCCCCTAATGAAGCTAATTTATGCTTAATGTGAGATTTTGCCATGATCAAGGGAACAATGAAAAGTATAAAGAGAGATAATAGAATGACAAGAACAAATTATATTATCATCAATATACAAATGATAAATTGGATTAACCAATATAATGAATATGAGCCTTCTTATATAGGCAAGGCCATATGGATATACAAGCACACAAACATGACATGTGGCTCAATGAGAAACAAGGTTAGGTAAGAAATACTAGGAGTAGGTAGGAGAAATAATATAATATTCCACAAGAGGTGGATGACCCACCGAATGTGGAGTGTAACAACAAAATAAGACCACAAAAGGTGAAATTTCTCGTACAAGCTATATCCCAATGTGCACACTTCCCTAAGTGTCTCATATCCAAACTACAAAGAGATACATTATTCTAAGTTAACTTAAGTAAAGTGTAATAATATCCATGATGAATATTCATTTACACCAACACCACCCCTTAAGTACAACTTATGGAAATGAAGAATCAAGCAACAATGCAAGATGGGTCCCGGCTACTAGGCCATGATAGGCATCCATGTACAATATGAAAATGCAATCTCTCACAAATGGAGAAAGGGAGAAAACCCAGTGGGAAAAAAATCCCCCCCAAAAGAGAGATGAATGTACAAAATATTCGTAAAGAAGAAAGTCAAGACCTTAAAGAGGAAAAAGTCCTCCCCATAAAAGAGGAAGGAGAAGTCAGCTGACCCTCCCTAATGAGACATCCCGCACACCCAAGAGAGCTCACACTGCTGGAACTTACTCTTGGTGAAAGGTTTGGTAAATATGTTGACAACCTGCTCTGTTGTAGGACAATACTGCAAATCAATGACCTACTCCTGAATCAACTCTCAGATGTAGTGCATATGGATCTCGATGTGTTTGGTCCACTTATGCTAGACCAGGTTCTTCAAGATAGAAATATCACTCTGAATGTCATAATGTAGAACTATCGGTCATGGAGTGGTGAACCCAAACTCTGTGAGAATTTGATGAAGCCAAATGGTCTCAGTCACTATGTTAACAACTCCTCGATACTCAACCTTAGTCAAAGAGAGAGCAATAACATGCTGCTTCTTGCTCTACCAACAAATGGGGTCTAAACCAAGGTGAAAAATGTAACTTGAAGTAGACTTACGATCATCAAGATCGCCAACCAAATCGGAGTATGTGTAACCAACCAAGCAAAGTCCTGTGCCTACTACATAGTTAATCCCATAGTGATGCATACCTTGGATGTAATGAAGGATGCGTTTGGCAGCTTTCCAATAAAGCTCATGTGGTTCCTGCATGAAGCGAGAAACCATACCAATGACAAATGAAATATCAGGGCATGTGCAAGTCAAGTAAATGATACTACCCACAAGTTGACAATACAATGTGGCATGAACTGGTGGAGAAGAACATCAAGCCTCAAGCTTGACTCCTAAAAGAAAGGGAGTCGGGGAAGGATTACAATCAGCCATATGAAAGCATGCAAGAAGATCAAGAGCATACTTGGGTTGCAAAAGAGTGATCCTAAAAGATGATTGTGAAATATCTATCCTGAGAAAATAGTGCAAAAGACCCAAGTCAGTCATAGCAAATATGTCATGCAAAGTAGATTTGATACTACTAATGATGGATGTGGTGCTCCCTGTAATGATCAAGTCATCAACATAGAGCACAAGTATCAAGTGGGAGTCATCTTGTTGCAAAATTGTAGACATTCAGATCAGAATGACACATGGTGAACCCTGGAAAGAGAAGAAAGGAATCCATCTTGGTGTACCAAGCCTTGGGGGCCTACTTAAGGCCATAGAGATATTTCCTTAGTTTGCAAACCAATGAAGAATCCTGGATGAAACCCTATGGTTGCTCCATATAATTTTCCTCATCTAGATCCCCAAGAAAAAAAGAACTCTTCACATCCATCTGATGTACAACCCAACCATGAGCTACGATAATAGAAAGTGTTAAGTGAATGAAGTTCATCTTGGTTATGGGCGCAAAGGTCTCAATATAGTTAACACCTGGAACCTGAGAGAAACCTTTTGTAACAAGTTGAGCCTTATACTTATCCACACTACATCCACTGCAAACTTGGTCTGATAGATCCAATTACATTGAACCATCTTTCTCCCCTTAGGGAGAGGGACTAAATCCCACATGTTGTTCCTCATCAAGGAACTATACTCTTCCTCCATATCTTGGTACCACTTAGGAAACCCTTATGCTTCCCAAAATGTCTGTGGATTAGAAGCGGTAGAAATGAATGCATGTGGAAGATCCCGATGCTGTGATTGAGTCCTTTGTGTATCTGAAGGATCCCCAACAAGAGAACCCACAAACTCAAGTGTCTGTCAAGCCCAATGAGGTCTAGTTGAAGGTGGAGAATAAGGCTCCTCAATTGCAAATGGGACTTGCAGAGGTGTAACCCTGTGAGTCAGAGTTGAAGGAGTCTCATCATTTGAATCACTAGTATCACTATCCACAATGGAGGAAGGTGGAGGAGGTAGAGAGGCTAAGTTAGGAGATATTTCCTCAAAGTGAACACTCCTCTCAATAAACACCTCATGTGTCTTAGGATCCATCAATCTATATGCCTTAACACCCTCAAGATATCCAACAAATATGCAAGGCATACTCTGAGGCTGCAGTGCCTTTCATTTCTGTGGAGGTATGCAAGCTCATGCTAGACACCCAAAGACTCTGAAATGTCTCATAATCAGTTTCCTACCAGTCCAAGCCTCAAAAGGAGTAATATCGTGTAAAGCTTTGTGAGAAACCCAATTCTGGATAACCTCTTCCCAAAAGGCAAGATCAAGAGAACGTGCATGTATCATACAACTAGCCATTTCTTTGAGATTTTTATTCTTGTGCTCTATAACTCCATTATGTTGTGGAGTATATGCAACAAAATGGTGAAGATCAATCCCCTCAAATATACAAAAATCCTCAAGTCTTTTGTTCACATATTCCCTTCCATTATCTGTATGAAGAATCTTGACCACTTTCCTAGATTGCTTCTCTACAAGAGTCTTGAAGTCCTAAAATCTATCAAATAATTCACTCTTATGAATAAGAAAGTAGACTGAAGTGAAGCGAGAGTAGTCATCATTGAAGGTGAGGACATAGCGGGTCTTACTAAATGAAGGTGATGGAAATGGACCTGCTACATCACTGTGAACAAGTTGAAGAACTTCCAAAGGTCTCGAAGATTTCCCCTTATCAAACTTCTCCTCGGGGTGCTTGCCCATGGAGCAACCTGAACATACACCCTCTGAAAAACTGATTTGAGGTAGACCTATGACCATGTCTTTAGTGCTGAGCTACAAAAGATAGCGATAGTTGAGGTGACCAAACTGCTCATGCCATAGATCTTTTTGAATTTGAATGAGTAAGCAAGGCCCTAAAAGGAAAACTTGGCACAAAGTGGGAGAATGAATAAAGCCTTGAGTTGTCATTGACTTGTCCCACTTCTACCAAGGCATGATTATCAAGTTCATTTACCACAACTGAATGAGGTATAAACTCAACCATTTTCCTATTCCCATAGTGAGTGATTTGGTAGGTAGAGAGAAGGTTGGTAGACATGTTAGGAACATAGAGAAAATTCTCAAATGTTCCATCATCCATGTCAATTGAACCTTTCCCTTCAACCTCAACTTGTGTATCATCACCTATGTAAATGTGAGTTACCTTTGATGGCTCCAATGAAGAAAACTACTCCTTTGTAGAACCCATGTGATAAGAGGCACTCGAGTCAATTATCCACTATTGTGAAGAACCTATTGTAGCCACAAATGCTTGCCCTTTTCCCTTAGACTATGAGGAAGAGGAAGGAGTGAAATCCTTCTTTGTGTGGGAAGATGGAAAGTTGAAATTGTTTTTTTGAAGAAGACTTGTCAACTCATCAACTTGCTTGGTGTGGCATCAATGCTCATCATGACCATACTTCTTGCAATAAGAACAAGCTAGTTTATCCATCTTAGGTGGAGTCCCCTTCTTGGAAGAGAATGAAAAATCATCTTGTGATGGAGAGGATGATTGCCCTTTTTCCTATTGTGGCTTTGACTTAGATTTCTTCTTCTTCTTGTTGGAATATTTGCCTTGACTTCCTTGATTCCCTTGATTCACCACCAAAGCCTTGGACTTTGAATACTTGAGAAGCCCCATGTTCAACAACTTAGATTGTTCCAACATCAACATTTCTGTGAAGGCATCAAATGAAGGCATAGCGTAAGAGCTCCCCACTATCAAATGATGAGTTTGGAAGCTAGAAACAAATGCTACATATTCTGGTGCAAGCTTGTCCAACAAGTTGAATATCAACTAAGCATTCTTTTTGTCAATTGCACAATCCTTAAGCTTTGCTCTTAGCTCATTTGCTTTGCTCTGATACAAGTTGTTAGGGGTCCCATAGATACTGAGAGGCGGGGGGGGGGGGGGGGGGGGGGGTTGAATTAGTATCTAACTAGTAATAAGAATTTCTTAAGTTAAAACATGCAGAACATAATATAACAGTGTACCGGTATGCAAGAAATAATGCAATAAATAGAATCAAGAACATCCACATGAAAAGTATACCATAACACAAGATGTTTAACGAGGAAACCCGGTGTGGGAAAAACCTCAGTGGGATTTGTGACCCACAATATTCACTCATTGGCCAATAAGAGAATATTACTTACAATAGGGGCCTGCACATGCAGGAAGGCCAACTGCCTAGAGCTCACTACTCAATGGGAAGTCACACTAACTTACAATAAGGATTATTCTAATCCAATGACTTGTACTACTTTACAATAGCATCTTCAATGCCAGATTCAGTACCGGTTCCTGCTCTGTTCTTTACATATACCCTTGACCTATATTTTGCACATTAGGTCTACCTAATAATTTCCTTTTCACTTCTACATCACTTCTACAAATGTCTACAATGATCCCCTTTATATACAAGAGTCATTTTACAATTTGCCAAGTTGGCTTACAATAATAAACAAAATATTACATAACAAAAATCCTGTCGGCCTCTGTGCCGGTATACATGTTTTCTTTTGTGCCGGTGCCAGTGTCCTGAGTGTCGGTGTAGAGTGTGATCTGTTGATGCTGATGCATTTTCTTGCCTGTGTTACGCTTTTCTAGTATGATGTCTTGCTGGTACCATAGGATTGCAAGGTTTCCTGTGTAATGCTTTGCCGGTATAATGTCTTGCCGATGCCATAGGATTGCAAGGTTGCCATCAATGACAAAACCTTCAATCACATACAATGTCTCATTGGAGTGTCCATATGCCAACAATCTTCCCCTTTGGTATTGATGGCAACACTCATGAGAAATTTCAGAAAGTATCCAAAATGTGTAGTCCAAAAATGTTACCAAAAATGTTTACCAAAAATGTGAGAGCTCCCCCTAAGCATATGATTCCTGTGTTTCCTGTGTTTTGAATTTTCTCATCCCACTACTCCCCCTTTAGCATCAATGACAAAGGTTGTCAAGATGTCAGTAGAGTTTGTAGGTTCAGCTATCCATATCCTTAACCTTGTAGCTGGGTAGTTATTATCTGAAAAAGATCTCCCAAAATTAAGTTTAGACTATCCATAAACTTCTTACTATCTTTTATTGCTGTTTCAATTCTCTTCATTGTACCGGTGAGATGCTGCAAATGCTTTGCCAGTGTTTTGCTTCCCTATGTTAATGCCTCTGAAATTTCCTTCCACAGAGATGCTAAATAGTCCAATCTGGGACTCAGTTTAGATCTCAAATAGTTTTCCTTGCTTATTATTCTTTCTTTTTCTCTTTCCAGTTTGAGTAATTCTTCCTCAAAATTTGCTATCTTCTCTTCAAAAATTGATAATGAATCAGGTGAGTTGACAAAATTGTCTACAAGCTTATTTATCTCATCCTGTGCCTTGCTTATTTTCTTGTCAATATCTATAGTCAAAATTTTTGTTTTATATGTATCTTTATATAGATTTTTGTATTCTTTCAACAAACTACATAGTTTCGGTAGAAGTGTGTCAAAATCTCTGTTACACTTCTTTATTTCCTCATCAAAGAATTTCTATTTTTCTTTTTCTACCTTATCCTTCATTGACTCTTCCTTTATTTTCTCAATGTTTTCTAAAATATATTTACGCAATGTATCCAATTGTCCTAAAGAATCTTTATTATCTATATTATAGTTGGGAGCTATTACCTTCAAAATTGGTATAGAATCATCAATTGCTTTATAAGCTTGTGAGCTGCAGTCAGTTATTTTCTTGATAGAATCAAGTAATACCTCAGTCACATTTGTTGACTTGAATACTGATGATGATCCAACAATCTGAGTACCGGTGGAAGTAACCATGCTTGTATTGACCTCTGGTAGGTCAGTTTGTGTCTGCATTTCTTTTAGCACTGGTTTTCCTACTTCACTACTTACCAGTGGTACTGTTTCCTTATGTACCTATTCCGGAGCCTTTAGCTCCGTTGGTTTCTCTGTATGTTGAGTTGTCTCTGTCTATGCCTCAGTCTCTACCTTTTTCTCTGTATCTTCTACCAGTTTCTTTGTTTCCCTTGCTACTGGAGGCTCATTAGCCATATCTGACTTATTAGTTATATCTTTATCCACTATTATGTTGATCTTTTGGGTATCAACATTTACAGTATATAGAACTTCAAAATTAGGATTGTTATCCTCTACATCGATACTTTCTATTGCCAGTTGATCTTCAGTGGTTGTAATTTTCACTGGTGGGGGTAGGTTGTCTTTAACTTTTATGCTTGGTGGTCCACCCACTTTGCCTTTCCCCTTGTCTCTATCTTTCTGATATACCTTTATAGGTTTAGGGTTCCTATACTCTTCTTGTTTCTCTTTGTCAACCATGAATATATCCCAACCATCTTTTGTTTCCTCTGTCACTTCAGTAACTCTTCCTGCCATTAGTGAAATATGCTGGTGTGCAGTAGAGAATACTGACCGGTTTGCTCGAGCAATCAAATCATCAATTTCCTTTGGAGAGTTTACAGGATATACAGCAAGTAGCTTCTCTATTTTTAATTTCTTTTCTAATTCTATCACTGCTTGCCTTCTGGCCTCAAGTCTTTTGAATAAATCATTAGGAATTTCATTTGCTGCTTCCATAAAAAATTTCTTGTACATGTCCATATGCAGTATAACATTGTTCTCAACTTTCTCTTTCTCATCAGTAGTTAGAGTGTCATAAATTTTCTCTATGTTTTTTAGTTTTCCTTCCTCTGTGATTTCATTTAACAATATATCAAGAGGTGCCAAGTCATTGTTTGTCCTTTTCTTTTTCTTTGGTGTCAGCTTCTTCTTGGGTGTGGCCTTTCTAACCAGAGATCTCACTGCTTGTTGCTTTTGCCTTGTTCTTCTAGGTGAAGGAGAGGTTGCCGGTGAGGGATCTCTTTTTCTAACAACTCTTTTAAAAGTTGTTGGCATGTCACCTTCTGAAGAAGTACCTATTGGTGATAGGTGAGTTTCAGGTTGTGGAGCTGCCAACTCATCCTCTGTTATGCCGGTTTTCTTTAATACATCTTCCTTAATGGCCTTTGCTTGTCTGGATCCTTTCCTCACAAATGCCTCAACCTTCTTTACTTTTTTCTTTGACTGTATTTGGCTTTCTATAGTCTCAGCACTACCAAATACTTCTTCCTTAGGTTCATTAGGGGCTTCCAGAAGTGCTTTAGCATAAGTTTCAACTATGTGATCATCTGTCTCATAGCCCATCTCTATTACCCAAATTGTCCTTGGGATGACCGCTTCCATCCATATTTCATCTTTCTTAATAACAAAGCATATATCATCTTTGTATTTGTCTACTATTTTCTGGGATAACCTTATTCTTTACTTCATTTTGGTCTTCAATGCTCGGAAAAAGTCATAAATATTGTTCTCCTTGTTCTCACCCATGGTATCGAACAATTCAGTCAATTGTTTTCCTACTAGTATGTCATATCCAAGTTCTTTATAACCTATACCGGGAACCTATTTTGTTATGTGTAGCATTAGGCATACTAACAAATTTCCAAATCTAAAAGTTCCTTTCTTGTCCTTCTTGATTTTTCCAAGGTTGTCAATTAGTTCATCCTTTAACCATTCACAAATTTCAATTTTTGCATTGTCTATTACCATATCATAAGCACTCTTAATGCATAAACTTGAAACCGAGTTAAGTCTATTTGCATGAGTGGCCTTGTAACCTAATATCATACTTATGAATCTCACATTGATATCTTTTACATCATTAACCCTTAAAGACCTCATATCGAATGTTGCACTAGTTAGTTTTATAACTAGGTCATTTGGAACCTTCTTGGTTTTATCTGGTCTCTTACCGGTGGTCGATAACCCTGTGACAACTTTCACAGCTTCCTTGGTGATCTTATGGATTGCATCTAACCAGAAAAATTCTCCATGAACTTTGCTTAAAACTATCCTAATCACATCCTTAGGGAATTCAGGAATGCTAAGGATTTTTGTGAATCCTAGGGTTTCAATAATCTTGTGTTCATCTTTAACATTGTCGATATCATCACATATCACAATTTTATACATGGTTTTGATTTCCTCATCTCCTAACTCTTCAGCGTTGTAGTGGATGTACATTCTGGGGTCTTCAGCATATACAACACCTTTAGGGATTTGAGAAAAAGCACCTAAAGTATCATCCTTCTTTGCTATCTTGGGAACTAATTGAAATACGGGCCTAAGTATTTTAATTACTTCAACAATAGTAGGGTTTGCTATGTATTCAATTGCAGAGGTGGATGCCATGATTAAATACCTTTTTCTGCCTTGGATGGACGATTGCTTGGAGTGTGCTTGCTTCTTGCTCGAAATGCCTTAGCTCAGAAATTTCGTGCTCTCAAAAAATTTGAAATCACAGTGAAATGAAATGGAGCCAAAACCTTATTTTTATAATGTCTTTTTGCCATCTACCACATTTATTACATGCCGGTTAAGTATTCACTTAACATCATCTGTCGGTAATAAGTAATTTTCAACTTCTTATCTCTAACCGAGGGAATAATTAGCACATGTGTCATTTGATTGCCAAACCCTCAAGGAAATTTTCTTCAATTAGATGAAGAACTTCCTATCAATGGAGCATTGCTCTATCCTACCGGTGAAGCATCACTCTGTCCTACCGGTGAATCATTGGTTGGTTCTACTAGTGGAGAAGTATTCCCAATATTTAGATCATCTTTTCTAATCCATTGTTTTGAGAATTCCTGCTTAACCTCTTCAACTTTTTCTTTACCTTTCAAGCTAGCACTTTTGTTGTCTACTGGTGTTCCTTTACTTCTACAAAATTTAGCAATATACCCAATCTTGTTACATGCATAACAAGTTACAGTATTCTTCTAAATAGCTTTCCCATAACCTATGCCGGTTTGTGTTCTGCATTGATTTGATAAATGTCCAAATCTTCCACAAACATAACATCTCACATTCATTCTATAGTTTTTTGAGTTGTGACCAACTTTGTTGCATTTTGAACATTGACTGGTGGGTGTATTGATATTCTGATAATTCCTAGATCTACATTCATTTTCTCTATGACCATACTTATTACAGTTAAAGCATCTTCCATTAAATTTATAAGCATTAGGTTGTCTTATCGGTTTGCTGTGATCCTGAGTATTTGTAGTACCAGAGCTTTCACCAACTTCAAAGCCAATTCCAGAAGTGTCACCTTTAGGTTTTTGATTCTTTAGCAAGTTACCAAGTTCCTTTGAGCTTTTCTTGAATTTTTCTTTGTGTTGATTTGCAATTTCTAGTTCTCTTTCCAAGATTTCTTTTTGTTTCATCAGTTCATTTGAGTCATTCTGAGTATGCATTAGATCTATCTTCAACATGTCATTTTCATAGCTAAGTCTTGTGTTCTCATTTGCTGCATCACATAGTCTTCTGGTCAATTCTTCTTCATTCTTCTTCTTATCCTCAATCTCTTTGCAAAATCTCATAGTCATATCCTACATTTCATTTTTTGTTGTCATGATCTCTTGTTTCAACTTGCTTATCATATCATTAAGTGATTCCTTTTCATCATTCTCATTTTGCAATTTTTCACAAATTTCTCTTCTCTTATTTCTTGCAATAGAAAATTTTTCTTGAAGTGCTTGAATGATATCCTGAGATGCTATTAAATCATCTTCTAATTTGATATTTTTCAATTTCTCTGCATCATAGTCTGTAAGAGCTCCTTCAAGTTGCTTCATCAAATTTTCCATCTTTACTGGTGTCAAGATCTTCCTCAAGCTGTTAGGCTTTTGAAAATAGAGGACCAGGCTCTGATACCAATTGTTAGTTGTCCCACAGATACTAAGAGTGGGGGGGGTGAATCAGTATCTAACCGGCAATAAGAATTTCTTAAGTTAAAACATGCAGAACATAATATAACAGTGTATCGATATGCAAGAAATAATGCAATAAATAGAATCAAGAACATCCACATGAAAAGTATACCATAACACAAGATGTTTAACAAGGAAAATCGGTGTGGGAAAAACCTCGGTGGGATTTGTGACCCACAATATTCACTCACTGGCCAATAAGAGAATATTACTTACAATAGGGGCCTACACATGCAGGAAGGCCAACTGCCTAGAGCTCACTGCTCAATGGGAAGTTAGATTGACTTACAATAAGGATTATTCTAATCCAATGACTTGTACTGCTTTACAATAGCATCTTCAATGCCAGATTCAGTACCGGTTCCTGCTCTATTCTTTACATATACCCTTGACCTATATTTCGCACATCAGGTCTGCCTAATAATTTCCTTTTTGCTTCTACATCATTTCTACAAATGTCTACAATGATCTCCTTTATATAAAAGAGTCATTTTACAATTTTCCAAGTCGGCTTACAATAATAAACAAAATATTACATAACAAAAATCTTGTCGGCCTCTGTGCTGGTATACATGTTTTCTTTTGTGCCGGTGCCTGTGTCCTGAGTGTTGGTGTAGAGTGTGATCTGCTGATGCCGATGCACTGTCTTGCCTATGTTATACTTTGCTGGTATGATGTCTTTCCAGTGCCATAGGATTGCAAGGTTGCCTGTGTAATGCTTTGCCGGTATAATGTCTTGCCGGTGCCATAGGATTGCAAGGTTGCCATCAATGACAAAACCTTCAGTCACATACAATGTCTCATTGGAGTGTCCATATGCCAACAAATTCCACAATCCTTAAGCTTTTCTCTTAGCTCATTTGCTTTGGTGACATAATCTTGGATTGTATCAAAATTCTTGGGATCCAAGTTGGTGAGCTCATTGTCAATCTTGTAACCTCTAATTGCATCAACTTGACCATACAATTTCTGAAATATATCCCAAGCCTCTTTGATTGTAGTACACTTCTCAATATGAAAAATGAGGTCATCTGATACATACTTATACAAAGTTCCAAGAGCCATGCAAGTTTTAGTGAGCCACTCAAATTGAGCATTAGGATCAACCTTAGGATCAGCTGGTGTTGTTATAGATCTAGTTACATAATGAATGAGTCCCTTTTCCATTAGTTTACTCCAAGACTTAATCTTCCATGAAGCAGAATTATGAGAAGTTAAAAGTGGAAATTTAGGAGAACCGATCGCACCAAAATGAAAAAAGACAAGATAGAGAGAGGCACAATCACACAAGACACCCCCCCGAATTCACTCAATCAAGAACCCCCCCAAAAAAGATGATTTGACACTTTATACTTAGTGCATATACAATAGGCCACTTGCAAAAGAAGGCAAAGTGGACTTTTGATTTCAATTTACAACTTATCAAAATGAGATATAAGAGACTTCAACAAACAATGCTAGTGATCTAAATTGAGATCCAAGTGAAATGCAAGTACCAAATAATGAAAGTACAATTTCTACTCAAAATCACTTCAAAGTAATGGCAGATTATGAAAGTAGACAAAAAATTATGCACTTTAAAAAAAAACACCTGAAAAGGAGGTCGTATGACCCCAAACGAAGCCTCTAAAGTTGCAAAATCAGGGATTAGACATGTACAATCATGAAGATCTGCAATTTCTGAAAGATACATGTATCAAAATCATAAAATACTTCCACCACTATGAAGAGCATGAAATTATAGCCCATTTCAAAAAATATTGCACCAAAAAAGGAGCAAAAATGAGCAAGATATGGCCTTCCAAAGTTGAATTGGAAAACTAAAAAGCCAAATGAAGAGGGGGTGAAAAAATTATGAAATACTGTTGATGTGGCACTGATGTTAGGAAGTGATGGGCTTAAATTTGATGCCTGTCTGGCCATCAAGATTTTTTTGCCTCCCTGCCCATTTAGCGTTTGTACAGTATGGATTGGCTAACTGTGCAAGCTACATGGCAGAGGTACGATCACTGACATGTTTGCAACGTGTCATGCTGACATGTTGGATGAGTGGAAAAAAGGTGTTGACTGAGCGTTGTGAGCAATTCATCAATTGTGGGAGACCTAGATGACAATGATAGGTCAGCATGATAGTACGAAAATAGAGGGCGATGTCGATGGATGGTCCCGAGTGGAGGAGTGGTCGAGAAAAAGAAGTCATCAAGGGAACCAATCGGTGGTAGAGTTTGCAATAGTGGCAGCCAGGGGGACGAGAGTCTGAGTCTATGGTGGTCGATGTCAATATAGTTTTCGGTGCCGGTGCCGGGAGGAGCCGTGGGGGCCAACCAGAAGAAGAGACGGTCGCTGGAGGAGCATGAATGATAATGACATAGACGGTGACAATGACATAGATGGTGGGAGCAGGACAAAGGGTATAGTCTGCAGATAAATCTACAGAGAACAAAGGTCATGGGGGGTCTGCAGACCCCCAACATATATTGAAATACAAGTACAACACTAAACTAGCCATGTTGAGACATGGACCAACTAGGAATCAAACCTAGGACCTTCCATACGCCACTAGAGTACTCTACCATTGAGCTACTGGCCCCTCTTGGACCAGTCCATCGTCAGTCTGGGTGTGGCTTATTTCCAACACCAACACCCCCCCTTAAGCCACACTTCTCATGTGCTTGGGGCTCCTAGCCTGGACCTAGCTTTGATACCATGTGAGATTTTTCCAAGATCAAGGGCACAATGAAAAGCATAAAGAGAGACAATAGAATGACAAGAACAAACTGTATTCTCATCAATATACAAATGATCAACTGGATTAACCAATACAATGAATATGAGCTTTCTTATATAGGCAAGGCCATATGGATATACAAGTACACAAACATGACATGTGGCTCAATGAGAAACAAAGGTAGGTAAGGAATACTAGGGCTAGGTAGGACAAATAATATAACATTCCACAAGAGGTGGATGACCCACTGAATGTGGAGTGTAACAACAAAATAAGACCACAAAAGGTGGAATTTATCTTACAAGATATATCCCTATGTGTACACTTTCCTAAGTGTCTCATATCCAAACTATGAAGAGATGCATTATCCTAAGTTAACTTAAGTAAAGTGTAATAATATCCATGATGAATATTTATTTACACCAACACTTAAAAATCCTAGAGTTCCTCTCCAACTAGATGTTCCAAATGACAATAGAAGGAGCCACAACCCAGAGAGAGGAATAAAATGAAGAAGAGTACAACAAAGGCCAAGCCAAGAAATGAGACAATAAATTAGGACCAATGGCAGAAGACCAACCAAGCATACCAAACAACCAGTACCAACAATCTAGAGCAAACAAGCAATGCAAAAACACATGATCCATGGATTCCATACATTAACCACAAAACACACAAGGAAAACCTGCAAGAATCCCAAGCCTATCTAATCTCATCCCAGTGAGAACTCTATCTTGGATTACAAGCCAAGAAAAAGAAATAGCTTTAGGAAGACAAGACGAGTGCCAGAAGAGTTGAGAAGGCCAAGGGGAGGAAGAAGAGGAATGCAACAAGGTCTTGTATCCCTCCTTTACCAAATAAGAACTTGAAGCACTCTTAGTCCAAACCAAAACATCATCTCGATCTTGAAACACAAGAAATATTTTCTCATGCTCTATTTCAAAAGAAACTCTGAGGTCATTACTAATGGGCATAAAATCAATAGACTTCCTATTGGCATTATGTGAACCGGTATGAGGATATAATGATATTGTATGTTGTCATTGATGTCAATATGTGATATGAAGTGAACCGACATATGTGATATGTGAGAAGAGAGAATCGGCATGTGTATGAATCGGTATATATGCCAAAGTGAAGCGGTATATTTGTTCAAGATGAACCGACATGTCAAGGTGAACCGGCATGTAGTTATGGGAACCGGCACATGGAAGCATTGTATGACTACCAGTTGGTAGGTAGTTTCCACTTCAGGATTTCTGGTTGGAATACCTCAGGCCTGTGTGACTCAATCGGTGATCTTTGTGTGATGAGTTAGCAGTATAACAGAGAATAGATCATGTTGCCACGTAAGCCTTGTGTGCATGAAGGATCTTGCATGAAGAAGACTATCCCTATCTACCTTGGGAATGTGCGAAGTTTGTTAAATGGTGATAACGCATGATGGGTTATCAGCCGCCATGAAATCGATGGATAATGGACGAAGGAGAATGTCTTGAGATCGATTCAAGATTGTTGCATTTAATGCAGTATGATTTAACAATTAGGATTGAACCATTTGAATTGCTTAACCTAACAGGTTTAGGGTTTAGGGTTTTTGCTACGGACCTGTCTGTTTCCTATAAGGTCGATGTTGTGTTTCTTTCTAAAGTTGTTGGCAAAAGTTGTATGTGTGTATCCAAGGGAAGTGATACGTGATTCTTGCTAGACCAAAGGAGAGAAGAGATAACTGCAAAGTGAATGTGTAGAAGGTGAAGAGGAGCCAAAATGGATCTACCTTAGCATTGAGTGTTGTTACCAAATCATTGTAATTCCTGTTGATCTTTAACCACTTCAACAGTTGTAAAATCCCTTAACAGGGTAGACTTAACCGGCTTGATACAAATCCTTTAATAGGGTAACTCGAAGTTATTGAGTTCTAGGAAGCTATAGAGCTCTGGAGATCCTTTAGCTATTAAGTTCTTGAAATCCTCTAACAAGGTAACCCTAACCGGGTTTAACCCTTAACTGGGTATTGTAGCCATCCCTTAACCGGTGATCCCTAACAAGATCGGTTCCTAGCAGAACCTATTGTAACGTCTTTAACCAGACAAGGCTCCTAACAGAGCAGACTTCTAAAGAGTTCAAAAAGAAGCTTGTGGGTATTCATCCCCACTGTGGTTTTTCCTAGTTGGGTTTCCACGTGAAAAATATGTGTGTCATGTGTGATGCTTTTATCTTGTGATGCTTTGTTATTACCTGTTAAGCATATGATGGTTCTGTGTTTTATGCCTGTCAATAAAACATGTTGAACTAGCTGTTGTGAAGATATGATGATAGATTACCTATTCATACATAAGGGTGAAATGGTAGTGTAGTTCTGAGTTGAATGGAAAGCTCAGTGAGTAACTAGTTTATGATTGTTTTAGTTGTTCTGATTTTTACTGGTTGCACTCTATTTCAAACCGATGTCACTATTTGCAAGTCATTTGGAGTAACTACTGCTGAACTGGTTTAGGCCTATATTTTGTCTGTACTGATTCACCCCCCCTCTCAGTACCGGTTTGGTACTATTCATTCATCATTGAGTTATCAATTAGTATCAGAGCATCCTCCAGGTCCTCTGTGTTTTAAGCTTAAACCGCTTGAGGTAAAAATCCCAGTCAAATGATGAAGAGGGAAGATCCAAAGTTTAACAAGGAAAATTTTGGTATATGGAAAGATAGGATGAAGATATTCATCAGAAGAATAGGTGCTCAACACTGGAGTTATGTTGAGAATGTCTATGTTGTCCCTATCGGTGCTCTCACCGACGAGCAAAAGAGGGAGATGCAAGAAATTGGGCAAGTCATGGAAGCCCTTATTAGTAGTCTATTTGACATTGAGTTTATTGATGTTTAGGACAAGGTAAATCCCAAAGAGGTATGGGATGCTCTTGAAAATATCAATGTTGGTGATGAACATGTAAAAAAGGCTAAGGAAGAAAGCCTGAGAGGGAAGTTTGAAGATATGCAGATGGTTGAAGGTGAGACCATTCAACAGTATGGAATAAGAATCAAAGCAGTTGTTGGAGAAATCAAGAGTGCAGTTGGTAAAATTGAAGATTCCACTATGGTAAGAAAAGTCCTGAGATCCCTATTGTCGGTCTATACAATAAGGGTTGCTACTATTTAGGAGCTGAGATCAATAGACAAGACTAAGGTATCCTTGGACTCCATCATAGCCAAGTTGATAGCCTATGAGCTAAATAGTTTTGATGGCAGTGTTCAAAAGACTGAATCAACATTTAAAGCCTCTGCTATACCATCCAGAAAAAGAAAAGAAGCTAGCACTAGTGGTGAACCTAGATAGAGCAGAGAAATGAATGATGAGGAGATTTTGATGGCATTTGAAGCTCTCCTTGCCAGGAAGCTTCCTAAAGGAACCGGTAAATACAAAGGTAAGCTACCTTTGAAATGCTTTTCTTGTAACCGGATAGGACATATTGCTATAAACTGTCCTAATGGTGATAACAAGGACAAACCAGAGAGGTTCAAGAAATTCAAAGGAGGAAACTGGAGAAACTATTTGTTGGTAGTTGATGAAGGTGTCACAAATGAGGAATCAGAAGATGAAGAGAATGAAGACATTGTGTTTGTTGCTGTAAAGGAAGATGTGGCAGACAAGAAGGCTCTTGTCTCCTGGTTTGATAATTCCAATGAGTGGATCATTGACAGTGGCTGTTCTCACCATATGATAGGTGACCGGAGCAATTTTCTATCCTTGGAGGAGTATGATGGTGGTGTGGTTCACTTTGGTAATGATGCACCATGCATGGTCAAGGGAAGAGGGTCCATCTCTCTAAATGGAAAGAGTAGTGCTGACAATGTGTACTGGGTTGATGGTCTCAGACATAACCTTCTGAGTGTTGCCTAGCTGAATGATAGTGGCCTCAGTCTAGAATTCAAGAATGGAGTCTACAGAATCAAAGGAAAAGATGGTGAATTGGTGGCCACTGGCATGCAGACCAAAGGTAACCTATTTCATCTGAATTCAAATATAAGTACATGTCTTATGACTAAGTTTGATGATAGCTAGATATGGCATAGGAGACTTTGCCATGTAAACTTTGATAACATTGTGAAGGCTAGTAAGATTAAGGCAATTAGAGGGTTGTCGATGCTAAGAAAACTAGATAATACCTTGTGCAGAGAGTATCAATTGGGGAAAATGTCTTCCTCAAACTTTAAAGGTGTAGCATCCTAAAATTGCGACACTTGCAATTTTGACTGCATTTCGGTCTTCACGATGGCGACGCAACACGCAACCTGAATGGAGACCCCAAAACTTGCTCACGACACCAAAAACTACATTTTTCAAGCACCCTGGCCTGAACCTCCTTTGTACCCCGCTGTCCCGGAGGTGGGACCAGAGCGCCCAGCACCCTGGTCCCTCAGGACCAGGGCGCTCAGCGCCCTGGTCTTCCAGGACCATGGCGCCCAGCGCCCTGGTCCCTGGGTCCTATTTTGGGCCCGATCTCCTAAGTGGTATTGGGTCTTTTTGATTGCAAATTGGAAATAAACTTCCCTGGTCGGCCTAAGGTCGGGAAAATCAGTCTATCAGCCCTAATTGACAAGTATATAAACTACATTTTCCTCTCTCATTGGACATAAGATGATATGACGTGAAAACTATACTCAAGCATTCAAGCATTCAAGCATTCAAGCAATTGATCATTCCAAGTCTCCATTCAAGGCTAAGTGTTGCATTCAAGTCAAGGATTCAACCATTGAAGAGGAGATCACTTACTTCATGCTACAACATACAACATACAACATCTAAACCTTCGCACATAAGGATACAAACATCCTTAGAACAAGGTATTAGTACTTGTTTTACATTACAGTCATTTACATTTACAGCACTTGCTCATTTCTTGGTTAATTCCAAAACCGGGGTTTGACCTAAAGGCAAACCCCTAATCCCTAACCCCCCAATCATCTTCACTTTTCTGTGTGTTGGTTGCAGGTACACAGCTGAGATTGAAGATCTGGAATCCTTGTGCAGAGACGAACAGATCCCCCTTCGTTTCGTGGATTTTTCGGAGGACCGTGGCGCTGGGCGCCATCGTCCCAACAAATTTTGCTCAAATTTTCAGGACAGTGCCGTATCGACATTCTACTGCTAATTCCAGGTCCGCAGCTTCATCCTATAACCTAAACTCAGTTTATAAGCGAATCTTTATGGCTTTCTATGCATTCCTAGCTTAATTTCCTTAACAACATTCTTTACAAAAGAGGGCGGCCTTGCTTTCCTAACCCTTGAAATTCACTTAGCATCCAATCTTACATTGTGTGGGATTGGATCTTATGAGTTTCAACCCCTCTTTTGAATGTAAAGTCTATCCCTTAAGTGAAAAACCATCGAATCCTAGCGAACCTCCCTTCTCTCTCCTCGGAGTTGGAAGAGGGGAGACCAACTAGGCTTTGATCGCGATTTTTCCGCTTTACATTTTGGTGAACCCGACGTGAACATCCTTTCTGATTTTTCATGCTTAGATCTGATTACATTTCCATGTTTGATATTTTACAAATTTTAGAGGCTAATTGCATAAAAACCCTAAATTTTCTTTTGAAAATTGAGCTTGCGAAATGTTTAATTATTAATGCTTGTTTCAGATCTGCTCTTCTATTACAAATTATCAATTCATATTTGTGCTTTAATTTTGAAAATTAAGTGGTTAAAAGTCAAAACCCTAATTTTTGAAACCCTCTTAATTCAACCTTTATCCGACAATTTGACCGATCAAAACATCTCCAAATCAGCTGTAACTTTGGATTCTGCAATAAAATCACAATATCTTTCATCCCTGAAAATTTGGAAAAAAGTTGCGAGGACCGTGTTGCACTCCGAGCGCCATCGTCCCCGACATTTTTTCGAATATTTCGGGAGCGAGATCTTGCTGTATTTTCCTGCTAAAATCCAGAATTTTGGCTGATTTTATCAATTATAACACTTTCAAAATTATAGTCAAAGTTGGTCTTGTGATTGCTTGGTCTAGGGCTCCTAAACATTCAAAAATCATCGAAACTGAAATTTTGTGTCAAAACTGTGTTCTTACTGTCTTAAATCTGAAAAGTGTATTTGCATTCATTCGAAATTTCAGTGCTTTATTCAAATTCTCGCATTTTGTGACTTTTGAAATTAAGTGCTTAATTACAACAACTTTGATTTCCGCTTTCAAAATTGAATTTTGCGTGAAATTGAGTCAATTTTTGAATTTCAAAACTTGTATTACTTTTGACATTCCCTCTAAAATCATAAAATTCAAAATTTCAGTTTCCCTCTCTTTTTCAAAATTCAAATTTTGCATTTTTTGACAATCTTGATAGGGTTCAATTTTGAGATTGCAACTTTAATTTGGCCTATCTACAGATCGTAAAATCTCTCAATTTTTTCAGATTAGCTCTAAAATCATCATACCTTTCATCCCTGCAAATTTCAAAAAAAGTTGCAAGGACCGTGTTGCACTCCGGGCGCCACGGTCCCGGACATTTTTTCCAAAATTTCGGGAGACTGTCGTGATTGTATTTAACAGCTTAAATCTGGAAGATTGGCTGGTTTTACTGAAAATTGCTACCTCTAAAATCAAAATCTTTTCTCTCTTTCTAGTGCATGAGTTTTAAAACAACAAGCCCTACTTACACTATTCCCGTTAGACGAAGCCGTAGAATTAAGTCTTTCCAAGGTTTAACTACCGAGGAGATGGAACCTAATTTGAGTAACCTTTTTAACGAGGACATGGGTAATTCCTCTAATCCTCTGAATGATGAAGAAGCTCCCCATGAGGTTTCTGTTGAACAACTTTCGAAATTGGATAACCAATTTGACGATTTTCACCAATGGATGTCTCATGAGTATCCCGATAGTCAAGCTCTTCCTTTAATTGAGGGCCTAAAACGCATGCTTCAAAGTGATAAGAATGGAATTGATATTTTGCGTGGTATTTCACACATTGTGAATTCGAATGTGATGCCTATGAAGAGTTGTGCCGAATCTTTAGGTTATACACAACCTCCTACACAAGTTGATCATTCTATTCCTTTGACCACTCCTATTGCTAGCATACCTACCTTTACATCAAACATCATGGCTACTTCTATACAAGACACTCCTCCTGTGATTACTAGTCATGGGGGCAATCTTCCCTCTTCTTCAACTAATCCCCTTCCTTCATTTAATCTGACTTCTTCATTCATTCCTTCAATGAGTGTTCCTATTACATCTTCACAAATAAACATCACACAAAGGGGCAATTCATTTAACCATTCTATTCCTCCTTGTAGCGTTCCTCCTATCCAATCATCCCCTATGGTTGACTATCATAGGGTCCCACCACCTTATTCCTTACCTTCTTTCAATAACATAACACCTCCATCTCAATCTAACACACCTAATATGAACTCTTCGACTGAAGCTACCATTAACAATCTTGCACAAACTGTCTCTTCTTTACAGCAACAAATTGCCTCTATGAACCAATCTAAGTTTAGTGTGCCCACATTTGATGTTGCGAGCCCACTTTCTCTTGACATTGTTCGAGCTATCCCTCCTAAACATGTTGAAATCCCGCATTTGGAGCTCTATAATGGTAAAGGTGATCCTCTAACACATGTTAAGACTTTTCAAACAATTTGTACTGATTTTGCTTATGACCCAAGGTTGCTTGCAAAATTATTCACTAGAACATTAAGAGACAAAGCCCTACAATGGTATTGCTCGTTGCCTTCTTATTCTATTACTTCTTTTGAAAAACTTGCAAATGCTTTCATTCAACAATTTCAAAACAATATAAGTCCTAAAGTTACTTTGATCGATTTGATGCATTGTAAACAAGGTGTTAAAGAAAAAGTGACTGATTTCATTGGTAGATATAAGCATTTGTATGCTCAAATTTCTTTTCCAGTGCTTGATAATGATATTCAAAGAATCTTTATTTCTAATTTGCAAAAAGATATTTGAGACAAACTTCTATTTTCTGAGTTTACTTCTTTCCAACAGTTGTGTGCCACTCTTCACAATTATCAACTGACTGTGAGTCAAATGGAACAATCACATCCTATGGCTCTGAGTGATAAGGGTGATAGTAGTCAACAACCATTTGGGAAGATTAAACCGAACAGAGATTCCATCAAATTCAATGAAAACATCATTAACAACAATGTGAATGCAGCATCAGGTGTGCCTCCTATTTCTAAATTTTTCAAGAAAGAAAGAAAGTATACTCCTTTGAATGAATCATTGCATGGTATTATAAATAAGTTATTGGAACAAAATGTGCTTACTCTTGCTCCTATAAGACAAATTGATCCTGCAAAGATTACTTCACCTTATTTTGATCATAAAGCTTTTTGTCATTTTCATTGTCAGTCTGGTCATGATACTGAAAAATGTTTTTCTTTAAAGGGTAAAATTCAAGATTTGATTGATAATAATACTATCTCTGTTTCTGGAGTGAATGATAAAGGCAACACATCTGTAGCTCCTCCTAACCAAAATCTTCAGATTTTCACTGATCCATTACCTTCTCATACTTCTCATACCTCTAATGCGATTGAGGCTAATGATTCCTCTTTCTCATCTGATGGTCTTGTGTCTATGACTCCGAATGTGATTAACTTTGTAGAGCAGCAAGAAAACCCTAAAGAACATTCCATCACATTTAATTCTAGTGAAACCATTAGAGCACCTGATGGTCCTTTATACATAGTTGCAAAAGTCAAGAATATGCCTTGCCGTGGAGTGCTTATTGATCCTTCGTGCATGGTTAATGTTATTACTGAGGAATTTCTTTTTACTTTGCAATTGAATCAAGTGATATATGACAAAACAGATGTGGTTGTGAAATTATTTGATGCATTTTCTGCTCCTGCAATTTTTTCTATTACATTGCCTATTGAGGTCCATAACAAATCCCTTGATGTGAACTTTGCTATTATTTCATCTTCCGAACAATTTCGTGTGAAGCTTGGTTATCCTTGGCTATCTTCCATGAAGGCTATTGCTTCCCCTATTCATAAGTGTTTGAAATTTCCCCATAATGGTGAAGTTGTTACTATCAATCATAGTCTCTTTAAACCAGCTGAAAGAACTTCTAGTGTTCCTATTGATTACTTTTGGCCTAAACAATTCCAATCCCTTCCTCCGCGAAGTGATCATCTTTTTAAATCTTATCAAAAGTGGAAAACAGACATGATCCTATCTCTAAGTGAACCTAGAACACCTAAACTTGACATTCCTATCATTCTTGAGAAGGAAGTTCTTCCTTTGAGAGATAAAACTAATGTCTTTCCTCAAGAAGATTCCCAACCCGTCCCCATGGATGTGACTATGTCTATGCCTGATAAACCTTCTAAAAGTAGACCTATACCTCCTCATCATGATGGACTTGGTCTTCTTCCTAAACCAAAAATTCCTCCTTTATATGGAGCAGTTCCTCCTCCTGCCTTTTATAGAGAGAAGAGACCTTCTTCTTCTCCTATTATCCAGCCTAAGAGACCACAACCTAAACACCCAAGTGATAAGGATGAGAACATTCCTCCTCCTCTATCTTCTACACTTCCTACTAAGACTAGACGTAATCGTTTTGCACGTGAACGCCGATGAAAGCGTCGTCTTAGGGCTCAAGCAGCCACTTCTCAAAATTTACAATCTCCAAAAACACCTTCAACAAGCATTATTCCATTTTCTCCTTAGCCGGACATTGAGCCTAAATCTCCGAAACATAAGATGCATGATGGTCTTGATCCTGTGCGAGTTAAAGATCCTATTTTTATAAATCTTGATGATGATATAGATGAAAATGTTATTCATGATGAAAATGCTACTCCTCTTGCTTCTGACAGTGAATATGAACTTGTTGATGTTGATAACCATTTATCTAATGAATTTTCTAAAGCACTTATCCTAGCTCCTAGATAAGAACAATGTGGCTCGGAACATGAACATAGCCCTCGTTTGGATCTTGTGATAGCTCCATCTACTGTGTTGGATGTTCCTCCTCTAGCGTGTTCCCTGCCTTCCCGAAACATTGATCAGCAAGATCGGGGGGTAGATGACGTGCTAGACTAGTTACATTAGCATAGCAGATTCTCTCCCCCTCTCTTTTGTTACTTCTTCTATATGTTATTCTCATTCTTCTATTTGTCGTCCTTAGTGTTGTCTACTTGAGGACGATGCAAAGCATTGAGATCTCTTTGGTCTCTCTCATGTTGACTCAAAAGACACATGTGTTCCCTTCTTCTAGGTGACCTTCCTTGATTGGGGAATGAAGAACAATTATGCATACATACATATGATATATATACATGACTTATCATACAGCATACTGACCCCGAGGAAAGCGAAGTCACCTCGTGCTTTGTGTTTGTGTTTATTATCCTTGGGTTTATCTCACACTTGGGGGCTAAATCTTTGTGATAACGTGCTCCTTTCCCTTCTCATTTCTTATGTGTATCACTACATTAAAACAATCACCCCTGTTGAGGCATGTGCGATCGCTTTAACGTAGGGGGGCATACACCCTGTCTATCCTTTCAAAGATACTTGAAAATTTCTTGGCAAACTTAGCTTTAACTTGAAAATTTTTGGTATTTCTTTTGCATGACTCATAGTGAGGGAACCTTACTACTGACAGTCATGGTTCTCCCTCGTGATCTTCCCTTTTACTTTGTCAATCGAAGTCGTAAGATCCTTAGTCCACTGGGGGCTTGGTGTGTCTTGCCTCCTTGACGTGGTGAAAGTCTTTCAATGTTGTTTCCTTGTACTTTACCGAAAGTATGAGTACACATACTCCCGCTAAAGTGGGGGCTAAATGTAGCTTCCTAAAATTGCGACACTTGCAATTTTGACTGCATTTCGGTCTTCACGATGGTGACACAACACGCAACCTGAATGGAGACCCCAAAACTTGCTCACGACACCAAAAACTGCATTTTTCAAGCACCCTAGCCTGAACCTCCTTTGTACCCCGCTGTCCCGGAGGTGGGACCAGAGCGCCCAGTGCCCTAGTCCCTCAGGACCAGGGTGCTCAGCGGCCTGGTCCTCTAGGACCATGGCGCCCAGCGCCCTGGTCCTTGGGTCCTATTTTGGGCCCGGTCTCCTAAGTGGTATCGGGTCTTTTTGATTGCAAATTGGAAATAAACTTCCCTGGTCGGCCTAAGGTCGGGAAAATCAGTCTATCAGCCCTAATTGACAAGTATATAAACTACATTTTCCTCTCTCATTGGACATAAGATGATATGACGTGAAAACTATACTCAAGCATTCAAGCATTCAAGCATTCAAGCAATTGATCATTCCAAGTCTCCATTCAAGGCTAAGTGTTGCATTCAAGTCAAGGATTCAACCATTGAAGAGGAGATCACTTACTTCATGCTACAACATACAACATACAACATCTAAACCTTCATACATAAGGATACAAACATCCTTAGAACAAGGTATTAGTACTTGTTTTACATTACAGTCATTTACATTTACAGCACTTGCTCATTTCTTGGTTAATTCCAAAACCGGGGTTTGACCTAAAGGCAAACCCCTAATCCCTAACCCCCCAATTGTCTTCACTTTTCTGTGTGTAGGTTGCAGGTACACGGCTGAGATTGAAGATCTAGAATCCTTGTGCAGAGACGAACAGATCCCCCTTCGTTTCGCGGATTTTTCGGAGGACCGTGGTGCCGGGCGCCATCGTCCCAACAACTTTTGCTCAAATTTGCAGGACAGTGCCATATCGACATTCTACTGCTAATTCCAGGTCCGCAGCTTCATCCTATAACCTAAACTCAGTTTATAAGCGAATCTTTATGGCTTTCTATGCATTCCTAGCTTAATTTCCTTAACAACATTCTTTACAAAAGAGGGTGGCCTTGCTTTCCTAACCCTTGAAATTCACTTAGCATCCAATCTTACATTGTGTGGGATTGGATCTTATGAGTTTCAACCCCTCTTTTGAATGTAAAGTCTATCCCTTAAGTGAAAAACCATCGAATCCTAGCGAACCTCCCTTCTCTCTCCTCGGAGTTGGAAGAGGGGAGACCAACTAGGGTTCGATCGCGATTTTTCCGCTGTACAAAAGGTAAATCTTTCACTGCTGACAACTTGCTTGATCTTGTGCATACTGATTTGTGTGGTCCTATGAAAACTATAAGTGTGCAGGGTGATAGGTACTTCATGATTCTCATTGATGACTACTCAAGAATGATGTGGGTCACATTCTTGAAAGACAAGTCTAAATCCTTTGTGAAATTCAAAGCTTTCAGAGCATTAGTGGAGAAGGAAAGTGGTAAAAGGATCAAGTGTCTCAGAACTGATCAAGGAGGGGAATTCACTTCCGGTGAATTCAACAAGTATTGTGAAGAATTTGGCATCAAGAGGCAACTGTCTGCCCCCCAGACTCCACAACAGAATGGACGAGTAGAGTGGAATAACCGGACTATGGTTGAAGTAGCTAGAACCATGTTGATTCAAGGAAAGGTAGCTCACACCTTTTGGAGAGAAGCAGTGAGAACTGTAGTCTACACAATGAACCGGGTACTCATCAAGAAAGGTAAGGACAAAACACCTTATGAGTATTGGATTGGTAAGACACCTATGGCTAGCTACTTTAGGGTATTTGGTAGAAAATGTTACATCAAGAGGAGTGAACATCAGGGCAAATTTGAAGCTAAATGTGATGAGGGAATATTCCTAGGTTATTCCACCAAGAGTAAAGCTCTCAAGTGTTACAACAATAGGACTCAGAGAATTATGGAAAGTATCAATGTAAGAGTTGATGAATCCTCTGAGAAAATTGAGGAAACCGGTAGTGAGCAAGCTGTAAATGAACTAGTTGCAATCTTCTGGGAACCGGTTGTTAGTCAACCAAGTACTACTAACAGTGTTCCTGAACTGGTGAATGCTAATACTAATGAAGATGAGGATGAAGAGGACAAGCAAGAAGAACAAGTCAAGACCATTCCTCAGTATGTCAAGCTGAATCATGATCCTAAGTAGATCATAGGAGATAAGGATGTAGGAATCCTTACAAGAAGAAAGGTCAAAGAAAACTCATGTATGATCTTTGAATTTGAGCCTAAATCATTCAAAGAGGCTCATAAAGATGAAGACTAGATCAAGGCAATGGAAGAGAAACTTGACCAGATAGAGAAAAATGGTACATGGTCCTTGGTACCCAGACCGGAGCATAAAAATGTCATTGGTACCAAATGGGTTTTCAGAAACAAGCTGAATGAGGATGGCACAATGATTAGAAATAAAGCCAAATTGGTGTGCAAAGGATATGCTCAAGAAGAAGGAGAAGACTATGGAGAAACCTTTGCTCCTATAGCCAGATTGGAAGGAGTTCGTATGCCTCTTGCATATGCAGCTTTTAAAGGATTCAAGGTATATCAAATGGATGTAAAATCTACATTTCTAAGTGGTGTACTTGAAGAAGAGGTGTATATAGAGCAACCAGATGGGTTTTCCCTATCTAAAGATAGTGATATGGTGTGCAGGCTACATAAAGCCTTATATGGTCTAAAGCAGGCACCTAGAGCATGGTATGAACGTTACATTCCCATCTTGTGATGATTGGATTTGAGAGAATAAGTGAAGATAGTAATATCTACTTGAAGTCTAAAGGAGATCAGATCTTGATCTGTGAGGTTTTTGTTGATGACATTATCTTTGGTGGAGATGACAAGATGAGTCATGAGTTTGCTGATGAGATGAAGAAAGAGTTTGAGATATCACTCATAGGGGAGATTAAGTTCTTCATTGGACTGCAGATCCGGCAGATGAAAGATGGAATCTTTATCACTCAGTCCAAATATGTCAAAGAGGTGTTGAAGACCTTTGGCATGGAAGATAGCTAACCAGTTGGTACACCGATGGTGACCGGTTGCAAATTGTCAAAAGAGGATGATTCTGCACTGGTTGATGAGAAAGAATACCGATCAATGATTGGTAAGTTGCATTATGTAGGGCATAGCAGACCAGATATTGCACATGCAGTTGGCATTACTACAAGGTTCCAGAAAATCCAAGAGAATCCCACTTGGTTGCAGTCAAGCGGATACTTAGGTATTTGAAGGGAACAGTTGACTATGGATTGTGGTACCCATACAACAATGATTTCATTCTGAAAGTATTCACAGATGTCGATTGGGTAGGTAATGTGGATGAATGGAAAAGCACAACTGGTGGTGCATTCTTTCTTGGTGGTAGACTGGTCTCATGGATGAGTAAAAAGTAGAGTTGTATCTCTCAGTCTACAGCAGAAGTAGAGTATGTTACAGGTTTCATGAACTGCACTCAGACAATCTAGATGAAGCATGTTTTAAAAGGCTTCAAAATCCCTGTATCTGAACTGGTAAGTATATTTTGTGATAACACAAGTGCTATCAACATTTCAAAGAATCCGGTTTTACATTCTAGAACTAAGCATTTTGAGCTTAAGTAACATTTCTTGAGGGAAAAGGTTCAGAATAAAGAGATTGCACTGGAACATGTTTCCAGTAAGGAGCAGTTAGCAAACATATTCACCAAGCCTCTCCCAAAGGCTACATTTGTGCATTTAAGAGGTGAATTGGGGGTACTGCCCCTTTAGGAGGTGAACTAAAAGTATTTATTCCACATCAGTCAGATATTGCATAGTCAAATTTTTGTTGATTGATGTGTTGAAGGATGCTACTCCTCAGGGGGAGGAGCATAATGGAACAAGGATGCTTGTGCCTCCACTTTGGCATTGTTGTCAAAGGGGGAGAAGAAGTGAAGTGGAGAAGATATCTGCAGAAAATGGGGGAGAAGATGTGAAGCGGAGAGATATCTTTGTATATTGCCATCAATGCCAAAGGGGGAGATTGTTGGCATTATGTGAACCAGTATGAGCACATAATGATATTGTATATTGTCATTGATGTCAATATGTGATATGAAGTGATATGTGAGAAGAGAGAACCAACATATGTGTGAACCAGTATATATGCCAAAGTGAAGCGGTATATTTGTTCAAGATGAACTGACATGTCAAGGTGAATCGGCATGTAGTTATGGGAACCGACACATGGAAGCATTGTATGACTACTAGCTGGTAGGTAGTTTCCACTTCAGGATTTCTGGTTGGAATACCTCAAGCCTGTTTGACTCAATCGGTGATCTTTGTGTGATGAGTTAGTAGTATAACAGAGAATAGATCATGTTGCCACATAAGCCCTGTGCGCATGAAGGATCTTGCATGAAGAAGACTATCCCTATCTACCTTGGGAATGTGCGAAGTTTGTTAAATGGTGATAACGCATGATGGGTTATCAGCCGCCATGAAATCAGTGGATAATGGATGATGGAGAATGTCTTGAGATCGATTCAAGATTGTTGCATTTAATGTAGTATGATTCAACGGTCAGGATTGAACTATTTGAATTGCTTAACCTAATAGGTTTAGGGTTTAGGGTTTTTGCTACGGACCTGTCTGTTTCCTATAAGGTCGATGTTGTGTTTCTTTCTAAAGTTGTTGGCAAAAGTTGTATGTGTGTATCCAAGGGAAGTGATACGTGATTCTTGCTAGACCAAAGGAGAGAAGAGATACCTGCAAAGTGAATGTGCAGAAGGTGAAGAGGAGCCAAAATGGATCTGCATTAGCATTGAGTGTTGTTACCAGATCATTGTAATTCCTATTGATCTTTAACCACTTCAACAATTCTAAAATCCCTTAACAGGGTAGACTTAACCGGCTTGATACAAATCCTTTAACAGGGTAACTCGAAGTTATTGAGTTCTAGGAAGCTATAGAGCTCTGGAGATCCTTTAGCTATTGAGTTCTTGAAATCCTCTAACAAGGTAACCCTAACCAGGTCTAACCCTTAACCGAGTATTATAGCCATCCCTTAACTGGGTGATCCCTAACAGGATCGGTTCCTAGTAGAACCTATTGTAATATCTTTAACCGGACAAGGCTCCTAACAGAGAGAACTTCTAAAGAGTTCAAAAAGAAGCTTGTGGGTATTCATCCCCACCATGGTTTTTCCCAGTTGGGTTTCCATGTGAAAAATATGTGTGTCATGTGTGATGCTTTTATCTTGTGATGCTTTGTTATTACCTGTTAAGCATATGATGGTTCTATGTTTTATGCTCGTCAATAAAACATGTTGAACTAGCTGTTGTGAAGATATGATGATAGATTACCTGTTCATACATAAGGGTGAAATGGTAGTGTAGTTTTGAGTTGAGTGGAAAGCTCAGTGAGTAACTGGTTTATGATTGTTTTAGCTATTCTGAGTTTTACTGGTTGCACTCTGTTTCAAACCGGTGTCACTGTTTGCCAGTCATTTGGAGTGACTGCTGCTAAACTAGTTTAGGCCTATATTTTGTCTGTACTGATTCACCCCCCCCTGTAAGTACTGGTTTGGTACTATTAGTTCATCATTGAGTTATCACTTCCATCAAGACATAGGATAAGGACCCGAGGTATCAATGTCAACATAATCAGCAACAAACACACCCTAGAGACTAGAAAGGATAATAGACAAAGGAGACCAATCCCAAATGGAAGATAAGGTAGAATGTCCATTCCAAACTTCATCTCAAAACCAAGCTTTCTTCCCATTGTGGACTACCCAAGAGAGATGTGGAAGGATAACCGATTTACAACTAACAATAAAATTCCAAAAAGCTTATCCTTTCGAGAGAGATGAGGCTGTGAATATCCTTTCTCTAGGAGCCCCCCTTAGATACTTAGAAAAAATAATGGAAGCCCATTTACTAGAAGGATCCATATATAGTTTCAAGACAAGTTTAGTCCCCAAGGCTTTATTCTAGGAAACTAAATCTTTGATACCTGCACCCCCAACTCCTTAGGAAGAAAAACTTTATCCCAAGCTAAGAGAGGAAGCTTATTTTTACCCCCAATGTTATCATTCCAAAGAAAGGATCTTAAAGACACCTTGAGATCTTGAATAACCTTATGGGGAGTTTTTAAAATAGACATCAAATAAGTAGGAATGGCATTAAGTACTGACTTAATCAAAATAATCTTACTAGCTAAAGTGAGCCATTTATGATTCCAGGAAGAGATTCTAGAAGATATCGCATGGACCACTTTATCCCAAAAAATAGCCTTATTCAAACCAACAAAAAAAGGAATTCCTAAGTACTTACAAGGGAATAAACCCACTTGAAAACCCCAAAATTGAGTCAGCCTTCTCTTAACTAGAGGGGAAACATTTAGAAAGAACACTTTTGCTTTCAGACTATTAACCTTTTGCCCAGGAAAGGAAGAGTAGTCATCAATTATCTTTTTGATAACTCTAGCCTCTGCCAAAGAGGCTAAACCAAAAAGAAGAGTATCATCCACAAAAAGACAATGGGATTGCGAAGAAGGATATCCATCTATTTTAATACCATTCCACAAACCTGAATATCTAGAATCAGAAATGGCCCTTCTTAAAGCCTTAGCCAAAAGTATAGACAAAAAAGAGGAAAGAGGATCCCCTTTCCTAACCCCACAAGAGGAAGAAAAAAACTCAGTAGGAGAAACATTTATCAAAACTAAAAAATGAGCATAATAAATGCATGAAAAGACCCATTTAATCCAACTATGAGAAAACCCAAAGCAATTCAAAACACAGACTAGAGAATGCCAGTCAACCTTATCATATGCTTTAAGCATGTCAAGTTTAAGAATCATAGCTGGAATCTTCTGATGTGAAATGGAATGCAGAATCTCATGAGCTACAATCACATGCTCCAAAGTTTCCCTACCAGGAACAAAGCTAACTTGATCAATAGATACAATCCTAGGAAGGAGCTTAGCCAACCTAACTGAAATTGCCTTGGTAATGATTTTATATAAAGTATAACAAAGGACAATAGGACAGAAATAAGAAAAGGAGCTAGGATTATCCACCTTAGGAATAATGGAAATATGAGTAGTGTTTAGTTCTTTCAAAATAGTTCTATTCCGCCTAGACTCTTCCAGGGCTAATAAGACATCATTCCCCACAAAGTCCCAACACTTCTGAAAAAATAAAGCCATAAACCAATCTGGACCCAGAGCCTTTTCCGGATGCATGGAAAAGACCACTTCCCTTAATTCATCAATAGTAAAAGGAGCCATAAGCATCATATTATCATCCTTACTAACAAGTGGAGGGACCGAATTAACAAAGTTATTATCTAAAGAGATAGACTCAACTGATGGCAGAGACTTAAAAAATTTCATAGCTTTAGAAGCCATTACAAGATATTCTATTGCGCTGCCTCCTGAGTTTAGTTGAAGAGTGAAAACATTTGGTATTCCTATCACTCTCTGATAACCAAAGATCCCTAGATTTCTGCCTCCAATAAGATTTTTCCCTAGCCAAAACTTCCTCCAATTGGGCTTTCAAGAATTTAAGCCTATCAAAGGACAAAGGAGTCATACCTGCCATGGTTTTGGCCTCGTCGCATTATTTAATAAGGTCATTTTTATTATTATCTCTAATTATTTGTTTTAACTTACCAAAATTATCTTTGATTATTTTTTTATAAGAATTGCATTTTATAAGGTTGAAAAATCATTGCAAATTTTATTCAAAATGATTTATAATAAATGTTTGTTATATTTGTTTTAAAATAATAGATAATGTATCAATATTCGCAATATAAATTAATAACTCTCTTGTTATTTTATGGTCATTTAAATTAATATTTTCTTTTTTGAATTTTAGTTTATTTATTTGTAAATTTAAACCTAATATTATACATTTTTAAGTTTGAATTTTTGCAATTTATTTATATCATATTTTAGGATCACATGCAAACAAATTAATGCTCAAGATTTGCAATATAAATAAAAAACTCTTGTTATTTGATGGCCATTTAAATTAATATTTTCTTTCTTGAATTTTAGTTTATTTATTTGCAAATTTAAACCTAACAATATAATTATTTGAATTTTGTAATTTATTTAGATAATATTTTAGGCTCACATGCAAACAAGTTAAAACTTTTCCTTCTAAATAAAAATATTATGACCATATGAAAAATCCTCTTGATAAAGAAAAGTTTCTGAATTGATTAATATATAATTAACTTCTACCCTTCACCACTTATTCCATCTCTACCTTATCTCAAACTAAATATCCCATGTAGTCATTAACTTGATCACAATGAGTGCCCTTCATCTTCTTTTTATTCGTATATATGTATTTCTATCTAGATATAAGTATTAAAGTTTAAAATGTTTTAATATCACTTTTTTATTGTTGTAAGTTGGTATTTTTTAGATTCTATGAGAAGTGAGAACCGAGCCATGATCCGATGTTGGTCATAGATCACATGCAACTCCAAGCAATAGTTGATCAAAGATCAAAGTAGCTGATGAAGATAAATTTGATGAGAGAAAAACAGAGACAAAGAAAAGAATTTTGAGAAGGCTCTCATCGAGCTATCATTGAACTAGTGAAGGTAAGAGTATAGTGCTTATTATATAAAAGATAATAGCATATACATCCAAGGGGTGCATTAAATCTTATTCCCCATAAAAGTGGGAGGTTTTAACTTCTTGGTAAATGCCAAAACATATGGCATAACCTTTGATGAGCTAAAATAATAGCTCTTTTGTGTTCACATTTGTTATGTTTTTCATGGTTTAAGTTGCACAATTAGACAATGTTGAGGGTATAGGATGTGTTAGAGGTTTTTGATTCTATGCATGATGGACATTAACCGAACCTTTCAAAATTTGTATTATTGTGGCTAAATATATATTCCTATAGCTATGTGAATTACTATGATAATTTTATATGTAGATGAATGAATGTTATGGTTGATAGAAAATGGATACATATGTGTTTGTGTGCTTTAACTCATGATGCAAGAATACTTAGGTAGCTGCAGAAGTGATTGAACCATTCCAGAAAGGAGGATTGTGCCATTCAAGCCGTTAAAGCCAGGGTCAAGGCAATTGGAAACATTTAAAGCAATGAGCAAGGCGGTAAACGAGCATCTGAAGAATAGCGAAGCAGTTCAAGAATTATTTATGACTATCTCTAGTAAGCAACAATCTAGCAGGAACCGCTATGCTATATTCTTGGTTATGAAATGATGAATGTCCCACAATATTTATGGTTGACTCTTTATTTGTCGTAATAAAACTTCCGCCTACTCTCTTTAGCATGGTTTAGGTAGTTAGTAGTTTGTTGTAGCTTTCTTTTAAATAAGATCTGGACTTCCTCGCGGGGGTTAGACAAAGTTTTTAGAGTTAGACAATATTCTCTCTTCTTTCATAGAATGTAGCTTTTGGAATGATAAATAAAGTGATGGTGTTTTGAGCATATAAGGCTACTTGAGTTCTAGACATGCTCATCCAAGGGGGCCCACTTGGTGAGAAATCTTGTGTATTTGTTACGTTAGTTTTCTCTTGCTATAGTTATCATTTTAGCATTTGTTTATTCCTGTAGCCACTGGAACCAGAACCTGATTGTTCTTATAGCCAAAGCGAACAAAGTAGTTCCTATTTGTTAGCTTCGAACATTAGTGGTAGTTAGTTTCTTAAATTACCTTTCAACATTAAGATTTTTTGTAGCATTTTAGTCATTACATTTCTATATGTTTATGGTAGTAATTTCCTTTGATGCAGTAGAATATAATGGCTTTTATTGGAACTTAGTGCACAAACTGTGTTGGCCCATTTCAAGTAATATGTCCCTAGACAAATAAATGTAACCTTCACCACAAAAATTATGATAGCTAGTCAAAATAGATGTCCAATCCCTGAGTTTAGGTTTGAAGCCAAGTTATTATTTTATTTGGGAACGCCAAAATTTTTGGTGTCATTGCCGGGGATGGTGCCAAATTAAGAACTTGTCATAGCCATGAGCTTTTAGTTTTCAGTTATTTAGTGTTTTGGTACTTTAAGATAAGTTGTCAAATAATTTTTTTGAATCTGCATGCATAGAAGAAGAAGAGATGCACGTGGCATATTTATTCCTAATCACCCCAAAATTAGAGGACTCAACCCTTATGAAGCACCATATGTAAATCCTTTTGTTGCACTTTATCAAGCCCTAGCTAATTTGGACTATCTTGCATTTGAACTTCCAGAAAATGGCCTTCATTTTCTTTTTGGACCACTTGAAGAGGATCACTACCCTTTAGTTGTTTATCAAGGACCAATGGCAGGATGTGGAGGTGGAGCTAATCCACTAGGAGGTGGAGGTAATTCTCTACCTCCACGAGAGGGGAATCCACCTATTAACCCAACATTTGAATTTCCCTATCTGATTTGCATGATAATTTTAACCTCAAGGACATCCTAGCTTCTTCTTTGCCTAAGTTCTATGGGCTAGTTATAGAGGACCCAAACACCTTTTTGTTAGAATTTGGTGTCCTCTTTAGGAGCTATGATTACACTACAGATGTCCATAGACTTAAAATATTCCCAACCACTTTGAAAGAATATGCGCTGAGGTGGTTTATGTGCTTAGGGAGTAAATCAATAGACACATGGGATGAGATGAAATGATTGTTTCTTGAGAAATATAAGGATTATTGTAGGGGAATTGACTGTCATGGAGATGATATCTTCAAGATGACATAGAAGGAGGATGAGAGTCTAGAAGACTATCTTGAGAGATTTTTGTTTTGTGTCAAGAAGTCTAAACATAATACTCTAAATGAGGAATCTCTCAAGTTAAAATTTATGAGGGGTATCATTGATGAATGCACAGATTCTCTAGACCTTATGGGAAGAGGAGATATAACTCAATAATCATGGAATGAGATCAACCAAATTTGTCAAAAGTATTCCAGGACCACGACCAAGAAGAATAGGCATTATAGGCCTAGAATGTATTCATCAACAAGAAATAGTGGAGTTTCCCAAATGGAATTAAGCCATCTTCTAAAGGATTTCAAGGAAGATATTATAAACAATATGTCTAGTCAATTAGACACACTTTAAGCCAAGAAGAAGCATGAAGAAGATGAAACAATGCTTGTAGAATTTTGTCCTCATTGTAGGCAAAAGAAGAAGGAATGTAGATGTAAGTTAGTTGCCAATCTACATAACCACCATGTCCTTGAGTTCAAACTAGCACATGGAGATGATGAAGATCTCTTCTATGTTTATTAAACAAGGCCATGGGCCCCAAGACAAGGTATACCTCCCAATCCATTATCTTTTGCTAGTTCTTATGGGAATTCTAATGCACTAAATAATCAGTGGCAACCTCCATATGCTCAAAACTTTGGAAATTTTCCAACTCAATCTTGGTATAACCCCCAAAGTTCATGTTCAAATTATTGCAATCCTTCATCCAAATGGTAGAAGCCACAAGGAAATTGGTCTCAACCTCAAGGGTCATGACAACCTCCACATGGAAACTGGGAACCAAGTTCTCAATGGAGAGGAGGCCAGTAATGGTAAAATCAAACTTTTTTTAATCCACAACCATCACAACAACCATAACAATCTTCTATAATGTCACCCCCTGCTCCTAATTCTACTCCACCTAAAGCTACTCAATTGCCATCTGAACCCATACCAAATCCAAATAGTAAACCCTAGCCACAACAACAAGTATATTATGTTGATCCCAATCGGTACCTTTCATATTCTCTTAATATAAGTGATATTCGTCTTAGATTAGGGACTACTTTTCCTAATCCATCTTCTCCAGTCATTACTGAAGTACCCTAAGAGAAAATAGTATCAGATAGCCCACCAGATCATCCAATTCAGTCTACCCAACAATTTATAAGTTCACCTTCAGTTAATAAAATACCTCCATTTCATCAAAGGATACAAGCTAAGGAGACTAAGCAAAGTGAAGATGTGAATTTTTATCTCATTGATAAACTAAAACACATATGTATTAATATTCCACTATTTCAAGATTTCAAGGATGTTCCCATCTATAGTAAGGTCATTAAGGAAGCATGTTTGAAGAAACTTGGTAGGAAAAAAAGGATCCACAAACAGTCCATGTGATGGGACAACTAGCTGATATTATGTTGGGAAAGGTTACAATACCTAAGTACTTTGATCCAGGTAGCCCTATTGTGGGAATAGTCATTAATGGTAATCAGATTAAGAATACTCTAATAGATCTTGGAGCCATCATTAATGTCATGACAGGATATCATGCAATGACTTAACATAACCAGTCTTTGACCTACTCCCACATTCCTGTAGCTTTCTGATAGCTCTACTATCTGACCCCAGGTATGGTAGAAGATATTGTAGTTACTTTTGATTCTTGGAAATATCCAATAGATTTCATGATATTATCTCCTAAGGCCACATTGGGACGATATCCAATCATCTTAGGAAGGCCTTGGCTTGCTACAACTGATGCATAGATTGGGTGTCGATTAGGAGATATGACCATTTTAGATGGGAGTTCCAGTAAGAAATTATCTTTTTATTCACCTGCGCAACCTCTTCTTGACCAAGAACAGGTTGTGTGGATTGATGTAGGGGAAGAGACAAAAGAAGAAGTTAATTTTGCTCGTCACCTCATGATGATAAATAAAGAACCATTCATACAACTTCAAGATGAATATTGAGTGATTTCCAATATTATAGAAAATCATTATGGCTCGGAACACCAGCTGTAGGAGTTAACTTCATGTGTCTTGCACTCAATTTTATTACCTCCCTCCTCATCCGAACTTCTTACAGCCACAAAATATTGCACACTTTGTTACCACAGGAGGTCCACACTTCTTCTCTCACTGAAGTGGCTCAGATAGACCTAACCACCAAGGTAGAAGTTGCTCCAGACAAGTAATTAAATATTAATAATTATCTCATGGTGGCACAAAAGGAAACCTTGGTTGATCTACTTTAGCGTCATAAGCAGGATTTTGCATGGGACTACCGAGACATGAGGGGGTTAGATCCTAAGTTGTGCACCCTTTGGATATATATCAAGGAAGAATGCAGACTAGTTAGACATACACAAAGGAGGATTCATCCAGCCTTAAGAGAAATAGTTAAGGAGAAATTGCAAAAATTGTTAAATGTTGGAATTATCTATCCTATATCAGATAGCTAGTGGGTGTCACCTCTAGTTATTGTATACACCTAAAATTGGCTATGAGCAATTAAATAAATATTCTATATTTATTTAATAAATATTCTATATTTATTTAATAAATATTCTTCTATTAAATAGTTAATTTGAAAAGATTAATTGATTTAATTCATTTCGTGTCTTTCTATTAATTAATATTTAATTAATTAATTCATTTATCCTATTCTGCTCCAATCAATTAAATATCTAATATTTAATTATCTTCTCCAAATAATTAAATATCCAATATTTAATAGTTATTCACCTATCCTATAGTTTCAAATATTAAATAATTCCTAAATTATTTAAATTCCTTATCCAACTCACCCTCCATCTCCACTTCATCTTCCCTTTGCCAACTCATCAAACATGTGTCTAAGGAAATTAATATTTTTTGAATATTAATTCATGATTTATCTTCAACTACCAAACTTAATGAAAATTGTGTACGTACACATATTTCATAACCATTTCCTAAATTCTCTCCAACACCCCTACATCTTGGGAAGGACTTAAGTCCACTTGTCCTATCATGCCTAAATTTCCTCCAACCATCCCTAGATTCCCTCAGTCAGCAACCCAGTCAAGGTGAGATGAGTGACACTTGTCTTCTCCTTCCCCCTTTCTCTCAACCTTTACCTTTGCTCATAGCCATTCAAAATTGCAGATTTGATCAAGACCGTTGATCTAAGCCACATCATCTAATCCTCTCAAAGTCTATAAAATCAAGAGCTTCAGTTGAGAGAGAGTTAGAAAAATCAAGAGTCTTCAAAAATAGTTTTCAATCAATCATATGCATCTGTGAGTTTTTGAAGCAATTAACAAATAGAAAATATCATTTTAATAATATAATCATATAGCATAACCATTTTAGCATAATCATGTAGCTTTGCATATCATACTATTAGTTAACTACAAGTTATTAGTCCATTCTTCATATGCCATCTTGGAGGCCAACAATGCATTGTTTGAGAGCACACCATCTGCAACCAGGAATAGTGGAGTTAGGACACAATGAGACATAAGCCATGAAGGTAAAATAGCGTTTTATTTTAATATTTATTTCATGCAGTTTCATTGGTTGAATTTGGATTTCTTGTAGCATTTCCATTTGTATTTTGTGAAATTAACTTATTACAGGTAACATTCCGAGGATGAAATTCAAGCTCACACATTTTGGCGCCCACCGTGGGGCTAGACATTGCATATACCTTTAAAAATCTCACAAAAAAATAAAATTAACACATTTGTAATGCAGATTCATGCATATGTCAATTTTGATAGCACTTTTGCATTGTAGGTTAGCGCTTTTGCATCATAGGTTAGCGTATATGTCATGTAGGTTAGCGCTTTTGTCAGAAAATTAGTGCTTTTACATCATAGGTTAGCGCATATGTCATGTAGGTTACTACTTTCGTCGGAAGATTAGCGCTTTTGCATAATAGGTTAGCGCTTTTGCATGCAGGTTAGCACTTTTGTCTAAAAATTAGCGCTTTTGTAATGTAGGTTATTGCTTTTGTAACGCAAGTTAACACTTTTGTAACATAGGTTAGTGCTTTTGCATCATAGGTTAGCACATTTGATAGAAAAGTTTGTAACCGTGATTTGAAATCAGGCTTGTAGAAGCCCACCTAAGGTTTTTCACTAACTTTTTACTATTTTGCAGGTTTTTAACAATTTCTTGCGGATTTGGAGGAGTTAAGTTAGGATTTAGTGATTTGTTTTCTAGCTTTTTCAAAGTTGGTTAAAAAGAACTCATATTTCCTTTTGGGTAAAAAGAACTTCAATTTTCAATTTGCTAATCTAAAAAATACCTCACTTGTTTTTGGGCTTTAAAAATAATCACATTTGCAAGGTAAAAAGAACAACAAATCAAACATTTACTTTCTTGCAAAATTAGGATTCACACCTCAAATTTTGGGCTCTAAAAATAACAACAATCTTTCATTTTCTTGCAAAGGTAAAAAAAAAAGCACAATCAATCTTATTTTTGCAAGTTAAAAAGAACAATCAACTTATCCATTCTTATGAAGCAAGTTACTTCTTGCAACGATTTTCATTTTGTTGACCAGGATTTCCAATTCCTAGATTAGAAAATCATTTGCTATGAAGGGGATAAAATAAACACCATGCTTGTTGGAGCAACATCTCCAAGTAGAGGATAGATCACATTGCTATGGAAAGTTAAAAAGAACACTTGTATTCCGTGTCTCGAAAGTGGTAGGTATATGCTCTCCCCTTAATTGGGTGATCAAAAAACCAAACCCACTCTTTTTACACTTTCTTTACTTTCAAGCAATTAATCCTTTAGAGGGCCTACCTTCCTAAGCTACCTTGAGGGGGCCAGTGAGAGGGGAACGACCTAAAGTGGAAATGGGCTAATACCGAGTCCTTCTGATCCACTATAAATAAATCGTGTTTGTGATGAAAGTTCAAACAACATGTGCTGATAAGTTCATACCGACACTATGTTTCCCCATAAACCCTATGGAGTGTAACCTCTATAGGCTGGGAACCTTCTGTATTTACAGAGCTAAAAGTGCCACATGTATAGCCACATGACCGGAAGCCTTTACTAAAAACTAGTTGTTGGCGTAGGAGGTCGGACCTCTGAAGTGGCTCACACACATACGGTTCCTAGTAGAAGTGAATGCCGAGGGTGGAGCCAGTGGGGTCAAACATCTAAATATCTGCTTCGAATAAGTATAGCCTCAAGGGAAACTCCATGTGAGATTCAACAACTATTGTCTCAACCTGCCATAGGGATTTGTACTTGCTTGTGCTTTTTATTTATTAAAAATTGTGTCTTCTATGTCTGTAACATGTTCCAAATGGTCAAAAAATTGAAGAATATTATCATCTACAAAAGATGAAAATCAACAAATTTCTAAAAAAGTGTGATCAAAAGGATAAAACAAAAAGCATTCCAACACTTGAAACACCAACTCAAAATCAAAGTATCAAAACATCAAAATATCAAAATAATTCTTGAGGTAGGTTTTGTCTCTAAACCATCACGTATTTTCAAAATAGCTCAAACAAATAGGTTGCTAATCCTATAGGTTATTCCCAAAAGGTTCTATAAACATCAACATTCAACAAGCTATTGATTCAAACATCTTAAGTGCAAAAATCAACATCCTTGACAAGTCTCTCATTAGGATAATCAAATCCTCTATCACGAAGTTTGATCAATCTATACTAGGTTCCTAATCTTGGATATATCTTTCCTATTTTGAACTTAGGTTACATCAAAACTAAAATTGCACCAACATTGGAATCAAACTTGTAAATTGTCAAATGATTATATGACTTTTAAATATCACCTTAAGAAAAGAAAACCCAGTTACAAAGCTACTTAGAAGAGAATAAGATTCTTGTATATCAATCGCAAGATCTTATTGAAACATAGGACATTCCTACACCGTTTTCGTCACTACTTACGTGGCTGTGGTACAAAATTTGACAGTGAAACTCTACAAAGATGTGCTTTTCAACAAAGAGACGCTTTATCCCAATGAACAAATAATAGTGGTAAGATCAATAAAGCATATCTTCCTAAACCAATAATCACCTATTGACCTTGTCCTTGGGAACTTTCGACAACTTTGAAATAAACACATGCCAATTTGGACTAGAGCCCAATACGAACATCTTAGAAAACAACAACAAATGGAGGAAGAAGATACCACTTCCATCAATAGCACCATTAGAGACCTTGAACAAGATTTTGAATTTGATAGGCTAATGGAAAAATTGTTGGCAAAATAAAAAGAGAAATATCTCTTGATGTTGGCAAAATCTGGAGCTAAACTACCACAAGACTTTAACATAGAAAGCTTAAAACAAGACACGGAGACAAGTAACACCCAAAACATAGATGAGAAAAATAACGAAGATATGAACAACGAAGAAATAAGGAAAGAAAGGGATGATAAAAGAAAAGAGCGTAGTGACAAAAAGACTCATGACGAAACAAGGAGAGACTATGCAGATAATCCCTTATCAAACCTTACTCAACAAATACAAGCTCTACAATAGCAAATACAAGACATGCAAAATGGGACAAGCTCCAAGAAATATTCGTTACAAGATATATGCCCATATCCTTTTGATAAAATTTTTAATATGATGCCATTTTCGCAACATTGCAAGATCCCTAACTATGACAAATACGATGGAAAATCTGATCCTCAAGATCACATTAGGGAGTTTTGTACTATAAGCATGGAATTTTCTCACAAGGAAACTTACCTTATGCATCTTTTTCCTAGGAGTTTAAATGGACAATCAATGGAGTGGTTTTCAAGATTGCCATCCGGAATCAAATCCTTTGAAGAACTTGTGAATAGGTTTATTTCACAATATTCCTACAATATAAGGAATGAAATAACAATGCTAGATCTTTGCAATGTTAAACAAAAGAATGGAGAATCCTTTATGATCTTTTTACAAAGATGGAAATGCATGTTTAATAGGTATCCCCGGGATGTACTTGATCAAGAAAAAATGGACATTGTCATTGATAATCTTATCAGTGAAATGAGTTATCGACTAAGGATGCAATGTCCTCCCTCTTTTGCCAAAATGATTGAAAATGGTCTGAAAATAGAGAATGCAATGGTAAAGAAAGGAGAACTAAAACTTTACAATAATTCATACAACAACAACAATGACAAACCCAAGTTCTGGTCAAAGAATAGGAATGTCAGCAATGAAGGAAATAATGATAACAATACTATGAAACAACAACAACCAATTTTCAATCTATCAAGTCAAATCCCAAGCAACAACAATCTAGAAAACAATAAAGCCAAGTCCTTTTTCTCTAATCCTCGGAGAAAATTCACAAACATTGCAGAATCTTTAGAATCAGCTCTAAAAACTTTGCTTGCTAACAAATTGATTGTTTTACCAGAAGCAAGAATTTATGAACCACCAGTCAAGCCAAATTGGTGGAATGACAATCATTTTTGCAATTGCCATCGGAATAAAGGACACCTAACAAATGATTGTCAAAGATTGAAACACATTATCCAAGATCTAATTGATAATGGAACCATCACAGTGGATAGCCATAAGACAAATGAATCACACTTAGCTTTTAAAACTCCACTTCCAAACTATGATAAAGGTGAATCATCCCAATTAGAAAATGACAAAGGGAAAACCAAAGTGAATTACTCTTATACATACGATGATGTAGTAAATGTGATCATTTTTAACGAAAATCCATCTTCAGAACCAATCAACATTATCACAAGAAGCAAAGCAAAGGTAACCTTTCCAGGTATAGAAAAAGACCCAGCGTCTACATCACAACAATACAATTTAGTAGAGAAATTACAACGAATACCTGCTCAAATATCAATTCTATAACTTCTCAAAGTTTCACCTATGCATAAAGAAATTTTGGAGAAAGCATTAGTGGAAACAACAATTTCAAAAGATTTGGATGTAGATAAGTTCCAAAACATGGTAGGACATCTTATAGCTCCTCATTGCTTATCATTTTCTAAAAATGATGATGCATCCTTACAACATCCTCACAATGCTCCTTTACATGTTGAAGTCTCCATTAATAAAACTCATGTCAAACATGTACTCATAGATGGAGGAGCTGGTTTAAACATTTATGCTTTAAGCTTGATAAAAGCTTTGGGATATTTAGAGAATGCAGTAAACTTGAAAAAGAAAATAACCATCAAGGCTTATGATGAAGTAGAACATTCTTCTAAAGGAACTGTTATGTATCAATAAGGATAGGACCTGTGGAAAAGGATACATTGTGTCAAGTTTTAGATTTGAATCTCTCCTACAACATTCTTCTAGGAAGACCATGGATTCACAAGATGCAAGCAGTTCCTTCTACATACCATCAATGTGTAAAATTTCCTCATGAAGGAAAATAAATCATTATAATTGTAGATTCTAGTCAATATTGCAATAATTTGAAGCCAACACAAGATACCATAGTTCCACATAACAGAGAATCAGTATATCCTACCAAGGAAATTCAAGCAAAGTTATGGGAAAATTTTGAAGAAAAGCTCAAGTTAAATGATGAAGGAATGGGAAAGTATTCTTTGAATAATTTTCCACTTTCCCCTAAGTCATATGGAAAACCTACAGATATTCAATCAAAATCATCAGGAAAATCAAAACATATGTTTAAAGGGACATTTGTTAGTGCTGGAACTCTTAAAGAAGAAAATGAAGACAAAAGTATTCTTGATTGGCTATACAAGGATGAAGATAAAACAATAGCAACAACAACAAAAGTCAATCAGAAAGAAATTTGCAATACCAAAGACATGTGTGTTGATATAATCCATTCAAGGGACAAATGTCAATTGAAGAACCACTTGAGTATGAACTACAAAATGCTAATATTAATCTTGTTAAGACTAATTCGGAAAATCTTGAGAAAGACAGTTCTCAAAAACATTCAATCTATGACAATACCTATTCTATGATAAATTATGATCATTATGTCATGAACGTTGAAACACCTAATGATGACAGTGATTATGATTTATCCCTTCTTCATCCTGAACTAGTTGATTGGGATAATTTAGATAACCCTGAAATAAATGTCTTTTCCAATGATCATGACTTAGCTGTATACCTTAACGCTATTGAACCCATACCACCTAAGATATCTTCCACTATAGAATCAAGTGATGTTTCTCATAGACATGAGAATGCCAAACTTTCTAGTCGCAAAAATGAAATAAAACAAGGAAAGAGACCTATTGTTGAAAACCATTTCATGGCAACATTAGATCAATCAAAAGAGAAAATAAAGGGCATATCTGATGGTGAAAACCTCCTTGAGGTGCTAGAAGATGGAAAGTTTGACATTTTTCCTCCATATTTTCAAGAGAGATCTGCTATCCTGATAGAACCAACAGAAGTAGTAAACATTGATACATCAAAGGATCCTAAAATATTTCATTTTGCTACCTCATTATTAGAAAGAGAGAGGAAAGACTACATGGAATTATTTAAGAAGAGGCAAATAAATTTTGCTTGGTCCTATGCAGATATGCCAGGACTTAACCCAGATCTTATCATGCATCATCTTAATGTGGATTTAAAAGCAAAAACCGTTAAACAAAAGCTAAGAAAGATGCACCCACATATTGCTCTCCTTGTAGAAACTGAGCTCAAGAAACTATTAGAAGTGGGTTTCTTAAGACCAGTGGCTTATCCAGAATGGGTTTCAAGTATTGTACTAGTATCAAAACTAGATAAAAGCATAAGGGTTTGTACAGATTTCAGAGATCTGAATAAAGCATTCCCAAAATATGATTTCCCGCTACCAAACATTGATATCATAGTGGACTTATCGATAGGACATGAGATGTTTTCATTAATGGATTGCTTCTCAGGATATAATCAAATAAGAATCACACCTAAAGATCAAGAAAAGATAGCTTTCACCTATACATGGGGAACATATTGCTAGAATGTTATGCCATTTGGGCTTAAGAATGCAGGAGCGACTTATCAAAGGGATATGACGACAATTTTTCATGACATGATGCATACATTTATGGAAGATTATGTCAATGACATACTTGCAAAATCTCACACAAGAAAAGAACATTTGAACATTTTAAGAAAGATTTTTGATAGGCTGGAAAGATATCAATTGAGATTAAATCCAAAGAAATGTGCATTTGGGGTAACCTCTGGAAAGCTCCTTGGGTACATTATATCAGCTTGTGGCATTGAAGTAGATCATGGAAAAGTTAAAGCTATCATGGAGATGGAGTCACCTAAGAACATAGGTCAATTGCTATCTTTACAAGGAAGGTTGCAATCAATTAGAAGATTTGTGTCCCAATTGGCCGATAGATGTCTTCCCTTTACCCATCTTCTACATAAAAATGTTCCATTCAAATGGGATCTAACATGTGAAGAAGCTTTCTTGCAAATAAAAGAATATCTTATGAGTCCTCCAGTACTAATATCACCAACCAAAGGGAAACCCTTGTTACTCTATGTCTTAGCAACAAGTGTATCATTAGGCGCTCTCCTAGCTCAGCATGAGGATGAAGGAAAAGAAAGAGCAGTTTATTATATCAATAGAACACTTGTTGGATATGAGTTAAATTATTCATCAATTGAAAAGATATGTCTAGCAGTTGTATTTGCAACTCAGAAGCTACGACATTATATGTTGATCCATTTTGTAAAACTAATAGCAAAGATAGATCCTCTCAAATATTATTGAGCAAGTCAACATTAATGGGGAGACTAGCCAAATGGGTTATGATACTGAGTGAATTTGACATAGAATATGTTGATCGGAAAGCCATCAAGGGACAAGTCATTGCTGATCAATTGGTTGATGCACCTTTACAAAATGACATGCCTTTGCACATCGAATTTCCTGATGCAGATATCTTGATAGTAAGTACAAACTTTTGGGAATTGTACTTTGATGGTTCTTATACTCAATATGGATTAGGTGCAAGAATCTTTTTTATCACACCTCAAGGACATACAATTCCGAAATCATATAGACTAAGATTTCCATGCACCAATAATACTGTAGAGTATGAAGCATTGGCTATAGGGCTCAAAATGGCCATTGAATGGAATGTCAAAGAACTACATGTCTATGGTGATTCACAACTTGTCATTAATCAAATAAATGATGAATATCAAACAAAGGATGATAAGCTTATGTCATACAAATAGCTAGTGGAGGAATTTAAAGGACATTTTAAAGAAATCACATTCACCCAGATTCCTAGAAATGAGAATAAAGTAGCAGATGCAATGGCTACAATAGCATCTCTCTTGCAAAATAAAGAGAATCAACAATGTTACAAGTTTCTTGTGGAAGATATCTTAACCCCTACCATTCAATCCCAGCATACCTATTGAATTTGCCATATATTGTTGGCATTATGTGAACCGATGTGTGGACATAATGACATTGTATGTTGTCATTGATGTCAATATGTTGAAAAGGTATGAATTGGCATATGTGAGAACCAATATAACTCTATGAACTGGTATTTGTGCCAAAGTGAAGCGGTGTGCATGTTCAAGGTAAACCGACACATGGTTATGGGAATCGACACATGGAAGCGTTGTATGACTACTAGTTGGTAGTCTCAACTTCAGGGTTTCTGGTTGAAGTGCTTCAAGTCTGTATGGCTCAATTGATGATCTTTGTGTAATGAGTAAGCAGTATAACAAAGAATAGATTGTGTTGCCACGTTAGCCTTGTGCACGTGAAGGATCTTGCATGAAGAAGACTATCCCTATCTACCTCAGGAATGTGCAAAGTTTGTAAATGGTGAAAACACGTGATGGATTATCAGCCGCCATGAAATTGGTGGATAATGAATGATGGAGAATGTCTTGAGATTTATTTAAAGATCTGCTGCATTTAATACAGTATGATCAACAGTTAGGATTGAACTATTTGAATTCCTTAACCTAACAGGTCTAGGGTTTAGGGTTTATGCTACTAACCTGTTTGTTGTCCTATAAGGTCGATGTTGTGATTCTTTCAGAGGTTGTTGGCAAAAGCTATGTGTGAGTATCCAAGAGATGGGATATGAGATCCTTGCCAGACCAGAGGAGAGAAGTGATACCTACAGAGTGTAAGTGTAGAAGGTGAAGAGGAGCTTAAGTGGATCTACATTGGCATTGACTGTTGTTACCAGATTATTGTAATATAACTATTGATCTCTAACCACCTCAACAGTTGGAAAATCCCCTAACAGGGTAGCCTTAACTGGCTTGCTATAAATCCCTTAATAGGGTAACTCAAAGTTATTGAGATCTGGAAACCTAGAGAGCTCTGGAAATCCTTTAGCTATTGAGTTCTTGAAATCCTCTAACAAGGTACCCTTAACAAGGTTTAATTCTTAACTGGGTATTGTAGCCATCCCTTAACCGAGTGATCTCTAACAGGATCGGTTCCTAGCAGAACCTTTTGTAATGTCTTTAACCAGACAAGGCTTCTAACAGAGAGGACTTCCGAAGAGTTCAACAACAAGCTTGTGGGTATTCATCCCCACCGTGGTTTTTCCTAGTTGGGTTTCCACATGAAAAATATGTGTGTCATATGGGATTTTTTAATCTTGTGATGCTTTGTTATTGCCTATTAAGCATATGATGGTTCTGTGTTTTATGCCTGTCAATAAAACATGTTGAACTAGCTATTGTGAAGATATGATGATAGATTACCTATTCATGCATAAGGGTGAAATGGTAGTGTAGTTTTGAGTTGAGTGGAAAATTCAGTAAGTAACTGGTTTATGATTGTTTTAGTTGTTCTGAGTTTTACCGGTTGCACTCTATTTCAAACCGGTGTCATTGTTTGCCAGTCATTTAGAGTAATTGGTGCTGAACTGGTTTAGGTCTGTATTTTGTCTGTACTAATTCACCCCCCCCTCTCAGTACCGGTTTGGTACTATTCGTTCATTATTGAGTTATCATATATCAGGAACCAGTCAATCCTTATATAGTCAAACCTACCAATATTTAAAAGATCATATCCTTCCTTTGGAATTATCTCGTAATCAATGAAGAAACTTTATCCGTCAATCCTCTCGCTATACCATTATTGCTGATATCCTATATAGGCGTGGTCTAGATGGTACATTGTTGAGATGTCTTGAAAAAGATGAATCCGAGAGAGTTCTTAATGACATTCATGTGGGTATTTGTGGTACACACTCAAGTGGTTTAACATTGGCTAAGAAACTTATTCGTATGGGTTACTTTTGGCCTACTATGGAAAGAGACTCATTCACCTATGTTAGAAAGTGTAAACAATGTCAAATTCATGGAAATCTAATTCATGCACTAGCACAAGAGTTATATCCTATGACAAGATCATGGCCATTTTCACAGTGGGGCCTGGATTTGGTAGGAAAGATCAATCCCTCATCGTGTAACGACCATAAATTCATTCTAGTTGCTATTGAATATTTTACTAAATGGATTGATGCAGTGCCTTTAGCAAAAGTGATCGGAAAACAAATATCCTCATTCATCTTGAATTATATAATCTATCGCTATGGAGTTCCTATGACTATTATCATTGATAATGGAAGACCATTCAAAAATCAAGATGTGAAAGAGCTATGTGAACGGTTTCATATCCAACATAGATTCTCTACTCCATATTTTCCACAAGGTAATGGTCAAGCTAAGGCATCAAACAAAACTATCTTGAAAATCTTGAAGAAAATAGTCAATGAAGCTGGAAAAGACTAGCACATTCAGCTAAATCCTACTCTTTGGGCATACCGAACTAGTGTCCGCACTCCAACAGAGGCAACTCCATATTGTTTGGTCTATGGATCATAAGCTATATTACTTATAGAAGTAGAGATACCTTCTCTATGAGTATCCTTTCATGGTCTTATACCAGAAGAAGAACAAAGAGTCTCTTGACTCCAGGAACTAGAACTGATTCAAGAACGTCGCCAAAATGCAATAGACCATTTGAAAGTATACCAACAAAGAATGGCAAGAAGCTATAACCATAGAGTCAAGCTATGCACTTTCTAGATTGGAGACATAGTTCTAAGAGAGAATCTAAGAAATCAACAAGACCGAGAAAAGAAGGGAAAATTTGAACCAAATTGGCTAGGACCTTTTGTCATAGTAGAAACATATGGATCGGGAGCATACAAGTTATCTACCCCTGAAGGTGATTGGTTTGATGAACCTATCAATTCTATCCTTCTCAAGAAATTCTATGCTTGAGATATAAAGTCCTGGAAAAATCAATAAAAGGCATATAAAGTCCTGAAGAAATCAGTAAAAATCAGAAAAGCAGAAAATCCCTAAAAAGTATAAAACAACAAAAATGCAATAAATTTAGATGGTGAAAACTTGGTAAATAGGCACTATCTAAAAAGTGAGTTACTCCATCCGTGAGATTGCTTTGTGCACCTATCCACTCCATCCTCTCACATTTATCACTTCCATCTATCTTAGCTTATCCATTCCATCTTTCAAATCCATTGCTTTAAACCATTTAGCAAGAAATATGTAGCTTACCAACAATTATAATCTTTTGACATACTTGTCGTAGTCACTGTCTTACATTTTATCAGTATCTATCAGTCTACATTTATATTCCGTCATGGTTTGGATCTTGATCAATTCATACATCCATAATAAATTTTTGTTTCTACTGGGGGCAAAATCCTAATTCCTTTTGCTAAGGTGATCTTTTGAAAACTTAAAAATCCAAAAACATTCAAAAAACTTACAAAAAACAAAAAACAAAAAACATCTAGGGTTTTGAATTAGATAACAAGCAACAAAGCAACAAATCAATCGAGGCATCTCATCAACAATTGAATCATTAAACTTAGAAAATGAAGAATCAACCCGCAAGCTATAAAGGATTATCAAAGATCATTCATCAAGATGATTATATCAGTTAATAACCATAAGAACATATGATTGACATACAAGATTCAGTGTTTATATCTTGATTTTTGCTAATCATGTACTCTATGCGACTCAAGGATATCCATGACTAGAGGAGCTATGATGGGGCATGATTATTTTCTTTGATTGCTGTCTGTGGTTTATCTCTTACTACGGTATGAACTTGTCTCAAGATATGATTGAAAAAAGATCAAGGAGGACGTTCCAAGTCATGCATGAAAGGAGATACTCCTTGTCTATTCTGCAAGCAATACTCAGGTCAACTTGATTCATTATATCAATTTGCTTGTATTAACTTGCTGTATCAAAATCCATGTAAGAAATACTCAGGTCATCTTGAATCTTTATGTCAAGTTTCTTGTATTTTCTTACAACATTTAAAAGCTCAATGATGAAATCAAGCACTATTACCCGACAGCATATGAAGAATGACAGTACAATTTTTAGTTAGATCATTTCATTAGCTCATTATTCATTTGCATTATAAGCATTCATGATCAACTGCATTATAAGCATATCATTTCATTAGCAGGTCAACGGTCATAAATAAAGATTGAGTATACTTGGACAAATAAAAACAATTTGCATTTAATCATTGTAGGTGTATTCATTTTTAATCATTATTCATTTTAGCTGCATTTTATCATTGTATTAATTGCATTCAATTAAGTGCATTTCATTAACCATGTAAAGTATCACCATCATTATCTACATTATCATTCCATTAAAGATAATTTAGTTGCATCTTTTTCAGTTAGATTCATAATCATTATAAGCATAACATATAAATAAAAAACAAATCAATCATTCATGTGTAAATCCATGTAAATCATTGAATTAATCACATTGAATTAAGTGCATTTCATTAACCATATAGTGTATCATTATTATTTGCATTATCATTCCATTTATCATTTAGTTGCATGCATAAAAATTCAAAAAACATTTCATTTGTATACACATCATTGTAAGCATTAAGCAATCATTTCATTTGCATCTTCATATAGATCATTTGCATCATTTAAGCTAAGTAATCATTTTCAATTCTATCCAAGATAAGTAAAATCAAAAAAATCAAAAACATTTATCATTTGCATCATGTGTAAGTTATTACCATCATATCATTATCCATCTAATCATCCATAAAATCAAAGCATATAAGCATATAGAACATCATCAAATAGAATAACATGCATAAATAAAAGTATCATCATATAGAATCCATGTCTGCATATGGATCATCATAAAACAATAAAAGTCCAAGTATATAATGATATCCACTAAGCAATACAAATGATCCAAATAAGGTCATAACTATCTTGTACCACTACCACCTGACTCTGTCCGTCTTTGTGGTTGTGGGTGAGAAGATCCTTCAGATGCCTATCTACCATGCTCACCACTCCTCTGAGGAGGTCCCATGACCCCACCACTGCTAGTATCCATCAACACGGTGGTTTGATAACTACTCGCTCTCTGGCTCTCTGCAACTACTTCCTCATATCATTGTCGCCAGTAGGAAGTATCCTTCCCAGCTCTAAATAATGCTCTAACAGTGTCTGCTAAGAGAGTACCTGATCCAACCTACTGAATATGATCTAAAAGACCCTGAGTATCCTGCTGTCTCCTAACAACTATGTCTCTCTCAGTCATAAGAGTCTGTATCTATGCTCGAAGCTGATTAATCTGTGCTCTCAGACTGTCAATAGTATCATGCTCTGGCACATCATGCTCTGGTATAACCACATCTGGCATATCCTGCACTGGTGCAACTTGCTCTGGTAAATCTTGCTATGGTGCATGAACCCCAATCCCCTCCCCACCAACCTATCCAACTACTAGAATCTTAGTCTGAGTAACTCTCTTAACATATCATCTAATTAAGGGAACATGATCCTTAGGATCCTCATCATCACCACCATGAGCTGCAATAACTATAGGATCTAGTTGAATCAGTCCAAAATCAATACCTCTCCCGCAACCCCCATCCAATCCAGTCACCCTACCCCTATCACTGGAAATCCTCTAGGTGATCTCATCCCTACCCTGCCAGTATCCCTCCCAATCCATCCAATATCTCTCCCACCCATAAGACATGGTCTCTCAATCCTACTAGCTGGTCCAAATGGTCCTCCGCAGACTCTCAATCACCGTCCTCTCCATCCAAGTCCACCACCACCACCAACACCTCCATCCCCACCATCATCTCCACCTCTCCTAGCCTCATGCATAGCTCTAAGCTCTCATCTACGTCTCCATGTCCTGCTAATAGGATCATCTAAATCATCATCGTCATCTCCTGAGCTAGGAGGAGGATTTACTGGATTCGTAATCTGAGGAAATGGATGAGCTAATAAATTTTGAGCATACTCTACAGTAACCCCAGGATCAAGAACATGCAATCTCATATCATAAGCCATTCTTAGAGTAGCAACAAACTCTGCATGAGCAATCTCAAATGACAAAGATGGTCCCCAATCTCGCCTATCTTTGTTTCGTCAAGCATAAATCATCACACCAATAGGCATAGGCTAAATGATACCAAACTGTCTCAAAATTTGACCAATCAACTATCGCTCAACAATGAAGCGTGTACGACCAATGAGATATCTACTCTGCATGATAAATGGTAATGTCTATGTATCATCCATCCATGGCTCACAATCAACATATGGTCTCCAAGTGATGCTATCCAAATAATCAAGAACCCAACACCAATACTCCATCTTACCCAGCTTGGGCTGAGTAAGAACACCTACATAAAAATAAACATATGGCTGCCTCTCTCCATGAACTCTATGATGGATAGGTCGAGTAACAGCAATGTGCTCCCAGCACTAGATCTACAATGACGTGTATCTTGTAGACAAACTAGCACTCTCATCTTACACAACCTGATGAAGATCATGATATAAATGTGCTAGCATACAAACACCCCAAGCATATCATGTACGATGCTGCATCATACTTAGTAGAACCTCACCCCATCCAATCGATAAATCTCGAGATCACCTATCAGGACATATAAATCCACCAATCAAACCAGCCAGAATAACAGAAAGAGTCTCATAGTACATCACCATGTCTACTCATCGGATCTCTTCTCTACTGATGTTCTCATCAGCAAAAATGACTCTGCAAGCCTCGGTCCCAATGCGATCCTGATAATCATACTGCACTAGCTCCCCAGTCACTGGGATATGCAGAATCCTATCCTATAGACATCCTCTAGGGTAACACTAATCTCACCCGTCGGTAGGTGGAAAGTGTTATGCTTACTATGCCATCTCTTGGCTAATGTAGTCAACAAACCTCTGTTATGCGTAATCTTTGGCATAAACAATAAATGATGTATACCATAGGCATCTATGTGTCTAATCTCAGCCTAGGATAACTCTGGAACTAAATGACGTATGACCGGTAATTTCTCTCAACACTAGAGAACATCACATTTCTCCTATCTTTTAAAGAGAAATCAATCAATCATCATTATCTATCTATCAATCAAATCAAACTGAATCAATCATCAATTATCAAATTTATCAAATAAAAATGAAGCAACTTAAGCTATCAAATCATTTTAAACCTATCAATCATGGTTTGCTATCAATCACTGAGTTTACTCAAAACTCTGCTAAGCTCTTGCATCAGAAACTAAATTGGTTTCTTAGAGCTACTCAATCAAGCTAATCAAAGCTATCTATCAATCAAGCTAAACAAAGCTACGCAATCATCAAATCTCTCAATCAAGCTAATCAAAGTTATCTATCAATCAAGCTAAACAAAGCTACTCAATCATCAAATCTATCAATCAAGCTAAACAAAGCTACTCAATCATCAAATTTATCAATCAAGCTAATTAAAGTTATCTATCAATCAAGCTAAACAAAGCTACTCAATCATCAAATCTATCAATCAAGCTAATCAAAGCCACCCAATCATCCAATTTATCACTCAAGCTAATCAGAGCTACTTTATCAATCAAGCTACTCAAAGCTACTCGAACGAGCAATCAAAGCTATCTATCAAACACACAATCACTCAATCAAGACTCTATTTCATCCACAATGCGTATTACACATGTTAAATCTAATCATCAAAAGTGATTTTAAACCTTCGCACTTATCAAAAATACCAACTTTGAACAAAATCGCTATCTTTTTGAGCATATGCACTAAATAATGATGCATATGCGCTATTGTAAGCAAAAGCACTATCTTTTTGAGCATATGTGCTAAAAAATGATGCATATGCACTATTGTAAGCAAAAGTGCTATCCTATCAAGCCTATGTGCTATTCTATGCAAAAGTGCTACCATTTCATGCATTTGTGCTAACAAATCAAACAAATGTGCTAAAACACACAAAAGCGCTAACAATCTATGCATTTGCGCTAACATACAAAGCAAAAGCACTAAATCAAGCATTTGCGCTAAATGAAATGGCATATGTGCTAAAGGAAATTGCAAGTGCACTAATCTAAAATCACAAAAATTCAAAAAATTTCAAAAATTCAAAAATGTGCCTAAAACATGAAAATTTGAATGAAAACTTGAAAACAAAGCTCGGGATAGGAAACATACCGGATAACCATACTTGGCTAGTCGCTGATATCGTCGCACATGCTCAAATTGATGGTTCTCCACAGGAATCACTATTTCGGCACCTCAGCAAGAAATATTCTCTCCAAATGCTGATAAGGATAACAATGAATTTAAATGAACCTTGGTTAATTTTATATTTACTATTTGAAGAGTAATTAATATCAACAATGGGGCAATTTAATTTGCTTTTTTTTAACAAATGAATTTAATTGACTAAATTTTTTATCAATTATCACAAGATTAATTGTTCAAACCCGAATTTTTGACAATTTCACGATCAATCTCCTAAGGGGGCACACAATCAAGATTTTATCTCTATCAGGCGCACTATCGAGACTTGATTTAATCTTTGAAACAATGTTGTCTCGACATCATTTCAAAGAGGGGAAAAATGTATACACCTAAAATTGGCTATGAGCAATTAAATAAATATTCTATATTTATTTAATAAATATTCTTCTATTAAATAGTTAATTCAAAAATATTAATTAATTTAATTCATTTCGTGTCTTTCTATTAATTAATATTTAATTAATTCATTCATTTATCCTATTCTTCTCCAATCAATTAAATATCTAATATTTAATTATCTTCTCCAAACAATTAAATATCCAATATTTAATAGTTATTCTCCTATCCTATAGTTTCAAATATTAAATAATTCCTAAATTATTTAAATTCCTTATCCAACTCACCCTCCATCTCCACTTCATCTTCCCTTTGCCAACTCATCAAACATATGGCTAAGGAAATTAATATTTCTTGAATATTAATTCATGATTTATCTTCAACTACCAAATTTAATGAAAATTGTGTACGTACACATATTTCATAACCATTTCCTAAATTCTCTCCAACACCCCTACATCTTGGGCAGGACTTGAATCCACTTGTCCTATCATGCCTAAATTTCTTCCAACCATCCCTAGATTCCCTCAGTCAACAACCTAGTCAAGGTGAGATGAGTGACACTTGTCTTCTCCTTCCCCCTTTCTCTCAACCTTCACCTTTGCTCAGAGCCATTCAAAATTGTAGATTTGATCAAGACCATTGATCTAAGCCACATCATCTAATCCTCTCAAAGTCTATAAAATCAAGAGTCTTCAAAAATAGTTTTCAATCAATCATATGCATCTGTGAGTTTTTGAAGCAATTAACAAATAGAAAATATCATTTTAGCAATATAATCATATAGCATAACCATTTTAGCATAATCATGTAGCTTTCCATATCATACTATCAGTTAACTACAAGTTATCAGTCCATTCTTCATATGCCATCTTGGAAGCCAACAGTGCATTGTCTGAGAGCACACCATCTGCAACCAGGAACAGTGGAGTTAGGACATAATGAGACATAAGCCATGAAGGTAAAATAGTGTTTTATTTTAATATTTATTTCATGCAGTTTCATTGGTTGAATTTGGTTTTCTTGTAGCATTTCCATTTGTATTTTGTGAAACTAACTTATTATAGGTAACATTCCGAGGATGAAATTCAAGCTCACACAGTTATAGTTCCTAAAAAGGGGGTAAATAGCGAGTTTGTGTGGATTACAGGGAACTCAAATCAATAACTTAAAAAGATCATTTTCCATTACCCTTTGTAGATCAAGTGTTAGATTCCCTAGCAAGAAAACAATATTTTTCATTCTTGGATGGATTCAATGGTTACAATCAAATTAGAATTGCCCCAGAAGATCGGGAAAATACCACATTCACTTACCCTTGGGGGACACATGCTTACTCTATTTTTCTATTTGGGTTATGCAATGCTCCAACTACTTTCCAAAAAGATGTCATCAGCATATTCTCAAACATTTCAAATGACTGCATGGAAATATACATGGATTGTTTTACTACTTATGGTTCAAAATTTGAAGAGGCATTGGATAATTTGAAGAAAGTACTACAAAGGTTTGAAGACTATAGTTTGTCCCTGAATAGTGAGAAATGTTTCATGATAATGCAAGAAGGATAGTCCTAGGACATCATATTTCTAAGGCTGGTATTCAGGTTGATGCCACTAAGATAGAGGTCATTCTTAATCTTCTTGTTCTAACCAAGAAAAAAGATGTTCAAAGTTTTCTTGGACATTTTGGGTATTATAGAAGGTTTATCAAGGACTTAAGTAAGATAACAGGGCCTTTGTATTATCTCTTGTCTAAAGATGTTGAATTTGATTGGACCCCAGCATGTGATGAATCTTTCTTGAAGCTTTAAAAAACAGTGACTTAGGCGCTAGTCCTCAAGGGCCCAAATTGGTCATTTCCCTTCCACATTCACATAGATGCATCCAACTATGCTATAGGTGTAGTTCTGGACATAAAGAAGGTAATTTAGAAAATGCAATTTATTTCATTAGCAAGAATTTATAGGGATCAGAATTCAACTACATTGTTATAGAAAAGGAGATGTTGGCAGTGATATATGCACTTAATAAGTTCAGGCATTATATAACAAGATATTATATTTTTGGTCATACAAATCATACAACAATATGATATCTTATGAACAAGTCTTCCATTACAGGAAGATTGGCCAGATGGTTGCTGCTAATGCAAGAGTTTGATATCATAGTTGTTGATAAACTAGGAAAAGCCAATGTAGTAGCAGATTATATCTTTCTAGGATTCAACTATAGGACATTCCTACAACAATAGATGACTCCTTCCTAGATGAAAACATGTTCTTGATAAATGTACAGACTCCTTGGTATGTTGATATAGCAAATTATTTGGCTGCTAACAAGATTCCTTCTCACCTGTCTCTAAAAGAGAGAAGACTCTTGGTTGAGAAAAGTTTCAATTTCTCTTGGATTGCAAACTGTCTATTTTATACAGGGCAAGATCAAATCCTAAGAAGGTGTGTTAGAGAGGATGAAACCTATGATATTATTCATGTTTTCCATGATGAGCCATGTGGAGGGTATTTTGGTGCCAAGAGGACAACAACCAAAATTATTAATGCAGGATATTATTAGCCAACCTTACATAAAGATGTAGCCAAATGCATTAGAAAATGTGAGGTGTTAGAGGATGGGGAGGCCTACCAAATTTGATAAGATGCCATTGTATCCACAAGTAGTGGTTACACCATTTGATAAATGGGGATTAGACTTTGTAGGACCAATTAACCCTCCTTCCAATGGAAAATATTATATCCTAGTATGCACTAATTATGTCACAAAATGGGTGGAAGAAAAAGCAATGAAGCATGATAGAGATAACAAGGTAGTTGAATTCCTCTATGAATAAGTCTTTGCAATATATGGAGTGCCTAGAGAAATTGTTACAGATGAAGGGCCACAATGTACCTCCACCTTAATCACAACTTTGGTCAATGAGTATAATATTAGGCATAGGAAGTATACCCCATACCATCCTCAAGAAAATAGTCAGGTAGAGGTCACCAATAGGGAGCTGGAGGCTATTATAACAAAGACAATAGCTAATGGCAGAGCGGCAAGGGCAGCAACAAGTGAGAAATTCAAAATTCAAACCTAGGAATGGTGGATTTTTTGGGGATGGCAGTTTTTCTACGGTTGGAGCTGGCAATTAGATTGGTTTCCAGGCATCATAGGGCACTAAAGGGGACAAGGAGACAGTCAAATCAGTGGAAGAAAAAAATTCCGAAAATGGGGACCCCCATGATAGAGGTAAGGAAAAAAAATGGTCATCGCTTTTTGGAGTAAGGCCATTGGTGAAATCTGGGCTCCCAAAAGTTAAAAATATTTCTGATCCCATGACTGGGGTTATTACTATCTCTGTTCCAGATAAGCTAGTTGATATCACTATGTCTGGATTAACTATGACCTTAGTTGGAAGGTTTGCTTGTTTAAGGCCTAACATTGATGTTCTTAGGAGTTTTATAAGGAGGAAATGGGTTCTTAAAGGGCAAGTGGAAGTGGTGGCTTTGCCTAGGGGTTTGTTTTCCTTTGCCTTTAATTCCAAAGAAGACGTGAATAAAGCTCTACGTGAAGGGCCATGGATGTTTGGAAAGTCATCCTTGGCTTTATAGAAATGGGCACTAAACCTTTCTCTTGATGAGTCTTTTTGTGTCGGCGCCTGTGTGGACGTGACTCCTTGGCCTCCCACTGGAGTTCTAGAATAAGGAGGTCTTTAAAGGGATAGCGAGTTCATTTGGAGAACTTCTCTCGATTGATCCAATGACTGCTGCAAAATCAAGGTTAGTTTTTGCCCATTTTTGTGTCAATGTTAATCAAATGACCGATATGCCTCAATCTATTGAGATTATATCTCTTCCATTTGCTTGTTTTCATTGTAAAAAGTTGGGTCATTGGGTGAAATCTTGCCCGCTCAAGAAGAGTAAGAGTGGTAAGAGTGATAGCAGTTTGAAGTAGAACTGGCAAACGCAGGGGAAGATAGAAGACCTACTGCAGGGTGTGTTCCTGAAAAGGAAGTGATTGAGTTGGAAAATGAGGAAAAGAAGGATAAGAATAGTAATAATGAAAAATCTGTTTGTGCCTATTCTAACAATCAAACAGAAAGCATCAAAGAGGTAGAGAAAAGGATAGATGTATGTGCTCAAAAATCTAAATCAGAGAACCAGAAGGAAAGGCCCAATCTTTAGGAAAGAGGATAAGAATTCCAATGATGATGCTTCTGCCTCATCCAATACTAAAGAAAATGGGGGAGACTTCAATGAAGCTCAGGACTATAACATTTTGGATTTTAAGCCTTTTTTGATATTGACCAATGGAAGCCCTAAGCTGATCCAATGAAATTCTCCACCTAATAGTTTGGAAACGGTGGTTTTGGAGGGAAATCTTAGGATTCTCAATTCTAAAGAAGGTAAACCAAATAATGGAGGACCCAATGGAGGTATTTCAACTAGAAGCAAGAATAAGAAAGTGGCAAATGTTGGAAGTCACAACAAAAAATAGGGGAGACCCTCTTTTAAAAATTAAAGGGAACAAGGAAGTTGGAAGAATCGTGCTGATGGAACACAGAGCTCCATTGAGTTAGCCCTATCTCTGGTTAAAGTATGAAGATAATTTCATGGAATATAAGAGGGCTAAATGCCCCACATAAGCAGGATGTGTTATGAAATATTATAAGAGATCATAAATCGTATGTTGTCCTTGTTTAGGAAACTAAGATGAGTAAGGATAAGGTGGAAAGGATTAGAATATTAAAAAATAATGGAGTTATTGGAACAAGTTCAGAGGGTGCTTCAAGAGGAACAGTGATTTTTTGGAACCAAAATACTATTATAGGGAAGGAAGTCATTGCAAAAGTTAATAGGACCTTAGTTCTTCTTGAGCATATTAAGGATAACTTTGCTTGGGTTATCTCTAATGTCTACGTGCCTAATTCTAAATATGGAAGATCTAAATATTGGAGGAGCCTTGTTGAAGAAAGACTAAATTTTGCTGATAAAAGTTGGATAATAATGGGTGACTTCAATACACCTCTTAAAGAGGATGAAAATATGGGAGGCCTTCCTTTGTAGCTAGAGGGAAGACAAGATCTTATGGATTTTATTAATGATCAAGCTCTTATGGATGTGGATCTCCAAGGGATTAATTATACTTGGACCAATTGTAGAACTGGGTTTGATCTTATTCAAGTAAGGTTGGATAGAGCCATTATTTCTCTTGATTGGATTTCTAAGTATAGTTTCTCTTTGGCATCAATTATTAAGATTGGTTCTGATCATTACCCTATTTCTTTTACTACTAATTCTTTTTCTACTAAGAGAAACTTCCCTTTAAGATTTGAAAAAGCATGGTTATCCCACCCGTCTCTAGAAATCTGTGTGGCTGATTGGTGGAATTCCGTGGTTGAGGGAATGACTTTATTCAGAGTAGCTAAAAAACTTAACATAATAAAGGCCAAAATCAAAATCTAGAACAAAGAGATATTTGGTGATATCTTCAAGAGAAAAGCCCAAATTAAGACTGAAATTAAGGAAGTACAAGATGAAATTCAAGAGGAAGGGCTTTCAGAGGACTTGAGATCTGTTGAAAATGGGTTGTTGTCTAAATATCACACAATTATCTCTAATGAAGATACTTTTTGGAGACAAAGATCAAGAGCCTTGTATTTGAAGGAAGGTGATAAAAACACCCAGTTCTTCCACTTGAAAACTCTAAAGCATAGGGCAGTTAACAGGATTTCTAGGCTATCTAGTATTAGGGGGATTTTGTCGGATGAAAATGATATAAGAGAGGAAGCTTTGGATTTTTTAGCAATCTTTTGGGAGGGGTGGAAAATATGGATTACAGAAATCAAGACCTTCTTGTGCAGGCTATCCCTCCCATTTTAAATGAGGAAGACAACAAAAATCTCTCTAGGATTCCTTCTAATAAGGAAATAAAAAAGATAGTGTTTTCTTTTCAAGGAGATAAATCTCCTTGGCCGAATGGTTTTCCAATGTTTTTTTTCCAAATCTTCTGGCATGTAGTGGAAACTAATATTTGTAATGGAGTTAAAGAGTTCTTTGGTTCTAGGAGGCTTTTAAAATAATTGAATGCGACCTTCATCGTTCTTATTCTAAATGTTTCTGGAGCAGACTCTCTTAATAAGTTCTTACCTATTAGTCTTTGTAATTATGTCTAAAAAATTATGTCTAAGGTTCTTACTTCTAGAATGCTGGAGATTCTTCCCAAGATTATTTCACCTCAACAAAATGGTTTTATCCCAGGTAGACAGATTTTGGATTCTATTATTTTTGTTCATGAAAATATTCACTCTTTGACTGCTGCTGAAAAACAAGATTTTTTCTTAAGCTGGATATGTCTAAGGCCTATGATAAAGTGAATTGGCAATTCCTTTTCATAATTATGAATGCTTTTGGGTTTGGGGAAAAAGTGATTCAGCTTTGTTCTCAATTGATGGAAACTTCCTCCTTTGCTGTTATTGTTAATGGATCCCCTTCCAATTTCTTCAAAAGCTCTAGAGGTCTAAGACAGGGAGATCCCATCTCCCCTATCTTGTTTACTATTTTAGCTGAAAGTTTGGGTAGATATATTATAAAAAATGTGGAAGATGGAAAACTCAAAGGACTGAAACCTTCATCTTCCAACTTAACCTGTTCTCATGAACAATTTGTTGATGATTTGATTACAATGGGGGAAGCTACTATTAGGGAAGAAAGAAATATGAAGAATGTTATGGATACATATGAAACTGCTTCTGGTCAAAAAATTAATTGGAATAAGAGCTCTTTGTTCTTCATCAATACTCCTGCTGAAAGACAAATAAGGATTGAGAGAATCCTTGGATGTAAAATTGTTGAGTTTCCTTCAACCTACTTGGGGCTGCCTCTTTGTATTAAGCCTTCGGAGAATTTCTGGATGAAATTGGTTGATAGATTCAACTCTAAATTGGTTGGTTGGAATGGGGCTATCCTTAGTCAAGCGGGCAAGGTAATGCTGCTTAAAGCTACTCTTCAAAATTTGCTTATTTATGCCCTTAGTTTGTTTAAAATCCCTAGAAAGTTTGCGAAGGCAATTGAGAGAATTCAAAAAAAGTTTCTTTGGTTGGGAGTGGAAGACAAAAATAGAATTCCCCTTATTTCTTGGAATAAAATTTGTACTCCTAAGGCTTCTGGGGGTTTGGGTTTAAGGAATATTATGTCCATGAATAATGCCTTGTTAGCTAAACAAATATAGAGAATGAAAGGGGAGGAAAGAGAATGGAATTTAATCTAGAAAAAGAAATATCTTTATATGCAACCTTTAGAAGAAGAATTTATGGATAACTCTTTTTTGGTCGAAGGCTCTGCAATTTGGAATGCAGTTCAAATGGCTAAAAGTTGGGCTACTGCTAGAAAAAGGTGAAAATTGGGGAATAGAGGAATTATCAAATTCTGGGAAGATAGTTGGCTCTTGGACAAATCTCTTGAGGATATTCCTATGCTTAAGGAATGGAAAGAGTGGTTCAAAAATAGGTATGGTGGTTCTGTTAAATACTATTGGAGAAATGGAAAGTGGATTGAGTTCAGCCAGCAATGTCCAGGATTAAAGTTTCTTGAGATTCTGCTATCTTATAAAATTTTTAGGGACAATGAGGAGGATAGTTTGATTTGGAGGGATACTTCGGATAAAAATTACTCTTTGTCTTCGGTGGTGGCTATCCACAACAAATTGCTAGAAGAAACTCCTATGCGGGCTAAAGTGTGGATAACAAAATTAATGCCTAAAGTTAATATCTTCTTTTGGATTTTTATCCAAAATAAGGTGCTGACTCTTGATAATCTCCAAAAGAGTGGATTTGTTTTTCCTAATAGGTGTTCTCTTTGTTGCAGGGAAGAGGAGTCTGCTTATCACATCCTCTACTAGTGCACTTTCAGCCAGGAAATTTGGAAAATTATTTTTTATAGGTGGAAGCTAAGTTGGGTTTTACCGAACTCTCTAGGGGAGCTATGTCAACAATGGTACTATCCTAATTCCAATTCTAAGAATGCTGAGCTATGGAAACTTACTCTCCCTAATGTCATATGGAATATCTGGAAGGAGTGCAATAATAGGATTTTTAGGTATAAAAATGTTATCCCTAAGGTTGTGGTGGATAAGATCTATAGAGGAATATTTGAATGTTTAAATGGAACCGATCATGGACTAGCTGCTAAAGAGGACTTTAATGAAAGGTGGAACCTTTCTAATATCAAATCTTGTAAGGATAAGGGTAGGGAAGGTATTGTATGGTGCTTTCCATTCAGGGATGGATTAAGGCCAACTTTGATGGGGCGTCTAAGAGGAATCTGGGTAAAGTTGGTTATGGGGGCATTGTCAGGAATTTTGTCGGAAGTTGCCTGGTGGCAGTTGCTGGGCCTATGGGTAATCAAACAAGTCATTATGCTAAAGCATCTACAACTTTGAATACTTTGGTTATTGGTAAAAATCTAAATCATGATAGCTTATGGCTGGAGGGAGACTCTCTAAATATTATCAAGTGCTTGAAGGGAGAAATTGAGCCATCTTGGTCTATTGAAAATATAATTTTTAAAGATAAAGAAATTATAGCTAGCTTTAAAAGTATTATAATTACACATGCCTTTAGAGAAAAAAATTTGGTTGTGGATGGTTTGGCAAACCTAGGTGTTATTTCTGAGGCTCAAAGTATTTGGTACAAGGAAGGTAATATTAATTTTGATATTAAAAATCTTCTAAGAAAGGACAAATTCATGGGGAAAGATGAATCGCACAATCATTCATGATAGTTGTAATGAGTAATTTTTACATTTATGGAAAGGTAATGATGTCATGGAAAATTTTTAATCAAAGATATTAATCTTTCGCACACTTTGTGGGTTAACATTTTTAAAATTTCGAGAGACGAGTGGAAGGAAGCTCCGAATTTGCAGAAGAACATAGTTGGTATTGCAAATTTGAAAATGGGAGGGGATCTAAGGAGAGAAGAACCAGATAACATGTCCAGATGGAAGGAAATGCCAAAGGTTTGGACTAAGCTGGAAAAAGGGTTTATGACGAATTTCATGGAGAAGTTGGTCGATTATAACAAAGGTAGGGTTAATCTTGCAGTCACCAAAATCACTAAAAACTAGAGCAACAGTTCTTTCAAAATTCATGGGGTGAGGTTTAAGTTGGATGCGAAACTCATAGCGACAGTAACATGTATGCCCCACCCAAGTCTTAATTTTTTCAGAGACTTGAAAGTTTCTAATAATGCGGTTAAGATTTTTCCACGTAAGGAGAAGGAAAGGGCAAAACTTGGTAAAGCTACGGGAGGGTATTATGATGCTTCCAACATAACGAAAATTTGGGGCTGTGTGTTGAATGCTATCATGGAATATATTACTGTGGAGGGCTAGTTTACCAAGGTCCACACATACCATTTCATGTTGTTAAATCATTTCAGGCACGAGAAAAGGATTTCCTTTCCTTACTACCTCTTTAGGTCACTGTTGAGATCTCTTAGTAAGCACAGTAAGAATCCTTCGACTCCGGTGCTTCATTGTGGCCTCATTTTTCTATTTATGAGCACTTAAAAATTCTTGCTATCCAAGAAAATAAGAGATTGTTTGTGTCTTCAGGAAAGGGTAAGAGAAAGATGGAGGAAGGCAGGCCAAGCAAGGAAGAGTCGATTCAGAACAAAAAGAGCAAAAGTGCTACTGGGTTGAAAATTCAAGAGGACAAGGATACTCAAATGGAGATGGAGAATGTTTCAAAGGATATTGGAAAAGACAACAGTGAGATGGAAACAGAGGAGTCTGGAGGGGAGGAAAGTTGGAAAGAAGAGGATGTGGGGGAAGAGGAAGGAGAAGCTGGGGATGTTTCCAACCAAGATAGTCCTACCTGCAGTGTTAGTTTAGTCAATGTCGATAGCCAACCAAGGGAGAAGGAGGATGATAAAATTAATGAGGAAAAAGATATGGATTTTGAGCAAGAGAAGAATGAGCTCGAGCAAGAGAAGGACAAGGAGAACCCGAGCAAGGATAAGGAGTTTGCTAGAGAAGGGTTAATTCTGGATAATCTCAAAAATCTCTCTGATATTAGAATGGGCTTTGACAAGTGGACTTATGAAGGTATCAAGAACCTTGAAAAAAGTGGGAAGCACTGGGAAGAGGAGAGGAAGAAAGATGAAAGGGATTGGAAGCAAAGGATGAAGGATTTGGAGGAAAAAGCTAAGAAGATGGAAGCTTAGATTGAGAAGCTGGAGGAAGGAAAAATGCAATAAAAAACCTATTGGTTATGATCCCGAATATCTTGACTGCTGTTACAAAGAACTTAGAGGGAATCTCTAAGGTCATTGAGGGTCCAACACTCCTAAGCCAGTTGTGGACCTTGATATGGATGAAGATGCCATTGAGATTGGGACTGCAGAAAGTGCTCCTGGTGGAGCTGCAAAGAGAATGAGGGCGAGCATGAAGAAAGTTGTTGTGGCTTCTCCAAAGGAAATCCCTAAACTTAGGGATAATATTAAAGAATTGTATGGGATTAGTAGAAATTTGGCTAATGCCCTGAAAAACATCTAGTTGCTCCTTTTCTGGATTTTGTGTGTTTTTGCTGGTTCTATGGGGTTTTTTACTGGATTTTGAACATTTCTCTATTGGCTTTTTAGTTGTTTGTTCCTTCTTGTTTCTTAATGCTTTTATATCTTAAGGATCTTTTGTAAAGGGTTTCAAGGCCCCTTCAAAACTTGCTTTTACCTTAATAAAAAACAAAGACAATAGCTCTACATAGGGAAGATTGGTCAAGCAGAAGCTATTTGGGCATACAAAACTACATGGAAAAGAACTACTAGTTTTACTCCTTTTGAAATGGTATATGGGAAACTAGTAATGATTCCCATTGAGTTTGAGTATAGAACTCTTAGTACAAATCTGCAACTGAATATGAATATGTATGAGGCATAAAGAGATCGAATCATGCAACTGAATGCTCTGGATGAAGTGATGAAAATGACTCTCCACACACATAAGTTGTTCAAAATTAGTGTACTAGGTGGCATGACAAGTAAATTAAAGAAAGAAAATTCAAATCTAGGGACTAGGCATTTTTATATGACTCTAGGTATAAAGATTCATTGGGCAAGTTGTAGACTCATTGGATGGGTCCATGTGAAGTTGTTGAAGTTTTCCAGATTGGAGCAGTACAATTGGAAACTATAGATCCTGTTAAGTTTAAACTTCTAGTCAATGGTCATAGATTGCGCCTGTATCAGAAACATGTCACCAAAGAGGAATTACTACAATAGTTTGACATGCAGCCACATGCCGCAATTCTCACAACTCATATAGGGGGACTCACTGTCCCACAATCCTGAACCACTCTTTGCATGCAGCCATAATAAATATTTCCATATCTTGTGGGAATACCTTTCTCCACAATAAATCATTCATCTTCATGTCATCTCATATCCTTTCTATGTCATTTCATTCCATTCCACCTCACTGTATTATATTCCATAGATTGAGTGACCATTCAGTTACTACATTAATTCACACATTTCTAGGTACATATATTATCCAATTTTCTTAAACATGCATTTATTTATTCATTATGAAGATTATCATGTGTGATTTGTATAATAAATTTTACCAAATAAAGGTCCTTTTCCACATGTGTGGACACATGTGTCACCTTAGGTTGGGGATGTGTTATTAGTGAATTTGCAAGTTTTAATTATTGCACATCTTATCCATGTCATTCAAGCTTGTCACTTAGAGTTTGTGTTGTGAATTTTAAACTTTTTGAAATCATTTTAAAGAGAATTTAGGATTGACATGACGTCTCCCAGCAGTTTACACCTGAAATATTTTTCAAGCATACATTCCTATCACCATTCTTATTGCATGGTACTGTGAAATATCCTGTAATAAATATAGGAAGTGCACAGTTCTATGTTGAAGTCTTGTAGTCCTCCAACATTTTGTGTTTTCAACATGGTGGTAGGAATATATTTGCTTAGGTAGCCATGGGGGGTGCACCTATCTGCCATGAACCTATTATTCATGATGCTTTGTTGAATGATCAATTGTGTGAACCTTGTTTCTGGAATTGTGAGTGGATAGATAATTTCTAAAAATTAACTATTTTAATGAAGAAATTATGCAAGAATTCACACAGACATTCAACAATGGTGAAACTATAGTTAAGGGGCTACGAGTTGTGGCCACAAAAGAGAGAATATCAGAAGTTACAGGGTTGCCAAGAGATGGGGAATTATTTCTTGAAACTAAAGATGCTCGAATTGCACACACATAATTTACTCATTTAGAAGATGGACCTCTTATTTTGGACAAGCAAGGGGTGAGGAGAACATCTCTTCTAGAGGCATGGTAGCTAGAAACATTGCATTTGATGAAGTATCTAACATGTGAGGGAAGATATTCTAATTTGTACTCCATTTATTTCAAGTCATTAAGTCATTTACAACATGGGCAGAGAATGAATGTGTCAAATATTTTGTATAACCTTCTCTCTATCAGTGCTAAAGACACACAAAGATGTAGCTCACAGTCTACAAGTTATCATGAATTGATTAAACTATTGGTAGAACGTTCTCTAAGGGACATTTATCAAATGACATAGGGAGAATTTGAAGGCATTAGAATATTTGGGGAAAATGATGTCCCTATTTTAGGAGAAATTACAACTCAATAAGGGGTCGCCGAAGGAGCCTCATCATCTAGGGCTTCCACAAATGTAGACCCTCCTGCTACCAAAGATATTCCACTGGGCATAGGTGAAACCTCAACTAAACCAAGCGTCAAGCCCTCATAAACCCTAATTCATACTAGGGATGTTTCCCATAAAAACAAGGGCAAAGTGAAGCAAACTGTAGTGGAAGGATTTGATGATCAACTAAATGTTGCACAAGCTGCCCTTGCAACCAAGAAAAGGAAATTAGAGAAAGATGATTCTTTTGCAGTTGACCCTCCTTCAGGGGCTATCCCACATTAATGGTTCCCACTTTCGCCAACGAAGGAAAAATGAGATGAAAGGAAAAAAATTTCGGAGGGGGTTTGAGCAAAGAGGGGGTGTTCGAATGAACTACCCTTTGGGGTTCGAGTGAACCCCCCACTTTGCTCGAACTCCCTTTTCGAGTGAAGCACCTTTAATGCTTGTTTATGTCATTTTTTAATTATATTGGGGGGGGGGGGGGGGTGTTCACTCGAACCCCCCTTTGTCCAAATCTTCCTAAAAAGGGGGGGGGGTTCACTCGAACCCCTTTTTTTACACTTCTCTGAAGCTTTCTACATTTTTTTGTAGACTTTTGGCCTTCAAACCTCTGGTTGAAGGCTCAAATGGAATGATATTGAAAACACAAAATGTAGTATGGTAGTCCATGAAGCAAGCTTTCCAATGACTATAATTTTATTACATCTCGAGTTTATTATGAACTTGTTTTTTTAATTTTACCAAACATAGGTTTTTCACCAAACATGAACTTCTTTGTTCAATGCATTGAGAAAAATAGGAAACTAATTCACAAAAATTCTGAAAAATATCTTTTCCCTAGGTATTGATGTCTTCTATCTAACAAAATAAAATTAAATTGAATTTTGATATATATAACAAGTTATGTGTTCAAACTCAAACCCATGTTTGAATTATGACTATTTAGACTTCAAAACTTAATAAAATGAAAAATATTCAATATATCACTATCAAACCAATTGCAAGCCCTGAATATTGATGTTACAAACCAAAATTTGAAATAATTGAGTTTTTATCATTTATTGAAAAAAAGTTATGCGTTTTAGGAGGCACATCACTCTAAAAAAATGTAGTTTGCTATAAAAAACTACTTTTTGAGGGAGATGGAAATATTAAAAAAATCCTTCAAAAAAATTTGAAAAAAAAAATATATAGAATCCAGAGACAAAATTCTACAAATCACTAATTTACATTATCTTCAAATTCTTAATAGTTTAAAAGTTATAGTTCTCGGAAGTTGAAGATTATTTTAAGAATGTTCATTTTGTTGGCATTATAACAGACAAGAAGAAGGTTGGCATTCCAATTACAATGAGAGATTGTTGGCATTTCAATAAGGATATTGAGAAGGTTGTTGATGACTATGGATATAATTGATTAAGGATGATTACTGTCTTAATATTATTATTTTGTCATTGATGTCAAGAAATTGATTTTCTAATTCAGTATGATGTTGCCATATCTTAAGAAGTATGATTTGATGAGTATAAAGATGTCGGTAAAAGACACAGAAAGAATATGATGAATAAGGGGATAAGTTATTCAATGGGCAACTATTACCGAGTTAGACAATTATGAGATCATGATGTTTAGATTGTTTTGATATCCAACATATGCTACTATTTGAAAGGTTAATACTATACTATGTTACCGAGCAAAGAACCTAGTCGGTAAACCCTAAGGTTATCGCTATCGGTTAATGAATGCAGAATGTCTACCAAGTGAAGTTTAGTATTTACCGAGTTACAACCGAGCTATAACAAAATGCATTAAATGTTTACATGTGATATTTAATGAAGGAAGTTGAGGAGTTAGAGTGGATTAAATGATTGGTAAGCCATGTATGAATATTGTTAAAGAATCTATGGTAAAGAAAGATCTGCAAGAAGATCTATAGCTCAGATTGAACCGCAATACCCTAACACAAGTTCCAAGGTGAAAATGCAAGTTCCAAGGTGGGGTAAAACATTTTCAGATCGAAGGATACATTGAACCTGGACAAGATTGAAGATCTGATGGCTATGATTGATCGTGGGAAATGTGATCAAGGAGATTAAGCAGTTGGAAGATTGTTTATAAATAGGAAACTATTGATAAACAATGTATGCGGGCAAGTGTATGCACAGGGATGCTACATAGTGATTACCGAGCACAGAAGCTTGAAGACTTGTTTTGATAACAAAGTATATAGCCTAGCAGAGGGACAAGATAAGTCCTATGAATTGATTATATTGAGCAAATGAGAATCTGCTTCAACATTTTAGATGTGAAGTTGCAAACATATTTTTATTACTGTTATTTTGAGAAGTAGTAGAAAATCTCTTAACCGAGTGGACTTAACAGTCTTATTTGTAAAATCCTCTAGCAAGGTGACATTCTATTGAGTGTTTGAAATCCTTTAACAAGGTCACTTCTAACAAAGTGAAGATCCTAACAGATCTGAGGGAAATCCCTTAATCGGGTCACATTTAGCAATGTGTTTGTAATCTTTAATAGGATTTGCTTTTAACTGAGCATACTCTAGAAGAGTATATTTCTTAGTGGGTCCAAAATCCCACAGTGGTTTTTCCCTATTTGGGTTTCCATGTTAAATCTGTTGTTATGAGGTTTATATTGTTCATATGCTTTTGAGTTTGCATGTTTGACAGTTTTGGTTATATGACTGATATATATGTTACTGAGGTTGAATCTAATGTTTTTATGGATGATTAAGTTTGTATGATTCACCTCCCCCTCTCATCTTATTGGCTATTGGATTTGTACTTACATTAAGTATCAGAACTATCAATTGGTATCAGAGCTTTGGACTCCGAAAGAAAAGTTTAAAGGCACTTGAGTTAAAGATCCAAAAGATGTATAAGAGGGATGCACCGAAGCTGAAAAAGTCATGTTTCTCTACATGGCAGAAAAGGATGAAGCTACATCTATCAGGAGTTGGAGAATATGCTGTCTATTATCTGGAGAATGATTTCATCACACCGAGCACCTATCCATTGACAATGGAAGAGATAAAGGCAAAACAAGAACATATTCAAGCAATGATTGAAATAACATTTGCATTGACTGACTCAGAGTTTAATGATCTAGAAGGATGTACTAATGCAAAGGCAATGTGGACCAAACTCATATCCGTGTATGGTGGAGATGAACATGTTCAAAGAGAAAAAGTGGATAGTCTAAGAGGACAACTTGAATCTATGAGGATGAATGAAGGTGAGAACATAACCTAGTATAGTACAAGACTAAAGGAGATTGTAAATCAAATCAAAGGAGCAGGAGGAACTATTGAAGAAAAGGATGTAACAAGTAAGTTGTTAAGAACCCTTCTACCAGCCTATGCAATCCGAGTCTCTGCAATCAATGAATTGAGGTCTATACCTAATATGCTAGTTTCTTTAGATGCTACTATTGGTAAGCTACATGCATTTGAGTTAAGTAACTTTGATAACAGTGGGTCATCGGTAAATAAAGTTGAATCTGCATTCAGTTCTTTTCATATTGATGAAATTGATAATTACAATGATAGAAAGTATAAGTACTCTGAAGGGAATCACAGTGGTGCAAGTGAAAGATTTTGTAAAAACATGGACGAGGTACACAAACTATATGAGGAAATTAGAAAGCAAGAATAGTTTGAAGCACTATTAGCCAGAAGGCTACCGAGAGGAAAAGGTAAGTATAAAGGAAAGCTACCTTTAAAATGTTTCAATTGTGATAAGATAGGACATATGGCTTCTAACTGTCCTGACAAAGAATCTAGTGAAAAGAGAGATTACCGAGATGACAGACAGAAAGATAATCATCACAGAGGACACTGAGACTTCAGGAGAAGAGATAAAAAGACATGCCTAATAGATGATGAGGAATCTAATGATGATAAATTAGATGAAACTGACACAGAGGAAGTTGTTTATGTGGCTATCAAAGATGGATCATATGAAGAAAGGTATGAAGAAAAAGCTTTAATTTCTCATATAAATACTAATGATTCTTGGATCATAGATAGTGGTTGCTCACATCACATGATAGGTGATAAACACAAGTTTATTAAATTAGATGATTATGATGGAGGCTATGTAAGATTTGGTAATGATGCACCATGTCCGGTAAGAGGTAAAGGATCCATAACACTTCTTGACAATGCTAAACGTAATGATGTTTATTGGGTTGAAGGTTTGAAATACAATTTGTTGATTGTAGCACAACTAAACAACACAGGTTACCAAATGGAGTTTGAAAAAGGAATTGTCAAAGTTCATGAGAAGAATGGAAAGTTAGCTGCTACCGGGACACAAACAAGAGGTAATACATTTCATCTTGACTCAACTTGGAATAAATGTCTATATGCAAGGATAGATGATACCTGGTTATGGCATAAAAGGTTTTGTCATGTTAATTTTGATAATTTGATCAAAATAAGCAAGAAGCTTTGAGTAAGAGGTCTACTGAGTCTTGAAAAACCTAAGAATGCTATGTGCTGAGGATGCCAGATGGGTAAGATGACAAGATCAAGCTTTACAAGTAAGTCCTACACTTCTAAGGTAATTTTAGATCTTGTGCATAGTGATCTTTGTGGTCCTATGAAAGTTCAGAGTTATTATGGTAATAAATATTTCATATTATTTGTGGATGATTACTCAAGGATGATGTTAGTAATGTTTTTAAAAGAAAAATTAGAAGCTTTTCAAATGTTCAAATGGTACAAGGCTAGAGTTGAAAATGAAACAGGAAGACAACTGAAATGTCTCAGATCAAATAGAGGAGGAGAGTTTACTTCTGATGAGTTCAACTTATTTTGCAATGATCATGGTATAAAAAGACAAGTCTCTGCATCGAGAACTCCACAACAGAATGAGATAGCTGAGAGAAGGAACAGATCTATTGTGGATTGTGCCAGAACCTTGATGATTGAAAAGAAAGTTCCACAAACATTTTGGAGAGAAGTAATAAGCACAACAATTTACACCCTGAACTGAGTACAACTGAAGAAAGGAACTTTGAAGACACTTTATGAAATCTGGTATGACAAGAAACCTAATGTAAGTTATTTTAAAATCTTTGGGAGTAGATGCTATGTTCATAAAGATGATAGAAATGGCAAGTTTGATCAGAAAAGTGAAGAAGGAATGTTTCTAGGTTATTCTTCTAGAAGCAAAGCATTTAAATGTCTGATCAAATCATCTAACAAAATAGTAGAAAGTACAAATGTGAAAATTGATGAATTTGTAGAAAGAAATGATGAAGGAAACTCCAAAGAACCAGAAGATTATGAAAGATTTGTCTATGTGCAACCAAGAAGTCCTACCGAGATAACTGTTGAAGAAAATGAAGAAAATATCCAGTTACCGAGTGATGAAGAAGATCATACAGAGCCTACCGAGCCTGTATTAGCCAAGTATGTTAGAAGACATCATGCACCAAGTCAGATTATAGGAGATAAGGATGATCTAGTGATGACAAGGAACAAACTGAGTCAAAACACATGTTTGATATTTGAATTTGAACTAAGAATAGTGAAAGAGGAATTTAACAGTGAAGATTGGATAAATGCTATGACAGAAGAGATTGATCAAATCAAGAAGAATGACACATGGACACTGGTCCCAAGACTGAAGGACAAAAATGTAATTGGTACAAAGTGGATCTTCAGAAACAAGCTAAATGAAAAAGGTGAGGTCATTCAGAATAACGCAAGACTAGTTTGCAAAGGTTATGCCCAAGAAAAAGGAATTGATTATGGTTAGACTTTTGCACCTGTGGCAAGACTTGAAGGAGTAAGAACATTGTTGGCATATGCTGCTTACAAGAATTTCAAGGTATATCAAATGGATGTCAAATCTGCATTTCTAAATGGTATATTAGAAGAAGAAGTTTTCATTGAAGAACCTAAAGGATTTGTTGAAGGAGAAAATAATGATCAGGTATGTAAATTGAACAAAGCTTTATATGGCCTGAAACAAGCACCTAGAGCATGGTATGAGAGATTGCACTCATATTTGATCAAAATTGGTTTTATAAGAACAAGTGAAAACAACAATATGTACATGAAGAATGATGAAAATGGAATACTAATCTCAGTCATATTTGTTGATGATATTATCTTTAGTGGAAATGACTCTCTATGCAAGAACTTTGGAAATAAAATGAGTAAAGAATTTGAGATGTCATTAATTAGTGAGATAAAATATTTTATAGGTTTGTAGATACTGCAAATGAAAGATGAGATTTTCATTACCCAATCCAAGCACATAAAGGAAATCTTGAAGAAATTTGGAATGGAGGATTCAAAACCAATAAGTACTCCTATGACTACCAACTGTAAACTATCAAAGAATGATGAATCTGCATCTATTGATGAGACACTTTACCGATCTATGATTGGAAAGTTGCAATATGTTGTTCACAGCAGGCCAGATATAGCACATGCAGTAGGTATTGTTGCAAGATTTTCTATAGATCCTAAGGAAACACACATGACAACAATCAAAAGAATTTTCAGATACTTAAAAGGCACTGAAGATTATGGCTTAGTATATCGGAAAGGAAATGAGTTTGATTTAAAAGTTTATATTGATGCAGATTGGGCAGGCAACATTGATGATAGGAAAAACACAAGTGGAGGAGCTTTCTTTTTAGGAGAAAGACTAGTGAGTTGGCTTAGCAAGAAACAAGGATGTGTTTCTCAGTCAACAACAAAAGCTGAATATGTTGCTGCAGCACTAAATTGCACCAATATAGCATGGATCAAACAACTGTTGGAAGGTATAAATGAGCAAGTTACCGAGCCAATAACTATATTCTATGATAACACTAGTGCCATTAACATTTCAAAGAATTCTGTTATGCACTCTAAGACAAAGCACATCTCTATCAAATATCATTATCTTAGAGAAGAAGTTCAAGAGAAGAAAGTGGTTTTGGAGTATGTTAGCACAAAGGAACAAATTGCAGACATCTTCACCAAGCCACTACCAAAGGAGACTTTTGAGTATCTCAGAAGTCAATTAGGGGTCCTACCCCTATCTTCCATTCACTGACCGAGTTCGGTGAAAGCATCAATTCGATGACTCTATAGAATATCTTTTAGGAGTTGATGCCGATTTACACACTTTAGGAGGTTTTCTAAATGTGTGCAAGAAACAGTAAATAGGGAATAGGAATTGAAGACAAATGGTCTGACCAAGACTCAGTTGATACACAATAGCAGGAAATAACTTCTTACAGAAAGCAACTATGTTTTAGTTCTTTAATTTTTGGCATTGTTGTCAAAGGGGGAGAAGACCAATATAAGGGAGAAGACCTATCAGACCAATATAGGGGAGAAGACTAAGAGAAAACTAAGTAGACTATAGATTGGGAGGAAGACTGAATGAGGAGAAGTCTAATGTATGGGGGAGAGCATTTCAGCATTTCTGAATCTTAGCAATTCGAATCTTTTAAGGTAAAATCAATTGGTTTTGCCATCAATGCCAAAGGGGGAGATTGTTGGCATTATAACAGACAAGAAGAAGGTTGGCATTCCAATTACAATGAGAGATTGTTGGCATTTCAATAAGGATATTGAGAAGGTTGTTGATGACTATGGATATAACTGATTAAGGATGATTACTGTCTTAATATTATTATTTTGTCATTGATGTCAAGAAATTGATTTTCTAATTCTGTATGATGTTGCCATATCTTAAGAAGTATGATTTGATGAGTATAAAGATGTTGGTAAAAGACACAAAAAGAATATGATGAATAAGGGGATAAGTTATTCAATGGCCAACTATTATTGAGTTAGACAATGACAAGATCATGATGTTTAGATTGTTTTGATATCCTACATATGCTATTATTTGAAAGATTAATACTATACTATGTTACCGAGCAAAGAACCTAGTCGGTAAACCCTAAGGTTATCACTATTGGTTAATGAATGCAGAATGTCTACCGAGTGAAGTTTAGTATTTACCGAGTTACAACCGAGCTATAATAGAATGCATTAAATGTTTTGATATCCTACATATGCTATTATTTGAAAGATTAATACTATACTATGTTACCGAGCAAAGAACCTAGTCGGTAAACCCTAAGGTTATCGCTATCGGTTAATGAATGCAGAATGCCTACCGAGTGAAGTTTAGTATTTACCGAGTTACAACCGAGCTATAACAGAATGCATTAAATGTTTACATGTGATATTTAATGAGGGAAGCTGATGAGCTGGAGTGGATTAAATGATTGGTAAGCTGTGTATGAATATTGTTAAAGAATCTATGGTAAAGAAAGATCGGCAGGAAGATCTATAGCTCAGATTGAACTGCAATACCCTAACACAAGTTCCAAGGTGAAAATGCAAGTTCCAAGGCGGGGTAAAACATTTTCAGATCGAAGGATACATTGAACCTAGACAAGATTGAAGATTCGATGGCTATGATTGATCATGGGAAATGTAATCAAAGAGATTAAGTAGTTGGAAGATTGTTTATAAATAGGAAACTGTTGATAAACAATGTATGCGGGCAAGTGTATGCACAGGGATGCTACATAGTGATTACCGAGCACAGAAGCTTGAAGACCTATTTTGATAATAGAGTATATAGCACAATAGAGGGACAAGATAAGTCCTATGAATTGATTGTATTGAGCAAATGAGAATTTGTTTCAACATTTTAGATGTGAAGTTGCAGACATATTTTTATTACTGTTATTTTGAGAAGTAGCAGAAAATCTCTTAACCGAGTGGACTTAATAGTCTTATTTGTAAAATCCTCTAGCAAGGTGACATTCTTATTGAGTGTTTGAAATCCTTTAACAAGGTCACTTCTAACAAAGTGAAGATCCTAACAGATCTGAGGGAAATCCCTTAATCGGGTCACATCTAGCAATGTGTTTGTAATCTTTAACAGGATTTGCTTTTAACCGAGCATACTCTAGAAGAGGATATTTCTTAGTGGGTCCAGAATCCCATAGTGGTTTTTCCCTTTTTGGGTTTCCATGTTAAATCTGGTGTTATGAGGTTTATATTGTTCATATGCTTTTGAGTTTGCATGTTTGACAGTTTTTGATATGACTGATATATATGTTACCGAGGTTGAATCTGATGTTTTTATGGATGATTAAGTTTGTATGATTCATCCCCCCCCTCTCATCTTGTTGGCTATTGGATCTGTACTTACATTAAGTATCATAACTATCACATTTTGGTGTCAAAAATGGCAAAAAAGTGGGAACCATTATTGTGAGTTCAACCTCAACCATAGAGGAACCATTGTTAAGGAGGATTCATAGGACTTGATGAAGATTGTTGATAAGAAAAAGTAAGGAGGAAGTTGTTTCTATTGAATCACTTGAGCGAGAGCATGGTAGTCCGTCAAAAAATCAGTCGTAAAGGAGTCAAGGTTCTGAAGTATTGAAAAACCTAGCTAGTATTGCAGAGCAATTAACACATACAATCGATAAGGGTCTGAAACCCTAAGTAATTGCTCACAAGCCTCCCTCTTCTATTACCAATCCATTTGCTGCTCCTTCATTTTATAGAGAATTGGAAATAGAGAAGCCTAGAATGCGGAAGATAATTGACAAACAAAAAAAAGGAAATTGAGGAGAAAGATAGATAGATTGTTGAATTGTAGACTAAGGTAGATACCGTGGTAGGCATGATTCTTGAATTAATTCAATGTAGGGCTCCACCAAGGGTTTGTGCTTTGTATTTGAAAGAACAACACTTGTTTTTTAAGGTAACACACATTGTTAGAGACTTAAGTCCCTCTTTGTAGACCCTACAAGAGTTTTATCATGCTTATCAAATTTCTCTTGTAGCCATTAGAAATTTACTGTGTGAATGGAATTTGCACAATTATGTTGTTTCTTCTGATACTGAATGGAACCTCCTGTTATACATTGGAGATATTCATTTGAAGGCATTAATGTCCTAGATACAAAATGAGATCAGCATGGGAGAACAGTCTAGGACGCATAGGGACATGGAGCTTGACCTTCCACTACCGCTTAGGGTTGAGGCCCAAAATACACGACTCTTGTACTATGATTGGCAAAAATTATTGTATAGATCTGAAAATAAGTCTAATTCTACCACTCAGGTAGGAGGTGTTCCAAGAATATGAAAAAATAATTGAGAACAAAGGCCAAATTGTAGTTAGACATTTGGCTCAATGATGGAATATCCTTCCTGAAGAACTTAAAAAGGATGAGCCCCATTCCTTGCCTAATTATTATACAACAATACAAAGAGCCCCCAAATATATCCACTTGGGCAGAACAAAATAGAAGAATTGGTTACCCTTAATCTTTCAATTGCCCATTCTCATGTGGCCACTCATAGGATGTAGGGATACTAATAAGCCCTATGATGAATTAATAGAAGAAGATAGGTGAGACAGGCTGGATAAAATAAGGGATTCTACTAGAACCTAGCTACAAGAGGCACATGACAAGGTACCATTGGTTATTTCAGGGTTAGTGCTCGTGTGAGGAATTTTCCTATTGCTGGAGGACCAACAAGAAGTTAGGTTGGGGGAAAAATGATGAGCTGAAATAATAGCTCTTTTTGAGTTCATGTCTGTTATGTTTTTCATGGTTTACATTGCACAATTAGACAATGTTGAGGGTATAGGATGTGTTAGAGGTTTTTGATCCTATGCATGATGAACGTTAACCGAACCTTTCAAACTTTGTATTGTTTTGGCTAAATATATATTCCTACAGCTATGTGAATTACTATGATAATTTTATATGTGGATGAATGAATGTTATGGTTGACAAAGAATGGATACATATGTGTTTGTGTGCTTTAAATCATGATGTGTGAATACTTAGGTAGTCGCAGAAGCAGTCAAACCATGCCAAAAAAGAGGATCATGAAATTCAAGCTATTAAAGCCAAGGTCAAGGCAATTGGAATTATTAAAAGCAATGAGCAAGGTGGTAACTGAGAAGCTGAAGAATAGTGAAGCAATTCAAGACTTATTTATTACTATCTCCAGTAAGCAAAAATCTAGCAGGAACCATTGTGCTATATTCTTGGTTATGAAATGATGAATGTCCCACAATCTTTGTGGTTGACTCTTTCTTTATTGTAATAAAACTTCTTCCTATTCTCTTGGGTGTGGTTTAGGTAGTTAGTACATTTTATTGTATCTTTCTTATAAATAAAGATTTGGACTTCCTCTCATAGGGATTAGACAAAGTTTTTAGAGTTAGACTGTATTCTCTCTGATTTCATAGAATGTAACAACTTTTGGAATGATAAATAAAGTGATGGTGTTTTGAACATATAAAACTTTTTGAGTTCTAGACATGCTCATCTAAGGGGGCCCACTTGGTGAGAAATCTTGTGTATTTGTTAAGTTAGTTTTCTTTTTCTATAGTTGTTGTTCTAGCATTTGACTATTTCTGCAGCCAAAGCAAACATAGTAGTTCTTGTTTGTTAGCTTTGAACATTAGCAGTATTTAGTTTCTTAAATTACCTTTCAGCATTAAGATTTCTTGTAGCATTTTAGTCATTATATTTCTATATGTTTATGTCAGTAATTTCCTTTGCTACAATAGAATAGAATGGCTTTTATTGGAACTTATCACAAAAACTGTGCTGGCCCATTTCAAGTAATACATCCTTGGGTTGACAAGTAATTGAAACCTTCACCATAGAAATGATAGTTATTTAGAATAGATGTCCAATCCTCGAGTTTGGGTTTGAAGCTGATTTATCATTTTAGTTGGGAAGGCCAACAACCTCCTTACATGAAGATAAGAAAGAAGTTGAGAACATTTGCACATAAGGCCAAAAGTGGGTGAGAAACCCAAATACCCCATAAACCACTTAGGAAATGACAAAATAGTGGTTAAGGAAGGTGGAACAATAAACCAAAAGAGGATGTGTAACTTAACTACCCATGTGAGGTAGAGAGTTACACATGTAGCTGAAGTATTTCACCACATGTCCTCATATTAACCACTCCTAATAACCTAAGCACTTGAGCTTAAATAATATGTCTAGGAAAATATTAAAGATGGGTCATGACGAATGAGGCCATGTTAGGTACCCATGTACATAGATATTCCCCCCCAGAAGAAGAAGCCCCCCATAAGAGGAATAGCCCCATCTAAATAGAGAGAGAAAATTAAGAATGAAGGACTAAGAAGTCCCTTATGAAGTAGACACTTGTCACATCCCAAGAAGAGATCAGAAATGAAGGAACTTTCTTTCGGTGAAGGGTTTGGTGAAGATGTCCACAGTCTGCTCTAATGAAGAACAATACTTAAGATCAATTATTCCTTCTTGAATCAGCTCTCTTATGTATTTCATATCTATCTTAATGTGTTTTGTCTTCTAGTGATGAACTGGATTTCTTGAGATTTGTATGGCACTTTGATTATCACAAAAGATGGTGGTAGGATTTTTTATTGGAATACCAAATTCAGTGAGAATATTATGAATCCAAATAGCCTTAGTGGTGGCATTAACTACTCCTCTATACTCAGCCTCTATCAATGAAAGATAAATTGTAGACTAATTCTTGCTCAACCAACAAACTGGACTAGTACCAAGTGAGAAGTAATACCCTAAAGTAGACTTGTGATCCTATGAATCACCTACCCAATCTGAATTAGTATATCCCACCAAGTCAATATCCACACTTTCTTCATATTGAATTCAATAATTGTGAGTACCTTGAATGTAGTGGAGGATCCGCTTAGTTTCTTTTCAATGTAGCTCATGTAGCTCTTGCATGAATCGAGAGACCATGCCCACAACATATAAAATGTCAGGTCTCATATGAATCAAGTAGATGAGACTCCCAATAAGTTGTCGATATAAAGTGCCATCAACCAAGGGTGAAGAGAACTTAGCCTCAATTTTGACCCCTAACAAAAATGGAGTAGGTGTAGGCTCATAATCAACCATGCACTAGAGAGAATATCAAGTGCATATTTGGGTTGTCCAAGGAAGATATTTGAAGATGATTGAGTGACATCAATCCCTAAGAAATAATGCAAAAGACCCAAGTCCGACATCAAAAATATATCATGTACAATAGTTTTAACTGCCTTGATGGTGGATTAGTGACTCCCTATGATCAACAAGTCATCAACATAGAGAACCAGAAATGTGAGAGTTTCATCTTGTTGCAATATGTATACGTTCGGATCAAAATGACACCAAGTGAAACAAACTATTGAAAGGAATGAGTCCATCTTGGCATACCAAGCTCAAGGAGTCAATTTAAGGCCATAGAGAGACTTTCTAATCGACACACAAGTAAGGGATCCTAGCCAAACCCTAATGACTTCTCCATGTAGATTTCCTCCTGAAGGTCACCATGAAGAAATGCACTCTTCACATTCATCTGATGAACTTCCCAATGATGGACTACAACTATAGCAAGGACAAGTTGGATGGAATTCATCTTAGCAACTGGAGCAAAATTCTTGGACTATTAATCAATCCTTGGAACTTGGGAAAATCCCTTTTCTACCAAGTGAGCCTTATACTGATCAATCGACCCATTTGCTCCAAATTTTGTTTGATAGATCCAATTGCATCAAACAAGTTTCCTTCCCTTAGGAAGAGGAACTAACTCCCATGTGTGATTCCTTACCAAGGAATTAAACTCTTCTTGCATTACAGCATCCCACTCGAGAACACCTAAAGCTTCTCGAAAAAGATTGTTGTTTAGAAGCTGAAGTAATGAATAGATGTGGAGATTTTTGAAATTGTGACTTTGTTCTTCTAGTATCTGATGGATCACTAAGCCAATCTCCTACTGAATCAAATATTTGTTAAGGCCAAATAGGCATTGAGGCTAGAGAGTCTAGGGGAGAATCATCAACCTCTGAATGATGACTAGGAGAGGAATGTGAATCCAATCATTATCACTAATGTCATCTAAAGTGGAGGAAGAAGGATCCTCATCAAGATTAGGAGGATTAAAACCCTCAGAAGAAAACTCATCATGATGTAATGTCTCCAATGTGATAGTGGATGGAGAAGTGGTATGAGATGAGCTAGAAGAACTTTCCTCAAAACAAACACTCCCCTCAATAAACAACTCATGAGTAGAGGGATGGAGAAGTCTATACCCTTTAACATCATCTGGATATCCAGGAAATATGCAAGGCTTTCTCTATGGATCCATAGCCTTACATTTCTTTGTTGGAATGTGGCCCCATGGAAGAGAACCAAATACTCTAAAGCACTTAACTACGGGTTTTTGACCAATCCAATATTGAAAAGGAGTTACCCCCTTCATAGATTTGTGAGGAACTTGATTCTAGATGTAACACACATAGTTGATAGCCTCTACCCAGTATTGAGGTTCCAAACACTTGGAGTAAATCATACAATTGGCCATCTCCTTCAAGGACCTATTCTTGTGTTCTGCAATACCATTCTTTTGAGGACTGTATGGAACTATGTGTTGCATGTTCATACCTTTTGAAGCACAACAATGTTCAAACTGATTGTTAACATATTCGCCCTCAGTATCTATACATAGAATCTTGACAATCTTCCTAAATTGCTTTGAAATCTAGAAAATTATCAAATACCTCAAACTTTTGTTTGAGAAATGAAACTCATGTATATTTAGAAAAGTCATCAATAAATGTCAAGACATATCTAGCCCTACTAAAGGATGGTTGTGGAGATGGTCTGACCAAGTCATTATGTACCAAATCCAATAGTTGTGTAGCTCTCTACATTTTAATTTTATCATACTTCTCCTCAAGATGCTTATGAAGAATTCATTCCTTGAAAACTCCATCAAAAACTAGAATAGAAAGCAATCCTGAAACCATGTCCTATTTACTGATTTGTTGCAAGTAACAATATTTCAAGTTGCCAAATCGTTGATGCCACAAATCACCTCATCTGAATGTGTGAGTAACACTGTCGAAGGAGAGTTAGGAACAAAGTGAGAAAACTAATATAATTTATAATGATGATCTACTTTTCCCACAACAATAGTAGACCCATTATGCATTTAACTGATTACCTCTTTATCTGGTGTAAACTCAATTATATTTCTATAACTAGTGTGAGTGATCTGATAAATAGATAGGAGATTAGTTGATAAATATGGAACACAAAGGACATCCTCAAATGTTCCTTAACTTACATCATAGACCCTCTCCCATGCTTTTCAATAGTCCATCACCCATCACCCATTAGTATGGCAAGGAAACAACATGTCTCTAATGAGGTGAAATCATCTTATCAAAAATCCCTGTGGTGTGAAGCACCCGAGTCAATTATCCATGAATTGGGTTGTGAAGTAACAAAAACTAAGGCCTTACCCTTTCATTTCCCCTTAATGTTATATGAGTCCTTTGAAGATCCTTTTGATGAACTCTTTTTAACTGAATTAGGCACAGGTTTGATATTATTCTTTTCAAGAAGATGTGAAAGGTGATCAATTTTTTTATTTAAACACTTATGTTCATCATGACCAAACCTCTTACAACAAGAACACTTGACCTTCTCCTTCTTAGGTTGTTCACCTTTTAATGAAGAGGTCTGATTATCTTCTTTTGAAGTAGCAAATTTGTGATCTTTTTTCTTCTCTCCTTGATTATTTTGTTTCTTATCTTTCTTATTAGACCCCTTATATTCTTTTGTGCTTTGATTTACAACTAAGGCATGCAACTTAGAGTGTTTTATTGTACCTGTTTGAATCAATTTGTCCTTCTCCCTAGTGAGTTCTATAACAAAATCATCTAGAGAAGGTAGTTTGAATGTGGTAGCTAGGGAACATTTTGTAGCATAGGATGTAGAAACAAGTACTAAATAGTTAGGACCAAGATTAGAAAGAATACTCAAGATCAGGTGCTTATCTTCTTTCTTGGTTTCACACTGTTCCAACTGTAATCTTACAGACTTGAGTTTTTTGAAGAAGTCTTGTATAGTGTCAAAATTGGTTACATTCAACCCTATGTGTTCATTCTTCTGACGACCTCTTAGCTCATCTTGCTTATGAAAGAGGTTTTATAAAGTGGTTCACACTCCATTTAGTGTAGTGGCAGATTCAATGTGAAAAATAAGGTTAGGAGAGACTAACATACAAAGAATACTAAAGACTTCATCACATTTGTTAAACCATTTTATCTTAAATTTGTAGCATCTTGAGGTTCAATTTCAAATCCCATTGTAACACGATGATATCCATGTCTTTTCAAATATATTTTCATTCTAGATTTCTATTCAAAATAATTATATGGTGTTAAAAGATGAATTGTATCTATGCATCCATGATAGCAAAAAAATAAGATTGCAAACAACCAAGAAAAGAGAAAGAAATAAGATACACGAGACACCCCCCCTTTTCTACTAGTTTGAAAAATCAGCCCCCAAACATTACAAGGTTGACACTTTATATAATTAGTGTGTTTACAAGGACTTTTATCAGATTATGATGCTTTTAAGGCTCCAATAGCCAAAAATAGAAAATTTTAATACAAATAAATTTGATACAAGATATGAAAAAATTATCCTTATATTTGTGTAATACTCTTAAATACCTTTCCAATGCTTATTTGTTTAAAAAAAAATAGAGAACTGGAGTGAAAGATATGGCTCGTTGAAGAGAAAGAGAAGAAATTGATTCAACCTGCAATATTTAATTGAAAATGATAGAATTTTTTAATGAAACTTATGTGGATGGAAACTTCTCCTTCCCAACTTTTCATCAAGTACTCGTTTGCAAAAATCTGACACTTGAGGCAAAAGTTATGTAATTTTAAAAAAAGTTGATAAATCTGACAACAAAAAAAAGGGATCATTCCCTATTCAAACTTAATTTATGCAATATTTACTAATTTTTTGAAAACAAGACCAAAAACACATAATTTTTTTGATGCTAGGAAGAAAAACCAGAATTTGTTTTTCCTGCAAATATTTGAAAGCTGGAATTCTTAAACCATAATAAAAATAGCTCCTGTAAAAAAATTCACTCTGGTTTTTTCTTATTGTGTTTTCCAAACTTTGGTTTTGGTGAAATAAAAGTCATTTTTGACTTTCTCAAACCTTTTGGACACTTTGGAAATGCTAAAGAAGCCTCCAATTACCAAAATGCTGGAATAACCTAAATCTCAAAGGAACACATATATAATAAACCAAATTAATCTAGAAGCTTATTTTCCTTTAAACTATTCTAATTCTCTAGGTCATATGAGAATGCAGAAGAAGAGCATACATGACTTTTAAGGAAAATATTAGCTATCTAATAGTCTCAAATCGGTCAAATGAATTAGACAAACAATGAGCTATACCAGACAACATGGCTCTGATACCATGTTAGATTCTATGAGAAGCGAGAACCAAGCCAAGATCTGACGCCAGTCGTAGATCACATGCAACTCTAAGCAACAAATGATCGAAGATTAAAATAGTTGAATGGAGATAAATCAGATATGAGAGAAAAATAGAGACAAATAAGAAAATTTTGAGAAGACTCTCATCGAGCTATCACTAAACTATTGAAGGTGAGGGTATACTGCTTATTATATAGAAAAATAATAACACATACATCTAAGGGGTGCATTAACTCCTATTCCCCCTAGAAGTGGGAGGTTTTACCTTCTTACATGAGGATAGGAAAGGAGTTGAGAAAGTTGGCACATAAGGCCAAAAGAGGGTGAGAAACCCAACTACTGTTGGCATTATGTGAACCGGTATGAGCCTTATGTAAACTGGCATGAAGACATAATGATATTGTATGTTGTCATTGATGTCAATATGAGACATAGTGCGAACTGACACATGAGATAAGTGAAGAAAGAGGTACTGGCATATGTGTGAACCGGTATATGCCAAAGTGAAGCAGCACATTTGTTCAAAGTGAATCGGCATGCAGTTATGGGAACCGGCACATGGAAGCACTGTACGACTACCAGTTGGTAAGGCAGCTTCCACTTCGGGGTTTCTGGTTGGAGTATCTCAAGTCTGTGTGACTCAATCGGTAATCTTTGTGTGATGAGTTAGCAGTATGATGGAGGACAGATCGTGTTGCCACGTAAGCTCTGTGCGCATGAAGGATCTTGCATGAAGAAGACTATTCCTATCTACCTTGGGAATGTGTGAAGTCTGTCAAATAGTGATAACACGTGATGGGTTATCAGCTGCCATGAAAATGGTGGATAATGGACGATGGAGAATGTCTTGAGATCAACTCAAGACTAGTTCATTTAATGCAGTATGTTTCAACGGTCAGGATCGAACCGTTTGAATTGCTCAACCTAACAAGTTTAGGGTTTAAGGTTTTTGCTACCAACCTATATGTTCTCTATAAGGTCGATGTTAGGTTTCTGTCTGAAGTTGTTGGCAAAAGTTGTGAGTGTGTATCCAATGAAAGTGATACGAGATTCTTGCCAGACCATAGGAGAGAAGAGATACCTGCAATGTGAATGTGTAGAAGGAAAAGAGGAGCCTAAGTAGATCTGTATTAGTATTAAGTGCTGTCAATAGATCATTGTAATACCTATTGATCTCTAACCACTTCAACAGTTGTAAAATCCCCTAACAGGGTAGCCTTAACTGGCTTGATTCAAAATTCCTTAAATCAGGTGGTCTTAACCAGCTTGCTATAAATCCCTTAACTGGGTAACTCAAAGCTAATGAGTTCTGAGAAGCTAGAGAAGCTTAGGAGATCCTTTCAGCTATTGAGTTCTTAAAATCCTCTAACAAGGTGACCCTACTGGGTTTAACCCTTAACCGGGTATCCCTTAACCGGGTGATCCCTAATAGGATCGGTTCCTACCAGAAACTATTGTAATGTTCTTAACCGAACAAGGCTCCTAATAGAGTGGACTTCTAAAGAGTTCAAAAAGTAGCTTGTGGGTATTCATCCCCACTGTGGTTTTTCCCAGTTGGGTTTCCACGTGAAAAATATGTGTGTCATGTGAAATGCTTTTGTCTTGTGACGCTTTGTTTTATCTGTTATGCACATGAAGGTTCTATGTTTTATGCCTGTCTATAAAACATATTGAACTCACTGTTGTGAAGATTTGATGGTTAAGTCTACTAGTTCATGCATGTGAATATTATGATAATGTGGTATTCAGCTAAGAGAAAAGCTTAGTGAGTGACCGGTTCATGAGTGACCGGTTCATGACTAACTGAGCTATACTGGATGTTACCGGTTGCACTCTATTTTACCGATATCTCTATTTATCAATCATTGTGAGTGTTTGCTATCAAACTGGTTTTGGACTGTATTTGTGTCTGTACTGATTCACCCCCCGCTCTTAGTACCAGTTTGGTACTAGTGGTTCATCATTGAGTTATCAACTACCCCATAACCCACTTAGGAAATGACAAAATAGTGGTTATGAGAGGTGGCACAACAAGCCAATAGAGGGTGTGTAGCTCAACTACCCATGTGAGGTGGAGTGTTACACACGTAGTGAAGTATTTCACCATGTGTCCTCATATTAACCACTCCTAATAACCTAAGAAAGCTTAAATAATGTGTAGAAAAAAATAAATACCCCCTAACATAAGGAAAATAAAAAACCTACACTAAAAGTATGGTACTTCAACGAAGGTTATATAATGTTTTATTGTTCTACAAATGTTAGAGAAAATGTGAACTACCTTGACTAGTTCCTTCTAATACTTCCTTTGAAGTAATTCCAAGTGGAAAATGTTGATATTTTATTTCTCTAAATCATCATTGATGTATATATGCCTTCTAGTTCTCTAAAATCTTCTCAAGAATATCACCAATTTGCATCTCAGTTTTGCACAAATAAAAAACTCTACAATGCTATATATAGTTCTTGGAAATAGAACCCTTGATATTTAAAATTTTAATCTAATTTGTTGGCTAATTAAGAGCTAAATCTAGAAAAGTGAGGTATTTATCTCCTTATATATTCCCCACTGTAATGCATAATACATTGTATCACTCCTTTCCTTTTATTTGTTGAGAATTAGCAATGGGTTATATGAGATAAATGGCTTGATAATTCCAGTAAATAAATATCTTTATTAAAAAATATGTTAGCCCTTATACAATTAGATATCTAATTTTTCTAATATGTAAATTATGTACTAAATTCAAATATGATTTATATTGTGAAGGTAAATTAATACTAACAACTAAAAATTCAAATGAACTAACAATAATTTGTAAGCCATAATGTAGAATTCAAACTAGAAAACAAATGCAAAACAAAATCTCGCTATTCTAAACTATCACAAACTTTAGATATAAAATGCAAATGGAATTCTTGAATAAAAACTTGAAACAAAGAAAGGTTACGATGAAAATATATTACAAAGTATGGTTTTTACCAACTGATGGAGATGTGGATTATTTTATGCACTTAAGTTCTATATTTTTATAGAATATAGTTAACATAAAGTGGAGGATCAAACGCATAGGATAGTGTGCCAATTTTTTAGATTTTTGGGAGGGAAAATAGATGTTGAAGATCTGATGAGTAAATTAATGGAAGAGAATGAATGATAATACCATTCCTAGGATTAAGGAGAAGATGATGGAGTCTATTTGAAGATGAAGAGATAGGATTGTATTTACTAAAAATAATAATTGGTTGTAATCATATGAATTTGGGGGATAATTGTATGTAGTGGTTTCTTTATTGGAATTTGGAAGGGGCAATATAAATTAATTAAATAATTTAATTACTTTAGCCACATGAGGTAGAACATAGGATAGTCAAACAATCAAAGTATTTAGTTATGCATGAGCAGAAAAATAGATAAATAAACAATAGAATTATTTAATTAGATAAAATTTAACTAGATAATGTAATCATTTAGTTAATTTTGGATAAGGTTGTACTAGGAAAAAATGGGGCCCAAGAGTATCTTGAATAGATAAAAGAAGATGAGAAGATGCACCGTTATGGATAAAATAATATTTGAGAGAAACAATATCTAGATAATGTACATACCATGAAAATATAATTGATGATGGATGAGGATTGGATATGTTGATTGAGGTCTATTGGGTGATTGGATTAGATGATTCTAAATTTCATGGATATCCATAATTAATAATATTATTGTTGGTATTATGGATGTGTTGCATTAGTTTTGTCATTGATGTCAACACTTGTCAACACCTATCCTTCTAGAGATCTTTGGTTATGTTCATCGACATGTTTAGTGACTTATGCAGAGTCACCGGTATTTGGTTCATCGACGGGTTATATTGTTCACCAGCACTGAGGATGATTTGTTATCATCTGGAGATTACTTGGTTATGTCAAAGACATGTTTTGGACACTTGGTTTTGGTGATTTGGTTATTGGTCTAATCAAGTTTGGATATTTGTTGTTACCAGCAAATTGGTCTAGGTTATGGACTGGCATGTGTTATCTATTCCAGATCAGCAGCACACGTTATGGAGATGATTTATTGATTGGTTATTATTGTAAATGCATTAAGCTGACATGATGCATCACATATTGATTCATTTGTAATTGATTTAATTGTAATATTCTTAGTGACCCAACCTACACATTTGGTCTTAGGTTTTGGTATATATGTAAGATCTCATTTGTGAGATTAATATGGTAGTAGAAGAGGAATGTAGTAAGGTATATGCGAATATAAAAAGAGCTACTCATGCAGACATCACTTGAAGATTCAAGGAAGGTATGAAGAAGACAATCAGAGCTTAACCAGTACTAAATCCAGCATTTGAAGATGCTACTTTGAGTAGTACATTATCATTGGATTTAACCATCCAATTGTAGTCAGTGTGACTCTCATTTTGTGATTGAGTAGTGAACTCTAGGCAGTTGGCCTTTCTGCATGTTCAGACCCTTTTTTGTACACATACTATCTGCAGTAGTATCATCTGATTGTGGGTAAGGTTTCCCACCATGGTTTTTCCCCTTATAGGGTTTCCATGTACAAATATCTGTGTTATGTGTCATGGATGTTATTTGTCTTTCTGTTTCATGCATTAAGCTTCACTACTATTATTATTAACTATTAAACTGTCAACTAGCATTAAGTTTGGTTTACCGGTATTATGCATCAAGTTTGATTAAGTTATATTTGGGCTGAAATTAATAGACAACTGATTCACCCCCCTGCTCTTAGTTGCCTTCGGGTCCTAACAATTATCTCATAATGATTTAATGCATCTATGATGGTACATGATTTTGTAGATAGAGAATGAATTAATTGGAGGATGATAAATATTAAAAAATAATGAAGGATGAATGTTGTCAAAGTAGCTTTGTGTGTGAAGAGTAACCTATTATTTTTTGTAGAATTGGTCTTATGCACCATGACATAATGGATCATGATGATGAAGCACATTTTTTTATGGATTAAATAAAAAATAATTAAGATATAAATAATATAGTATTCCAAAACACATGTTGTTGAGGCATGCCATCATGTGAAGAGTGAGCTCATCATTGTGAAAGTGTTATATATAGATCACAAGGAATGTAGGTAGAAAAAAACACAAATACATTTAAAATCATGGGTTAGTATCTAGTGATATGTTTAAGAAATGGGTGTATGGGATGATAAGTTAGAGGATAGAAGGGATGGATGCTGGGGGGTAATCTAAATAATGAATAATTCATATTGTAAGGACCTATGTGATATGACAATAGATGAAGGTGAATAGGTCGTGCCCTAGTGGGGATATATGTGGTAACCATGTCCTAGGAAATGTTAGTAAGGGGATTTCTCTAACTAGTGCATTTGACCATATTAGAGCTATGCCTAAAATTGTAGGATGTTTGAATGAGGTGTGGTCACCACAAAAGATTTTTTTTGAACTTACAAAGTGTGTCACATTATTAGTAGGTCATGTGAAGTATTTGTTGGAGAGTGGATATGGGTCTTTGTGTTCTCTAAAGAATCTGGGAGGGGTTTAGCCTACCATAGGCTTGAGAAAAAATACCACAATTGTTGTAAGTCGTGAGAAAAACATGGAATTGTTGTGGGTATCATTGTTGGTGAATCTTCCTAGATCAATTCTACACTTTGGTCCAATTATGAATCTTTAAAGCTCTGTGTAGTCTACATCACTTCACACTACTCTAAAACAACATCCATTGTATCTTATCTCTATGACATCATTAACAATATTACATAGGACTAGATTGGACTAAACTAGGGCCTAACTTAATGGCCACTAGGATGCTTGGCAAAGCTTTTTACACCCCTAGTGCTTGGCCACCTATAGATAGTAGAACATCCCCTATTTATATATGACAAGGTGCTTAACAATGCTTCAAGCCTAATAGAATTGTACTAGAAGAACAATCCAAACTTGTAATTTCTTAGGAAATTAAAAACTCTATATCTAATTCGTGCATGAATCATGTACAAATTTAGATGAGAGGCACCATCTTATTAATGTCACACTCCATATAAATATTGATTGTCCCAAAATTAATGATACTTAAATTAAACAATATGATAATTAAAATATACGAAAAAACCTTACAATCGAAATTTTAAAAATTCTCTTAAATAACTACAACATATTAAATCAAACTAAAACTCATTCAATAATTTCTTCAATGTATTCACCTACTATCCCACTTCCCTATGCCTTTCATTGCATTCAATAATTTATTTAATTTAGTGAGCTACTATGTCACCCTCATACACCTTTATTGCATTCAATATTTTCTTTATTTGAGTGACCTACTATTACACTTTCTTATACGTTCGATATAAGATAGTAAATTGAAACTTTAACCTTATGATTTGATGAAGGGGGGTCCTTTGCCAATAAGGACAAGCATGCTGGATGTATTTGTTATCATTTGATTAACAGTTTTTATCCTCGTGCAATTGATTGGTGTGCACGAGTATAGCACAAAGGGTGATTGATAATGATGATTTAGAAGAGTAAAAACGTTGTATTAGCTAATCTCAAAATAGACCAGATCATAATATGCATCGTGAGACATAGCTGTGGGCACCATTAGTCAAAAGACACAACTACTTTCAAAAAGCATGCCCATCAATACGTCCTTTGTTAGATCATCACAATCACCATCTACATCACGACTGTCAACAACCAGCATTCTTATTGTCTCAACATTGGATGCAGGGTTTTGGATTTAAGCCTTAATTTAGTAAACATTTGACTTAATAACGCACAAGCCATTACTGTTCATATTGAAAGCATACCAGTGTTAGAAAGACAATAGTGTAACAGTAAGTTGCTGAAGTATATGAAGTCGTGTGTTCAATTCATCAGGGAACAAGAATACAGAAATATAGAGGAAGGTTTAACTTTTTAATGGAATGAAAATGAGTCCCATGATTGTACTCTTCCAAATTTGAACAATACCAATACAAAAATATAAAGAGAAGGGAAGAGAACACAATAATAATGATCATCATGAAGACGGACATTTACCCACTTGTAACCGTAAAAGTTTTGAATACACCAAACCATGGTAACCCTTTAATGGGTATCTCTATTATAGAATCAGGAAGCTAAGCTAAAAATATAGACTATCATCATTGCTTGGCTTGTGTTTGTTCTTACTTTAGACAAAAAAATATAAACAATAGACAGAACATAGACTGCATGGAGATTCTTCTCCTTCTGCTTCTCTTCATTTGAACTTGTCAATGGAGGACATAAATGCTTGTTAAATAGATAATAAATCATATAAGCCTGTAATTTATGCAGGCTATCCTGCAGGAATATAGAGATGGCAGGATACCCAATAATAATAGCTCAAAAAATCTAATTACAAATATTGATCAATCTTCCTATTTAACTTATAATCTGATTAAACAATTGATAATCATCGTCATTGCTTTCTATATCCCCATGAGGCTCAAACCCCAGGGGGTTTGTGGTGCTGAAATTAGGACAGAGACCTGCATTGAGCTGATGATGGTGCTGTTCATTGTTTTCTGTAGAGCATCCTTTAATGGTGGGATTTGAACAAGCCTCCTGCTGAGACAAAGCATGGAGTTTGCTGTCTGCAAAATCTGCAGCTGATGGACTGGTGCTGTGTGCAGAGGAAGGATCTGCTGTGCTATTCAATGTTAGACATGATTTTTGAAATGAAGCTTCTGATGTATCCAATGGTTTTAGATTTGGATTTGGATTTGCCACTGCCTGTGGGCTACTTCTGCTATTAAAGCTGGAGTTCCTCTGGATTAATGGACTGTTTACAGACCCTAAAACAGGTGGAGCTATAGAAGTTGGTTGATCTGGAGATATAACAGAAGGCAGCTTGGATAATAAGGCCTGGAGGCTGGACATGGATGGGATCAATGGGAGTGTAGTGATTGAACGTTGAGGACTGTTCCACCCTAGGTTGACAGCCTTGTTTGGAGAAAGGCAAGACCCCCCATATTTGATGAATTGATCTGGTGGCCTCTTCATTCCTACCAGCTGGGGATGATCTTTGGTGGGTGAGAGATTTTTCCTGTTCATCATTGGTAACCTTTCATAGTGCTCTCCATTTTCCCATATATTGTCATGAGAAGGAGGAGGGACCACTTTAGGTTTTCTGAGCTCAAAAGACAGTGGTGGGTGAACGGCAAACACCCCAGGAATGCTTTGAAGATAGTTAAACTTTCTTTGTAAGAAGATAACAAAGTTCAGATCCTCCACAATCTGCACACAGAATAATTAAACAGGTTTAGGATTGTGAGTAGAATAAGATTTACAAGGGAAAATTGTATAAGAAGAGATAAGCAAAGAGACCTTGTGAAGTGATCCCAATTGGATCACACCTTCTCTAACCGCAACAACTGCAATGGTCTGAAATGCCAAGATCGCATAGTCAGGCACCCAATTAAAGTTTTATCTATTGGAGAAGAATTTGCTAGAACATTTACTACAGTTTCTTCTAAGCATAACCATCATATCACAGAGTTGTATTTTAGTCTCTTGTAAGAAGGAAGTTAATTTGCATTTATAGTTGAACATGAAAGAAGAATCTGAGTGCACCTGGATGCCTGACTTGAACTGTGCTTCCCATGTTCTTGGATGCTGTTTATAAAAATAGAAAAGCCATGAGTTCTAACCTTGGTATATCAGAATAGTTTAAGATCAAAAAACCAGAGAGATGATCTAGGAGGAGAATTTTGCTTGCTTACTGGATCGAGAGAGCCATGCCAAGAGGACAAAAAGTTAATGTCGTTCTCAGGAGGCTCCTTGTAAACCCATTTGTGGCTGTTATCTGCTGCCACTTTCCCCATTAATCTGTTCAGGCTAAGGTCAGAATCTGGAAAAGAACCCTATGCTTATCTCAGAGCCAATTATTGACAGCTGGATGAAGAAAAAACAACATATTCTATAAGCAATAATTTGTAAAATATGATTTCTAAGAGTTCTCAATGTACATACCCTTCTCCATAATTGTAAACTTCATGAGACATCTTGAAAAAAATCTCTGGTTGGAAAGATTCCCCCCCCACCTGCTCTTCTGCTCCTGCTTCACTGGTGGAGCAGCGGTTAGAAAGAGTGTTTGCTGCTCTGGAACAGCATGTGAAATCACAGTAACCATCTTCCCATACCAGAATCCTGCAAATTCATTAACCCCAATCAAAAAAGACATAGGAGAGAGGATATATACACGGGTATCCTAGAAAAGAATAATTGAACATAATTCCCAATCAAAGACATACCTAGAAAAGAATAATTGCACATAATTCCCAATCAAAGACATATCAGAGAAGATATATACATATGGGTTTGCACAAATGGATCATAACAGACTGTCTACCAAATCAAATATATACCAGAGAAGATATACATCAATGCACCTATCCTACAAAAGCTTAATAAATAAGCTATATCCATGGATTTTGGGTATGCTAAAAAACCTTACATACATTGTATATCTAACACACATTGTCCTAGATAATGAAATATGATTAAAACTCCCAAGATTGCATTCTCATGGATTGTCTACTCAAGGGGATCAAGGTTGAAACCTACCAGTTCCTCTTGTTCCCCTTGGACCTGTCCAGAATGCCTCCTTCTATATCCCACCTGCACATGAACATAAAGATATACTTGCAGCTTTAGCCAGTTCTGCCCTCTGTACCACCAAAAGTCGCAAAAATATTATCTATTGAAAATGGTGAGCTGACAGGAGCTCTACAAATAGGCCATCAAAAAGCAACAAGAAAGAATAGGAGGACATCCATCAGGAATACTAAAACTGACTTTGGAGGTGGGTAGTTCCGGGGCAGAATTCTCCAAAACACAGCATAAACCCATTGTGAATCAAAGCACAGGCTTCTCAATGTGTGCTGCAAAAGATAATTCACCATGGGCAACCCCCCTCCATCCATTCTGATCAGCAGATAGACGGATAGATATATCCCTTGGACTTGAGCAGCCCAATCAAGCAATGCAGCTATGATTTACAAATATTCAAAATAGATCATCAACACATTATATATACAAACATTTAGATAAATCTCAAGGCCACTGATCATAATGATACTTTTCATGTCTTGTTCTTCTGAGGACCCACATTGTGCATTGCAAGCTGATAGATTCCTCATTCATATATTTGTGTATATATGCAACAGCCCACCTGCCTATCTCTCTCCCATTGCCGTGCGGTTGTCCTCCTTTTGTTCGACCTCCCTTCCATGAACTGTCCCTTCTTGCCTCCTTGGCTCCTCGTACTCTAATAATTATTTCCCACAAATACACCATTACAGGAGCCTTAACTATGGGGAGGATTTAAATCATCTTACATTATAGGTGGCTACAGCGATATCTCTTATTACAGACTTCATTGCAGAAAGGTATGTAACGGGAGGATTTGTTTTCAAATCCCATCTCTTCGATGCTAACATTAGGATTTGTCAGATCTTAATACTAATTTCCAAGTTACTTTCCAAAATAATGAGAATGTAGTACACTAGATGCTTGGTCTACAAGTCTATGCATTTGTTCTTCTTATCCATCACACTATATGGTATTGCTTCCATTGATGGTGGGTCATATCAAAATGTATGTGCATATGGAATGCTAACATACCCATATGAAAGACAAACTCTACCACATCAGCCATGAAAAGCATTCCATTTTCATACTTTATTTATACCTAAAGTATATTTTACAGGTTTCACCATGGTTATCAGAGGTTTTTAGCACACAATTCTGTCGTAAGAGAGGATATATAACGCAGCAAAAATTGTCTAGTATGATGCACGCTTACAGCGTGCATTTAGGTTTTAGTGTTTTTTAATTTGATGTTTTAATGGCTACGTAAGATTTAGGTTTACAATTAATTAACATATGAAAATCATATAAGATCTACTGCTTTTTAGGTACGGTTGAAAACTTAAAATAAATAGCCATGTAACACAGATGGGATATTAATCAATTCATCATTAGTCTAATCCTAAACTGAGAATAGATTTACCTCTATTATATACATGAATAAACTTTATTTTGAATAAGTCTCACAATTTTATATAGAAAACATTCATAAATGTTGAGATAGCTCCATGTCTATCTTTTTGGTGTTTGGACATATATGAATGTATTCACATTGAGTGTCACTACTAAAAAATGTTGGGATGCTAGTATGCAAACAATTATATAAGATTTTATTACATATAAATTAAGGATGCAAAATATATAATTATAGGGGAGAAAGTGATTGTTTTTTAATGTTTTATATTATTGTGTGAATGTTTTGTATGTATGGTTTTAATATGTAATTTAGTTTTTTATACATTTATTAATTCAATTTAGAATTAACATTCTAATATATATAATCTTTTACCTCAAAATATGTTTGATTTATTTCTCAAACATTACATTTCTTAATTAGAAATCGCACTTTAGATTATGTTTGGGCTAGATTAGATCGTGTGAGTGATCTTGTCCCCAATTTCAAAACTCATTTTCCTTGTTTTTCAAGACTAAGAATCTTGAGATGTGACATGACAAGTTGATTAGGTGCCAAAATTTTTTGACCTATGTGTTTAGTGTTGTGTATTTAAAGACACTGTGTAGGGCACTTTCAATCATTGAAAGATCATCACATATTATCAACTATCACTCTCTGACTTTCACATGTATACTAATCTCAATTGATATTAGTCATAGTTGAGGCTCAATTACATGCAATTTCACTATAATCAATTATCATTTATTATAAAATTCATATTTAAAATCGCACCACAAAGGCACCTATTAGTCTAAGCTTGCATTGCTTGTTATCTTGTGTTTGACCTTAACATAACCAATTATCAACAATTCGAGCTCATTGTCAACACTTACCTGTTTTTTCGTTACTATTAAATCCATCTAACAACTAATTTGTACTTAGAGAAGTTTCATACTTCAACACTCTCATAGGATTGATCAAGATCATATCAAATCTCTAGTTATTAATCTAGTTTATATTTCTTACTTATAGATAATTCTTGCAATATGCAATAGTTAAAGTCAACACAAACCAATTTTCCATGTAACCCTCTAAGCTTTCTCATTTCTATTTAGCATTTATGTTTCTTTGTCACAATTCTTCATATCTTGACATATTTAAATATTTTAATTTGTAATTTATTTGATTACTATATCACTCATTTAAACTTTTTAAATTAATGCAGAGTTACTTTATTTTATACATTTTGGCCGATTCATAAATTCTATGCATATTCTTTACGATAAAATCTTGTAATTTTACTTAATGCCATTTATGTCTTAGGATTAATGATAGTCCCAAAGATACTGAGAGGGGGGGGTGAATCAGTATCTAACCAGTTAACAAAATATATAACCTTATTAAGTATTGTGCATTCCAAAATAGTGTACCGGTAAATAAGAATTAATGCAATAAACAAGAACAATATTGACAACATAGAAAACACACCATAACACAAGATGTTTAATGAGGAAACCCGGTGTGGGAAAAACCTCAATGGGATTTGTGACCCACAATATTCACTCACTGGCCAATGAATAAATATTACTTACAATGGGGGGCCTGCACATGCAAGAAGACAAACTGCCTAGAGCTCACTGCTCAATCTACGAGATAGAAGTCTCATTGAATTACAAAATGGATTATGAAAATCCAATACAATGTACTACTTCAAAGTAGCATCAGCTATGCTAGGTTCAGTACCGGTTTAAGCTCATTCTATAACCATAAACCTTATACAAAATCTGCCTTATGCATTCACATATATCTTCCTTCTTATTCACTCATTCCTATTCCATCTCTCATTACCAAAAAATGATTTACAAGATCTCATACATATATGTCTTTTATAATATGCCTTGTCGGCTTTACAAAAGTTAATTACATTAAATACAAGTTTATTCTTGTCGGCTGGAGTGTCAGTATGCATTGTAGCTGCTGTCAGTGAAGTGCCTACCAGTGTATGTGGATGTCTATGCCGGTATGCATTGTAGCCGTTGTCGGTGAAGTGCCTGTCGATGTATGTGGATGTCTATGCTGGTGGCGGTGTCAGTGCCTGCTGGTGGCTTTACCAGATGAATGCTAGGTGGTTGCCAGAAGGTTGCCCTCAACGACAACACCATCATTTCTCATTAGAGTGTAGAATGCCAACAATCTCCCCCTTTGGCATTGATGGCAACACTCATGAGAAAAATCCAAAAACTGTTACCAAAAAGTGAAGTCCAAAAATTTACCAAAAAGATGTGCTCCCCCTGAGCAGATGATCTCCTCTGAATAGTCATTTTTCTCTGTCCACTACTTCCCCTTTGACATCAATGACAAAGGTTGTCAAAAATTGTCAAACGAGTGCAAAATTTCACCTTAAGGTTTGTAACCTATTGGTTACAATCTGAAATATGTCAGCCAAAACCAAATTTAAACTTTGCATGAATCTGTTGCTATCATTCATGGTTGCCTCTATTTGTTGGATCGTACTGGTGAGATGATGTATATGCTCCTTCGGTGATCTTTCCCCTTGAATTAATGCCTTAGAGATCTCATTTCTCAGAGAGATAAGGTTATCCAATTTAGGACTAAGTTTATGCTTAAGCTCTTTGGCATTTGCTTTGATCCTTTCTTTTTCTTTCTCAAACTTCTCCAACTTTTCCTCAAATCCTACAATTCTTACTCAATAACTGATATAGGTTCAGATGAGCCAATAATGTTATCAGCTATATAATCTATTTCTTTCTGTACTCTGCTTATTTCCTTTTCAATGTCCTGTGTCAACAGATGTGGCTTGCATGTTTCTCTATATAGTTCCTTGTATTCCAAAATTGTAGTATTCAGTGCTAGTAAAAGTGTGTTAATATGTTCTGTGCACTTCTTTATTGTATCCTTGAAGAATTTTTCCTTTTCTTTTTCCATTTTCTCTTTGAATGTATCCCCATTCACCTTATCAACTATTATTACATTGTCGGTAATGAATTTGGACAATGTGTCCAACTGACCTAAAGAATCCTTTACCTGATCTATATTACATTTTGGTGCAATCATCTTAAGAATAGGTATTGTATCATCAATTTCTTTATAAGCCACTGCATTACAATTAGTTATCTTCTTAATAGAGTCCAGGAGTACCTCTATCACATCGGTAGGTCTAAATTCACTTAAAGAAGTAATGGATGTTTGACCAACTACCTTAATCACTTCAGTGCTTCCAACATTAGTTACCAATTTGCTTGTATCAACCTCTAGTGGATCAGTTTGAGTTTGCATTTCTACTAGCAATGGTTTGGGTTTCTTAGTGATTACCGGTTTCATTATCTCAATATGTACCTCAACCTCTGTCGGTATCTCTGTTGGTTTCTCAGTGTGCTCAGCTGTCGGTATATTTGTCTCTATAGGATTTTTTAGTGCTAGCATCTATACTACCAGTATTCATTCCAATATCCAATCCAGTGTCCAATGGTTGTTCTGTTTGAATTTCAACCTCAACATTCTTTGTCGATTGCTCAACAATGTTTCCACTGTCAACAATATCATTTTGTACCTCTGTGTTGTCCTCATCCACAACAATGTTTACTTCCTGAGTAACAACATTCATGGTGAATAGAATTTCTGATTCAGGGTTAGTGTCATCATGTGTTGTACCTATACCGTTAGTAACTGGTGTATCAACAATATGTATCAATGTAGTGTCCACAGGTGGTGGTAAGTTGTCAGTTATTTTGATGTTTGGTATTCCACCAACTTTACCTTTCCCTTTGTCCTTATCCTTCTGATAAACCTTAAATGTTTTCTTAGGTCTGTTCAATTCTTCCTGTTTTTCTTTTTCTACAAAAAAGATATCCCATTTATCAGTTGTTTCCTCAGTAATTTCATTAACTCTACCAGCCATCAAACTCACTTGTCGGTGACCACTAGCAAACGCTGATTTGTTAGTATCACAAATTAAGTCATCAATTTCTTCTTTAGAGTTAACTAGATGTATAGCTAGAAGTTTTTCAACTTTAAATTTCTTGTCTAACTCCATTACTACAATCCTCTTTGCATCTAACCTCCTATAAAGTTCATTGGGTAAGTCATCTACAACTTCAATTAACACTTTCTTGTATATGTCTAGATGTAGAATTATACTATTTTCAATACTTTCCTTTTCCGAATCAGTGAATGTGTTATACAATTTGCTCACATTTGCCAAGTTACCATCATTAGTGATTTCATTCAGTAAATTATCCAATGGTGGTATAACCTGTTTCTGTTTCTTCTTGGGTGTAAGTTTCTTTGCCGGTTGCCTTACCGCCTATTGTTTCTTTCTCAAGGTTCTTGTTTTCTTGGGTGGAGGAGAGGGTACTGGTGAGGGTTTTCTTTTCCTATCAACTCTCTTGAATTCAATAGGTATCTCACTGTCAGATGATGTGCCAACCAGTGAAATGTGTGCCTCCAATTGTAGTCCTTCCAGTTCACTTGCCTTTATACCAGTAAGGTTCATAACATTTTCTTTTATTTCCTTTACCTGTTTAGAAGCATCTCTTATGTATTTCTCTCTTTTCTTCCTTTGCTTCATTGTTTGTACACCACTTTCAATTGTTTTAGTACTACCAAAAACTTCTTCTGATGGTTTTCTAGGTGCATCTAATAAAGCTTTTGTATAAGTTTCAACAATGTTAAGATCTACCTCATAACCCATTTATTTTACCCATACAATTCTAGGTAATAAAACTTCCATCCATGTCTCATCCTTCTTAATTACAAAACAAATTTCCTTGTCATATTTATCTACTACACTCTGCGGTAGTCTCTATTTGGTTTTCATTTTGGTTTGAAAGCTTTGAAATATTCAGTTATATTGTTTTCCTTAGCAGTACCCATGCCGGTGAAAGCTTCTTGCAATTTTTTGCCTACCGGTATGTCATATCCAAAGTCTTTCTGTCCAATATCGGGGATTTCTTTTGTGAAATACAACATAAGGCATACCAAAAGATTACCAAAATGAAATATCCCTTTCTTATCACCTTTTATCTTCTTCAAGTTATCAATTAGTTCATCCTTCATCCATTCACACACATCTATTTTTGCATCATTATTTACCATTTCATAAGCACTATTAATGCAAAGACTAGAAACTGAATTAACTTTGTTTGCATGTGTAGTCTTGTAACCTAAGATCATAATTACGAATCTCACATTAATGTCCTTGATGTCATTCACTCTTAGAGATCTACTATCAGATGTTGCTCTGGTTAAGGTCACGACTTTGTTATTAGGAACCTTCTTAGTTTTGTCAGGTCTGCTGCCGATTGAGGGTAAACCCTAATTGCTTGTCGGGTGAATTTGTAGACTGAATCTAACCAAAGAAATTCTCCATGTGCCCTACTTAGGACAATTCTCACAACTTCCTCTAAAAATTTAGGGATGTTCAAGATTTCCACAAAACCTAAAGTTTCAATAACCTTGTGCTTAGGTTTGACATTACCATTTTCATTACAAACTACGGTTTTAAACATCTTTAACAACTCCTCAGAACCTAATTCTTCAATATTGCAGCGGATATATATCCTAGGGTCTTCATCATAATCTACACCTTTAGGAATATTTGAAAATACGCTTATGGAATCATCTTGCTTAGCTATCTCGAGAATAATTTTGAATACTGGCCTAGGGTGTTTTACATTTTCCACAATAGTAGGGTTTGCAATAAATTCAGGAGCAGAAGAGGAGGCCATTCGGAAAATACCTTTAGCTGCATGATAATGTTTGAGTGCTTTGAAATAAATCGATTCACTTCTTTGCCTTGAATGCATTCGCTCGGATTTTGTGCTCTCTGCTAATTTGAATGCTCAGTGAATCAAAAATGAAGGAAAACCAATAATTTATAATGAAATTTCTTTCAACAACCATATTAAATGCTCATCGGTTAAGTGAAAACTTAACACATTTGTCGGTAAAGAAGAAATCTATCTTCTCACCATCGACCGAGGGTAAATTGCATGATATTCAATTTGCTACAATACCCCCAAAGGGTTACTTCTTAGTTGGATGAAGAATCTCCTGCCAGTGGAGTAATACTTTGTTCTACCAGTGAAGGAATAGTCTCATCAACATTATGATCTGTCTTTCTAATCCATTGTTTTGAAAATTCTTTCTTTACCTCATCAACCTTTTCTTTTTCTTTCAAACTGGGTCCTTTATTATTTGCCAGTGAGGTCTTGCTTCTACAAAATTTTACAATATTTCCAATTTTGTTACAAGCATAACAAGTCACATTATTCTTCTGAACAACCTTTCCATATCCTATGTCAGTTTGTGTTCTGCATTGATTAGATGAGTGCCCAAATCTTCCACAAACATAACATCTTACATTCATTTTGCAGTTTTCAGAATTATGACCAACTTTGTTGCATTTGGAACATTGACCGGTGGGTGCATTAATGTTCTGATTGTTTCTAGTTCTACACTGATTTTCTCTATGACCATACTTGTTACAGTTAAAACATTTCCCATTAAATTTGTAAGCATTAGGTTGTCTTACCGATTTACTATGATCATGATTGTTTGCAGTATTGGAACTTTTACCAACTTGAAATCCAAGTCCATTAGTATCTCCATTAGGTTTCTGACTTTTCAGCATATCATCAAGTTCTTCTGAACTTTTCTTGAATTTCTCTTTGTGTTGATTTGCAATAACCAACTCATTTTCCAGAATTCCCATTTGTCTCATAAGTTCAGTTTTATCATGTTGCATATGAATCAGATCTATCTTTAACATATCATTTTCATGACTGAGTCTTAGATTTTCATTTCCAACATCATTGAGTCTTATAGTCAAGTCATCTTCATTCTTCTTCCTATCTTCAATGTCTTTACAAAATCTCATAGTCATATCTTGCATTTCAGTCCTCATAGTAAAATTTTCTTGTCTCATCTTGTTCACAAGTTCATTAAGAGTTTCCTTTTCATCATTGTCATTTTGCATCTTCTCATGAAGTTCTTTTCTTTTATTTCTAGCAATAGTAAGATTCTCCTGAAGTCCTTGAATGAATTCCTGTGCAATCCTTAGATCTTCTTCAAGTTTGATATTCTTCAACTTCTCTGAATCATAGTCTACAAGAGCTCCTTCCAATTGATTTCTTAAGTTCTCCATCTGTATCGATGTCAGAATATTCCTCAAGCTGTTAGGCTTTTGAAAATAGAAGACTAGGCTATGATACCAATTGTTAGGATTAATGATAGTCCCAAAGATACTGAGAGGGGGGGGAGGGGTGAATCAGTATCTAACCGGTTAACAAAATATATAACCTTATTAAGTATTATGCATTCCAAAATAGTGTATCGGTAAATAAGAATTAATGCAATAAATAGGAATAGTAATGATAGCATAGAAAACACACCATAACACAAGATGTTTAACGAGGAAACCCGGTGTGGGAAAAACCAGTGTGGGATTTGTGACCCACAATATTCACTCACTAGCCAATGAATAAATATTACTTCCAATGGGGGGCCTGCACATGCAGGAAGGCCAACTGCTTAGAGCTCACTACTCAATCTACAAGATAGAAGTCTCACTGACTTACAAAATTGATTATGAAAATCCAATACAATGTACTGCTTCAAAGTAGCATCAGTTATGCCAGGTTCAGTACCGGTTTAAGCTCATTCTATAACCATAAACATTATACAAAATTTGCCTTATGCATTCACATATATCTTCCTTCTTATTCGCTCATTCCTATTCCATCTCTCATTACCAAAAAATGATCTAGAAGATCTCATACATATATGAGTCTTTTACAATATGCCTTGTCGGCTTTACAAAAGATAATTATATTAAATACAAGTTTATTCTTGTCGGCTGGAGTGTCGGTATGCATTGTAGCTGTTGTCAGTGAAGTGCCTGTCGGTGTATGTGGATGTCTATGCCAGTGCCGGTGGCTTTACCAGATGAATGCCAGGTGGTTGCCAGAAGGTTGCCATCAATGACTACACCATCATTTCTCATTAGAGTGTAGAATGCCAACATTATAATTATTAGTTTATTATTATTATTGTCTACACGTTATTATTCCTTAGACATTTAGGGTTCATTTTTAAATTTCTTGTTGTGTGAAAGTGTGATTGTTAAATAGGTATGTCCATGGAAATAAGGGACAAAAAAGAGCTCAAAAGAGGTATTTTTTTCAAAATCAAATAAACTTGAACTTTAACCAATAATTCAAGATCCTTACCTTCAAAATATGAAGATGTGATAAAAACAAGAATTGCAGCACATGTTAAATTTAATTTCTTAAATATAAAGGGTATTATTAAATTATTAAATGTTTTTGTGATTTTTGAAACAAATGCATCTTAAAAACCATGTCACTAATTATTTATGTCATGTAAATTCTACAAAATAATATAAAAATATTTTCAATGCATATAAAAGAAGCATAAAATAATTCTATAAAAAAATAGATAAAAAAATAAAAAATATGAAAAAAGTGTGTATGTTGTTGGAGAATATGAAGGCTATCACCAACAATAAATCAAAATAAATATAAAAATTACTTGATTAGAAAGATACAAAGTAGATCAATATTTTGGTGATGGTTTTATGTGATTTCACTCTAAAATATTGAAACATGACTAGGAAGAAATTTGGCATTGCTTTCCTTTTTTGTCAAATATATATTTGGGTGCCTAAATTATAAGCTCAATCTTATGGATTGAAAAATTAATGTTTTTTTCCAAGCCTTAGAGTGATTTGATTAGTTTAGAAGATAACATATATGTATCTTAATATATTTGCACTCTAAAAGGTGCATACAAGCTATAATGTGATTGTGTTACTATTAATATATTATTTTGGAGTTCTTGTACATTTTTATTTAAATTGCATGTTTGGCCATTTTTCCTCCTCCATGTTGGTGCACCTACTCGAATTCTAATAATTGATTCTCATAAACCTTTGTCTTTGGCCTTTATTCATGCATGTATTAAGTATTTTAATATATTCCAATAATTTGTTAGATATAATGCTTTGATCCTTGGTCAAAATATGTCATTCTACTATAGGAATGATAGGAAATGTTTCATTTATGTTTTTGATTAGGAAAGTAGGGATTAACGGGGCCTTGATCCTTTACAAAAAGAGAAAAATAGGGGTGCTCATGGGGAACTCTCAACACATAGGTCGAAAAGACCGTAAACAACAACAACCAAATGATTGTAAAAGGAGAAAGAGGCTACAAGACAACAACAGCCCCAAGGTCGACAAGGCTAAAACCTACACTGAATCAAAGGGCTCCTTGCAAGGAGTAATATGAAGAAAACCCACAAGGTGGGGAAACCTCACAATGGGGGAGAGAGGGTCCCCAAGTCAAGAAGAAGATCACAACAGCCACACGCCAGTAGGAAGTCCAACCCTCAACAACATAACCCCTCTTCACCTCTTTAGAAAAGGAGCCCACCTCAATAGGAGTGAAAAAGGAGAAGACCACCAAACAAGTGTGCCAACCGTGAATCCAAATATTAACCAAACATCCATAGAGGAGAGAAGACCACCATGAAAATCTATCAAGCTCTTTCTCGTAGGCAATCCTTGCCTCAATAAGGGAAGCATCCACCTCCATAGGATCCATGGAAGAAGAAAGGAATCAATGAAGCCAAGCTCTCATCATGGGGTAAGTGCACAAAGTTGTGTCCACTTAGTGTGGAAGTTTTACACTTAGAAAAAAATGGCAAATCTCACGGAGCGCATGAGAAATGAAATGGGATCCTGTTTTACGTCGAGATCTCGAGCCACAATTTGAAATGGGATCCCATTTAGCTTCGGGATCCCGAGCCTAGATCTTTGAAACGGGATCCCATTTCAAAAACAAAACGGGATCCCGTTCATCCCATTTCAAAAAGGAAACAGGATCCCGTTCTAAAACGGGATCTCGTTTCCTTTTTTTATTTTTAAATTTTTTTTATTTTTTTAAATTTTTATTTAAATTTTTTTTTTTTTAATAAAAAATACAAGCTATATATACATGAAATATAAAATTAATATATAAGTCACATTTCTCTATCTTTTTTTTCCTTTCTGTCTCACTTTGTCCCCTCTCTCCCAAAATCTAAAACTATGTCTCTACCTCTCTCTCACGTCATTGACTCTTTACTCTTTATCTTCGCTATCTCTATACACCTCCCCTTACCCCCTACCTACCTATATTTCTCTATATATACATCTCTACCTCTCTCTTAATGTAGCATCTCTCTCTCCCAACCAACTTATCTTTCTCTAAATATGTCATAATAGGTCATACTAAGAGGTCTTATGTCATAATAGGTCCTAGTAAGAGGTATTATGTCTTAATAGGTCCTCTTAAGGGATTTTATGACATAATAGAACCTATTGTGACATAATAGGACCTATAATGTCATAATGCGACCTATTATGTCATAATAGCTCCCATTGTGACATAATACGTATTATGTCACAATGGGAGCTATTATGACATAATAGGTCGCATTATGACATTATAGGTCCTATTATGTCACAATAGGTCCTATTATGACATAATACCCATTAACAAGTCCTAGTAAGGGGTATAAATTCATAATAGGTCCTCTTAAGGGGTTTTATGACATAATATGACCTATGATGTCATAATAGGACCTATTACATCATCATAGATCTTATTATTTCATTATTAGTCCTATTATGACATAATACCCTTTAACAGGGCCTACTAAGGGGTATAATGTCATAATAGGTCCTTTTAAGGGGTCTTATGACATTATTGGACCTATTATGACATAAGAGGTCCTATTATGTGATAATCGATCTTATTATGTCATAATAGATCCTACTAAGGAGTCTTATGTCATAATAGGTCCTCTTAAGGGGTCTTATGACATAATAGGACACTATTATGACATAATAGGACACTATTATGACATAATAGGACACTATTATGACATAATAGGTCGTATTATGTCACAATAGGACACTATTATGACATAATAGGTCGTATTATGTCACAATAGGACCTACTGTGATATAATAGGACCTATTATGTCACAATAGGTCCTATTATGTCACAATGTGACCTATTATGACATAATAGGTCACATTGTGACATAATAGGTCCTATTATGTCATAATGCGACCTATTATGTCATAATAGGTCGCATTATGACATTATAGGTCCTATTATGTCACAATGTGACCTATTATGACATAATAGGCCGTATTATGACATTATAGGTCTTATTATGTCACAATAGGTCCTGTTATGACATAATACCCCTTAACTCTCTCTAAAAGTACCATCTCTCTCTCCCAACCAACTTATCTTTCTCTACATATGTCATAATAGGTCCTACTAAGGGGTCTTATGTCATAATAGGTCCTAGTAAGAGGTATAATGTCATAATAGGTCCTCTTAAGGGGTCTTATGACATAATAGGTCGTTTTATGACATAATAGGACCTATTATATCACAATGGGACCTATTAGGACATAATAGGTCATATTATGGCATTATAGGTCCTATTATGTCACAATATGTCCTATTATGACATAATACCCCTTAACAAGTCTTAGTAAGGGGTATAAAGTCATAATAGGTCCTCTTAAGGGGTTTTATGACATAATATGACCTATGATGTCACAATAGGACCTATGATGACATAATAGAACTTTTTACATCATCATAAATCCTATTATGTCATTATTAGTCCTATTATGACATAATACCCTTTAACAGGTCCTACTAAGGGATATAATGTCATAATAGGTCCTCTTAAGGGGTCTTATGACATAATAGGACCTATTATGACATGACAGGTCCTCTTAAGGGGTCTTATGACATTATAGGACCTATTATGTCATAATAGGTCCTACTAAGGCCCGTCTTATGTCATAATAGGTCCTAGTAAGAGGTATAATGTCATAATAGGTCCTCTGAAGGGATCTTATGACATATTAGGACCTATTATGACATAATAGGTCCTATTATGTGATAATCGATCCTATTATGTCATAATAGGTCCTACTAAGGGGTCTTATGTCATAATAGGTCCTAGTAAGAGGTATAATGCCATAATAGGTCCTCTTAAGGGGTCTTATGGCATAATAGGACCTATTATGGCATAATAGGACCTATTATGGCATAATAGGACCTATTATGGCATAATAGGACCTATTATGACATAATAGGTCGTATTATGTCACAATAGGACCTATTATGACATAACAAGACCTATTATGTCAGAATAGGACCTATTGTGATATAATAGGTCATATTATGACATTATAGGTTCTATTATGTCACAATAGGTCCTGTTATGACATAATACCCCTCAACTCTCTCTAAACGTACCATCTCTCTCTTCCAACCAACTTATCTTTCTCTACATATGTCATAATAGGTCCTACTAAGGGGTATTATGTCATAATAGGTCCTCTTAAGGGGTCTTATGACATCATAGGTCCTATTATGACATATAAGTCATATTATGACATATAAGTCATATTATGTCATAATAGGACCTATTATGTCACAATGGGACCTATTATGACATAATAGGTCGTATTATGACATTATAGGTCCTATTATGTCACAATAGGTCCTATTATGACATAATACCCCTTAACATGTCCTAGTAAGGGGTATAAAGTCATAATAGGTCATCGTAAGGGGTTTTATGACATAATATGACCTATGATGCCATAATAGGACCTACGGTGACATAATAGGACCTATTACATCATCATAGATCCTATTATGTAATAATTGGTCCTTTTATGAAATAATACCCTTTAATAGGTCCTACTAAGGGGTATAATGTTATAATAGGTCCTCTTAAGGGGTCTTATAATATAATAGGACCAATTATGACATGTCAGGTTCTCTTAAGGGGTCTTATGACATTATAAGACCTATATGACATAATAGGTCCTATTATGTGATAATCAATCCTATTATGTCCTAATAGGTCCTACTAAGGCGTCTTATGTCATAATAGGTCCTAGTAAGAGGTATAATGTCATAATAGATCCTCTTAAGGGGTATTCTGACATAATAGGACCTATTATGACACAAAAGGACCTAGTATGTCACAATGAGACCTATTATGACATAATAGGTTGTATTATGACATTATAGGTTGTATTATGACATTATAGGTCCTATTATGTCACAATAGGTCCCGTTATGACATAATACCCCTTAACAAGTCCTACTAAGGGGTATTAAGTCATAATAGGTCCTCTTAAGGGCTTTTATGACATAATATGACCTATGATGTCATAATAAAACCTATGATGACATAATATGACCTATTATGTCATCATAGGTCCTATTATGTCATAATCAGTCCTATTATGACATAATACCCTTCAATAGGTCCTACTAAGGGGTATAATGTCATAATGCATCCTCTTAAGGGGTCTTATGACATAATAGTACCTATTATGACATGACATGTCCTCTTAAGGGGTCTAATGACATTATAGGACCTATTATGTCATAATAGGTCCTACTAAGGGGTCTTAAGTCATAATAGGTCCTATTAAGAGGTATAATGTTATAATAGGTCCTTTTGAGGGGTCTTATGACATAATAGGACCTATTATGACTTAATAGGTCGTATTATGTCATAATCGGACCTATTATGACACAATAGGACCTATTATGACACAATAGGACCTATTATGTCACAATAGAACCTATTATGACTTAATAGGTCATATTATGTCATAATATGACCTATTATGACACATTAGGACCTATTATGTCACAATGGGACTTAGTATGACATAATAGGTTGTATTATGACAATATAGGTCATATTACATCACAATTTATAAGATCTTCTAAAATCTAGAATTTGTATTATAACTCCTAGAGATCTGAAACCACTCTCAAACATCCTACCAATATATACATGAAATATAACTTAAAGTATAAGAAAGGAAAAAGACAAAGGGAAATGTGACTTAAACTTAAATGTTATATTTCATGTATATATAGTTTGTTTAAAAAAAAAAAAAAAGGGAAATGGGATCCCATTTGCTAAATGTGTTTTTAATTATTTTAAAAAACGAAACGGGATCCCATTTCTAAAAATTTCAAACTTTGGTTTAGTTGTAGCTTTGGTTTTCGCTTGGAAAATGGCTTGGAGAGCCAACCCTTTGGCTTGGACCTAGTTTGACCTGCAACTTGAAGGCCAAATCAATCTTCATATAAAATAAGGACTTCAAAAATATATCTAAACATCAAATTTTCAAAAAAAATTTAAACAATGAAAACCCATTATAGTAGAGACTGTCTAGATTTTAAATATGTAATTTTTAAAAAAAAAGGATCAATATTTTTATTTTTAAAATAATTACTAATGAAAGAGGTCTATAAACTTGAAATAACATTGTTTTTCAGTTTTTTAATAACTTTTTTGTCTCTAAGTTTTTTGAATTTTTTTTTATATGGCATAAAACTAGAGACAATTCTATACAGTTTAAAAAAAATAAATTAATTTAGGTCAAATTATGCTTGCCGTACACAAGAATTTTTCAAAACAATGATTATGCCCAATGAAAAATTAACAAAAAAAAATATATGCAGAAAAAAATTATAAAAAATTATTCTCATCAAAGGTGAGTGAGTTATAGATCTTTTCCCAAAAGGATTTATAAAAATAATTTCATTTAGGTCAAATTATGCTTGCTGTACATGGGCATGGTATGGTCCTGAAAAGTGACTTTTAAACTATAGGTTTTAGTAATGCCTATTCAAACTTCATTTTTAAGATTTGGGTATTAAAATAAATTGCATATTTGGAAAGTAGACTTTGAGCACTACATCTTCTATTACTGAATTGTTTCGAGATTCATTCTTTAAGTGCCTCAAATATTTAGGTCAAACAGGATGAAATTGAAAAAAATGGCCAAAAAGTGGACACAACTTCTTGCAGGTACCCCATGGAGAATAGAACACATCCCACCTTAATAGGGGAAAAATCAAATTCCACAGTAACCTCAAAAGTGAGCATGACCTTGAAACTGATACCAATCCATAGCCAACAACTCACATCGACAAGGGCGAGCCCTTGAAAACTAGTAGCTAACCCTTAGTCATCATAGATAACAAGACTATTGTCCCTACAAACCAAAATGGACAATCACATCAAGAAGGCAAAATACAACCCAATGGTGTACACAATAACTACCATAGTCCAAATCAAAAAAGGAAAACTCCTACCACCAGAAACCAAAGCAAGCATAATCTGAATCACAACGAGGGTAATGAATGGGGGACAAGACCACACATAGGGCCCGACAAGATCTGTGTGGGAAAAACCTCCACCGCAGCTTACCATACCTCTGAAGGCATTTAATGCACCAAACACTAGTGAAGATCCAAAGAGACCATCACAACACCAACATATACCATAGGAAAACACCCAAAATGAAGGGGTTAAGAGGTAAGCACCAAAGTGAAGCCAACACTCTACAAATCAACATGTGAGTCTAGTCGCAAAACTCAGTCACTACACCAAGCTTAGAGCCTCCAAGTAGAGCAAGACCCAAAATAAGAGGACTCAGTCAACATATCTATCCCGAGAATCAACTCTGTAAAAATGTCAACAACAGAGAAGCCAATACCACCTCCTGTAAAAAACACCTCACTAGTGCCAAGCTCATCATAGAGCACAACCTCCAAAGGGCTTCTAGGCAAGGTTGAAACAACAAACGAACCTTGAAACCCATGTTGATTAAAGGAAGGCCACACAAGAGCACACATGTGAAAGGACCAAGCTAGGAAGCAGAGGGCCTGAGACAGTAGAACCCAAACCTGGGTTCAACAAACATAAGCACCAACCAATAACCACGAACATAGTACCAGACCACCCGAAATAGGACACCAACTAGAGCAAGGTAGCTGACACAACAACCAACTCACCCAACAATAAACTCTAGTTAGGTCCAACATGACATCCTTGGAAACCAACCCACACAACTCACAAGAGGAAAGGAGAGCCATCTCCCACAATAGGTAGGAGATCCAGATACCATCAACCTTGACACCAAAAAGGTTCTCAACACCATCTCCAACACAACCCATACAACCATGATCGTCAAAGAGGAAGGTCATCCAAACAAGCAGTGCACAGTGAGAACTAAGGACCAACACCAAAGCACCATCCATGTCAGTCCCAGCAATGCCACCCTTACTTTTAGTTTAAAATCCTAACTTTCTCGCACCTCCACTTTGCTCCAAACTATCTAGAATAGGGCACCAAGGGGGGAAAGGTAATAGTCTTGGCAACCAACGTAGAAAAACCATGGAGACATCTCTTCCACGAAGATAAGACCCAAAACTCATGCAAGAACCTAGCCAAGAAAATTTGGCATGCAAGTAAGAAACCACTGCCACCGAGTTAGCAGGAACCATGTCCAAGCCCCGAATGCACCTAAGGCTAGGCCATTTGCAAGAGAAAGCATTGACAGAAGCCACAAACACAGAAAGATTTCCATCATCCTTTGCATCACCTTCACCGCCATCACCCTCATTTTGAAATCCTAAAAATTTTTCTCCTCCACTTCACTTTGCCATGCTAGATATCTCAACAATTTTTCATTTATGTTATATTTCAGTATGTATATGAATTTTCATCCTACATGAAACTTATTTTTTTCTTTGCTTCTCTTTTGGATGTTCTTATTTCACTTATATGTAAGCTTTATGTTGATTATAATATTCCTATGGTTAGTTAAAGTGATTTATGCATTATGTTGATCATTCTCTTTTTGTGACTAGGAATTAGGTGAGTTACCCTAAAAGTGCATACAAACCATAATATGATTATGTTACTCCTCATTAATCCTTTTTGGAATGTTTCTATGTTATGCTCTAAATTGCATGTTACGATTTATTTTTCTTAAATATCTAAATCGTAGTCATAGATTCACATTAACCTTTGTATTTGGCCTATATTTGTACATATATTAGGGATTTCAATGTGCTCAAACCCTTTGATCCTTGATCACATTGTCCTCTTCTACCACAAGGTTGATGGGGAATGATTTATAGATGATTTATTTTATTGTGTATGTGAATTTGCATCCTTCATTAAACTAGCTATTTATTTTCCTTCTCTTTTCTATTCTTTCATTGATCTTGTCCATTGTAATGTCCCTTTCCAAATAAAATTTCACTTTTAAAATTCTTTTCAACTTTTTTAATTAAAATTTTTCAAATCAATTGAAACGATCAAACTAGCTTCTAGGAATGAACACTTAAACACCCTAAATTTGCAACAAACTTAATAGAGTTGGAATATCATAAAATATTACAGATTTGTATGATGGAAATGCATTATGTTTTTTGTAATGTATTTTTATAAACAACAAGATACATTTGTGACAAATCATCCAAAAATTGTGAGCAAATATGAAACCTAAAATGTACTACAAACTCACAAACTTTTAGGAAAACTCCCCAAACTTACAACAAGGGTTTGTTATGAAGGTTGATTTATAATGTATTAAAAATAAGATACAACCACAAATATATCATAAATAGTTTCAAAAAATGAATACTCAAACCCCAAATAACTTCTACAAACAAACTGCAAAACTAAAGACAATCTTAACTATTCAACACAATGATAATTTTTGAATGACATTATTCTATAGTGATCCTTGACTCTCATCTAAGATTACCTATTAATTCTCTGACTCCCATCCTTAGATCACCTATAAACCTTCAAACATCTTGTTCTATGGTATGATTCTTCTCCACTGGTTCATTAACCACTAAAGAAAAAACATAAGCTTTAATATATTTTATAATAAGAATAATAAGATTTGGAGCCAAAACCAAACATATATGAAACCAATTTTGAAACTCAAATTGGGAACCAAAATCCCACTACTCAAAATGGATGAAACTTGCATGAAATGGACATAATCTATTTATGGCAACTTCCATAAAGCCACAAGATGTCAAAGATTCTCAAAGTTGCCAAGGGAACTTTCTTAAAACGAATCCACTACTAGCCAACTTGCCAAAACCAACAAAATACTCCCCAAAAGAAGAAGTTACTAATTTAACATTTCTTGTTGTGAGAAGTTTGAATTTTCAATAAAAAATATCAAATTAATATTATGTCCCAAAATGTCACGTGATCCTGATTTACTATTTTATGACAATGGGAACTTACTATTATCAACAATTTCTATTTTTATAAAAAAAAATGGGCAGGAAAAGTCCCCCCTTCCCAAAATTGCTTCTCCTAAAGAATTTGTAGACATAATGCTCCAATTTCTTGATTCCCCAAATATCCAACCATTCTAACTGAATAACAAATTGCGATCATGTACCTATGTAAAGTTTTATCTTCCTCCCTAGCACCCTTAATATTTCTTGAAAAGTATTTTTGTTCTCTATAATATTGTGAAAATGATTTTCTATATGAAAAATATTACTCCATATTACTTAAGGTTTAATAAAATTCTTTGCATCTTTTCTCATCAATAACTTCCTCTTTCAATTACTTTTGAGAACTAAGTTTGTGCAATACCACTCAAGAAAGCTTAAACCAAAGCTCTTGCAAGCTTCCTCAAAGGTATAAATCCAATTTTTGAAGCCTATATAATTATCACAACAAAAAACATGTCGCTTATTAAAGTGAATACTATTCTTGGAAACATTTACCTCTTTTACCTTGAAATGGTAGTAACACTCTCTATAGGAATAAACACTAATTGATCCAAAATTTGCCTCTACATGAAAGATGCTAGATGTAACTTTAGGATCTGATTTGGAATAGAAATGACATATTTGACAGACACCAAATGACATGATATAACAACATCCAAAACTCCACCAAACTATGGATATTCATTCTGCAAATTCTCTTGAGTTTCTAGCTATTGATGTATTGCTTTTGAGAAATTTGTACCCAAGATTCTTGAAGCTTTTGTTAGTTATACAAATTATCACAACCTATAAGAAATCATTTCCAACCCCATGGAATGGTAAAAAGGTAATTATACAACAACAACATTCATTCCATGATACTTTGTGTACCCAGATTGTAAACAAAAACACACTTTGTGATGAGATAATGTACTTATTGAAAACATTCATGAGAACATATTTGAGACCTAATATTTTCATAAGGATTCTCAACAATAAAGATATTATTGCCATCATTCTTTATGATGGTAATATTCCAATTTCTATGAATTGTAGGAAAATGCAAAGTAGATGTGTAGAGGACGGGATTTGTCACCCTCAAGGTGATGAACCTCAAGGGACAGACCTACCTTCACTCTACCTCACTTAAACTGGCGCTAAAAGTGAGCTAGGGGATGAAAAAGAAAAACTAAATACATAATAAGATAAATGACTAACAAACAGAGTTCCCGAATGACCCTACTAAGCCTCTATCTTGAAGATGAGTGGGCAGAACTAGACACTAGTGCAATGCACTGTCATCCTGTATGGAAAAAGTATAGAGTTCATAGGGACACAAAAAAATGTGACTATATTATTAAGTAAACAAAGTAAATAACAAACTAAGATAACAATACAAAATACAAAATGCTAAAATGAAGTGAGAAAAGAAAGATGAGGGAAGCTTACAACTGGTCCACGATTGAAGCCTCCCACAGGATGATTGCCTTCCCATGACTATAAAAATACACACAAGAAAGAAGAGAAATGTTGGGGGTTGTGTTTAGAGACCTTCCTTAGTCAAACCCCCATTTTGGTGTTTCCACCTCCACGGATAACCCAGATAATGATGATTTGAAAAATGAAATGGTAAAGATAAAGATGAATAGTCAAGATAATAAATAAGTTATAAATGAGAGATTGTGAATATGTAAGTAGACTAAGAATCAGAGTGAACTCCCCTCCAAAACTTGTGAGGACAACACCGTGAGTTCTTCAAGAGGCCACAACAATGACGGTCTTCAAATGCTGGAAAAACCTGTGTGTGATAAAGAGAAATGGATACCAAGAGCTTAAGAAACTTTCCAAATAATCAAGAACCCTCAATAATGTCTGAAAATGCAATAGATATAGCCTCCAAAGAGACTCTCGATGTCGGTGGCCATAGACAAAGGCATTTCAAACTCTTCCGGGTGCAAGTGTAATGCTCAAACGACTACCTATAGGCTAATAGATTCATGGGATGCTAGCGCGATGCATGGATGTATCTATGGCACACTAGAGTCCCATGCTGAATTGGTCAACATGGTCAATATAAGACAAGTTGTAAGCTAACGAAGCGAATTATGTGGAAAAAAGGACAAATATTCGATGCATGATCTCCATCGACTTGGAGCGAAGATGCTTATATGACATGGAATTTCATAGGATGGAATTTACGACATTACATTTTGCCCCCACTTTAGCAAGCATATCTTTGTCGAGAAATGAGAAGCTAAAGTAGAAAGAGATATGATATTGAGATTCACTAAGAGGAATCAACATTCGTTGATGAGACAAAGTTTCCCTCGGCTAGATAACTTGAGATAGAGGTAAATTTTGCTAAGTTATTTCATGTCAAACACATCAGCTGCAGTCCAATGAGTTAGATGAAAAAGAGATCACACATAGAATAGATAAGAAAGATAAGATAGCATAATAGAAACAAACCCTTCTTAATGGAGGAAAATCCCCATTACAAAAGATGAAGAATAATAGCTACCATGATAAAAGAGATAGTGTCGGTATGGATAGTAAAGTGTGTTATGCTAGATAGCCATACAATAGGGAAATGGTTTGCATGATTTTATTGGTATGGGTAGAAAGTTGTGTTATATTAGATAGCCATACGATGGGGTGAGACTTTGTCAGAACAAATAAAAAAATTCTAAATAGTCATGGGATTGGGTGAGATTTTATCAGCATGAATAGAAAAATGCTACAAAGTCATGCGATTGGGTGATCGTAGATTGATTTGATAAGTAGTGGATTGACCCCCACAAAAGGTGACAATGTAAAAATAAATCAAGTGGTTTGGCCCCCACCATGGAAAAAAAGATAGAAAAAATAGATCAATAATGCTAAGCTAAATGCAGATGATAGCCCCCCTTAGAATGGTATGAATGAAAGGCATGTCATTCTAAGGAGAAGAAATGTTGTGGAACTTCAACATCATGAGATATTATGTGGAATGTGTATGTAGAAAAAGGTGGTGATCAAAATGAATAAATTGAGATCAAATGACCTACATACCAATGAGACTTTGAGTGCAAGTATATAAACTAATTGAACTAGTTTAACTTCCCAAGGGGTGTCCCATTGTTCTCTATCTCACAGAATCCCTAAAGCCAAAGTTTTTCTCTTAGATCATTGAGCAAATGACTTGGGAATGACAACTCCAAGAACGAGTGATATTGTGATCTATATGCATGAATGCACTCTAAGATCTATATGATGTGTTAAAACTATGATGATTAAGCTAGTATGAAGATAATGATATGATAAAGATATTTTTAAATTATCCTAACATGATATACTAGCATGGATATACTATTAATATGAAAATGAAATTATTCTAAATGTTATGATTATATTTTAACAAAGAGAGGCTAAAATGCCTATTAAATTAGACTATAAAGTAGATGCATGAAACTTGGATATATGAAAAATGAAGAATGAGAGCTCTATTTATAGAGAAAATAGGGAAATTGATGGTTAAAATTGAATAATCTTAACAATGGCTAGGATTGAAAGTTACTCAATCCATGTTTACAATTTTCACCAATGAAATGGTGACAATTGTCAACAATAGGTTGCTTGAGAGGAGATGCAAGAGGCATTAAATTCCTGAGAAGACATGAAGGTTACCTTAGGAGGTAAGGGTTAAGGTTAGGTTAGGGTTATCCATTAGATAAAGCTTTTACCCAAGGGGCAAACTCTTGTGCAAGGGTTAAATGGATAACTATGGTCAAAGCCATTAGTGCTTGATGAGACCCTTGGGTCAAAAGGATGGTTAAGTTAGAGGAAAGTCTCTAACCAAAGGTCATAGGTGAGTTAACCATAAATGGTTTGGAAGACTTTAGTGGTTAATCATTTGAAGACATAAAGCCTTTAATGGTTATTGAAGACTTTGGAGGTTTTTGAGAAGTGACTTCCTTTTACTTAGGAATGTGACAATGATTAGGGTAGGATTAGGCTAAATAGGAAGTGATTAGAAGAATCTAGAAGGGGTTTAGGAGGCAAGGGGGAGATGTAGGAAAATGCAAGTGGGTGAGGGAAAAAATAATTTAATTAAAATAAAATTAATTTATTTTAATTTTGGTTGCAACTTGCATTTGTAGGATTTTGCAAGTGGGGGGGGGGGGGGGGGGGTTAAATAAATTTAGATTTATTTAATGCAAAAGGGGTTTTAATTAAATGTAGATTTAATTAAAATGGTTAGAGGGAGGATTTTAATTAAATGTAAACTTAATTAAATGGCTAAGAGGGATATTTTAATTAATCAAATCTTTAATTTGATTAATATGCTAATTTAGAGAAATGAGGATATTAATTAAATCTTAATTTAATTAATTGGAAGAAATAGGGATAATTAAATGAATAAAATTCACTTAATTTGTTGTGCAACTTTTAGGTGTCTACAAAATATCATCTTTAACGGATGAAACATAAGATCCATAACATCAACCAAGATGCAAGAGCACAAGAGGATCTGATTATGTGGTGTTAGAACCCATAGTAGCGAGATAAAATATATAAAAGAACTGCAAATGGGTGTTTCATCATAAGGACAAAGTTCTTAGGTCTGAAGAAGAGCACATGAAGACAGAGAGGAAAATAAAAATTCAAGTCAACATGGAAGAAGGTCTAAATGCACCCAACACATTGCAACGTCCCTGAATGTCGAAAAGAAAGATACAACATATAGAAGTAGATAATAGATAGAAGTAGTTTTATGATAGAAAATCCCCTATAACCAAGAACCTATGGAGTAACTCAGGTCCTTCAGGAGAGTACAATAGATAAAGACAGTCAACCTCTCATTTCCAAGCACCAACGAAGTAACTTGGGTCCTTTGGGAGGGAACAAAAAAGTAAAGAAATGACAAGGGAACAAAATCATGCACACATGCTATGCTACAAGATAAATAAAGCTATGAATCTAAAATTCCCCAACCATTAGGTCATCATCCTCCCAATCTAGATCATATGGGGAAGGATGGTGGGACCAAAGTAGGACAACAACAAGGGAAACACTGGGCACCACACCAGTAGGAGAGAAAGGGATGAGGGTGTGACAACATTCACATCCACAAGCTTGAAAGAGGCAAGGGTCAATGATCGCGTGAAGATAATAGATAATGTCTGGATATCTTCAAGAGAGTTGAACAAGCATGCCTTGGTAGAGGAAGAAAGTCACTCAGGCCAAGGAGATGAAATGGGAGTGGGACTATCAACCTCAAGAAATGGGGCAACGATGAACTCAAGAGAAGGTGGGGCCATCTCAATAAGAAAAACAAAAATAGGCACTGAATTATATGGAGAGATAGGAGAGGAGAATACTTGTGCCAATTTCCACCGACAAAACTCCAAAATGAGGCCCTAGTCAAACTTTCATTTAGGTTGCATAGGAAGCACAAGATGCTTGTCAACTATAGCTAGTTGAAGGACCCTAAGAAAGCTCTGATGAAGAGGTGGTTGCAAAATGGGAGTGCCAAACAAAGTTGTGCTAGACACCACCCACGTGTGCAACATATCCAAAGGTTGGGACAATGGAGGAAAATCCAATAACAAAGTGATAAGGGGTCATTCAAAGGAAGGAGAAATTAAGACCTACACCTATTTAGGGGGAGGTTGGTTGATAGGCCCCGAAACAGCTGGAAGCAATACTGAAGATGATGCAAAAACTTGAACATTTGAAGGGATAGGATTTGATGCAACAAGAATGAGTGTCAAAGGTGCACCGCCAGACTGCAAAGTAGCATCACATTCCTAAGACATGGCCCATTGATAGTGCTTATGCTCATGTAGACACTAATTGCGATGAAGATGAGGACCAATAGATGAAGCATGGGAGGAATCAGTGAAGAACACATGAGATCACTTAGAGGGGGGTGAATTAGTGATAATTAGAAAAATTAAACCTTTAAACTAAATGTGAAAATTCTAATAAGTAGATAGATTAAATGCTAACACACATAAGATGTAACCAAATAAAATAGAGATATATGAGGAAAACCCAATGTGGGAAAAAACCTCAGTGAGAATAGTTGTTCGAGTCTACTGCTCCAATCCAATCTCACAATGAAAAAACTGATTAGAATATATTTATGGGTACCAACCCAAAGGAGAACGAACCCCTATGATTTGTGAGCACCAACTACAAGGAGCACCAACCCCTATGATTTATGAGCACCAACTCAAAGGAGAACCAACCCCTATTTTGAGCACCAAATCAGATTACAAATAATGAGAAACAATTATAGTTTAGGTACCATGCTACAAATGAGCTTTGTAACTCTCTATGATTCACAGTCAATCATGTTTTGCTATGACAACTCTCTGATCTCTTCTATTCTATGCTAACAACTACTTCTCTGTGTGTTATCAATCTTTTTGATTTTTTTTTTACACACATAGAATGTCTTTGTTCTTTTTCTCATAGATTCTGATTCTCACACTTTAACAACAAAAACACTCTATCTACACACCTCTATCTTACCATGCATGAGAAATCATATCTTTTAGATAAATTTGATTCTCTGTGCATGGAAAACTCTCAACAATAAATGTTATCAAATCAGATCAAGTTTCTAAATTTCTTTCTCTCTTCGATGGCCAACTACCTTGTTTATTATCATCTGCATATCCCACTTGAAAAAATAAATGATTTTCATATTCCTTCAAGAAATCTACTATATGCAGAAGAGCAAGTTTCATTAATTTCATCATCATGTAGTTTTGGATTCATCACAAAGAATGGGTTACTATATTTGGTAATCTTCACCAACTCTCTCCCTTGATGTCTTCGTGGCCAAGAGATCTCTACACAGAAAATATTTTGATATTCTTCAGCCAACATGACTAATTCAACTTGTGTCTTTGAGCCCAAATAGAAAAATTAGTTTACCTTCATAAATGAGTCTCTAGTTGGCATATCAGATCTTATTAACAAGAGTTGGCAACCAACTATGAAATCAGATTGTCTTACAATTATTTTGCATGCTCCACATCATTTGGTCTTTGTTGATCAAACAACTCACGTGGATACTTCAACTATCGACATCCACAGGCAAGAAGAAAACCTATTATTTCGTCAATTTTTTTATTTGGGAAAATTTTGTCCAGACTCTATCTTCATCACAGTGAAAAATATTTATCATCGCTATAGCTTCCATGCTCTACAAAGGTTGAAAAGGGATACCATGTCAGCCAAATGCTTCTCCTGTTATGTTGAAAAGAATACTATCGATAAGACAAACCACATGATATGTTGAAGATATCTATTATCACCTAGACATATAAATTATTACATCAAAATAGAGGTATTTTGATGTAGTTACAAGCTTCACCTAACGGGGAAAAGGTCTTGCTAAAATGACAAGTTATGCCAAAAAGACATTTCTTCCGACTCACCACCATAGGGCCCACACAACGGGAAACCCAACCAACCACTGCCACAAAAGTACCACGACCACCACATGCACACTTGAGCTTGAAGAGGGAGGGCCCTGTTATCAGTGTTTTGAATATTGTTGGAAGTCTTGCCTTTATTCCTTAAAAGTCTTTCAAATTTTGGACTGATCCTTGTATGCGAGTCCATGGTCCTTGAGGGTTTAGGGTTTTACAATTGCAAAATCATTTAAATAATAAACGTTTGTGTCGCATTATTTCCAAGTCACCTTTGTTTACCCGTTGCATTTTCCACTTAAGTGGAAGGGTCACCGTGTCGTCGAAATGGGCCATTTTGATTTTTTTTAGGCTTAAGTGGGCTCTGTTTTAAAATTGAAATGTTTCATATTTTCCTAAGTCCTAATTTTTTCTTGTATGTATGTGTTGGGTTCCTAAAGGTCAGTTGTCATGATACCGTGATGGGAAGTTACGCATTGAATATTCATAGTGACTCAGCGAAAAACCACTAGTGGTGAGCCCGGTCAGACAGTTAATGGAGGCAGTTAGTGCAGACAGTGAAGTGGTGGCGACTAAGTAATGAAGGACCTTAAAGGTTGAGCAGTTGACTCATGATCCAACGGTTGTCGCTAGACCGCGATTGAGAGATTCTCGGTCTTTACTCATCATGAACTAGCGAATAAATGGTGGGTCTAGCCAAAGTGGATGACTTAGGTGGGTTAAAGAGTTGGTAAGTTCAAGGAAGATCGACGGCTATTGCTGGACCAAAACGAGGAGATGCTTGAACTTTAAGCTTTGTGGATCAGCGACAAAGAGAAGACGAGTGACTAAGTGACGAGCCCACTTGGAAAGCTAGTATGATTAAAGGATGTGCTAGTTTCGCATGATCCGATGGTAGTCACTAGACTGCGATTGAAAGTTGCTTGAACTTTAATCTTTGCAGATCAACGACTGAAGGGAAAATACTTAGAAGAAGCCCTTCTGGTCCGTTGGAGACAAAATTTGAAATTTCAAAAGGATTAATTTTAAAATTTTGTGGCTTTATTGATAGTAATTAATGCTCAGTTGTCATTAAGGTTCCTCCATACGACATTGTTTTAAAATGAAAATTTGCAAAGAAGCATTCAAGAAGATTTGCAGAGAATAGGTGCACGTTTTTGTGCTTTCTCAGGCAACAGGTAAGTTCTTCTGTGACTGTGCTTTACAATTCCTATTTGTGTGGCATTATTTGGTGCTTGAAATTCAGAAGAGGTTATTTGAATAACAATTAAAGTAAGGATAGTTTTAAGATGGCACCACGAAGGGAATTCAAGGGAAAGATATATTACCAAGAGAGGGCTATCTGTGATGGCTTTCTAGAACAATTGGGTCATTCTACAAATAGTGCAGTCAAGATAAAAGAACTCATGCCCAAATCTCCCTGCCTGCGGAGTGGTGACGGTTTATACGACAAGGGATGTTGGCTGAGAGATGCCCAGATAGGTATGATAGGTCTAGGTTTGTTTAGGGTAGGATTTGGTCGGTGGAATACACCTTCTCCTATAAATAGTATATGGGAATTAGATGATGGAAAATTGGTGGTCCCTGGAGTCTTCATGGACGTTGATTTGTTGACCCAAATTGTAAAACGTTGTGACCCTGTCACTAGGACTGTGAGGAATGTAAATGGGGGGCCCTTAATTAAAATTAATAATGATGAATTCAGAAGGGTTTTCCAGTTGAGTGAGGCCTCAAACTATTTGGAATCCATTGATTTTGAGATGTTCAAGAAGGTTTATGATGCTTAGAGGGATCATCTTAGGAGTGGGCCATTGAAGAATTTTTTTGCAAAGATAGGAGGATTGACAATGGTAGGCCCTAACACAATGGAGCCCTTCCCTATGAATTTCTTCACTTTAAGGGCTAAGGGTATATATTGGTCTCTATGTCAAATTCTTGGGGAAGATGCAGAGAACGCCATGCCTACCCATTATATGCTTATGATGGCACAAATTTTGAACCTGTCCTTAGAAGTAACCTATGATTTTGCACCTTATCTTACAGATGCCATTCATGAAGGTTTAATTGGGATAAATAATGCTAAGGTAAATAGACCTTTCGACTAGTACTCCCTGTTGATGCACATGTTCTTGTTTAAAGGTGCTGAATATTTTGCAAAGGATATGGATCTACTAAGGGAAAAGGATGGTGAAGACATGTCTGTTCAGTTATGGAGTACAAATTTGTCCTGGGATAGAGAGGATGCAAGTTACTTGAAATTTGACAGATGTTTTACATCTAGGCTCAAAATCCTTCTATTTCAAGCGAACCCTAGGATCCCAAAGGCTCTCCTTGAATTCATTAGACCAAAGGAGTTTGCTGAGAATATTAAGATTGTGCACAATTGGGGTGACATAATCTTGTATCTTGTTTCCACTATTTTTAGAGTATATGGTTTTAGGGGAACCCCGTATTTTCTCCCCTATTAGGTCCCTTTGAAGATCGACATTGTTGAGATTTTGAGGCAGATTGGAGGCCTACAAAAAGAAGAGCTAACAAATAAAGGAAGAGGGACAATTTTACCAACAGTCAGTTTGGCACATTAGTTTGTAGTCACCAAAGGTGGTTGGTTACATTTTGAAAGCTTCCTTCAACCATACAGGTTGTCAACGATAGTTGCTAGGTTTGTTGATCCGAAGGATTTCTTCAACGATATGTTCAGGAAGAAAGTTAGGTGTGGGGGTAGAATTCATAAATTTCACTTTCCTAAAGATCTGATAAGAAATGAACTCAATTTGGATGAGCAAGAAGTAAAAAAGGAAAAGTGGTTGGCATTCAAGAAGACCCTTGATTTTGTCCAATATTTTGACAAGAACTATGATCCTTTGAATAGTTTTCACCCTTTTGAAGAAAAGATTAAGTTTTTGGTAGACTATTTTGAAGATGCAATGCAGATATTGAATGAGAAGAAGGATGTTGTAATGAAAGAAGATCTTGAGAAAGCTAAGCTTGTTTTAACTAAGCCTATTTTTGCTAAAGTTGTTCCCCTTGGTGAATATGTGATGTATAAGAGATCAGGGTATAATGTAGCAATGCCAAGGAAAGATGAGCCTTCTAATTCAAAAGGAAAAAGGGCAATGGAGGATACCCCTAAGTCACAAGCCTCCCCAAAAAGGTAGAGGTTAGAAAAAGAAGCACAATCAAGTGAGTGTTTGTACTCTCCTTCTCAATCCCCATTATTCATAGGTGATGAGCAGGTAGTAGTTGAGCAATTGTTGCAGTTAGGGAGCCTAGGAGAGATTGCATGCACATACAGGGAATTACAAGAAGGGATGCTAGAAGAGCCAGTAGGTGCCAAAATGGACTTGACTATTGAAGAGTTTGTAGGCAGAGAACTGGATCTTGTCATTAAGCAGGCCAGTGATGAATTTTCGGTTGATAAGAGTTTTATCAAAGCAAGAGCATTTTCACAATTAGTTTGGAGAAGACATATTGAGAAGTTTAAAAAAAGATGTGAAAAGGGGAAAGTGGAGCAAACCCATAAAGATACATTTGTTGTTGAAGCAGAAATAAAGTAAGAAATGTTGAAAGAATTTGAAGCAATTACCCCTGAGAAAGGGAGAAAATTGATTGTAGATGCTGGAGTTTTGATTCTCCCGGAGTGGGACATAGTTGATGCCTTATTTTTTTATGCAGTGAGAAAAGAAACCACGCCTCTGGAAGGAATAAATTACAGTAATGACCATGCGACCCTTGTTATGTGGTCCCTAAAGAGGGAAGAAAACAAAAGAAGGAAAGAGTCTTCAGGATCTGCTTACTCGGGAGGCATGATTGTAAAGAGAGTTAGGGATACAAGGGTAGTGGAAGCTACCAGCATGACCTTAGAGTCTGCTAAGTTTGGTATGGCAGTGGCTGAGAAAGAAGCCAAGGAGAAAGCTGATCTCCAAGTGAAGTAAGAGGTAGTCCTAAAAGCTTACAATGAAGAAAAGCTTGAGATAGCTCGCAAGGACAACACTATTAAAGAGTTGAAGAATAAATTGGGAGGACAACATCAAAAGGGCGAGTCTTCCAAACTGATGATTGCCTCTTCTCCTGATAGGCCCCCTCCTTCGAGCCCAATTATTGAATTCCCGCCTTCTCCTATGACTCCTGGTTTTCAACCAGCTAAAAACATTCAAGATGAGATGGAGAGATTGAAGCATGCCTAGGAAATATTTGCAAATAAATATGAAGAGAAGATCAGGGGTACAATTTTGAAGTTTGATGATACTATTGGAGCTGCAATAGTTTATATTAATATGAAAAGAGTATTGACTATTTTGGGTCCTTTGAAAGAAGATAAGGCTATTTTGGAGCCAATTTTGGACAAATGGATTGCCAGAGAGGTTAATTTAGAGTTTATATATTCTTTATCTTAGGAGGAAGTATATGTTGATGTCACTATCAAACCTACTTATGAATTGGTAAAAGGTTTGTCCAGGTTTGTAGCAGAAAGGTTCAATGTAGAAAGGAAGGAAAACTTATATCGAAAGGAATATGCAGATCAGAAATTTGAATTGTTTCCTGTAGGTTTTGTTAGTATTAACAAATTGAAAGATAAAGAAGTATGGGCTTGGTGAGCTAGGTCATAAGTTGTCTCAAAGAATAAACAACATCATAAATATAGATGATACTTCTTTATTCATTCAAACCATTGAAGAGATTGAGAAAATAAAATCACATTTTGGTTTCTTGGAAAAGGAAGTTAAATAGTTAAGGGAGACGTGGAAAAGTTTTAATAAGTGGAAGAAGAAAATTGTTAGTTTCTCTTGGCCTAGTGATGGCACATTCAATGTATGGGAAAGCAAATATGTTGTGAAAGAGACAAAGGCACATGGAGATTCTACCGACGCTCCATTATGTAGCAACCCTTAGGCGACTGGAAGCAGTTAGTTCTTATAATAGATATTTTTGGGTAAGAATTGAAGACACTTGGCACTTGATTTGTAAATATTGAGAAGTTAGTTGGTCTTTCTCTAGCTGGTTAACTAATTGGTTATGCTCCTTTTTCAATTGTAAACAATGTAACTTTTGGGGGGGAATTCTGGTTAGGACAAGAATATTTTCTAGGGAAGTCCAAATCTTGTCGCATCCATTTTCTCTATAAATGGATACCAGGACTACTTGGAAAGGGCATCGCAAGAATTTTGTGTGAAATCTCTAGAAAAATGTATACAAGTCTTTGTTTGGCATTCTAGAGGATCATTTTATGTCTTTGTAAAATTTTGATGAAAGGATATTAATATACAATTTGGGTTACAAAAATGGGTTACAAGGTTGATCTACATGTTCTGGAAACATATGCAAAAGCACTGCTTGAAGCACCAAGAGAACCATCTGAGAAAATATTTGGAAGTGCTGAAACCATAGCTAGTAAAGTATCAATGGAGAAAAATAAGAAGAAAAGAGACAAATTCATTAGGGATGCATCCAAGAAAGCACAAGAAATCAAAGAAAATGTCATGAACCTTAGTGGCATATCAACTAGTGAGCTTGAAGGACTTCAACCGGAGGCACATATTTCACCAGTTGACACATCTTCTGACAATGACAATGGGAAGGCTTTTGAGTTCAAAAGAGTGGAAAGGAAAAGGAAAGCCTCACCGGTACCTTCTCCTACCCCAAAGAAAACAAGAACATTAAGGAAGAAACAACAGCCAGTTAGGGAACCAAAGAAGAAGCTTACTCCAAAGAGAAAATAGACACCGGTTACCCCTTCACTGAATGATCTACTTAATGAGGTTACACATGAGGGAAATATGTCAAATGTGAACAAGTTATATCATTCTTTCAATAACAATGATATGGAAACTATTGAAGAAAGCATTCTTCTTCATTTAGACATTTATAAGAAAGTTTTGATTGAAGCTATTGATGAGCTACCAAATGATCTCTACATGAGACTAGAAGCTAAAAGGCTATCAGTGATGGAATTGGATAAGAAATTGAAAGTTGAAGCACTCTTGGATGTTCACCTGGTTAACTCCAACAAAGAAATAGATGAACTTATTTCTAAGGCTAATCGATCAGTATTTGCTAGTGGACATCGGCAAGTGAGCCTGATGGCTGGAAGAGTAAAGAAAATTGCAGATGAAACAATGGATAATTGGGATATATTCTTTGTGGAGAAAGAAAAACAAGAGGAAATGAACAAACCTAAGAAGACATTTAAGGTTTACCAAAAGGACAAGGGTAAAGGAAAAATTGGTGGAGTTCCAAACATTAAGATTACTGACAATCTTCCACCACCACCTTTGGATATTGCACTGGTACACTCAAAAGATCCACCGATTATTGACACTGAAGGAATAAGACATGATGATACTAATTGTGAGTCGAAGATACTTTTTACAATGAATGTGGATACTCAAGAGGTAAAAATTATTGTGGATAAGGAAACCTCTGAAGTCAAGTCAGACAATATTGACAATAGCAACATAGCAGAGAAACTAACCGAGGTAGAGGTGCACACAGAGACAGAGAAACTGACAATCTCAGAAATATTGAAACAGTCTGAGAAACCTTTAAAGGTTGAGATGCAAACACAAATTGATCCACCAGAAGAAAATGCAAGCAAAATGGGCACATTTGATGGAAGCAAAGACGTAATAAAAATGATTGGTCAAACATCCGGCATATCTACAGGTGAATTCAGACCTACCAATGTTACAAAGGTACTTTTGGATTCAATTAAGAAGATAACGGATTGCAATGCACTGTCCTACAGGGCAATTGACAACACATTACCTATTCTTAACTTGATTGCACCAAATTGTAAAATAGATCACATTACTGATTCTTTGGGTAAATTGGACACATTGTCCAGATTTATTGCTGATAATGTAATAACTATTGATAAGGTGAATGAGGACACAATTAAGGAGAGAGTTGAAAAAGAGAAAAACACATTCTTTGAAGACACTATAAAGAAGTGTATAGAACACTTAGATACATTATTATGGGTACTTAACTCTACAATTTTGGAATACAAGGAGCTATATAGGGAAACATGCAAACCTCACCTTTTGACAGAGGACATAGATGAGGAGATCAGAAAAACACAAAAAAAAATTGATGATATAAAAGATAATATAATTGGTTCATCTGGACATATATCAGTTTTTGAGCAGGAAATGGCAGTTTTTGAGAAGTTAGAGAAACTTGAGAAAGAGAAGGCAAGGATAAGGTCAAATGCCTGAGAACTTAAAAATAAACTTGGTCCTAAGTTGGACAATCTTATCACTTAGAGAATTGAAATATCTAAGGCATTAGTTCAAGGAGAGTGATCACCAGAAGAACACATGCATTATCTCACTGGCATGATCCAACAGATCGAGGCAATGTTGAATGATAGCAAAAGGTTTATGCAGAGTCTGAATTTAGTTTTGGCAGATATTTTTCAGATTGTAACCAACCGATTACAGACTTTGAGGTGAAATTTTTGCACTCATTTGATTATTTTTAACAACCTTTGTCATTGATGTCAAAGGGGGAGTAGTGGAGAGAAGAATGCTTGTAGAGAGGAGATCACTTGCTCAGGGGGAGCACATATTTTTGGACTTTAGTTTTTGGAAATAGTTTTTGGATTTTTCTCATGAGTGTTGCCATCAATGCCAAAGGGGGAGATTGTTGGCATTCTACACTCTTATGAGAATAGTTGATGTTGTCATTGATGGCAACCAACTGGAAACCAACTGGCAACCAACTAGAAACCATCTAGAAACCAACCGATAGATACCGGCATCATAAATAGATCTCTATATACACCGGCAGACACCGACACCGACAGACACTTCATCGACATTAGCAACAATGCATACCGGCACTCAGGCCGACATGGAATAAACTTTTGTTTATTGTATTTTAATATAAATATCTTTTGTAAGTCTACATGGTACATTGTAATAGACTCATATATGTATGAGATCTTATAGGTCATTTTATATATGGCATATGATAGATAGAGAAGAGCGAGATATGATGTATAATTTTGTATAGGGTGATATAGTTGGCAGCGAAGGTTTTGGTTATTGATTGAGCTTAAACCGGTACTAAACCTGACATGAGAGATGCTATTTTGAAGCAGTACATTGTATTGGATTTTGATAATCCATTTTGTAGTCAATGTGACTCTTTATTGAGCAGTGAGCTCTAGGCTGTTGGCCTCTCTGCATGTGCAGGCCCCTATTGTAAGTAGTATTTATTCATTGGCCAGTGAGTAAATATTGTGGGTCACAAATCCCACCAAGTTTTTTCCCACACTGGGTTTCCTTGTTAAATATCGTGTGTTATGGTGTCTCTATTATTTCTATTTATTGCAATAATTCGTATTTACCGGTACACTGTTTTAATTTACAAAGTTTCAAATAAGTTAAATTATTCTATAAATCGGTTAGACACCGATTAACCACTACCCCCCCCCCCCCCCATAGTGTCTTTGGGACTATCATTAAATCTAATAGGTAACACAATTTTGGGCTCTAGTTTTGAGGAAGTGTTGTAGATAGGGGGAGTTGTATATAGTCTATGGGTAAAAGCACAAAATTGTGTCACACTTTTATAAAGGAAATTTTGAAATGATGTATACTAATAAAATGTATATTTTATGTTTGCAATTTTTTAAAAATTAAAAAAAATATTTGAATATACTTTCTTATAAAGTAAACACTATAATTTTGTTGTTGATAAAATGCTAAAATTGAAGTTACATGAGGTGTCACACTTTATATAGTAAATTTTACCCTTTTTCTTCATTTTTTGTGTATATTGATAACTTGAAACTTTAGTACAAAAATGTATTTTTAACTATTTTTATGTATATATATTTTTCAATAAATTTGAAAAGTTGTGTGTACTGAAATATAACTCTTTCCATTTGACATCACCTTTTTTCTTAATTATTTATCCAAATTAGAAAATAATTATATCATCTTGACACAGACTCTTTTCTTTAGTGCATTCAATTTTTTTCAAAATTTTCAAATAAATTTTAGTATTTTTCCTTTACAAGATAATCAACCTTATATTTTAGTGTTGATGACCTACTTTCAATAAAAATAAAATATAAAATATAAAAACTAATTAAAATATTAAAAGATATATATTTTATAGAATTCACTTATAGATCTATAAAAGGGTATTTTTATATTTCAAAAAAAATATTATTTATAAGAATAGGAGTGGTTGAAATATCAAGTTTTTCAAAAAAAAAAAATTTGGTAATTAGATCCAAAGTGGTATAAAATATATCTTTAGTAGACGATTCCAATTGGAAAATGTGTGAATCTCTATAGACCATATGTTTGACTAGAATTAATTTTTAATTAGAATTACTAAAATTTATTTGTGCTGATAAGTTGGCCTGAAACATGACACAATTTTGTGCTTTTACCACTATTGAATTTTTGTTGTAAGAAGACACCCTTTGCCTTTCATGTCAAAGGGGGAGTGTTTTTGGAGTTGGCACAAATGTTTCCATCAATGACAAAGGGGAATATTGTTGCAAATATGAGTTCTTGTTGTCATTGATGTCAAACTTGTTGAACTCAATGTGCAACTTGGTTACATTATTTGGTTTGGATGTTTTAGAGTTGGCACAAATATTTCCATCAATGACAAAGGGGAATATTGTTGCAAATATGAGTTCTTGTTGTCATTGATGTCAAACTTGTTGAACTCAATGTGCAACTTGGTTACATTATTTGGTTTGGATGTGGTATAGTATAGTGCAGTTATAGTGGGATAGCAATTTAATCATTTGGATGTGTGGAATCTATTTGTGGTTGCTTTAGAAGTCTTATAAAGGTGTATCATTATGTTTCTAGAGCTTTGGTGTTGATTTTTGGGATCCACAGTTGGTGTTCAATCATGTGTGACTATTCTAGTGTTAGTGTATAGGAATGTGTTGCATTCCTATGTCTACTAGTATTCTGGTGATGCAGTTCGAATATTCAATGTTGTGTATCTTAGTGGTGCCATCTTGGAAATATGCTCACGTATTTGGTGGTCCACATCATAATTGGTGTTATTTGTATTGGTGTACCTTAACTGCTTTATTTTTTACACTTGAACTATAATGTTTTGGTTTGTGTGGTTGCATGTGGATCTTTGGGTGATGATTTTGGATGGATAGGGAGGTGTTTTGACATGGTTTTATTCCTCACATGTCTCATTTTTCCTTTTTCATTGTATTGTGATGTAGAGCATCCAACAAACTCAACCAACTAGGGAGATCTTTCTCCCAACTCACCTATTCAATTAGGTGTACACCCTTCATTGACTCACAAGACCCCTCACAAGCCCACAGGTTACTCAAAAGGATTCAATACCCCAAAACAAACCCATACTCACCAACCATTATCAAACATCATTCTAGGAATTTTCAACTTGCCCAAGGCTAATCTAAGACCTTCCAACTTCTAGATCTCACTAAAATCTCAAATCTTGCTCACATAATTCCTTCTCCAATTAGGGCTCCTAATGCTCATGGACACAAATCCAATGCCGAACAAGTTTATACCAACCCTAGGTATTTCATGTCAACTTCATGGAGACTCTCTTTCATGGCCAAAACACCAGGCTTAACCCTCCCATCCACCCTAGAAGACAACATGAACCCTGTTGTGGTAACACTATTCACAGTGACAAATAAATATCAATAAGATAGTCAAACATTTATGGATCATTTCTTATCCTTGGGACTTCAAACATTTGTGAATATGATGGAGGAAATTCCTACTCCTCTCTCTGACACCATCTTCAACAAACTTACCCGTAACCTTACAAAATGTAAAGACTTGATTCGCTATCATACTGTGACAGTCATACACAAGGTTGAGGAGAGTCATAAATCCTATCATTTTGGCTTGTTCACAAGGTTATCAAACCTTGGCACAAACTTGTGGCACCCTCACACACCCTTCTAGGCCCTCACTAACCTTCCAAGGCTCTTGCTTTGCATTCAAACCCTTCCACATCACCACCAAACTGTCTCATCTTATTGAGACTTGGAAAATTGATAATTTCCACCATTTTACACGTGCTTTCTATTAGAAGAAGCTGAGAGGGAAGATTGAGAGGGGGGGTAAATCGGTCTTCACCAAAACACCAAACTTAATCACAAAACACAGATCTGATAAAATATAACAATAAGATAGATAAGAAAGTTTAAAGCACAACACAACACCAAGATTTTTGACATGGAAAACCCGGTTAAGGGAAAAACCACGTTGGGAACCTACCCACATTAAGATGATACTTTGCAGTAGTATGTGAAAATATTAGAATGGGGAATGCACATGCATTCAGGCACACTGCCTAGAGCTCATTGCTCAAATATAATGGCCCGGAAGGCTACAACCCTTAGGGAAGTCTCACTGACTTATGACAAGATTCAGACTACAATCCAGAAGAAATGAACTAAAAGAATAGCATCTCCAAATGCCTGATTATAGTTCTGGTTAAGAATAGTTGTCTACCCTACAACACCAATCTCACCTCAATCTCAACACCGAAGGATAAATCAGTTATTCACACATACACTTCTCTCTGATAATGCAGACATAACATCGACACCCAAATTACATGACAATATCACCTATATATACAAATCATCAACCCTGATAACAAGGTCAGCCAAACCCTAACCCTCAACTCATAAATACAAAATTACATCACACGATACAAAGATTGACCACCAGACCAATACAATGATTTACATAGAATAGCATGGTCCTAAAAAAATTCCCACATGCTCAACACCACTGAAAATCACACCAAGATCAACTACAACATGCTACACCACCAAAAATATCGTATAACATGAAAATCATCACCAGTTCATAGAAACCACCAAAAACTAGCACAACGATCAATACAGATTGCCAAAAAAAATAGGACATGACTAGGAAACACCAACAAGCATGTTAGAATCATTAGGAACAGTTGCACCAACACCATTTTTCAAATCTTCATCGATCAACGTATGAAAGCTCAAGAAAACAACCAATCGAAAACTATCATGAAGAAAGATAGCTTGTTGAGCACCAAATCATGAACCATATGAAATGAAGATACACAAGACCATCACAAACAATATCCCAAAGTATCAACACAAGATATGATCACACATATACTGAAGGATATACGTAACTCTGCAAAACATTGATGAGCAAAACAACACTACAAACTGGATAATAAGATCTTCCCAATCTACAATCACTGGAGCAATACACAAGAATATGTTGACATCAATGACAACAACATATCCTAGTAGTAGCAATAACTAACAATATCCAACAATCTCCCCCTTTGGAATTGATGGCAACATATGAATGTGAAAAATAATCAATGCAAAGAAAGAAGATATCTCCAACAAAGTCCCCCTCAGATCAGAATAGATAAAGCAATTTTTCACATGATCTCTCTCCCCCTTTGACACTAATGCCAAAGATCTCAAATCAAAAAACCAAACTCTCTCCCCAAAATAGAAACATGAATCTCTCTGCGCATAATAGAACTATGAATCTCTCTCACCCTAGGACACACAACCAAGTCAACAAACTACTCTAGTAGAGGAGGAGCACCAACTCATCAATCTGGATAAAAGGATAAGGCTCTGAAATCCACCAGATTGATGCAACTCAATGCATCTAGTCCTCATCAGGAGGGGTGGATACCCCTAACTTGTCTCTCAAATAGACAATTGTATTTGTAGACAAAGGTTTAGTGAAAAAATCAGCTATTTTTTCCCTTGTAGACACATATTCCAGCTTCACCTTCTCTTCACTGACTTGCTCTCTTAAGTAATGATATTTGATTGACACATGTTTAGTCTTTGAATGTTGCACCAGATTCTTTGACATGTTAATAGAAATAGAATTATCACAGTAAATGGTAGCAAGCTCATCATAAATAACTCTGATATCTTTCAACATTTTCTTCATCCAAACTACCTGAGTGCAATTACTAGTAGCAACAATGTACTCATCTTCAGTAGTAGATATGGACACTAAATTTTGTTTCTTTCTAGCCCATGAAACCAATTTCTTACCCAAAAAGAATGCTCCACTAGTAGTGCTCTTCCAATCATCAACATCACCAACCCAATCAGCATCAGTGCAAGCACATAGCATGAAATCATCATTCCTTGGATACCACAGTCCATAATCTACAATTCCCTTCAAGTATCTGAATATCCTCTTAATAGTAGTGGCATGACTCTCTTTCATATCAGCTTGATATCTAGCAGCCATACACACAACATGCGTAATTTCTGGTGTAGTCTGAGTAAGCTATAGTAGCCCACCAACCATAGATCTGTACAAACTCTTATTAGCTTCCAGAGATTCATCATTCTTAGACAATTTACAACCAATCACCATGGGTGTTCCAACTGGTTTGGAGTCATCTAACCCAAACTTCTTCAATAATTCCTTCACATACTTAGTTTTAGATATGAATATACCTTTTAAAGTTTGTGAAATCTGCAAACCTAAGAAAAATTTCATCTCACCAATCATAGACATCTCAAATTATTTCTACATATCACAGACAAACTTCATACTCAAGTCATCATCACCTCCAAAGATAATATCATCAATAAAGACTTCAACAATCAGGATGTTATCATTCTAAATCTTGAAATACAAATTGTTGTTAACAACACCTTTAGTGAATCCCAATTTTAACAAGTATTTATCTAATCTATCATACCAGGCTCTAGGGGCTTAATTCAATACATAAAGAGATTTCTTTAATTTACATACCATGTCTTCATCATCTAATAGTGAAAATCCATTAGGTTGTTCAATGTAGACTTCTTCCTCAAGATCGCCATTCAAAAAGGTAGATTTGACATCCATCTGATATACCTTAAAATCTTTATAAGTAGCATATGCAAGCAACAATCTAGCAACTGATAATATGATGAGACTATAAGGATCCTATCAACTACTAAGAGGGGGAGGGTGAATCAATAGATATAAAACAAACTAAACTTTCACCAAACTTAATTCTAACTCAGAAACAACTTGATGAACTAACCGGTTTAGTAACTATATCAAAAAATGCAACTACACTGTCAAGCTTTACTAGTTGACCAAAACATCAATGATACAATGTACCAGATCTGAAACTCACATACAATTTAACCAAAACATTAAACCACTTTACTAACATTAGTAATAGCTCATTTCAGATCACTTCTGGTCATCTAAACATATCTAAGTGGCTTTACCAATTAATCATATCGACCATATCAAAACACATCCACAATCATTCACCACTTGACACAACAATTTTTCACATGGAAACCCAAATGGGAAAAACAACAGTGGGGATGAATACCCATAGGTATTTTTAACTCTTCTAAAGTTTCCTTGTTAGGAGCCAAGCCTTGTTAGAAGCTTATACAATAATGTCCTATTAAGAACAGATCCGGTTAGGGACCACCCGATTAATGGATTGACTACAATACCCTATTAAAGGTAATACCTTGTTAGGAGTAACCTTGGTAGAGAATTTCAAATCCAAGCTAATGGATCACCTGGTTAGAGGATTTAAACAACACCAATCTTGTTAAAGCTTACCCGGTTAAGGGATTTAACTATTGTAATGGTTAGAGAACAATAGGTTCTTTGCTAATCTGGAAACAACACTACCTTGATTAGTCAAATCCTTTTCTACTCCTATCTGCCTTCACAAAATTTTGCAAACACTCCTTTTGGTTCAAAAATAGTCACACTACCATACTTAACCAAACTACCAACACAATTACAAACAACTCATCAACCTTAAATACAAATATAATAGGTCGATAACATGACACAAACTTACAAATCTCATAAAGATTACAAATATATCGATTCAATCATAACCGTTGGATTACATAGAAATCAACTACACATTATTCTAGACAACTTCAATGACTCCTGGATCACCACACATTGGATCCTATAGCTCATCATGCATTTTCCAATTCATGTTATGCATTTGATCATTTCCAAGATAAATGGTTATCTTCACATGCCAAATCCACTTTGAAACTCATCACGTGCATCATGCTTGTGTGGCATCTCCATCTTTGATCATCATTCGGTCAAAGATCATCACAACTGATTCACCAATCTCCATAAGTTAGGGTTTGGCTTATCAACTGGTTAGGGTTACCGATTGATCACTCTGCTACAATAACAATACCAATATCATTTGCCTTCACTGCTTTACTCCCAGTTGCATTACTGCATCATTACCGGTTGCAATACAACTTCATTACCAGTTACTATTGACATCAATGACAACACTATACTTCACCAATGCAATCTTCATGCAATGCCAACAATCTCCCCCTTTGGATTTCATGACAATAGAAATATCAATACCCTTTGATTGTGATGATTGAGAGTAAAACACATACACAGGTAAAGGAATCCTAGTTTACATTTTTCCATATACTCTCCTTCAACTGTATCTCCATGTCTTCAGCTGGTAACTAGTTATTCAATCATATATAGTTCTTCTCCCCCTTTGAAAACAATGCCAAAGTGAAGGTTAACCATTTCATGCTTTACTATTCTGCAACTAGGTTCTCCCCCTATGGAGTAGCTCCACTCTACACCAATCTTGCTTCAAGATTTTCAATAAGCTCTAGGACTGATGTCTTCCACATCTACTTAAATGACTTCATGTAGGGGTACAACCCCTAGCTTACCTCTAAGATACTCAAATGTAGCCTTAGGTAGAGGTTTAGTAAAGATATTTGCTAGTTGTTCTTTAGTAGATACATGCTCCAATGACACATCTTTACTTTGCACTTTCTCTCTCAAGAAATGATACTTCAGCTCAATATGCTTTGTCCTAGCATGCAACAACGGGTTCTTAGAAATATTTATTACACTGGTGTTATCACATAAAATCCTTACCGGTTCTGATATCTTCAACTTGAAACCTTCCAAAATGTGTTTCATCCAGATTGCTTGGGTACAATTCATATATGTTGCAACATATTCAGCTTCTGCAGTTGATTGAGAGATACAACTTTGTTTCTTCCTGCTCCAAGACACTATTCTTCCTCCAAGAAAGAATGATCCTCCAGTTGTACTCTTTCTGTCATCAACATTTCTTGCCCAGTCTACGTCTGTATAGACTTTTAAATTAAAGTCTTTTGCATATGGATACCATAATCACTAGTACATTCGATGCTAATTTCCAACGGCCATTTGTCGAAATTGCGACTACTTTTCGTCGGAGTGCCAACAAAAGTAGTCATCGAAAACTCATCGTTGGACTTGTCAACAATGCCTCTGACTATCGAAAATACGACAATCCCATGGACTCTACCGACAGTGGGCATGATCACTCTTTTGGTCAAAAAAGTAGTCAGACATACAACATCCCCGTCGGATGTTTGTTTAGATGGCATTGGAAACTCGATGGAAGTCTGAAACTTTGCACTGACGGGGATGCTATTTGTCCAATGGTTGTGTCATCAGTCCATTAATATGCATCAACGATCATCCAACAAGGAAGTATCGTTAGACATACAACATCCTTGTTGGATGTTTGTGTAGTTTGAGTCAAAATTTCAACGACTCTAGAAACTTTGCCCTAATGAGAACATTGTTGGTCCGACGATTCCATCATCGGTGGAAAGCTTAGTCTCCATCGTAATTCCAATGAGCATTTATTTCTTTCAAAAAAAATATTATTATCTAGACGTAAAGCAAACCTCATTGATATGTATAGCGAATGATATTCTATCCCCATCAACTACCAATAGGGGGCATAGGTTTGAAGCTAATATGAGGTGCACTGGTGTCAAGATAATATGATCAGGCACACCATGGTTGAGATGGTCCAATTCCTAAGAGGACTGTATGAACCACTGAGTACCGGTAAACCTATTAAAAATGGTGCTGATAGGGAATTGGCTAACCCAAATATAAGAGCCTTTAAAGCCAATCAGGGAGATGAAATGACTTTATCTACCTTATCTAAGTTAGTTGTAGATGAGAAGCAAGTTCACACAAGAGAGAGAGAGAGAGATTGCCAACATTGGAGAGCAGATTGCATGTGATAATGAAGATGACTTCATTTGTTGTTGGTTTAATATTCAACCTTTGGCGCCAATACCCTAAGTCAGCTTGATTATTAATTTAATAATAATATTATGTATATCATCCAAATAGGTCTTGACCTATTAACACGTTATTGCTTGTTTGCCTTTTACCACACGCTACTTGAGTTTGGGCCCAGCCCAGTTACATAATCGCTCAAAATACATATTTGATTTTACTGCCCAAATTGGGTCTACCCTATCTACAAGTTACATTATACATAGGTCTTGTCCTATCCATAGCAAGACATAATTACAAGTTACATGTATTTGATCCCATCCCTAAGTTACATCATTTGCCTTCACATTACATGTGTTTGGGTCCAACCCAAAATAGTTCAAATTGTATGAGAGATAATACATGTGTATTTTAATTGTCATTGACAATATTAAAATACAATAGACAGGTAGCTGATCTAGCTACTATTTCAACACTTCCTATATGCATGAATTTTCACTGTAGACATAAGTTGAGAAGTGTCTAGCATTTCCTTGCTCTCTACTTGATGCAAGTTATCTGGAACTCAATTATATGAAACTTAAATTTGATTACCTTATATTTGTATGCTTTTCTTATAGCTGTAACTTCAACATGCGCAATAGGATCCATATACTTCAAACAATGTTGATAGCTTGCAACAACTTTAATATTACAACAACAACAACAAAGGCCCACCATGGACACAATGAAGGCAATTATTTTAGATTGCTGCCTTGAAGAGCTTCTTGATACACTAAAAACAAAAATGCAACAACAATTTTTCATACTTTGACTCCACAATACTTTCTTCCATACATTATATGGCCCTACTTTTCATGATTTTGGACATGATTATTGTCTTCATCCTCATATAGGTTGTTATCTTTCCCTGTCTTCACTGTTGTACGCAATGATGAACTTGACCTTGAAAATGAGTAGGGCAAGGACCTCTATCCAACTATTCTCTTGTTCACTTAAACTCTATTCACTGTACACTTCACTTTGCAATGTTTTCCTATACCTATCACAATCTTTTGTCTTCATGACACTTATATAAACCTTTCTCCATATTCTATCCAAAGTCTTTGCAAGTTCCTGATTTGTTTCACTCATCCATTGTTAACTTAGGTTTGTAGGGAAATTGAAACACTCTCATGACTATTTAGTACATCCTTATGACTGTCCTTTAAAACTTACTATGTGTGTAATAATGTTTATAGTAATAAGATTAATGAGAGATTTTCTTGCTGGTAAGAAGAGGTCCAAATTGCATCAGGAACCTCATTCTACAATAGTTAGTAATGCCCAACATCTTCCCTATAATAGATGCTTGTATTCAATGCATGATGGAGCTCAATACATAATGAAAGAAGGATCTCTAAAGGGTAAACATGAAGTGTTGTGTTTAGGTGGCAAATAATAGGCTGTTATATAGGACAATCATGTACATGTGATGGGATATGTAGTGTGTAACAAGTCCCATAATAAAATTGTGGGTTTCATCTATTGTCCACAAAGTGAAGGGATAATACCTTAGAGAATGATACAAAATCATTCTAAAGGGAATAATATGGGTGAACTACTTAAAATGAGGATACACACCTTGGCCTAAAGAGTTGTGTGCACTAATGTACATTTCATGGCTTAGGATGGTCATATGGAGGACACCATTATAACCAAGGTAGTAAATTATTATAGTATAACAAAAAAGGAAATTGAATGCAAGCATCAAGAAGACAATAAAGTAGAAAAATAATTCTCTTCCCTTCATTGTGGATAAAGATAATGCATACGGTTATAAAGTTTCAAAAGTTTTAAGAATGAGATTCTTATGATCTAAGGCTAGGGAAAAGTATGCAAGGTAGATTGTTCTAGTTGGACAAGAACTCTTCTTCTTCTTTTATACTTAATGTAGGAGTTAATGGCGACTCAACACCTTTAGGATCAATTGCTAGACCATAATATCTTCTACAAGAGAGAAAATGACAAAAATGGTTTGCTTCAACAATGCAAGATTGATTGAATTAATTTGAAATATACAATGGGATGACCTTGCTTATAAAGACAAGGTTGGGGGATATGATTAAGAAAAATTATAATGTGTCTTAATCCTATGTTATGAGACAACTAAAGTGTCAAATATTAAATGACTTAGGTAACTAGAATTAAGTAAAAGTCATAAAGAGAAGATATAAGATCTTATTTAGGCAAGACAAACTTTTAAAAATAATACCTTAAACCTAAGTAAACTTAAGAAGTGAATAAGTTCTCTACTAGGAACTAGCTAGGTGTAAGACTTTACTAGGTACGTATGAGACATCAAATTCTCTCTAGCATAAGCTTGCAAAGCTATGTATTTGAACTTTGGGTAGTAAGAATTCAATAAGGAGGATTTTTGTGTATTAGCACTGCAATTCATATGTATGTAAGGTAATGCATGTTTAGGATCAAGTATAATTAGGTGAATTGCTTGTGAGGTGTTTTTGTGATAATTTAAAAGTTATGCCTCATCTTTTTATTGCAATGAAGCAAATAGCTTCAATGTATCATCTAGAGATTGGCACACAAGGAACAAATTGTGGTTAATTCATTCATATTGCCATTATTAAGATGTGGAAGTGAATGTTTGTTAATGAGACCTAACTTTCAGAGGTGTTTGAGACATTTATTTTCCCCCCCAATCAACCCATTAAGAAATGCCAGGGGACTTTGAAGTGCCTGAGCATGACACTCATGTTTTCAGATTGAAGAAGGGCCTTCATGGTCTAAAACATGTACCTTATTTTAATTTGGATCCAAGATTATGGCTTCTTAAAGAAGTGGGAAAAACTACCAAGAAGTGGTATTTTCATAACTGTTAAGCATAAAGTAATCAAGAAACACGCATGGAGTAAACACATAGAAAACACATTAGATATGAAGAAAATATACATAACATATGAAGCATACACATGAAAAAAGCATACATGAGAGAGGCATACATGTAAAACACACATGAAATAAACACGCTGAAAACACATCAGACATGAAGAAAATACACAAAAGATATGAAGCATACTGCGATGTCCCTTCTTGCCTAGCTTAAATAATGAATATTTTGCTAGCCTATTTTGTTCCCATAGGCTAAGGAAAGGAATAATTAAGGGAATAAGATGATAAAATTAATATAAGGAGCAAAAAGCTAAAGTGGAATTCAATTCCATTTAATTATGTAAGAAACCTTATTAAATTGTATAGCTTTATCCTTCTTATCACTTAAGCCCATGGAGGAGGATAAGGCTATACAGTTTGCTACTATGCATTTGGCGGGAGTAACATATGACTAGTGGCACCATGGATTAGTATCACAAGATCATGCCATTATACACTCTTATGAAGAATTTGTTAATAATCTAATTGGTCGCTTTGACTAGAAAGATGTAGAAGTCTATTACAAGGATTTGGCTCAGCTTAAACAAGTTGGACATGTGGAATCACATATTAATGAGTTCCAAAATATTTTTTGTCATGGTTCTAGATATATCAGAAAAGAGAGTCACTATGCTGTTTGTGGAAGGTTTGAGTGACAAATTAAGGGGATTGGTCAAGGCACATAAGCCTAACACCTTGCATGATGCCATTGAGTTAGTAGTTGACCTTGAGACCACACCTTCTTTTCAGCCACATAAGAAAGGTTTCAACCCTTGGAAATCAAATAAAAAGGGCTTTAATCAACAGAAGAGCACACCACCAAAAATTGATCAAGAGTCCAAGAATGAACTAAGAAGGAAGAAGTTATGCTTCAATTGTAAGGAACCTTGGAAGCCTGGACACCATTACCTTGTGAATGGAAAAGTTAATTTGATTGAGGTTACGTCCAATAATGGAGAACAAGAAGAACAAGAGGCTTGTGTTGGAGGTGATAGAGATCATGAGGATCAATAACTGTAGGTAGAATTGTAGGATACTACAACCAAAGAAATTCCACTCAGCACCATAGCCACATTATCTAGAGTTCTCAGAAGTTGCCCATTTTGATTGAGAGGTGTTCTTAAGGGGAAACAGATGGTTGCCTAGTGGATAGTGGAGCCATGCATAATTTTATTGATGAAGGATTAGTGGTGAAGTGTGGGCTATAGGTTAAAGGCTATCCTAAGGGTATCAATTGTGACAATCACAAGTTTACTAGTGATACTGCCTACTCAAACAAGCTATGTTTGGAAACCCCACTAGGTGTGTATATGTAATGGTACTGAAATGTCCTAAGAGTAGCCCTTACACCAGTATGCACAAACCTTGGTGTCATAATGGTGTTGGTGTGGCCTTGGGCCAATGGTGGTTGACTGTTATAATTAGGACAATGATCTCAAACACAATTTACGATGTTCATAACTCTAATGTCCCAATCTACCTGTATATATTTTCATAAAACAATTAACAACCCAACCATAGCTATTAATAAGATTTCCCCACAAAATTCATGCAAAACGTATCATCATTGATAGGATAACTGACTTGCATTTAGTAAGAGACCTCAATGAGTGGAGTTTCATGCTGAAAAGAGTACTTGCAATAAAGATATTGAAATCAACGAGACATTATGCATTCAAAAATCCACAAGGAAGTTCTAATATTTATGAATGAAATTGCAAATAAATCTAAGTTACATGTTTGATATCTTACTTATATCATGGCAACATAAAATGTATATATGCACTCAACATACCTCTTTTCTTGTTTATTTGTTAATGTTGCTAGGAATTAAATGGTGAATGATACATTGATCTACACATGAATCACTTGTACTTTCCCGTTCATCCCTTGGTCAAGGCCGCGTACCTCCTTACACTTGAATATTGTTTCCATCCTCATGATTACTTGAAGTCCATGTTCAAATCACACTAAATGACAATAGTTAGTACAAAATAGTGATCATAGCCAAGGAAGCCCAAATTTACTCATACTCAACATAATAAGAAATAACTAAATCATCTGGACCATTATTCATAACATAACCTCTTTTTCACATCATGGAAGGCCAAAATTACAAGGATCATGCTTCTTCGAAGGAGCCATTGTTTAGAGCCACCAAACTATCAACAAGAGTAGAAGCTATTAGGCTCATACAATTTTAGGACATATAAAGAGTTGAATCAGAAGCGAGATCATGAAGCATACAATAGAGAGGTATTCATGGAATAGATATCTGAAAACATCTCATTCATGAAGTAACAAAATGCTAAAGAAAATGACAAGTAATTAAAAAACTTACAAGGATGAGGCATATTCATAACTTTTGTAGTCCCGCCTTGGATATCAACACTAGAAGCAACTCATATTGTTCGTGTACATACAAGACAATATGGGAGTTCATTATACCCAAAACTTGTGGTGTTGTTGTTCGTGTTGGCTCTGTTGGACCTTGCAATTAAGATTCAATATACATTATTTAATAAGATTAATTGTGCAACATAATGAAATATTGAAAAGTGTGTTATCTTGTTGAGCTTCGCTTGGTTTTGAGAATAGTTTAATATTCTCTACTTAACAGGGCCAACCACGTGAAGGTGGATGCTCATTTGGCCCCTCCCCCCCTAACATCACTCTAAATTCCCCGTTAAAATCTTATAACATTCATTCATTCATTCTTTCTACCATTAATAAAATATAACATTCATTCATTAATATCACATAATGTTCATTAACACATAACATTGATTAACATTAATTAACATGCAAAATTCATCAATATTAATTAACACATATCATCCATAACCATTAATTAGCACATAATTACATTCACTAACACATAAAAATCAGTCACTATCAAATAAAGTAGATTACAATCATTTCTTTTTTTGTTTTTTCTTTGAAGCTATGAAAAGACTAAGTGGAACATCGGTTTCTTCATCATTTCCCCCCTCTGCAGTTGTTCCGCTCTCTGCTTGTGATCTCGATGTATGCCTAGTCCTATATTGAGGATGAGGACACTGAAGCAAAGGGGGGTCCTCTGCAATAACAAAGAAATGGGTTAAATTCAAAACATTTTTTATTATTGTTACAAGTATTTCATTAATTTAGAGAACATAACTATTGTGCTCTTTACCTGATAGGGCCACATCATTTTGTCTAGCCTCAACCTCAACATGTTGAACACCCTCTAGATCATCTAGAGTTGAAATACTAAAGGTTACATTAATGTTGAACACCAATTGCAATTATATGTGTTTAAAGGAATAACAATGGTCCTCTTTACCTGAGTGGGGAACATCGCATTCCTGATGTTGTGTACCAAGATCATGCTCCAGTTGGTCACCATCGACTACATGCTGTAAAATATTAACAAAAAAGGTTACATTAATTACTACTCTAATTACAAATTAATATGTTTAATTGTATTAATAACTACATAAATAAATTTGAATAGAAAATGAATACCTCCACTACTAGGATGCACATCCGGACCTTCATGTGCAAGTGGCGTTTCACGATTAGCAGGCTGCATTCCAATGTCATGCACATTTTTATCCTTGCTTGCTTATTTAAAACAAATATAGTCACTTTATGTTGGAACTCAACATCAATTAGATTATTGGTAAAGTATTCAATTTGAAACAATTTCCATTTAGCATATTTACCTATGTGACGAATGCACTCGAATATTGTGTATTCCCACTCAATTCTCGTAGCCGATCAACCACAACTGAATAGCCTTGCTGGTAGGCAATTATCTTGTCATCTTCTATGGGAGCTCTATTGAATTTGGAGCCCTGCATTTTTGCTTGGTATCGTGAATTTTACTTGCATTGTTTGATAAAAAAAAATCATTTGTAATTTATTAATATTTTGATGCAATATTTTGTTTACATGAGATACTTACAATTCATGCAACAAGTTTCATATAACCACCAGAGTGGATTTTGTGTTGCCCGTGCTTTTCTTATCTTGCCTTGGTTGCCTTTAACGTGTCACTCAGTCTATAAAAAGTTTGAAATATGTTATATTATATAAATATAAAGAGTAATTAATTAGTACATAATTACATTCTTAATAGTATCCCGTACCTTCTCCTGGCATTTGGTGGTGTATTTCCTTTTTTCCTTTCAATTCTCTCCTTGGCATCCAAAACTAGGTCCTTCGACTCCCTCTCTGGAATCATGAGGGGACGCTCGTACTTTAGGTTCCTCTCTAAATGGGTCCTATATTGGTTCCTCGCATACTTTAGATATGTGCCACCTTTTTCAAGGAGTTTGGTTTTGTCAAAGGTGTCATTTCCAAACCACTCAACCATTTGGTTTGTCAATTCATCTTTTAACCTTTTTTCTTGGTCATTCCACCTTTTAAAGTAAAAACAAACCTATTAGATTTAGAAATGAACTGAAGCTACATTTATTACAATTCAAGAAATGGATCAAAGGAAAACTATTCTACCAATGATATGAAATCAAAATAGTGGATTAGGGTTAGTTCACATATGATGTACCACCTTTTACATATGGTAGGCCCAAATATCTGCAATGTAATGTCACTAAGATGTTTATAGAAAATATCATTTCTTGCAAAAAATTCATGGGATCATTAGTCCAAATTGAGTGATCATAAAGTAAATTACAATTAGAATATATATAATAATAATTTTAAAGTACCTAGAACCTTTTGTATCTTTAAGGGAATCATTTCTTCGTCACTCACCACCAATGTGGCCTACAATGTTCACATACTAGCAATACAAGAAGATCCAGGAAATGATGGTATGTTATCAGCAATAGTCACCTTTGGTGCATCCTCACGTGCATCTCCTCCTACAAAAAATGAATCCACTATGAAATGCCCCCAAGAAAGAATGCTTGAAGGGAAATAAACACATAACAAAAGATAGAGCAAAAGATAGATCTACCAACAGTGGGCGGGCCAATATGATGTGTAGTAGAGGATGGTTGCATGCTACGTGTTGTCGACATTGCAGTCGGCAATACAGGTGGGGCTAACCTCTCATGAGGCAGCAATGACATTTGCATAGGAACATTGACAACACCTAAAGAATAATACATTAAATATATGAAAAGTGCAAGAATTGTAAACAAGGATGAACCTTTATTTTGAAGATTGACAATATCAAGTATGATGTGTTTTGGGTACTCAAAGTGATAAGCCAAGCAAGCGATAATACATGAAAATCATCATCACCTGAAGTACTTGCAACACCTTGATCATGGCAATGAATTTCATGGGGGCAGATAAATTGATGTAAAAACAACATGTACATATTTTAGTTAATGACATAAAAGAGAATAAAATATAAACCATTATTGAACTTTGGTTATAATAAAAGCTTTCATTACTGCTTACTTGCAAGTTTTCTGCTATCCAAATCAATACTTCCACCCTCTCTCGTATCTCATCAGTCATAGGATGCACGGCTGCCAAAGCAACAATCTCTTTAGTAATTTTTCTAAGAGGATTTTTTATGAATTCCATAGGGTGTGTGGAATTTTCAGGGTCATAATTGCTTAATCCTATTGATTCCACATCCCTAAAGAGCTGCTCAGGTACTGCAACTCCCTTTCCCTTTCCCTAAACATCCGTCTGTGTCAAGAATATCATTAACAATTACAAAATTAGTCTAAATCACTAAAAAAAAGAACATAATAATGTAACTATTTGCTTATATCTAATTTGTACAATTACAATGAGGTTTACCTGCTTGGTAGAAGTGTCACGGCCTACATCCTTGTCTGCATATGTGATGGATCCATGTTGCCCTATGACAAAGAAAAAATATAAAAAATGTTAGCAAAATTAAACCAATAGACTTAGCAAAAACAATTCATAATAAAATGGTATATTGAATTCTTTAATTGGAGGTTATTTAATTTAAATGGTATATAGTACGTACCACCCCCATGATATTAATTTTGTTTGTATCTATATGATTCAAACTATAATCAATTAGAAGCTCTTTGCCTGCACTTATTGATTTTATTGCACATACGAATACATGATTTCCCTTGTGCGCCTCAAATATGCAATTGGGTTGTTTATTAGTTGAATCAGGTCATGTACTATTTATAAAACCTACAATATTCCCTATTTCTTTTGGCTGACCATCAATGTATACAGCCACTCGTTTACTTTGATCATTATCTTTTTGTTGTATATAATTTGCTGACAGTGCATACTTACGCATACTTTTTTTATATTTAACAATCTGCATCCAATTATTGTAATTGTAACAAGGCCTGACAAACTCCATCAATTCAACAACTTTGTTGTAACGGACCTTTATGTCGTCCATGGAAAATAAGCTGAAACCATGTAATGACAAAGGTGTTATGCGATATATCCTACTGTTAACACAAAAATTGGTGTTTATTGGAGGAAGTTTCTTGGCCACCCATTGTTTTTGTAGATTTTTGTACCTCAGTGGCACCTCAATGTTGCCTTTGGTCTCATCATCATAAGAACATGAACCCCCTTGAGCAAGGAAAAATTTCATGCGTTTATTGAATCTTCTTCTAATCTTTTGACCTCTTGTTGATCTCCCTATTATAGACCTACTACATGTCTCACTTTCATTTTCTATTCCTACATTTCCCTCACTCGGCAAAGACAGATCTGACAAATACCTATTTGGGGGTACCTGCACTCCATCAAATGAGAGATTTAATTGGTAATGAGAGAGAAATTTTGCAAATGAGGGTAATGTTGATGAAGAAGTTGGCCCTAAAGTTGATTTTGGGATTAAAATTGGAATAAGTCCAACTGGGGCCTCAAGTGTTGATAACTATATTAAATTTGCTGCTAATGTCAAGGTTTGAAAAACTGAGGAAGTTTGTTTTCCAAGTAATTTTAAAAAAATAAACTGTTTCTATAGGGTGTATTGACTAGTTATACCTGTCCATCCATGAGACTATACAGGATCCTCGTCAAAGGGGTTCAGGTTCCTGCACATGTAATTCAATTATCTTATGTTAGCTAAAAATTACATAGTACACAACATGAACTTTGTAGACAAAAAGAGTACTAAATAATAAAAAGATGTTGTCATCAAAATCATTGTAAATTTTTTAATTCCTTACCTTTACTTTATGTAGACTATGCAATATCCTCAACTAAATGGTTGACGATGTCTGTAGTCAACGACCTATTCCCACCAAGGGTGACAACATCACACAGGGACTATACATGAAATCAACACCATCAATTAAGCATCATAAGCATTACTACATTTGTAAGTTGATAAACAATAAATACATACGTATCATAAGCATCACATGATGTATCATCATATATGTAATTGAGCATCACAATTAGCATCACATATGTATCATAAATCACCATCCATCACATAGGTAATAAACAATCCACATTCTATAAATAAACACAAAGTTCAAAAAATTTCACATGCATCATCATAAACATGTAATCCATCACATATGTATTTTAAATCAACATCTATCACATAGCTAATAAACAATCCAAATTCCATAAATAAACACAAAGTGTAAAAAATGTCACATAAATAGTCACTCTCCCTATCTCCATCTCCGTATTAAAAGGTGCATCACGAATTAATTATGTAATGGCATTAGAATTCAAAACATAATGAATTAATTATGTAAAAATAATTATATCAAGAAATCAATATTAAATAGATAATATACTAATCGCATACCTCATACATTTCATTTATCGTCATGAACATCAAGGTCATCATCATCATCATCATCATCATCATCATCATCATCATCATCATCATCATCATCATTGCCATAATTGTCTTCGCCATCATCACCATCACTATCACCATCACCAACACCATCACCATCACCATCACCATCACCATCACCATCACCATCACCATCACCATCACCTCACCCTCACCCTCACCCTCACCATCAACACCATCACCATCACCATCACCATCATCATCATCATCATCATCATCATCATCATCATCATCTTCTTCTTCTTCTTCTTCTTCATCATCATCATCATCATCATCATCATCATTGAGAAACTATCGATCATGATCATCATCTACTTCTTCAGTATTTTCTTCTTCTATCACATTATACTTTATCAACCTTCCTCTTGGATCATGTCTAACAACAAATGACCAACCTGGTTTATGTGGAACCTCTGAGTAAAATACTTGCTCACATTGGCTTGGAAGAATATAGAGCTCATCCATAACTAGTTCAAATGACCTTGTATTAACCATTGTAAAACCATTATCATGTTCAATAACAGTTCTATCAGAATCATTTTTATTCAATCATAGCCTGTACCATTTGACGATGAATAAAACTAATTTGAAGGAATTAAAGTCACACTAAAGTATATCATCCAAAATGCCATAGTATCAAGTTTAAGACTGTTGAGGATGTATGTCATTTCTTGATGAAATATTTGTCACCTCAAAGACTGTAGTGATGCAAGAATCACAAGTTTTCTTCGTGTCATCCAACTTTTTTATGTGAAATTTATGACTATTGCAGCACATAGCATTGTGGTGTTTGACCTTCAATATGTCAAACATGTAAAATTTATTGCATTGTGAGTTGATAAACATATGGGTGATTAATAAATTTATACGTACCTATTTATATCTTAAACCATATGCTAAATCAATTTCCCTTTGTGTAACATTAGAATCTCCATTATGATGAGATTCTTTAACCAATGAAGCCACACCTTCCCATGTTAATGTGTGTCCAGAATGTTGACAACATTCAATCCATACCATCATCCAATCAAGATTGTTTGCAATATACAAATGTAGTCCATCCCACTCTCGACCAACAATACAAAAAATAAATAGATGTCTTACAACCAAATTATTTTGAAGATTAATAATTAATTAACTACAATAACATCTTATAATTACCTCTCACTTTCCTCAATCTACCTTTCCCCATCAAGTACTCCCCTTCAAATTTGTTAATGGGGTTGAGATCCCAAATGCGATCCACGTGGATCTTTGCTGCAAACTTAGAAAGATATTAAAAAATGTACACCATAGTCCCATCTACCATATATCCCTCCACTATAGAACCCTTAGGATGTTCTCTTTGTTGAACCAAAGCCTTCAAAAAGTTCAAGTGCCTCTCAACCATCCACATTGACCTAGTGTGTACAGGTCCACACAATTCAATCTCCTCAACTTGGTGTATGAGGTAGTGTTATTGTGCATTGAAAAAATATGGAGGTAGACACTTTTGCATTTCACACATTAAATGAGGAATTTTTCTCTTCCAATATTTTATATCTTCTTTATGGATTTCTTTGCATGACAACCACCTACAAGATATTCAAGATGCAAAAAAATATATTACGTAACAAGTAAAACAAATCACAAATATAATATCTATACAATGAACTGAACAAATATCACTACTTACCTCATGTATTTTCCAAGATCATATATGACTTGCTTGACATTATTGTCGAAGTCATCTAGGAGAGATAGAGGTAGAACGTACTGCAACAACTATAAAATTATCTTTTCATTTTTTTCTAACATAATACAATGAAAATTACACGTACGCACAGTACTTAAATACATAGTAAAAACACAAGAACATGAATTACCTTAATGAAGGTATGTCAATCATGCATTTTCATCCCTGGCCCAAATTCACTTTTCTTTTATATGAGATTGTTTATGTTTGCAACAAATCTTGTGGGAAATCAAATTTTTCGTATGACTTCTTTTATAGCATTGCTTTGTTTCTCTGTTAATAACCAATGAATCTCACTTATATTAATATGATCTCCATGGCTATTTGATTCAATGACATTTATCATTGCATGATTGGAATCCTAAATGTCACTACATATTTTGACAATTTTTTCTTTGTCACGCCTTCCATCCAATATTTTCCATAATGTCTTTGTTATATTCTTTCCAATATGCATAGTATCAAACAAATGCACAATTTGTAACTGCTCGTAGTAGGGAAACCTACTAAATTGTTGGGGATAAATTTTTAGTCCCTTAGGAAGGTGGTCATTTATGCCTTCATGACCTTCATGATCATCAATCACATCATCAGTAAACAAAACAAAATAGAAAAGATGTTTTATGACAAACCATTAGATGGAATGGTATTACCTTGATGATTAATTCTATTATATTCCAACTTCCATAGGTGAGGTGTCATTCTTCATGGCTTTGATGTATTCTCTTCTTCCCCATTGAAAAGATGTTTCTCAGTATTTTGATACTTATGATTTTTGTGGAGAAAGTGCCTATACTCATCAAACACCTGATTTCCTAAACTTTTTGAATGACGAGATTTCATCTTTGGACCACAAACAGGACATGCAAATTTTCCCTTTGTTTGAAGACCTACAAGATAATGTATAATTGGATTAAATATGAAAATTTTTTGAATTAATGTTCATGCACAACTTAAACACTATAGAATACCACAAAAATGTGTTAGCCCTCGGCCATAGTGTATTGTCCATAGAAGCATCGCATGGAATTGAAATTGTCTTTGTCTTATTGGTCTAGAGACGTCATACATAGTGACACCATTCCAAATCCAGTAACTCATCAATACGAGGCTCGATATATACATTCATATCTTTAACTTGGTACTTACCTAATGGAATGAACAAAAAAATTACATAATTATTATGACCATTTTACTACAATATTTATAATTAAATGTAGGTGACTATATTTAAATGATAAAATACCTGGAACAATCATTGCCAACATTATGTGCTCCCTCTTTATTGACACCCATGGAGGAATGTTATTGTTGATAACAAAAACAGGTCACACTGAGTAAACAGGTCTCATCTCTCCAAATGGATTAACACCATTTGCTGCCAATGAAAGCTGAGATTATGAGGTTCTTCTTTAAAGTGTGGCCACTTTTCCTCTATGTCCATAAATTTTGAACCATCTGCATGAATTCAAATAATGTCATCTTCACTTTTATTACGTGCATGGTAATCCATAAATTGTGCCAAGCTAGTGCACTTGAATAATCGTTGCATACGTGGAATAATGGGAATATAGCAAAGAACCTTGCGAGGAACCCTTTTTGTTATTTGATCTATTCGATATCTACTGATATGACATTCAGGGCGTTTAGTTTGAAATTGATGTTGTTTGTGATATATAATATGATCATTGGGACAAGCATCTATTGCTTGATACTCCATCCCACTATCTTTCATAATGGCAGATAATTCTCGGTATGAGCGAGGTGGAATATTTGATGGTGGTAACAAAAACTCACCTATCAATCTACAACAAAAAAATATAATTTGTTAACATAAAGAATATTAATGGTATCGTATGATTCACCATTTATTATGACATATATGACATACCTTAACATACGTGAGATTGTTATGTTGGATAAACCATTCATAACCTTCAAGTTCACCAACAACAATATAGTAGAGAGAAGAGTTGTCTACGAGGCTTTGTAAAGGGCCTCAGATGCCTTCTCAAGTAGAGGGACATCATGAACAACATCAGGGTCATCTTCATCATCATGATCAGTTGCACGAGTACTGAATGTGTCATGGATCAATGTATTTGTACCATCATCTTCAATTGTGTTTTGTGGCTCATGATCGTCATCTTCCATGGGATCATTATCTTCATCTTCGATATTCATACCTTCATCTTCTTCCACTTTGAAAACCATATTCTTCGGGTTGTGTTGATCCATATCATGTTCTCCAGGGTGCTCGACCTATATAAAATTGATAAACATAAATAAACCATGATCATGATCTCATCATCAAGTGATTTATTATGCATATAAATTCTTAAAATGATATAATGAAAAACTTACCAATGGATAATAATCATGTCCACCTTCAATGTGACCATGCAGCCTACAATGTTTCTTAGTTGTTTGATTAGAAGTCTTCTAGTCTTTAAACTCTTACAAATTTTGTAGGGACAATAACATTTTCCATCACCTTTTCTTTTCAATTTAGACCACAATCTAGCAATTATCTCCTTATTTTGTTGTTCGCTGATATTGTCTGACATAGTCTTTCTTCACAGGCAAGAAAATCGAGCTATAGAACTAGTTATATAGAAGTTGAAATTTTATTTATGAAATCACGTTTCAGTATAATACACCAACTTAAATTACTTGAAAATAGAAATTATCATCATTGAACCAAAACCATTTAACTCTTCATTTTCATCTCATAACATATCTAATGACTTTGTGGTATGCAATCCTTGTATCATATCTTAAGTTGACTAATGTCTAATTGGGGTAATCCATGAGTGTCTAATTTGAACTTAGTATCCTAAACATTGGAGAGACCTTATCTAACTTGCGTAATCAATGTGGTTGTTGTCCTAATATGAAATACTGAGTTCTACCCTTGCCTCTACATCAAACTTCTCACATCATGTTTCTTGAACAAAACACACTAATATGAATTGAGCCAACACCATGAGGATAGAGTCAAGTATCATGGAAAATAATAATAATATGTGAAGATGGGTTAACACATAAGTGTTGTCTCCAACAATGCCACACTTCCAAAATTGTCAGTCTCAAGACTTCTCCTATTGGGTCAACACTCATTGATGGTCACAAGACCAAATCAATGTATGCAGACTTTGAACTTCTTACTCTAGGCTTGGAGGACCCTACACGAGGTCTATGAACACTCACTTGGTATTACAATAGAAAGATACTTCCTCTAGAACTTTGTTTGCAACGCACACATCAATATTGGTAATAATTGTTATGATGGATGGTCTATTAGGATGGTAAATAAAATGCTTATTATTTTTCCACCCTTTGAAACTAAAACAAGGTATTTGACTTGGTAGGGTCCCCACACATCACTTCAACAACAAACATTAGGCAATTCAACATTTTTCCTTCTCAATGTATTTTTTTTGTCTTTCATTGGTTTTCTCAATCCGATACAAAGTGATATCAGACATTACATGGCATCATCACACGTGCCTTCCAATATGTAGTCCTTTCATATTTTAGGTGCCTACACACTATGTTTTTGTTAAGTATTGATGTATTCTTAAGACATCTCATGACTCCATTACATTTCCACACTTGGTTTTACAAACACAACTCTGTCAAAACAAAAACAATATCACTAGTAAAACTATGACTGTGACAATCATTACCCTTAGGATAGTCATAGAAATTTAATCTCTTTAATTTGGTTTTGATTCACAAACCCTTATAAAGGTTGCATAGGGTTGCCTCACCCCTCTCTCTATCATCAACCACTTCAAAATACCAATCACTTGGTCTTCCCACCAAATTCTTTACTCTTACTGCCTTTTACTATCTGATACATAAGAGATATTAGATTGTCCTCATGCGCAAACATGTACCAAATCTAATTTGGAGCCCTGCACACAACATAATATGATACATATCATGAACAAAGGCCTTCCCACACATTTGGGTGAATTTATATGCATGGGAGACCAAACTATACATTATTTACTCCTCTCGGTAAACACTAGGCAAGGTTTTGACATTTTTTGGAAAGACTATGATATCTTCTTTAAAACACTATGAAATCTCATCTCTATTATGCTTTGATGGATGTCATATCATGTTACAAACCTCACATTTTGGCATTGGCAGAAAGGATTTTAGCAAAGGTTGTGGAATATGGCTTTTAAATCTACCAATTGTCATTCCATCTTGTGCATATGGCTTTTACATGTAAAAGAAATAAATTTGATAATTAGGCCATATGGTGGATGATAGGTGAAGGATTTTTCATACTAAAGGTGTGGCATTGGTGGCTTTGGTACATGAAGGTGACTAGAGGTTGTTAGCTACTTCCCTCTTTCTTACCATTGAGCTATTGCCCCCTTTCTTACCATTCAATTGTTGGCTTGAATGCAGATTATTTGCAACACCCATTATTAGACACATTATAGGTTCTTGGGGATCCTAACCTAACCTAGCTTTGATAGCATTTTGAGCTACTACTCATGGACTAGTTAGGTTACCAAGATATGACCTTCTATTTGTTGTTAGAATGTGATCTATGACTAAGTATTAGAGGATCTTACTAACTTGGGTATCATGATTTTATGTGTCTCTGACATGACTTCTAGTAACTATATAAGGATCTTACTAGTCCTAGATCTATGCAAACATTTTAGTCATCTTGTGACAGTAAAAGAGGGCAATAGTAATAAGTCTTCATGATGGAAGTCCATTAAAGGTGGTAGTCAACATAGTGAAAAAGCCTAATCATGTTTAGAGCAATAGGCAACCATCAAAAGTTACTGAGATGACTGCTTAGGTTTCTGATTCAGATGAGCTTATAATGTATATACTAATACTAAAATCAATAGACAATCGAAACTTCATGTCATCACTGCAAAGTGAAACTCTTTAAGTTTTGGCCTCAATGCTCATCAAAGAGCAACTGTCAAGAGAAATGCCACACTACAGAAGAGATGCACATTCTAAACATGATTTTGTGTTACCAACAGTGATTAGAAATCTGGCTAGGGGCATGACATTCAGTTAAGGTTGCCTCAAGCTTGCTACTATTCGAGCAACGTGTCCAATAGCACTAGGGTAAATCTTGAGGATACTTTCAACTTGGATCTTGAATGATATCCAATTTCGTTACAAATTCATTCAGGTTTCCTTAAGAATTCTTTTGTTTGGTTGTGTAGCTATAAGTTTTGGTTTTGGCTTCCTCCCAAAGAGAAAATGAGTCTAAGAAAATAGGAACTTATAATTCTCAAAAAAATTAATAGCAAAAAAACATGTATGTTTGCATATCAAACTAGTTATCTCTTGAAAATAAAAGAAAACTCAAATAAGCTAATTCTAGTAAATCCTAGTGAAAGAAAATAACTACTTCAAGAAAACACTCAAAGAAGTCATTGATATCAGTAACCACATGACCCACCTAGTCACGATGAGAAGGGGAGCTTGATTTTCGCATGGCAACCCATGTTAAACTCCATGCATATAAAGTCTTCCAAGGGAAACAATGGACTAGTGAAAAAGTGAATTGTGTTACAAGTTGCTTCATCAGACAAAAAATAATTGTTCTATAGTTAGAATGCAATGCATTCTACTCAAACATTAGGTATATCATGGCAGGAAACCTGAAGCAATTAATGATATGAACATCAAAGCTCCTCTAGGACTACAACCAATTTGATAAGTGTTTCATAGCATGCATGCATCAATGTTGTCACCACAAGTTGGACCCTACTTGGTCAATGGTTATGTTCATATGGTGGGTCTTCCCAGTCAATGGCTCCATTCATATTTCAAGTCATAATTCGACTACTACACAAACCAGCGCAAATTCTAAATCAAACGAATGAATATAACTACAATACCTATAAATAGTAATGATCCCCATCACCTTAGAGTCCATTTTCAAGGCTTATTCTCTTAATTCTGATTAATTAACCAGCTTCATTTTGAACACTAGTCCACAACAATTTATGTTGTGCAATGCCATCCTAAGAAAAAATAGCCTTAGAACCCAATATCATTTGACTCTATATTATCCAGGGCACAATAACACATATCACTATAGGTATAAATCTTAATACACATCACTGTTGAACTTACCCCTACCTCACATAACCCTATGTTGGCTAGGCCCCACCATAATTAGAAGATCCTAATTACTACTATCCTAAATGACACTCGATCACTACATAGTGGTTTGACAAGTTTGACAGTCCTGCATCAGGGAGTTTCTATCACAACCATATATACCAGCATCCATACCCAAGGTAAGCTCCCCAGCTAGTGCCTACGTTCAGGACACTTCCAATGGATGTCGGATACAAGAGTGGCACAATCTATGTTTTTCCCTATTTGATCATGCAAGTTTAGGTCATCTCGGTCCTTAATTAGGGTCTTCCCTAAGAGGTTATGCGTATAAAGAGGATAATTGATCATTTCATTTGATCAACCATCCAAATCAATCTTATTTTTCTCTTTTTCTACCAGACTGAATATGAGCTAGGGAAAAAAAATTATGAGCAGGAAAATTCATTATAATAAAGATAAAACTTGATCATCAACCAACACAAATGCAACCTCTTATGTATATTTCAAACAATTTCATCACTATATAAAGCAAATTCGACACATTGTCACAAACATAAAGAATTTTTCTTCAAGAAAACATTGCTTGAATGAATTGGTTGATTACCCTACCTTTTTTCTTCAACTGGATCTTGGTGGCACTGCAATCCAGAATTGTTTCCCTCCTTGTAATGCCCAATTTTTTGGTGAATATCATAGAGGTCGACAGGATGAAGAGGCAGGATTAATGTTTATCAAATGACTTGGTTTTTCTTTTTTTAAGTAATGCCCGCAGTCGTCAGAATTTCGACGAATGTGGGCACTTTTTCAAAAAAACACAAATCTCATTGCTAATTCCTTCTCCGCCAAAACAAAATGTTGAATTATCGTCCGAATTCTAATGAATGTGGGCATTTTTAAAAAAAATTAAAAAAATTGGTCACAATATGCCTTCTCTGTCGGAAACCTTCGTTGGAATTTTAGGCCAAATGTATTAGTGAATCCATAATCAATTATGCCTTTTAGATATCTAAAAATTATTTTGGTTGCTACCATGTGTGACTCCTTTGGGCTTTTCCAACCAATCCTACTGCATGAGCAATGTCTGGTCTATTGTGGACAATATAATGTAGTTCTAATATCATGGACCCATACTCCTTTTCATTCATTGATGCAGAATCAACCTCCTTAGACAATTTATAGCCTGTAACCATAGGTGTTCCAACTAGTTTACAGTATCCCACTCCAAAAGTCTTCAAAACTTCTTTCACACATTTGGATTGTGTGATGAAAATAACTTCCTTCATTTGTTGGATTTGCAAACCTATGAAATTTTTTATTTCATCCACCAGTGACATCTCAAACTTATTCTTTATTTCATTAGCAAAGTCATGACACATATCATCATTTCCTCCAAAAATGATATCATCCACAAATACCTCACTTACCAGTATCTTATCTCCTTCTGATTTGAGATATATGTTATTGTCTTCACTAGTTCTTGGAAAACCTATCTTCACTAAGTGAGAGTGCAATATTCCATACCATGCTCTAGGTGTTTGCTTCAGTCCATATAATGCCTTATGTAATTTGTACACCATGTCCTTTTCTAACTTTAAGGCATAACCATGTGGTTGTTCAATGTAGACTTCCGCTTCCAATATTCCATTTAGGAATGCTGACTTAGCATCCATTTGATATACTTTGAATCCTCTGTATGCTGCAAATGCAAGTAGAGTCCTTACTCCTTCCAATATTGCAACTGGTGCAAATGTCTCACCATAGTCTTCACCTTCTTCTTGTGCATATCCTTTGCATACTAGTTTGGCTTTATTTCTGACCACTACTCCATCTCCATTCAGTTTATTTTTGAATACCCATTTTGTACCTATTACATTCTTGTTCTCCGATCTAGGTACCAATGACCAAGTATTGTTCTTCTCTATCTGGTCAAGTTCTTCCATTGCCTTGATCCAGTCTTCATCTACAAATGCTTCTTTTGTAGTTCTAGGCTCAATGGTGGAAATCATACAAGATTTCTTTCTAAGCCTTGTTCTTGTTATCACACCTGCATTCATGTCTCCAATAATCTGATTGGGGCTATGATTAAGTCTAACATACCTTGGAATGACATGATCTTGATTTCCAGGTTCTTCTTTTTCTTCTGCTGGACCTCCCTATTTCGGTTGAACTAGGGCTACTGTGTTTTGTTCTCCAACTTTAGGCTTTACCAATTCCAATTCCAAAAATAGTGTGTAAGGTTCTTGTTCTTCCTTCTCTTTACTAGTTTCTCCTGATTTCTCAGGAAACTCATCAACTTAGACATTAACACTTTCAATGATCTTCTTGGTCTGGTTGTTGTAACACTTGTAAGATTTTCTCTTGGTAGAGTAACCAAGAAATATGCCTTCATCACTCTTGGCATCAAACTTACCAACATAATCACCTCTTTTGATAAAACATCTGCAACCAAAAATCTTAAAGTAACTGACATTAGGTGATCTACCATACTAGTACTCATAGGGAGTTTTATCCTTACCTCTTTTAACCAGTATCTAGTTCATTGTGTAAATAGTTGTGCTGACAGCTTCTCTGTAGAATGTCTTAGCTACACCTCCCTGAATTAGCATAGTCCTAGCAGCTTCAACAACTGATCGGTTATTCCTTTTTGCAATACCATTATGTTGTGGTGTCCTAGGTGCAGAAAGTTGCCTCTTAATTCCATTGTCTTTACAATATCTAGTGTATTCCTCTTAAGTAAATTCACCACCTTGATCGGTTCTTAAGAACTTTATCTTCTTTCCACTTTCATTTTCAACTAAGGCTCTAAATGCCTTAAACTTGCTAAATTCTTATGTCTTGTCTTTAAAGAATGTGACCCACATCATCCTTAAGTAGTCATCGGTAAAAATCATGAAGTACCGATTACCTTGAATACTCCTAGTCCTCATTGGTCCACAAAGGTCAGTATGAGCGAAATCTAGCAAATGTTCTGTTGAGATCGATTTTCTCTTGAAGGTTGAGGATGTCATTTTCCCTAACTGGCATTCCTTACACAAAGCATTCATCGATTTGTCCAACTGTGGCAAACCTCTTACTGATTTGGACTTACTAACTTTTCCAATGTTATCAAAATTTAAATGACAAAATCTCTGATGCCAAAGCCAACTATGTTCTACTTTTGCAATTAAACAATTATTGACTTTAGAGCTTAAATGAAACAATTTACCTTTGGTTTGTTTGTCGGTTGCAATTAGTCACCTTTTCTTTCATAAATCTTATAGACTTCATTCTTGAATTCCTATGGGTAACCTTTTTCATTGAGTTGAGCAACACTCAAAAGATTGTGTTTCAAACACCTCCATTAAATTCCCTCAAAGTAAGAAAATTACTCTGGTCACCGGTCATGTGGTGTGAACAACCACTATCTATAATCCAGTCATTAGAACTATCCATGTGAGAGAACAATGCCTTTTGATTTGATGTCTCTTCTTTAATAGAAGCAAAGACAATGTCCTCATTTGCATCTTCTTCAAATTCTTCATCTGTAATTCCTCCATCAACTTCAATGAGACAATCTCTTTTACCTTTTTCTTTATACTTCTTATACTTCTCACGTTTTTGCTCATTATCTCCATTTGGACAGTTAGCATCAATGTGTCCAATCTGGTTACATGCAAAACACTTCAAAGGTAATTTACCTCTGTACTTATCGGTACCTCTGGGTAACCACTTGGCCAACAATGCTTCAAACTCAATCAGATTATCTTCATCATCTACCTCTCTGTTGGATCTAGACTCATGGCTATGACTCACTTCTCTACTTTTCCTTACTAGTGGGGTTGAAACTGAGGCTCTAAATGAAAATTATAATCTCTGAACACTTCCATCAAAACTATTTAATTTAAATGCAATTAATTTACCAATAATGGAGTCAAGAGTTACCTTTGTTTTATCAATAGACTTGAGTTCCTGAATGGCTGCAACTCGGATAGCGTAGACCGATAGAAGGGTTCTCGACACCTTTCTAACTATTGTGGTATCCTCCAATGTACCTCCAACACTTTTGATCTCTCTGACTATCTCCTTGATCCTCTGACCATATTGTTTAATTTTTTCTCCTTCAGCCATCCACATATCATCAAATTCACCTCTTCTTTGGCAATCTTAACATGCTCATCACCACTATAGATATCTTCCAATTTCTTCTATACTTCATAAGAAGTCTCCAATCTATGAACATCAACATACTCTGAAACGGACAAGGAACTGATAATAGCCTCCAGTGCTTGATTGTTCTCTTGTTGCTCCTTCTTTTGATCATCTAACAAAATCCCACTACGAAAGTTATATTTAGTAACAACATGTTCCCAATATTGACTTCCTAAGCTCTTGATATAGAACTTCATCCTATCACTCCAGATTCTATAGTTTTCCCTATTGAACTTCAAAGCTTCTTTCTTCATCATGTTCTCCTAGATCTTTTCCTCAAGCTATTAGGCTTAAACACAAGAGGACTAATACCAATTGATAATATGGTGAAACTATAAGGATACAATCAATTGTTGAGAGGGGGGGTGAATCATTAGATATAAAACAAACTAAACTTTCACCAAACTTAATTACAACTCAGAAACAACTTGTTGAACTAACCGGTTTAGTAATTGTATCAAAAACTACAACTGCACTATCAAACTTTACCGGTTGACCAAAGCATCAATGATACAATGTAACAAATCTGAAACTCACATACCATTTAACCAAAACATTAAACCACTTTACTAACATTAGTAATATCTCATTTCAGATCACTTCTGGTCATCTAAACATATCTAAGTTACTTTACCAGTTAATCATATCAACCATATCAAAACACATCCACAAAATCATTCACCACTTGACACAATTATTTTTCACATGGAAACCCAAATGAGAAAAACCATGGTGGGGATGAATACCCACAAATATTTTGAACTCTTGTGAAGTTCACCCTATTAGGAGCCAAACCTTATTAGAAGCCTATACAATAATGTCTTGTTAAGAATAGATCCGGTTAGGGACCACCCGATTAAGGGATTGACTACAATACCCTGTTAAAGGTAATACCCTATTAGGAGTAACCTCGGTAGAATCCAAGATAATGGATCACCTAGTTAGAGGATTTAAACAACACCAAGCCTGTTAAATCTTACCTAGTTAAGGGATTTAATTGTTGTAATGGTTAGAGAACAACAGGTTCTTTGTTGATCTAGAAATAGCACTACCCTGCTTAGTCGGATCATTTTCTACTCCTATCTTCCTTCACAACATTCTGTAGACACTCCTTTTGGTTTGGAAACAATCACACTACCACACTTAACCAGATTGCCAACACAATTACAAATAAATCATTGACCTTAAATATAAATACAATAGATTGGTAACACGACACAAACCTACAAATCTCATAGAGATTACAAACATATTGGTTCAATCATAACAGTTGGATTACATAGCAAGCAAATACACATTGTTCTAGACAACTTCAACTGCTCCTATATCACCACACATTGGATCCTATAGCTCATCACGTGTTTTCCACTTCATGCTATGCATTTGATCATTCCCAAGATAAACGGTTATCTTCACACACCAAATCCACTTTGAAACTCATCACATGCATCATGCTTATGTGGCATCTCCATCTCTGATCATCATTTGGTCAAAGATCATCACAACCGATTCACCAAGCTCCATCGGTTAGGGTTCAACTTATCAACTGGTTAGAGTTACCGGTTGATCACTCTACTTTAATAATAATACCAATATCGGTTGCCTTCACTGCTTTACTACCGGTTGCATTTCTGCATCATTACCGGTTGTAATATGACTTCATTACCAGCTACTATTGATATCAATGATAAAACTATACCTCATTAATGCAATCTTCATGCAGTGCCAACAACAGCTTCAAGTCTAGCAACCAGAGAAAAATTCTCTTCATAATCAATTCTATCTTGTTGTGAATATCCTTTGCAAACCAGTCTTGCTTTATTTCTGACAACTTCACCGATTTCATTCAGTTTGCTTCTGAACACCCATTTAGTACCAATAACATTCTTATCCTTAGGTCTAGGTGCAAGTTCCCATGTATTATTCTTTTCAATCTGATCTAGTTCTTCTTCCATAGCTCTCATCCAACTTTCATCTTTACAAGCTTCAACAACATCTTTAGGTTCAACTTTAGAAATCAAACATACTTCTTTAGTAGCTAACCTTCTTCTAGTCATCACACCCTTATTCTTATCACCAATAATATGATTTTTAGAATGATTCAATCTTACATACCTCAAAGTCTTCTAATTTTTTTAATTCTTAGGTTCCTGCACTCTTTCACCGATAGTAGCAACATCTAGATCAACTATCTCTACTAGATCATTCTTCTTAGGCTCTTTAGTCTGAATACAGGCTAGAACAACATGTTGACCATCATCATAACCACATGCTCTGATCTCTTTCCCAAGGTTCTCATCCACCTTTACATTTGCACTCTCTATTGGCAATATGTTGGATTTAGTTAAGTGTTGTCATTGATGTCAACATTGTATCTCAGTTGGATATGGTTTTTCTATCCCAGTTGGACCTATCCTGGTTAGACTTGGTGTTTGTCTTGGTTTTGGCTATGATTTTGATCCAATATGATTAGATCCTTGGATTCCATTTTGGATGGTTATTTAGGTTGGTTACATGCATGCCATATTAATTTGGTTCATGATTTGGTGCTCCGGAAGCTATCGCTTATGTTCCCAGTTGATATTTCTTGGTACCAGTTAGCTTTATCAGTTAGAGATACTTGATGATTTGGGTAAATGATTTTGGTTTGGCTTATGCAATTGGTTTCTAATGTGCTAAAGGTGTTCTTGATCATGTTTTAATTGTTTGGTGGCTTCACATTGGCTGGTGTGTTCACTTGGTGGTCCTATTTGGATCCGGTTCATTATTCGGTGTTATTGCACTAAGGGTTTCTATCGATTGGTGAAATGTGTTGGAGATTGGTCTTAGTGTGATGTCTGATGGATATAATTATTTGGGAATTTGAATTAGGTCCATGCTATGTAATTTAAATCATAATATTGGTTTGGTGATATCGTGTGATGTAATTTTTGTAATTATGGGTTTATAGGTTTAGGGTTTAGTTGACCTTATCAATAAGGTTGATGAATTGTATTTATAGGTGACTTATTCATGTAATCTCGATGTCAATGGTTGTGTCTACATTATCAGAGAAAGGTTTATGTGCAAAAAGTTATATATCATTCAACAAAAGGTTGTGAAGAATTTGGTGTTGTAGGGCAGACATCTATGCTTAACCGGAACTATATCAAGCATTAGGAGATGCTACTTCCACAGTTCATTCTTTCCGGATTGTAGTTTGATGTTTTTGTAAGTCAATGAGACTTCCCTTTTTGTGATGAGAAGTGCACTCTAGGCAGTTGGCTTGATTGCAAGTGCAATCCCCATTCTAATTATTTTACATACTACTACATCTAATTATTATCTGATTGTGGGTAGGGTTTCCCACTGTGGTTTTACCCTTTACTAGTTTTTCCACGTCAAAATATTGGTGTTTTGTGTATTGTGCTTTCATGCTTTATCTTTCATTGTGTTGGTTTCTTTGTGCTCCGGTAAGAAGTTTATAATTTGCATTAACTGTTATACTTGTGAGAAAACTGATTCACCCCCCCTCTCAATTTTCTCTCAGTATCAGAATTGTCTAACACTCTCCACTATCTTTCTTAGTCTCTTGTTGTAGCATTGGTAGGCTTTTCTCTTTGTTGAATATCCCAAGAAAATTATATCATCACTTCTAGCATCAAAATTTCCTATATCCTCATCTCTCTTGATATAACATTTGCTACCAAATACTCTGAAATATCTCATAGTAGGAACATGACCAAACCAAAGCTCATAAGGGGTCTTATCGGTATCACCTTTGATGTGAAATATGTTGAATGTGTAAACATTAGTGCTAATGGTTTCTCTCTAGTAGATCTTCATAACATTTCCTTCAATCAACATAGTCCTTACAGCATCTAAGATAGTTTTGTTCTTCCTTTTAACAACTCCATTCTGCTGAGAGGTTCTAAGAGAAGATAATTATCTTCTAATTCCATGCATCTCATAAAATAAATTGAACTGGCCAGAATAAAATTATCCACCTCTATAAGATCTCAGACACTTCACCTTCAAACTAGACTCAGTCTCAACCTTAGCTTTGAATATCTTAAATTTGTTCAACGCTTATGATTTCTCCTTCAAAAAGACAACCGACATCATCCTAGAATAATCATCAATTAGAAACATAAAATATCTATCACCTTGCACACTTCTAACATTTGTAATTTCCACATAGGTTAGTATGTACAAGATCTAGCAGTCCATCAAATGTATATATTTTTCTCTTGAAAGAAATCCTTGTTTGCTTACCCAACTGACATTCCTTAAATACTGGATTAGCAGGCTTAACAATCTTAGGAAGATCTCTAACAACATATGTAGAATAGATCTTAATCACTGAATCAAAATTCACATGACACATTCTCCTATGCCACAAGCAAATCTCATCAATCTAAGCAATCAAACAACTTTTCTCACCTACATTCAAATGAAAAATGTTACCTTTTGTCTTATTTCTAGATGCAATCTCTATATTGGAGGCATTTAAGATCTTACATTTTCCATCCTTGAATTGTAAATCATAACCTTTATCAACCATTTTTCCAACACTCAAAAGATTATGCTTCAAAACTTCAACATACAAGACATCATCAATGTTATGCTTACTATCAAAAGAAATAGAACCTCTCCCACAGATTACACAAGCTTTGTCATCTCCAAATCTAACTATTCCACCATCATACCTTTCCATGCTCACAAATTTGAATTTATCATCAGTCATATGATGTGAACAAGCGTTGTCAATAACTCATTCATCTTTCTCTTCAACTTTAGCAGCTAAATCTTTCTCCTCAATAGTGCAACAAGTGGAATCAATGGGTACAGGTCTATCTTCTTTAATAGCAATAAACACAACTTCATCTCCTTCTAATTCTTCATCTATAACACCTTCATCAGTAGCATTATAATATTTTTTCTAATTCCTAAACTTTCAGTTAGACTTGTAAGACTTATCATACTTATCATGCTTTTCATATCTATCATTCCTATCATACTTATCAAACTTATCATGCCTATCATACTTAGCCATTCTCTCTGGGCATCTAGAAGAAAAATGTCCTATCTTATTACAAGAGAAACATTTCAAAGGAAAATTTCTATCATTCTTACCGACACCTTTAGGAAATCAATGCTTCACGTTCATCCAACTCTCTTTCTTACTCTTCCATCTCTCTTCTCTCTCTCTCTTGTATCCAGTTATTTTGCACTCATCAGGATCATACTTCTACTTACCGGATACAAATGGAGATGCTCTAAATGTTGTCTCTGACTTTCCATGTGATTCTCCAAACTCACTCAGCTCAAATGCAGCAAGCTTTCCAACCAACACATCTCTTATTGCAATAGTCACACTCTAGATCTCATCAATAGCAGAAACCGTATGTTTATAAGAAGGGGGCAAAGATCTCATCACTTTAGCAATAATTTCATCTTCCTCAATGGTTCCACAAGCATATCTAATACCTAGGACCAGATCATTTACCTTAGCCATGAAAGAGTGTATGTTATCATCATCTCCCATCTTTAATGTCTCATATTTTTCTTTCAGGCTCTGTAACTTGGCAACTTTCACTTGTTTATCACCTTCATACAGGATCTCAAGCTTCTCCCAGATCTCATGTGTGATCTGAAGTCCCATTACATTTGTCGTCTCAGAATCAATCAAGGCACTAATAAATGCTTCCTTCACTCTAGTATTATGTTCAACTTCCTTGATCTCGTCAAGAGTAGTCAGTCCATTCTAAGGAACAGTATAGGCATTCTTTGTAAACTTCTAGTAATCTTCTCCAAGACATTTCAAGTGCACTTCCATCTGGTTCTTCCATATAGCATACTTACTTCCATCAAACCTTGGACTATCCTTCTTAAAGATAACACCTTGAGTTTCCATCCTGGATCTCCTGAAGTGGTTAATATTCTATCGAATGATCGAGCTCTGATACCAATTCTTAGCAGCATCCAAGAGGGAAGACTGATAGGAGGGTGAATCAGTCTTCACTAGAATGCCAAACTTAATCACAAAACATAGATCTGATAAACTGTAGTAATAAGATAGATAAGCAAGTTGAAGGCACAACACACAACACCAATATTTTTGATGTGAAAAATCTGATTAAGGGAGAAAACATGGTGAGAACCTACCCATAGTAAGATGATACTCTATAGTAGTATGTGAAAATAGTACAATGGGGAATGCACATGCATTTAGGCACATTTCCTAGAGCTCACTGCTCAAATATAATGGCCCAAATGGCTACAACCCTCAGGGAAGTCTCATTGACTTACAACAAGATTCAAAGTACAATCTGGAAGAAATGAACTAAAAGAATAACATCTCCAAATGCCTGATTATAGTTCTGGTTAAGCACAGTTGTCTACCCTACAACACCAATCTCACCTCAATCTCAACACGGAAGGATAAATCAATTATTCGCACATACACTTCTCTCTAATAATGTAGACATAACATCAACACCCAAATTACATGAAAATATCACCTATATATACAAGTCATCAACCTTGATAACAAGGTTAGCCAAACCCTAACCCTCAACTCATAAATACAAAATTACATCACACGATACAAAGATTGACCATTGGACCAATACAATGAATTACATAGAATAACATGGTCCTAAAAAAATTCCCACATGCTCAACACCACCGAAAATCACACCAAGATTAACCACAACACGCTACACCACCAAAAATACCATATAACACGAAAAATCATCACCGGTTCATAGAAACTACCAAAAACTAGCACAATGATCAATACGGATTGCCAAAACAAATAGGACATGACTAGGAAACACCAGCAAGCATGTTAGAATCATCAGGAATAGCTGCACCAACACCATTTTTCAAATCTTCATCGATCAACGTCTGAAAGCTCAAGAACACAACCAATCGGAAACTATCACGAAGAAAGATAACTTGTTGAGCACCAAATCATGAACCATCTGAAATGAAGATACACAAGACCATCACAAACAATATCCCAAAGTCTCAGCACAAGATATGATCACACATATACTTAAGGATATACCTAACTCTGCAAAACAATGATGAGCAAAACAACACTACAAACTGGATCATAAGATCTTCCCAATCTGCAATCACCGGAGCAATACACAAGAATATGTTGACATCAATGACAACAACATATCCTAGTAGTAGCAATAACCAACAATGTCCAACACTTTCCTCATCATGGAGCCCTGCAAAGATTAGGACATAAAATTACACATATATAGAGTCTTTTCCACCCATTGGTGTTCTCATTCAATGTGGAAATAAAACATAAACCATTATTACACAGTCTCAGATTACCCTAGGTTAGGGTATTGGCAATTTTCACAAAAATTGAGATAAATTTGTCAAAACAACATGAAATTCAATGAAACAAAGAGAAAATTATATAAGACTCATTCCCAAAACATATTCAATTGATTTCCTAAGAAAATTAATAGGTATTTGCAATGAACGATGGTCATGAACAGACTACTACGTATGAAGAACTCAGAAAATGCAGAAAATGATATTTCTTATTGATTTTTCTTACTTCATAAACAAACTTGTATCCAACCTCTATATGGCTTGAGAATAGAATTATTTAAAGGATAATCAAGTCTCTCCAATGATTCTAACTGATATTTGAACTTATTTTACCAAACTAACACCTAATCATCCCATAAAATGCAAAAATTGCTTTGTCAACTTTTGACAACATTGGCAATTTTGTCCAAGTATGATCCCAGACTTAACCTAAGACCATCATGACTCAATAATTATATAATTAGGTTAAAATAATTCTATAAGACATTTTACACATCATGGTACCCCTTATTTAACCCATTGACACATATTTTCAATACAATGACAATTTTTGACAATTTTGTCAACATGACTTCATTAGGACTCAAAACACCATCTAATGACCTCAAGAGACTTGATTACATAAATAAGGGTCATCTTTTGTCCTTAGTACATATTTAAATTCAAAATTAATCAACATGGCCAACAAGGAACATATGGCCAACTTGGTGCTCCTGCACCACATTAGAATTTGTTTTTGGCTCAACAGTTTTTCTTTACATGCTACATCTAATTAGACTAACCTAATTAATTTTATTGAGGTTAAAGATTATATATAGAGGATGAAATCATTGTGGAAAGAGATATACAAGTTGTGGAGTTGTGTGAAGCAAATGTAAAGCAATACAGTGGTCCAAAAGTGTATCAAAACAATGATGAAGACAATTTTTGATGTATTTTGAATTGTGAACTCTGATTAGAATTTTAGTGGATGTGGTTCCTTACAATTCAACCCAATTGATTTCTTTCTATTATAAGTATTGTATCTTTTCCTTAAGAAGTGATCTTCAGTGTTTTCAAGTCCCTTTTTTTATCTTTCCCTAAGGTTGTGAGTCTTATATTTGCAAGTCAACTTAGGGGTGGTGATGTCCTTGGCCTCTAGCCTAAACATTATAATATGATTATCATATAGTGAGATAGTTCTCACCATGGTTTTTACTAGTTTGGGTTTTCCATGTAAAAATGTTGGTGTTTTGTGTGGTTTCTTTTTTAGTTTTGGGTATTTACTTTCATGCATATGGAATGAATGATAATTGAAAGGTTAAATATGATTAAGTTGTAGTGTATGCCGATTCATCCACCCGCCCCACCTCTCAACATCTAGTAGCGCTCAACACTAGGTTTTAGACATAATCCACCACCTAGATGAGGTGTATGGGGAGTGGTAGGAGTGAGATAAGTGAGATGTCCTTAAGGTCAATTCCTTATTTTATTTTAGACATATTATTGTACCGTTTTTTGCTTAAGACATATATATGGTCTATTTTTTGTTTAATTGTACATGTTATGTATTTTTATGATATGTACTTTGTAAATTTATGAATTATTTTGTATGTATACAAATGATAAATCTATAATAACTAAAAATACACACTCATATAACAATAATCCATAAATAATTTAAGTAATAGAGAGATCTATAACATAATATAAATCAATCACAACAAAATAAATTGTATCAACATCACTAAATGTAGAACAAACTATAGCATCTATAATCATGTATGTAAAATATGTGTCATGGAAGCACATATATAGATATCATAGACAATGAGTGATCTTTAAAAAATCTTTTGAAATTATTTTCTACAAACTACGGTGAAATTTTTTTATTTCTTCATTCTTACTAATTCTACAATAATGATAAGAGTGATAATTCTTATGAGCTACTCACATGTATTATGAAAGTATTTGATAGTAACATTTAATTTTTCTACTTTTGAGATATCCACTTGTAATTTTTATAAACTATCATATGTCTAAATTTATTATTAAATAGGGAAAATTTTATATTTAAAATATCACTTAAGCCACTACAATATGCATCAATAACAAGAGTATCATGTAGGAGTTCTATCATTAAAATTATTTTAAATTCATTCATCAAAATATAGCATCATCAATATACTCATACTTTTCAAATAAAAATGACTTAACATGTATTGATGCATTTTTGGTACCATCAAAGTCATCAAGCATAAATTTTTCACTAAGAGAACAACTATCATCATGTAATATATTACAAAGTGGTGAATAATTATTAAGATCTATAGAATCTACATCAAACACGAAATAATGATCATCGTAAAGTGCATCATTATCATAGATAAACTAATATTAATTGCATACATCAGGATCCTCATAAATGAAAAACCCAAAGAATATGAAACTAAGGATATAAATGTAACACTATTATTATATGTAGGGAGTTTAATGTCACTTAGCACAACAACCAAAGTAAGCATAACCTCATTGCATAGAAGCTCATTGCTAGAAGTTAGAGTTGCATCATCTGCATCCATCACACAAGGGGTATAACCATCATGAAACAAGTGGTCAAATAATGTAAAATTATATAAGATAGAATGGAAAACACTAACAAGGTACATGAAGGAGGATAAACTATATTAGCATAAAAAAACCACTCATGAAACATGTAGCATTATCTATATATGGAAAAAGGATATGCAATACCATAAAATATCAAAGGATGAGAATCTTGATGAAGTGAGAAAAGACCTTATAATGTTTGATATATTTGTGATGTTAATCCCAAGTTAGAGGTCCATAAGGAAAGATATAGCAATTAATGTACCTTATATTAATATAATGATAACCTAAAGGCAAAATGTATATAAATCAAATTAACTTCACATCTAAAATGAAAGGTAGAAGGAAAAATTATAAGGTGTGGAAGATCAAATTTTTCCACCAAAATTAAAAGAAATAAATTAGTCCTTTTAATAATATATTTCAATTAATTCATAATGCAATTGACACATAATCAATCTATAGATAATTGAGTCCTAAAACCTGACAAAAAAAATGGTGTAAGATTGACAAAGAGGATTTGTATACTTAGCTTTGAGAGTGACAAGATGATATTCTATCATAGATTGTGATCTATGATTCACCTCATTGATTAGTCATTAGATATGCATCAATTATTCCTAACATAATGTAAAATATTTAATTTTCCACTCTAGTTTGATCCCACACTTACAACCTTGAACCTTGCATCTACAATTATCAACCTTTTATCTCATTTTAAACTTGAAAGTTGTGCCTTTAAAACCAATGTCTAATTGTTATAATAATAATGCAGTATGTTTTCTTCCTTCTTTGTCAAATGATTATATGACAAACAACTTTGTCCTTTTATACAAAACCCTCATACACAAATTAGAATATTTTTCACTTGAGTGAATGGTTAATAACTAGTTGGGATTGACTTAGTTTGAGTCTAAGATTTAAATTTAATTTTGCAATGTAGGGTTCAAAAGCATATGTTGGTTTTAATCCAAGTTGAAAACTACAAATGTGGTTTGACATAGTATAAATAATGGAAATTGTAAAGATCATATCTATATCCTTGGGGTTTGAGAAGTCTAGTTCTACTCAATTTTACATTAATTTTCTACTTTCACACAAATATATCATTTGTACACTAGATCATTTCACTAAGAAAAAAATATTAAAATGAATCTAGGTAATATAAATGGGAAAAAAGTGTTAGGGATGTACTTTTCAACTTTATAGCTAAAAAAATTTAAATCTTGCATATATAAACTTAATGCATATAGTGTAATTGAAAATATTATTCAACTAATATCTCCATGACATGTTCAAAATCACAAGTATGTGGTATGGTTAACAATATGCTTATCAAGTGAATGAGACTTAGGGTTTAGGGAAAATATGAGAATTTGAAAATGGAAGAAGGAAAAGATATAACAAGCTATTTTCAGAAGGTTGACAATGCAGTAAATAAAATTAGAGAACTTGGCAGCACCTTGACAGATGAAGACATAATTGAGAATATTTTGATGTCCCCACCAGAAAGCTACGGTGATAAGATCTCTACTATTGAAGAAACATGATCCGAAGAAGTTTACAAGGGAGCAACTGCATGGCACCTTGTCTAGATTTGAGATAAGGAAGTTTGGAAAATACAAAGCTAAATCTGAGTCTTCCTTTAAAGCCTCTAAGGAAGATCCAAAAGATGAAATCTCTTATGAGATGGAAGCTAACTTTACAAGAAACTGAAGAAAGACACTAACAAATATAAAGGTATGTTACCCCTTAAATGCTTTAGATGTGGAAATATTGGTCATATAGCTACTAGATGTCTGGAAAAAGGATCAAGACAAAAATTTAGAGAAGGTAAAGGGAAGTTTAATAAGAGAGCCTACTATGTTAAAGATCATGCTAGTATTTCAGATGATGTATCAGACTATGAAGATGGTGACTGTTTTTTTTTGGTAGAAAAATATGTACCTAAGATTGATATTCCTAGTACTGTTGCTACCACCTTACATGCTAGGAGAGATAGAAATGAATAGTTGATTGATAGTGGATGTTCAAATCATATGACTAGTTATAAAAGTAAGTTTATAAAACTTGAAAAGTATGATGTCGGATCTTCTAGGTTCAGAGATGATCAAACAACACAAATTATGGGAATTGGTTCTATTTATTTTTATGGAAATCATAATACTGATAATGTTTACTATGTGAAGGGTTTGCATCATAATCTTTTGATTTTTGGACAGATGTGCAAAAATGGTTACAATGTTGTTTTTTAGGATGATGGTTGTGAGATCCGGAAGGGATCCAAAATTGTTATTGCAACAGGAAAAAACACTGGTAGAAACATGTATTTGCTAGAATGAGCTACAAGACATTGTTTGTTATCTTTGATCAATGATAGTTTGCTTTGGCACCGAAGGATGTGTCACATCAACTTTGATAATTTGGTAAAGATTAGTTCATCAAGTGTAGTGAGAGACTTACCAAAACTGACCAAACTAGGTAACAATGTTTGCAAAGAATGTCAAGTTGGAAAGAATACAAAAGGAATATATAGAGGAAAGGAGTAGTCATCCACTAGATTGTTGGAATTAGAGAACATAGACTTCTGCGATCTGACAAAAACAAGGAGTATATGAGGTGAGAAGTATTTCATGTTGTTGATTGATTATTATTTTAGAATTTCATGGGTTGCAATTTTTAGAGAGAATTAGATGAACTAGAAAAATCCAAGATATTCAAAGCTAGAGTTGAAAATGAAGTTGATAGAAAGATTAAGTGTTTGAGGTCTGACAGAGGAGGAAATTTTACTTCTGACGAGTTTAACAATTTTTGTAAGAAAAATGGTATTAGAAGGCAATTGTCTTCCCCTAGGGCACCACAACAGAATGGTGTAGTGGAAAGGATGAACCAAACCATACAAGAGGCAGATAGAACAATGATCAAAGGAGAAGAACTACCAGAAGTCTACTAGAGAGAAGCAATTTACAAAACAATCTACACTCTTTATAGGATTCTATACCGAAAAAGACATGGAAAGACATCATATGAGCTATGGCATGGTAGAAATCCAATAATATAGTATTTTCAGGTATTTGGAAGCAAGTGTTATATCCGGAGAGATGAAGATAACCTTGGAAAATTTGACAGTAGAGTAGATGAAGGCATATTCCTAGGATATTCTACAAGAAGCAAGGCATACCAGTGTTACAACAAAAGACTAAACAAGATTGTTGAAAGAAGGAATGTGAAGGTTGATGAAGGCATTTCTAAAGACTAACAAATTGGAAGGATATGAATCTAATGAATCGGCTAACAAAAAAAGGGAAGAGAAAACCAAATAAGAAGAGAAAGAAAAGGAAACTCAAGATGCTCTGGTATCTACATCTAAGACCCCAAGATATGTTCAAAAGAATCATTCAATAGACTAGATTATTGGAGATAAAAATAAAGGAATCATCACAAGAAGTAAAACAACTCAAGAACAAGTTTTGTTAATTTTACTATCGAATATTGAACTGAAATCCTATAGAAGAAGCTTGTAATGATCAAAGTTGGACAAAGGCAATGAGAGAAGAGTTGGATAAGATTGACAAGAATCAAACATGTGAACTAGTTCATAGACCAGCAAATAAAAATGTAATTGGAGCAAAGAGGGTATTCTGAAACAAGTTGGATGAGGATGGAAAAGTTGTGAGAAATAAAGCAAGGTTGGTTTGCAAAGGTTACACATAGGTTGAAGACATTGACTTTGATGATAAATATGCACCTATTGTTTGGATGGAGGCTATCAAGATGTTTTTGGCTTTTGCAACCTTTAAGAATTTCAAGGTTTATCAGATAGATGTAAAGTTGGCATTTTTGAATGGAGAACTGAAATAAGAAGTCTATATTAAACAATCAAAAGGATTAAATTGATAGATGATTTGAGCATTGTTTGTAGATTGAAGAAGGCCTTGTGTGGATTGAAACAGGCTCCTAGATCTTGGTATGGAAGGCTAGATAAGTATTTGATTGATCAAGATTTTTAAAAGGGATCTGCTAACAACAATTTATATTTCAAAATTGACTCAAATAAATGTTAGATTCAATGACAATCCCAAAGACACTAAGAGGGGGGGGTGAATCAGTGTCTAACCAGTATACATAATATTTAAACTTATTAATAACTTTGTATCCCAAAACAGTGTACTGGTAAATAAGAATTATTGCAATAAAAAGAAATAATAGAGACAACATAGAAAACACACCATAACACAAAACATTTAATGAGGAAACCTGGTATGGGAAAAACCTCGATGGGATTTGTGACCCACAATATTTACTCACTGGCCAATAAAAAATACTACTTACAATAGGGGCCTGAACATGGGAGGCCAACTGCCTAGAGCTCACTACTCAGTAAAGAGTCACACTGACTACAAAATGGATTATCAAATCCAAAACAATGTATTGTTTAAAATAGCATCTCTCATGCTAGGTTCAGTACCGGTTTAAGCTTAGTCAATAACCAAAACCTTCGTTGTCAACTATATCACCTTATACAAAATTGCCTTACTACACATTATAACTTTCTTCCATCTACATCTATAAAAATGACCTGTAATATCTCATACATATATGAGTCTATTACAATGTACCATGTTGGCTTATAAAAGATATTTACATTAAAATATAATAAACAAAAGTTTATTCCATGTCATCCTGAGTGCATGTATGCATTGTTACTGATGCCAGTGAAGTGCCTATCAGTGTATGAAGAAATCTCTTGTCGGTGCTGGTATCTGCCGGTTGATTTCTAGATGGTTTCCATCAATGACAACATCAACTATTCTCATAAGAGTGTAGAATGCCAACAATCTCCCCCTTTGGCATTGATGACAACACTCATGAGAAAAATCCAAAAACTAAAGTCCAAAAAGATTCCAAAAAGATGTGCTCCCCCTAAGCAAGTGATCTCCTCTATACAAGCATTTTTCTCTCCACTACTCCCCCTTTGACATCAATGACAAAGGTTGTCAAAAATAATCAAATAAGTACAAAAATTTCACCTCAAAGTCTGTAACCGGTTGGTTACAATCTAAAAAATATCCACCAAAACTAAATTCAGATTCTGCATAAACCTTTTGCTATCATTCAAAGTTGCCTTAATATGTTGGATCATACCGGTGAGATAATGCATGTGTTCTTTCGGTGATCACTCTCCTTGAACTAATGCCTTAGATATTTCAATTCTCTAAGTGATAAGATTGTCCAACTTAGGACCAAGTTTATTTTTAAGTTCCTGGGCATTTGACCTTATCCTTGCCTTCTCTTTCTCAAGTTTCTCTAATTTCTCCTCAAAAACTATCATTTCCTGCTCAAAAACTGATATGTGTCTGGATGAACCAATTATATTATTTGCTATATCATCAATTTCAGCTTTTTGTGTTTTTCAGATCTCCTCATCTATGTCCTCTATCAAAAGGTGAGGTTTGCATGTTTCCCTATATAGCTCCCTCTACCCCAAAATTGTAGAGTTAAGTACCGGTAATAATGTATTTACATGATTTGTACACTTCTTTATAGTGTCTTTAAAGAATGTGTTTTTCTCTTTTTCAACTCTCTCCTTAATTGTGTCCTCATTCACCTTATCAATAGTTATTACATTATCAGCAATAAATTTGGACAATGTGTCCAATTTACCCAAAGAATCAGTAATGTCATCTATTTTACAATTTGGTGCAATCAACTTAAGAGTAGGTAATGTGTTGGCAATTGCCTTGTAGGCCAATGCATTGCAATCCGTTATCTTCTTGATTGAATCCAAAATTACCTCTGTAACATTAGTAGGTCTAAATTCTCCTATTGATGTGTCGGATGTCTGACCAACCATTTTTATTACCTCTTTGCTTCCATCAAATGTGTCCATTTTTCTTGCATTTTCCTTTGGTGGATCAGTCTGTGTTTGCATCTCAACCTTTAAAGGTTTCTCAATCAGTTTCAGTGTCTCTGTACCTGCTGATTTTTCAGTCTCAACATGAACTTCTACCTCAGTTTGTTTCTCTACCTATTTTTCTGTCTCCGGTGGCCCTGTGCTAGTACCTTTATCTTCAATAGTTTTTTTAGTCTGTGTCGGTGTCTGTTTTCCCTTTGGAGTAAGCTTCTTCTTAGATGTGAGTTTCTTCTCTGGTTCCCTAACTGCCTGTTGTTTCTTCCTTAATGCTCTTATTTTCTTCGATGAAGGAGAGGGTACCGGTGAGGGTTTCCTTTTCCTTTCCACACTTTTGACCTCAACAGCCTTCCCACTATCACTGTCAGAAGATGTGTCAACCGGTGAAATATGTGCCTCCAGTTGAAGTCCTTCAAGCTCATATCACATAATGTAAAAGTATTTACATAATGTCAATATATTTATAGATTAATTAAATAAGTTACAAATAAATAAATAATTAAACTAATAAAATATATTTAAACATATAATAAATGTCAATCAAATATTTAATATATTTGAATATGACAAAAGAGAATTATTTAATATTTCATAAATCTTTTACCAAAAATATATATATATATATATATAAATAATAATAATAATAATAAGCAAAGCAAATAATAATAAATACACAAACAAGTTAAAACATTTAATGCCCACCCCCCCCCACCCCCGATTACCTCTGCACAAGAGGTGTGACGGTAATCACAGCCTAAGTTGTGATCACTGCCGCACCCCTCCATGCGGAAGGGCACCGTGAAGGGGTACAACCCCTCATGGGATGCTAATAAATACGGGGAAGGAGAAGGCAAGGGGAGCAGCAACCAGCATGGGAAGGAAGGAGACATTGGCTACGCACAAACAGGTATGTGTAATGGTTTTCTCGTAATGCTAATAAATGTTAATATCTAAATAACATTAATAATATGTTAATATATGTAAATGGAGTATAAGGGCCAGCATGCTATACAATTTGTTTTATTTTAATAATGAATATAAGTAATATGTGAATATCAAGAATGTAGGTAATTAGCATGTTAATATTATTTACTTCATTAATGAATGCAATATACAGTTTAACACATTAGGGAATGAACATATTTGATTAATGAAATTAATAACAATATGTGATAGTTAGGCATATTTAAATATATGTTAACAAATACATATTACAGAATGGTTAAGAATATGTGTTAACAATGTGAACTAAGAAATGGAAATAATAATTAAGTTGTCAAATGCAATATAAATATGATTAAATAATGAAGGCCATAGGGGGGGAACTCCCTTAAGCCTAATGGAGGGATACGCAAATCCCTGGTTGGCAGTATATAAATATATATATATATATTGATGACCTATATGTATATATGAATGGCTTGGTTGACAAGTTCATCCAAGAAGAGACGGATCTGGCCGGTCCCCTCTAATGGACTTGGGTGATGAGGAACATCACCCAAGGCAAGGAATTGACTTATAGTTTGCCTTGGATGGCTTGGGTGTAAGAAATTATACTCAAGACAAGGATCAAATTAACCTTCGATTTCCTAGATGGCTTGGGTGTAAGAAATTACACCCAAGATAGGAATCAAATTAAAACCTTGGTTCCTGGATGGCTTGGATGTAAGAAATTACATCCAAGACAGGAATTGAACTCACCTTCATTTTCCAAGATGGCTTGGGACCAAGAGTGGTTCCAAGAAGGTGAGCCTCACAACCACCTAAGGACATACTTTGTATGGCATCGTATCCTTTTTATAGATAAGAATTGTGATTAATGTTAATTAAGTAATCTTAAAAATTAAATTGCAAGATGATTTAGTGACAAATTGGTGTATATGCTGTATTCTAATGATTTGTTTTGTGGGACAGTGATTCCTAACTAGTAGGGACATTACAGTGGTATCAGAGCATAATCTTGCCAACCTGTAGGAGGGATTCTTAGTTGATGATCACATATCAGAGGAAGAAAGGTGCAAAAGCAATGGCCGATCAATTAGCCAAACAACTTCAGGCCTTCATGGAGCAAACCAATGAGAAATTCAAAAGGATGAGCCAATTAATCATCCAAAGTACAAACAACAACAATAGAGATATGACAAACCCTAGGAGAGAGACACACTCTAATCACACCGATAACAAACGTTCTCCTCAAAGTTCTAGACAAACAATTCCCAAATTTCTACCTAGAGAGGAATGTGTGGGAGAGGAAGAGGAACTAGCCACACTTTGGATAGAGGAAATTGTGCAAATTTATGCTAGATTAGAGCTGGAAGTTCAAAAAGTAGTTTCCTTCAAAGACTTTTGAGAATCCAAGGCTAACGAGGGTAGAAGAAGGAAGCCTATGGGTAATGACCTCAAAGCTAAAATCAACAAAATATCCTTACCATGCTTTGATGGGTCAGGGAAAGACATCGTCCAAGCTTGGGTACAAAAACTAGACACATACCTCTCATACAGTCCCATGACCAAAGGAGATGTTATAAAATTTGCCATACTACATTTAACAGGAGCAGTCCATAATTGGTGGCACAACGGTCTCATTACCCTAAGACACAAAAATGTCTCCACCTACAATGAATTTACCCAAAATCTCATTAGCCAGTTCGACCAGAAAGACTCCAAGTGGTACTTCCAAGAATTAACACACCTCAAACAATTAGGAAGCATTGAAGACTATATAGACCAATTCCAAAATTTGTTAGTAATGGTCCCCAACCTATCTCAGAGAAGGCTTACCTACATGTTTATAGAAGGCTTGAAAGACTCTATTAGAAATTTTGTAAAACCCCTGGAACCACAAAATTTAGGGGAGGCCATTAAAAAAAACTAGGATGGTCGAACTTAGTGCTCCCAAGAGTACCTCAGCCAAAACACCACATAGGAATGAGGGATTCCAAAAGGACTGTCGGGAGAGGCCCTATCACTTCTACAAGAAACCTTGGAGTGTGAATCACCAATGCAAGGAGAAAGAGGAACTCAAGGAGAAAGGGTTATATTTCAAATGTAAGACTCAATGGGGGAGAGGCCATGAATGTAAAAAGGGACAAATAAATAACACAGAAGAAATACGGGACTAGGAAAGACCTTATAAAAGGGTCAGATTTGAGAACAACAAACCAAGTACCTTGGCTGTCATCACCCAAGGGAGTGAGAATAGATGCTTCAAACTTAAAGGAACTATCAAAGGATAGAAAGTAATCGCATTAGTTGACACAGGAGCCTCACATGACTTCATTAGTAAACACTTAGCAGCAAAAAAAAGGTTGAAAACACAAGAGTTTGAAGGGTTTGAAGTAATCATGGGCAATGGAGTTATAGACAGATGCACCAAAATTATACCTCAATTGGAAGTCACCCTTGGAGGACATACCATTACAAGGAACTTCTTTGTGGTGAACCTAGAGAATGGCATCATTTTGGGAATGCCATGGATAAACTCATTGGGACGATTTATCATGGATAGTCCCAATTGGGAGATATGCTTCCAACATGAAGGGAGAGAGATAACATTAAAGGGAATTCTCGACGGCTCTCCAAAGATAGTATCATGCAATAAAATGGAGAAAATCCTTAGACATGATCAAGGAGAGTGGGTCGCCCAATGTATGGTCTTGGATAAATCTCCAACCAAAGGCCAAATCATTCAAAATGATATACAATCCATCCTTAAAAGACATAAAAAAGTCTTCTAAGACATTCCTCCTGGTTTACCCCCAAAAAGGGGATTTGAACATTCCATTGAACTAGAAGAAGGAGCAAAACCAATCATTACCACTCCTTACCGCCACCCCCACAAATTCAAAGAAGAAATTGAAAAAACCATAAAAGAATTATTAGAAATGGGACACATCCAGCCAAGCAGCAGCCCGTTCGCTTCATCAGTAGTATTGGTCAAGAAGAAAGATGGGACGATGAGAATGTGCATAGATTACCAGGCCCTAAATAAAAAGACTATAAAGAACAAATATATATATATATATATATATATATATATATTGATGATCTATATGCATATATGAATGGCTTGGTTGACAAGTTCATCCAAGAAGAGATGGATCTGGCCGGTCCCCTCTAATGGACTTGGGTGATGAGGAACATCACCCAAGGCAAGGAATTGACTTATAGTTTTCCTTGGATGGCTTGGGTGTAAGAAATTATACTCAAGACAAGGATCAAATTAACCTTCGATTTCCTAGATGGCTTGGGTGTAAGAAATTACACCCAAGATAGGAATCAAATTAAAACCTTGGTTCCTGGATGGCTTGGACGTAAGAAATTACATCCAAGACAGGAATTGAACTCACCTTCATTTTCCAAGATGGCTTGGGACCAAGAGTGGTTCCAAGAAGGCGAGAGCCTCACAGCCACCTAAGGACATACTTTGTATGGCATCGTTTCCTTTTTATAGATAATAATTGTGATTAATGTTAATTAAGTAATCTTAAAAATTAAATTGCAAGATGATTTAGTGACAAATTGGTGTATATGTTGTATTCTAATGATTTGTTTTGCGGGACAGTGATTCCTAACTAGTAGGGACATTACGGTGGTATCAAAGCATAATCTTGCCAACCTGTGGGAGGGATTCTTAGTTGATGATCACATATCAGAGGAAGAAAGGTGCAAAAGCAATGGCCGATCAATTAGCCAAACAACTTCAGGCCTTCATGGAGCAAACCAATGAGAAATTCAAAAGGATGAGCCAATTAATCATCCAAAGTACAAACAGCAACAATAGAGATATGACAAACCCTAGGAGAGAGACACACTCTAATCACACCGATAACAAACGATCTCCTCAAAGTTCTAGACAAACAATTCCCAATTTCTACCTAGAGAGGAATGTGTGGGAGAGGAAGAGGAACTAGCCACACTTTGGGTAGAGGAAATTGTGCAAATTTATGCTAGATTAGAGCCGGAAGTTCAAAAAGTAGTTTCCTTCAAAGACTTTTGAGAATCCAAGGCTAACAAGGGTAGAAGAAGGAAGCCTATGGGTAATGACGTCAAAGCTAAAATCAACAAAATATCCTTACCATGCTTTGATGGGTTAGGGAAAGACATCACCAAAGCTTGGGTACAAAAACTAGACACATACCTCTCATACAGTCCCATGACCGAAGGAGATGCTATAAAATTTGCCATACTACATTTAATAGGAGCAGTCCATAATTGGTGGCACAACGGTCTTATTACCCTAAGACACAAAAATGTCTCCACCTACAATGAATTTACCCAAAATCTCATTAGCCAGTTCGACCAGAAAGACTCCAAGTGGTACTTCCAAGAATTAACACACCTCAAACAATTAGGAAGCATTGAAGACTATATAGACCAATTCCAAAATTTGTTAGTAATGGTCCCCGACCTATCTCAGAGAAGGCTTACCTACATGTTTATAGAAGGCTTGAAAGACTCTATTAGAAATTTTGTAAAACCCCTGGAACCACAAAATTTAGGGGAGGCCATTAAAAAAAACTAGGATGGTCGAACTTAGTGCTCCCAAGAGTACCTCAGCCAAAACACCAAATAGGAATGAGGGATTCCAAAAGGACTATCGGGAGAGGCCCTATCGCTTCTACAAGAAACCTTGGAGTGTGAATCACCAATGCAAGGAGAAAGAGGAACTCAAGGAGAAAGGGTTATGTTTCAAATGTAAGACTCCATGGGGGAGAGGCCATGAATGTAAAAAGGGACAAATAAATAACACAGAAGAAATACAGGACTAGGAAAGACCTTATAAAAGGGTTAGATTTGAGAACAACAAACCAAGTACCTTGGCTGTCATCACCCAAGGGAGTGAGAATAGATGCTTCAAACTTAAAGGAACTATCAAAGGATAGAAAGTAATCGCATTAGTTGACACAAGAGCCTCACATGACTTCATTAGTAAACACTTAGCAGCAAAAAGAAGGTTGAAAACACAAGAGTTTGAAGGGTTTGAAGTAATCATGGGCAACGGAGTTATAGACAGATGCACCAAAATTATACCTCAATTGGAAGTCACCCTTGGAGGACATACCATTACAAGGAACTTCTTTGTGGTGAACCTAGAGAATGGCATCATTTTGGGAATGCCATGGATAAACTTGTTGGGATGATTTATCATGGATAGTCCCAATTGGGAGATATGCTTCCAACATGAAGGGAGAGAGATAACATTAAAGGGAATTCCCGACGGCTCTCCAGAGATAGTATCATGCAATAAAATGGAGAAAATCCTTAGACATGATCAAGGAGAGTGGGTCACCCAATATATGGTCTTGGATAAATCTCCAACCAAAGGCCAAATCATTCAAAATGATATACAATCCATCCTTAAAAGACATAAAAAAGTCTTCGAAGACATTCCTCCTGGTTTACCCCCAAAAAGGGGATTTGAACATTCCATTGAACTAGAAGAAGGAGAAAAACCAATCATTACCACTCCTTACCGCCACCCCCACAAATTCAAAGAAGAAATTGAAAAAACCATAAAAGAATTATTAGAAATGGGACACATCCAGCCAAGCAGCAACCCGTTCGCTTCATCAGTAGTATTGGTCAAGAAGAAAGATGGGACGATGAGAATGTGCATAGATTACCAGGCCCTAAATAAAAAGACTATAAAGAACAAATACCCTATCCTAATAATCGATGAACTAATGGAGGAACTCCACGAAGAAAAATACTTCTCTAAAATCGATCTAAGGTCGGGATATCATCAGATTAGAATGAGAGAGGGGGATGTACCCAAAACAGCATTCAGATGTCACTATGGACATTTCGAGTTTTTGGTTCTACCATTAGGCCTCACTAATGCCTCGGCCACCTTTTAGTCATGCATGAATCATACATTCAGGCAACAATTATAGAAATCCCTTCTAATATTCTTCAATGATATACTCATTTACAACAAGACATGGGAAGAACATCTCCTGCACATTGAGGAGGTATTTAATATCCTTGAATCTGAATCCTTATATGCTAAAGCCTCCAAGTCCGAATTTGGGATGAGGGAAATCATCCACCTAGGACACAAAATTAGTGAGTCAGGAGTAAGTGTGGATGAGGAAAAAATCAAGGCCATCAAGGAATAGCCTACCCCTAGAACATTAACACAACTAAGAGGGTTTGTGGGACTATGCAGCTACTATAGACATTTTGTAAAAGGATTTTCCAAAATAGAAGCACCCCTCACCAACCTAACCAAGAAAGGAGCCTTCACATGGAATGACCAAGCCCAACATGTCTTTGAACAATTGAAAATAACCATGAGCTCGTGCCTAGTATTAGCCATTCCTGACTTCTCTTTACCTTTTGAACTACAATGTGATGCATCGGGGGAGGGAATTGGGGCAGTCCTCATGCAAAAGAAACACCCCCTAGCCTTTGAGAGCCATAAACTTACCCAAGCAGAAAGACTCTATTCCATCTATGATAAAGAAATGCTAGCCATAATGCATGCCTTGGCCAAATTTCGCCAATACCTCATCTGTGGGAAGTTTGGTGTGAAAACCGATCATAACAATCTATGCTTCTTCTTGAGCCAAAGGGACCTAAATGATAGGCAACAAAAATGGGTGAGAAAAATACAAGCCTATGACTTTGATATAGAATAGTAAAAGGGGTGAATAATAGGGCAGCAGATGCATTATCCCGAAGGGCACACCTCAATGCCCTTACCAGCATCTCGAAGGACTGGAAGGAGGAAATCCTAAAGGAATATAACCAAGATCCACAAACCAAGGAAATCTTGGAGGGAAACCTTCCCAATGAAGACTTTAAAATTAGGGGAGGCCTCATCTTGTACAAAGGAATGGTATATTTGACCCCTCAAACCAAATTCAAGCACAAGCTCCTAAAAGAATTCCATGATAACCCCCTGGCAGGACATCAAGGATACTATAAAACCTATAAACACATAAGAGAAAAGTATGCATGGAAAGACCAAAAAAGAGATGTCCAGACATATGTACAAGAGTGTCTAACTTGTCAAAGAAATAAAATCGAACTCACTTACCCAGCTGGATTGCTTCAACCATTACCTATTCCCAATCAGAAGTGGGAGAGCATTTCGATGGACTTCATAATAGGGCTACCAAAAACACAAGTGAAAGATAGCATTTTTGTGGTGGTAGATAGACTCACAAAGTATGCCCATTTCCTGGCAGTCTTCACCGAATACAAAGCCTATCAAAGAGCCGATTTGTTCTTCAGGGAAATTTTTCAGACTCCATGGACTCCCTCTGAATATTGTCAACGACAAAGATAGCAAGTTTATTAGCCAATTCTGGCAGGAACTCTTCAGAATGGTAGGAACAGTCTTGACCCCTAATACCAGTTACCATCCCCAAACAGATGAGAAAACTGAAATAGTGAACAAATGGATAGAAGGATACCTAAGGAATTATGTTACATGACAACAAGCGGCATGGGTAAAATGGTTACACCTAGGAGAACATTGTTACAACACGACACACCACATGTCAATCGGGATGAGCCCCTTCCAAGCCTTGTACGGATATGAGGCCACAAGCTTTGGAGAACTAATAAACCAGGAAAGTAAAGTACCAAGAGCACAAGATTTTATTCAATAGAGTAAGGATATCATGAAGACCTTGAAAGAGAATCAACAACAAGCCCAAAATCAACAAAATATCTATGCAGACAGAAAGCATACAGAAAGGACATTTGAGGTCGGAGATCTAGTGTTTTTAAGACTACAACCATACAAGCAATCTTCCCTCAAGAAGAATGGGGCTGAAAAATTAAAACCCCGATTCTATGGACCCTATAAAGTAACTCGAAGGATTGGGGAAGTAGCTTATGAAATAGAACTTCCAAAAGATAGTAAAATACATAATGTGTTCCACGTCTCCCACCTCAAAAAGGTTCTCGGACAACACTTGACTCCGTGCAGTGAACTACCACCCTTAGATGATGAAGGGAAACTCACCTTGTACCCTGAGGTCATTCTAGATACACGGAAGAAGGCACTAAGGAACCAGACCATTACCGAACACCTGATTAAATGGAAGAATTTTCCCCATGAGGATGTCACTTGGGAAAAAGAGGAAGATCTAAAGATGCTTGAGGACAAGCAAAATTGAGACGGAGGGACTGTGATAACCCCTAATGTATCACATAATGTAAAAGTATTTACATAATGTCAATATATTTATAGATTAATTAAATAAGTTCCAAATAAATAAATAATTAAACTAATAAAATATGTTTAAACATATAATAAATGTCAATCAAATATTTAATATATTTGAATATGACAAAAGAGAATTATTTAATATTTCATAAATCTTTTACCAAAAAAAAATATATATAAAAATAAATAATAATAATAAATACACAAACAAGTTAAAACATTTAATGCCCCCCCCCCCCCAATTACCTCCGCACAAGAGGTGCGACGGTAATCATAGCCTAAGTTGTGATCACCATCGCACCCCTCCATGTGGAAGGGCGCCGTGAAGGGGTACAACCCCTCATGGGATGCTAATAAATATGGGGAAGGAGAAGGCAAGGGGAGCAGCAACCGGCGTGGGAAGAAAGGAGACATTGGCTGCGCACAAACAGGTACGTGTAATTGTTTTCTCGTAATGCTAATAAATGTTAATAAATGTAAATGGAGTATAAGGGCCAGCATGCTATACAATTTGTTTTATTTTAATAATGAATATAAGTAGGTAATTAGCATGTTAATATTATTTACTTCGTTAATGAATGCAATATACAGTTTAACACATTAGGGAATGAACATATTTGATTAATGAAATTAATAACAATATGTGATAGTTAGGCATATTTAAATATATGTTAAGAAATACATATTACGGAATGGTTAAGAATATGTGTTAACAATGTGAATTAAGAAATGGAAAAAATAAATAAGTTGTCAAATGCAATATAAATATGATTAAATAATGAAGGCCATAGGGGGGGGACTCCCTTAAGCCTAATGGAGGGATACGTGAGTCCCTGGTTGGCGGTATATATATATATATATATACACTGACGATCTATATGCATATATGAATGGCTTGGTTGACAAGTTCATCCAAGAAGAGACGGATCTAGCCGGTCCCCTCTAATGGACTTGGGTGATGAGGAACATCACCCAAGGCAAGGAATTGACTTATAGTCTGCCTTAGATGGCTTGGGTGTAAGAAATTACACTCAAGACAGGGATCGAATTAACCTTCAATTTCCTAGATGGCTTGGGTGTAAGAAATTACACCCAAGATAGGAATCAAATTAAAACCAAGGTTCCTGGATGGCTTGGATGTAAGAAATTACATCCAAGATAAGAATCAAACTCACCTTCATTTTCCTGGATGGCTTGGGACCAAGAGTGGTTCCAAGAAGGCGAGCCTCACAGCCACCTAAGGACATACTTTGTATGGCATCGTATCCTTTATAGATAAGAAGTGTGATTAATGTTAATTAAGTAATCTTAAAAATTAAATTGCAAGATGATTTAGTGACAAATTGGTGTATATGTTGTATTCTAATGATTTGTTTTGCAGGACAATGATTCCTAACTAGTAGGGACATTACAATCAGTTTGTCTTTGCATCTCAACCTTTAAAGGTTTCTCAATCAGTTTAAGTGTCTTTGTACCTGCTGATTTTTCAGTCTCAACATGAACTTCTACCTCAGTTTGTTTCTCTACCCATTTTTCTGTCTTCGGTGGCCTTGTGCTAGTACCTTTATCTTCAATAGTTTTTTCAGTCTGTGTCGGTGTCTATTTTCCCTTTGGAGTAAGCTTCTTCTTAGGTGTGAGTTTCTTCTCTGGTTCCCTAACTGCTTGTTGTTTCTTCTTTAATGTTCTTGTTTTCTTTGATGAAGGAAAGGGTACCGGTGAGGGTTTCCTTTTCCTTTCCACTCTTTTGACCTCAACAGCCTTCCCACTGTCACTATCAGAAGATGTGTCAACCGGTGAAATATGTGCCTCTGGTTGAAGTCCTTCAAGCTCACTAGCCGATAAGCCACTAAGGTTCATGAAATTATCTTTGATTTGTTTTGCTTTCTTGGATGCATCCCTAATGAATTGGTCTCTTTTCTTCTTATTTTTCTCCATTGATACTTTACTAGCTATGGTTTCAGCACTTCCAAATATTTCTTCAAATGGTTCTCTTGGTGCTTCAAGTAGTGCTTTTGCATACATTTCCAGAACATGTAGATCAACCTCATAACCCATTTCAATAAACCAAATAGTTCTAGGGCTTATTGCTTCCATCTAGGTTTCATCTCGTTTAATGACAAAATAGATTTTCTTCTCATATTTCTCAATTATGCTCTGAGGAATCCTTTCCCTAGCTCTCATCTTAGATTGGAAAATTTTAAAGTAATCCGTTATGTTATTATCTCTATCAGTTCCCATGTTGGTAAAAGCTTCCTATAGCCATTTTCCTATCGGTATATCATAGCCAAAGTCTTTGTGTCTAGTAATGGGGTTCTCTTTGGTGAAATATAACATCAAACATACCATAAGGTTTCCAAAGTGAAAAGCACCTTTTTGTCTTCCTTGATCTTTTTCAGGTTGTCAATAAGCTCATCTTTTAACCATTCACACACATCTATCTTAGCATTGTTGTTTATCATTTCATAAGCACTATAAATACAAAGACTGGAAACAAAATTGAGTCTGTTAGCATGTGTGGCTTTGTATCCAAGAACCATACTTACATATCTCACATTGATGTCCTTAATGTCATTTACTCTAAGTGATCTATTGTCAGATGTTGCTCTGGTTAGGCTTATCACCATTTTGTTGGGAATCTTCTTTGTCTTATCAGGTCTACTACCAGTTGAGGGTAAACCAGTAACTGCTCTAATTGCTTGTTGGGTTATCTTACAAATAGAATCCAACCATAAGAATTCTCCATGTGCTCTACTCAATACAATCCTTACCACTTCCTCTAAAAATTGAGGGATATTCAGAATCTCCACAAAACCTAAAGTTTCCACAATCTTATGTTCAGGTTTAACAATTCCATGTTCATCACAAATGACCTTATTAAACATTTTCATTAACTCATTAGATCCTATCTCTTCTATATTGTAATGTATGTAAATCCTAGGGTCTTCTGCAAATGCTACACCCTTAGGTATTTTTGAAAAAGCTCCTATAGAGTCATCTTGCTTTGCAATCTTGGGAATTATTTTGAATACTGGCCTAGGGCATTTCATATTCTCCATAATGGTAGGGTTCAAAATAAATTCAAGAATAAAAGATGAAGAAGCCATTATGAAAAATACCTCTTATCTGGTTGTTTGTTGAATGCTTGAAAAACACTTCTCAGATTCACCTTGAATACCTTTCTTGATTTCGCACTCACAGAAAGATTGAATGCTCAGTGAGTTTGAAATAAGGGTTTCCTGGTGCTTTATAGCCAAAAAGTTCTTTAAAAAATCATTAAATGCTTGTCGGTTAAGTGAAAACTTAACACACCTGCCAGTAAAGAAGAAATGCATCTTCTCACCATCAACAAAGGGTAGAATGCATGTTTTTCAACTCGCTGCCATATCCCCAAGGGATGTTTTCTCAACTAGATGAAGAATCTTCTGCCAGTGGAGAGTTACTTTTTTCTACCAGTGCAGAGACCGTTTCATCAACTTTTTGATCTCTTTTCTTAATCCATTTTTTAGAAAATGATTGACTTACTTCTTCTACCTTCTCTTTTCCCTTCAGGCTAGATCTCATATTGTTTGTCGGTGCATTCTTTCTTCTACAGAATTTAGCAATATGTCCAATCTTGTTACAAGCATAACAAGTTATATTATTCCTCTCAATAGCCTTTCCATATTCTTGACTGGTTTGTGATCTGCATTGATTAGATAAATGTCCAAATCTTCCACAAACATAGCATTTCACATTCATTCTACAATTTTCTGAATTATGACCAACTTTGTTGCATTTGGAACATTGACTGGTGGGTGAGTTCATATTTTGATTATTTCTAAATCTACACTGATTTGCTTTATGACAAAACTTGTTACAATTAAAACATTTTCCATTAAATTTATAAGCATTGGGTTGTCTTACCGGTTTGTTTTGATCTTGATTATTTGCAGTGCCGGAACTTTCTCCAACTTCAAATCCAAGTCCATTTGTATCTCCATTAGGCTTCTGACTTTTCATCATGTCATCAAGCTTTTCTCAACTTTTCTTGAATTTGTCTTTGTTCTCATTTGTAGTAGCCAACTCATTTTCCAGAATTCCAACTTGTCTCATAAGCTCAGTTTTATCATGTTGCATATGAATCAGATTTGTCTTTAACATATCATTTTCATGACTAAGTCTCAGATTTTCATTTCTAGCATCATTAAGTCTCCTTGCCAAGTCTTCTTCATTCTTCTTCCTGTCTTCAATGTCTTTACATAACCTCATAGTCATATCTTGCATTTCATTTTTCATGTTACTATTTTCTTGTCTCAACTTGTTTGCAATGTCTCTAAGAGTTTCTTTTTCATCGTCATCATTCTGCATCTTCTCATGAAGTTTTTTTATTTTATTTTGTGTTATATAAAAGTTCTCCTGAAGTCCTTTTTCTAAATTCTTGTGCAGTCCTCAGATCATCTTCAAGTTTTATATTCTTCAATTTTTCTGCATCATAATCTTCAAGAGCTCCTTCCAATTGTTTTCTCAAGTTCTCCATCTGTACCGGTGTCAGAATCTTCCTCAAGTTGTTAGGCTTTTGCAAAAAGAGGACCAGGCTCTGATACCAATTGTTAGATTCAATGACAGTCCCAAAGACACTGAGAGGGGGGGGTGGGGTGAATCAGTGTCTAACTAGTATACAAAATATTTAAACTTATTAATAACTTTATATCCCAAACTAGTGTACTGGTAAATAAGAATTATTGCAATAAACAAAAATAATAGAGATAGCATAGAAAACACACCATAACACAAAATATTTAACGAGAAAACCCGGTGTGGGAAAAACCTCATTAGTATTTGTGATGCACAATATTTACTCACTGGCCAATGAATAAATACTACTTACAATAGGGGCTTGCACATGCAGGGAGGCCAACTGCCTAGAGCTCACTGCTCAATAAAGAGTCACACTGACCACAAAATGGATTATCAAATCCAATACAATGTACTACTTAAAACAACATCTCTCATGCTAGGTTTAGTACCAATTTAAGCTCAGTCAATAACCAAAACCTTCATTGTCAATTATATCACCTTATACAAAATTGTCTTACTACACATTATAACTTTCTTCCATCTACATCTATAAAAATGACCTATAAGATCTCATACATATATGAGTCTATTACAATGTACCATGTCGGCTTAAAAAAGATATTTATATTAAAATATAATAAACAAAAGTTTATTCCATGTCGGCTTGAGTGCCGGTATGCATTGTTGTTGATGTCGGTGAAGTGTATGTCGGTGTATGTAGAAATCTATTGCCAGTGCCGGTATCTACCTGTTGGTTGCCAAATGGTTGTTAGATGGTTGCCATCAATGACAACATCAATTATTCTCATAAGAGTGTATAATGCCAAAAATAAAATTTTAATTGTTTTAGTTTATGTTGATGACATAATATTTGGAGGAAATGAAGGCATCTGTAGAAAGTTTGCTAATGAGATGTAGAAGGGATTTGAGATGTCCATGATTGGTGAGTTAAATTTATTTCCTAGTTTGCAAGTAAATTAGAATGACAAAGGAATTTTCATTTCTTAGTCTAAATACATTAAGGAACTAATGAAGAAGTTTGGGTTGGAGATATCCAAACTAGTGTGATGCAGGAGCATCCCCAGTTCACAGAAATCTTGCATCAACCAAAAAAATTTTCTTTTCTGTTTTGTTTCTGTTTGCAGTTCCAGTTTTTCTTTCTGTGTGTCTTGGTTTTGGCTCACTGAATCTTGTGGATTTGGATTCTACTTGAAGACTTGATCATCTTTCTTTCTTTCAAACTGCATTTCTTTCGGATCACTTTCCGACAAGATATCGCTACCATTTTTCATGACAGTTTCTTGTTGTCGGTTCCCTGAGACCTATTCTGGTGATCTACCAAAACCCATTCTGAAGCTTGTGGAGCCTTGGATGTTGATCTTGATGTTTCTTGGTGTGTGGCCAACCTTCTACATTTCACCCTTTGGATTTTTCATAGAAATCTCTTAACGGAGGCCGACCTTGTTCATTTTGCACGTTAGGTCTTGCTCTTTGGGTTTTGATCCTTTTTGGGCCAACTGGATCCTTTGGATCAATATATATATTTGTAATCATTCTTTAGAATGTAATCAATCAGAGAAATAAGAAGTATCAGATAGCTAGACTATGCCTAGAAGATAGATCTTTCATTTCAAGGTCCTGGTGTGACCCATTCTACTATGCCTGTGTGTCAGTATGTTGTAACCCGATTATTACTAGTTGGATGTAATTAACTTTCATGCAATAAAAACTATCTATTCTTCATTGCCTCCATCATATATGTTTGTTTCCATTGTGTTTACTCTTGCTGACTGGTTTGGACTAATCTCCTTGAGGTCCCTCCTCGTCCGTGACTACTTTAAGTGGTATTAGAGTGAAGTTTCATTCCAATGGTTGCATGTCATAAATTTTATTGTAGTGTGGCAGATTGCGGACCTGACCTGCAATTGCAGAGGACTAGCATGGATCAATAGCATGAAGAGGAACTAGGAATGGTGGAGCACATGGGAATGCAGACCCTATTGTAATGGAGATGTTGCGAGGAATAGCAGCTCACTAGAAGCCATGGAGACAACATAGAGAAGAGGTTGACATATTAAGGATGTGAGCAAAGATGAAGGAGAAGAAGCCCCAACAAAACAAGTGAACTTACCGGCATTTTATCAAGAAGAGGAAAGGTTTTTAAGGATTTTGAGTAGGGTGAACACTAAACCTTATTTTACCCCACCGGAATATGATGGGAAGTTATATTCGGATGAATTGATGGATTGGATATCGAAGATGGAGAAGTATTTTGATTTTGAAAACACTATAGAAGAGAGGAAGGTGAAATATACCTATACCCGATTGAAAGGTCATGCATCTCTTTGGTGGGAGCACTTGCAAGTTGATAGGAAAAGAAGAGGTAAATAAAATATTAAGACATGTGATAGGATGATTGCTAAGTTAAAATCAAAGTTTGTCCCAACAAATTATCAAGTAGATTTGTTTTGGAAGTTGCAAAATCTAAGACAAAAGAATCTAGTGTGAAGGAGTACACCAAAGCATTTTATAAGTTGAACATCAAATTCGGACATGTTGATGATGAATTTGAACAAATTGAAAGATATTTGAATGGATTGTGGATGTCTATACAAGATGAACTCAGTATGATCAAGTTGGAGAGTGTTGAAGAGGCTTACCAATATGCAATAAAGGTTGAAGAGAAATTAAACAAAAGGCATGAGTAGAGACAGAGAGGTAGAGGTGGAAGGTTTACCAGAGGAAGATTTAAAGGAGGAAGAGGATATACCAGAGGAAGAGGAATTAGTATAGATCAGAACAAGGACAAGGAAGTAAGAAAGGAAGGTAATTCATACCGAAAGGATGATAGAAATTTCTACTAGAGGAGAGAATCGGATGGTTACCGGAATGAGAACTTTGGAAGACAATACAACAGTAAAGTTAGAGGAACTTGCTTTAAATGTGGAGGAGAAGGACACCATGCATTTGAATGTAAGAAGATAGAGGCTACCGAAAGAGCAACAATGGTGGAAGAGAACCCCATCAGATCTGACAATAAACTGGAAGATGGAGAACTGTTGATGATGAGGAGAGCTTTGTGTTATATCGGAGGAGATGAAGAAACCTTGCAAAGGAAGAACTTGTTCAAGACCAGATGTAATATATCTGATAAGTGTTGTAAATTTGTTAATGATAGTGGTAGTTCAGATAATCTTGTTTCAGAAGAGATGGTGAATAAGTTAAAATTGGAGAGATTGAAACACCCTAAGCCTTATCAGATAGCATGGATTCAGGATGAACATAAGATGTTAGTAAGTGAACAATGTTTAGTAAAATTGAAAATGGGTAATTATCATGATGAAGTTTTGTGTGATATTATACCTATGGATATTTGTCATCTCTTTTTGGGAAGACCTTGGCAGTTTGATAGATAGGCAATACATGATGGGAGGAAGAATACATACACTATAGTGGCCAATGGGATGAAGCAAACCTTGTTTCCTTTGGAGGAACCTTTGACGAATGAAGTATGTACAAATACCAAAATCTATCTAGTAGATGGAAGGAAGTTCATGGATGGACTGAGACATGAGAATGTGTGTTTTACCTTAATTCCTAAGAAGACTGACAGACCAAAACCAGAAGGAGAGCTCTTGATAGAGATAAGAGATTTGCTAACAAAGTATGAGGATATCATTTTAGATAATGTACCTGATGGATTGTCACCTGTTACGAGTATTAGTCATTGCATGGACCTGGTTCCCGAAGCTAGTTTGCCTAACAAAGTTGCACACTGATTGACACCGATAGAGAATGAAGAATTAAATAGACAAGTGTAGGAGCTATTGGAGAAAGGTTTGATCAGGGAAAGTTTGAGCCCTTGTGCAGTACCAATAGTATTAGCGCCTAAGAAGAATGGAGAATAGAGGATGTGTACCAATTCAAGAGCAATAAACAAGATCATAATGAAATATCGGTTTCCTTTGCCTAGGATGGATGACGTAATGGACTGCTTGAGTGGAGTAAAATACTTTACAAAGAGATTTGAAGAGTGGATGTCATCAGATCAGGATTAGAGAAGGAGATGAGTGGAAGACAACATTTAAGACAAATTAAGTATTATATGAATGGTTGGTGATGCCTTTTGGATTGACTAATGCACCGAGTACTTTCATGAGGCTGATGAATGAGGTATTAAAGAAATTCTTGGGTAAGTTTGTTATTTTGTATTTGGATGACATTCTGATTTTCAGTAAGACAAAAGAGGAGAATTTGTTGTAGTTAAGACAAGTTTTGCAGAGGTTGAGAGAAGAAAAGTTGTTGATCATTATCAAGAAGTGCACTTTCATGAAGGATGAGTTAGTCTATTTGGGCTTTGTGATATCTGAGGATGGTTTGAAGATGGACCTTGAGAAAGTGAAAGCCATTGTTGAGTGGCCTACACCAGAAAGCATTGGAGAGGTAAGATCATTTCATGGATTGGCTAGTTTTTACTGGAAGTTTATCAGAAATTTCAGTTCAGTTTGTAACCCTATGACAGAGACCATGAGGGGAGATCAGAAGGAATTCAAGTGGACCACCAAAGAAAACAAATTTTTTGAGTTGTCGAAATAGAAAGTGATTGAGCAGCCTCTGTTGGCTTTACTGAATTTCAATAAGGTATTTCAAGTGGATTTTGATGCAAGTGGAACAACAATAGGAGCAGTTTTGAGTCAAGAAGGGAGAGCAATAGCATATTTTAGTGAGAAATTGAATGATGCCCAGAAGAGATATTTAGTGTATGATTAGGAATTTTATGCCATAGATCAAGCCTTGTAGAAATGGAGACGTTAATTGTTGCCCAAGGAGTTTGTGTTGTATATAGATCATCAAGCTTTGCAATATTTTAATAGTCAGAGTAAGTTGAATCAGAGACTTGTGAGATGGTTAGAGTTCTTGCAGAGTTACACCTTTGTGTTGAAGCATAGAAGTGGGAAATCTAACAAAGTTGTTGATGCATTGAGTAGGAAAAGGAATTTGCTGACAGAGATGAGAGTGACAGTATTAGGTTTTGAAGATTTGAAGACCTTTTATGATGAAGACTCAGATTTTGTAGAAACTTGGAAATCATGTAGAGAACCGGTTATGGTTGATAGAAGCAAATGGTTGGATTATTTCATTCAGGATGGGATGTTATTCAAGGGAGTTCAGTTATGCATACCTAAGAGTTCCATAAGAGAGAACTTGATAAAAGAGAAGCATAGTGGAGGTTTAGCTGGATGTTTTGGCATTGATAAAACAGTTGCATTGGTGAGTGAGCAGTACTTTTGGCCCCAGATTCATAAGGATTTGAGAGATATGTGTAGATCTGTAGAGTTTTTCAAGTTGCCAAAGGTAGTAGAAAGAATATGGGATTGTATAAACCTTTGACAATACCGTTTGTAGACACCTAAAATTGTCCAGTCTAATTAAATAAATATTTTATTTATTTAATTACTTTAGCCTAATTCTTCTATTAACTAAATAAATCTTTATTTATTTAATTAATTCATTTATCCTCTTCTAGCCTTATTTCTAATTTAAATAAATACATTTATTTATTTAAATTATCTTTTTCCTAAATTAAATAAATATTTTATTTATTTAATTATCCCATTTCTTCTATTAATTAAATAAATCTTTATTTATTTAATTAATTCATTATCTTTTTCTACACATGACACATGTCATTCATCTCTTAATTCCTACACTACCTACCTCTTTCATTATTTTATTATTTCTTCTACCTACCCTCTAATCCTAGCTGACCTCCTTTTTACACCTCTCAATCTTATCCCTCCATTTCATATTGTGTCTTCTATTTAAGGAGATGCCTTCTTCATTATCAAACCCTAATGATCATTTTTGGCTACACTACGATCCTACTTGCAACCACATTCTGTTCTTTGTTGAGCTCTTGTGCACATAAAAATCTGAGAGCAAATATATCAAGCAAGATCAATGGAGATAGGAAGAATGGAGATCAAAACCCTATTCGACATGTGATGGTATAATCTTTGTGATTTTGTTTTATTTACATTGTCTTAGGTAATCTTCATATGTTATGGTGGATCTTTGTTGTTGTTAGGCTAGGGTTTTGTGGTTGAATTCATTTAGCCTTTCAATCTTATTATTATTGTATCCATTTTCACCATGAACATTTTGGCACGCCCAGTGGGACTCTTGTCCCTTTGCATCTAACCTCCTTGTTGCAGATTTTGCATTTTTGAAGTTGCAGATCAGATATTTTTCGATGACATTTTAGGTTTTTCCGCGTCTGTGAACTTGCAGATCGTGTCTTTGATTTTCTGGCGCGTCTACGGAATATGGAATCGCGTCTGTGTTTTTGACAAATTTTATTTTGCAGGTTTCAAAAAGAAGCGTCTATGTTTCAGAAACGCGTCTACGTTATTTCTACCCGCGTCTGTGTCGGGAAAGAGCGTCTGTGATTTTTAGGCGCGTCTGTGCATCACAGAACCGCGTCTGTGTTATCCAGACGCGTCTATGTTGAGGGTAACAGTGTCTGTGTATATACTATTTCGAAATTTTGAAGTTTTCATTGATTCAATTTTTGGATTTTGTACTTAGGGTTTCAGATCTAGTTTATTTTTGGACTAACACTTTCAGATCTAGCTAACTAAATTGGTGCAGCTTGTCTTAGAAGCAAAACGTTTTTGTTGAAGGCCCCTATGTCACAAAGTCTTTTGGGTTTTTAAAATGTACCTAACTTGTGTGTTTGCAGGAAGGGGTGATTATGTCAAACAACCCAAACTACTAACAACTTTTGTTGCAGGTCCTTGGCTAGGGTTTTGAATTTTGTTGTGTGCCTTGTTTTCATAGATTAGCAAACACTTCCATTGGTGCACTAAAATTGAAACATTGTCTTTTGTGTTTTGAGCAATAGGCTCTTTTTGTTTAATCTTTAGAGGGCCTGTCTTCCCGTGTGGTCATTAGGACTACTAGTGAGAAGAGAACGACCCAAGTGGTAGCGAGGAAAACCCACCTCTTTCGAACCACTATAATCAAATGTATTCATGGTGAAAACTATGAATAACGTGTGCTGATTAGTTCATACCGACACTATGTCTCCCCATAAACTCATTTGATCAAATTTATTTGATCATTTGTAGGGCGTAACCCCTACCGGATGGGAGCCTTCTGTATTTACAGAGCTGAAAGTGCCGCATGTATGGCCACACGAGCAGATGCCCTTACTAGCACCTTTTTGTTTTAGAAGCCCAAATCCTTCTAGTTGTTAGGGCAGGAGGTCAGACCTCTGGTAGTGGCCCACACACATACGGTTCTTAGTAGAGATACAAAGTTCACCATGGGGAGTTTTCATGGCGACTGATGCTTGGCTAACCCGAGAAGTGAGTGCCGAGGGTGGAGCCAGTGAGGTCAAGCATCTAAGTATCCACTCTGAATAGCATAGCCTCGAGGGTAAAACCCTATGTGGGATCAACAACTATTGTCTTGGCCAGCCATAAGAATTGTGCTTGACTTATGTTAAACATTCAAACAATCAAGACCAAACAACAAAACATTGTGTCTTTTGTGTCTTCAAGTGTATGCAAAACATTTTACATCAAACAACACACTTTTCTTGGAGTCATTTGGAGTCTAAACACTTGCAAACATTGAGTCCTCATCAACATTGTGTCCTCTTGTCACGAAAAAATAGTTAAACAGTCAGATTGGGTCACAACAAAACAACTTCACAGATTGAAAAAAAAAATTGCACAAAGTTTGTAGAAACACGTCTGTGTCCGTTTTAACCGCGTCTGGGTCATCTAAACGCGTCTGTGAAGGGCATAATAGCGTATGTGTGTCTAGCAGCGTCTGTGTAGAACAGAGACATGTATGTGTCTGGGAATCGCGTCTGTGAAGTATACAGAAGCGTCTGTGTCCAGAATTGAAAATTTTCACAGTCCAGCAAACAAAAGAAATCAGTTTCGGAATACTTGAGCTTCCTAGGTTGTTTCTTCAGGTTTCATCTAGCATTCAACCTGTCTTTGGGTCTCACATAGTCCATCATTGCTTCACATCTCATTTTACATTCATACTTGTCTAAACTTGAGTCAAAAGGTCACTTGCTTGTCCTCATCATACTTTGTCAACACACTACATACAACAACACTTTGCTAATTGGTCCCTCATCAAGGTTTCTTACCTTTGGGTCTCATTTGGTCTTAATTAGAGTCAAGGTCAGCTTACCTCATCAAGAGAAACTATCCTCTCTTTGGAAGTCACACCTACTCTACTACATACATACTTGGTCTTACACTTTGGACATTGCAAGTACACCTCAGATTCATTTACATTCCATCCAACTCTTGGTCTTCCATACTCTTTCCATTTTTCATCTAGTCTCTCACATCTTGGTCAATACCTAGTTCATGGTTGAAACTAGTCTTCAAAAATCTAGGAGAGAAGCTAAAGAGGCTCAAGAGTCCGCAAACATGAGTTCTTATGAGTATGACAATGATTTATTTTTCAATTCTGAGCACACTACATTGCCTGACATGGATGTTTATAAAAACATTCCAAATGTGGAAAACGTAGACACTATAAACAACAATGCTACACACAATGACAATGTGGACAACTTTTCAATACATTCAGCAGATGTAGAAGAATCCATTATGAATCCCCATTTCAATCGATTGGTTGAAGAAATAATGAGGAGGGATAGACAATACTTCTTACACATGATGGCACAAAGTGGAGCCAAGATACCTCATGATTTTGACATGTCTCAAATAATGGAAAATCGACCTTTGCAACAAACTCAATCCAACATGGATCAAAGGAGACCTAATAGTGGAGGAAATAGAGGACCACATATGGTACCTGAATCACCATCAGCTTTGCTTCAAAAACCAAAAGTCCCACATACACATGGTCAAACATATGATACTTACCTTCGTAGACCATTATGGAAGTCTTATGCAGATAGATATGCTCAAGCTATGGATCAACCAAAACAATTGGAAATTCAAAGGCATGCTCAAAATTTGGACACAAGGAAACCCCGTGTCAAATTTGGGGGCAACACAATAGAACATGACATGCCTGTAGAATATGGTATACATGCGCAAAATAGATATGGGGTTCCTCAACATGAAGCTATACCAAGTGCTCCATATATGCCGCATCAATATAGACCTCCTCCATATGAACATGTGTATGATCAATATCATCCATATATGCAGTATGCTCCTCCTCCAATTAGTGTCTCAAACATGGGGTATGGTTCAAGAAGTCGATCTCCACCTAAGAGCAATTTGGAGCAACAAATCAGGGATTTACAAAAGAAAATGGAGGACATAAATACACCAAAGCCAACATACACAATGAGAGACATATGTCCTTATCCATTTGACAAGAGCATTCCAATGCCTCCATTTCCTGCACACTTTGTGACACCTAAATTTGACAAGTATAGAGGAAAAGGGGACCCCAAGGCACACATAAGACAATTTTTCACAGCTTGCATTGAGGTAGCGGCAGAAGAGACATATTTGATGAGATTGTTCCCACAAAGCTTAGGCAATCAAGCTATGGAATGGTTCTCCCAACTCCCACTTGGTATTAAGTCATGGGGTGACTTAGCAGAGGCATTTATTCAACATTTCTCCTACAATATAGAGACAGACGTGTCAGTCACTACTTTGTGCAACACTAAGCAAAAAGAGGGAGAGTCTTTTGCATCATTTTTACAAAGATGGAGAAATCTAGCCAGCAGATGCTCTTGTGAAATTCAACAAAAACAAATGGTAGAGATGTTCACACAAAACGTTAACAAGGACATTGGCTATGATCTAAGGAAAGCTTGTTTTTCCACCTTCAAGGACGTCATTGAAAAAGGCTTAGCAACAGAAAAGGTTCTAATTGAACAAGGAGTCATTAAGATATTCAAGGAAAACAAAGATGACTTTAAAGGAAAAGACAAGCCAAGATTTTGGAATAAAAACAAGAACACAGTCAATGATGGTGTTGTTGATGCCAATACAGTGCGACCCAAATTCATCTTTTCGGGATCAAGTTCTACAAACAATCAAGTGAATACTCAAACAACTTCTAGACCATGAAGGAAGTATACCCCATTGGGAGAACCACTTGAATCAGTCTTCAAAAAGCTTGTGGCAAACAAAGTGATCACAGTTCCAGATTTTCCTCCATATGAACCAAAGGTCAAACCAAATTGGTGGAATGATGATGAGTATTGTGAATTTCATAAAAGAAAGGGTCATAAGACAGGAAATTGCCATCTACTGAAGAACATTGTGCAAGATCTCATTGATAGAGGTGACATTGAGATTGAGGGACACTCATCCAATCAAGAAGATGAGATGTTTAAGGAACCATTCCCAAAGCATGACAAGGGAAAAGCCAAAGTCACAGATGATCAGGCCAACTATACTAGAGCACCTTATAAGTATGATTCAACTATCAATCACATCTCGATGGACAATCATATCTCTACTATTACCATCAAGAACAAAAATCCTGAGAATCCTCCTTAGAGACCCAAGATTGTTCTAAGAGGTGTTGGATCTTCTTCCGAACCTACCTCTGAATGTCATGTTACAACTCGTCGAGGTAAAATTACGTTGCCAAGTGCCTCCACTAAAAATACCACTTCTTCATCAACCAAACCTGAGTATGACCTTGTAGAACAGTTAGGGAAAACACCCGCGCTCATCTCCATACTTGAGCTCTTACGTATATCCCCTGCTCATAAAGCTATTCTTGACAAAATCTTGAGAGACACCACCATTCCTACTGATCTGAACGTGGACCAGTTTCAAGCCATGGTGGGATACCTTTCCATTCCACATTCCCTCACATTCACAGAAGCTGATGATGCCTCTGTAAGTCAGCCACATAATGCACCACTACATGTTGAAGCCTTCATACACAAACATCGAATAAAACGAGTCCTAATAGATGGAGGAGCTGGTCTAAACATTTGTTCATTGAGCACCATTAAACAATTGGGATATTCTGATAAAGCTGTGAATTCAACAAATCAAATCACCATCAAGGCATATGACGATGAAGAGCGCTCATCTAAGGGCACAGTCACCTTACCTCTAAGAATTGGGCCAGTCACAAAGGATGTGGTTTGTCAGGTCCTAGATCTGGATCTCACCTATAATATACTGCTAGGACGTCCTTGGATTCATGAAATGAGGGCGGTCCCATCGACATATCATCAATGCATTAAGTTTCCTCATAACGGAGTTGAGGTAATAGTTAATGGTGATCCTAATCCGTTCATATATTGCAATAACTTGAGATCACATACTGAGACCATCATTCCCAGTAATCGTGAAGCTGTTCCTTCTTCGGCATACATTGACCCTGAGTCATTGAAACCTTCGACATCAAAACAAGGTGAACTTAAAGGCAAATTTCAGGACAAAGGCATGGAAGAATACACTTTAAATCAAACCATGTATTTACGACAAGTCATGAGCTCTCCAAAAGAATATGGAAGGCCACATCCTAACAAGCAAATATCCATCATGGTATTCAAATGGGATCCTACTACCTTTCAAAGATGGGGCGAACTGGAAGAGGAAGATTTATACAAAATGCTCTACAAAGACATTGAAGATGACACACAAGATCAGATCAATATACCCTGTGAGAAATATGGCAAAGGCTTCAAGATTCTACAAAAATTTGGGTATGATGGAAAAAGCCCTCTTGGGTTACGCAAAGAAGGCGTTATGGAGCCCTTACAACCTGAACTGACTATAAAAAGGGAACGCTCGAAGGGACTTGGTTTTCTGACTTCCAAGATCCACACTAAAAGGACAGAAAAGACATCACAAATCAAAGTTGCGAAAGTTCAACAAGAGGATCGCTATTCCACAGATTCCAACGAATGGGAATGGGGTTCAGACAAATCCTCCAGTGACTATGAGCTCACCGAGACGTTTAGAGAGCCAGATGAACCCACAGAAGAAGAAGAATTTTATAAAAAGTTCAGAGTTGGTCAAGAAACAACCCATAAGGATTCCGCACAGTCTTCGTCTCAAGGTTCTAGGTCGAAATCACATAGGATGAGAACACCTATCCCAGAATGCGCTACTAGTGACGACAATTTGGATTTGCTCACGATCGAAACTGATGAGGAGAGTGACATCGATGACCTCGACGATTGCCTTGATATACCTAAATATAACCACATCTTCACTCTTAGCCCCGCAAACTCCGAAAACATTAAAGGCCTTCCCCTTGTTCACCACCAACTCATTGACTAGGATTATGAAGGACCAGCACAATTTGACACATTTCAAAATGATGAAGCTATTTTTTACTATCTTGGCATACGAGATGATCTTCCCCCTGGGGACCACAAAGTAGGATACACCATAGAACTCAACAACATGGCATATTTTGGTGAGGGTGTCGGACCTTCCAGTCGCAAAAATGTAAAAATAAGAACAAATCAAGGGTCTTACGGTGAAAACCACACTGTGGCGCTATCTGATCCCAAAAAAGTAAAAAGAAAGGACGTATCTGAGGGCAAAAATCTCTCTAAGGCACCCGAAGATGGAAGGCTCGACATTCTCCCAGCCTCGTATGAGGAAAAGTCATCCATGTTGGTAGAGGATACTATCAAAACAAACATTGGTACAGAAGAGGTTCCACACAATATATTCCTGGCTCAATCATTGACAGAGTCCGAAAGGTCAAAATTCATAAGTTTCTTCAAGGAACGACAAATCAATTTCGCATGGTCATACGCTGATATGCCTGGACTAGATCCGGATTTGGTAATGCATCATTTGACAGTCAAACCAGGGGCAAAGCCAGTGAAATAGAAATTAAGAAAAATGCATCCACAAGTGGCATTACTAGTCAAAGCAGAGCTAGAGAAATTATTGGATGTCGGATTAATACGCCCAATTGATTATCCCGAATGGATCTCCAACTTAGTACCTGTCAGTAAACCAGATCGCAACATTAGAATATGTACAGATTTCAGAGACATCAACAAAGCTTGTCCAAAAGATGACTTCCCATTACCAAATATTGACTTGATCGTTGATCTCACAGCAAGTCACGAAATGTTATCATTAATGGATGGATTTTCTGGTTATAATCAAATCAGGATTGCACCCGAGGATCAACACAAAACATCATTCACTTGTCCTTGGGGAACTTTCTGTTGGAATGTCATGCCCTTTGGGCTAAAAAATGCAGGTGCTACATATCAAAGAGCAATGACCACTATCTTTCATGATCTCATGCACATAACTGTGGAAGACTATGTTGATGATCTCTTGGGTAAATCAATAGACAGAGATACACATTTGGACATACTTTCAGTCGTCTTTGATCAGTTGGAAAAATACAAAGTGAGATTAAACCCCAAGAAATGTGTCTTTGGAGTAACCTCTGGGAAGCTCTTAGGATTCATTGTGTCCAAAAGAGGAATCGAAGCCGATCCAGCAAAAGTCAAGGCTATCTTGGACATGCCGCCACCTAGAAATATCAGTCAACTTTGATCCTTACAAGGGAGACTCCAGTCTATACGAAGATTCATAGCACAGCTTGCAAATAAGTGTAATCCTTTCCAGCACCTGCTACATAAAAATATCAAGTTCAAATGGGATGATAATTGTCAACAAGCTTTTCAAATGCTCAAAGATTATCTTTTGAATCCACCAGTTTTGATGCCACCAGCTCCAGATCAGCCTTTGCTACTATACATATCAGCTACTCCAACAGCACTGGGGGCACTCCTAGCACAACAAATTGCTGACGGCAAGGAAAAAGCAATATACTATATCAGTCGCACATTGGTGGGATATGAGCTAAACTACACACCAATCGAGCGTGCATGTCCCGATGTGGTCTTTGCTTCACAGAAATTATGACATTATATGCTCACTCATAAGACTAAGTTGATTGCAAGAATTGATCCATTAAAATACCTTCTCAATAAAGCTACACTTACTAGGCGATTGGCCAAATGGGTAATGATCCTTAGTGAATTCGACATCGAGTATGTGGACAGAAAAGCAATAAAAGGACAGGCAATCACAGATCAATTAGCAGATGCCCCCATGATTGATGATGTTCCTCTAAATTTTGAATTTCCAGATGAATCCATTTTAACAATATCACAGGCAAAGCCATGGTAACTGTACTTTGACGGCTCATACACACAGCATGGGGCAGGAGCTGATATTCTCTTTATAACTCCTCAAGGCGATTCTATACCAAAATCATACCGCTTATCATTTCCTTGCACTAACAATATAGCGGAATATGAGGCATTAACAACTGGATTACGAATTGCAGTTCAGTGGAAGATTCAGGAACTTCGTGTTTTTGGGGATTCTCAATTGGTTATCCATCAAGCAACTGATGATTACCAAACAAAAGATGAAAAATTAATGCCTTACAAGCAACTGGTGGATGATTTGAAACAACACTTCACAAAGATAGATTTTGAGCAGATACCAAGAGAGCAGAATCGTGCTGTAGATGCCATGGCTACAATTGCTTCATTGATTGATCTACCTCAAAATGAGACCTGCTATGAGTTCTTGGTGGACAACCTGTTGGTTCCTTCATATGAGATCACTCCTACTAAAATGATATGCATTGTTGGTCCTGAATCCCATTTATATGGTTCCATATTCACATACCTTCGCAACAATACCCTACCTCCTGATCTATCAAATAATCAACGTCGCACCTTCATTCACCAATCCTCTTAATATGTCATTTTAGCTGATATCCTATACCAACGAGGTCTAGATGGCACTCTTCTTAGATGTTTAGAAAGCGACGAAGCTCAAATTGCATTACGTGAAGTGCATGAAGGGATATGTGGTCCACATGCTAGTGGTCCTACCTTGGCCAAGAAACTCATTAGGACTGGATATTATTGGCCCAATATGGAAAAAGACTCATATCAGTTTGTCAAGAAATGTAAGCAATGTCAAATTCATGGAGACCTCATACATGCGCCAGCACAAGAACTACAACCACTTGCGTCTCCTTGGCCCTTTTGTCAGTGGGGACTTGATCTCATAGGCAAGATTCACCCTCCTTCTTCCAATGGTCATAAATTCATTCACAGCCACTGGGTATTTCACAAAGTGGATTGAAGCCGTGCCTCTCACACAAGTCACTGGAAAACAGATTGCTACCTTCATCCTTAACTATATTATATGCCGATATGGTATTCCTGATTCCATTATTACTGATAACAGGCGTCCCTTCAAAAATTAGGATGTTCGTGAACTCTGTGACCGCTTCCATATTTCCCATCATTTCTCCACACCATATTACCCCCAAGGTAATGGCCAAGCTGAGGTGTCTAATAAAACAATCCTTAAAATCCTCAAGAAGACAGTCGACGATGCTGGCCGTAATTGGCATATCCAACTCAATCCTACACTTTGGGCCTACTGCACAAGTGTCCGCACACCTACAGGAGCTACACCATATTCACTTGTCTATGGCGCTGAAGCCATCTTGCCTATTGAGGTCGAGTTACCCTCTTTACGGGTCTCTTTGCAAAACATCATCACTGATGAAGATTATAGGGTCTCTCGCTTACAAGAACTAGAACTGCTGGATGAACGGAGACAAACTGCTTTTAATCATCTCAAGGCTTACCAACAACGAATGAGTCGCAGCTACAATCACAAGGTCAAGTCTCGCACATTTGAGGTTGGTGACTTGGTTCTCAGAGAAAACCCCAAGAATCAGCAAGACAGAGAGAAGAAGGGCAAGTTCGAACCAAACTGGCTTGGTCCTTACATAATTACAGCAGCCTATGGATCTGGGGCATATCAGCTCTCAACTACAGAAGGTGAACCTTTGGAGGATCCTATCAATAGCATGCACCTTCGCAGATTCTACGCATAGCTCATTGGAATATCCTAATTCAAAAATAAAAAAAAATTATAAAACAAAAAAATCGTTACTTGGTGAAAACCTGGCAAACAGGCGCCTTGTGACACAAAAAAATTGAAAAATCAAAAAAGTAAAGAGAAATAATTTCGTCCAATGGTGAAAACCACTTCGGTGGTGCCCTGGGCAAGTACCATGGTGAAAACTAGGTCACCAGTGCCATGTGTAGAGACATTGCTCCTCCCTCCTTCAGGATTCAGTTTCATCACTTCGCTTTGCACACACTCACAACCTATTCATCCATAATAAACTTACCCATTCCCATCATGGCTTGTTATTGATCTACCCAAGATTGGTTAGCCATTCATAATAAACCTCCCTTTCCATCCATAATAAATCAGATTCTATCTGTGGCTACGGCAAATCCTACGTCTAGTGATGGGTGTGGAACTGAGAACAGCACATGTTTCAAGGGGTACGGTCTCTTCCAGCTTCCTTCAGTCTATTCGCGCACAATCTGCAATAAAGCAACATTTGCATCACAGGTCCACAATAAAGTTTCATCTTCTCCGCAATAAAGTATCAACTTCATGGATTCAGTCAGTTTCAGATGAGACAGCAGCAACAATGGGCTTCAACAAATCAAATCTTTCAACGGACTCAGACAACATTATGGTTCAGTGCTATCTATCCATTTTGTGAAAGTAAACATTGTGACCACAATCAAATAAGACTTATACAAGTGACAAGAGACACTAAAATTGAGGACTACAGTGGATGTTGGTGTCGAGTCTTGGTTTTCTTTTGATTTTATCTTTTGGTGACATGTCTTTTAGCCTTTTCAGGATGTCTCTGACTAGAGATTCTATCTCCAGGATGTCTTTGACTAGAAAGGCGAGGATGGGGTATCGTCACCTATTTTTGTTTGCTGTCTGTGGATTGTCTTTTAGTAATGCTATGACTTGTCCAAGGATATGAGGACACTGTGAGTCTAGTATGAACTGGGGCATTCCTTGTTTGTGACTATCTTATCTCCATGCAAACAGGTACAATGACTTTCTGGGTTGAACATATGCCTCGATTGTCATAACCTACTTGCCATAATAAAGCTCAATGATGATAACACACAAGAAGCTCTATCACGGTCATATCTTCTATCTTTCATCCCCCTTTCTTGATTGACTTCCATCATCCTTCTTGAGTCCACGTAGCCTACTATCACATGACTGAGTATAATGACACACCAAAAACATTTGCATTTCATGTAGTTTGCACCTGCATTACCACGTATAAGCATTTAATACATACATATAGATATCACAACTGCATCACATCCTACACACAACACCCGTTAGCACAATTTACATTTACATTATTATATTCATCTGCATTACATACATTCACATTTGCATCATGCATATAAAACATAAATATTGCATTGCATCATATACATATTTGCATCCATATCATAAGCATCACATAAAACATACATTATAAGAACATCTCATCACATAGGTACACATGCATATAGCTACCGCAAAAAATGAATCATCTCATATATAATCAAAAGTGTCATGATACAATGATGTCAAAAAATCATATGGCTACAAAATCACCCGCAGGTGTCTACAATACAAAAATGGTACAAATACTGATACATAGGGAGCCCTCTAAGGCTATGATGAACTCCCTCCCTTGGAGCTGCCTGGCCTCGACGGAATCTAAGCTCTCGAAGGACCCACCCCAAGATCATCCCTCCTGTCCCCTCTACCTGGTGGTGGTGGAGGACCCATGACCCCACCACTCGATGCCTGTCTCCTCCGGCTCCCTCCCGTAGCTGTCGCTGTCCGCGATGGTCTATGGAAGCTCCTCGCCCGCTGATCTGCTGGCACTGCACCATAATAAAGGTCCCTCCAGTAGGCAATCTCCTCTCCTGCTCACAAGACATATGCATAGCCTGCTCCTGCATCCTCCGTCGCCTGTCTCCCTGCCCTCAGTGTTGTCTCAGCCTCTGTATAGCGCTGAATTGCCTTATCTCTCTCCCGCTCAGTATCCCTGAGCCTCCTGAGTCGGTCTCTCTCCCTCTCTAGATCCTGTATCTCATCTGCCTAGCCCTGGCAGATCTCCCTGAGCTCAATCAGCTCATCCTCCTCTGGATCCACCCCCTCTACCTCTGCCTATGGCTCTCCCTCTGCGGGTGCCTACCCCTGTACCTGTACCTATACCTGTACTGGTGCCTGAACGGGTACCTGTCTCTGTATATGCCTAGGTCCCTATACCTATCTCTGTCCCTGCTCCTGTGCCTATACTGGCACCTGTCCCTGTGCTCTAGGACCCTATGCTGCTGGTACCTGTAGGGGCAATCCATCATGACCCCTCACCACCTGAGCTTATCCCTCCTATCCACCCTCCCTCCAAGGTGCCACTCTCCTCTCCCCAACTACTCCCCTCCGCCTCTGTCAGCCTCTGCCCCCATCACCCCCACCATCATCATCATCATCTCCTCCTCCATCTCCCTCCAGTAGCTCTCCTGGATCTGTCAATCGGGGGAATAGATGCTCTGCCCAATACGCTACATACTCTGCATCCATCCCGGTGTCCTCGATCTCTGGCCACGTATCCCAGGGTACGGGCACCATCTCTGCCAGCTGTGTCAGCGCCTGATCATATGACAATAAAGGCCCAAACTGTGCCTGATCCCTAACTGTATGGGCATACATACCCGAGCCTCGTGGCATCCTTTGGATCCTGCCATACTGCCTGCATACCCTATCCACCAGCTGCCTATAGGGCATCCACCCAATCAGGTACCTGCTCCAGAAGGTGTAGGGCAGCTCTACTGCGTCATCCTCCCACTCCTCGCATCCCAGATACGGTCTCCAGATGACTACATCAATGTCATCTATTACTCGCCGCTAGTGCTCTAACCTACCAATCCACGGCTGCGATGTAATCATGTCATACAAATGAACAAAGCTGCGTCCATGACCTCTACCCCTAAAGTGTATCGGTCGGGTAATAGGCAGATGCTCATACGCCCAAACCTGTAGCAGTGTCACCCCGCAGCCCAATCCCACTGACCCATGGTATACAAACTGATGAAGCTCATAATATAGGTGGGCCAGCACACATGGTCCCCAAGCATATCTGGTGTGTTGCGTCACCAGTGTCTCCAGTGCTCCTCCCCAGCCCACAGCCAAGCCCCGTGTCGCCCTGTTTGGACATAAGAACCCACTGATAGCTCCTCCAATCACAGCTGGCAATGCTAACCCTGTGGCTGTCATGGTGTCCCATGCCACATGTCCTGCCCTCATCTCTAGGCCGGGATCCTGAAACACCCGTCTCAAGGCCTCCTTGTCTCCATCACGATCATATGGAATCAAATCTCCATCAATCGGTATATGCAGAATCCTGTAGACATCCTCAAGGGTGACTGTCATCTCACCCATCGGCAAATGGAAAGTACATGTCTTAGAATGCCATCTCTCTGCAAGTGCAGTCAGCAAACCCATGTTTGCCCGAAACTCAGGCACATATAGTACATGTCTCAAGCCCATCTCCTCGATGGCAACTCGCTCCTCAGCTGTCATCTCAGGTCGCAATCTCTGAGTCGATAGGAATCTCTCCCGTGACTCCAACATAGGCAAATACTCCTGCAGTCAAACAAATCAATTGTGTCAGTCATGGTGGCATTCACCATTCATCACAAAATGCTACTTTTTATCTAAATGCATATGGTTATCTATCCTAGTGACACTCACTGTTCATCACAAAGTGTTGCTTCTATCCTAGTAGTACTCTATGTTCATCACAAAGTACTATGTGCGTGACACTCACTGTTCATCACAAAGTGTTACTCACATTTGCACTCCCTGTTCATCACAAAGTGTTGCTCATACTTTGGGTACTCACTATTCATCACAAAGTGCCTTGATCTATCCTAGTCTTCCTAGAGGACCTGCTTGAGTGTATCCTCTCAGCAGCTTATCCAATCGACAGCGTATGTTCATCACAGAACTGCCGATTTGACCTTGAAGACAAAACCTTGCATTTTTTGGACATAAACGCGCTTTTAACTCACAAACGCGCCTATAGACTGCACAAGCACGCCTAAACAACACAGACGTGCCTGTATGACATAAATGTGCCTATATTATTCATAAACGCGACTTTGAAACACAAATGCCCCTGCATGACGTAGACGCACCCGCATTTGACATAGACGCGGTTCCATACACAGACGTGCCTGGCACCGACACAGACGCGCCTGTCGGACACAGACGCGCCTGGCACCGACGCAGACGCGGTTACACGGTTTTGCACTTTTTTGTACCCTATTCCTAAGTGCATTTATTTCTCTAACTAGCATGCATTAATGACAAAAGTAAATGCGTCAAAGTACAAGGAGGTTTGGTGGTACTTACCGGCTCTCCTGCCTCTACTGGCCTCTGAAATCGACGAACGCGATCGAATCTGTGCACGAAAGCCATCGCTGCTGACTGCTGCTGCTCTTTTCTCGCTCTGCACTTTGATCTCGTGAAGGTGTAGATGACAATGAGGATGTCTTTTGCCCGTGGTCTATCTTATAGCCTACCCTAGCCTTAGCCTTCATTTCCCGAGTCAGTCTTCTTCATCCCGTGACTTTGTCACTTTATTCGGTCAGTCCATTCTAGCCTTTTCTTCTTATCGAGAGATTGTCTGCAATCTTTTCAGACATTTTCATCCAATCTCTCGAGGGGGCATATCATTCCCATACTGGGGCAACTCTGTATCAGTTCATCTTATCTTCTTTGAAACAACGCGACAAGTCGCATTGTCTCAAAGAGGGGCAAAATGTAGACACCTAAAATTGTCCAGTCTAATTAAATAAATATTTTATTCATTTAATTACTTTAGCCTAATTCTTCTATTAATTAAATAAATCTTTATTTATTTAATTAATTCATTTATCCTCTTCTAGCCTTATTTCTAATTTAAATAAATACATTTATTTATTTAAATTATCTTTTTCCTAAATTAAATAAATATTTTATTTATTTAATTATCCCATTTCTTCTATTAATTAAATAAATCTTTATTTATTTAATTAATTCATTATCTTTTTCTACACATGACACATGTCATTCATCTCTTAATTCCTACACTACCTACCTCTTTCATTGTTTTATTATTTCTTCTACCTACCCTCTAATCCTAGCTGACCTCCTTTTTACACCTCTCAATCTTATCCCTCCATTTCATATTGTGTCTTCTATTTAAGGAGATGCCTTCTTCATTATCAAACCCTAATGATCATTTTTGGCTACTCTACGATCCTACTTGCAACCACATTCCGTTCTTTGTTGAGCTCTTGTGCACATAAAAATCTGAGAGCAAATATATCAAGCAAGATCAATGGAGATAGGAAGAATGGAGATCAAAACCCTATTGGACATGTGATGGTATAATCTTTGTGATTTTGTTTTATTTACATTGTCTTAGGTAATCTTCATATGTTATGGTGGATCTTTGTTGTTGTTAGGCTAGGGTTTTGTGGTTGAATTCATTTAGCCTTTCAATCTTGTTATTATTGTATCCATTTTCACCATGAACACCGTTAACACCTTGGGAGGATATAAGCATGGATCTTGTACTTGGATTACCTAAGATACTGAGAGGGAATGATTCTATATTTGTGGTAGTGGATATATTTTCAAAGATGACTCATTTAATACCTTTTAAGAAGACATCAGATGCATTGCGTGTAGCAGACCTATTTTTCAAGGAAGTGGTAAGATTGCATGGATTAGCTAAGAGCATAGTTTCAGACAAAGACACTAGATTTGTTGGCTATTTTTGGAGAACATTTTGGAAGAAGATGAAGACAGATTTGAAGTTTAGTTCTACTTTTCATCCACAGACTTGTGGATAGAGAGAAGTAGTTAACCGGAGTTTGGGAAACCTATTGAGATGTTTAGTTGGAGATAAAACTGGAAGTTGGGATTTGATCCTTGCACAAGAAGAGTTTGCTTATAACAATTCAATGAATAGAAATACCTGAAAAATAACTTTTAAGATTATTACCGGAGTGCATCCTAGAGGAATAGAAGAATTGAGAGACATTAGTAGGGAAGACTGGAAGAGTTTAGAAGTAGAAGAATTTGCAAATCACATAGCAGCATTGCATATCCAGGTTAGACAACATTTGGAATACATGAATAGAAAATATAAGGAGAAGGCAAATGAGAAGAAGAGACATAAGGAATTTGAAGTTGGTGATGAAGTGATGGTATATTTGAGAAAAGAGAGATTCCCAGTTGGAACTTATAATAAGTTGCAGATGAAGAAGTTTGGACCCTGTAAGATCTTGAGGAAGTTTAGTTCTAAAAATGCATATGAAGTAGAGCTACCAGATAATCTAAGTATTTCACCTATATTCAACATTGCATATCTTCATGAGTACCATGAACCATAATTCAATGAGGACAATATTGCAGACCTTGAGAGACAATTACCCCGGAAGGAACTAGATCAGATTGAAGAGATTTTGGACAGTAGGATTGGGCATAGTACTTGGAGCAGTCAGTACAAATAATATCTTGTGAAGTGGAAGAGAAGGCCAGTTGAAGATTCATCTTGGATTTCTTAGGCAGAGGTAGATCACCTTGGTTTCCCTCTAACCCAAACAAAGTGAGAGGCTCACTTTTTCATTAACCATGTATGTTTGGTGCAGGAGCATCCCTGGTTCACAATAATCTTGCATCAACCAAAAACATTATCTTTTTTATTTTGTTTTTTGTTTGTAGTTTCAACTTTCCTTTCTATGTGTCTCGATTTTGGCTCACCGGATCCTATGGAGTTGGATTCTACTTGAAGAATTGACCATCTTTCTTGCTTTCAAACCGCATATGTTTTGGATCACTTTTCAGCAAGATATCGCTACCGATTTTCATGATAGTTTCTTGTTACCAGTTCCTTTGTTACTGGTTCCCTAAGACCTATTATGGTGATCTATCAGAACCCATTCCGAAGCTTGCAGAGCCTTGGACGTTGATCTCGATGTTTCTTTGCATGTGGCCAACCTTATAGGTTTCACCCTTTGGATTTTTCGAAGGAATTTCTTGACGGAGGTCGACCTTGTTCATTTTGCACGTTAGGTCTTGTTCTTTAGGTTTTGATCCTTTTTGGGCCAACTGGATCCTTTGGATCGATATATATATTTGTAATCATGCTTTAGAATGTAATCAATCAGAGAACTGAGAAGTATCAGATATATTGTACCTAGAAGATAGATCTTTTGTTTCAAGGTCCCGGTGTGACCCATTCTACCAAGCCTATGTGCCAGTATGTTGTAACCCAGTCATTGCTGATTGGATGTAATTAAGTTTCATGCAATAAAACCTATATGTTTTGCATTGCTCCATCATATTTGTGTGTTTCCATTGTGTTTACTCTTGTTGACTAGTTTGGACTGATCTCCTTGAGGTCCCTCCTCATTGGTGACTACTTCACAGTGTGTATACCTACGACCACTAGATGCGAGTTAACCAAAGAGGATAAATCTCCTAAAGTTGATGCCAAATAGTAGAGATAAATGATTGGAGGATTGTTATATTTGGTTGCTACTAGACCGGATATCATGTATGCAAGTTGTTTAGCAACTATATTTCAGTAAGAACCAAAACAATCACATGTTGTGGCACTAAAAATAATTTTTAGATATCTAAAAGGAACATAAGAGTTTGGTTTGTGGTATCCCAAAAATTCATATTTTACTCTAACAGTTCTCTAACAGCTTATATTGATGCAGATTGGGTCAAAAGTGTTGATGATAGGACAAGTGGTGGAGCATTCTTCCTTGGCTCTTGGTTGTTTGCTTGGTCAATTAAGAAGTGGGATTTTGTGTCTTTATCTGCAGTTGAAGCAGAATATATTGTAACATCTTCATGTTGCAAACACATACTGTGGATGAAGCAGAATTTGAAAGATATTGGTGTTATGTTCAATGAATCTATCTCGATTATGTGTAATAACACTAGTGCAATAAACATTTCTAAGAATTTGGTATAACATTCCAAAATAAAACATATATCTATTTGGTATCACTTCTTGAGGGGAAAGGTGTTGGATAATGAAGTAAAGTTTGAGCATGTACCGACAAAAGAGTAGATTGCAGATATCATCATGAAGGCATTATGTAAAGATACTTTAGAGTATCTCGAGCAGAAGTTAGGGGTATTACCCCTTCCTAATTTGAATTAATATACATTTTGGTTGTGCATTGGTCCAGTGAACTACTTGAATGTTCTTATATGGACTAGTTCTTGAGTGCTTCCTCTTAGGGGGAGCAAGAGTAAGTTTCATAGGGGGAGTTATGCCTGCCTTTTTCCTTGATGTCAAAGGGGGAGAGATGCAAAGAGATGTGTAGAGATACTAATGTGATAATGTAGAGAGTGTGAGAGTTTTGCTAATTTGATGATGCAGAAAGAGTGAGAGTTTTGTGTTTGTTTTTTATGGATGTTGTCATCAATGACAAAGGGGGAGATTGTTGCAAATGTGATGTTTATGATTTTTGTTGGTTTTCATTAATGTCAACATATGGTTTTGGTATTGGTGATCCAGAAGTTGCATTCCTAGAATCTTTGGTGCTCTGAAAAATGTGTTTCAGTTAATATTTAGTGCAAATTGATTGTGTTGACAATGATCTGGATTTCTTTGCTTACCAAATATGGTGTTGACCATTTGTATTCATGAGTATCTTGGTTTCTTTCTTATTTTTGTTGTATTGGGTTGTTCTATTTTGGGTCCAAATTAGGTTCAAAATTCGAGGATGAGTAACAACATTTGTGTAGCATGTGAGTCATGATTTGCATCTAAAATTTGTGATGGATGTAACATGTTGATTTGAATGATGATGTGTGTTGTGGTATGGTCTACTTCTCATTCCTTCCCACCACTAGAATGTTTAGTGTTGACCTATTTTAGACCTTTGTCTTGGCCAACTTATAAGATTATGTTTTTTAGAGACATTATAAATATGAGGATGGTTTGAATGAGTTAGTGTGGCAATTTGTATGGAAGATGTGGAAGACTGAAAATTAAAATAAGATAGTTGATGATGTGTGATGTGTGGTGTTGTTGAGAAGGCACTAGAAGCAGTTCTTGTATTGCAGATTGTGTTACAGTGGTGGATCATCTTTCTTTTTTTCTTTCTTCCTTCGGTAGTGAGCCCTTTTTTTGGGAAGTGAGCCCACCTACAGTGAGCATTCTGGCAATGAGCCACCCTTTGTAAAAATCACCTTAACTAGTGTTATATATTGATAACTAATATTATCTGTGTATGGTGAAAATGGATAACAATAATAACAATATTGAAAGGCTAAATGAATCCAACCACTAAACCCTAGCCTAACAATGAACAAAGATCCACCATAACATATGAAGATTACCTAAGACAATGCAAATAACTCAAAATCACAAAGATTATACCATCACATGTCCAATAGGGTTTTGATCTCCATTCTTCCTATCTCCATTGATCTTGCTTGATATATTTGCTCTCAGATTTTTATATGCACAAGAGCTCAACAAAGAACGGAATGTGGTTGCAAGTAGGATCGTAGTGTAGCCAAGTACTCCAAAATCAGTCATTAGTCATTAGTCATTAGTCATTAGTCATTAGTCATTAGTCATTAGGGTTTGACAATGAAGGAGGCATCTTCTTAAATAGAAGACACAATATGGAATGGAGGGTCAAGATTGAGAGGTGTAAAAAGAGAGGTCGGCTAGGATTAGAGGGTAGGTAGAGGAAATACCAAAATAATGAAAGTGGTAGGTAGTGTAGGAATTAAGAGATGAATGACATGTGTCATGTGTAGAAAAAGCTAATGAATTAATTAAATAAATAAAGATTTATTTAATTAATAGTAGAAGTGGGATAATTAAATAAATAAAATATTTATTTAATTTAGGAAAGGGATAATTTAAATAAATAAATGTATTTATTTAAATAAGAAATAAGGCTAGAAGAGGATAAATGAATTAATTAAATAAATAAAGATTTATTTAATTAATAGAAGAATTAGGCTTAGATAATTAAATAAATAAAATATTTATTTAATTAAACATGACAATTTTAGGTGTCTATATTTTGCCCCTCTTTGAGACAATGCGGCTTGTCGCGTTGTTTCAAAGAAGATAAGATGAACTGATACAGAGTTGCCCCAGAATGGGAATGATATGCCCCCTCGAGAGATTGGATGAAAATGTCTGGAAAGATCCCAGACAATCTCTCGATAAGAAAGAGAGGCTAGAATGGACTGACTGGATAAAGTGACAAAGTCACGGGATAAAGAAGACTAACTCGGGAAACGAAGGCTAGGGGTAGTCTATAAGATAGACCATGGGGGAAAATACATCCTCATTGTCATCTACACATCCACGAGAGCAGAGTGCAGAGCAAAAATAGAGCAGCAGCAGTCAGCAGCGATGGCTTTGGTTCATAGATTTGACCGCATTCACCGATTCCAGAGGCCAGTAGAGGCAGGAGAGCCGGTGAGTACCACAAAACCTCCTCGTACTTTGATGCATTTATTGTTGTCATTAATGCATGCTAGGTAATATAATAAATGCACGTTTATGTCAGGAAAGCGCGTTTGCGTTTGAAAAGTATGAATTTGCATCTTCTAGGTCAAATCGGCAGTTTTGTGATGAACATATGCTGTCGATTGGATAAGCTGTTGAGAGGATACACTCAAGTAGGTCCTCTAGGAAGACTAGGATAGATCAAGGCACTTTGTGATGAACAGTGAGTACCAAGATAAATTACTTTGTGATGAACAGGGAGTACTAAAATATGAGCAGCACTTTGTGATGAACAGGGAGTGCAAATGTGAGTAACACTTTGTGATGAACAGGGAGTGTCACACACGTAGTACTTTGTGATGAACAGGGAGCACTACTAGGATAGATAGCAATACTTTGTGATGAACAGTGAGTGTCACTAGGATAGATAACCATATGCATTTAGATAGCAAGTAGCATTTTGTGATAAACAGTGAATGCCACGATAACTGACATGATTCGATTGTTTGACTGCAGGAGTATCTGCCTATGCTCGAGTTAGGGGAGAGATTCCCGTTGACCCAGAGGTTGCGACCGGAGTTGTCGCTCGAGGACAGAGCTGCCATTGAGGAGATGGGTTTGAGACATGTGCTATATGTGCCTGAGTTTCAGGCAAACATGGGTTTGCTGACTATGTTGGCTGAGAGATGGCACTCTGAGACGTGCACGTTCCATCTGTCGATGGGTGAGATGACAGTCACCCTAGAGGATGTATATAGGATTATGCGAATACCGATCGATGGAGAGTTGATCCCATACGATCGTGACGGAGACAGGGAGGCGCTGAGACAGGTGTTCTAGGATCCAAGACTGGAGATGAGGGTGGGACACGTGGCATGGGATACCATGACATGGATAGGATTAGCACTACCAATAGTGTTGGCAGAAGTGATCAGTGAGTTCCTCTGTATCAGTTTTGTACCATTTTATATAATGATGTAGACACCTGCGGGTGATTGTAGCCATATGATTTTGACATCATTGTATCATGACACTTTATATATATGTGTGAGATGATTCATCTTTGTGGCAGCTATATGCATGTGTACCGATGTGATGAAATTTTTCTTATGTGATGCTTATGATATGGATGCAAATATGTATATGATGCAATGCAATATTTTTTTTTGTTCTTTTATGTTTTATATGTGTATGCATGATGCAAATGTGAATGTATGTAATGCAGATGAATATGATAATGCAAATGTAAATTGTGCTAACAGGTGTTGTGTGCAGGATGTGACGCAGTTGTGATATCTATATGTATGTATGAGATGCTTATATGTGGTAATGTAGGTGCAGCTACATGAAATGCAAATGTTTTTGGTGTGTCATTATACTCAGTCATGTGATAGCAGGCTATGCGGACTCGAGAAGGATGATGGAAGTCAATCAAGAAAGGTGGATGAAAGATAGAAGATATGAACGTGAAAGAGCTTCTTGTGCATTATCATCATTGAGCTTTATTATGGCAAGATAGGTTATGACAATCGAGGTATATGTTCAACCCAGAAAGTCATTGTACCTATTTGCATGGAGATAAGACAGTCACAAACAAGGAATGCCCCAGTTCATACTAGACTCACAGTGTCCTCATATCCTTGGACAAGTCATAGCATTACTAAGAGACAATCCACAGACAGCAAATGCAAATAGGTGACGATACCCCATCCTCGCCTTTCTAGTCAAAGACATCCTGGAGATAGAATCTCTAGTCAAAGACATCCTGGAAAAGCTAAAAGACATGTCACCAAAAAGATGAAATCAAAAGAAAACCAAGACTCGACACCAACTTCCACTGTAGTCCTCAAGTTTAGTGTCTCTTGTCACTTGTATAAGTCTTATTTGATTATGGTCACAATGTTTACTTTCACAAAAAGGATAGATAGCACTAAACCATATGTTGTCTGAGTCTGTTGAAAGATTTGATTTTGTTGAAGCCCATTGTTGCTGCTGTGTCTCATCTGAAACTGACTGAATCCATGAAACTGATACTTTATTGCGGAGAAGATGAAACTTTATTGCGGATCTGTGATGCAAATGTTGCTTTATTGCGGATTGTGCGCGGATAGACTGAAGGAAGCTGGAAGAAACTGTACTCCTCGAAACATGTGATGTTCTCAGTTCCACACCCATCACTAGACGTAGGATTTTGCCTTAGCCACAGATAGGATCTAATTTATTATGGATGGAAAGGGATGAAAAGGGAGGTTTATTATGAATGGCTAACCAATCTTAGGTAGATCAATAACAAGCCATGATGGGACTGGGTAAGTTTATTATGAATGAATAGGTTGTGAGTGTGTGCAAAGTGAAAGGATGAAAGAGAATCCTAAAGGAGGGAGGAGCAATGTCTCTACGCATGGCGCTGGTGACCCAGTTTTCACCATGGTACTTGCCCAGGGCGCCACCAAAGTGGTTTTCACCGTTGGACGAAATTATTTCTCTTTACTTTTTTTTGAATTTTTCAATTTTTTTTTGTGTCACAAGGCGCCTGTTTGCCAGGTTTTCACCAAGTAACGATTTTTTTTTTTTGTTTTATAATTGTTTTTTGTATTTTTGATTTTTTTTTATTTTTTTGTATTTTTGAATTAGGATACTCTGAAGAGCTATGTGTAGAACCTACGAAGGTGCATGCTATTGATAGGATCCTCCAAAGGTTCACCTTCTGTAGTTGAGAGCTGATATGCACCAAATCCATATGCTGCTGTAATAATGTAAGGACCAAGCCAGTTTGGTTCGAACTTGCCCTTCTTCTCTCTGTCTTGCTGATGTTTGGGATTTTCTTTGAGAACTAAGTCCCCTACCTCAAATGTGTGAGGCTTGACTTTATGATTGTAGATGCACTGTTCCTTGACTGAATGATGTGTAGCTTGAGTGTTTGTCTTCCTTGATGAAGGAATTGAGATAGAATTACTAGTGTGTGGACTACACAGGCCCATATGCGTGTCACCTAAAGAAGTTTGGGCATCACTGATAGCAAAGTCCTTCGAGGAAGCTCCATTAAAGGTCCGTGATGTATCACCAAAAGGGGATGGATGTGTGGAACAAGTGGATGAGTTATGAAGGCTTATGACTGTGAAAAGAAGTGAAAGTAGGATAGCATGATGGAGACTTAGGATCAACAAGTATGCTTTTTGACTTAAAATTTTAGAGCTTTTGCCCCCAGTTATTTTGATATTAGGGGAGATCAACTCTTGCTCTTTTTGCTTCATAGGATTTTTATCCTTGACTTTGATTTTTGCAGAGTCCAATAGCTTTTGATTTTTATTTGGACTAAAGGACTTTTCTTTAGTTTTGACTTTTAGATTTTTCTTTTCAAAGCTTGATTTGTGATCCCCGATTAGTGAGGGCTTTTGTAATTGTTGTTGATCCAAGTCTGGGAGAGGAGTGGAAATGGAATGAGTGGATGATATGGTAAAGCTATGTGAGTTCTCAAGAGGTTTGGTGATACGCTCAATAGATTCTTTGTTGGAACCATTCTTAGGACTATTGATATCAAGAGTTGCTTGCACCACTGGAGGAGATTTGCATTCAGACGTAGTAGCCACAACACTAGGTGATTCACACCCAATTCCTTGGCATTGCAATTTTTTTGTAGGTTGTTCTTGTCGACTGAATACCTTAGGAGATAGTGGGAGTTGATCAACATGAAATATATACTCACCACATCCTAGTTCTTTAATCTTGAACTTTTCTTTTAGCTCTGCTTGTTTGGATGTAGAAGCTTTTAAGGATTCAGGATCCACATATGCCGATGAAGGAACAGCTTCGCGATTGACTGGGATTGTTATTTCTGATCTAGGTCACAGATTGTTGCAATATATGAATGGATTTGGATCCGCTTTGACGGTCACTTCAACTCCATTGTGTGGAAACTTGATACATCGATGATATGTAGATGGGACTGCTCTCATTTCATGAATCCATGGGCGTCCCAAGAGTATGTTGTATGTGAGATCGATGTCTAGGACTTGACAAACCACATCCTTTGTAACTGGCCCAACTCTGAGAGGTAAGGTGACTGTGCCCTTGGATGAACGCTCTTCATCGTCATATGCCTTGATGGTGATTTTGTTTGTAGAATTCACAGCTTTATCAGAATATCCCAATTGTTTAATAGTGTTCAATGTACAAATGTTTAGACCTGCTCCTCCATCTATCAGGACTCGTTTGATTCTATGTTTGTGTATGAAGGCTTCAATGTGTAATGGTGCATTATGTGGCTGACTTATGGAGGCATCATCGGCTTCTGTGAATGTAAGGGAGTGTGGAATGGAAAGGTATCCCACCATGGCTTGAAACTGGTCCACGTTCAGATCAGTAGGAACAACAGTTTCTCTCAAGATTTTGTCAAAAATAGCTTTATGTGCGGGGGATATGCGTAATAGTTCAAGGATAGAGATGAGCACGGGTGTCTTCCCTAACTGTTCTACAAGGTCATACTCAGGTTTAGTAGATGAAGAAGCGGTGTTTTTAGTGGAGGCACCTGGCAACGTAATCTTACCTCGACGAGTTGTAACATGACATTCAGAAGTAGACTCGGAGGAAGATCCCACACCCTTTAGGACAATCTTGGGTCTCTGAGAAGGATTCTCAGGATTTTTGTTCTTGATAGTAATAGTAGAAATATGATTGTCCATCGAGATGTGATTGATAGTAGAATCATAATTGTAAGGTTCTCTAGTGTAATTGGCTTGATCATCTGTGACTTTGCCTTTTCCTTTGTCGTGTTTTTGGGAACGGTTCCTTAAACATCTCATGCTCTTGATTAGATGAATGTCCCTCAATCTCAATGTCGCCTCTATCAATGAGATCTTGCACAATGTTCTTCAATCGATGGCAATTACCTGTCTTGTGACCCTTGCTCTTATGAAACTCACAATACTCATCATCATTCCACCAATTTGGTTTGACCTTTGGTTCATATGGAGGAAAATCTGGAACTGTGATCACTTTGCTTGCCACTAGCTTTTTAAAGACTGATTCAAGTGGTTCTCCCAATGGGGTGTACTTCCTTCGTGGTCTAGAAGTCGTTTGATTGTTCACTTGATTGTTTGTAGAACTTGATCCAGAAAAGATAAACTTTGGTCTCACTATATTGGCATCAACCACGCCATCATTAACTGTATTCTTGTTCTTGTTCCAAAATTTTGGTTTGTCCTTTCCTTTAAAGTCATCTTTGTTTTCTTTAAATATCTTGATAACTCCTTGTTCAATTAAGACCTTTTCTGTTGCTAGGCCTTTTTCAATAACATCCTTGAATGTAGACAAACAAGCTTTTCTGAGATCATAGCCAATAGCCTTGTTAACATTTTGTGTGAACATTTCCACCATTTGTTTCTGCGGGATTTCGCAAGAGCATCTGCTAGCTAAGTTTCTCCATCTTTGTAAAAATGTTGCAAAAGATTCTCCTTCCTTTTGTTTAGTATTGCACAAGGTAGTAACTGAGACATCTGTTTCTATGTTGTAGGAGAAATGCTGAATGAATGCCTCTGCCAAGTCACCCCATGACTTAATACCGGGAGGTAATTGAGAAAACCATTCCATAGCTTGATCGCCTAAGCTTTGTGGAAACAACCTCATCAAGTATGTTTCTTCTACCGCTACCTCAATGCAGGCTATGAAGAATTGTCTTATGTGTGCCTTGGGGTCTCCTCTCCCTCTATATTTGTCAAATTTTGGCGTCACAAAGTGTGCAGGAAATGGGGGCATTGGAATGCTCTTATCAAAGGGATAAGGACATATATCTCTCATAGTGTATGTTGGTTTTGATGTACTCATGTCCTCCATCTTCTTTTGTAGATCTCTAATTTGTTGTTCCAAATTATTCTTGGGAGGAGATTGATTTCTTGTAGCATATCCCATGTTTGAAACACCCATTTGAGGAGGAGCTTGTTGCATGTATGGATGATACTGATCGTAGACATGTCCATATGGAGGTCTATACTGCTGTGGCATATATGGAGAACTTGGCATAACTTCATGTTGAGGAACCCCATATCTATTTTGTGCATATATACCATATTCAATAGGCATTTCATTTTCTATTATGTTGCCCCCAATTTTGACATGAGGTCTCCTTGTGTCAAAATTTTGAGGATGCCTTTGAGTATCTACTTGTTTTGATTGATCCATACCTTGAGCATGTAATTGTGCATATTTGTCTGCATAAGGCCTCCATGATGGTCTTTGAGTGTAAGTATCATACGTTTGAGCTTGTGTATGTGGGATTGCTGGTTTTTGAAGCAAAACTGATGGTGACTCAGGCATCATATTATTCGGTCCTCTATTTCCTCCACTATTTGGTCTCCTTTGATCCATGTTGGGTTGAGTTTGTTGTGAGGGTTGACTTTCCATAAGTTGAGATAAGTCAAAATCATGCGGTATTTTAGCTCCACTTTGTGCCATCATGTGCAAAAAGTACTGACGATCTCTCCTCATTATCTCTTCAACCAATCTATTGAAATGAGGATTCATTATGGATTCTTCTATGTCTGCTGATAGTATTGAAGAGTTGTCAACATTGTCATTGTGTGTAGCATTGTTGTTTATAGTATTTGCGCTTTCCACATTTGGATTGTTTCTATAAACATTCATGTCTGGTAATTTAGTGTGCTCAGGATTGTAGAATAAATCATTGTCATACTCATAAGAACTCATGTTTGCGGACTCTTGAGCTTCTTTAGCTATTCTCCTAGATTTTTGAAGGCAGGTTTCAACCATGAACTAGGTGTTTGACCAAGATGTGAGAGACTAGATGAAAAGTGAAAAGAGTATGGAAGACCAAGAGTTGTATGGAATGTAAATGAATCTTGAGGTGTACTTGCAATGTCCAAAGTGTAAGACCAAGTATGTAAGTAGTAGAGTAGGTGTGACTTCCAAAGAGAGGATAGTTTCTCTTGATGAGGTAAGCTGACCTTGACCCTAAGTAAGACCAAATGAGACCCAAAGGTAAGAAACCTTGATGAGGGACCACTTAGCAAAGTGTAGTTGTATGTAGTGTGTTGACAAAGTATGATGAGGACAAGCAAGTGACCTTTTGACTCAAGTTTAGACAAGTATGAATGTAAAATGAGGTGTGAAGCAATGATGGACTGTATGAGACCCAGAGACAGGTTGAATGCTAGATGAAACCTGAAGAAACAACCTAGGACACTCAAGTATTCCGAAACTGATTTCTTTTGTTTGTTGGATTCTGAAATTTTATTTTTTTTTGCAATTTTGAACATAGACGTGACTGTATCCTTCACAGACACGGTTTCCTGACACAGACACTACTCTGTTAAACATAGACGCGATTCTGAGATTTTCTTGTTTATGTTTGCTGGACTGTAAAGTTTTTTTGCAATTCTGGACACAGACGCGACTGTATACTGCACAGACACGATTCCCAGACACAGACGTGTCTTTGTTCGACACAGACGCTTCTAAAAACACAGACGCTATTCTACCCTTCACAGACGCGCTTAGATTACCCAGACGCGGTTAAAACAGACACAGACGCGTTTCTGTAAACTTCGTGCAATTTTTCCAATCTGTGAAATTGTTTTGTTGTGCCCAAATCTGACTGTTTGACTGTTTTTCGTGACAAGAGGACACAATGTTGATGAGGACTCAATGTTTGCTAGTGTTTAGACTCCAAAATGACTCCAAGAAAAGTGTGTTGTTTGATGTAAAATGTTTTGCATACACTTGAAGACACAAAAGACACAATGTTTTGTTGTTTGGTCTTGAATGTTTTGAATGTTTAACATAAGTCGAGCACAATTCTTATGGCTGGCCAAGACAATAGTTGTTGATCCCACATGGGGTTTTACCCCCGAGGCTACGCTATTCAGAGTGGATACTTAGATGCTTGACCTCACTGGCTCCACCCTCGGCACTCACTTCTCGGGTCAGCCAAGCATCAATCCCCATGAAAACTCCCCATGGCGAACTTTGTATCTCTACTAAGAACCGTATGTGTGTGGGCCGCTACCAGAGGTCCGACCTCCTGCCCCAACAACTAGAAGGATTTGGGCCTCTAAAACAAAATGGTGCTAGTAAGGGCATCCGCTCGTGTGGCCATACATGCGGCACTTTCAGCTCTGTAAATACAGAAGGCTCCCAGCCGATAGGGGTTACGCCCTACAAATGATCAAATAAATTTGATCAAACGGGTTTATGGGGAGACATAGTGTCGGTATGAACTAATCAGCACACGTTATTCATAGTTTTCACCATGAATACATTTGATTATAGTGGTTCGGATGAGGTGGGTTTTCCTCGCTACCACTTGGGTCGTCCTCTTCTCACTAGTAGTCCTAATGACCACACAGGAAGACAGGCCCTCTAAAGATTGAACAAAAAGAGCCTATTGCTCAAGACACAAAAGACAATGATTCAATTTTAGTGCACCAATGGAAGTGTTTGCTAATCTATGAAAACAAGGCACACAACAAAATTACAAAACCCTAGCAAAGGCCCTGCAACAAAATTGTTAGTAGTTTGGGTTGTTTCAAATGATAACCCCTTCCTGCAAGAACACAAGTTAGGTAAATTTTAGAAAACCCAAAAGACTTTGTGAAAAAGGGGCCTTCAACAAAAATGTTTTTTTGCCTTCAAAGCAAGCTGCACAAACTTAGTTAGCTAGATTTGCAAGGGTTAGCTGAAAATAAACCAGATCTGAAACCCTAAGTATAAAATCCGAAAACCCGAATCAAAGAAAAATTTGAAAATTGCAAAACAGAAAGCACAGACGCAGTTATACCAGACACAAACGCGTCTGTATGACACAGACGCGGTTCTGTGATGCACAGACGCGCTCACAGAACGCAGACGTTTTTTCCAAACACAGACGCGGTAAGATTCGACACAGACGCGTTTTCAAACATAGACGCGGCTCCAAAAACCTGCAAAATAAATTCTGACAAAAACATAGACGCGATTCACGATATTGCAGATGCTTCTGAAACACAAAAACGCGATCTGAACGCTCGCAGACGTGGAAAAACCTAAAATGTCATCGAAAATTGTCCGATCTGCAACTTCAAAAATGCAAAATCTGCAACAAAAATGTTAAATGCAAAGGGACAAGAGTCCCACCGGGCGTGCCAAAATGTGTATGGTGAAAATGGATAACAATAATAACAATATTGAAAGGCTAAATGAATCCAACCACTAAACCCTAGCCTAACAATGAACAAAGATCCACCATAACATATGAAGATTACCTAAGACAATGCAAATAACTCAAAATCACAAAGATTATACCATCACATGTCCAATAGGGTTTTGATCTCCATTCTTCCTATCTCCATTGATCTTGCTTGATATATTTGCTCTCAGATTTTTATATGCACAAGAGCTCAACAAAGAACGGAATGTGGTTGCAAGTAGGATCGTAGTGTAGCCAAGTACTCCAAAATCAGTCATTAGTCATTAGTCATTAGTCATTAGTCATTAGGGTTTGACAATGAAGGAGGCATCTTCTTAAATAGAAGACACAATATGGAATGGAGGGTTAAGATTGAGAGGTGTAAAAAGAGAGGTCGGCTAGGATTAGAGGGTAGGTAGAGGAAATACCAAAATAATGAAAGAGGTAGGTAGTGTAGGAATTAAGAGATGAATGACATGTGTCATGTGTAGAAAAAGCTAATGAATTAATTAAATAAATAAAGATTTATTTAATTAATAGTAGAAGTGGGATAATTAAATAAATAAAATATTTATTTAATTTAGGAAAGGGATAATTTAAATAAATAAATGTATTTATTTAAATAAGACATAAGGCTAGAAGAGGATAAATGAATTAATTAAATAAATAAAGATTTATTTAATTAATAGAAGAATTAGGCTTAGATAATTAAATAAATAAAATATTTATTTAATTAGACATGACAATTTTAGGTGTCTACATTATCCATAGTTTTTCTCTTCTTAGGTTTTCCACATCATATCTGGTGTTCATTATGTGATATGTTTTGTGTATGTACTATCATGTTATATCTGCCTCAATTAGTTAAGTTGGTTACTTCGGGTGTGTGAATGTATTGAAGAAAAAGTTTAACTTGTCAACTGATTCACCCCCCCATCTAAGTTGTCTGGATATTTAACACCCCCCTCTCAACATTTGGTAGTGTTCAACATTAGGTTTTGGACACAATGCACCAACAAGATGAGTTATATGGGGAGTGGTAGGAGTGAGATAAGTGAGGTGTCCTTAAGGTCAATTCCTTATTTTATTTTAGACATATTATTGTAACGCTTTTTACATGAGACATATGTATGGTCTCCTTTTTGTTTAAGTGTAAATGTTATGTATTTTTATAATATGTACTTTGTAAATTTATAAATTCTTTTGTGTGGATACAAATATTAAATATTTAATAACTAAAACTATAAACTCATATGATAATAATCCATAAATAATGTAAGTAATAGAGAGATCTCTAATATAATATAAATCATTCACAACAATATAAATCTCATAACCAATTGTAACAACATCACTAAATGTAGAACAAACTATAGCATCTATAATCATGTATGGAATATATGTGTCACGGAAGTACATATATAGATATCATAGACAACGAGTGATCTTAATTTTTCTTTTGAAATTATTTTCTACAAACTATGGTGAAAAAAATTGATTTCTTCATTCTTACAAATTCTATAGTAATGATGAGAGTGATACTTCTTATGAGCTACTTACATGTACTATGAAAGTATTTGATAGTAACATCTATTTTTTCTAATTTTTAGATATCCACTTATAATTTTTGTAAATTATCATCAGTACATATGTCCAAATTTATTATTAAATAAGGAAAATTTAATATTCAAAACATCACTTAAGCCACTACAATATGCAAAGGTAAACAATTAATAACAAGAGTATCATGTGGGAGTTCCACCATTAAAATTCTTTTAATTCATCCATCAATATATAGCATCATCAATATACTCATACTTTTCAAATAAAAAAGACTTAAAATGTAATTATACATTTTTAGTACCATCAAAGTCATCAAGCATAAATTTCTCACTAAGAGCACAATTGTCTATTGTAATATATTACAAAGTGGTGAATAATTATTAAGATCTATAGAATCTACATTATACATGAAATAATGATCATCATAAATTGCATCATTATCATAGATAGATTAAGATTAATCACATACATCACTCACCCTAGGATCCTCATAAATGAATTATTCAAATAATAAGAAACTAAGGATATAGACGTAACACTATTTTTAGATGTAGGAAAAATGATATTACTTAGCACAGTAATATCACGAACAACCAAAGTAAGCATAACCTCATTACATAGAAGCTCATTGCTAGAAGTTAGAGTTGCATCATCTTCATCCATCACACAAGGGGTATAACCATCATGATTCAAGTGGTCAAATAATGTAAAATCATATACGATAGAATGGAAAACACTAACAAGGTACATGAAGGAGGATAAACTATATTAGCATGAAAAAACCACTCATGAAACATGTAGCATTATCTATATATGAAAAAAGGATTCAATACCTTAAAATATCAAAAGACGAGAATCTTGATGAAGTGAGAAAAGACCTTATAATGCTTGATATATTCATGATGTTAACCCCAAGCTAGAGGTCCATAAGGAAAGATGTAGCAATTAATGTACCTTATATGAAAAGAATGATAAACTAAAGGCAAAACCTATATAAATCAAAGTAACTTCACATCTAAAATGAAAGGTAAAAGAAAAAAATATAAGGTGTACAAGATCAATTTTGTCCAATAAAATTAAAATAAATAAATAATTCTTTTTAATAGTCTATATCAAATAATTCATAAAGAAATTCCCACATAATCAATATATACATAATTGACTCCTAAAACATGACAAAATATGGTGTAAGATTGACAAAGAGGATTTGTGTACTTAGCTTTGAGAGTGACAAGATGATATTCTATTGTAGATTGTGCTATATGATTCACATCATTGATAAGTCATTAGATATGCATCAATGACTCTTAACTTAACATAATATCTTTATTTTTCTACTCTAGTTTGATCCCACACTTATAGCCTTGACCCTTGGATCTAGAATTATAAACCTTTTATCTTATTTCAAACTTGGAAGTTGTGGCTTTAAACCAAATGTCTAATTGTTAGAGTAATAATGCAATATTTGTTCTTCCTTCTTTGTCGGATGGTTAAACGACAAACAACTTTGCCCTTTTATACAAAACTCTCATATACAAATTAGAATATTTTTCTTTTGAGTGAATGGCTAATGACTTGTTGGGATTGAGTTAGTTTTAGCGAAGATTAAATTTAATTTTGGAATGTGGTGTTCAAAACCATATGTTGATTTTAATCCAAGTTCAAAACTACAAATGTGGTTTGACATAGTATAGATAACGGAAAATGTAATCATATCTATATCCATGGGGAATGAGAAGTCTAGTTCTACTCAAGTTTACGTTAATTTTCTACTTTCACACTTAAATATATAATTTGTACACTAGATCATTTCACTAAGAAGCGAATCAATATCCAATGACTAGGTCCTAGTTGCATCTTCTACATTCATGTTAAGTTTTGTACATTGCATGGTGAATCTGACATACTAACAATGATTTTGGTCTTCTTCACCTAGAGCTTGAATTTAAACCAACCTTCTCTTCACGGCTAAGTGGTCAAAACCCTTATTTTCAACTTGCTCCAATTGACGTGAAAATTGTACCCTTGGTTAATTTGACTGTCCTGATTCTATTTTCGGGATCAAAATCAAAATTCGAGATCATATCTTCCTAGTCAATTTTGTACAACTGTGACCACTTAGCACTTTCATCAAATGCTCATTCTTTTCTTCAATTTACGCTCAATTTCTCATCAATCAATGCTAAATCTTCAAATGGCCCTCTGAATCATTCTTTGCGCTCAAATCATTAATCACTGTGCAACCTGCCGATCTTTCCATTTCACTCCTAAGGGGGCATACTCATGACATCATCATCATCAGTGATCACATCCTCAAAGTCGATAATTTCTTTCAAAATCTTCATTACAAGTCGAGCAGCTAATCTTTACCGAACATCAAACAAGACCTTATCGCTAGGGGTATCTCAGCTTCATCACTTCATATCAAGTTGAGATTTCTCGATCATCTGAATCAAATTAATATCTAGGCGCATATCAATTTTGTCGCATCAAATCAAGCTGAGATTGTCTTCATCTGAATCGGTCTCTTAACATTAATCAGTTTCATCGCTTTTCATCAAGCTAATTATTCATTTAAACTCAATCAAGGGTTTAAAGAGTATCTTTGATCGCATGCTCAATCTAAGTAGGTGTTCCATTTCATCGCATCAAATCAAGCTAGACAATTTATCTTCTCTCATCGTGTCTTGATCCATCAAGTTCAAGATCAGTTTTATCTTCGCTCACTGTCTGTGTCTAGTTCAATCAAGTTATAGATCAATAAGATCCACTTCTTGATCCATCAAGTTCAAGTTTGGTATCTATTCTCTTCATCGATCCTAGTTCAATGAAGTTCGGGATCTGTATCACTTTCAATTAGTCAGTTCAGTTTCATCGCTTCAAAACAAATTGAATACCTCGCTCTTCATCTGGTATCTGCTAGACAGTAATTGTTCTTTGAATCAACGCACTACTCACACATCAATTCAAAGAGGGGCAAATGTAATACCCTAAAAATGGTCATCCAAAACCATGGGCCCCTAATCTCAACTAATGTGATTAAATTCAATAAACTTCATCAAGGTCCTGAATCAAATAATCAATTTAAATAAATCATGAGAGCCTGATTATTTAATTCCTAAGGTATAAAAATGCAACATGGCAATTGCAATTAATTAAATTCTCATTTAATTAATTGATCAAATTCAAAATTCAAAATAGAAAATCTTTTTAAAATCAAATATCTCATTTATTTAATTAAATATATTTTGCATATTTAATAAATAAATAAAAATTCTAATAAATCTTCAAAAAAGGGAAACAAATCAAGAAAGAGGAATTAATTTGAAAAATAAATTGGAAATTATGAGCACAAAAATTCAAAAAAGGAAACAAATCGACCGAACTCAAGAAAAAATGGAAAGAATCTGAGTTGCTAATTTGAACTCAATCTTATCTCTCCAAAATGGAAATAAACTATCCAATCAAATCATTTCACTTGGATTGTGCTTCCTTCGAATCGATCTCGACCATTCATTAAATATCAATCCTGACCTTTGGTCTCCCTCTTGATTTTCCTATAAATCCAAGCTCTCATTCTTCAATCAAGATCCAAGAATTTTACATCGTTATTATGCTAATATTGTGTTGCAGTTTATTGAGGAAATTTTGAAGAAGCTTTGCATATTTAATTCATCAATCAACTTAGTTTTCATTTAGCTTTCATTTAATCTTAGAATCATTTAGACTTCTAGTTCATTAGCTTAGATTCATTTCTCTTATCTAGATTCGATTTCTTGCACATAATCTAGCTTAGCTTCATTTAGAGATTTGATCATTTAGCTTGATAATCTCATTTCTCTTAATCAATAATCTTGCATTCGCCTAGTTGCGTGCATTTAAAAATCCTTCGTTTGAGTGTAGTTTGGTCACTGGATAGCTTAGCAATCTGAGAGCAATCCACACTCACACTTTCTAGGAGGCAATAAGTCGACTTGCAATGGATTTCATTTTATTGTTTTTAATTAACTAACCCATGCAAATAATGGTTTATTGAAGTGTTTATCCCCTTGCAAGTTCCCCAAATTTCACACACACACTTACCAGAGATGGTGTTGATCAGTTGTATTCATGAGTATCTTGGTTTAGTTCTTATTTTTGTTGTGTTGGGTAGTTCTATTTTGGGTCCAAATTAGGTTCAAAGGATGAGTAACAACATTTGTGTAGCGCGAGTCATGAATTTGTGATGGATGTAACGTGTTGATTTGACTGATGATGTGTGTTGTATTATGGTCTATTTCTCATTCCTTCCCACCACTGAAATGTTTAGTGTTGACCTATTTTAGATCTTTGTCTTGGCCAACTTAGAAGATTATGTTTCCTACAGACAGTATAAATAAGGATGATTTGAATGAGTTAGTGTGGCAATTTGTATGGAAGATGTGCAAGACTGAAAATAAAAAATATGACAGTTGATGATGTGTGAAGTGTGTTGTTGTTGAGAAGGCACTGGAAGTAATTCTTGTATTGCAGATTGTGTTACAGTGGTGGAATATCTTTCTTTTTTTCTTTCTTCCTTCAATAGTGAGCTTTTTTCTGGGTAGTGAGCATTCTGGTGAGCCACCCTTTGTAAAAATCACCTTAACTAGTGTTATATATTGAGAACTAACATTCTCCATGGTTTTTCCCTTCTTAAGTTTTCTACATCATGCCCAGTATTCATTGTGTGATCTGTTTTGTGTATGTATTATCATGTTATATTTGCATCAATTAATTAAGTTGGTTATTCCAAGTGTGTGAATGTATTAAAGAAAAAGTTTAACTTGTCAACTGATTCACCCCCCCTCTAAGTTGCCTAGATATTTAACACCCCCCCTCTCAACATTTGGTAGTGTTTAACACTAGGTTTTGGACATAATGCACCAACAAGATGAGTTGTATGGGGAGTGGTAGGAATGAGATAAGTGAGGTGTCCTTGAGGTCAATTCCTTATTTTATTTTAGACATATTATTGTAATGCTTTTTACATGAGACATATGTATGGTCTCCTTTTTGTTTAATTGTACATGTTATGTATTTTTATAATATGTTCTTTATAAATTTATAAATTCTTTTGTGTGGATACAAATATTAAATATTTAATAACTAAAACTATACACTCATATGATAATAATCCATAAATAATGTAAGTAATAGAGAGATCTCTAATATAATATAAATTATTCACGACAATATAAATCTCATAACCAATTATACCAACATCACTAAACGTAGAACAAACTATAGCATCTATAATCATGTATGGAAAATATGTGTCATGGAAGCACATATATAGATATCATAGACAACGAGTGCTCTTTAATTTTACTTTTGAAATTAATTTCTACAAACTATGGTGAAATTTTTTAATTTCTTCATTCTTACTAATTCTATAGTAATGATGCTAGAGTGATACTTCTTATGAGCTACTCACATGTACTATGAAAGTATTTGATAGTAACATCTAATTTTTCTAATTTTTAGATATCCACTTGTAATTTTTGTAAACTATTAGCACTACATATTGTTGGTATTTTGGTATGGTTTTGTCATTGTCAACACCTACTAAAACACTAGCACTTTGGAGATCCAGCAGCATTCATCGGCAAGCAAGTAACTATTGCATAGTTACTGGTATATGGTTCACCAGCAGGATATAATGATCACCGGCACTTGGAATGATATGGAAGACACTTGGTAATATTGAAGACATCGTGTGGACATCTTATCTTAATGAATTAATCATTGGTATATTCATATTTGCATATTTGCTTTTACCGGCAAATAGGTCCAAGGTTACCTAGGGTTACACCGGTAGGTTTATCTTTTCCAGATCAGCATGGCATGCTATGGAAATGATTAATTGTTGTTGTAAATGCATTAAGCCAGCATGTTCAATCAGTTATTGCATCGAATATTATATTATTTGTAAAATGTTTTTATTGTAATATCTTGTAGAGCCGACCTACTAAAATTGGTCTTAGGTTATGGTATAAAGGCAAGATCTTATTTGTAAGATCAAGTGTGGAATGCGAAAAAGAATTGTGTGAAGGTAAATGTGAGATTAAGCAGCGCAATACACGCAGACATCATTTGAAGGTGAAGCTAGGTTTTTTGGTGAAAGCATATTAGCATTACACCGGTACTGAATCCAGCATATGAAGATGCTATTTTATGCAGTACATTCTTATTGGATTTAACCATCCAACTGTAGTTAGTGTGACTCCCATTTTGTGATTGAGCAATGAGCTCTAGGCTATTGGCCTTTCTGCATGTGCAGACCCCATTTATGCACACTTACTATCTGCAATAGTATCATCTGATTGTGGGTAAGGTTTCCCACCGTGGTTTTTCTCCTTACAGGGTTTCCACGTACAAATATTGGTGTCATGTGTTGTGGATGACTTTATGTTTATGTTACATGCATTAATCTTTACCGGTATAGCAATTAACTGTTAAAACTGTCTACCGATATACTTAACTGGTTTACCGGTATTAAGCATTAAGTTGGTTAAGTTGTTTTTGGTTTGAATTTATTTGACAACTGATTCACCCCCCCCCCCCCCTCTCAATTGTCTTCGGGACCTAACACATATGTCCAAATTTATTATTAAATAAGGAAAATTTAATATTCAAAACATCACTTAAGCCACTACAATATGCAAAGGTAAACAATCAATAACAAGAGTATCATGTGGGAGTTCCATCATTAAAATTCTTTTAATTCATCCATCAATATATAGCATCATCAATATACTCATACTTTTCAAATAAAAATGACGTAAAATATAATGATACATTTTTGTACCATCAAAGTCATCAAGCATAAATTTCTCACTAAAAGCACAATTGTCTAATGTAATATATTACAAAGTGGTGAATAATTATTAAGATCTATAGAATCTACATTATACGTGAAATAATGATCATCATAAATTGCATCATTATCATAGATAGATTAAGATTAATCACATACATCACTCACCCTAGGATCCTCATAAATGAATTATCCAAATAATATGAAACTAAGGATGTAGATGTAACACTATTTTTAGATGTAGGAAAAATAATATTACTTAGCACAGTAATATCACGAACAACCAAAGTAAGCATAACCTCATTACATAGAAGATCATTGCTAGAAGTTAGAGTTGCATCATCTTGATCCATCACACAAGGGGTATAACCATCATGAAACAAGTGGTCAAATAATGTAAAATCATGTAAGATAGAATGGAAAACACTAACAAGGTACATGAAGGAGGATAAACTATATTAGCATGAAAAAACCACTCATGAAACATGTAGCATTATCTATATATGGAAAAAGGATGCAATACCATAAAATATCAAAAGATGAGAATCTTGATGAAGTGAGAAAAGACCTTATAATGTTTGATATATTCATGATGTTAACCCCAAGCTAGAGGTCCATAAGGAAAGATGTAGCAATTAATGTACCTTATATGAAAAAAATGATAAACTAAAGGTAAAACCTATATAAATCAAAGTAACTTCACATCTAAAATCAAAGGTAGAAGAAAAAAATATAAGGTGTACAAGATCTATTTTGTCCAACAAAAATAAATTAAATAAATTATTCTTTTTAATAATCTATATCAAATAATTCATAAAGCAATTCACACATAATCAATCTATACATAATTGAGTCCTAAAACATGACAAAAATATGGTGTAAGATTGCATCAATGATTCTTTAAATTAACATAATATCTTTATTTTTCTACTCTAGTTTGATCCCACACTTGTAGCCTTGACCCTTGGATCTAGAATTATGAACCTTTTATCTTATTTCAAACTTTTATTTTGTGGCTTTAAACCAAATGTCTAATTGTTAGAGTAATAATGCAATATTTGTTCTTCCTTCTTTGTCGGATGGTTAAACGACAAACAACTTTATCTTTTTATACAAAACTCTCATATACAAATTAGAATATTTTTCACTTGAGTGAATGGTTAATGACTTGTTGGGATTGAGTTAGTTTTAGTGAAGATTAAATTTAATTTTGGAATGTGGTGTTCAAAACCATATGTTGGTTTTAATCCAAGTTCAAAACTACAAATGTGGTTTGACATAGTATAGATAATGGAAAATGTAATCATATCTATATCCATGGGGAATGAGAAGTCTGGTTCTACTCAAGTTTACGTTACTTTTCTACTTTCACACTTAAATATATAATTTGTGCACTAGATCATTTCACTAAGAACAAAATATTAAAATGAATCTAATATAAATGGGGAAAATGTGCTCGGAATGTACTTTTCAACTTTATAGCTTAAAAAAATTAAATTACTTGCATATATAAACTTAATGCATATAGTGTAATTGAAAATATTGTTCAACTAATATCTCCATATGTGTTCAAAATCACATGTGGTATGTGCTAACAATATGCTTATCAGGTGAATGATATATAAAAGTAGTTGGTCAAATCCCTTTCGACATGAGGTTGAGCTCTTCTAGTTATATCCTCCCAATTTAACCTCATAAAAAATAATCAAATTATTATCCATTTGTAGTTTAACTAGTACAAGGAAAATGGGGCGTTATGGGATTATACAAGATTTTATTAGGAACCCAGTAAGCTAAGACGGGTGTGGCCAATAGATCAATCAACAATCATTGAATGCTTACTAGTTCAAAGTGAATGGTTCAAATCATGCTCCTTTGATGGTCTTCTCAATTTTGTGCTACTTTACCAAAAAGTGGTAGGCTTATAGTGACTACTAACCAAAATCAAAATCCTAGTAAACTAAGACATAGATGAATGAAGTAATGAAAGCGATAGATTCTCGAAATAGAACTTCTAACTTAAATAAAGATAGTTAAAATTTATAATAAATGAAACAATAAAGATGATATACTATTAACCTAAATAAAAATAATAAAAAATATAACCAATTCCAAAAAAAAAACACTACCAATTTACACAAAATATAAATTTGTTGTCTTAACCTTAGCCCAAGCCATTCCTATAGCCCCCAGACAAAAGGAATGTAATCAAATCTTAATATATACATTTTAAATGAGAACCACAAACGTGCGATTATTTGTCACGCAAATTAAGCCTAAAGTTATGCCTGAAAATATTTTTTAAAAAACCCATTATGTTATGGTGATGATGAGACAGCGTGTAATGAAAATTAATTATAACAAGCAGCCAAGCTGCCGGGTGACGGGAAACCGGTGACAACCCTCGTGTGACCGGAAGGGATGATAAAAGATCCGGTCGGTTAAAAGACAATTTATTTCTGGTTCTCTTTCGCGTTAAGCACAACTTTAATCAGATTTTTAAGAAATATTATTTAACAGCTAGCTAGAAATGCCCAACCCAACAATAGTACGTACTATACAATTTAATGTACTCACACCTGTCGGTGATGATGCTCTCCGACAGCCCATGCGTGCATGAGTCGATGCCAATCGTGCCATGCATGCATCGATCATGCCATGCACGATGACATTGCACTCATTGAATTTTTCAGTGTTGGAATGAGAGTTTTTTTGGGGGGGGGTTGATTTTGATGGATTGGATGGACTGTATTTAGTCATCATGTTGTAATCATGTTTAAAAATAGAGGTGCCTAAATTTAATATAATTTGTTTGAATTCATTTTTAGAAAAGATACTTTTATTAGTGGAATTAGTCATCATGTTGTAATCAGGTTAAATATAGAGGTGGCGAAATCTAATATAATTTGTTTGAATTCAATTTTAGAAAAGATACTTTAATTAGTGGTTTGTCATTACTTTGTACAGATGTTGATTAGTTTTTTTAATATATTAGTCGACTTAAAATTCGAATTCACCATTGTGTTATGATATATAGTTTAGATCTAGTTTTTGTGATATTACTTATTAGTGAACATGTCAAAAGTTTCAAATTGTGTAGGTATCTAAGACTTGTATTTAAGAACATTGCTCTTATTTATTATAATCCGTGAATAACATGTTTGTATTAAAATGTATTGTCAATTCAATTACAAGTAAATCTATCAACTCCTACTTTGTTTACATAAGCATTTTTCATCTTTACTTATTATTGAATTTTGATTGGGTCGTGACTATGATCAAGGAAATCAATTGTTTTCCTCTTTTGTTATAGAAGGTTTTGTAAGTGCTTTTTAACGCCACCAAGTTTTCCTTACACTAGGTATTTAAGGCCTATTTATGCTAAAGTTAAATCATGCTAGGTAGACCAAATCACAAGACACTTCAATATTTCAAGTATTGATGATATTTAGTTTTCAATATTAGATCTAATCCTAAACTGCAATTGATTTCTCTATTACAATGCCAAAGCACTCAAAACCCACATTACAATATGTTGAAATAATCAATTTCATTGTATCTATGGTTACTTGGTTGCTCAATTATTACATTTTTATGCTTAAATAGAATAGCTTTTTATAGAATTTAAATTATATTTAACTTATTCGCCTTAGAATGTATATTTTTGTAAGATTTATTTTAGTTCTTATACAGATTAATCTTCTTGATTATCTTTTTTAAATAAATAAGTATCTATATATATATTAGATTATTAAACTAGTATACTTACAACCAAGCGGGTAAAATAGCATCACATTTCGAATAATTTCAGCAAGGGTAAGTTTTTAACAAAATATCAGAAAAACGCTCAAAAATGCATGCATAGTTTCACATATAGTGACATACTTATTTAACTCATTTGCTCTCTAGTCTTTTAACCATTTTTTCCTTCTCATTTTAATTGTTCTTGGACTTCGACCTTTTCCATTTCTTTGTTCTCTCTTTCTTTTCATAATCTAAGTTTAGGTTGACTTTTCTCAATTTCTCCTCCATGATGTACCTCGGTTTTTGTGTCACCTCACCCCTCCATTATTTAGTGGGACTTGGTCTACTATTTACTCATTCCTTTTTTCCAACTGATGATAGATGATAGAGCATGTGATTTGAAATTGTTAAAAAAATGTTCACACAATCAAATCCAAAAGCTTCCAAATATAAAAAACATACAAACCATTACGTAACAAAAAACTATCCTAATAGACAAAAGTGATGGTAATTCTCTATCAAAAGAACTCCCTTGAATATTAACTCCTATCTAATGATGATACCTTCACCATTTTTATTTTTTTACATTTAAAATTAAAATTTTAAAAAAGCCACTATTAAACCACCCATTTAATATAAATTAAAATAATACAAAAGTAGGATTTAAGAAGGTTGGTAGAACTACGAGGCAGTCACGTAAAAAAATTGGTTTTGTCTAGTTTGGATTTTAGGGTTTCCCAAGAGATGAGTCGTATGGTTCAAACAAATAGGGAAAACGTGTTCTATTTTTCAATGATTGTGCTCCAAGTGCACGCCTTTCCATAGTGTTTCGTGAAATCCATCTCTTACAAAGTTAAGGAATAGGAACTACTCATTGCTTCTTAGAAAAGCTCAAATACAAAAAAAACATCAACTATATTTATTTTTATTTTTTCAAATTATTAAAGAAAGCAAGTGGGTTGTTTGGGCCACCAAGCTTTGACCATGTGTTTATTTGATGTAGTTTGGGTTATTAAAATGTAATTATGTCTATTTATTTTTTTGAGTCTCTTGTGAGTGAATCATCTTTATAGTTTAACCACAAGAAAATAAATCATCATGTATTTTAATTATTGTTATATTTTACAATCATAACAATCTTTATAGGTAACTTATTTTTCTTTCCTCTTTTTCAAAGAAAGTTTACAAATGTGGGCCATTAGGAACAAATGAGTATAAACGAGGCCAAAATTAGCTCCTATAAAATGTGCCAAGTAAATTTTTAATGAAGTGACTTGCCTTTGTCACAACATGTCTTTCCTTTTGGAAAGGGAAATTAAGTGCAAATGTTCCACACGTTATTAATTTATCCATCTCATGATGGCACACGTTTGTGTATGCACACATGTAGAGTTATTAACTTTTGATCATTTATATTATAGACAAATAATTTTTATTTTTTTTTTGAAAAAATATGTTTCCGAAAAAATGCAATACAAACCACATATATCTAGATGTTAAAATAATTATTATGAGATAATTAATATCCATTAAGGGAAACATGTTTCAAGTGTCGATTTACTTCATTTTTCAATTACACAACATAATATTATAAAGACAAAAAATTAGGTTTTCTAAAAAAGACAATCAATTGCTCTAATTAAGAGTTGAGATAGACCATGCAACGTAACCTTGGAATATGGAAATAAAATAAATACATGTCATTAGCTATGTCTAATAACTTAAAGATAGTTTGTTGTTATGATCCTCAATTTTGAGTCATGCCAAAATTTAGCTCCTATGAAATATGCCAAGTAAATTTTTAATGAAGTGACTTGCCTCTATCATAACATGTCTTTTTTCTTTTTAAAGTGAAATTAAGAGAAAATGTTCCGCACATTTTAATTTATTCACCTCATTATGACACATGTTTGTGTACGCACACATGTAGGATTATTAACTTTTGATAATTTATATTAAAGGCAAATAAAATACTCTTTTGAAAAAATATGTAGCAATTATTCATATAAAAAATTCGATAGATTGTTTTCCCAAAAACTGTGAGATAAACCACATATATCTATTTTTTAGAATATTTTTTATGAGATAATTAGTATCTATCAAGGGAAATATATTTTAGGCATCAATTTACTTCATTTTACAATTACTTTAACTTAATATTATATCTAGAAATCAATAGATTCCTTTACAAAAAATTAGGTTTTTAAAATAAGACAACCAATTGATCTAATTAAGAGTTGAGAGAAATCATGTAACATAAGGTCTTGTTATATGGAAATAGGTTAAATACATGTTATTAGTTATTTCTAATAACTTAAAGATAGTTTGTTGTTATGATCATAAATTTTGAGTCATAATCGCAACTTCTTATATGTGTTGAAAGCAAGAAAAAAATCTAATCTTGGTTTTTCTCATAATTTGGCAAGTCATGAAATTGACCTTGACGACCATCAGTCTGACCTTTCATGTGGATTTCACCTATAACCCATGAGAATTAAGATACCAAAATTTAACATATGTAACTTGTTTTTTCATGATCTATGCTCTTCACTAACCATATTAAGGACTAGCCATAATTAAAATACCTTAGAAAAATCACTACATCACAAGCATCAAGTTCTCTTAAATTGACACCCTTGATTAGACTAGCTTTACGATCATGAAAATGATTGAGGACAAACACTCTTTAATCATGTAAAAATCCACTCTAAATACATAATTTAGGTTTTCATTATGTAGAGGGGAAAACGTGAACCACTCTAATAGGCAGGTGAACACCAATCAAGGACTCACTATTCAACCTCTCCACTTGGGATGCGGTATAAAGTATATGATTGTCCATATGACATTGAACATGTCATAGAGGTCTTCTAACGTAACTCTATGACACTCTATCTAAGGACTCATGTGCAGGTCTTAAACTACAGTGTGACACACTGGCATCCCATACAGATAAAGTCACAAAGTCTGTACAAAGGATAGAATATGACAGAAATGTGCCTGGATAATAAAATTAAATGAAATAACATAACAGAAAATAAATACAACCAACTATGAAATAACAAGAGAAGGAAGAAAGGGTCTTACAAATAGTCCATGCTTGAAGCCTCTAGCTATCTCCTCGAATAAACTCGGCAACCTACACACAAAGCAAACAAAGATGAAAGGTTGTGGTTGTGTTTAGAGGCCTACCATAGTCAAACCCCCATTTTGGTGTTTCCACCTCCACGAACAACCAAGATAGATAGATACATAGAAAGATAATGGAGAATGATAAATAATGATACAACAAAGATAATAGATAATATGCTATGGAGATAGTAAGAGAAAGAGGAAGAAGAAAACTCCCCTTCCACACCCAAAGTGAGAAGCTTTCTAGATGATGAAGACAAAGAAACCAGTCGTCCTCGAAGCACGATAATGATGGTAATATGAGAGAGTCGAGTATGCAACAAAAGAGAGCTTCAAGACAAGCATATATGAAAGAAACCAGTAGAGTGATCCAATTCATAACCAAAGAGATTGAATGAGTGATTAGAGAGTGCAAAATGGGCTTTAAAGGTGAAGATATGCATGTTAGACAAAGGTGAATGTTGGTGGATGTGCACATAGGTGTTATGAGCATCTTCCAAGTGCAAGCATAACACTCAAACAACCACCTTCAGACTGTCAGATTTATGAGACATGAGTGTGATGTAGACGTATCCATGGTGTGCTTTTGTCTATGAGTCAAATAGTCTATATGGTCAGGAAAAGGACAAAGCGAATGGCTGACGGTGCAAGTGAGATGGACAAAGAGATAAGGTGGTTAAGGAGTTCTCCAATCAATGTAAAGAGGAGGTTCTTAAGTACCATAGAATTACATGGGGTGTAATTTACAACACTACATTTTTCCCTTACTTTAGTGTGTTGGCAAATGCATACTCCAATGAGACATTGTAGGTGATTGAAGGTTTTGTCATTGATGGCAACCTTACAATCCTATGTCACCGGCAAGGCAATTCACCGGCACCAGCAAAGTTAGTTTCTACACCGGCACACAGACCACCGGCACCACCAGTGAAAGAAAGCATACCAGCACAAAAGCCGACAGGAATTTTATTGTTAATATATTTTGTTTATTATTGAAAAATCATTGTAAGCTGACTTGGCAATTTGTAAAATGACTCTTATATAAGAGAGATCATTGAAGAACAATTAAGTAAGGATAGATGAATGTAAGTAGGCAAAATAAGGCAGACCTATTATGCGAAATATAGGTTAAGGGTTTATGTAAGAAGCAGAGCAGAAACTGGTACTGGATCTGGCATTATAGATGCTATTTTGAAGCAGTACAAGACACTGGATTTATATAATCCATTTTGTAAGTCAGTGAGACTTCCTATTTTGTATTTGAGCAATGAGCTCTAGGCAATTGGCCTTCCTGCATGTGCAGGCCCCTCTTGTAGCAGTAATATTCTCTTATTGGCCAGTAAGTGAATATTGTGGGTCACAAATCCCACCAAGTTTTTTCCCACACCGGGTTTCCTCGTTAAAATATTGTGTTATGGTGTGTTTTTCATGTGGTTGCTTTTATCTCTGATTATTGCATTACTTCATGTTTACCGGTACACAGTATTAATATGCTCTACATGTTTTAAGTTAAGAAAATCTTACAACCGGTTAGATACTGATTCACCCCCCCCCACCTCTCACTATCTATGGGAATCCTAACATAGTGAGCATATTATTATCATCAAAATGTGAGCTAAAGTAAAGATTACTTAGATTCAAAGGGTAAGTAGAATCCTCTACCCATGAAGAGATTGTTGGCTTGATGATGATTGTAATGAATTCATCATATGTTTTCATTGATGAAACACATACACACACATATGTTTATATTGTCTACTGATATAACTTCAAGTTGTTTATACTACAATCGGTATGCTAGAGGTTATACTAAGAGGTTTATCTCTAACTAGTACTTTGTGACAACCGGTATATGCATAGAAGACAACCAGTGGATACACATTAATCGACATCAACATGAAGATCAAGCGGAGATTATATCAAGAGATTCAAGGATAACGGTTCATATATTTAACTCCAACTGTTATTGATTGTTTCGACTAGTATTCGTTGATTGTGTGATGAGTTATCACAAATCATGATGAGTTATCCCACCGATAATATTTGGTAGTATTTGTGATGAGTTATGCTCACTTGATCAGATACACTGCACCTAGGAAATTGTGTTATGATTTCTTGAGGCCGACATGAAATCTAAATGTCTATATATTAACATCACAATGAATTATTTCATATGAGTAAAAAGTGATATGTTGTGTGCGAAAGACAAAAGAGTTAAGTTGTAGAGTATGCATAAGAGCAGTGTTGAATATGTTTAGAAGGATCTGATCAAGCAAGTATTGTGCTACTTAGACAGATCAAACCAATCCTGTTGTTTTCTAACAATCACAACAGAATTCAAATCCCCTAACCGGGTAAGCTCTAACAAGCTTCAATGTTCAAATCCTCTAACATAGTGATCTATTAGTTTGGATTAAGAAATCCTCCACCGAGGTTACTCCTAACAGGGTACTACCTTTCACAGAGTATAAGCTTCTAATCAAGATTTGGGATCTCTAACAAGATTCGCTCCTAGCAAAGCACTTTGTAGACCCTAACTGGTTAGTTATCTATTACTGTAGATAGTTAACTTGTGAGTTCCATCTCACCGTGGTTTTTACCTATTTGGGTTTTCCACGTATAAATATTTGTGTTATGGTGGATATTTCATTTTGGATTACATGCATTGTGTTTAAAAGTCTTGTTAAGTTCATCTACCGGTTAGTGTTTGAAGTAGTTTTATTTTTGGTGTCACTAATTCACCCCCCCCCCCTCTCAATTCTTTTCAATTCCATCAAAGACGTCTCCAAGGAAGAGTCATGAATCTTCAAAAAGATGTTGTTGAGTTGTTCTATCAAAAACATGTTAGTTGCAGACAAACACGTTAGATGAAAAAGAAAATAACATGATACAACAAGCACCGAGATAACAGATAATGATAAATGATAAATAGATTTTGCTGATATGGGTAGCACGTTGTGCTAGATAACCATACGATAAGGCAATTTTAGATGGAGTGGATTGGCCCCCACAAAAGGTGATAAGATCTAGTGGTTTGGCCCCCACCAAGGAAAACAAGATAGTGGTTTATAGATTTCACTGTTATGGGTAGTAAGTTTTTCTAGATAGCCACATGATACCTAGCGACCTTAGATCAAGTGGATTGGCCCCCACTATTAGGAAAACAAGATAATAAATTTCATTGGTATGGGTAGAAAATTATGCTAGATGGTCATATGATGGGGTGACCTTAGATTAAGTGGATTGGTCCCCACTAATAGGCAAATAAGGTAATGGATCAAGTGGTTTGGCCCCACTAATAGGAAAACATGATAATGCAAGATGCAGATATGATGATGAAAAAATGCAAAAATATTAAAACATGGGAGGCCCCCCCTTAGAATGGTATGTGTGAAACATATGTCATTATAAGGAGAAGAGATGTTGTGCCATGTCAAATAACAATATGTTTCTGTGGAATACCACCTTGCAACAAATGACACTTAGCACCCACAACATCAGTTAAAAAACATAAGAGCATGGGGGGATCCGCTAATTCGGCTTCAGAAACCATAGTAGTGAGAAAAAAAAGAAGATAATATATAGATCATGCATATGGGTATTTCATCATGGTTTGGAACTTTACAAATTGTATGAAGAAGGCACATGAAGACAAGGAGAAAATAAAAATTGGATCAACATGAAAGAGAGCCTAAATGCTCCCAATGCTTTGCATCGTCCTCGATATTGAAAAGATAGATATGACATATAGAAGAAGGGTTATTAAAAAATAGAAGATTCTAAACACCTACGAAGTGACTTGGGTCCTTTGAAAAAGCACGTAACATATAAAGACAAATAACCTCCTGTTTCCAAGTACCAATGGGGTAACTTGGGTCCTTTAGGAGGGAACAAACATATAAATCAAGTACAGGGGAACATAAGAAAAAATGCTCTAATCCACAAGATAAAGAAAGAGAAGTGTTGACCTATAGGTCATCCACTAACAGGTCACTGTCCTCCTAATATTGATCATATAGGGAGGGAGGTCGGGACTAAAGGAGAATAACTACAAGGGGAGTGTCTGGCATGACACTAGCAGTAAGGGCTAGGGATGAAGGAGCTTCCAATTTTCATCTAAAATCTCTTAGGAGGAGAGGGTCAACGATCGTGTAAAGATCACCAATTGTGTCAGGATATCCTCTAGGACGTTGAACATACACCTCTCATCAAAAGAGGTAGGTGACTTGGCCTGAGGTGGCAGAACAAGAGTTGCACTACCAAACATTGAAAGAGGGGCATAAACAAACTTCAGAGAAGGTGGAACCTCCTCAATAAAGAATACAGAGCTAGACAAAGAAACAAAAATCAAAATAGGAAAAGACACAGAAACTAAAGGTGTTGAAGTTGATTTCCAACAACAAAACTCAAGCACAAGGCTCTACTCAAACTTCTTCTTCGATTTCTATGGAGGTGAAGATCTCCAATCCAAGGTAGCGGGTTTGAGAACCCCAAGAAAACTAGGATGAAGAGATGGTTGTGAAATATGTAGAGTAGACAAGGCTGCACTAATCCTCGCCTGAGTGTGAAGCATGTTCATAGGCTGGAAGAATGGAGGAACATCTAGCAAGGAAGTGACAAGGGGAGGATCCAAGGAAAGAGTGACAAAAACCTACACCCATTTAAAGTGAGGCTTGTCAAAAATTCCTAGAGTGAATGGCAATAGTAAAAAAGATGAAACAAGAGCAAGGTTAACAGGTTCAAAAGTAGGCACAAAAGTAGCAAGGATGGCCACCATTGGTTCACTCACAATACTCACAGTAACTTCATGCTTGCGAGCTATCATGCGTCGATGACACTTGCACTCGTGTGGTCATTCATTATGGCATAGATGGGGTCTAGGAATTAAAGTCTGAGGAGGCTCAACAACATTGTGGTCCATGGGAAAGGCCTCTAAAGCCATAACCATTTAAAGAGAAGACCCAATTGATGAAGAAAGAGGTGAAACTGACATAGGTTTCACATTCACAACCACAAGTGCCCTTCCTTGTTTTTCTTGAGGAGAAGTTGAAGGAATAGGGGACACCTTGGGAGCTAATGGAGATGATTGGGCATAATGTGAACATATACCCTTATCATACTAGGTAGGATGAGGGATGTCATCAAGGATGGGAAGCTCAAAGGGAGGGTGAGATGCAGATCATAGCAGCACGAGTGCCTTTTCTTTGTCTATACCAGGTACAAACATAGGAACATAAGACACCATTGGAGGTTGTGTGTTCCTAGGTGGATGAGGAGGTCTACCCTGAGGAATAGCTTGAACCTCAATCCCCGATGAAGAAGGGGCATAAGGTACTACTCTCTCAAGAACAAGAATAGGAAGGGCAGTGTTAGGTACAAGAGGAGGCAAGGAAACTGCAGGTTTAGTTGATAAAGAGGTCACCTCTCTTGTCTTGTATTTATAGTACATGCTAAATATATAAAAAATCACCATAGGGAGTCTTGGGCCCAATTGGAGCAAGCCAAAAATGGTATAAGAAAAAATCCCCACAGGAAATCAGTGTTGGAATCCAATGTCCTAGACTATGTGCACTGTTCCCTCATGAGGAAACTTCAAACATTTCTGAACTACTGAAGGGACTACTTCCATGGCGATTAGCCAGGGGATACATATCTTAATTTAAAACAAGTTCGATTCAAGAATGACAACAAAGGTGGTGGAAATCGCTTTGGGTCCCACGAGGACTGTGAAAGTGGTAATCTTGAGAGTCAGAATAGAAATCCCATCATGTGTTCAGACAAAGGCATGACACTCATCGTATCTCATCCTATCCTAGCCATTTATGAATAGAGCTTCCTATTGGCCATTTGGAGGAATTGATTATGTGTTGCATTGATGTCAACACTAGTTGTTTCAGATGCTTTACCGACACTCTTTTGGTCCCAGTAGGTTGAGTGGTTTCTGGTTGGTTTGGATCTAGCATGATCTAGTATGCTCCGGTATGTTTGAGTTATGGAATTGGCTTATTCATGCTACTCATGTTCATATTCAGTCAGTTGGTTTTGGTCTGGTGATCAAATGCTATCATGTTTGCTTGGAATCTTCATTTGTGGTTCTAGCAAGTGTTTCACTGGCAGAGCTTTGTTGAAGCTCTTTGATGATATGCATAAGTGGTGTTGGTACAACTTCTACTATGGATTCAGGATGCTGATGGTGATCTTGTTCAAGACTTGGCGGATTGGGATTATTGCTTTAGTGTGTGGACCTATATTGGGTCCTGGTTGATCTAGGTTATGGACCAGCTTAATGTAATGTGTGGAATGGACCTCTCGATGTATTTCTGAGATGTCTTATGAGTTGGATATTATTTGTTTGGTCTAAGGCTGACATGTTTTGTAATTATGTAATTGGTTTATTGTTTGGTGGCCAACCTGATTTTTTATGGTCGAGGGTTTGTATATATATGATGTAAGATCTCATTGTAGATCATCATGGAATAGGATATGGATATGTAATGTGCGAATAATGTAATATCATTCAGGCAAAGGATTTGGTTGATCATTGGAGATCGAATTGGGTTTGTGTAAGAGGATTTAGTCCTCCAGTATTGAGCTTAACCAAAACTATACTCAGGCATAGGAGATGCTATCTTTGTAGTTCATCCCTTCTTCCAGATTGTAGTCTTGATTTCTATGTAGTCAGTGAGACTCCTTTTGTGATGAGCAATGTGCTCGAGGCTGTTGGCCTTCCTGCAAGTATAGGCCCCTCAATTGTAATTCACATACTTACTGCAAAAGTATTATCTGACTGTGGGTAGGCTTCCCACTGTGGTTTTTCCTTTTACCGGAAATTCCATGTATAAATCTTCATGTCATGTGGATGGTATTTATTCTCTGATTATTGTTTATGCTTAATTGGTTTATCTGCTATTCCAGTATTTGGTTTAAGCATTCTGATATTAATGTTTTGGGTTTCGGTATTAAATTTTGAATTGCTAAATGTTCCAGTAGTCTGTGACAACTGATTCACCCCCCCCTCTCAGTTGTCTTCCAGTTATTTGAATTGTCTAACAATTGGTATCAAAGCTCTGGTCCTCCCTGCAGAAAGCTTAGCCACTTGAGTAAGATCCTATGGTGACTAACAGTTCAAGTTCATCTAGTTCATCTGGAGCTATCTTTCAGAGAGATATTCCTAGGCTTGATGGAACAAATTACACAGTATGGAAGATTCAGATGGAGACTCATCTGAGATGTCTTGGTAAGGAGATTTGGGAGATCACACAGAATGGTGTTACACCTCATAATCCAACATCTGGAAATCCTCCTCCAACAAACTTGGATAAGGAGCTTGAGAATGATTGTATAGCAAGAGAATCCCCCTTGTGTGCATTTTTTGATCAGCAAATAATGGGATTAACTGACAAATCATCTAGAAAGTCTATATGGGACAAGTTGGAGACTCTTAATGAAGGTGATCCTATTGTGAAGATTGCTAAACTTGATGGTTATCGGGTGAGATATGAAAACCTGAAGATGGAAGAAGATGAAATGATTACCGCATTTATGGAAAGGGTAAATGAGATTGTTATGGGAATTCAATGTTGTGGTGGAACTCTGAGTGAAGATGGAATTATTTCTAAACTTCTAAGAGCCCTACCACCGGCTTAGAAGATGAAGGCTACTGCAATTAATGAATTGAGAAAAATGGATAATACTTATGTCAACAGAGATACCTTGGTTGGGAAACTATCTTCTTTCAAGCTTGAAGAATTTGGACCTTCTGGAGCTGTGAAATCTGAACCTGCTTTTCATGCATCTACATCATCAACTGGTAAGAAAGATTGGAAAGATTTATATGAAAAGGAATTGGATGATATGAAGAGAAAAGATGATGAGTTTGAGCAACTTGAAGCACTATTTTCTAGAAGAATACCTAAAGGACCGGTAGGAAGTAAGTATGAAGGAAAAGCACCTTTTAAATGTTTTGCATGTAATAAGATTGGTCATTTTGCATCTAGATGTCCTGAAAGGAATTCAATATTTGAAGAAGAGTTAGAAGATCATTTAAACCTAACCCTAGATATCAGAACAAGTATAAGTATAGGAAAAACATAGACAAATCATGCTACATAGCAGATGAGGAAGGTGTTACTGATTTTGATGATGAACCAGCAGAAGACTCTGCTAGTGGTTCCAACAATGGGAAGGAATGGGTGTTCCTGACTATCAAGGAAGATGTTCTGGCACTGGAAGAGAATGTACCCGAAGATAAGGCACTTGTTGCTAAAATTGAAGACAAGGATGAATGGGTAATTGATAGTGGTTGTTCACATAATATGATTGGAGATAAAAGGAAGTCTCCATCTTTGCAAGAATTTGATGGCAGTCTAGTTAGATTTGGAGATGGCAAAGCATGTATGATCAAAGGAAAGGGAACTATATCATTGGATGGTAAGCACAATACTAATAATGTTTATTTTGTTGAAGGTTTGAGGCATAATATTTTGAGTGTAGGACAATTGGTGGATAAGGGATTTGAATTATAGTTCAAGGATGGAAAATGCAAAATCATTAATAGATCTGGTTTGGAGATTTCAACTGGTACACAGATAAAAGGTAATATATTTCATTTGAATTCCTATGAGAAGACATGTTTGAATGCACAAATTGATGAGAGTTGGCTATGGCATAAGAGGCTATGTCATGTGAATTTTGATTGCATTGTGAAGATCAGTTCAACTAAGGCAATTAGAGATATACCTAAGATTGTGAAGCCCTATAATCCGGTATGTAAAGAATGTCAAATGGTTAAATAGGTCGAAACCTCTTTTAGGAGTATACAAGATAAATCTAATGATGTTCTTGATCTTATTCATACTGATTTGTGTGGCCCTGCTAGAGTTAAATTTTTTCAGGGTGATAGATATTTCATGCTAATCATTGATGATTATTCTAGAATGATGTGGGTTACTTTTCTAAGGGAGAAATCTAAGGATTTTGAAAAGTTTAAAATCTTCAAGGCTAAAGTGGAAATTGAGACATGATTGAAGATTAAATGTTTGAAGTCAGATCATGGTGGAGAATTCACATCCGGTGAGTTTAATGACTTTTGTGAGAACCATGGTATAAGGAGACAATATTTTGCTCCTTGGACACCTTAGCAGAATGGAGTTGTGGAAAGGAAGAACAAAACTATCTTGGATGCTGCTATAACAATGATGATGGAATCTAGTCTACCTCATATCTAGTGGAGAGAAGCAGTGAGCACAATGGTTTATACATTCAATAAAGTACATATCAAAGGAGAAATCGATAAGACACCTTATGAATTATGGTTTGGCAATACACCTACAGTTAAGTATTTCAAAATATTTGGTAGTAAATGTTATATTAGGAGAGATGATATCATTCGAAAATTTGATCCTAGATGTGATGAAGGCATATTTTTTGGTTATTCTAATAAAATCAAAGCATATAGATGTTATAACAAGAGATTGCAGAGAACTGTGGAGAGTGCTAATGTCAAGGTGGATGAGTTGAATAGAAGTCAAATCAGAGTTTATGAGAAAGAACCGGTAGTGAAAATAATTGTATCTGAACCGGTAGCATTTATACCGGAATAGAGTATTGAACCAGTAACTCCGGCAGTATCAGAAAATTCAACAATAACTGAAGAATCGGGAAGAGGAACAAAGAGTCAAAAGACTCCTAGGTATGTGAGACTGAATCATTCAGAAGATCAGATAATTGGGGATAAGAACAATGGAGTGATGACAAGAAGAAGATGGGCAACTAATGAGGGTAAGTGCAAGAAGTTGTGTCCACTTTTTGGTCAGAAAGTGGAAGCTTTTTCCCTTTTTTTTCGATTTCGTTCCATTTGACCTAAATATTTGAGGCACTTAAAGAAGGAATCTTGAAAAAAATTAGTAATAGAAAATGTAGTGCTCGAAGTCTACTTTCCAAATATGTAATTTAGTTTAATACCCAGATCTTAAAAATGAAGTTTGAAAAAGCATTACTAAAACCTATAGTTTAAAAGTCACTTTTTAGGACCATACCATGCCCATGTACGACAAGCATAATTTGACCTAAATAAAATTATTTTTATAAATCCTTTTGGGAAAAGATCTATAACTCACTCACCTTTTATGAGAATATTTTTTTGTAATTTTTTTCTGCATTTTTTTTTGTTAATTTTCTATTGGGCATAATCATTGTTTTGAAAAATTCTTGTATACGGCAAGCATAATTTGACCTAAACTCAACATTTTTTCATTTTTTTTAAAAAACTGTATAGAATTGTCTCTAGTTTGACGCCATATAATTTTTTTTCAAAAAACTTAGAGACAAAAAAGTTATTAAAAAACTAAAAAACCATGTTATTTCGAGTTTATAGACCTCTTTCATTAGTAATTATTTTAAAAATAAAAATATTGATCAATTTTTTTTTTAAATTACATATTTCGAATCTAGACAGTCTCTACTATAATGGGTTTTCATTGTTTAAAAAAAATTTGAAAATTTGGTGTTCAGATATATTTTTGAAGTCATTATTTTATATGAAGATTGATTTGGCCTTCAAGTTGTAGGTCAAACCAGATCCAAGCCAAAGGGTCGGCTCTCCAAGCCATTTCCCAAGCCAAAACCGAAGCTACAACCGAACCAAAGTTTGAAAATTTTAAAAACAGGATCCCATTTATGAAACGGGATCCCGTTTCATTTTTTAAAATAATTAAAAAAACATTTAGCAAATGGGATCTTGTTTCAAAAACAAAACGGGATCCCGTTTCCCTTTTTTTTTAATTTTTTTTTTTTAAAATAAACTATATATACATTTTTTTTTTTTAAATTTAAATTTTTTTTTTTAAAACCAATCTATATACACATGAAATATAACATTTAAGTTTAAGTCACATTTCCTTTTGTCTTTTTCCTTTCTTATACTTTAAGTTATATTTCATGTATATATTGGTAGGATGTCTGAGAGTAGTTTCAGATCTCTAAGAGTTATAATATAGATTCTAGATTTTAGAAGATCTTATAAATTGTGACCTAATAGGACCTATAATGTCATAATACAACCCATTGTGTCATAATAAGTCCTATTGTGACATAATAGGTCCCATTGTGACATAATAGGTCATATTGTGTTATAATAGGTCCTATTATGACATAATACGACCTATTAAGTCATAATAGGTCCTATTATGACATAATACGACCTATTAAGTCATAATAGGTCCTATTATGACATAATACGACCTATTAAGTCATAATAGGTCCTATTATGACATAATACGACCTATTAAGTCATAATAGGTCCTATTATGTCATAAGACCCCTCAAAAGGACCTATTATGACATTATACCTCTTAATAGGAACTATTATGACTTAAGACCCCTTAGTAGGATCTATTATGTCATAATAGGTCCTATAATGTCATAAGATCCCTTAAGAGGACATGTCATGTCATAATAGGTCCTATTATGTCATAAGACCCCTTAAGAGGACGTATTATGACATTATACCCCTTAGTAGGACCTATTGAAGGGTATTATGTCATAATATGACTGATTATGACATAATAGGACCTATGATGACATAATAGGTCATATTATGTCATCATAGGTCCTATTATGACATCATAGGTCATATTATATCATAAAATCCCTTAAGAGTACCTATTATGACTTTATACCCCTTAGTAGGACTTAATAAGGGGTAAATTATGTCATAACAAGACCTATTGTGACATAATAGGACCTATAATGTCATAATAGGTCTCATTGTAACATAATAGGTCCTTTTGTGTCATAATAGGCCATTTTGTGTCATAATAGGTCCTATTATGTCATAATACCACTTAAAAGGACCTATTATGACATTATACCTCTTACTAGGACCTATTATGACATAAGATCCCTTAGTAGGACCTATTATGACAAAAGGATCAATTATCATATAATAGGACCTATTATGTCATATAGGTCCTATAATGTCATAAGACCCCTTAAGAGAACTTGTGATGTCATAATTGGTTCTATTATGTTATAAGACCCCTTAAGAGGACTTATTATAACATTATGCCCCTTAGTAGGACCCGTTAAAGGGTATTATGTTATAAAAGGACCAATTATGACATATTAAGACCTATGATGATGTAATAGGTCCTATTATGTCATTGTAGGTCCTATTATGACATCATAGGCCATATTATGTCATAAAACCCCTTAAGAGGACCTATTATGACTTTATACCCCTTACTAGGACATGTTAAGGGGTATTATGTCATAATAGGACCTATTGCAACATAATAGGACCTATAATATCATAATACGACCTATTATGTCATAATAGGTCTCATTGTGACATAATAGGTCCTATTATGACATATTACGACTTATTATATCATAATACGACCTATTATGTCACAAGAGGACTTATTATGTCATAAGAGGACCTATTATGACATAAGACCCCTTAGTAGGACCTATTATGACATATGTAGAGAAAGATAAGTTGGTTGGAAGAGAGAGATGGTATTTTTAGAGAGAGTTGAGGGGTATTGTGACATAATAGGACCTATTGTGACATAATAGGACCTATAATGTCATAATAGGACCTATAATGTCATAATATGACCTATTAAATCATAATAGGTCCTATTGTGACATAATAGGTCCTATTGTGACATAATAGGTCCTATTGTGATATAATGGGTCTTGTTATGTCATAATAGGTCCTATTGTGACATAATACGACCTATTATGTCATAATTGGTCCTATTATGTCATAATTGGTCCTATTATGTCATAAGACCCCTTAAGAAGACCTATTATGGCATTATACCTTTTACTAGGACCTATTATAACATAAGACCCCTTAGTAGGACCTATTATGACATAATATGATCGATTATCACATAATAGGACCTATTATGTCATAATAGGTCCTATTATGTCATAAGACCCCTTAAGAGGACCTATTATGACATTATACCTCTTCCTAGGACCTATTATGATATAAGATGGACCTTTGTAGGACCTATTATGTCATAATAGGTCCTTAGGTCCTATAATGTCATAATAGGTCCTTAGGTCCTATAATGTCATAAGACCCCTTAAAAGGACCTATTATGACATTATACCCCTTACTAGGACCTGTTAAAGGGTATTATGTCATAATAGGACTAATAATGACATAATAGGATCTATGATGATGTAATAGGTTCTATTATGTCATCATAGGTCATATTATGTCATAAAACCCCTTAAGAGGACCTATTATGACTTTATACCCCTTACTAGGACTTGTTAAGGGGTATTATGTCATAATAGGACCTATAATGTCATAATATGACCTATTATATTATAATAGGTCCCATTGTGACATAATAGGTCCTATTATGACATAATACGACCTATTATGTCATAATACGACCTATTATGTCATAATACGACCTATTATGTCATAAGACCCCTTAAGAGAACCTATTATGACATTATACCTCTTACTAGGACCTATTATGACATAATACCCCTTAATAGGACCTATTATGACATATGTAGAGAAAGATAAGCTGGTTGAGAGAGAGATGGTAATTTTAGAGAGAGATAAGGGGTAGTATGTCATAACAGGACCTATTGTGACATAATAGGACCTATAATGTCATAATACAACCTATTATGTCATAATAGGTCACATTGTGACATAATAGGACCTATAATGTCATAATATGACCTATTATGTCATAATAGGTCACATTGTGACATAATAGGTCCTATTGTGACATAATACGATCTATTATGTCACAAGACCCCTTAAGAGGACCTATTATGGCATAAGACCCCTTAGTAGGATCTATTATGACATAATAAGATTGATTATCACATAATAGGACCTATTATGACATTATACCCCTTAGTAGGACCTGTTAAAGGGTATTATGTCATAATAGGACTAATAATGACATAATAAGATCTATGATGATGTAACAGGTCCTATTATGTCATCATAGGTCTTATTATGACATCATAGGTCATATTATGTCATAAAACCCCTTAAGAAGACCTATTATGACTTTATACCCCTTACTAGGACTTGTTAAGGGGTATTACATTGACATAATAGGACCTATAATGTCATAATATGACCTATTATGTTATAATAGGTCACATTGTGACATAATAGGTCCTATTGTGACATAATACGATCTATTATGTCATAATAGTGTCCTGTTATGTCACAAGACCCCTTAAGAGGACCTATTATGACATAAGACCCCTTAGTAGGATCTATTATGACATAATAAGATCGATTATCACATAATAGGACCTATTATGACATTATACCCCTTAGTAGGACTTGTTAAAAGGGTATTATGACATAATAAGATCTATGATGATGTAACAGGTCCTATTATGTCATTATAGGTCTTATTATGACATCATAGGTCATATTATGTCATAAAACCCCTTAAGAAGACCTATTATGACTTTATACCCCTTACTAGGACTTGTTAAGGGGTATTATGTCATAATAGGACCTATAATGTCATAATGCGACCTATTATGTCATAATAGGTCCCATTGTGACATAATATGACCTATTATGATAGAATAGGTCCTATTATGTCATAAGACCCCTTAAGAGGATCTATTAAGACATTATACCTCTTACTAGGACCTATTATGACATAAGAACCCTTAGTAGGACCTATTATGACATATGTAGAGAAAGATAAGTTGGTTGGGAGAGAGAGATGGTACATTAAGAGAGAGGTAGAGATTTATATATAGAGAAATCTAGGTAGGTAGGGGGTAAGGGGAGGTGTACAGAGATAGCGAAGATAAAGAGTAAAGAGTTAAGGAAGTGAGAGAGAGGTAGAGACATAGTTTTAGATTTTGGGAGAGAGGGGACAAAGTGAGATAGAAAGGAAAAAAAAGACAAAGAGAAATGTGACTTATATATAAATTTTATATTTAATGTATATAGCTTGTATTTTTTATTAAAAAAATTATAAAATAAAAAAATTATAAAAAAAATTATAAAAAAAAATTAAAAAAGGAAACGAGATCCCATTTTGTTTTTGAAACGGGGTCCCATTTCTTAGATCTAGGCTCGGGATCCCGAAGCTAAATGGGATCCCGTTTCAAATTTTGGCTCGGGATCCCGTTTCATTTCTCATGCGCTCCGTGAGATTTGCCATTTTTTCTAAGTGTAAAACTTCCACACTAAGTGGACACAACTTTGTGCACTTACCCATGAGGTATGTTTAATTTCTCAAGTTGAACCGGTATCCATAATTGAGGAATGTAAAGATAAATGCTGGTTGAAAGATATGGAAGAAGAATTAGATCAAATTGAGAAGAATAACACATAGACTTTAGTTTCCTGACTTAAAAATAAGAACATTGTTGGAACTAAATGGGTTTTTTCGAATAAATTGAATGAGGATGGTCAATTTGTAAGGAATAAGGCTAGAATAGTTTGTAAAGGATATTCTCAAAAGGAAGGAACTGATTATGGTGAGACTTTTGCACTTGTAGATAGGATTGAAGCTAGAAGATTATTTCTTGCCTATGCTGCCCATAGGAACTACAAGGTTTATTAGATGGATGTTAAGTGTGCATTTTTTAATGGGGATCTTGATGAGGAAGTTTATATTGAGAAACTTGATGGTTTTTCACTTCCAGATGATACAAACATGGTTTGCAGGTTAAGGAAAGCTTTATATGAATTGAAATAGGCACCTAGAGCTTGGTATGCAAGGTTGGATAAATAGCTTTTGAAGCTTGGTTTTACCAAGGGTAATGCTGACAGTTTTTTATATTATAAGGTCACTGATGATGATATACTGATTATTAAAGTATTTGTTGTTGACATCATTTTTGGAGGTGAAGATAAGTTATGCATGGAATTTTCTAAAAATATGGAGAAGGAATTTGAAATGTCTATGATTGGGGAAATGATATTTTTCTTAGGTTTGCAGATTACTCGGACTGATAAAGGTATTTTCATCTATCAAACTAAGTATGCTAGGGAATTGTTGAAGAAATTTGGTATGGAAGATTCTAAACCGGTAAGTACTCCCATGGTTACTGTAGACACCTAAAATTGTCTTGTCTAATTAAATAAATATTTTTTATTTATTTAATTATTTTATCCTAATTCGTCTATTAATTAAATAAATCTTTATTTATTTAATTAATTCATTTATCATCTTCTAGCCTTTGTCCTCATTTAAATAAATATTTTAATTTATTTAAATTGTCCTTTTTCTAAATTAAATAAATATTTTTATTTATTTAATCATCCCACTTCCTCTATTCATTAAATAAATCTTTATTTATTTAATCAATTCATTAGCCTTTTTCTACCCATGACACATGTCATTCATCTCTTAATTCCTACACTACCTACCCTCTCATTATTTTCTTATTTCTTCTACCTACCCTCTAATCTTAGCTGACCATTTATCTTTTACACCTCTCAATCTTATCCCTCCATTTCCTACAGTGTCTTCTATATAAGAGGATTCTTATCTCATTATCAACCCTCAACTACGCTTTCAAACTTTCATATGCAATCGAGCCTACTTGCAACCATATTTTTGTTCTTTGTTGAGCTCTTGTGCACACATAAAATCTGAGAGCAAATATATCAAGCAAGATCAATGGAGCTAGGAAGAATGGAGATTCAAATCCTATTGGACATGTGATGGTATAACCTTTGTGATTTTGTTGGCATTGTCTTAGGTAATCTTCATATGTTATGGTGGATCTTTGTTGTTGTTAGGCTAGGGTTTTGTGGTTGAATTCATTTAGTCTTTCAATATTATGGTTCCATTTTCACCATAAACAATTGACAAGGAAAGATGTTTCTACACCGGTAAATCCTACAAGATACAAATCTATGATTGGAGGTCTACTTTATTTGACTCAGACTAGGCCTAACATAATGAATGGTGTTTATATTGCATATAGATTTTAGAATGATCTTAGAGAAAATCATGAGAGTGCAGTGAAAAGAATTTTTAGATACTTGCAAGGTACATCAGAATATGGTTTGTGGTACCCTAAGGACAATGAATTTACTTTATGTGCATATACAGATGTCGATTGGGCTGGTGATGTTGATTACCAAAAAAGTACTTCCAGTGGAGCTTTCTTTCTTGGAAAGAAATTGGTTTCATGGATCAGCAAGAAACAATCATGTACTTCTTTATCTACTACTGAAGCTAAGTATGTTGTTGTTGCTACTAACTGTACATAGGTTCTATGGATGAAGCAAATGTTGAAGGATATCAAAGTACATTGCACTAGACCAATTGTTATTCATTGTGATAACTCTATTGTTATTGACATATCAAAGAATCTAGTATTTCACTCTAAGCCAAAGCACATATCTATCAAGTATAACTTTTTAAAGGAGAATGTGGAAGAAAATGAAGTTAGATTGGTTTATGTGAACACTAAAGAGAAGATTGCAGATAATTTCACTAAACCTTTTCCTAAAGAACCATTTGAGTACCTAAGAGACGGGTTAGGGGTTTCTGCCCCTCCGATAGAGAACTAATTGATGCTTTTTGGCATCAATCCGATATGTATTATCAAAGATATCATTCATTCTGACACTAATGTGGGGATGCTACTGCTCAGGGGGAGTAGTTAGCCTTGTGTTTCAGTGGTTTATGTTTTTCCTTTGATATTTTTTTCAGATTTCTGGCACTGATGTCAAAGGGGGAGAGATATTGATGTGAAAAAATTAAGGAGTTGTATACATTAGGGGGAGTGATATATGTGTATTATGAGCTTTATAGAGATATTATTCAGAGGGGCAGTTTGGTCTTTGTTTCAGAACTTCATTGCTATATCTTTATGTGGGAGATTGTTGGTTGTCTTCCATTGGGAGAGACTTGTTTGGCATTTCTTGGTACTTAGATATTTTTCACATCTAGTGTTGCCATCAATGCCAAAGGGGGAGATTGTTGGCCATTTGAAGGAATTGATTATGTGTTGCATTGATGTTGTGTCATTGATGTCAACACTGGCTGTTTTGGATGCTTTACTGACACTCTTTTGGTCCTGGTAGGTTGAGTGGTTTCTAGTTGGTTTGGATCTAGCATGATCCAGTATGCTCCGGTATGTTTTGGTTATGGAATTGGCTTATTCATGCTACTCATGTTCATATTTAGTAAGTTGGTTTTGGTCTGGTGATCAGATGCTATCCTGTTTGCTTGAAAGCTTGGTTTGTGGTTCTGGTGAGGGTTTCACTGACAGATCTTTGTTGAAGATCTTTGATGATATGCATAAGTGGTGTTGGTGCAGCTTTTGGTATGGATTCATGATGCTGATGGTGATCTTGTTTCAGACTTGGTAGATTGGGATTATTGCTTGAGTGTGTGGACCTATATTGGGTCTCAATTGATCTAGGTTATGGACCGACTTAATGTAACGTGTGGATTTGACCTCTCGATGTATTTTTGGGATGTCTTATGAGTTGGATATTATTTGTTTGGTCTAAGGCCGTCATGTTTTGTAATTATGTAATTGGTTTATTGTCTCGTGGTTGACCTGATTGTTTATGGTCAATGGTTTGTATATATATGATGTAATATTTCATTGTAGATCATCATGGAATGAGATATGGATATGTAATGTGCAAATAATGTAATATCATTCAGGCAGAGGACTTGGTCAACCATTGGAGATCGAATTGGGTTTATGTAAGATGATTTAGTCCTTCGGTATTGAGCTTAACTAGAACTGTACTCAGGCATAGGAGACGCTATCTTTGCAATTCATTCCTTCTTTCGGATTGTAGTCTGGATTTCTATGTAGTCAGTGAGACTCCTTTTGTGATGAGAAGTGTGCTCTAGGCTATTGTCCTTCCTACAAGTGTAGGCCCCTCAATTATAATTCACATACTTACTACATGAGTATTATCTGACTGTGGGTAGGCTTCCCACCATGGTTTTTCCCTTTACTGGGTTTTCCACGTATAAATCTTGGTGTCATGTGGATGGTAGTTATTCTTTGATTATTGTTTATGTTTAATTGGTTTAACTGCTATTTTGGTATTTGGTTTAAGAATTTCGCTATTAGTGTTTTAGGTTCCAGTATTATAGTTTTAATCGCTAAATGTTCTGGTAATATGTGACAATTGATTCACCCCCCCTCTCAGTTGTCTTCCAATTATTAGAACTGTCTAACACTTCCTTCATAATGAAATCAACTCGGCATGTAGGATCCACCATCACACCTATAATAATGTAATTGTTGATCTTAGCCAAGATGTATAACAGAGTAGGTTCCCCATTATAGGGAGTGTCCAAAGGTGTGAATGATATGTCCTTGTTTTGTATTTTTGGGGTCGAGGGAAAGATAGGAGTGATAGTGACCATGTTGAAAAAGGGGCTACCACTCGACTAGGGGTTCAATGATGCAAATAGAGAAGACAAGTCAAAGAAACAAGAGATGAAGCTAATCTAAAGATATGCAAGGTAGATTCACGTTGGGTTCACCAAAATGTAGAGGGAAAAAAGTGAATCACTTTGATAGGCGGGTGAACACTAGTTGGGGACTCACTATTCGACCTCTCCACTCAAGATGTGGTACAAAGTATACGACTGACTGGTACCCCTTATATGATATTGAACATGTCACAGAGGTCTTCTGATGTAACTCTATGACACTCTATCTAAGGATGCACATGTAGGTATTAGACAATAAGGTGATATGTTGGCATCCCACATGGACAGAGACAAATTTCATATAGAGGACAAACTGTGATGAAAACCTGTATAGATAATAAAATGAAATGAAATAACAGAGAAATAAGTAAATACGACCAACTTTGAAATAACAAGAGAAGAAAGAAAGGGTCTTACAACCGATTCACACTTGAAGCCTCTAGCTTGCTCCTCGAATCAACTCAGCAACCTACACTCAAAGTGAACAAAGATAGGTTGTGGTTGTGTTTTAGAGGCCTGCCACAATTAGACCCCTGTTTTGGCATTTCCACCTCCTTAGACAACCAAGATATATAGATATATCGAAAAATAATGGAAAATGATAAATAAAAATACAACAAAGATAATCAATAATATGCTATGGAGATAGTAAGAGAAAGAGGAAGAAGAAAACTCCCCTTCCACACCTAACGCGAGAAGCTTGCCAAATTAACAAGAAGAAGAAATTGGTCTTCCTCATAGCACAATAATAATGGTAATATGAGAGAGTTGAGTATGCAATGAAAGAGAGCTTCTAGACAAGCGTAGATGCAAGAAACCAGTAGAGTAATCAAATTCACAGCCAAAGAGATTGAATGAGTGATTAGAGAGTGAAAAATAAGCTTCAAAGGGGAAGATATGCATGTTGGATGAAGCTGAATGTCGATGGATGTGCACAGAGGTGTTACAGGCATCTTCCAAGCATGGGCAAAACACTCAAACAACCACCTTTAGGCTGTCAGATTCGTGAGACACAAGCACATCATGCAGACGTCTCCACGACACGCTAATGTCTATGAGTCAAATAGTTAATAAGGTCAGGAAAAGGACAAAGTGAATGGTTGATGGGGAAAGTGAGATGGAAAAAGAGACAAGGTGGTTAAGGAGTTCTCCAATCAGCATAAAGTGGAGGCGCTTATGTAGTGTAAAATTACACGGGGTGTAATTTGGAACACTACATTTTAATGTGCTAGATCAAAATATTCCTAGAGTGATTCTTGTTGGCAAATTGGAGGAATTGATTTTGTGTTGCATTTTTCATTGATGGCAACACTAGTTGTTTTGGTTGTTTACCAGTTTTCGATAGGTTCCAGTAGAGCAGTTGTATTATGATATTGATCTAGTATGATCTAGCATGCTTTGGTTTGTGGAATTAGTTAGGATCTATCATTCATGCTATTCAGATGCATATCACGATCAGTTGGTTCAGGATTTGATGACTCAGGAGCTATCATTTGCTCTAGTAAGTCTTTTGGTCACCAGTAAGGGTTTTACCACCAGAGCTTTGTTGAAGATCTTTTGATGCACATGATAAGTGGTGTTGGTGCGGCTTCTAGATGGCTTTCAGGATGTTGTTGGTTATCTTGTTTGTGTTCCTGTTGATCGGTGGTGTTGCATTTAGGACCGGACCTAATGCTATCTTATTCTGCTAGGTTATGGACTGGTTTATGTAACGTGTTGGTGGATGATCCTGATACGTTACTGGTTAGATCTATTGATTGGTGTTGTTTCGATCTTAGGACAACTTGGTTGATCATTGGATTGCGGGTTTATATTATGAATTTATGGTATTATCTTTTAGGTGGCTGACCCAATTGTTTAGGTCCTGAGTTGGTATAAATATGATGTAATATCTCTTTGTAGATCATGTTATGGTTATGGGTTTATGGTTTTAGGGATTATGCAATTATCTGTGTGCAAATAAGATTGTAATCATATGCAGAGGTTTTGGTTGATCATAGGTGATCAAATTGGGTTGGTGAAAGAGGTTTAAGACCTCTGGTATTGAGCTTAACTGGATCTATACTCAGGCATAGGAGATGCTATTCTTGCAGTTCACTCTTCTTTCTGGATTGTAGTCTGGATTTATTTTGTAGTTAGTGAGGCTCCTTTTGTGATGAGAAGTGCACTCTAGGCTATTGGCCTTCCTACATGTGTAGGCCTCTCTTTTCATAATAACATACTTCTACAGAAGTATTATCTAACTGTGGGTAGGCTTCCCACCACGGTTTTTCCCTTTACCAGGTTTTCCATGTACAAACCTTGGTGTTATCTTTTTGTGGATGGTTGGTAAATGTTCCATGGTTTATATTTGTTCTTAACTATTATATCTTCTATTTTGGTATTTGGTTTATGTATTCTGGTAATAAGGTTTTAATGCTTAAAGTTCTATAATTTGTTGACAACTGATTCCCCCCCCCTCTCAGTTGTCCACCGGTTATCTGAGTTGTCTAACAATTTCTTCTTGAAGTGTAAATGGTATGTGAATGATAATGTATGGATACAGTGTGTAAAATTATACACGTATATCATTACATCTAAAAATAAATCACATACACTTATTTGGCTCAAGGTGGAATGAATGGCCAAGACTTGACAACATTTGAGTCAAAGTTTTTTAAATTTGAGGGTCAATTTGACATGGTCCAAGATTGATCCTACATGCCATGGGATTACCTTAGGATAAAAAGGAAAATTCTAATATATGAATTGATGATGAATGCATAGAAGTGCAATGGTAGATGTAATAAATGACCAATATATGGAAATATGGACCGTAGATACAACCAAATATGTGGAAAGATGTGTGTAAATGAGAAAGGTTAATGGATCAAGAAAGAAACTATCTCACACAAGATTGGACCATTTTTTAATTTATAATTTCATCAAGCAATTCTATTAAATAGGCCTAAAATTAAATGAGAATTGGCATAAGTATACAAATTTCACCATTACAAATGTGAAACAAGTATATCATTAATGTAAAAATTTACTAATATTTTAAATTAATTTTATTAAATAAGTTAAAGTTTACACTCTAGAAATTACAAGAGTTACAACATATAATATTCTAAGGTTATTGTTTCAAACAAATCAATATAATCCTAACTAAGAATAAAACTAATGTTGGAGCATTATCCAGGTTGGCACAATATTGCATCAACCAAACATTTTCTTTAGTAGCATTTTTGTCAACAAGCTTAGCTTGCACATTCACACTATTTACGTGGTAATTTATTGAGCATAAACTTAATGTATACATGTGTTTATCTTGTGTTGGGAAATTTTGGAAGTATCATGCATCCTTTTCTCAAATGTGTAACTTTAATTAAATTGTGCAAATCTTGTTGATCTTAGTGTATGCAGGAAATTAGGCATAAGGTTTATAACACATAAAAGCCAACCACAAAGCTAAAATTTTATGAAATATAATCCTAATACATTCAATAAAGGAATGAAAGATAATATTTCAAAACAAAGCGCAAACCACATGTAAAAATCTCCTTCATTAACGTCCATTGTTCTTCTTTCTCCTTCAAATTTGACGTGGACGTCACCTACAAATGCAAGTGATTAAAATGTAACTAGGAATTTGGGGGAAAAGCATAAAAAACACATAATTAGCTAACCATAAAAGTTAACAAGCTTATGAAATCAAATCCTAATTCAATCAATAGAAGAACGAAAGACAAGACATTCAAATTAAAATGCAAACCATCACAAATGTCTCCCTTCATTGACCCCCATTGTCCTTCTTTCTCCTTTAAATGGATGTTTGTGGATCTCACCTACAAGATGCAAGTGTACTGAAAGCAAGATTACAAAATGAAATTCATAACATAAGGATACTCGAATTGTGGTTTTTTTTAATGATGAAGAAATAGGCTCAATTTATAGGCAAGTTAATGAGAATATGAAATTGGAATGAAAAATGTTAAAGAGGCAAATTTGTTCGAAAAATGAATGATTATGACAAAATTATGACAAATTTCTATGCAAGGAACTATGACAAGTTGCTATGCAAGGATTTATGATGAATTGCTAAGTCATTTCGTGACAAAATGAGTGAATTGTGGAGGTGGATTTGCCATTCAAAAATGAGGAAAGTGGAAGGCTAGAAAAGAGGAGGGGAAGCTAGAAAAGAGGAGAAGTGGGGGATAAATTAATAAATATTTATTTATTAATTTCTCCCACAAATCTCATAATTAGGCAACTAAATAAATAATATTTAATTGTAAAATAGGAAAAAGGGAATTAGGATAATGAACTAATTCATAAATCCTAAAATAAATTATTTAGGATAAATGGATAAGTAATTGAAGAATTATTAAACCCTAGATAGGAAAAGGGATAAAAGGGAGAAATAATTAAATAATCATTAAACCCAAAGTAGAATGATAAGTGAATTAGGTTAAACGATGCCATGATAGGATTAACATGATTAAAAACGATGATGATAAAAATGATCAACAAAATGAGTGATAAGGATTGAAAATTAACCAAATTGATAATGATAGGGACCATTGACAAATCGATCAAAATTGACAAGGATTGATGGAAATTGACAAAGATTGATAATGATAAATTATGTCTGATAATTGATAGGGATCAATGATGAATCGACGAATATTGATAGAAACTGATAATGACTGAAAATGATAAATGATGTATGATTAACATTAAAAGTTGATCATGATCATGAAATGACAATTGAGATTGACATCGAGAAGACCTAATTCAAATTTGAGAAAACAGGATCGAATAGGAAAAGAATGTAGAAGAATGACACAATGTTAACAGATGATAAAGATCAAATATGTAACATAGAGGAAGTGTTAGTAAAATGTGAAGATGTAAAAGAAGGTCACGTAGACATGTTAAAGTATGATGCCGCAAGCATTGACCATATTTAGATGCCTACACTTAGCATACATCTGTTTGAGTGTATCTCAACTTGTGTACAATTTTTTCTTGCATATATAATGTGCAATCCTTTTCCAAGGTCCAATGTACCTTGTACAACCTTGCACACAAATATGCCATGTCATACAATTTGAATCACACATTGCTTGGAAAATCTAATGTTAGAATTTCAAAATATATTGCCAGTTTTTGGTTTCTTTTTTAAAACGATAACAATTAGATTAAATATCAATTTAAATTTTATTAATGAATGGCATGAATATTTTATTATTTTTTTAAATTAAACCTTATACCTTAAAATTTAGATATCATCTTGGATGCTCATTAAAGGAAAAATGACTTGCATTAGTCATCAAACTTTGTGTAAAAAATGTCTTTTAATTTTGGCATTGTTTATATGTGATTCTTAGTCATTATAGGGGTTGAATCTTTGGTAGGATGGTTGCTCTCATTGGAATTCAACTTATATTATTATTTTCTATTCTTTACACTATAATGATTCATATTATATATCTTGCAACTTATTTTAAACTATATTTCAAGTACTTGTTTTAGGTGTCCTCTTTGTATGTATTTTTACCCATTTTAGCCTTGCTTGTCATGTAAAACCTTTTCTAACATTTTTTATCCTTGTCCACCTAACATTTAATTTGAATGTGTCCTCTGAGAATGTGTTTTGGACCCTAATTCACCCTTTCTTATCTGAGGAATCAGTCCTTAATGATTAAAAAGATACATAATCACATAGCCATTTTATCAATGTCTTATTATTCTCCCCTATGAGTTTTGGTACGATATGAAATGCTAAATGTTAATCATATACCCTAGGATAGATCCCCGCCATTATCTATACCCTTTTGTAGTGGGATAGTTTTTGAAGTAACAATGAGTCCACACATATAACATTACATCGACAAAAACTAAAGAAACCTTCCAAAAATGGGAGTTGTAATGAGAAAGTTGTATTACCTTAGAAAAAAGTAATTATAGTAACAATAAAATAAAAAGAAATAACTTTTCTATATTAGAAATGGAAAATTCCACAAATCACAAGGTTATGTCAATTGTCTTGGTCTTATGAATTGAGACCAAAAAATTAACGTATGTAAGTTTAGACTAAGGTGTGAATAGGTCCTAAAGTTAACTAATTAGATAAAATACCATGCTCACACCAATACACCCCCTTAAATAAAACTTAGGGAGGAAATAAAATAATGCATAGAAAATAATCAAATGAGTTTCAACAACTAGGCTTAATGAGGTACCCATGTATAAATAACATGGGAAAAATATCCTCTCCAAGAAAATAGATGTAAAATATGAATGAAGGAAGACTAAAGGAGATCGCCAAGGACAACTTCTTTCAACCCAATAATTGATCACAACTAAAGATAATGAGGCAACACCAAAGGTTTAGTGAATATGTTTGTAACTTACTCCTTAGGGGAAAACATCTGAGGAGAGATGACCATCACAAATAAGTTTTCAAATGAAATGCATATATATCTTGATGTGTTGCATCCTTTAAATCTCAACATCACTAGCTAAAGATCTAGCCTTTTGAATAGTACTATGGGCCCATCGAGGTAAAACACAAGTGGTAGGAGATGGAAGTGGTGGAGTAGGAGATGGTGATATAGAACCATCATCTAAAGTTTCCTGTAGTGTACATGTATCCTCTGTGATAAAGAAGGTAGAGTCTAATTATAGGAAATAATCATTAAACTGGCCATCTCTATGAAAGTAGACATCTCACATGGTATGATAAAATATTTGATGAACCTAAAGGCTATGGTGAACCTAATTATGTATAATATTATCTTGAAGCATGTGAATACATTTGATAAGGAAACATGCTTAAGAAATAACCTCTTCTAGACTTAGTGCAAGCTAGAAGTAAAGTGTCACAAGTTAATTATTAAATGAGACAACCTAGAGAAATCCATACATTCCTAGACATGCTACATAAATAAAGGTTGAATATTTTCACATACTCTATGCATACAAAATATATTGGTTATAGAAGGGACAAGACATTGTGATAGAAAAGTGTATATTTGTATCTTATATTGGAGTCCATGTATATGGATATGGTATGGTTGATATGATCCTAATAGATACATGTCATGTATTCTTAGGAATTTCATGACCTAGTATAATCATTATGTAATGTATGATGGATTCAATAGTAACTTTAATATCGTTAAAGATGATTAGAAGTTTGATTTTATTTCCCATTAGAAGTTTGATTTTATTTCCCATGAATATAGAATAAGAATGAACATAGAAGGAAAATGTGATGTTATAAACTAAGTTTCTCAATTTGTTGGGGAGTTTTACAATGCTACTATGCATTAGTAGTCAAGCATACATAGAAGGAACTCTTTAAATATGAGGAGTGAAAGCTATTTTATTGATCAATTAGTTTTCATATATGATTGGTGCAAGAATAATAGGTGGATGATAATTAATAAACATCTCACACTACATATATTTTATTTTCAGTTTTAATTTTCCAAACAAAGCCCCACATAGAATGAATCCTAACATGAGTGTGGAATTTCATAAGTATGTTATATAACTATTGGAACAAATTTTGATATAATAAAGTATTCCAGTCCTTGCTATTTTTTGAAGTGCTCACATCCAATAAGAATATGGAATGCATGATGTTCATTTACTTTCACACAATCAACAAGATCAATGGATCAAGTATGGTTTTCCATTTTGATGTGTGGGTGACCTAATGAATTGTTTGAGTGGAATGCAATACTCTAATAAGATATATATCAAGAGAGCGTAGGATGATATTAAGATCAAATAAGGAAATGAGTGTAAGACTACAATCAATTCAATGGAGACATGTATGAGTGGTTGGTAATACTAAGTAGGCTTATAAATTATCCAAACACATTTATTAGGTTTACCAATTAGGTTTTAGTGATATCTGATGGTAATATTATAGTCATATATTTCAATAAAATTTTGGTGTTAAAAAAAATGCACTCACAATAGATTTTGCTACAACTAGGGAAGGAAGACATCCATATTAATTTGAATAAGTGCACTTTCCTAAGGAAAATTGTATATAATTAAGGTTCATGATATGTAAAGAAGGACTAAAGATGGAAGTATAGAAGTTCCCTAAAATCATTAAGTTTCCATAACCATTGAGTGTAAAAAAGGTTAGAATTATCCATGTGTTGGAGAGATTATATTATAAGTTTATGAGGAGATTAGATGGCTTATGCACAACCTCAACACATTTAATATGTAAGGGAGAGTTTGAGTGGATAACTATTTCTCCTAAGTTCATTATCTTGAAGGACAGGGTGATCGAGAACCTCATGCTAGCACTCCTAGACTTAACAAATCTATTCCAAATTGACTTAAATGATAGAAAAATGATAATTAATATTGTTTTGAGTTACGAGGGTATAATGATCACTTAATTGAGTGAGGATTTGAATGAGGATAGAAAAAAGTGTTGGAATCCAAGAACACTGAGAGGGGGGGGGGGTGAATCAGTGTTTTGTCAGTATGATAAGTTTTAACCTTATTAACAAAGTGTTTCAATAACCAGTGACCATAAAAGAATATAACAACAAGTATAAATAATGCCACCACAAGAATATACACCATAACATAGATATTTATATGTGGAAAACCTCAAATAGGAAAAACCACAATGGGATTGGTGACCCACAATATCTATCCACTAGACAAATGAATAAATATTACAATAGGGGCCTGCACATGCAGGAAGGCCAACAACCTAGAGCATACTACTCATCACAAAAGGAGCCTCACTGACTACAAACACCAAATACTGGTTTACAAACAAAATTCTGAACTCAAAGAATGCATCTGCTATGTTGGATGAGTTCCAGTTCAAGCACTAACTAAACCAATTTTCACTGTGTCCTCCTTTATTGATAACTTGCTTTGCATCCCAAACCTTAAAACCAATAACTAAGACTAACTACAGAATATTATATTCGCATACAGTCGATCAATATTGTTTGCACAATATCACTATATCTCACATCATATGTATATCTCTCAATATCATATCTTTCATATCATATCCAAAAATATCCTAACTGGACTGACTTAAATACCCTTCCTAAACATAAACATAAATGCCTTACGTCGGCTTACAATGATATTACAATTTATTTACATGTTGACGTAGATTAAAAAAAATGCATTAAACTTTATGACCGATGTCGTTGATTGCTACCATGTAGACCTACCGGATCAATCTCCTATGTCGGCCTCATGTACCGGTTCCAAGTTTGTCGGTTTCCCTGAATGTCGATTGCCGAAACATGAATACCGGTGAGTATCAATTAAGTGTCAAACCCAAAATGATATGTGTTGGCATCAATGACAACACAACTAAACTGGATGAGTGTCAATTGCCAACAATCTCCCCCTTCGGCATTGATGGCAACACTCATGTGAAAAATGAATCACTGAAGTGTTGTCCTGGTTCCTTAAAAAACTGATGACCAAAACTGACCCTACTCCCCCTTAGCTATACATTACTTCTTATGTCCTTTGACATTTTTCACAACAACCACTCCCCCTTTGACATCAATGACAAAGGTAGGGAAAAAGAATGAAATAATGAAATCAAAATGTGTTACCGGATCTAGATGTACTTGAATATATCCAGGTAAGCACCCTTCAAAAATCCTAAGTATCCCAACCAGTTTTCAAAGTTCCCAAAATAGATACAACCTATTAAGAATGTATGCATGTAGTTCTTCTTCTGTTAGATCCGTCGATGTGGTTTTATTCATCAATTCTAAACTTTCCCACTTATGAAGTAATAACGTGTTCAATCGGGGACTTACCAATCCTCTCAATTCCCTAGCTCGCCAGATTAATCTGTCCATATCTTTCTCCAAGGTTGATATCTTAGATTCTGTAACCAAAATTTGATTGTTAATGATGCGGGTCAATGACTGAGTACCATCAAAACTGTTAGCCAGATGTTCCAACCGGGCTTTTGTTACTTTTGTTTTCACCTCCAAGTTAGCTGTAAGTTTTTCGGTGTTAGTACAAGACCTATATATATAACTACACTGATTAAGAGCCTCATCAATCCTTTGTAAGTTGCTTTGTCATCTTGACCTTGTCTGATATGATCATATTGTCACAGGTGACCTTCCTAGTTGCATTGCATCTCTCTATCAATTGTCGGTTTGATATCTGTTGAAGAGTTTGAAACTCTTTTGCAATATGTTTAATCAAACTCTTAAGATTACCAGAGGGGATAGCTACCGGACTAGAGTATTCTGGAACTAGCTGCTGCAAAATCGAAATGGCCTGCTAAATAACTTGCTTGTCTTCTGATCCTTCCTTCCTCGACTTCTAGGCTACAGCAAACATTAATTCAAAACTACTTAGCTACTCAATGTTCTTCTGCCCAAAATCAACTTGACTGGATGAGCCAAGTGCCAACAATGAATGACTGGACTCTCCAACCCACTGACTAGCACCGGTGGCTTCACCACTTGGTGCAGTAACCATCTTAACCTTAGCCTCTTCAGTATGTACATTTTTTGTTGGAGGTTCAACATCCTCAACCTATTTATTATTTGAATCCACATCAATAACTTCTACATCTGGAATGTTATGTTTTGGTGTATCCTTCTTATCATGCACAAAGTTTCAAAGTTATCTACCAGTTTCTCTACATTATGTACAGGTGATAGTGCCAAAGGAATATCCTCTATTAGTTTCTATCCCAAAACTGGTGAATCCATACCCAATATACCTTTTCCCTTACCATCAACATATATGTCTTCAATACCAGACTTAGGCGGAAATACCGGTGCAATAAAAAAATATGGTTTGTCTACAAAGAATTTTACCTATGCCTCGTGGGTCTCCTTAACTATTTCATTTACTCTACCTACCATGAGACTCACATGTTGGTGTCTACTCCGGAAAATTATTCTATTAGCATATTCAAGACATTGATGCAACTCCTCATCAATTATGGCACCACAAATAGTTAATAACTCCTACAACTTTATATTTTAATCCTCTTCAACTGCAGATAATCTGGTAGCATCTAGCTTATTGTACAAATCTCCTGGTATTTGATTTTTAATCTCAAGTAATACCTTTAGACTAACTTATCCAAGATCTGAAAAAATCTTTCAGACTGCTAATAGGGGTAATGCAAGATCTATCATTAATTTTCCTCCCCCTAAGGCTAACGCCTTAGTTACTAGATGAGTTTCCTATCGGTGCAGGAACATTCTACTCTACCGATTGAGTAACTAGGTTGATTGTCTCTACCAATTGATCTTCAGATTTTCTAACCCATTTCCTCTCATGCTCCTTCCGGATATCATCAACTTTCTATTTTCTTTTTTCATCATTTCCTATTGGATTGTTCTTGCTTCTGCAAAATTTAGAAATATGTCCTATTTTGTTGCATGCATAGCAAGTGATATTATTTTTCTGAATCGCCTTACTATATCCTTGATCATTCCTTGACCTGCATTGATTAGCCATATGTCCAAACTTTCCACATGCATGACATCTCACATTCGCTCTACAATCTTCTGCCCTATGAACATACTTCTTACAATTTGAACATTGATCGAGAACTACATTATTATCCTGATTTGCTCTATTTCTACAATGTCTTGCCATATGACCAAATTTATTACAAGCAAGACATCTACCATTGAATTTATGTGCATTGGGTTGCCTTACCGGTGACTTCTAGTTAACAGGTGGATTCTCCTTCTGACCGGTTATTTCAACTTCATTTGTAGTACCAAAGCTTTCTACTTGCTCAAATCCAAGGCCTCTAGTGTTTCCCTTGCACCTTTGATCCTTCAATAGTTCATCAAGCTTTGCAGAACTGTCCTTGAACTTGTCTCTATATTCGGTTGCAGTATCCAGATCTCCTCTTACGACCGTTATCAATCTTTCCAACTCCAACTCATTATTCTAGGAGTGCACCGATTCAATTCTCAACATATCATTCTCATGTGCCAGCCTAAAGCATTCCTCATATCTATCTTTCAGAGATCTTCCAAGATTTTCTTCATTCTTTTTCTGGTCTTCAATATCCTTGGGCATCCTCATAGTTAGGGCTTGCATTTCATTTGTCATGACAGTATTCTCTTGACTCAGGTTTTGACATTATTCTTTAAGGGCATTCTTCTCTTCATCATCCTGATTTTGTAAAAGTTCCTTTCTTCTAGCTTGAACAGATGACAACCTCTCCTGTAGGATAAGAATGAATTCCTTTGCAAAGTTCAACTCATCTTGCAATTTCAAAATTTTCATCCTTTCAACATCACAGTCTTCAAGAGCTACTTCAAGTTGTTTCTCCATATTCATCTCCATGGATTCCGGATTCAGGATCTTCCTTAAGATGTTAGACTTACTCCAAGGAACGAGGCTCTGATACCAATTGTTGGAATCCAAGAACACTGAGAGGGTGGGGGGGTGAATCAGTTTTCTATCGGTATGATAAGTTTTAACCTTATTAACAAAGTGTTTCAGTAACCGATAACTATACAAGAATATAACAACAAGTATAAATAATGCCACCACAAGAATATACACCATAACATAGAGATTTATACATGGAAAACCTCAAAGAGGAAAAACCATAGTGGGATTGGTAACCCACAATATCTATCCATTGGCCAAATGAATAAATATTACAATAGGGGCCTGCACATGCAGGAAGGCCAACAACCTAGAGCACACTTCTCATCACAAAAGGAGCCTCACTGACTACAAACACCAAATACTAGTTTACAAACAAAATTTTGAACTCAGAGAATGCATTTGCTATGCTGGATGAGTTCTAGTTCAAGCACTGACTCTACCGGTTTCCACTGTGTCCTCCTTTATCGGTAACTTAGTTTGCATCCCAAACCTTAAAACCAATAACCAAGACCGACTATAGAATATTATATTCGCATACAGTCGATCAATATTGTTTGCACAATATCACTATATCTCACATCATTTGTATATCTCTCAATATCATATCTTTCATATCATATCCAAAAATATCCTAATTGGACTGACTTAAATACCCTTCCCAAACATAAACATAAATGCCTTATGTCGGCTTACAATGATATTACAATTTATTTACATGTCGGCCTAGACAAAAATAAATACATTAAACTTCATGACTGATGTCGCTGATTGCTACCATGTAGACCTGTCAGATCAATCTCCTATGTTTGCCTCATGAATTGGTTCCAAGTTTGTCGGTTTCCCTAAATGACGGTTGCCAGAACATGAATACCAGTGAGTATCGGTTAAGTGTCAAACCCAAAATGATATGTGTTTTTGATTAATGAAAAAGCAGGTTTTGAAGGGGCCCCGAAACCCTATACAAGCAAGATTAAAACAACAAAGTCATGAGAAACAGAGAGAAACAGAACAAAAGGAAAAAACCAGTAGAAAACCGGGAAAAACCCACAAAAGCCCCTAAAAGCCAGCAGGCCATCCAGGAATCAGATTTTATCTAGGGCTTTAGCCAGGGTGCTGCTAATTTCTTGCAGCTATTTGATGTTGTCTTTGAGGTTGGGAGGGTCCTTGGCCACAGCAGCCACAACTTTCTTGATACTGGCCCTGGTTCTCTTGGCGGTTCTGCTCTCCAGGGTAGCATCACCACCACTTCCAGTCTGGATGGTCTCCTCCTCTAGGTCAAGTTCCACATCTGGTTTAGGAGTATGGTCAAAGACCTTGGCAATGTCTTCCAGGTTTTGGTGATAGCAGAGAGGATACTTGGGATAATTCCCATTAGATTTTTCATCGGTTCTTTTCCCTCTTCCAGTGATTTTACCTTATTCTCCATTTCCTGCTTCCAGGTAGTATGCTCTCTGTTTTCATCCTCCCTCTTTTTATCCAAATTTGTCCCTTGCTTCTCCAGGTTTTTCAGGGTTTCATAAGTCCATCTGTCGAAATTCATTCCGGCCTCCGAGAGCTTCTTGAGATTATCCAGGATAAGCCCCTCGCCAGCACTATCCTTAGCCTTGCTGTCCCCTTCCTCAGCCAGGTTCTTCTCGGAGCATTTATTTGTTTCCTTCTCAGAATTAACTTCGGTTTCCTCATTATCCTTGGGAGCCGTCTCCTCCATCAGATGGCTATTGTCCTTATCAGGGTGATCACTTGGAATAGGGCTATCTTGACCAGGCTCAAAATCTCCACTTTCTTCCTCATTGCCCAGTTCCTCTTCCTTCCAGCTATCTTCTCCATTAGAGTCGTTTGTCTCCATACCACTACTTTCCTTGACAATGTCCTTAGTTTCCAACCCAGGGGAGCTTTTCCTTTTCTTGCTGGATGACGCCTTCTCCTTGCTAGTATCTCCCTCTTCCATCCTCCTTTTACCAGGGGAGGCAGAAATCCGCTTATTTTCCTCCAAAGCGAGAGTTTTGCAATGCTCATAGATGAGCAGCAGGAGCCCGCAGTGGAGAATCGGGTTGGAAGGGTTCAACATGTGCTTGTTCAAGGACCTGAAGAGGGATCAAAAAAGGTAGTAGGGCAAAGACACTTTTTTTTCGTGTCTGAAATGATTCAAGAGCACGAAGTGGTAAGTGTGGGCCCTGGAGAAATGACCTTCAAATGTAATATACTCCATGATTGCATTCGGGACCCAGCCCCACAACTTCTTGATATGTGTTGTGATCAATGACAACACAACTAAACCGGATGAGTGTCAATTGCCAACACAAAGTACTTTTTCTATGACTAAGAATTATATTTCATAGTGTAGTCTTTGTGCAAGTGGATGCATTACTTTCTTTAGATGAGTTTTTTTATACACCAATCGCTAGGTGGAAAATTTTGTTAATAGTTAGGGAAAATTCAATCAAAGACAAGTGAGGTGGGAAGAATTTTTGCAAGGCCACTCTTTTTAATATTTAGGAACAATTCAAACAAAGACATGTGATATAGGTAAAATTTTTGCAAGGTCACTCTTTTATGTTAAATAACCATCCAAGTAAAATTAATAAGGTTTTAAATGCCTTGAGTATGAGACATACAATATTATCCTCAATAGAAGTAGAGTTAGTGGGTGTAGAAGCAATGAAGGATTTGTTGTGTAGAAATATTGATTTTATGGATGCATAACAAAAGCATGTGTGGAGTGATGGAATCAAGATAAATGTGTTGGTAAGAGACACTGCACAAGTTATCTAGAGTTTTCATTGATGGCAACCCAAGTCAGTATACCCATCCGCAGTGAATGATTTTCTCATACTAGAAGATTGATTGAAGATTGGTTTAAGTCCAACAAGCTTAGAACATAGCGTTTGACAGTGTTTGGTATTTTGGTTGGCATTTTGTTTTGGGTTAACATCTTGTGTTGTAGATCTAAGGGAAGGTAGATGGATGTCTAGAACACCTTATTCCAGATTTTTAGGCTCTGGTGATGATTGATGTGCGAGCTAGAAGATACAGTGTATCAGGGTTTGGTTTAGTGCGGATTAAATGGAGTGACTTTGGCGATTGTTTTTGTGTTTGAGGCTGTTTGGTTGACATATGCAATAGCGTGTGTTTGATTTTTTTGGTCCGCATTAGCATTTGAGTTTGGATTTTGCCACATGTTTGTACAAGGCTCATAAAATAATTAAATGTTCTTGTAGCCGATATGATTTATTGTTGTGGATATATAAGAGAAATAGTTTTGGTCATTTTCACGATGTGAAGGTTGGGAGTAATCGATTGTGTGTTGTTCCACGTGTGTGGGCTGGAGATTAGTGCTTCGGATTAGTGACAGTGCATCGAAACAAAGCAGCATAAAATGAAGTGTGAGTAGAGTATGAAATATGTATAATGAGCTTAACTGGAACTGTACTTTGGCATTTGTAGATGATGTTCATCAATTCAAATTATCTATAATCTTTTGTAATTGATTTGAAGGCAGTGTGCCTGAATGCATGTGCATTCCCCATTGTAAATTTTCTATAATTATGGAGAGTATACCTATATTGTGGGTTCATCCCCACCATGGTTTTTCCCTTAACCGGGTTTCCACATACAAAAATATTGGTGTTATGGTGTTGTGGTTATTTGCTTTATGTTCTTGCAATTTTATTTTGTTTATATGCATTAAGTGGTTGAAAGAACAGTTTAATAAAGTTAAAGATTGTAGAACACTAATCCATCCCCCCTCTCAGTGTTCCTTGATTCCAACAAAATGTTCATTCAAGGATTACTCTAAACAAGGATAAATCTTTACAAAATAATAAATGTGCATCCCATAACGTTCAATGAAGGAGAAACTTATTAGAGAGTTGCATGTTGGTACTTGGAGAACACTTTGGAATTGACAAGAAACATATTATGTTGGAGGAGAGGTATCATTAGTTGATTTTTTTAGAAATATTTGAATATGTTTGTGAAGAATTGTACATTGTGTTAAGTAGAAAAAGGAGCGATGTAAAAATTTAGGATCTATAAGTCATTTTTCATGCTAGATAAACCTTGAGAGGATTTTCCATGGGCTATATTCTTGGATTACCACACACATAAAGAAATTATTTTCCATCATCACAATGGTTAAAATATTTTCCAAAATGTCGTATTTATTACTTGTCAAAATTTGAATAAAACTGTAGCGTCCTAAAATTGCGACACTTGCAATTTCGACTGCATTTGGGTCTTCACGATGGCGATGCAACACAGAACCTGAATGGAGACCCCGAAACTTGTTCATGACATCAAAAACTGCATTTCTCAGCACCCTGGCCTGATCCTCCTTGCGCCTTAGTCCCCCAGGACCATGGCGCCCAGCACCCTGGTCCTTGGCCCTATTTTTTGGGCCCGGTCTCTTTTGGGTCTCGGGTCTTTATGTTTGCAAATTGGAAAATAATGTTTCCTGGTCGGCCTAAGGTCGGGAAAATCAGTCTATCAGCCCTAATTGACAAGTATATAAACTACATTTCCTCTCCCATTTTAAAAAGAGGGAAAAAGGCGAAAGCGATATTCAAACATTCAAGCATTCAAGCATTCAAGCATTCCTTCAAGCAATTGAGCATTCTAAGTCTCCATTCAAGGCTAAGTGTTGCATTCAAGACAAGGATTCAACCATTGAAGAGGAGATCACATACAACATACAACATACTACATACATTACACCTTCGCATGTAAGATTTCAAACATTCTTACAACAAGGTATCAGTACTTGTTTACATTACAAACATTTACATTTACAGCATTCTCATTTCTTGGTTAATTCCAAAACCGGGGTTTGACCTAAAGGCAAACCCCTCATCCCTAACCCCCCAATCGTCCTCTCTTTTCTATGTGTAGGTTGCAGGTACGCGGCTGTAATTGAAGATCTGGAATCCTTGTGCAGAGACGAACAGATCCCCCTTCGTTTCGCAGATTTTTCGGAGGACCGTGTGCACGCCGGGCGCCATCGTCCTGTCAACTTTCGCTCAAATTTGCAGAACAGCACTGTCTCAACATTTTACTGCTAATTCCAGGTCCGCAGCTTCATCCTATATTCCTATCTCTGTTTATAAGTGAATCTTTCCTACTTTACATGCATTCCTAGTTCAATCATTCTATCTACATTTCTTTACAAAAGAGGGTATCCTTGATGTCTTACCCCTTGAAACTCATTTAGAATCCAATCTTGCATTGTGTGGGATTGGATCTTGTGGGTTTCAACCCCTCTTTTGAATGTAAAGTCCCTCCTAAGTGAAAACCATCAACCCTAGTGACTCTCCCTTCTCTCTCCTTGGAGTTGGGGAGGGGAGAATGACTAGGGTTCGATTTTTCCGCTTTACATTTTGGTGAACCCGACGTGAACATCCTCATTCTGATTATTCATGGTGAGATCTGAAAAATTTGCTTCCCTAATTATATTTCCATGTTTGATCTTTTGCAAATTTTAGAGGTTGATTGCATAAAAACCCTAAAATTTTCTTTTTAAGTAATTAAACTTGTGAAATGTTTAATTGTTAATGCTTGTTTCAGATCTACCCTTCTATTGCAAATTGTCAATTCATATTTGTGCTTTAATTCTGAAAATTAAGTGGTTAAATGTCAAAACCCTAATTTTTAAAACCTTCTTGATTCAACCTTTGACTAATAATTTCACTAATCAAAACACCTCCAAATCGGCTGTAACTTTGGATTCCGCAACAAAATCACAATATCTTTCATCTCTGAAAATTTGGAAAAAAGTTGCGAGGACCGTGTGCACCCCGAGTGCCATCATCCCCGACATTTTTTCCGAAATTTCGGGAGCTAGATCTTACTGTATTTTTCTGCTAAAATCCAGAATTTTGGCTGATTTTATCAATTCTAACACTTTCAAAATTACAGTCAAAGTTGGTCTAGTGATCGCTTGGATTGAGGCTTCTAATCATTCAAAAATTGTTGAAATTGAAATTCATATCAAAATTGTGTTTCTTGCAGTCCTAAATCTGAAAAGTGTGTTAGCATTCATTCGAAATTTCAGTGTTTTATTCAAATTTTTGCAGTTTGTGACTTTTGAAATTAAGTGTTTAATTGCAACAACTTTGATTTCCACTTTCAAATTTGAGTTTTGCATGAAATCGAGTCAACTTTTAAATTTTAAAACTTGCATTGCTTTTGGTATTCCCTCTAAAATCATAAAATTCAAAATTTCAGTTTCCCTCTCTTTTTCAAAATTCAAAATTTGCATTTTTCAACAATCTTGGTAGGGTTCAATTTTGAGATTGCAACTTTAATTTGGCCTATCTACAGATCGTAAAATCACTCAATTTTTTCAGATTAGCTTTAAAATCATCATAACTTTCATCCCTGAAAATTTCGAAAAAATTTGTGAGGACCGTGTGCACTCTGTTCGCCACGGTCCCGGACATTTTTTCCGAAATTTTGGGAGATTGTCCTGATTGCATTTAACAGCTTAAATCTAGGAGATTGGCTGATTTTATTGAAATTTGCTACCTCTAAAATTCAAAATCTTCTCTCTCTCTTTAGTGCATGAGTTTTACAACAATAAGCCCTACTTACACTATTCCCGTTAGACGAAGCCTTAGAATTAGGTCTTTCCAAGGTTTAATTACCGAGGAGATGGAACCTAATTTGAATGGCCTTTTTAACGAGGACATGGGTAATTCCTCTAATCCTCTTAATGATGAAGAAGCTCTCCATGAGGTTTCTGTAGAACAACTTTCAAAATTGGATAACCAATTTGATGATTTTCGACAATGGATGTCTCAAGAATACCCCGATAGCGAAGCTCTTTCATTAATTGAGGGTCTAAAACGTATGATTCAAAGTGATAAGAATGGAATTGATATTTTGTGTGGTATTGCACACATTGTGGATTCGAATGTGATGTCTATGAAAAGTTGTGCCGAAACCTTAGGTTATACACAACCTCCTACTCAAGTCAATCATTCTATTCCTTTGACGACTCCTATTGCTAGTATACCTACTTTTACATCAAACATAATGACTACTTCAACTCAAGACATTCCTCCTATGATCACTAGTCATGGGGGCAATCCCTCTTCTTCAATCAACCCTCTTCCTTCATTCAATCCGACTTCTTCATTCATTCCTTCAATGAGTGTCCCTATTTCATCTCCACAAATGAACATGACGCAAGGGGGCAATTCCTTTAACCATTCCATTCCTCCTTGTAGTGTTCCTCCTATCCAATCATCTCCTATGACTAACTATCATAGTGTCCCACCACCTTACTCTCTACCTTCTTTCAATAACATAACACCTCCATCACAATCTAACACGTCTAATATGAACTCTTCGACTGAAGCGACCATTAACAATCTTGCACAAACTGTCTCTTCTTTACAACAACAAATTGCTTCTATGAATCAATCTAAGTTTAGTGTGCCTACATTTGATGTTGCGAGCCCACTTTCTCTTGACATTGTTCGAGCTATCCCCCCTAAACATGTTGAAATTCCGCATTTGGAGCTTTATAATGGTAAGGGTGATCCTCTAACACATGTTAAGACCTTTCAAACAATATGTACCGATTTTGCTTATGACCAAAGGTTGCTTGCAAAACTGTTTACTAGAACATTAAGAGATAAAGCCCTACAATGGTATTGCTCGTTGCCTTCTTATTCTATTACTTCTTTCGAACAACTTGCAAATGCTTTTATTCAACAATTTCAAAACAATATAAGTCCTAAAGTTACTTTGATTGATTTAATGCATTGTAAACAAGGTGTTAAAGAAAAAGTGACTGATTTCATTGGTAGATATAAGCATTTGTATGCTCATATTTCCTTTCCAGTGCCTGAAAATGATATTCAAAGAATCTTTATTTCTAATTTACAAAAAGATATTAGAGAAAAACTCCTGTTTTCTGAGTTTACTTCTTTCCAACAGTTGTGCGCAACTCTTCACAATTATCAACTGACTGTGAGTCAAATGGAACAAGCAAATCCTATGACTCCGAGTGATAAGGGTGGTAGTAGTCAACAACCATTTGGGAAGTTTAAACCGAACAGAGAGTCCATTAAATTCAATGAAAACATCATCAACAACAATGTGAATGCGGCATCAGGTGTGCCTCCTATTTCTAAGTTTTTCAAGAAAGAAAGAAAGTTTACTCCTTTGAATGAATCATTGCATCGTATTATGAATAAGTTATTGGAACAAAATGTGCTTACTCTTCCTCCTATAAGGCAAATAGATCCTGCAAAGATTAATTCACCCTATTTTGATAACAAATCTTTTTGTCAATTTCATCGTCATCCTGGGCATGATACTGAAAAATGTTTTGCTTTAAAGGGGAAAATTCAAGATTTGATTGATAATAATACTATCTCTGTTCTGGTGTGAATGATAAAGGCAACACATCTGTAGCTCCTCCTAACCAAAATCTTCAAATTTTTACTAATCCATTGCCTTCTCATACCTCTAATGCGATTGATACTACTGATTCCTCTGTCTCACCTGATGATCTTGTGTCTATGACTCCGAATGTGATTAACTTTGTGGAGCAGTAGAAAATCCCTAAAGAACCTTCCATCACATTTGATTCCAGTGAAACTATCAGGGCACCTGATGGTCCTTTATATATAGTTGCAAAAGTCAAGAATACACCTTGTCGTGGAGTGCTTATTGATCCTTCTTGTATGGTTAATGTCATTACTGAAGAATTTCTTTTTACTTTGCAATTGAATCAAGTGATCTATGACAAAACAAATGTGATTGTGAAATTATTTGATGCATTTTCTTCTCCTGCAATTGGTTCTATTACATTACCTATTGAGGTCCATAACAAATCCCTTGATGTGGACTTTGCTATTATTCCATCATCCGAACAATTTCGTGTGAAGCTAGGCTATCCTTGGCTATCTTCCATGAAAGCTATTGCTTCTCCTATTCACAAGTGCTTGAAATTTCCCCATAATGGTGAAGTTGCTACTGTCAATCATAGTCTCTTTAAACCAGCTGAAAGAGCTTCTAGCGTTCCTATTGATTACTTTTGGCCTTAACAAATCCAATCTCTTCCACCGCGAAGTGATCATCTTTTCAAATCTTATCAAAAGTGGAAAAAAGATATGATCCTATCTCTAAGTGAACCTAGAACACCCAAACTTGACATTCCTATCATTCTTGAGAAGGAAGTTCTTCCTTTGAAAGATAAAACCAATGTCTTTCCTCAAGAAGATTCCCAACCCATCCCTATGGATGTAACCTTGCCTATGTCTAATAAACTTTCTAAAGGTAGACCTATACCTCCTCGTCATGATGGGCTTGGTCTCCTTCCTAAACCAAATATTCCTCCCTTATATGGAGCAGTTCCTCCTCCTTCCTCTTATGGAGAGAAGAGACCTTCCTCTTCTCCTATTGTTCAACCTAAACACCCAAGTGAAAATGATGAGAACATTCCTCCTCCTCAATCTTCTCAACTCCCTACTAAGACTAGACGAAATCATTTTGCATGTGAACGCCAACGAAAGCGTCGTCTTAGAGCTCAGGCAGCTGCTTCTCAAACTTTGCAAACCCCAAAAACACCTTCAGCTAGTATTATTCCATTTTCTCCTCAGCCGAAAATTGAGCCGAAATCTCCTAAACATAAGATGCATGATGGTCTTGATCCTGTGCGAGTTAAAGATCCTATTTTTATAAATCTTGATGATGATATAGATGAAAATGTTATTCATGATGAAAATGTTACTCCTGTTCATTCTGATAGTGAATATGAATATGTTGATGTTGATAACCATTTATCTAACGAATTTTCTAAAGCACTTATCCTAGCTCCTAGACAAGAACACCGTGGCTTGGGATATGAACATAGCCCTTGTTTGGATCTTGTGATAGCTCCATCTACTGTGTTGGATGTTCCTCCTCTAGCATGTTTCCTACCTTCCCGAAATATTGATCAGCAAGATCGGGGGGTAGATGACGTGCTAGACTAGTTTCATTAGCATAGCAGATTCTCCCCTCCTCTCTTTCGTTACTTCTTCTATGTGTTATTCTCATTCTTCTATTTGTTGTCCTTGGTGTTGTCTACTTGAGGACGATGCAAAGCATTGAGATCTCTTGGTCTCTCTCATGTTGACTCAAAAGACACATGTGTTCCCTTCTTCTAGGTGACCTTCCTTGATTGGGGAATGAAGAACAATTATGCATACATACATATGATATACATGAATTATCATACAGCATACTGACCCCGAGGAAAGCAAAGTCACCTTGTGCTTTGTGTTTTGTGTCTATTATCCTTGGGCTTATCTCATACTTGGGGGCTAAATCCTTGTGATAACGTGCTCCTCTCCTTTCTCATTTCTTATATGTATCACTACCTTAAAGCAATCACCCCCGGCTAGGCGTGTGCGATCGCTTTAACGTAGGGGGCATACATCCCGTTCATATCTTTTCAAGATACTTGAAAATTTCTTGACAAATTTAGCTTTGCCTTGAAAATTTTTGATATCTTTCTTGCATGACTCATAGTGAGGGAACCTTACTACTGACAGTCATGGTTCTCCCTCGTGATCTTCCCTTTTACCTTGTCAATCGAAGTTGTAAGATCCTTAGTCCACTGGGGGCTTGGTGTATCTTGCCTCCTTGACGTGGTGAAAGTTTTTCAATGTTGTTTCCTTGTACTTTACCGGAAGTATGAGCGTACGCTTATACTCCCGCTAAAGTGGGGGCTAAATGTAGCGTCCTAAAATTGTGACACTTGCAATTTTGACTGCATTTGGGTCTTCACGATGGCGATGCAACATGGAACCTGAATGGAGACCCCGAAACTTGTTCATGACATCAAAAACTGCATTTCTCAGCACCCTGGCCTGATCCTCCTTGCACCCTGCTGTCCCTGGAGGTGGGACCATGGCGCCCAGCGCCCTGGTCCTTCTGGACTAGGGCGCCCAGCACCTTAGTCCCCCAGGACCATGGCGCCCAGCACCCTGGTCCCTGGCCCTATTTTTTGGGCCCGGTCTCTTTTGGGTCTCGGGTCTTTATGTTTGCAAATTGGAAAATAATGTTTCCTGGTCGGCCTAAGGTCGGGAAAATCAGTCTATCAGCCCTAATTGACAAGTATATAAACTACATTTCCTCTCCCATTTTAAAAAGAGGGAAAAAGGCGAAAGCGATATTCAAACATTCAAGCATTCAAGCATTCAAGCATTCAAGCATTCCTTCAAGCAATTGAGCATTCTAAGTCTCCATTCAAGGCTAAGTGTTGCATTCAAGACAAGGATTCAACCATTGAAGAGGAGATCACATACAACATACAACATACTACATACATTACACCTTCGCATGTAAGAATACAAACATTCTTACAACAAGGTATCAGTACTTGTTTACATTACAAACATTTACATTTACAGCATTCTCATTTCTTGGTTAATTCCAAAACCGGGGTTTGATCTAAAGGCAAACTCCTCATCCCTAACCCCCCAATCGTCTTCTCTTTTCTATGTGTAGGTTGCAAGTACGCGACTGTAATTGAAGATCTGGAATCCTTGTGCAGAGACGAACAGATCCCCCTTCGTTTCGCGGATTTTTCGGAGGACCGTGTGCACGTCGAGCGCCATCGTCCCGTCAACTTTCGCTCAAATTTGTAGAACAGCACCGTCTCGACATTTTACTGCTAATTCCAGGTTCGCAGCTTCATCCTATATTCCTATCTCTGTTTATAAGTGAATCTTTCCTACTTTACATGCATTCCTAGTTCAATCATTCTATCTACATTTCTTTACAAAAGAGGGTATCCTTGATGTCCTAACCCTTGAAACTCATATAGAATCCAATCTTGCATTGCGTGGGATTGGATCTTGTGGGTTTCAACCCCTCTTTTGAATGTAAAGTCTCTCCTAAGTGAAAACCATCAACCCTAGTGACTCTCCCTTCTCTCCCCTTGGAGTTGGGGAGGGGAGAACGACTAGGGTTTGATTTTTCCGCTTTACAAAAACATATAAGATTCCAAGTAGTGTTTTTTAAGTTTGTTATTACATGGGTTAGCATAGGGCATTACATTTAAGTTCCTTAGCCATTTCTAACACACACTATGGAGAAAATTGGGTACACACCTCAATTATAGTTCTACATATTATCTATAGATGGATAGAAATATATATGCTTCAATCAAAGATTTATTAATATACTTTAACTCTTGGATAGGAGAGAAACATACGTAGTGGAACTTTTTGTTGGTAGAAAAATAATAATAAACTAATTTTTTGTTTTGATCATCAAGACACCACTCCAAATGGTATATGGAACATCCTCATGGATATAGTTTTATTGAGAGTGGATGGTATGTGCATAAGTGTAGAAGCTAATGAATTCACACAACACATAAAGGAGCTAAATATGCATAGGTAAAGAAGTAGCTATAATATCTAGCAACATAAAGTACAAGTTATGCATGGATGAGTGTTAAAGGGATGCGTTTTTATTTAAGTCTAAGTTCATAATTTAGCTCCCCATCAAGGCCTTTTAGGAATAAATATATTTGATAAAGGAATATATCTTCATTAAGACCTATGACAAGCTAAATCCTAAAATACATACCATCATGCAACATGTTGTGTTGATATAATGAGAATACACATGAGATTGAGATTTTGAGGGATAATATATAATATGAGAATACATATTGTATCGAGGGAAAATATCTATTTTACAAAGGAATAGATCCCCATTAGGACCCATAACAAGCTAAATCCCAAGAACATTCCATTGTACTACATGTTGTGTTGATATTATGAGCATAAATGAGATTGAGTTGCCTAGAGGATATCTTACTAATATTCAATACATCTATTATGTATTCAAACCATGTTCTTGAATATTAAAATGTTGTACAAGCAAAGGAAGAACTATATTAGAGAGGGGAGATACCATAAAAGTAATAAGAATAAATTGTATAAATTTGGAATATTATTGTACACACATATTGTTGAAAATTAGACATGGTCCATGCTATCCATTGTTTGATGCATCCTAGTTTGGCATAGTTGAGTCCCCTACACAACACATATATTCCTTAAACTCAACATCCTATAATTTAACATGCAAAAATTCCTAATCTCCTTCATGCATTTGAATACATTCCCTTGATTCTACATGATGATATGGACGTGATCCATAGTGTAATCAATTTGAATTTTTTCTTGGTCACCGGTTGCTTTGAAGCCATCATGTAGGATGTAAGTGCATATTGTCAATGAGAGCATAATAAATTAGATGGTTCAACTACCTAAATAACTATGATTATGTTGTGATGACTATTCAATCAAAATTATCCCTTAAATATCAATGTATGCTTTATTTCAAACATAAAATCTACACAAAACTAAAATTTCTTACAATTTTTCAAGACAGACACAAAATTCACCCTTCCATACAATACATTATTTTTTAAATTTTGCTTATATTAGATAATAAAAACACTTAAATATATGAATGAAACCATCAAATTCAATCCTTAAAAATCTCATCCATTAAACAACTACACTTTTTTAAATCTAATTTTTTTTTTTTCTTAATAATTTTTGTTTTGACATTTTAATTTCATATTTGATGAACCAAACAAAACCTCTTCTATTTTCAAATTCTTACATAAAAATTCCAATATAATTCCAGCCCACTTTTTAAAAACAAATTTAATGCACTACATTTTTTCAAAAGGAATATATAAACACTCATTGATTAATATAAAGAAAAATCTTTTTACCTCCTCTCCGTAAGGTGGGTTAGGGAAAACATTAATGTAAGATATGGTTATGATTTTTTTTGGTAAGAGGAACTTGTCGTATTAAGAATGAATGGTGACGTAAGCAGCATTTGGACAGCTATAAAGTATAAATTGTCCTATTTAAAGGAGACTTCTTAGTTGAAAGTAGTGGGCGGTGGGTGTGGGGGTAGAGCACAGGAATTTTCAGCCTTCCGTAGTGGTCCCAATGCCCCTCCAAAGAAGAATGCTGACCCATGCGTAAATCATTATTTTAATCTATTGAAAAAAACAAAGAAACTTTTAGTTAAGGTCAGTGCCCTCTAAAGTTTGGAAGCAAGAACAAAGTACAATCACAGCAACCATACATTACATTTGGCCCTGTTAAATTCTCCTTTTTCAAATGGTAGTTACTATGCAATGTTAAGCTTTATGGCATTTAAATGAATTAGATGAGTACTATGACATCAAATGTACAAGGATGGTATAAACTTAGGGGTGAAGTTTGTATGTTTGTATTATTTTTATTGGGTTTTGTTTTTATTTGGAGGAAATGTTTTGGTACATGTATATATTGAACGACACCACACTGTCATGTGAAGTTGAGCTCATTCGTCTCGTCTTTGTCTATCTCTTTCTATATAGCTGTATATATTTAGCACCTAACTTATCTTTATATGTATGTATTCTAGTACATTCACTTTAGCTTTGCATTTACTATACTTTCTATACACCTAATCTATTATAAATGTTTTCTAACTAGATTTGATCATTATCTATTGGAGGTCATTGTTTGTGGTCCGAAACTTGATTCTTGCCTTTTCAAAAAGTAACTTAAAATTCTAGTCAATTGATGCCATTGATTTTTTCACCATTGAGTCAACCAGGTACACATTTTACAAATTAAAGGCATTCATGAACATTCACTGATCGTCCTCTAGTATCTTGTTCAATGCTGCTTCTGGATTAGATTGTGTGACAATTTTTTGCATCAACTTTTCAAATCACACTATGTGATCCATCACCAGGATGAAGAATGCTAGAGGAGAAGAAATGAATATTGTAGTAGACCAAGCAACTAAAAAGAAGAGAGTAGGAGGGGAGAAAGAGAGTATAGGTGGCACAAGAATTGAGAAAAAAGAACAATGATAGACAAATAAATTAACAACATAAATACAAGTTAATATTGTAGACGTATAAAAATGACCATATTCCTAAATGAATATTTTATGTTCATTTCTCTATTTGATTAAATCCAATTTAATTAAATTATCCACATTCTTCTATTTTATTAAGTAAATTACTCAATTTATTTAAATAAAATTCACTATACCCATTTAATGAATAAATCATTTTATTCAATTAAATCCCCCCTATCCACTTTTAATTAAATTCAAATTTAATTAAATAGTTATCCTAAAATTGAATAAATCTAATTTATTTAATTTCCCCAAATTGCAACCAAATTGAATTAAATTACTTTATTTCAATTAAATCCTATTATCCCTCCATCCACTTGCAAAATCCTAAACCCCTTTCTAATCCCTTCTAGAATCTTCTAATTGCTTCTAATTAGCCTAACCCATCATTCTAAACTTTGTCACATCCCTAAGCAAAGGGAAGTCACTTCTCAAACTTCAAAGTCTTTGATAACCATTAAAGGCCTCCAACCTTCAACCACTTAATTCCTCAAAGTCTTTGATAGCCATTAAAGGCTTCCAACCTTCAACCACTTAATCCCCCAAAGTCTTCAATAACCATTAATGGTTAACTCAAACCCTCTTACATGGTTAAAGAATTTGTTTTAACTCAACCTTCACCCAACCCAAGGGTCTCATCAGGCCTTTAATGCTTTGACCATGATTATCTCTTAATCATTTGCACAAGGGTTTATCCTTGGATTAACTCTTAATCCAATGGGTAAGCCTAACTTAAGCTTAACCCTTATCTCTAGATAACCATAAGGTCTTCTCAGACATTTAATGCCTCCAACCCCTTCTCTCAACCCAACCCTATGTTGACACTTGTCACCATTTCATTAGTGCCAATTACAAACATCGATCCCCAACTTTCAAACTCAACCCTTGATTGAATCTTTCAATCCTGATCATCCATTGCCCTGTTTTTGCTATAAATAGAGCTCTCATTCCTCCATTTTAAAACATCCTCCAAATTTGTAGTATCACACTTGTGCTCAAATACATTCAAGCTTTCATATCATTTTTATGCTCATCATTTTAGCCTCTTTTAACTAGAAATTAGTCTAAATATGCATGTTTAGAATACTTTCTATTATCATTTAGCTCAATCATAGACTAAATATATCATATTAGGATATTATTCATACTAATCTTGCCATCTTATAGCTAGTTTATTGCATTTTTAGAATCATGCATAGCTTAGGATGCATCTCATACTAAAAACTATCAAAGCATCCCTCGTTCTTGCATTTGCCATCCCTAAACCATACTGCTCAGTGATCTGAGGGCAAAAACATTGGTTTGAGGGACATTGTGAGATAGAGAACCATGGGACCCACCTTGGAAAGCTGAGTAATACGTTATTACTCCATAGCTTGCACCAAGAAGTCTTGTGTGTGTGTGTGGACAAGTCTTTTCGAATATTTTTCACATATTGAATTATATCCAACCACTTTTTCCGCATACATTTCTGGTGCCCACCATGGGGCCCGACCCCATATATCAAATCGGTTTTTAAATTTAACCACTTTCCGAAAAAATTAATTAGCGCGTTCAGTTCACTGTTTAGCGCATCCAGTAAACAACGTAGCGCATTCGGTCCACTGTTCAATGCGTGCAGTCCATAATCCAACGCGTGAAGTTTATACATTAGCACATCAAATCACTAGCTTTCCTGTAGGTCTCAGCACGGGAGAAAACCAGAGCAGTGCCTTCGGCGCACAAAGTAGCGCATCCAGCAAATGGGGTAGCGCGTTGATAATTAATTTTAGCGCATCGAGGGTATATTGTAGCGCATATAGTCTGTTATGTAGCGCATCGAAGACAGAAACAAAAAATTGTAACCGAAAATGAAATTTTAGACTTGTGGAAGTCCACCAAATCAGCTAACATTTTTTTTTTCTCTGGTTTGCTTGCAGGATGCTAACCAAATTTGTTGCAGAAAGGAGCATAATCTTAGAATTTTTAGATGGTTAAGATTTTCTCTAACTTAGTTAAGTTAGTTTAAAATTTTAAAACATCTTTTATTCTTAAAATTGACCTCACTTATTTCTTTTGGGCTATAAAACGAACTACTATCCGAAATCTTCTTGTTTTTATAGGAGAAAAACACTTCATTTTGGAAGCTATAAAAAGAACCAACAAATCTTTACTCTGGCAAAGGGATTTACAAAGAACTTCACCATCCTTTGGTGCATAAAAGGATTCACTTCAAATTTTTGCAAAGTAAAAGAATCACACATGTCCAGAGTCATTTACAACTAAAGAGGGAAGATCTTCCCCTTTTAATCGATTTCTTTTGTTGACAAAATATCGAATTTACTTGTTGACCAATTCCTTTTCATAGATCAGAAAATCATTGCCTTGAAAGGATAAAATAAACACCATGTTTTCGTGGAGCAACATCTCCACATAGATTTTAGCAAATCACTGAATTGAAAGGCTAAAAAGAACCAACTTGATTGCTTTGTCTCGAAAGTGGAAGGAATATGTTCTCCCCTTAATTGGGTGATAAAAAATCCAGACCACTCTTACAGCTTTCTGTACTTCAAGTATTTACATCCTTTAGCAGGCCTGCCTTCCCGAGGAGTTGGAATCAACTCTTAAAGCCGTTTATGGTCGGTGTGAAGGGAACGACCTAAGTGGAGAATGACTTTGACGCCAAGAATTCCAACCCACTATAATCAAACGTGGAAAGTGACGAAAGTCCTTTTCAATGGTTGCGTGCAGCGATTAGCCTTCCCCCAGTATCCTTGTGATATGTAAAGCCTTTGTTCTAAAGGTTGAGAAGCCTCCTGAGGGAGTTTATCACTGACGACCGAACGGGAAGCTTGATTACGAACCATAGAAACAGAAACTTTGAACTGAGTCAGTAACCAAACATTTATAACATCATAGTGCAAGGGTGGGGAAGAATCCACCCCCAAGATTACTCACCATATATCTCCCAAGATACCTACTCAACTGTGAAGCGATTCACTTTGAGTTAATTTCTAGCAAAAGGCAAAAAAATGGGCACCCTTTAGGGGGTGACATGGCTGTTTGAGCTGATGGAGTATCGAGACTAGTGAGCTATGATGTTATTTATGACCCTTGACTAAAGAGTCTATTTGAAGTGTATTAATTGTATCCAAACCTATTAAAACATTGGGGATTTGAACACATCCTCGCAGAACATACACTTTTTGTTAGATTAAGCAAAATGGTTGTACTTTTTGTGTCATGCTTACATTTATTACTTCAGAAAATCATCCATCAAACTTGAAAAATTCGCAACAAAAATTCAAAATTCACAAAAACCAAACCAAAGAAAAAAATCAGGGCAGTTTAACGCATAAGAGCAACTTCTTAGTGCTTAAGGTATTTATATTAGTGCATCCAAACATCCAGTTAGCGCGTTGGTTCCAAATAGCAGCGTTTTATCCCAGGTCAAAACAATGTAAAATCCTTTAGTGCATCAAAGAAACAGTCTAGTGCGTGGAAACAACAATTTAGTGCGTGGAATCCAAACATTAGCGCATAAAGTCCAAAAGTTAGCGTGTGACAGACCCAGGATAGCGCATAGGTTTTTCAACTATTAGACAAGAATTTTTTAAACAGTCAAAACCTTAGCGCGTGTCTGGGGGCAGCCTAGCGCGTGTGGTTATTATTTTAGCGCATAGAGGAATTTCAGTAGTGCATGTAGACTCTGTTCTAGCGCGTGATCCAAAACAGAAAAACAGAGAGCAAAACCGGGAAAAATTTTGAAATTTTAAAAAACATTTTTTAAGGCCTTTTTCCATCAACATCATCTTTCATCAAAATAGAGTGATAAACAAACCATTAAAACTATTTCTTGTGTTAAATTTGTGTCAAAACAAATGTTGTCAGAATCCGAAATGAATCGCGCCATAAAGGATGTCTTTCCTATCATAATCCGGAAATTTCATCATCAGTATCAACAGAATCCTTTCCCATCTTGCGGATTTTTATCTCAAAACACTTGTTTAAAATTTTCAAATTGTCAAATCAAGTTTCCATATCGGGAAACTTTTATTCATATCATTTGACACACTTTGTCATGAAGGGGCATTTAAACCTTCACTCTGATAGAGTAAGATTTGAAATTTTTCAAACAAGATCAACTGAATCCAAACCAATCAAAGGAAACCATTGATTACTCATGCATGACTAATCCTCATATTCTGAGAAGAAAGAACCTTTATCGTAACATCACGTTGAAGAAACAACAACCTAGTTTTTCCAAGTTCATCAAAAGAAACAAGTTCTTATACATCAATCGTCAACTATTCAAATCTCATCGGGTATTCCTATATCACGTCAAATGTTATATCTAAAACAAATCTAGCGAATTTGACAAGGAACCCTTGAAAACAAGAGCATACTGTCAAAAGTCTGCTTTTAATCAAACCATAAACCACAATGGAAAAATCAATCCAGCATTCTTACTCGACGACTGTATCACTTATAACACCTCTCGACCAGAGCCAACCACCCTTGAACAACATATCAACGAGGCTTTTGTCCCTTTCATCACTGAGAGTTTCTACTAAAATGTCTGTTACTCACTCTCAAAGCAACAAACAAAGCGAGACACACGCTGAGTCTAGCATGAACCAAAGATTGTCAAATCCTTTTGAAGTTCCACCCTTAGAAGAACCTGAAATTACTGAAGCACTTCTTTAGGAATGTCAGGAAAACCCTTCATTCCAAAAGCTTGTAGGAAGGCTCATGGAAAATGACAAGGAAAAATATCTCCTCATGCTTACAAGTAAGGGCGTTAAACTTCTCAAAGATTTCGACTCAAACATCTTTAAAACTGGATCTCGACAATATGCATACTAAGAACAACAAAGAGAAGAAGAAACTCGTAACTTTGAACAACACATACCTAAGCAACGCATTCCTGAACAATGCATACCAGAAATGTGTATACTCGAACTAGAAACATTAGAGCAAAATATACCATTTACCACACCTTTTCAGCTGAGAACAAATACAAGGGAAGAACTTTTCCCTCGATAAGAAAGTATACCTTTGGCTGCCCTTACTCAACAAATGCAAATGTTGCAAAGGCAAATACAGGATATGCAACAAGGGACAATAGTGCGGTACTCTTTGAACAAAATCTGTCCTTATCCATTTGACAGAAGATTGAACATGGTGCCTTTTCCTCCAAACTCAGACGTTCCCAAATTTGATAAATATGATGGGAAAAGTGATCCCCGAGACCATGTTCGAGAATTTTGCACCATGAGTCTTGAATTTTCTCATGATGACACCTATCTGATGAGGTTATTCCCCAGAAGCTTGGGAGGGCAAACCATGGAATGGTTATCCAAAATTACGCCACCTGTTAGCTCATTTGATGAATTGGTTAACAAATTCATAACCCAATATTCCTATAACATCCAACATGCCATAACCATGCTAGATGTTTGCAACACCAAACAAAAGAACAACGAAACATTCATGGTATTCCTTCAACGCTGGCGATGTATGGTCTCCAGATATCCTCGAGATATTCCCGAAAAGGAGAAAATGGAAATCTTCATCGATAACTTGAATAGTGAAATGAGTTACAGACTAAAACTTCAATGCATACCATCTTTCGCTAAATTGATTGAAAATGGCATTCAAGTAGAGGAAGCATGTGTCAAAAAGGGAACACTCAAATTTTACAAGGACAGAACAAACTCATCAAACTACAATAACCAGAACAACACCAACCTTGACAAATCTTGATTTTGGACTCGAAACAAAAACGAAGGCAATAATGAAACACATGATCCCAAATCTAAGCAACCAGTGCTTGCATTATCCGGAAATCCTCAAAATACAAAAAATCCTAAAAATACTAATCCCAGTGCTAACACATATGCACCAAACACTGATCAAGGACAACTCAACACAAACAACACCAATGATACTCAAAACAAAAACATGAATCTAGGACCTAACAACAATTCACGCAACAACACGAACAATTTTCAAAAGCGTATCTTCACACCACTGGGGCAATCACTAGAATCAACATTCAGAGAACTTTTGGCACACAAGATTCTTTTCTTACCTCCAATCAGCAACTACGAACCTCAAATCAAACCACCTTGGTGGAATGATTCACACTATTGTGATTACCATCGTAACAAGGGTCATCAGACGAATGATTGCATGAGGTTAAAACACATGGTGCAAGATATGATTGATCAAGGTGACTTAACAATAGATGGTCTCAAAACAAATAGTGATCATGGAGCCTTTAAAAATCCTCTTCCGAATTACAACAAAGATGGAGCTTCAACCTCGAATGATACACGCGGAGCTCGTATCAATCACATCTACAACAACACGATCAACCACATATCAGCTGCAGATCATCAAGTTAATGTCATCACCATTCGAGATCGGCATGATCATGAATCTGTCAATGTAACGACCCGAACTCAAAAATATTTCTTGAAAGGACATACTGCGCCTACAACTACGACACCAAAAATCCAATATGACTTGGTCAGCCAACTATGTAAAACTCCAGCACAGATATCTATACTAGAATTGCTGAAACTATCACCAAAGCACAAAGACATATTAGAACAAGTGCTATTGGAAACCAATGTACCTCAAAATTTGGATACAAACAGATTTCAAGCCATGGTCGCCCATATGACTGGACCGCACAACCTTACCTTCTCAGAACATGACGATGCTTCCTTAATCCATCCGCATAATACTCCTCTTCATATCGAAGTCATTGTTTGCAAACACCGAGTAAAAAGAGTCCTAATAGATGGAGGAGCCGGCCTTAATATATGTACTTTAAAGCTTATCCGTGCATTAGGCTTCTCAGAAGAATCTATTGATCCCTGCAAGAAGATTACCATAAAGGCATATGATGATGAGGAAAGGTCCTCTAAAGGAACCATGATATTACCTATTCAAGTGGGACCAATACAAAAGGATACTATATGTCAGGTCTTGGACATAGACCTTACCTACAATATTTTGTTAGGGCGACCCTGGATACATGAAATGCAAGCAGTACCTTCCACATATCACCAGTGTGTAAAATTTCCTTATGACGGACAAGAAGTCTCCATATCTACTGATCACAATCCATTTCAACATTGCAACGCAATGGGGGCAGCCTAGGACAGTTTGGTTCCTCATAATAGAGAAAAGCAACGATCTTCAACATCAGATCAACAAATAGCAAAAACCGACTCCTTATGGGGAGACTTCAAACAGAAAATGCAAATCAAAGACCAAGGTATCGGGGAATACTCTTTGGAGCCTTTATGTTTGGCCAAATTGCCAACATCGCCTAGATCTCATGGATTGCCTACTACATCAACACATCTAGTCACTCAGCCCATCACCAAATTTGATGGTACTTTCATCCAACTGGGCACTCTGGCACATGAATCAGAAGATAAGGATATTCTTAGCTGGTTATACAAAGATGAGAAAGAAGATAATAGAGTAGCCACTGTGGACATTGTTCTACCTACACACCTATATGGAAGAGGATACTTAATCATGCAACAAATGGGATATGACGGTAAAGGACCTATTGGGAAACGCCAGGAAGGAGTCACTGAACCTATAAATCTTCTTTCCCAACCCAATAGAAACAAAGCAGGATTGGGTCGTGAGCTCACCTTCCTATTAAAAAGGCCACCCCACCTAACTACAAAACCTCAATGGAAAGTAAAGACAAAGTACAAAGAAGAGTCCTGGCAGGAAGCACTCTTTGAATCAGCAGAAACAATCCGCAAGGCATGGGAACGTCAGGATCAGAAGTTACATCAGGAAAAGCTTCTAAAACACAAAAGGGCCATATCTGCAGCAGTAGCTCATATTCAGACACCAATATCTCAAGAAACAATGAAATCATCTCTGGATACCATTATTCCTCCCCGAGGAAGCACAGTCTATGAACAAATACAAAAAATAGAAGACGGATCTGACACAGAATCAACAAAAACTATCAAAATGGTATCTATCATCAAAGATTTGTTTTCACCATACGACATACCAGTTTACAACACTGATAGAATTTGGGATGATGCCTCGGAGACTGATTCCAATGATTATGAATGGGGTACTTGCTCCAATGCTACTACAGATATCCCTAATGATATTGATTCTATATCTCTTTCCCAAGAAGAACATAACGCAAGAGATAGACCTCTTGAATTTGGACCGCAGAATATCTATGACACTGGGGAAAGCAAACAAAAACATTATGAACAAGTCTATGTGGAAGATAATACCATCGAAGACCTCGACGAAATCCTGAACTTCTTTAAAACCAAGAACACTCATGATGAAAACTCTGTCCTCACACTCACAGTAGCCGAACTTGATCCACCCAATGATTCCTTACCGCTTGTCTTTCCTGACCTCATTGATTGGGATGAACCTAAAATCCATGATATACCAATTTTCCCAAATGATGAATCTATTATCCATTACCTATGTACCGTAAATCTGGAAACAGGCTCTACCAGTGAACAAAATAACGATGTCTACAAACCAGGGAGTGCCAAGTCTCTCAGTCACAAAAATGAACTAAAAAAAGGATCTAATGCTGAAACCAGTCAATGGCGGCTTTAGATCACAAAAAAGTAAAAATAAAGGACGCATCTGAGGGTGAAAACCTTTTTAAGGCACCTAACGATGGGAGACTTGACACTCTTCTTGAGCACTTTCATGAGCAATCACCCATATTGATTGAGCCCACTCAATCAATCAACATTGGTACCACGGAAGCAGCCAAAAACATACACCTTGCAGAATCTCTGACAGAGGGAGAAAGATCAGCATTCATCATCTTCTTCAAAGAATAGCAAATTAACTTTGCTTGGTCATATGCTGATATGCCTGGAGTGGATCCACACTTAATCATGCATCACTTGTCCATTTCTATAGGAGTTAAGCCAGTCAAGCAAAAGCTACAAAAGATGAATCCACAGGTGCCACTCATGGTCAAAACTGAACTAAAGAAACTATTAGACGTCGGATTCATCCGACCCATTGACTATGCAGAATGGATTTCCAACATCGTTCCAATATCAAAATCAGATGGTAGTATCAGAATATGCACTGACTTCAGGGACATCAACAAAGCTTGTCCAAAAGATGAATTTCCTCTGCCCAGTATCGACATCAGTGTAGATCTCACAATAGGCCACGCAATGCTCTCACTAATGGATGGTTTCTCAGGCTGTAATCAAATCAAAATAGCTCCTGAAGATCAAGATAAAATCGCGTTCACCTGTCCTTAGGGAATGTATTGTTGGAATGTTATGCCTTTTGGCTTGAAGAATGCAGGGGCCACTTATCAAAGAGTAATGACAACAATATTCCATGACATGATGCACACATTTATGGAAGACTATGTGGATGATTTACTAGCTAAATCCTTCACCCGAGCAGAACATCTTGGCATCCTAACAAAGATCTTTGATCGATTGGAGAAATTCCAAGTCAGGCTCAACCCTAAGAAGTGTGTCTTCGGGGTTACATCAGGCAAGTTACTAGGCTACATTGTCTCAGCTAAAGGTATTGAAGTAGATCCAACAAAGGTACAAGCCATTATGGACATGCCACCACTGAAGAATATCAGCCAACTCAGATCTCTACAAGGACGACTTCAATCAATCAGGCGATTCATCGCTCACCTAGTAGATAAAAGTCTACCATTTAACCATTTACTACATAAAAATGTACCCTTCAAATGGAAGGCCAAGTGTGCAGAATCTTTTTACCAAATCAAACAATACCTGATGAATCCACCAGTTCTGGTACCACTAGTCATAGGAAAGCCTCTTATCTTATATATCTCAACAACAGATATATCGCTGGGGGCACTATTGGCACAAGAAGATCAACAAAGGAAGAAATGCACCATATATTACATCAGTAGGACATTGAATGGCTATGAACTCAACTATACATTCATTGAAAAAGCTTGCCTAACAGTGGTCTTTGCATCTCAGAAGTTCTGACATTATATGCTAGCACACACCATTAAGCTAGTCGCAAAAATTGATCCTCTCAAATATCTACTCAACAAGGCAGCTCTTATAGGTCACTTGGCTAAATGGGTCATGATTCTCAGTGAATTTGACATTCAGTACATAGAAAGACGAGCAATCAAAGGACAAGCAATTGCAGACTAGTTGGCTGAAGCACCACTACCAGGAAAACACACCATGGAGATTGAATTTCCGGACAGGGATGTTCTTGCTCTTTCTACTAAACAATGGACCCTATACTTTGATGGATCCTATACACAACATGGTTCCAGTGCTGGCATTCTGTTCATCACTCCTGAAGGACACACTATACCAAGATCATATAGGCTTATGTTTCCATGCACAAATAATGTGGCTGAATATGAGGCATTGGTTATAGGCATCAAAATGGCTGTAGAATGGAAAATCACAAAGTTAAAGGTCTATGGAGACTCGCAACTGGTCGTCCATCAAATTAACAACAACTATCAGACAAAGGATGACAAGCTACTACCCTACAAGCGAATGGTGGATGACTTCAAACAGTATTTTGTGCACATCACCTTTGAGCAAATACCAAGGTTAAACAACAAAGCAGCCGATGCAATGGCTACCATCACTTCATTGCTACAAATTCCAGAGCAATAGAGTCATTACAAGTTCTTGGTAGAGCAACTGTTCTCCCCCACCTATGACCACTCTGAATCCCAGGTTATCTATGCCTTGACTGGTTTAGATTCCTCGTTATATGTACCAATATACGACTACCTCAAGCACAATATCTTACCAATTGACCAATCTCGTAACCAAAAACGTAACTTTATCCGACAAGCTACCTGTTACACCCTTACCGTTGATACTTTGTATCGTCGAGGTCTAGATGGTACTCTTCTTTGTTGCCTTGATCGTAATGATTCTGATTCTGCTTTACACGAGCTTCACGAAGGTATTTGTGGCACACATTCAGGTGGCACTACTCTTGCTAAAAATCTTCTAAGGATGGGATACTACTGGCCTACAATGGAGAAAGACTCATATCACTTTGCTAAGAAATGTCCTAAATGCCAGATCCATGGTAATCTGATACATGCACCAGCACAGGAACTGCAGCCATTTACAACATCCTGGCCCTTTTGTTAGTGGGGACTGGACTTAGTAGGCAAAATTCATCCTTCATCTTCAAATGGACACAAGTTCATTATAACAGCAACAAAATACTTTACCAAATGGATAGAAGCAGTTCCCATGACCACAGTGACTGGGAAACAAATTGCCTCTTTTATCCTCAATTATCTGATCTGCAGATATGGTATTCCAAGTTCAATCATCACAGATAATGGACGGCCTTTCAAAAATCAAGATGTCCAAGAACTATGTGACAAATTCAAAATCCAACATAGGTTCTCTACACCATACTACCCACAGGGAAATGGTCAAGCAGAAGCATCTAATAAGACAATACTGAAAATTCTCAAGAAAACAATGAATGATGCTGGCAAAGATTGGCATGTACAACTCAATCCAGCACTCTGGGCATACAGAACCATCATCCGCACACCTACAGGAGCAACACCATACTCATTGGTATATGGATCAGAAGCCATTTTGCCCCTGGAAGTAGAAATTCTATCTCTCAGAGTCTCTTTGAAAGGTTTAATCCTAGATGAAGAGTATCGAGTTAACCGACTGCAAGAACTTGAACTATTAGATGAAAGACGTCAACATGCTTACACTCATCTCAAAGCATATCAACAATGCATGTGCAGAAGCTACAATCACAAAGTCATTCCCAGAAACTTCAAAGTTGGTGATCTAGTCCTCAAAGAAAATCCCAGAAATCAACAAGATAGAGAAAAGAAAGAGAAATTTGAACCTAACTGGTTGGGTCCCTATGTTATCATATCAGTCTATGGATCAGGTGCCTATCAGATTACAACTTCAGAAGGAGATGTGCTTGACGAACCAACTAACAACGTCCATCTGAAGAAATACTATACTTAAGTGGCCTAGTGCACGGAAAAAGCCAAAAACAATTAAAAAAAATAAAAAATCAAAAAATCCAGAAAAAGCAAAAACAAAGTACCATAAAGGGTGAAAACCTGGTAAACAAGCGCTCTTGTGAAAGAACGACTCCTCTATTTATATCCATACCATTTTATCCATACAAACACTATCGGCCATCGCCCGACACTTAGCACATATCCATTCAGGACATACTTAGCGTAGTCACTATCCTGGTTTATCTATATATATCCTCTTACCACTAATCCACCATGGCTTGGAAATCACTGTACATATTCACATCAAGAGGGACACTTGGCTAGGGGCATTTAAATCGTCTCAATATTGCAAACATTCAAGACATCAAGACTACTTAAAAAACTCAAAAACATGACATCCAACAACCAAAACTGCGCTTCATCGCAAAACCAAACAAAACAATTCACAAAAATACCAAGGATGGATGATTTTCTGAAGTATCAAATGTTGCATTATCGCATAAAAATCTTAACTAGTTTTGCATTTTGGACTTTTTGAATTATTGGATTCTCTTCCTTGTCTCACTAAATGCTTCACAGCTAGAGATCATGAGGAACTTCCAATATTTTCTTAGTCTTCTGTCTGGGAGGCGATCACTTGTACTGTGTGAATACATGCCTTGAGACGTAATACATCAAATATCACTGAAGGCCTGATTCCACTTCACGCATACAAATGATCTAATCTTGTCTGTTTACGCAATACGCACTCAGGTCGTCCTGGTTCAATTATACCTTGACGCTTGTGCTATCTTGCAAAATCAAATAATCATGTAAATTTTTCTCAGGTCATTATGGTTCAATTATACCATTATGCTTGTATAAATTTTCAACATATCCTAAACAAATCAATGCTTAATGATGATATCTACAAAGAAAGCAAACAAATGGCCATATCAGATGGCAAATACAGAATGAGGATGCTACCAAAAACATAGTTGCATATCATTTTACAATTAGTTGCATATCATTTAACATATTTGCATATCATTTTACATATTTGCATATCATTTTACATTTAGTTGCATATCAAATCATACATTTCATTTTCAAGATACATCTCACAGCATATAAAAGCATACATCCTGCATCATACATTACATCATATATTTAAGCATTGCATCATCATAAACAAAATAACCCAAATAAATGCATCCATATAAACACACCACATGATCAAGGAAAATGGGGCCGTATATATATATATCTCAAAAATGATCAAGATGTACAAAATGTATCAACACTGTGTCCAGTACAAAGAATAACAATGACAAAAAATACAACAGAGACCACGTCTCTCAAGTATGACTATCCCCTGACGAAGATGGTCTAGCTCCAGATGCACCCGCCCCTGGATCCCCAGGAGGGTCCTATCTCGGTGGCTCTATAACACGTTGGCTCTCAGACTGTGACCCAGTATCTCGAGATCGACTAGATCTTGACTGTGTAAAGCTCTGTACTCGCTGGTCCCTAGGTACCACAGCCTCATAGTGCCGCCTATAATACTCCGCCTCCTGAGCTCTCAACGCTAGCTCTCTCAGGGTGTCTCTCATAGGACCACCCACCACTGCTCTCTGCATGCTAGACACCACCTCCTCCGCTCATCCCCTCCGCTCTATCTCAGTGTCTCACTCAGTGGTCAACTGAGAGATCTGCCGCTGATAGGTCAAAATCTATGCCTGCAGCTGTTGTACGGTCACCTGTAGAGTCCAGATCTGTGCATCCTCAACATGTGTAGGGATCCGCACTCGTAGTGGTACCTGTGCTGGGGCAACTCCTCCAACCCTGCCCGTCCTCGGTGCTGGAGGTGGGAGCACATCTATCCTCCTCCTCTGAGCTGGTCTCCTCACCTCATCATCACCCCCCACTGCAGCTAGCACCTCCCCCACTCTCCCCTCTCCACCGGCTCCAATAGCCAATTCACCTCTCCCCCTATCTATCCTCCCCTGTCTCACTGCTCTATCCACACCTCTATCCCCTCTCCTCCCTCTATCTCCCCGCCTCCCTCTAGCTCCTCTCCCTCATCCTCCTCCTCCATCATCCCCATCATCTCCGCCGTCTCCCTCATCTCCCTCCTCCTCCTCATCATCAAAGGCTGGCCTCATCTCCTCAGGATCAGATATCCTAGCCACCGCCCGCGCAACAAATAATCTGGCAAACTCATCAGTCATGCCTGCATCCTGAATCTCTGGGGCATAATCCCATATCTGCCCTACTAACCCTACAAACTCCTCCACCGCCACTCCACTATCAATGGTCGGCCCCCAATCAGCCACATCTTGCCTCCACCGTGCATAAAGGCAAGCTCCCTGCGGTATACCTTGCTGGCACCCAAACTGCCTCAAAACTCGGGTCACCACAAACCTCTCTATAACAAACGGGGTCCTCCCGATCAGGTACCTGGTCATAAATACAAAGGGCATCTCCAGCCCATCCTCTGCCCATACCTCACATCCTGTATACGGTCACCATGTAACCATATCAATATCATCAAGCACTCTCCTCCAGTGCTCTAGCTTGCCCAGCTTACGCTGGACAACTAGACCCCTATATCTATAGGCATATGCCGCACCTACACGCCTATCTCTGTCTGCTAGTGGCCTCGCCGCTGGAATGTGCTCCCAACACCATACCTGTAATAATGTCATGCCAGCTGACAAACTGCCGTAACCGAGGTATACCACCTCATGCAAACCCCTGTATAGATGGGCCAGCATAACTGACCTCCATGAAAACCTCCGGCCTTGTGTGACCATCTCCTCCAAAACCAGCCCCCATCCCACTGAAAATCATTTTGACCTGCGATCAGGACAAAGGAATCTACCAATGAACCCTGCTAGTACGGATGGCAGTGGTGCGTAATCCAGGTCTAGAAACTCCTGCCATGGGATCTCATAGCCACAGACTGTATCATCCTGAAAAATGCGGTGCAGTGCCTCTGTCCCACCCTCCTCCGACTGCTCGTATGGTAGTAGTGCACCTACTACAGGAATGCGCAGGATCCTGTAACAGTCGTCTGGTGTGACTGTCATCTCTCTAGTAGCAAAATGGAAGGTGTTCGTATCACTCTGCCACCTCTCCGCAAGTGCTGTCAATAGCCCCCGGTTCACAGTGAACCGAGGCATATCTAGGAGGGAAGTCAACCCACATCTCTCGATGATATCAAGATCAGCCTGCAACAACCGCGGTATCAATGTCCACGGTCTTGGAAATCTCTCCCGCGATTGAACCACACCCAATCGCTCCTGTCAAACAAGCAAAACAAATCCAATGTCAGTTTCCACATCAAACCAACGATATTAAAATCAAACTCACATTAACAATATGAACAAATTTTCTCATCTACATTAAGTTCAAAATCCTATCATTTCATATCAACTTGTAACACAACTCAAGTTATCAAAAACCATATCAAAACTTGTAACACAAATCAAGTCTCCACAATCACATAAACTTGTAAAACAACTCAAGTTTCCCACCCATATCAGCTTGTAACACAACTCAAGTTTCCAACCCATATCAGCTTGTAACACAAATCAGGCTTCACACATTGAATTTGAAACATGGTACGCAAACAAATCATATTTTGATCAAAACAACACATTGATATCTATACATAACTTGAAAAATCGCAAATCAAAACAAGTTATATCGACACTCATATTGGACAAATCCATAAAATCATGACAGACAAAGCAAACAAATTTATATTTTGGTTCATCTCGCAAAATTTTTTTAGATGCGCTAAAACAGACTCCCGCTGTGCTAAAACTCCCCCACGCGCTAGGCTGTTTTTTCTACGCCCTAATCTATTTACCCTATGCACTAGACTGACTCTATGCGCTAACTCTTTCCCCCCATGCGCCACCTAACCTACCCTATGCGCTAGACTGAATCTACGCACTAATCTATCCCTCCCAGACGCTACTTGTTTAACACTATGTGCTAGGTTAACCTACGCGCTAAACCCCCTTACCCATGCAAACCCTTGTGACCCCTATGCGCTAGGTTAACCCTACGCGCTAACTTGCTGACCTAACATGCTACCCAACTGTTGCCATGCGCTATTCTACATATATGCGCTAACCTATTTTTTTTATGCGCTATCCTATCTATTTTGGACGCGACCCCTAATATTCGACTTGATGCGCTACTTAAAACTTCATATGCGCTAATCTATGCCCTAGACGCGCTAAACCGTTAAACTCGACCTTTGAAAATAAAAAAAATAACTAAAAACGACCAAATGAAAAGTCAAAAAAGGGTAAAAAATGTTGACTTACTGGTGGTCCATATGCGACAGGTCTCCGATACCTCCGAACGCGCTCGAAACGGTGTCTATGATAAGGAATAGGCATTTTCTCTGCAGACCAAATTCTCTTTCTCCAAAGTCAACAAAGCACAAATGAATCTAATTCAAGCCCTTTTCCCCTTTTATAGGTGGAAAATGAAATTAGGGTTAGCCCAAGGGACCTGTAATATGGTCGCGGTCTCCCCTATACCTTACACGTTGTACATTATCGGGAGATGACTCAATTTACACACATTTTACATCGACGAAATCCTACACATCCTAGCAACTCATCAAATCAAATCAAAAATTTTCAAAAAATTGATTCATCTCCTGAGGGGGCATCACCATCAAATATCGAATCTGGGGCATCACACATCAAATCAAATATGGGGCACGACTTGCAAATCATAAGAGCGACACAAAAATTGCATTTGATCATAAATCACAAAAACACATCATTTTCTTTGAAATAACATGTGCACACACGTCACTTCAAAGAGGGGCAAAATGTAGACGTATAAAAATGACCATATTCCTAAATGAATATTTTATGTTCATTTCTCTATTTGATTAAATCCAATTTAATTAAATTATCCACATTCTTCTATTTTATTAAGTAAATTACTCAATTTATTTAAATAAAATTCACTATACCCATTTAATGAATAAATCATTTTATTCAATTAAATCCCCCCTATCCACTTTTAATTAAATTCAAATTTAATTAAATAGTTAGCCTAAAATTGAATAAATCTAATTTATTTAATTTCCCCAAATTGCAACCAAATTGAATTAAATTACTTTATTTCAATTAAATCCTATTATCCCTCCATCCACTTGCAAAATCCTAAACCCCTTTCTAATCCCTTCTAGAATCTTCTAATCGCTTCTAATTAGCCTAACCCATCATTCTAAACTTTGTCACATCCCTAAGCAAAGGGAAGTCACTTCTCAAACCTCAAAGTCTTTGATGACCATTAAAGGCCTCCAACCTTCAACCACTTAATTCCTCAAAGTCTTTGATAGCCATTAAAGGCTTCCAACCTTCAACCACTTAATCCCCCAAAGTCTTCAATAACCATTAATGGTTAACTCAAACCCTCTTACATGGTTAAAGAATTTGTTTTAACTCAACCTTCACCCAACCCAAGGGTCTCATCAGGCCTTTAATGTTTTGACCATGATTATCTCTTAATCATTTGCACAAGGGTTTATCCTTGGATTAACTCTTAATCCAATGGGTAAGCCTAACTTAAGCTTAACCCTTATCTCTAGATAATCATAAGGTCTTCTCAGGCATTTAATGCCTCCAACCCCTTCTCTCAACCCAACCTTATGTTGACATTTGTCACCATTTCATTAGTGCCAATTACAAACATGGATCCCCAACTTTCAAACTCAACCCTTGATTGAATCTTTCAATCCTGATCATCCATTGCCCTGTTTTTGCTATAAATAGAGCTCTCATTCCTCCATTTTAAAACATCCTCCAAATTTGTAGTATCACACTTATGCTCAAATACATTCAAGCTTTCATATCATTTTTATGCTCATCATTTTAGCCTCTTTTAACTAGAAATTAGTCTAAATATGCATGTTTAGAATACTTTCTATTATCATTTAGCTTAATCATAGACTAAATATATCATGTTAGGATAGTATTCATACTAATATTGTCATCTTATAGCTAGTTTATTGCATTTATAGAATCATGCATAGCTTAGGATGCATCTCATACTAAAAACTATCAAAGCATCCCTCGTTCTTGCATTTGCCATCCCTAAACCATACTGTTCAGTGATCTAAGGGCAAAAACATTGGTTTGAGGGACATTGTGAGATAGAGAACCATGGGACCCACCTTGGGAAGCTGAGTAATACGTTATTACTCCATAGCTTGCACCAAGAAGTCCTGTGTGTGTGTGTGGACAAGTCTTTTCGAATATTTTTCACATATTGAATTCTATCCAACCACTTTTCCTACATACAAATATATTTAAAAATAATTATATATTATTCTAATATAAAGATAAAAACTATCAATAAACTAACAATATAAATGATATTTTAAGTTAAATATAAATTATTCTAACTTCTAAATAAATGCAATACAATATAAAGATAACTAATAACAACAAGTGCCATGTAGTGGTGAGTACTTGCCTTTATTGTAATAAAAATATTTGTTGTGATTCTTAATTATTATAATTTTAAATTATTGTAAATTTAAAATTATATTATTTTAATTAATTGTTTTGTAATCAATAACATTACATGTGTGTGTGTGTGTGTGTGTGTGTATGTGTGTGCGGGAAAAGCGGGTCAATGAAACTTAAAAAGTGAAAATGCGGTCTCAAAGAGGCTTGTTCACACATCCACAGGACTTCTTGGTGCAAGTTATGGAGTCATGAAGAATGACTCAACTTCCCAAGGTTGGTTCCATGGTTCTCTATCTCATAAGGTCCCTCAAGCCAATGTCTTTACTTTCATATCACTGAGCAAAGTGGCTTAGGGATGACAAATGTAAGAATGAGGGATGCTTATGGTTTATTTAGTTATGAAAATGCATCCTATCTATGCATGATTCTACAAATGCAATAAACTAGATTATAAGATGACAAGATTAGTAGTAATACTATCCAAACATGATATACTAGTTTATGAGTTAAGTTAATGATAAAAGAAATAGTCTAAAATGCTTATTAGATTAATTCCTATTACAAAGAAAAGCTAGATGTGTTAATAAAATTGAGCATAAATGAGATACTAAAAGCTTGCATGGATCCTTAAAATGGAGGAATGAGAGCTCTATTTATAGTGAAAATAGGGCAATGGATGGTCAGAATTGAAAGAGTTAATCAAGGGTCAAGTTTGAAAGTTGTCAATCCATGTTTTCAATTTTCACCAATGAAATGGTGACAGTTGTCAACATAAGGCTGGTTGAGAGGAGAGGTAAGAAGCATTAAATGTTTGAGAAGACCTCATGGTTACCTTAGGAGGTAAGGGTTAAGGTTAGGTTAGGGTTATCCATTAGATAAAGCTTTTACCCAAGGCGTAAACTCTTGTGCAAAGGTTAAAGGAATAACCATGGTCAAAGCAATAAATGTTTGATGAGACCCTTAGCTTAGATGGAGGTTAAGTTAGTCAAAAAGTCTCTAACCATGCCACTAAGGGTTAGTTAACCATTAATGGTCAGAAGACTTTGGAGAAAAATTTGTAAGAGTCCTTCCAAATTTGGGGTTATTCAACAAGTTAGCTTGTTGAATGGATAAAGGCTTTAATGCCTTTTGAAGACTTTACTCCAAATTTGAGAAGTGACCTTCTCAAATTTAGGGAAAATGGATAATGGATGGGTTTGGGGTTAATTGATTAGGATTAGATGGATTTTAGAAGAAATTATGAATAGCGTTTAGGATGCAAGTGGGAGATGTAGGAAAATGCAAGTGGGTGAGGGAAAACAGAATTAATTAAAATAAATTACTTTATTTTAATTTGGTTGCAATTTGAGAATTGAATAAATTAGATTTATTCAATTTGGGGTAAACTATTAATGAAATGTAAATTTAATTAAAAATTAAGAAGAAGGGATTTAATTAAATAAAATGATTTATTCAATTAAATGACATAAAGGGCTTAAGTGAATTTAACTAAATAAATTGAATAATTTACTGGGAGATTTAGTTAAATTAGATTTAACTAAAATAGAGGAATGAACATAAAATATTCATTTAGGAATATGGTCATTTTTATATGTCTACATTTTGCCCCTCTTTGAAGTGATGTGTATGCACATGTTGATTCAAAGAAAATGATGTGTTGTAATGATTTGGTTATGATCAGTTTTTATGTCAAGATGTTTATGTCCTGCCCCAGATTTGATAAATGATGCTGATAATGCTCCCTCGGGAGATGAATCAAAATGTTGAAAATTTTATTTGTCGTGAAAAATTTGATTGTATTTTAAATTTTTGTCTATGTTGAATGTGATAAATTGATTCATCTCCTGATAATGTTGTTGGGTAGGATTGCATGAGACACCATGAGCAATTTTTGCGTTCCTCTATGGAACCCTAATTTTGATTTACCCTATAAAAGGGAAAAAGTGATTTCTTTTTGTCTCATTTGTGCTTGTTGACTTGAGAGAAAGTGACACTTGGAGAGAAGTCAACATGCCGATTCCATATTCTACTCATCGATTTGAGCATGTGCGGAGGTATCGGAGGCCCATCGCATATGGACCACCGGTAAGTCAACCTTTTTGACTCCCTTTTGATTTTTTATTTTGTCATTTTTAGTCATTTTTTCAATTTGTCATGCAGATCTGTCAGGTTAGTGCGTCGGGGTCAAGAAATAGTGCATACGATAGGTTTCGTAGCGTGTAGGGTTTAATGAAATAGGGTAGCATCCGAAAAGTGTAGGGTAGCGCATCGGCAGGTTAGGGTGGCACTTAGGATTAGGTTAGTGCACCGAGATCACAGGGTAGCACAAAGGGTAAAATGGGTAGCACATAGGAGTCACCTAGCGCATAGGGTTTCTAGGAGGTCGCATGGGTAGGTCTAGATAGCGTGTAGGTATGACCTAGCGCATAGGGTTAGATATGTAGCGCAAGAGCATGATAGAATAGTGCATAGGGTAGTTTAGCTCTTAGGATAAGTTAGGTGGCGCTTTGAAAGAAAAAGGGTAGCACATAGGGTAGATTGGGTCGCGCGTAGTGAGGACAGGGTAGCGCATGGGAAGCATCTTAGCGCATAGACAAAATTGTTTAGTGCATAGGGAAAAATTTTGGTATAGTGTGATTTGTGAATGAAGAAAATTGGTAGGTTGATGCTAGTTCTGCCAAGATAGGTGCAAATTGTCGGTCTGCATGTCTGCTGTCATTGTTTTGATAAGTTGTCCACTATGAGTTCCGATATAACTTGATTTGATTTGCAATTTTTCAAGTTGATATAGATTTGATGCGGATTTGATATGATGTGGTTTTTGATCTGAATGTTTTTGATATGAATTGTTTCAATTTGATATATATGTGGAGCTTGAGTTGTTTTACAAGCTGCATTGATTGTGGAACTTGAGTTGTTTTACAAGCCGATATGGATGTGAAACTTGAGTTGTGTTACAAGTTGATATGATTTGATGGATCGATATGATGTGGAACTTGATTTAGATTTTTCAAAGTTTCAAGTTTTGATATGAATTTGATTTTGATATCTATGTTTTGATGAGGAAACTGATATTGGACTTGCTTTGCTTTTTGATAGGAGCGTCTTGGAGTGGTTCAGTCGCGTGAGCGATTTTCGAGACCATGGTCCTTGATACCATGATTGACACAAGCAGATAGAGATATTATTGAGAGTTGTGGCCTGTCCTCATTGTTAGATATGCCTCAGTTTTTCGTGAAGTGAGGTTTATTGACAACATTGGTAGAGAGGTGGCACAGTGATAGAAACACCTTCCATTTGGTGACAGGTGATATTACAGTGACACCCGAGGATTGTTACCAGATTCTACAGATTCCTGTGGTAGGTGCATTGCTACCTTATGAGCAGACTAAGGAGGGTGGGACTGAGGCACTTTGTCGGATCTTGCACGATGATACTGCTTGTAGGTATGAGATCCCCTTGTAGGAGTTCTTGGATTTGGATTATGCTCCTCTACCATCAGTTTTGGCAGGTTTCATAGGTGGATTCTTATGTCCCGACCGTAGGTCGAAGGGACTAGCAGTGGGGTGAGGATAGGTGTTGGAGGATATGGTGACGCAGGGTTGCCGATTTGCATGGGGGTCGGCTATGCTGGCCCACTTATATAGGGATTTACATCAGGTGGTATACTTAGGTTATGGCAGTTTATCAGCTGGAGTGACACTGCTACAGATATGGGCGTGGGAGCATATTCCTGCAGCTAGGCCACTGGTGGATAGAGATAGGCCTGTTGGGTGTGCGTATGCATACAGATACCGAGGGATAGTTGTCTAGCATAAGCTGGGCAAACTAGAGCACTAGAGGAGAGTGTTGGATGATATTGATACGGTCGTCTGGCGACCATGTACAAGTTGCGAGGTATGGGCAGAGGATGGGATGGAGATGCCCTATGTTTATATGACTAGATATTTGATAGGGGGGATTCCATAGGGAGCATGTTTTTATGCTCGACAGAGACAAGATATTCTGGATTGGGGACCTATGATTGATAGCGCGGCGACAGTGGAGTTGTTCTTTCATTTAGCTGACCAGATTTGGGATTATGCCCCTGAGATAGTGGATGTAGGGATGACTGACAAGTTTTCAACACTCTTTGCAGTGCGTGCAATGGCCAGGATATCGGATCCAGCTGAGATGATTTCAGATTTTGATGATGATGAGGAGGTAGATGAGGGAGGTGGTGATGGAGGAGGATATGATGGTAGAGATGGTGGAGGAGGTGGCCGAGGTCGGTGAGGAGATAGAGGGAGATTGGATCGGGGGAGGAGAGGAGACAGGGGTGGAGATGGTGGCGATAGGGGAATACGGGCGGAGAGAGTTGTGCGGCGGGTTGTGATGGATAGAAGAAGAGGAGGTTTGGCTATCAGAGCTGGGGGTGAGGAGAGGATTGGGGAGGTGATAGTGGTAGTGGGAGGGTATGATGATGTCAGACAATCGGCCTAGAGGAGGAGGTTAGATGTTTTACCTCCACCTACACCAAGGATAGGTAGAGGGATAGGGGGTACCCCTTCACAGGTACCCCTGCAAATGTGGATTTTGATGCATGTGGAAGATGCTCAAATTAGATCACTGCAAATGTCAGTGCAGCAGTTACAGATACAGTTGTTGGCGCATCAACGTCAAATTATTTAGCTAATCACAGAGCGTGATACTGAGATAGAGCATCGAGGTTGAGCAGAGGATCTCACAGCGAGCGTGTAGAGAGCGGCAGCAGGTGGCCCGATGAGAGACACCTTGAGAGAGATGGCTTTGAGAGCCAAGGAGGCAGAGTATTACCGGTGCCATTATGAGGATGCGGTGCCGAGGGAGTGCTGAGTGCAAAGTTTCACCGCTTCGAGATCCAGTCGATCTCGAGATACTGGGTCGAGGACAGAGAGCAGAGGCGTGACAGGGCCTCCTAGACAGGATCCACCTGGAGATCCAGGTGCTGGGACATCTGTAGTGAGACCGTCTCCTTCAGGAAATAGTCATACCTGAGAGACGTTGTCACTATTGTATTTTGATCATTTTGTTGTATTGGCACAAACATGACATATTTTGTACATTGATCATTTTTTGAGATATATATGACACCATTTTCTTTTATCCTCATGTGATGTGTTATGGATTATGCTTTCTATATGCTTTTGATTATTCTATGATGATGTAATGCTTGCATGTGATGTGATATGTGATGAATATGATGTGATAATGCATGATGTTGTGAGATGTATCTTGAAAATGAGATGTATGATAATGATATGCTGTGAGATGTATCTTGAAAATGAGATGTATGATATGATATGCTGTGAGATGTATCTTGAAAATGAGATGTATGCAAGATTTTTTTTAAAAATGATATGCAACTAATTGATTTGATATGCAACTAATTGTAAAATGATATGCAACTAATTGTAAAATGATATGCAACTAATTGTTTTTGAGCATCCTGATTCTGCATTTGTCATCCCTGTATAGCCACATGTTGTTTGCTTTCTTTGTATGTATCATCATTGAGAATTGATTTGTTTTGGGATATGTTGAAAATTTGTACAAGCATAATGGTATAATTGAACCATAATGACCTGAGAAAAATTTACATGTTTTTTGATTTTGCAAGATAACACAAGCATCAAGATATAATTGAACCAGGATGACCTGAGTGCAGATTGCATACAAATAGACAAGATTAAACCATTTGTAAGTGTAAAGTGGAATCATGTCTTCAGTGATATGTTGCGAATCATGTCTTGAGACAAGTATTTACACAGTACAGATGATCGTCTCACAGATAGAAAATTAAGAAAATATTGAAGTCCCCATGACATTCTCTAGCTTTGAAGCATTGTTGAGAAAATTTAGAGGATCCAATAATTCAAAAAGTTCAAGTGCAAAAATAGTCAAAACTTTATGCAAGATGCAACATTTGATACTTTAGAAAATCTTCCATCGTATTTTGTGAATCCTGTTAAGCGATCAATGTTTTGCTTTGTGATTGTGTGAGTGTTGTTTGCTGGATATGATGTTTAGAGTTTGCGACTAGTTTTGACGGCTTGAACATGCTACAAGTTAATACTTCCCCTAGTCAAGTGTGCTTCTTAATGTGTATATGTACAGTGATTACCAAGCCATGGTGAGATGCGGTGAAAGGATATGTGGATAAACCAGGATAGTGACTACGCTAAGTATGTCCTGGATGGATATTGTGATAAAAATGTCGGGCGATGGCCGATAGTGATATACTGTGGATATAATGGTATGGATATAGATAGAGGAGTTGTCCTCTCACAATAACACCTGTTGCCAGGTTTTCACCAGTTGCTTTTATTGTACCTTTTTATTTGCTTTTTCTTGATTTTCTGATTTTTTTTTTTTGATTTTTCCATGCATTTAGACTACTCAAGTGTAGTATTTCTTCAGATGGATGTTGTTAGTTGGTTCGTCGAGTACATCTCCTTCTGAAGTTGTTAGCTGATAGGCGCCTGATCCATAGGCTGATATAATGACATAGGGACCTAACCAGTTAGGTTCAAATTTCACTTTCTTTTCCCGATCTTGCTGATTTCTAGGATTTTCTTTGGGTACTAGGTCACCAATTTTAAAAATTTGGGGAATAACCTTGTGGTTGTAACTCCTGCACATACGTTACTGATATGCTTTGAGATGAGTGTAGGCATGTTGGCATCGTTCATCTAGAAGTTCAAGCTCTTGTAGTCGGTTAACTCGATACTCTTCATCCGAGATTAAGCCTTTCAAAGAGACTCTGAGAGATGGAATTTATACCTCCGATTGTAAAATTGTCTCTGATCCATATACCAATGAATATGGTGTAGCTCCTGTAGGTGTGCGGATGCTAGTTCTATATGCCCAAAGTGCTAGATTGAGTTGTATATGCCAATCTTTGCCTGCATCATTCACTGTTTTCCTTAGGATTTTCAATATTGTCTTGTTGGATGCTTCTGCATGACCATTCCCTTATGGGTAGTAAGGTGTAGAAAAACGATGTTGGATTTTGAAATTTTCACATAGTTCTCGTACATCTTGGTTTTTGAAAGGTCATCCATTATCTATGATGATGGAACTTGGAATGCCATATCTGCAGATCAGATAATTAAGGATAAAAGATGCAATTTGTTTCCCAATCACTGTGGTCATGGGACTGCTTCAATCCATTTGGTAAAGTATTCTGTTGCAGTTATAATGAACTTGTGTCCATTTGAAGATGAAGGATGAATTTTGCCGACCAAGTCTAGTCCCCATTGACAAAAGGGCCAAGATGTTGTGAATGGCTGCAGTTCTTGTGCTGGTGCATGTATAAGATTGCCATGGATTTGGCATTTAGGACACTTCTTTGCAAAATGATAAGAGTCTTTTTCCATTGTTGGCCAGTAATATCCCATTCTTAGAAGCATTTTAGCAAGAGTAGTACCACTTGAATGTGTTCCATAGATACCTTCGTGAAGCTCGTGTAAAGTGGAGTTAGATTCATTACGATCAAGGTAACGAAGAAGAGTACCATCTAGACCTCGATGATACAAAGTATCAGGAGTAAGAGTATAATGGGCGGCTTGTTGGATAAAGTTACATTTTTGGTTTCGGGACAGGTCAATGGGTAGGATATTGTTCTTAAGATAGTTGTATATCAGTTCATATAATGGAGAGTCGGAACTGGTCAAGGCATAGATAACATGGGATTCAAAATGATCATAGGCTGGGGAGAACAGATGCTCTACTAGAAACTCGTAACGACTCTGTTGCTCTGGAATTTGCAGTAGTGAAGTGATAGTAGCCATGACATCTACTGCTTTGTTGTCCAACCTTGGTATTTGCTCGAAGGTGATGTGTACAAAATATTGTTTGAAATCATCCACCATTCACTTGTATTGTAGCAGCTTGTCGTCCTTTATCTGATAGTCATTGTTGATCTGATTGATGACTAGTTGTGAATCTTCGTAGACTTTTAACTCTGTGATTCTCCATTCTACAACCATTTTGATGCCTATAACCAATGCCTCGTATTCAACAACGTTATTTGTGCATGGAAACATAAGCCTATATGATCTTGGTATAGTGTGTCCTTCAGGAGTGATGAACAAAATGCCAGCACCTGAGCCATGTTGCATGTAGGATCCATCAAAATATAGGGCCCATTGTTTGGTGGAGATAGCAAGAACGTCTCTGTCTGGAAATTCAATCTCCATAGTTTATTTTCCAGGTAGTGGTGCTTCTGCTAGTTGATCTGCAATTGCTTGTCCTTTGATAGCTCTTCGCTCTGTGTAGTGGATATCAAATTCACTAAGAATCATGACCCATTTAGCCAATCTGCCTGTACGAGATGCTTTACTGAGTAAATATTTGAGAGGATCAATTTTTGCAACTAGTTTAATTGTGTGAGCTAGAATGTAGTGCTGAAATTTTTGAGAGGCAAATACCACTATTAGACAAGCTTTCTCAATGAATGTATAGTTGATTTCATATCCCTTCAATGTCCTACTGATGTAATAGATAGCTTGCTCCTTACCTTGTTGATCCTCTTGTGCTAACAATGCCCCCAGTGATATGTATGTTGTTGAAATGTAGAGAATGAGTGGCTTCCCTGCTATTGGTGGTACTAGAACTAGTGGGTTCATTAAATATTGCTTGATTTGATAAAAGGATTCTGCACATTTGGCTTCCCATCTGAACAATACATTTTTATGTAGCAAATGATTGAATGGGAGACTTTTATCTGCTAGTTGAGCGATGAATCGCCTGATTGATTGGAGTCGTCCTTGTAGAGATTTAAGCTAGCTGATGTTCTTTGGTGATGGCATCTCCATAATGGCTTGTACCTTTGCTGGATCTACTTCAATACCTTTAGCTAAAACTATGTAGCCTAGTAACTTGCCTGATGTAACCCCGAAGAAACACTTCTTAGGGTTGAGCCCGACTTGGAATTTTTCCAATCTATCAAAAATATTTTCTAAGATGCTTAGATGTTCTGCTCTGGTGAAGGATTTACCTAGTAAATCATCCACATAGTCTTCCATGAAGGTATGCATCATGTCATGAAAGATTGTTGTCATTGATTGTTGATAAGTTTCTCTTGCATTCTTTAAGCCAAAAGGCATGACATTCCAACAATACGTTCCCCAAGGATAGGTAAACATTGTTCTACTTGATCCTCTGGGGCTATCTTTATTTGATTATAGCTTGAAAAACCATCCATTAGTGATAGCATTGCATGGCCTGCTATGAGGTCTACAATTATGTTGATACTAGGCAAAGGAAAGTCATCCTTTGGATAGGCTTTGTTGACATCTCTAAAATCAGTGCATATTCTGATATTACCATATGGTTTTGATACTGGTATGATGTTGGAAATCCATTCAGCATAGTCGATAGGTTGGATAAATCTGACGTCTAACAGTTTCTTCAGTTCAACTTTGACCATGAGTGCTACATGTGGATTCATCTTTCCTAGTTTTTGCTTGACTAGTTTAGCTCCTGGAGCAATGGATAGGTGATGCATGATAAATTGTGGATCAATCCCAGGCATATCTGCATATGACTAAGCAAAATTGATTTACTTTTCTTTAAAAAATTTAATAAATTCTGATCTTTCTTCCTCTGTCAAAGATTCTGCAAGGTGTATATTTTTGGTTGCTTCTGTAGTACCAATGTTGATTGATTGAGTGGGCTTAATCAATATGGGTGATTGCTCATGATAATGCTCAGAAAGAGTGTCAAGTCTCCCATCTTTAGGTGCCTTAAAAAGGTTTTCACCCTCATATGTGTCTTTTATTTTTACTTTTGTGTGATCTATTGCTACCATTGACTGATTTTCAGCAGTAGATCTTTTATTTTGCTCATTTTTGTGACTGAGAGACTTGGCACTCCCCTGGTTGTAGACATCATTACTTTGTTCACTGGTAGAGTCTATTTCCAGGTTAACAGTACATAAGTAATGGATAATGGATTTGTCATTTGGGAAAATTGGTATATCATGAGTTTCAGGTTCGTCCCAGTCTATGAGGTCAGGAAAGACAAGTTGTAAGGAGTCGTTAGGTGGATCAAGTTTGACTGTTGTAAGTTTCAGGATGGAGGTATCATCGTGGTTGGCCTGGGTGTTAAATAAGTTAAGGATCTCGTCAAGGCCTTTGATGGCATCATCTTCCATATAGACTTGCGCATAATATTGCTACTCATTTTCCTTGGCATCATAGATATTTTGTGGACCAAATTCAAGTGGTCTAGATTCTATACCGCGTTCTTCTTGAGAGATGGGTGTACTACTGTCTTTTGCACAAATATCTTCAGTAATGTTAGAACAGCTGCCCCATTCATATTCATGGGAATCAGTCTTAGAGGTATCATCCTAGATTCTATCAGTGTTGTGAACTGGTATGTTGTAGGGTGAGAATAGGTCTTTGATGATTGATACAAGTTTGATAGTTTTTTGTGATTGTGTGTCATATCCTGCTTCCACTTTTTGCATTTGTTCATATACCGTCTCTTCTCGAGGAGGAATGGTACAATCAAGAGGTGATGCTGCTTTGCTGGATATTTGTTCTTGAATATGATGTACTTTTGTAGATGTTGCCTTCTTTTGATTGATAGGCTGTCTTTGACATTGCTTTTGTTCTTGATGTTCACATTCTTTGCGTATTGTCTCAGCTGACTCAAATAGTGCCTCCTGCCAGGAATCTTCCTTGTACTTCTTCTTTGCCTTCCACTGAGGTTTTTGATATTTGCATGGTGCCCTCTTTGGTAGTAGAGTGAGTTCAAAGCCCAATCCTTTTTTATCCTTACTAAATTGTGAAGGAGGATCCAACGGTTCTGTGACGCCTTCCTGATGCTTACCAATAGGTCCTTTGCCATCGTATCCCATCTGTTGCATGATTAAGTAGCCTTTTCCATATAGGTGTGTTGGTATATCTACTTCCACAGTAGTTGCTCTGTCTTCTTCCTCATCTTTGTACAACCAACTAAGGATGTCCTTTTCCTCTGATTCATGTGCTAGAGTGTCGAGTTGGATGAATGTGCCATCAAACTTGGTGATGGGTTGAGTTGCTTGATGTGTTGATGCCGTAGGTAATCCATGAGATTTAGGTGATGTTGGTAAGTTGGCCAGACACATGGGTTCCAAAGAGTACTCTCCCATGCCTTGTTCTTTGATTTTCATTTTCTGCTTGAAATCTATAGACAATGATGTAGACTTTTCTTGCTGAGGATCTAGTCTTGAGTAGCTTTGTTTTTCTCTATTATGTGGAACCAAGCTATCTTGGGCTGCCCCCATAGCATTATAATGTTGAAACGGATTATGATCTGCTGATATGGAAATCTCTGGTCCATTGTAGGGAAACTTAACACACTGATGATATGTAGATGATACTGCTTGCATTTCATGTATCCAAGGTTGATCCAATAAGATATTGTATGTGAGGTCTATGTCTAAGACCTGGCACATAGTGTCCCTTTGTATTGGTCCCACTTGAATTGGCAACACCACTGTTCCTTTAGATGATCTTTCTTCATCATCATATGCCTTGATAGTGATCTTCTTGTGTGGATCAATAGACTCTTCAGAGAAGCCTAATGCACAGATAAGTTTTAAGGTACATATATTGAGTCCAGCTCCTCCATCTATTAATACTCTCTTAACTAGGTGTTTATAGACCAATACTTCAATATGGAGTGGAGTATTGTGCGGATGGCTCAATGAGATATTATAATGCTAAAAAAAAGTGAGGTTATGAGGCCTTGTCATATGAGCCACCATGGTTTGGAATTTGTCAGCATCCAGACCTTGAGGTACATTTGTTTCTTGTAACGCTTGTTCCAATATGTCTTTGTGTTTTGGAGAATGTTTCAACAACTCTAGTATAGATATTTGAGCAGGAGTTTTGTGTAGTTGACTGACTAGATCATATTGAATTTTGGGTATAGTGTTTGTTGTTGACATATGTCCCTTCAAGACATATTTTTGAGCTCTGGTTGTTACATTGATGGATTCATGTTCACGCCTATCTTTGATTGTGATAACATTGACTTGATTGTCCCCAGCTGATATGTGATTAATGGTGTTATTGTATATGTGATTGATATGAGCTCCACGTGTATCATTTGAGGTTGAAGCTCCATCCTTGTTGTAGTTTGGAAGAGGATTCTTGAAAGCTTTGAGGTCACCATTTGTCTTGAGACCATCGACCGTTAAATCACCTCTATCAATCATGTCTTGAACAATGTTTTTCAGCCTCATGCAATCATTTGTTTGATGACCTTTGTTGCGATGAAAATCACAAAAGTGTGAGTCATTCCACCAGGGTGGTTTGATTTGTGGTTCAAAGTTGTTGATTGCTGGTAAAGAGATAATTTTGTTTTCCAGGAGTTCTCTGAATGCTGACTCCAGTGATTGCCCTAGTGGTGTGTAAATGCATTTTAGAAAGTTGTTTGCATTACCCCATGAGTTTGGATTAGGTCCCCTATTGGTGTTGTTTGTGTTGAGTTGATCTTGATTGGTTTTCGGTGCATAAGTGTTAGTGCCTGGGTTAGCACCTTTGGGATTCTTTGTAGCTTGAGGATTACCTGATAATGCGAGCATGGGCTGCTTTGATTTTGGATAATTTGATTCAGTTCCTCCTTCATTTCCATTGTTTTTGTTTCTAGTCCAGAATCTGGATTTGTCCAAGCTGTTGTTGTTTTGGTTATTGTAATTGGATGAACTTGTTCCTTCTTTGAAAAATTTCAACGTTCCTTTCTTGACACATGCCTCTTCCACTTGGATTCCATTCTCAATCAATTTAGCAAAAGATGGTATGCATTGGAGTTTGAGTCTGTAACTCATCTCACTATTCAAGTTGTCCATGAAAATTTCCATCTTTTCCTTTTCGGGTATATCATGAGGATATCTCGAAACCATACACCGCCAACGTTGAAGATATACCATGAATGTTTCATTGTTTTTTTGTTTGGTGTTATAGATGTCTAACAGGGTGATAGCATGTTGAATGTTATAGGAATATTGAGTTATGAATTTGTTGACTAGTTCATCGAATGATCTGATGGGAGGTGTGATTTTGGATAACCATTCCATTGTTTGCCCTCCCAAGCTTCTTGGGAATAACCTCATCAAATAGGTATCATCATGAGCAAATTCAAGACTCATTATATAGAATTCTCGAACATGATCACGGGGATCACTTTTCCCATCATATTTGTCAAATTTGGGAACGTCTGAGTTTGGAGGAAAAGGCATCATGTTTAATCTTTTGTCAAACGTATAAGGACAAATTTCAGTTAATGAATACCGCACTATTGTCCCTTGTTGCATGTCTTGCATTTGTCTTTGTAACATTTGCATTTGTTGAGTGAGAGAAATCAAAGGTGCATTATTTTTCCGAGGGAAGAATTCTTCCCTTGCATTAGTTCTAGGCTGAAATGGTGTATGGAATGGTATGTTTTGCTCGGGGATGTTTTGCTCAGGTATATTTTGTTCTGGTAGATTTTGTTCAGGAATATCTTGCTCAGGGTCACACATTTCTTCCTCTCTTTGTCATTCTTGATATTTTTAATGTTGAGATCTTGTTCTAAAAATGTCTGTGTCAAAGTCTTTCGGAAGTTTAACTCCTTTGCTTGTGAGCATGAGTAGGTATTTTTCCTTGTCATTTTCCATGAGTCTTTCCACAAGTTTTTGAAACGAAGCGCTCTCTTGACATTCTTGAAGAAGTTCTTCAGAAATTTCCGTGTCCTCTAGATTTGGATGCTCGAAAGGATTTGATAATCTCTGATTCATGCTGGATTCTGGTTGCATTTTGCTTCGTTTGTTGCGTTGAGAGCGAGTGACAGTGGGCATTTAGAAATACTTGGGGGTTGGTGGTGGCAATCTTGGTATGTTATAAGTAATGCACTCGTCGGGAAAGAATGTTGGATTGATCTTTCCTCCACGATTTATTTGTTGGCTGAATGCAGACTTTTGATAGAATGCTCTACTCCTTAATGGTTTCTTGTCAAATTCATTTGTTTTATTTTGAAGATATAATCGTATATGACGAAGGAATGTTCGATGAGATTTGAAGAGTTGACGATTGATGTATAAAAATTTATTTCTTTTGGCAAGTTTCGAAGAACTCGGTTGCTGTTTCTTCAACTTAGTGTTATGATAAATATTTTTTCTTCTCAGAATATGAGGATTAGTCATGCACAAGTGATCAATGGTTTCCTTTGATTTGTTTTGGATCTAGTTTAGCTTGTTTTGGAAACTCAAGTTTTACTTTATCAAAGTGAAGGTTTAGATGCCCCCTCATGACAAAGTGTGTCAAACGATATGGAATACGAGCTTTCCTGATATGGAAACTTGATTTGACAATGTGGAGTTTTCAAACAAGTGTGTTTTGGGATAAAAATCCGTTTGATTTAAAGGACCTATTTGCCACTTGTGATGAAGTTTCCTGATTTTGATAGGAGAGATATGTTTATCTTGAGACTAGTTTCAAATTTTTAGACAACTTTGTTTGATGGAAACTTTGCTTTTAAAAATAGCTTTTGATACTCTATTTTTGGTTTTCTTCTTGATGAAGTTCAGGCTGATGAAGGAAAGCTTTTGAAATTGTTTCCAAAATTTTCAAAATTGACCTCTATTTCCCCCTTGTTTTCTGGTTTTTGGCTATGCACTAAAACAGAGATGCAATGTGCTATAAAAATTTCTCTATGCGCTAGCGAAAAGACTCCACGCGCTACGCTGCCCCCTAATACGCACTAATTGGTTAATATTGTTTAATTTTGCTTCAGCCTTGGTTCAAAAGGTTATGCACCAATATGGGCTACCTATGCGCTAACAGTTAAACCCTAAGCACTAAAGTTTGTCTTCCACACGCTAAACTATTTTCAAAACGCGCTAAATGCAACTCCTTGTTTTCAGATTCTGGTGAAGTTCTACTGTTAAGACTTGATGTGCTAAAGAGAAGGTTTAATGTGCTAAGAGGTTGCTCTTATGCGCTAAACTACCCTGAAATATATTGACTTGGTTGTTTTTCTTCAATTTTGGAATTTTGCCTTGAGTTTTTAGTGCTGATAGATGATTTTATGAAGTAACAAATGAAAGCACGACATCAAAGAGACAACCATTTTGCTTAATCTAAACAATAAGTGTATGTTCTGTGAGGATGTGTTCAAATCCCCAATGTTTCAACAGGTTTAGACACAACATGCATTTCAATCAGACTCTTTATTCAAGGGTCATAAGCAATATCATAGCCCCCCACTAGTCTCAATACTCCGTCAGCTCAAACAATCGTGTCACCCGCTAGGGGGTGCTTGTTTTTTTGCCTTTTGCCATAAATTAACCCAAAGTGAATTGTTTCACAATTGAGTAGTTATCTTAAGAGATATATGGTGAGTGATCTTGGGGGTGAATTCTTCCCCACCCTTGCACTATGATATTGCAAATGTCTGGTTACTGACTCGGCTCAAAGTTTCTATGCTAAGATTCGTAATCAAGCTTCCTATTCGGCCTTCAGTGATAAACTCCCTCAGGAGGCTTCCCAACCTTTAGAACAAAGGTTTTATGTATCTCAAGGATACTGGGGGAAGGCTAATTGTTGTGCGCAACCATTGAAAAGGATTTTTGTCACTTTCCACTTTTGATTATAGTGGGTTGGAACACTTGGCTTTAAAACTGTTTCCCACTTAGGTCATTCCCTTCACACCGGCCAAAAATGGCTTTAAGAGTTTTTTAACCCCTCGGGAAGGCAGACCTGCTAAAGGATTTATTGCTTGAATTAAAGAAAGCTTTTTAAGAGTGGTTTGACTTTTTGATCACCCAATTAAGGGGATAGCATATACCTTCTACTTTCAAGATAAAGCACACAAGTTCTTTTTGGCCTTTCAAAGCAATGATTTGCTAATCCTATATGGAGATGTTGCTCCATGAAAACATGGTGTTCTTTTTAACCTTTCAAGGCAATGATTTTTTGATCTAAAAAAGAGAACTTTGGTCAACAAAATAAATGCGATGTTTCGTCAACAAAAGAAATCGATTGAAAGGGGAAGATCTTCCCTCTTTAGTTACAAAAAGACTTTTGGACTTTGTGTGATTCTTTACTTTGCTAAAACTTAAAATGAATCCTTTTATACACCAAAGGATGGTGAAGTTATTTTTAATCCATTTGTTTGCAAAACTTGAAAAATTGATTTGTTCTTTTTAAGACCCAGTTTGAAAATTTTCTCTCCTAGAAAAGCAAGGAACAATTGTTTTGTGGTTCTTTTTAAGGTCCAAACAAAATGAGTTCAATTTTAACAAGAATAAAAAAAAGCTTTATATTTTAACTAACTTAACTAACTTAGTAAAAACTTAAACTATTTATGATCCTAAAATTAAGCTCCCATCTGCAAGAAACTTGTTAAAACCCTGCAAGATACCAAGTAAAATTGTTAGAAAATCTGTGGGTTTTTTGTGGACTTCAACAAGTCTAATTTTACATTTGGTTATAGCTTTTAGTTTTGCCTCTATCTGTGATGCACTACAGAACAAACTGTATGCGCTACTGTATAGTCAGGATGCGCTAAACTATTTTCCAAATGCGCTACTCTGTTATTCTCCGGCATCGAGACCTACAGGAAAATGTTAGTGAGGATGATGTGCTAAGGTATGATCTACACACACTAGGGAATGAGTCCCATGTGCCAAATAGTGAGTCAGATGTGCTAAAAGATCCACCAGATGCGCTAAGGGATGTTCCCTACGGGTTGATTCCCATTTCCTGTGTACCTTCAAAAGTGTTTATTTTTAAAAACCGATTTGATTAATGGGGTAGGGCCCCACAGTGGGCGCCAGAAATGTGTGCGAGAAAAGCGGGTCAATGAAACTTAAAAAGTGAAAATGCGGTCTCAAAGAGGCTTGTTCACACACCCACGAGACTTCTTGGTGTAGGTTATGGAGTCATGAAGATTGACTCAACTTCCCAAGGTTAGCTCCATGCTTCTGTATCTCACGAGGTTCCTCAAGCCAATGCCTTTTCTCTCAGATCACTGAGCAAAGTGGCTTAGGAATGACAAATGCAAGAACGAGGGATGCTTATGATTTATTTAATTATGAAAATGCATCCTATCTATGCATGTTTCTACAAACGCAATAAACTAGATTATAAGATGACAAGATTAGTAGCAATACTATCCTAACATGATATACTAGTTTATGAGTTAAGCTAATGATAAAGGAAATAGTCTAAAATGCTTATTAGATTAATTCCTATTACAAAGAGAAGCTAGATGTGTTAATAAAATTGAGCATAAATGAGATACTAAAATCTTGCATAGATCCTTAAAATGGAGGAATGAGAGCTCTATTTATAGTGAAAATAGGGCAATGGATGGTCAGGAGTGAAAGAGTTAATCAAGGGTCAAGTTTGAAAGTTGTTAATCCATGTTTTCAATTTTCACCAATGAAATGGTGACAATTGTCAACATAAGGCTGGTTGAGAGGAGAGGTAAGAAGAATTAAATGCTTGAGAAGACCTCATGGTTACCTTAGGAGGTAAGGGTTAAGGTTAGGTTAGGGTTATCCATTGGATAAAGCTTTTACCCAAGGGGTAAACTCTTGTGCAAAGGTTAAAGGAATAACCATGGTCAAAGCAATAAATGCTTGATGAGACCCTTGGGTTAGATGGAGGTTAAGTTAGTCAAAAAGTCTCTAACCATGCCACTAAGGGTTAGTTAACCATTAATGGTATGAAGAATTTGGGGACAAATTTGTAAGAGTCCTTCCAAATTTGGGGTTATTCAACAAGTTAGCTTGTTGAATGGATAAAGGCTTTAATGCCTTTTGAAGACTTTACTCCAAATTTGAGAAGTGACCTTCTCAAATTTAGGGAAAAGGGATAATGGATGGGTTTGGGGTTAATTGATTAGGATTAGATGGATTCTAGAAGAAATTAGGAATAGGGTTTAGGATGCAAGTGGGTGAGGGAAAACAAAATTAATTAAAATAAATTACTTTATTTTAATTTGGTTGCAATTTGGGAAATTGAATAAATTAGATTTATTGAATTTGGGGTAAACTATTAATTAAATGCAAATTTAATTAAACAGTAAGAAGAAGGGATTTAATTAAATAAAATGATTTATTCAATTAAATGACATAAAGGGCTTAAGTGAATTTAACTAAATAAATTGAATAATTTACTTTGTTAAATAGAAGGATGTGGGTGAGTTAGTTAAATTAGATTTATCTAAAATAGAGGAATGAACATAAAATATTCATTTAGGAATATGGTCATTTTTATATGTCTACAGTATGTATGTTATGGTGAAAATATAATTTTTTTCTAAGAATAATCGTAATTTAATTATAAAATCTATATAATTATAATAATAATGATAAAATTAATGTTAGAGTTATCTTTTTTTTTTTTGATCGGTAAGAGGCCGAGGCCAAGGATTTTATTAATTATTTAAAAGTTATAGTACAAATCTCCACTCGTGCAGGTGCCGGTAGGAAAGAGTGGAGGCGAGAAAACCTCCGGCCTTGCCCAGGACCAAAGTCCAGCCTAATATTACAAAATAAATAATAATTCCAATTTTTGGTACAACCACCACTTAATCCAAAGAGACCCCGAGCCATGGAAATCAGGAGGGGTGTTTTTATGTTACCCCTCCTTTACAAGCCCTTATTTGCAACTTTCAAATAGAAGATGTCAATATTCTTTAGCTTCCAGCTTTAGCTCTGTGGATGATTTTTGATTGAATAGTTCCATTTTTCCATGAATTTTGCCTGTTTGGCCTGCATAGTTAGTTGCTCAAACACTAGGCAAATTGTTAGTATCGGTCAGCCAACATAATAGATGGAAACTCATCTTATGAAACCTGTCTTTTAAAGAATATTCAAACGAAAATAGTTCATCGATCTACAATAGGAGTTAAAATCATTAATGTCCAAACATGAGGAATCCCATACTTGCCAGCTCTTGTTAATGCTCCTGGATGCGATCCCTAAGAGAGAAGGGATCCAGGTTGCACTAACAAGGGTTGGTAAATGGGGTTCAATCATTCCCACCTCCTATCCTTTGAGATTATAATAGAGAGGGTGGTGAGGTAGGATTCTATCGTGTAAGATAGCTAAAATTAGAGAATCAGCAGGTGGCAATTACAGGCTTCTCCTGGATAAAATGCCGATGTAAACATACTATAATAAACAAACATTAAGAATTGCTGGTTCATTAGAACCGAAGGGAAAGAATGTGGATGTCTTGACTAAGTCTTGAGGGTTCAAACCGCTTATAGATTTGGCTCAGTGTTAAAGACTATAGTTGAGTCTAAATAACCTCTGTTTTGACCCAAAACAATCCAGAAGATCTGCTGTAAATTTATCCCTAGTCTGCTATCGAGAATATACCATAATGATGCTGAGGGTCTAAAGGATAGAAGTGAGAAGTTGGGCTGAGGTGTACTTCAAGGGTTGGAATTTGGCTTTGGGCATGAACAGTCCGAAGGGGCTATAAACAGGGCCGCCCCAAGAGTGCTTGAAAACATCGAGAAATATGTATATGTATGATATATACATATATATACAAGGATGCATGAGTATATATATATTGATGCAAATGCTGGAGTGACTGAATAAATGTTGAATGAGAGAGTCTGAAAGAATCTAAAAGTAATTCTAAACCCTGGGTAAGAGATGATGGGTCTTATCAATAAAGGAATATTCATACAAAAATCATTATGGCCGCACCATTAAATTTAACCCTGAAGCTTGAGAGACTCAGGAAATCTGTAGGAATCAGAAATGAAAGACACCGTAACCTTTAAGTACTGAAAACCCTTGAATCTAAATTTCTTATGGATCTGAAGCTAAAGACTGGATTAAATAAACATTTGCTACATATGCATAGCACAAAGATACCTATTAAATGGTTAGCATCTTTAGAAAACCACTAAACCATGCATTTCAGAGGTAAGAATAATGCTAAAAAGTGGCTACCATATATCTCAAAAAACCAGTGATATAGAACGCTAACCAAGATTGCTATTTTTAGGTTTATATATATATATATATATGTATATATATATATATATACATATATATATATATATATATACATATATATATATATATATATATATATATATATATATATATATATATATATATATCTATGAGTATAAATTACTGAATGTATGTATACTACTGAATTACTTCCATTTTTTGGACTAGAAGCTTAAGATAAATTTAAGGCAAGTAGACATCTTCAAGATACATAATCTGTATATTACCTTAGCAAAATAAGTTAATGTCTTCGCAGTCAAAATTACTTCAAAAAACCAGCTCGAGACTTATCAAGCTAAGGATATATCCTATACTACGATCATAATTAAAAAGGACATTAAGCTTAATGTTCCAATATTCCTTAGTTACTCAAAAACCGAAGATTATCTAATACCCAGACCTTTGCTTATAACGAAGCACCCTACAATGGCCATTAAATTTTCCTTCTTGGCTTTTGAGAGGAGCGAGGCTCCGAGCTCCCTGGAGTCTCTGTAGCGGGGGTTTCAGGGGAGCGAGGGATGGGCATGTGATCAGGGATGACCGTAATATTTTCTGCATCCAGATAATTCTGTTGCCACTTCTCCCGTGGGGGTTTCTTTACCATGAGGATCCAGGAGAGGAATTGGAAGTTCCTATTCCTTGCAGAGCGTAGAGCTTCAAAGGTCCTGTGGTTTTCAATAACTACAATAGGAAAACGAGGAACCAGTTTGTTGTTCCTGAAAAGGACATCATAGTCCCGAGGCTTTGGAGCTGTGAGATCATCGTCTATGTTCACCAAAACCCGTTCCAATTCACCAAGAACGTCCTTAATGAAGACCTTCTTGCATAAATTCACCACCACCTCTTTGTCTCTTTCGAAATACATTGCTAAAGCTAGGAACATAGTGGCGATATCTGAGTTAGCTCAGGTTCGATCCTCATTCATTATGAAATCCTTCCCTAGGAATTTCATAACTGCTCCAGAAATCAAAGGGTTCTGTTGAACCAAGATACCTCTCAATCTTTCATCTTTAATTTCACCCACAAAGGCCATCTGACACCTCAATCCCATAAGTTTGAGCATTGTATCCATTGTTGCTCTGCGGAAGGATTCTCAGCTATCAAGGAAGGACTCACACTCTACCAACTTAATAATGAGAAGTTACTGAATAGTAAATAACAAGCAGGGAATGAGAATTTCAAGACAAGAGGTAATTAATATTACCTTACCGCCATCGAGCCTGAGTTAACTCAAATGTCCCATCACTACAGCAGCTTACTCATCCTTCGCTGTTAGCCGTCACACCGACTTTGATTGAGAGAGTGGCTGACGTAAAGGTTGTCCTTAATGATTCTTTTGGCTATTAGAGTCGACCTTCTATAGGAATCACATAATAAAGCTAAGGATATCTAGAAAGGCTTAGGATTTAGCGAGAGGCTAACTATACATTAATAGGGTTAGCTCTATATCCATGTTTCATATACTTTGCTAGGATATGAGCACATGTTTATAATTCTAAACTTATTTAATGTATGGGTAAGTCTCCCACTAATTCTTAAGCCTATTACATCGCATATAAAAGTGTTACTCGAGAAGAAGGAAGAGAGATAACACCTATATCACCAAAAATCTCTAAATTTCGAGCCTAACTAACAGATATAAAGGGGAGAATCTTCGAAGATTATTTTAGAAAATAAATATTTAAACCGTGACTCTGAAGGTTCTAAAGGAGGACTAACCTGAGCTCGAAGCCTTACTACGGTATGACCTAGTGTAAGATATCTAAGTTAAAAGAGTTTAGATCCTACTAAAAAACAATTAAAGAAGGGATTCTAAAGAAATGAATTTTATGAATATGTATTTGAAAGATGGCTCTGGAGACTCTGAAGGTAGGCTTGTATGGGTCCGACATCTATCTAAGGCAGGAAAAAGTGTGAAATAAATGGCTGAATATCTATAGAGCTTAATAGATATAATTATATATATAAAACTTCTACATGAAATGTATTTATATATATATGAGGATTAGTGATTATCGATATAACTATCCCTCGGGTTTGAAGATGTAAGTGAGTATATATATCATATTTGGAAAATATATGAGTGTATGTTTATATATGCATACATATATGCCTGTATGCATCTAGCCAGCCATCTATCTATTTGTATTGATGAATGAATGTATGAATAGCTACTTGCAAACATAATCAGACCACTGGATATATACTTAGTTTATTCATAGTCCTACAATTTTATTTTCGTTGAAGCTCAGGTCAACCCTAATCTCATCCTGTGTCTACCTGCAGGGGTAAGACCTTCCTGAGGATACTAAGATATCTATAATAAGGATGATAATCTAAACCTCTCGGATCTAGGATTAGGTTTGAAAATGGATTGTGGAACAAGGAAATTCCGTCCTCTATACTAAAATATAGGGGGAGAGAAGATAGAAGGGGCTAAAATTAACCTAGGAGGGTAGGGATAGGAGTTTGATGCCATCAGCCCCTAAGTTAGCGAGCTTATTTGCTCTTTTGTTGCCCTCCCTATAAATGTGATTAAATGTGACCCTACCAAACCCCTTGCATAGATCCAATGCCTTGGATAACAAGGTATTAAGTTTCCAGTTGGGAGTACTACCTTTCCTAAGAGCATTGATAATTATAGCCGAATCACCCTCAATTTCTAAACACCTTGCATCAAGTTTTCTACATATAAGCAAACCTTCCACCAAGGCTAACAGTTCTGCCCAGTTGTTTGTGATAATGCTAGCTAGGGTGGCGAGGGATGCTACTTCCCTGCCTTCCCAATTATGCACAACACATCCTATCACTGCTTGCCCTGGGTTGCCCCGAGATGCCCCATCAAAGTTTAACTTCAACCACCCTTTACCAGGGGGATGCCACCTACATGAAGCTCTAGATTGAAGGCAGGCCGAAGGGCCTTCACCTACAAAGGGAGGGAGAGTCGAGCCTTTCCATAATTTTACAATCTTTTCATCCCAGTGAGACATGGAGGCATTTCTAAGTGATCTTGAGGAAAGTCTATTATTAACCAGCTCTGTGACAGCTGACTCTATTTTATTAATGACTCTGTGGACATCTAATTTTTCATTCTTAAAGATGCACCTGTTTCTTTCTTTCCAAAGTTCCTAGATTATGGATGATGGGAGAACTTTCCACAGTCCTTCAAAGAGACAACCCTTCTTAAGAAGAGGCCAAGCCTTCAGCATTCCTAAGATGGTATTGGGGAAGGCTGCAGACCACTCAAGTTTACTGGTAAACCAAGTCCAACACTGATGAGCATAGGAACAGTTAAGGAGAATATGATTGGTGTCCTCTTCCTTGGCTTCGCAGAGAGGACATCTACTAGGACCCTCATAGCCCATACGCCTGAATTTGTCTGCAGTGAGGAGTTTGTTTTTGATTGCGAGCCAAGAGAAGATGCCTTCCTTAGGTAAACAATTCCTATCCCAGCACAGATTTAGAGGAAGTTCTACCTTGGGTCTTAGAACTGAATTGGATATGTGGAAGTATCCATCTGTGGCATTGTATTCTCCACTTAAGGAGCCTTCCCATACCAGCTTGTCCTTAACATGACTTAGGACAAAGTTTCTAGAGTTGAGAATAGACAAGAGTTTGAGCTTGTCCCCTATCAGAATGACTTCATCATCCCTTTCAATCCATTTCTAGCTAGCCCCTTCCTTTAGAGGGGAGAGGTAGCTATTTAATAGGGGTCCTCTATTAGCTTCGAGAAGGGCTCGGGTAGTCCCGAAGTCATGGATGTTTTCAATGGCTTCGTATCCTCCCCATGAATCTGACCAAAAGAGGGCCTTGTCCCCTGAACCTATGTTCCAAGTAAGTTTGTCCACAATGATCTTCCTACATTCCAACATAAAATTCCAAAGGTGGGAGCCTCTGGGGGGATTGGATTCCCTGAAAATTTAGGACGGGTCATCTCCATTAAGGTACTTGAGGTTAAGCAATCTAGCCCATTTAAGATGTGGGAATCTAAATAGCCTCCATACCAACTTTGCCCCCAATGCTCTACCTTGGACTCGAGGATTTTTGATCCCTACACCCCCGTCCTCCTTGGGTGAGCATATCTTGTCCCAGGAAATAAGAGAGATTTTGTGGTTGTTATCAGTTCCCTGCCAGAAGAAAGTTCTTAGATTCCTGTTAATTTCAGTAAGTTTGGAGGAAGAGAGCTGCTAAAGGGAAAGCTGGAAAATGGGCATAGCTGATAAAACTGATTTAACCAAAGTGGCTCTACCTGCAGAGGAAAGCCATTTCCCTTTCCATGAACTGATTCTCAATTTGATCTTATCCACTAAGTTGTTCCACAAATTAGAGGGACTCCTACCTTTCTCAAGGGGGATGCCTAAATATTTGCAAGGAAGGGATCCTATACTAATTTCCAAAGTTTTACTAATATCTTTTTCAAGAGGGGGTTCAATGTTGAACATAAAGATAGCATATTTAGCTAAGTTAACCTCTTGGCCTGAGGCTCTCATGTAATAATTGAGGATGTTTTTAAAAGCACGGGCCTCCCTTAAGTCACCTTGTCTGAAGAGCATTGTGTCATCCACAAATTGTTGGTGGGTAAAGGGGGGAAGGTTTTTAGTGATGGGAATGCCTTGAATCTTCCCAATCTTCTTAGCCATCATAATAGTTCTTCCCAGGGCCTCAGCCATAATGATAAAGAGGAAGGGAGATATAGGGTCCCCCTGCCTAAGCCCTCTTGAACTACTAAAGAAGCCTACTGGGGAGCCAATAACTAGAACAGAGAATCTTGGGGAGGATATGCATTCAAAGATAAGGTTGATCCAAGATTTTGAGAAACCAAAGGCTTCTAGGCATTTGCAGAGGAAACGCCAGTCAACTTTGTCATAAGCTTTACTGATGTCCAATTTGATTAACATGCTTGGTGATTTGTTAAGCTGAACTGAATGCAAAGCTTCCTGGGCAATGATCACTCCATCATAGATTGATCTTTCCATAACAAAACCGGTTTGTTCTTCACTAACAATAACTGGAAGGAGATTTTGGAGTCTAGCTGCTAAGGTTTTAGTTAACAGTTTGTACAAAGTGTTGCATAGAGAAATTGGTCTGAAGTCATTGAAACTCTCTGGGTTTTCTTTTTTTGGAATGAGGGCGAGAAAGGTGTTATTGACTTCTTTAAGAATCTTTCTCGAGTTTCTTACCCCTTCCAAGGCCTCCGTGATTTCTGTTCCCATAAAATCCCAACATTTTTGAAAAAAGCTGGCTGGGAAGCTATCTGGACCCAGAGCTTTGTTCGGGTTCATTTTGAAAAGGGCAGATTTGACCTCCTCCACCAAAAATTTCTTTAGAAGGGTTTGGTTATGGTCACTGGTTATGAGTTTCAGAATATTCTTGATGAAGTCAAGCTGGCCCTTAAGGTCAGAGCCTTCAAGATTGTTTAGGATATTCTCATAGAAGTTAGCTACTTCAGACGCAACCACATCTAGTTCAGTCAGGATGGAACCCTAGGAGTTCATAATTTGAGAAATTCGATTGACTCCTCTCCTTTGCTTAGTACTATTATGGAAAAACTTGGTATTACGATCCCCTTCCCTCAACCAGGTCTCTCTGGATTTTTGTTTCCAGAAGATTTCCTCATAGGCTAATATCTTTCCATAATCCAAGAGAAGGGCCTTCTCCTTAAGGAAAAGGTGCTCATCCATCCCTCTTTTCATGACCTCAATATTGACCCTATTAAGATCATTCTCTATTGATGATTTTTTGTCAAAGATGTTACCAAATTTGGTCCTATTCCACTCTAAGAGCTTCCGTTTAATAAGTTTTAGCTTGATTGCAACAATAAACATCTTTGATCCTGAGAAGGTGGAGCTACTCCACCATTCTTCAAGTAAGCTTAGAAAATTATCATCTTGAAACCACATATTTTCGAATTTGAAGGGACATTTTTTTGGGGTAAAATCTGATAATAAGTTTAATTGAAGAGGAAAGTGGTCCGATCCTGATAAAGGAAGAGGCTCTACCTTCAAGGAGTAATCCAATCCTAAGAGCCCACCATGGATAAAAAACCTATCAAGCTTTTCTGCTATGTTACAAAATCCAGATCTTCTATTGTTCCAGGTGAAGGCATTATCTACTGTCTTAATTTCTAGCAGGGAATTCCTATTGATCCAGAGATTGAAATCTATAGCTGAAGGGGGGAGCCTGCTGCTTCCCCCTCTTTTATCTGAGGTTTTAGTAATGGCATTAAAATCTCCTCCAATGATGCTGAGGTCATTTCGAGAAATTTTTAAGAAAGATCTCAATGTCCTTCCATACTTTCACCTTATCATTGTTTTGGATGGGGCCGTAGACATTAATCAATTTAAATCTGTGGTTATTTTTGTGGATTACAACTTCTCCTCCTATCCAATTTTGCTGGATCTCTAGAGGTGTGAACGAAAGGGATCTAGGATCCCAAATGATAGCTAGGCCCCCTGAAGCACTAGAGGCTGGGGACTGATTAAGTTGTCTAACCCCTAGTGTTTGCCCAAAGATAGAAATCTTGGATGCATTCATTTTTGTTTCTTGAATTAATATTAAGTCAGGTTTAGATACAGAGATACAATGCTTTAAGATGCGTTGTTTGTTAGGGGCATTCAATCCCCTAACATTCCATGTTATGATTTTCATGGCTCAGTGGGGAGGTAATTCCCCTCCCCTACATTAAAAAGAGTTGATATTTTGGATTGACCCTTAGCTTCTCCATCCTTCAGTCTTAATTTGGCTAAGGATCTCCTACCCCTTCTTTTACTGAGTTTAGTGCAATTTGGGGAGTCTTTACTTTTGCCCGAGTAGAGAATGCCTAAGGTGTTAGGATGCTGATTTTCCTCAATCTTTGATGCTATGAAGAGTTCCTCTGTGTCTAAGTTAACTCTAGTAATATTAACCAGGTTGTTAATGAGGAGATCTCTCTGTCTTTCCATTTCTTCATTATCACATATTTGTTCAATCAATTGATCCATGAGGTCCTTTACTACTTCTTCCCCTATAAAGTTGGTGATGATATCAACTTCCTTTGCTACTTGTTCAGCCCCAGAAGCTTTAGTTGTGACAAGGTCAGTCTTCGGGGAAGAAGGACTTGCCTTTTCCCCAAGAGGGGTTATCATTTTTGAGATTGGGGGGATTTGATGGGATTGTTGTGAAATCCTATCTAGATCTTGGGTAGAGATGCCCTCATCTTTTGGAAGTGATAGGGTGGTAAGATCCCTCAGAGGGGAAGTTTTTGAGGAGTACTCTCTGTCTTGTAAGATAAGAGAGCCTATTGGTGACATAACCATGCCAGATTGTTCATTCTGAGGAATCCCTTCACAAATTTCCCCTTCTTCTAAATTACCAGCCCCTTTATTAGGGTCCCCCTTGGGAGGGACAGGCGATAGAAGAGATTGAGGCTGAGAACATGGAAGCTTAATTAGGGCTTTCTGACCACAAAGAGCCAGAGAGGGAGGATTAGTGCTCAGTTTATTAAAACTTGTGATGGTGAATCCTCCTCCATCCACAAATTTAATTGGAGCTACTCTTGGTTCAGTAATTAATTTAGGGTAAGTATTTTTCCTAGGTCTATCTATTTCAAAAGGACTGTTGTAGAAGGGTAATTCAAGAGGTAAACTCCGGTTTCCATACTTTAGTGTTACTGAATTGATGTTTTTAATGTTTACATTCATGTTGACAATCATAACATTGTTAAAGAAGCTTAAAGCAACTTTTTTAACTTCAACAAATTTGTCTATTTTATTCCCTAAAATTCTCAAGAAGTCATTATTTCTTAATTCGATTGGAATTCTTTCGAGAGATATGGCTCTATTGACCATACATGAATTTAACAACGACGGATGAAAGAGGGTTTGCCACTCCCAACAATCAAACCCTAAGCCTTTAAACTCAGACAAACCCCTATTTAATACTAAGTTTTTAAAATTTTGATTACCACATTCAATAGCTAAGAATTGATCAGGGAGGATATCAATTTTTACCTGGTTATTGAGGGAAGACACTACCCAGTTGGCAATTTGTTCAGACAGGATCCCCCAACCTTTCCATCATGCGAAAAACATTCTTTTGTTGCAATGCATTCGATACCTATCCAGTGTATGGGAATCAATGTCAATGGTTATCCCATTGGGGCTATCTTTGGAGGATTTGCCACCAAACATTTTGATATCTGAAGCCGTGGGACTGTTTGTTCAACTAGGTTTTACAGAACCTTCCTTCCACCCTGGGTTGGGATGTTGCTTTAAGCAATTCGCTTGCTTTTCTGCCTTTTTATTTCGATGCCTTACCGGTTGCCATTTTTGATCCCTGTCTTGGAGTGAAGGAAGGGAAGCCCTAGCCGATACAACCAGTGGGTATTTTGTTTTAGCAAAAAAGGCTTCTTGCTTGTTGATCTGAGATTTAGCTCAACTTAATTCATTTGCCCTAGCATCATTCACCAGAACTGCAAAACGGTTTCCATAACCATGATAAACATTTCGCAGAGGAAAGGGCTGGTCGAAAAGAGAGAGGCTACTTCTGCCTTTCGCATGCGTTGCCATTTCGCTCATCACTTGAAAAAATTGCAGATTTTTAATAGTATGTTAGAGTTATCTTTTACTAGCTAATAATTTTTAATTTAATTATTAGTCTATTATACTCTATGATTAAGCTAAACTTAGGAATCTTATAATTCTTTATGGTTTTCTCCTTTAAGGTTTCGAGTATCCTTTTATAAGGATTATCTCTTTGTATTTTCATAACAACTATAATTATTGAATTGCATTCTTGTTGCACAATCAATACGACTCCTCTTTTCTGGATCTCTGGATTATGACCTCCCTAGCTTTTTTTCTTCTCTCCTTCTATGACAGGTTTGCATGCAAGTGATCTTTAGGAGCTATAAAGTTGATTTTTCCTCAACTCCAATATGGTATTAGAGCTCTAGATCTGCATGCCCCTGTTCTCTTCATGAGAGATTTTGGGCCTTGTTTTTCAAATCTGTGTATTCGGGGGTTTGAGCAGTTGTTTTTTTTTCCATTTCTAGGGGTAGCTGATTTTTGGTACATTTTGGTGCCAAAAGGACCTTTCAGTTGGATTTAGAAGGCTGATTCCATGAATTTTGATATATAATTCGACCTATTTCGGTGACAGGGGCATGATTTTTTATTGGCATGTTTTTCGAGGCACAGAAATCTGTACTGCTGTACCTACAAATGCGCTTGAAATTTTTTGTCAAAAAAAAAAAAAAATTAATTTTTAATTTTTTTTTAACCCTCTTTATGCCCTAAAAAAGGTTTTTTTTTCTTTTGGCCGTATCTTTGTCATACAAAAGCACTTTTTCAAAAACTTTATATCATCGGAAAGCTCTTTTCAAGCTCTCTTCAAATCTGGAGGTTTGATCTTCTGATTTTTCTTTTTTGATTGTGTTTTTTTTGTGTCAAAGCCAGAATTTCTATTTTGCACTCCGGGAGACATAACTTGAGCTTCTGAACTCCGTTTTTCAAAAAAAAATTTAGTTGGAAAGTTTGTTTTGTGTTCTTTCCTTTCATATGAGTTTTATTTTTCAGATTTTGCTCCAAGTATATTTTATTCAGTTTTTTGCTTTTTTAGCACTTTGGTGAATATCTTGGATGTTTCAGGTCCTAGGATCTCTTTCTTTGAGTAGGATGTCTCATCTTTCGCTGTTCTTTCTGTTTTCATTCTTCTATCTCTTCTTATCATTTTAGCATTTTATTTATGCAAATGCACTGAGATAAAGTGCCACTATGCATTGTATACTTGAGATCTTGCACATCTTGTGTCTTATTGTACATGCACTACTTATAAAGTGCCATGGGGGTTGATGTTTTCTTTTGTTTGCCATCTACCTTTGTCATGTGATGTTGGCATTCTACAATTTAATGAGAAATGATGGTATTGTTATTGATGAAAACCTACTAGCAACCTTCAGGCAACCTTGTGGCATTCATCTAGTAAACCAACGACAGGCACTGAAACCGATAGACACTTCACCGGTAGCAACAACAATGCATACCGACACCCCAACCAATAGGAATAAACTTTTGTTTATTGTATTTAATTGTAATTATCTTTTGTAAAGCCGACATGGCATATTGCATTAGACTCATATATGTATGAGATCTTGTAAATCATTTTGAGATATGAGATGGAATAGGAATGAGCGAATAATAAGGAAGATATATGTGAATGCATAAGGCAGATTTTGCATAAGGTTTATGGTTATAATATGAGCTTAAACCAGTATTGAACCTGGCATAGTTGATGCTAATTTGAAGTAGTACATTGTATTGGATTCTCATAATCCATTTTGTAAGTCAGTGAGACTTCTATTTTGTAGATTGAGTAGTGAGCTCTAGGCAGTTGGCCTTCCTGCATGTGCAGGCCCCTCATTGTAAGTAATATTTATTCATTGGCCAGTGAGTGAATATTGTGGGTCACAAATCCCATCAAGGTTTTTCCCACACTGGGTTTCCTTGTTAATCATCTTGTGTTATGGTGTGTTTTCTATGCTATCTTTATTGTTCCTATTTACTGCATTAATTCTTATTTACCGGTACACTGTTTTGGAATGTAAAATACTTAATAAGGTTAAATATTCTGTCAACCGATTAGATATTGAATCACCCCCCCCTCTTAGTATCTTTGGGACTATCATTAATCCTAACAATTGGTATCAGAGCCTGGTACTGTATTTTCAAAATTCTAACAACTTGAGGAATATTTTGACACCGTTACAGATGGAGAACTTAAGAAAGCAATTGAAAGGAGCTCTTGTAGACTATGATTCAGAGAAGTTGAAGAATATCAAACTTGAAAATGATCTGAGGACTGCATAGGAATTCATTCAAGGAATTCGAGAGAATATTACTATTACTAGAAATAAAAGAAAAGAACTTCATGAGAAGATGCAAAATGACAATGATGAAAAGGAAACTCTTAATGAGCTTGTGAACAAATTGAGGCAAGAAAACATGACTATGAGGAATAAAATGCAAGATATGACTATGAGATTTTGTAAAGACATTGAAGAGAGAAAGAAGAATGAAGATGACTTGACTAAGAAACTCAATGATGCTGGAAATGAAAATCTAAGACTCGGTCATGAAAATGATATGTTAAAGACAGATCTGATTCACATGCTGTTAGTTAGATGAGAGGGGGGGTGAATCAGATAAACTCACAATTCAACATATTCATTAGATTCAACCTCGGTAGAACTTACTTGATATGCAACTATGACTGTAAATCATTCAAACTCATAAACTGATAAACTTGAAACATCAAAACACATTTAACACCAGATTTAACGTGGAAACCCTAATAGGGAAAAACCACTGTGGGATTTCAGACCCACAAAGAAAATATACTTTTCTAGATTATGCTCAGTTAAAAGCCAATCCTGTTAAAGATTACATAAACACATTGCTAGATGTGACCCGGTCAAGGGATTTCCCTCAGATTTATCAAAATCTTACACTTTGTTAGAAGTGACCTTGTCAAAGGATTTCAAACACTCATTCAGAATGTTACCTTGCTAGAGGATTTACAAATAAGACTGTTAGGTCCAGTCAGTTAAGAGATTTCCTGTCACTTACAAAAATAAATAACAGTAATAAAATATATCTGCAACTTCACATTTGAAATGTTAAAGAAGACTCTATGTGCTCAAAATAATCTTGTCATAAGACTTATCTTCCTCCTTGCTGGGCTTCTCAATCTATTCTTCAATTAGATCTTCAATCTTCTGTACTTGGTAATCACCTCTGCAGTATCACTGCTCTTCTATTTGCCTGCATACTTTGTTCATCAACTTTTCCTTATTTATAAGCAATTCCTAACCGCTTAATCTCCTTAATCGCATTTCCCATGATTAATCTTAGCCATCAGATCTTCAAATTTGACTAGGTTCATTGAATCCTTCAAACTGAAAAATGTTTTATCTTGCCTTGAAACTTGTATTCCTTCCTTGGTACTTGTGCTCAGTTTTGACCGTTCAATCTATGCTGTAGATCTAACTCTTGAATTTTCATTGCTGTTGATCCTTAATAAACTTCTTGCATATCATTCCAATCTTCTATAAATCTCTAGCTCATTGGCATCCTTCATTTAATAATGTATTTATTCATCCAATGAATTTTGTTACTGTTCGGTTGATACTCAGTTAATACTGAACTTTACTCGGTAGACATTCTGTATTTGTCTCGATCACTGTCTCAGTAGTTTTGCTTGCTGATGACATTCGATTACTTCTTCCTTCTTTAACCGATACCAATAACCTTGGTGTTTACCGACTAGCTCCTTGCTTGGTAAAATAGAACAGTATCAAACCTTTACTTATTCTATTGCATGAAATATTTTCTCCTTCTTATTCAGTCTTTGAATACACATATATAGGATATCACAACAATCAAAATATCATAATCTCATCACTATCTAACTCGGTAATAGTTTCCCATTGAGTAACTTATTACTCCCCTTCATTTTCTCATTATTTCTATGTCACTTATCGACATCTTTATACTCATCAAAATATACTCTTTAAGATATGGAAACATCATACTGAATCAGAAAATCAATTGGTTGACGTCAATGACAAAATAATATTATTAAGACAGTAATCATCCTTTATCAATTATATCATCAATCTCCAACAACCTTCTCAATATCCTCATACCAACAAACTTATTGTAATGCCAACAATCTCCCTCTTTGGCATTGATGTCAATACCAACTTGATTTATTCCAATTGATTCGAACTGCTGTTATTCTTTTCCTGTTATCCTCTCTTTCTATCATTAGACTTCTCCCCCTTTGACAACAATGCCAAAAGTAAAACTAAAGCATGATTACTTCCCCTGTGAATTAATTTCCTTGCTGTTTAAAACATATACAAATGTATCATCTTAGTCTTCATTCACTATTTCCTGCACAACTTTAGACAACATCCTAAAGTGTGTAAATCAGCATCAACTCACAAATAGTATTCTATAGAGTCATAGAATTGATGCTTTCACCGAACTTTGTTAGTGAGTACTAGATAGGGGTAGGACCCCTAACTTACTTCTGAGATACTCAAAAGTGTCCCTTGGCAGTGGCTTTGTGAAGATATCTGCTATTTGTTCCTTTATGCTTACATATTCCAACACAACTTTCTTTTCTTGAACTTCTTCTCTTAGATAATGATACTTTATAGAGATATGCTTTGTCTTAGAGTGCATTATCGAATTCTTTGAAATGTTAATAGCACTTGTATTATCACAAAATATAGTTACTGGCTCGTTAACTGTCTCATTCATACCTTCCAACAATTGTTTGATCCATGTTATATTGGTACAATTCAATGCTGCAATGACATATTCAACTTCAACTGTTGACTGTGAAATGCATCCTTGTTTCTTGCTAAGCCAACTCACTAGTCTTTCTCCCAAAAAGAAAGCTCCACTGCTTGTGCTTTTCCTATTATCAATATTTCCTGCCCAATCAGCATCAGTATAGACTTTTAAGTCAAAATCATTCCTCTTTTTATATAGTAAATCACAATCTTTAGTGCCTCTTAAGTATCTAAAAATTCTCTTGATTGTTGTCATATGGGTTTCTTTGGGATCTGTAGAAAATCTTGCAGTTATGCCTACTGCATGTGCTATATTAGGCCTACTGTGAACTACATATTGCAACTTTCCAATCATAGATCAGTAAAGTGTCTCATCAACAGATGCAGATTCATCATTCTTTGATAGTTTACAATTAGTAGTCATAGGAGTACTTACAGGTTTAGAATCCTCCATTCCAAATTTCTTCAAGATTTCCTTTATATACTTGGATTGAGTAATGAAAATCCCATTTTTCATTTGTAGTATCTGTAAACCTATAAAATACTTTATTTCACCGATTAATGACATCTCAAATTCTTTGCACATTTCATTTCCAAAGTTCTAACATAAAGAATCATTTCCACAAAAAATAATATCATCAACAAATATGGTTGAAATCAGTATTCCATTATCCTCATCATTCTTCATATACATGTTGCTGTTTTCACTAGTCCTCATAAATCCAATCTTGATTAAGTAAGAGTACAACCTTTCATACCATGCTCTAGGTTCTTTCTTTAGGCTATATAAAGCTTTGTTCAACTTACATACCCGATCTTTATTCTTCTCTTCAATAAATCCTTCAGGCTGTTCAATATAGACTTCTTCTTCTAGTATACCATTCAAAAATGCAGATTTAACACCCATTTAATATACCTTGAAATTTTTGAAAGTAGCATATGCCAACAATGTTCTCACTCCCTCAAGTATTGCCATGGGTGCAAAAGCCTCACCATAGTTTATTCCTTCTTCTTGAGCATAACCTTTGCAAACTAGCCTTTCTTTATTCCGAATGACCTCACCTTTTTCATTTAGCTTATTTCTGAAAATCCACTTTGTACGGATTACATTTTTTTCTTTTGGTCTTGGGACCAGTGTCCATGTTTCATTTTTCTTGATTTGTTCAATCTCTTCTGTCATAGCATTCACCCAATCTTCATTGCTTAATGCCTCTTTTACTATCCTCGGTTCAAACTTTGATATCAGACATGTGTTCTGTCTCAGTTTGTTCCTTGTCATCACTGGATCATCCTTATCTCCTATAATCTGACTCGATGCATGATTTCTTCTAACATATTTTTCTAATATAGGCTCGGTAGGCTCTGTATGATCTTCTTCATCACTTGGTAACTGAGTATTTTCATCATCGACTTTCTCAGTAAAACTTCTTGGTTGTACATATACAAACTCTTCATAATCTTCTAGTTCTTTGGAATTTCCTTCATCATTCCTTTTTGCAAATTCATCAATTTTAACATTTGCACTTTCCACTATTTTGTTAGATGATTTGATCAAACATTTAAATGCTTTACTCCTAGAGGAATAACCAAGAAATGTTCCTTCCTCACTTTTCTAATCAAATTTTCCATTTTTGTCATCTTTGTGAACATAACATCTACTTCCAAATATTTTAAAATAACTTACATTTGGTTTCTTGTCATACCAGATTTCATACGGTGTCTTCATAGTTCCTTTCTTCAGTTGTACTCGGTTCATGGTGTAAACTACAGTGCTTATTGCTTCTCTCCAAAATATTTGAGGTACTCTCTTTTCTATCATCAAAGTTCTGGCACAATCTACAATTGATCTGTTTCTTCTTTCAGCTATCCCATTTTGCTGTGGTGTTCTTGGTGTAGACACTTGTCTCTTTATACCATGATCATTGCAAAATAAGTTAAATACATCTGAAGTGAACTCTCCTCCTCTATTAGATCTTAGACATTTCAATTGTCTTCTTGTTTCTTTTTCAACTCTTACCTTATACCATTTGAACATTTGAAAGGCTTCCGATTTCTCTTTTAAAAACATAACCGACATCATCCTTGAGTAATCATCCACAAATAATATGAAGTATTTATCACCATAATAACTTTGAACTTTCATAGGACCACAAAGATCAGTGTGCACAAGATCTAAAATTCCTTTAGAAGTGTAAGACTTACTTGTAAATCTTGATTTTGTCATCTTACCCATCTGGCATCCTCAGCATATTGCATTCTCAGGTTTTTCCAAGCTTGGTAGACCTCTTACTCGGCGCTTCTTACTTATTTTGATCAGGTTATCAAAATTTACATGACAAAACCTTTTATGCCATAACCAGGTATCTTCTATTTTTGCATATAGACAATTATTCCGAGTTGAGTCAAGATGAAATGTATTACCTCTTGTTTGAGTCCTGGTAGTAGTCAACTTTCCATGTTTGTCATGAACTTTGACAATTCCTTTATGAAATTCTATTCGGTATCCTATATTGTTTAGCTGTGCTACACTCAAAAAATTGCATTTCAGACCTTCAACCCAATATACATCATCACATTTAGCATTGTCAAGAAGTGTGATAGATCCTTTACCTTTCACAGGACATGGTGCATTATTACCAAATCTTACATAACCTCCATCATAATCTTCTAAATTAATAAATTTGTGTTTATCACCTGTCATGTGATGTGAGCATCCACTATCTATGATCCAAGAATCATTATTATTTATGTGTGATATTAAGGCTTTTTCTTCATACCTTTCTTCATCTGATCCATCTTTGATAGCCACATATACAACTTCCTCTGTCTCAGTCCCATCAGATCTATCATCATTGGATTCCTCATTAGCTACTAGGCATGTCTTTCTATCTCTCCTTCTGAAGTCTTGGTATCCTTTGTATTGGTTGTATTTCTGTCTATCATCTCAGTATTCTCTCTTTTCACTAAATTCTTTGTCAGGACAGTTTGAAGCCACATGTCCAATTTTATTACAGTTAAAACATTTTAAAGGTAACTTTCCTTTATACTTACCTTTGCCTCTTGATAACCTTCTGGCCAATAATGCTTCAAACTCTTCTTTCTTTATGATTTCCTCATATAGTTTGTGTACTTCTTCCATGTTTTTGCAAAATCTCTCACTTGCTCCACTATGATTTCCTTCAGCATACTTATACATTCTATCATTGTAGTCATCATATTCACCAAGATGAAAAGAATTGAATGCAGATTCAACTTTATTTACCGAAGACCCACTGTTATCAAAATTACTTAACTCAAAAGCATGTAGCTTACCGATAGTAGCATCCAAAGAGACTGGCATGTTTGGTATAGACCTTAATTCATTAATTGTAGAGACTTGAATGGCATAAGTAGGTAGAAGTGTTCTCAGCAACTTACTTGTTACATCCTTTTCTCCAATAGCTCCTCCTTCTCCTTTGATTTGATTGACAGTTTCTTTTAACCTTGTATTGTATTGGATTATGTTCTCACCTTCATTCATTCTCATGAATTCAAGTTGTCCTCTTAGACTGTCTACTTTTTCTCTTTGAACATGTTCATCACCACCATACACAGATATAAGCTTATTCCACATAGCTTTGACATCATTACAACCTTCTAGATCATTAAACTCTGAGTCGGTCAATGCTGATGTTATTTCAATCATTGCTTGAATATGTTCTTGCTTTGCCTTTATCTCTTGCATTGTCATCGGGTAGTTGCTAGGTGCAGTGTAATCATTCTCCAGATAATATGTTGCATATTCTCCAATTCCCGATAAGTGCAGCTTCATCCTTTTCTGCCATGTGGAGAAACTTGACTTGTTCAACTTTGGTGCATCCCTTTTATACATCTTCGGATCTTGCCTCAAGTTCCTTTAAAATTTTCTTTCAGAGTTCCAACTTTGATACCAATTGTTAGTTAGATGAGAGGGGGGGTGAATCAGATAAACTCACAATTCAACATATTCATCAGATTCAACCTCGGTAGAACTTACTTGATATGCCAATATGACGGTAAATCATTCAAACTCATAAACAAATAAGACTGTTAGGTCCACTCGGTTAAGAGATTTCCTATCACTTACAAAAATAAATAATAGTAATAAAATATATCTGCAACTTCACATCTGAAATGTTAAAGAAGACTGTATGTGCTCAAAATAATCTTGTCATAAGACTTATCTTCCTCCTTGCTAGTCTCCTCAATCTGTTCTTCAATCAGATCTTCAATCTTCTGTACTCGGTAATCACCTCTGCAGTATCACTGCTCTTCTATTTTCCCGCATACTTTGTTCATCAACTTTTCCTTATTTATAAGCAATTCCTAACCGCTTAATCTCCTTAATAACATTTCCCATGATTAATCTTAACCATCAGATCTTCAAATTTGACTAGGTTCATTGAATCCTTCGAATTGAATTTTTTTTTATCTTGCCTTGAAACTTGTATTCCTTCCTTGGTACTTGTGCTCAGTTTTGATCGTTCAATCTGTGTTGTAGATCTAACTCTTGAATTTTCATTGCCGTTGATCCTTAACAAACTTCGTGCATGATATTACAATCTTCTATAAATTTCTAGCTCATTGGCATCCTTCATTTAATAATGTAATTATTCATCCAATGCATTCTGTTACTGCTCGGTTGATACTTGGTTAATATTGAACTTTACTCAGTAGACATTTTGTATTTGTCTCAGTCACTGTCTCAGTAGTTTTTCTTGCTGACGACACTCGGTGACTTCTTCCTTCTTTAACCGATACCGATAACCTTGGTGTTTATTGACTAGCTCCTTGCTCGGTAAAATAGAACAATATCAAACCTTTACTCATTCTATTGCATGAAATATTTTCTCATTCTTATTCAGTCTTTGAATACACATATATAGGATATCACAACAATCAAAATATCATAATCTCATCACTGTCTAACTCGGTAATAGTTGCCCATTGAATAGCTTATTACTCCCCTTCATTTTCTCATTCTTTCTGTGTCACTTACCGACATATTTATACTCATCAAAATATACTCTTTAAGATATGGCAACATCATACTGAATCAGAAAATCAATTGCTTGACATGAATGAAAAAATAATATTATCATCCTTTATCAATTATATCATCAATCTCTAACAACCTTCTCAATATCCTCATACCAACAAACTTATTGTAATGGCAACACATGCAACATGATAAAACTGAACTTATGAGACAAATGGGAATTCTAGAAAATGAGTTGGCTATTGCAAATCAACACAAAGAGAAATTCAAGAAAAGTTTAGAAGAACTTGATGATATGCTAAAAAGTCAGAAACCTAATGGAGATACTAATGGACTTGGATTTGAAATTGGTGAAATTTCTGGTACTGCAAACAATCATGATCATAGTAAACTGGTAAGACAACCTAATGCTTACAAATTTAATGGGAAATGCTTTAACTGTAACAAGTATGGTCATAGAGAAAATCAGTGTAGATCTAGAAACAATCAGAACAATATTATACCCATCAATCAATGTTCCAAATGCAACAAAGTTGGTCATAATTCAGAAAACTACAAAATGAATGTGAGATGTTATGTTTGTGGAAGATTTGGGCACTTATCTAATCAATGCAGAACACAAACCGATATAAGATATGGAAAGACTATTCAAAAGAATAATGTGACTTGTTATGCTTGTAACAAGATTGGACATATTGCAAAATTTTGTAGAAGTAAGACTTCATCGGCAAACAATAAAGGACCTAGTTTGAAAGGCAAAGAAAAGGTTGATGAGGTAAAGCAAGAATTTTCAAAACAATGGATTAGAAAGACATATTAGAATGTTGATGAGACTATTTATTCACCGGTAGAACATAGTATTACTCCACTGGCAGGAAATTCTTCATCCAACTGAGAATTAACCCTTTGGGGGTATTGCAACAAGTTGAATATCATGCAGATTACCCTCGGTTGATGGTGAGAAGATATATTTCTTCTTTACCAACAAATGTGTTAAGTTTTCACTTAACCAACGAGAATTTAATGCGGTTGTTGAAATAAATTTTATTATAAATCATCGATTTTCCCTGTTTTTCGATTCACCAAGCATTCAAACTAGCAAAGAGCACAAAATCTAAGCGAAGACACTCAAGGTGAAGAAGTGAAGTAATTTCTTTCAAGCACTCAAACATTATTAGGCATCTTAAGGTATTTTTCAAATGGATTCCTCTTCTACTCCCAGATTTATTGCAAACCCTACTGTTGTGGAAATTGTAAAACGCCCTAGGCCCGTTTTCAAAATTATTCCCGAGATAGCTAAGCAAGATGATTCCATAGGCTCATTTTCAAAAATTCCTAAAGGTGTAGATTATGCTAAAGACCCTAGGATTTATATTCATTGCAATATTGAAGAATTAGGTTTTGAGGAAGTGTTAAAGATGTTTAAAACCATAATTTGTGATGAAAATGAAAATGTCAAGCCCGAACACAAGATTATTGAGACTTTAGGTTTTGTGGAAATCTTGAACATCCCTAAATTTCTGAAGGAAGTAGTTAGAATTGTCCTAAGTAGGGCACATGGAGAATTTATTTGGTTAGATTCAGTTTGCAAATTCACCCGACAAGCAATTAGAGCAGTGTCAGGTTTACCCTCAACTGGCAGCAGACCAGACAAGACAAAGAAGGTACCTAACAACATAGGCATGACCTTAACCAGAGCAACATCTGACAACAGATCTCTGAGAGTAAATGACATCAAGGATATCAATGTGAGATTCAAAAGTATGATTTTAGGCTATAAGACTACACATGCAAACCGACTTAATTCAGTTTCTAGTCTTTGCATTAAAAGTGCTTATGATATGGTAAATAATAATACAAAAATAGATATGTGTGAATGGCTGAAGGATGAACTAGTAGATAACTTGAAAAAGATAAAAGGCAAAAAGAAAGGGACATTTCATTTTGGTAATATTTTGGTATGTCTTATGTTTTATTTCTCAAAACAAATTCCCAGTATTGGACAGAAAGATTTTGGATATGACATACCGGTAGGCAAACAATTGCAAAAAGTTTTCACCGGCATGGGTACTGCTAGGGAAAACAATATAACTGAATATTTCAAAGCTTTCCAAGCCAAAATGAAAACGAGAGAGAGACTACCATATAGTATAGTAAATAAATATGATAAGGAAATCTATTTTGTGATTAAGAAAGATGAAATATGGATGGAAATAGTTCTTCCTAGAACTATATGGGTAATTGAAATGGGGTATGAGGATAATGTAAATATTATTGAGACTTATGCTAAAGCCCTGTTAGAAGCACCTAGAGAACCAACAAAAAATGTTTTTGGTAGTGCAGAAACAATTGAGAGTGATGTACAAACAATGAAGCAAAGAAAGAAAAGAGAAAAGTCAATAAGGAGTGCATCAAAATAGGTAAAGGAAATAAAAGAAAATTTTATGAACCTTACTAGAATAAAGGAAAGTGAACTGGAAGGATTGCAACCGGAGGCACATATTTCACCGGTTGGTACATCATCTAACAGTGAGATACTTGCTAAATTTAAGAGAGTTGATAGGAAGAGAAAACCTTCACCAGTACCCTCTCCTCCACCCAAGAAAACAAGAACTCTGAGAAAGAAGCAACAAGCGGTAAGACAATTGGCAAAGAAGTTAACACGCAAGAAGAAACAGAAATAGGTTATACCACCTTTGGATAATTTACTGAATGAAATCACTGATGATGACAACTTGGCAAATGTGAGAAAGTTGTATAACACATTCACTGATTCAGAAAAGGAAAGTGTTGAAAATAGTATTATTCTACATCTGGACATATACAAGAAAGTGCTAATTGAAGTAGTATATGACTTACCAAATGATCTATATAGAAGGTTAGATGCAAAGAGGATTGCAGTAATGGAGTTGGACAAGAAACTTAAGGTTGAAAAACTTCTAGCTGTATATCTAGTTAACTCGAAAGAGGAGATTGATGAATTAATTTGTGAAGCTAACATATCAATTTTTGCTAGTGGTCACTGGTAAGTAAGCTTAATGGCTGGTAGAGTTAATGAAATTGCAGAGGAAATGACTGACAAATGGGATATCTTTTTTGTAGAAAAGGAAAAATAGGAAGAATTAAATCGACTGAAGAAAACATTCAAAGTATATCAGAAGGACAAGGACAAAGGGAAAGGTAAAGTTGGTGGAATACCAAACATCAAAATAACTAATAACTTACCACCACCCTTGGATACTACACCGATGCATACTATTACACTGACGTCTAAAAATATGGACATAACACATGATGACACTAACCCTGAATCTGAAATTCTATTCACCATGAATGTTGATACTCAGGAAGTGAACATTGTTGTGGACAAGGACAACACAAAGGTACATAATGATGTTGCTGGCAATGGAAACATTGCTGAGCAACTGATAGAAAATGTTGAGGTTGAAATACAAATAGAGCAAACAAAGCATACATAGCAACATTTGGACAGTGGAATAAAATACTAGTAGTATAGATGCTGGCATTGAGAAACCTAAAAAGACAACAATAGAGGTACTGGCAGCTAATAACACAGAGAAACCAACAGAGAAACTAGCAGAGGCATAGGTACATACTGAGATAGTGAAACCGATAATCACTGAGAAACCCAAACCATTACTAGCTGAAATGGAAACTCAGACTGATCCACCAGAGGTTGATACAAGCAAATTGGTTACTAATACTAGAAGCACTGAAATAATAAAGGCAGTTGGTCAAACATCCAAATTCAGACCTACTAATGTGACAGAGGTACTTCTAGACTCTATTAAGAAGATAACTGATTGTAATGCATTGTCCTACAAGGAAATTGATGATACAATACCTATTCTTAAGATGATTGCACCAAAATGTAATGTAGATCATGTAAAGGATTCTTTAGGTCAGTTAAACACATTGTCTAAATTTATTGCTGGAAATGTAATAACAGTTGATAAAGTAAATGAGGATACATTCAAAGAGAAAATGGAAAAAGAAAAGGAAAAATTATTTGAGGACACAATAAAGAAGTGCACTGAACATATTAACACACTTTTACCAGCACCGAATACAACAATTTTGGAGTATAAGGAACTATACAGAGAAACATGCAAGCCACATCTATTGAATCGGGACATTAAAAAAGAAAGAAGTAGAGTACAAAAGGAAATTGATGATATACCTAATAACATTATTGGTTCATCCAAACCTATATCAGTTATTGAGCAAGAAATAGCAGGATTTGAGGAAAAGCTGGAGAAATTTAAGAAGGAAAAAGCAAGGATCAAGGGAAATGCCAGAGAGCTTAAGTATAAACTTAGTCCTAAATTGGATAACCTTATCTCTCTGAGAAATGAGATCTCTAAGGCATTAATTCAAGGGGAAAGATCACCAGAAGACCATATGCATCATCTCACTGACATGATCCAATGAACTGAGGCAACCATGAATGATAGCAATAGATTCATGCAGAGTTTAAATTTGGTTTTGGCTGATATATTTCAGATTGTAACCAACCGGTTACAGACCTTAAGGTGAAATTTTGCACTCGTTGGACAATTTTCGACAAACTTTGTCATTGATGTCAAAGGGGGAGTAGTGGACAAAGAAAAATGGCTATTCAAAGGAGATCATCTGCTGAGGGATTGCACATATTATTGGTAAATTTTTGGACTTCACTTTTTGGAACAGTTTTTGGATTTTTCTCATGAGTGTTGCTATGAATGCCAAAGGGGGAGATTGTTGGCATTCTACACTCTAATGAGAAATGATAGTGTTGTCATTGATGGAAACCTACTGGAAACCTTCAGGAAACCTTGTGACATTCATTTGGTAAACCACCACCAGGCACCAACACAAACAAACACTTCATCAACAACGACAACAATGCACACTGACACCCCAACCGACATGAATAAACTTTTGTTTATTGTATTTAATTGTAATTATCTTTTGTAAAGCCGAAATGACATATTGTAATAGACTCATATATGTGTGAGATCTTGTAAATCATTTTGAGATATGAGATGGAATAGGAATGAGCAAATAATAAGGAAGATATATGTGAATGCATAAGGAAGATTTTGTATAAGGTTTATGGTTATAATATGAGCTTAAACGAGTATTGAACCTGGCATAGTTGATGCTGATTTGAAGTAGTATATGTTGGTATTTTGGTATGGTTTTGTCATTGATGTCAACACCTACTAAACACTTATCAACTCTGGCACTTTAGAGAATCAACAACATTCACTGGCAAGCAAGTGACTCATGCATAGTCACCAGTATCTGGTACACCGACAAGATATAATGATCACTGACACTTGGAAAAATATGGAAAACACTTGGTAATGTCGAAAACATTGTTTTGACATCTTGTTTTGGAGAATTGGTTATTGGTATATTCACACTTGCATATTTGCTATTACCGACAAATAGGTCCAAGGTATACACCAGCAGGTTTATCTTTTCCAGATCAGCATGACACGCTTTGGAGATGATTAATTATTGTTGTAAATGCATTAAGCTGACATGTTCAATCAGTTCTTCATCGAATATTGTTTTGTTTGTAAAATGTTTTTATTGTAATATCTTGTAGAGCCGACCTACTGAAATTGGTCTTAGGTTATGGTATAAATATAAGATCTTATTTGTAAGATCAATTGTGGAATGCGAAAAAGGATTGTGTGAAGGTATATGCGAGAATAAGTAGAGCTATACATGCAGACATCATTTGAAGATTGAAGGAGGGTTTTTGTGAAGACAATCAGAACTACACTAGTACTGAATCTAGCATATGAAGATGCTATTTTGTGCAGTACATTCTTATTGGATTTAACCATCAAACTGTAGTCAGTGTGACTCCCATTTTGTGATTGAGCAGTGAGCTCTAGGTGCTTGGCCTTTCTGCATGTGCAGACCCTATTTATGTACACTTACTATCTGCAGTAGTATCATCTGATTGTGGGTAAGGTTTCCCACCATGGTTTTTCCCCTTACAGGGTTTCCACTTATAAATATTGGTGTTATGTGTTGTGGATGACTTTGTCTTTATGTTTCATGCACTAATCCTTACCAGTATAGCAATTAACTATTAAATCTATCTATCGACATACTTAACTGGTTTACCAGTATTAAGCATTAAGTTGGTTAAGTTGTTTTTGGTTTGAATTTATTAGACAACTGATTCACCCCCCACCTCTCAGTTGTCTTTGGGACCTAACAATTGGTATTAGAGCCTAGTCCTCTTTTGCAGAAGTTTAACGGCTTGAGGAGATCCAATGTCTACTAACTATTTTAGGAAGGACAATCCTAAACTTGATGGAACCAACTATGGCATATGGAAGATCGGAATGGAGACACATCTAAATTGCATTGGAAAGGACATCTGGGATGTTACAAAGAATGGTTATACTACTCCTACTTAGAGTCAGCCCACTCCACCCAACTTGACTAAAGATGAGGAAAATGATTGCAAAGCAAGAGAAGTACTTTTGAGCACATTATCAGATCAACAAATCATGGGACTATCAGATAGGTCTACTACTAAAGCTATATTGGATCATTTGGAAACACTGAATGAAGGAGATTCCATAGTCAAAATTGCAAAACTTGAAAGCTTCCGGGTTAGGTATGAACATCTGAAAATGGAAGAAGATGAAAGGATTTCTACTTTTATGGAAAGAGTAAATGAGATTGTTTTGGGTATTAAATGTTGTGGAGGAACCTTAAGTGAGGATGAAATTGTTTCAAAAGTTTTAAGAGGATTGCCACCGGCATATAAAATAAAAGTCACTGCTATAAATGAGTTAAGAACAATGCCTAATACATCAGTAACTAGGGATACATTGATTGGGAAACTTTCAGCTTTTGAAATTGAAGAATTTTGTCCTGTTGCTACTATAAAGATAGATTTGGTATTTAAAGCATCAACATCATCTGCTGCATGATTTGACAAATCTGATTGGAAAGCCTTTTATGCAAGAGAACTTGAAGAAAGCAGGAAAGAGAATGAAGAACTTGAAGAACTTGAAGCACTATTAGCAAGGAAAATGCCTAAAGGTCCAGTTGGAAGTATATATGAAGGTAAAGTACCCTTTAAATGTTTTAACTGCAATAAGATTGGTCATATGGCTTCGAGATGCCCTGATAGACATGCTAGACTAAGAGAAGAAGCTAGAAGAACATACAAGCCTAACCCTAAATATCAGAGATACAGATTTAAGAAGAATAAAGACAAATCTTGTTACATTGCTGATGAAGGTGTGACTGATGATTCTGATGAGGATCCGACAGACAATGGATGGGTTATTGTTGCTATAACAAAAGATCAACTGGCTCCTACTGCTCAACTGGTAATACAGGCCTTGGCAGCTAAAGTTGAATTAAAGGATGAATGGATCATTGAGTCAGGATGCTCACATCATATGACATGAGACAAAGGTAAATTCTTGAACTTTCAAGAATACAATGGAGGCTTAGTGAGATTTGGAGATGACAAAGCTTGTTTAATCAAAGGTAAGGGTACAATATCTCTTGATGGTAAGCATAACACTGACAACGTTTACTATGTTGAGGGATTAAAGTATAATCTTTTGAGTGTTGGTCAATTAGTTAAGAAAGGATTTCAGTTACAATTCAAAAATGGAAAATGCAAAATCATGAATAGAACTGGTTTGGAAATTGCAACCGGTAATCAGACTAGAAGTAATATCTTTCATTTAAATAACAGTGAAAAGACATGCTTAATTGCACATATTGATGAAAGTTGGTTATGGCATAAGAGACTCTGTCATGTAAACTTTGATTGCATGGTGAAAATCAGTACTACTAAGGTAGTTGGAGATTTACCTAAAATTGTCAAACCTCAGAATACAGTATGTAAGGAATGTCAATTTGGAAAACAAGTTAGAGCTAGTTTCAAAAGTATTCCAGAAAAATCCAATAATGCTCTTGATTTAATTCACACTGATTTATGTGGTCCAGCTAGAACTAAAAGCTTACAAGGTGATAGATATTTCATGCTAATCATTATTGACTATTCTAGAATGTGTTGGGTTACTTTTCTGAGAGAAAAATTAGAAGCACTAGGAAAGTTCAAACTATTCAAAGCAATGGTAGAAAATGAAACCGGTAAGAAAATCAAATGTCTAAGATCAGATCAAGGAGGAGAATTTACATCTAAGGAGTTTAATACATTCTGTGAAGTAAATGGAATCAGAAGACAACTATCAACACCCCGGACACCACAACAGAATGGAGTTGTTGAAAGGAAAAACAGAACTATCTTGGATGCATCAAGAAGTATGTTATTAGAAGAAAACCTACCACATGTATATTGGAGAGAGGCAGTCAGTACAACAGTTTATACATTCAACAAAGTTCACATCAAAGGTGAAACCGATAAGACCCCTCATGAACTATGGTTTGGTATTACTCCTACTCTTAAATATTTTAGAATTTTTGGAAGTAAATGTTATATCAGAAGAGATGAGTATATTGGCAAATTTGATCCTAGAAGTGATGAAGGAATATTTCTTGGTTATTCATCTAAGAGAAAGTCATATAGATGTTTTAACAAAAGATTGCAAAAAATTGTTGAAAGTACAAATGTAAAGATTGATGAACAATTCAGAGGAACTTTAGGGTATATAGACTCTGAACCGGCAACATAAATATTGACAAATGAACTGACTCTGAATCCACCGGTATAGAATGAAGATCCAGTTACCTCGGTATCATCTGAGGATTCCACAATAACTAAGGAACAACAATAAACAAAGACACCTTGGTATGTAAGACTGAATCATTCTGAAGATCAGATAATTGGAAACAAGTTTTAAAAAGTTATGACAAGAGGAAGATTGGAAAATGAAGAGGTATGTTTTATTTCTCAAATTGAACCATCATCTATTAATGAGGCATGTGAAGATAAATTTTGGATTAAAGCTATAGAAGAAGAATTATAACAAATTGAGAAAAACAACACTTGGACATTAGTTCCCCGGCCTAAAGATAAAAATGTAATTGGAACCAAATGGGGTTTCAGAAAAAAACTTAATGAAGATGGTAAGGTTGTTAGAAATAAAGCAAGAGTAGTGTGTAAGGGATATTCTTAGAAAGAAGGAATTGATTACAATGAAACCTTTGCACCGGTAGCTAGAATTGAGGTAGTCAGATTATTCTTGGCTTTTGCAGCACATAAGAACTTCAAAGAATATCAAATGGATATTAAATGTGCATTTTTGAATGGAGACCTTGAAGAATAAGTGTACAATGAACAACCTGATGGATTTTCTTTGACAGATAACAAAGATATGGTTTGCAGGTTAAGAAAAGCTTTGTATGGATTAAAACAAGCTCCAAGAGCTTGGTATGCAAGATTGGTTTCTCTAAAGGTAATGCAGACAACAATTTATATTATAAAGTGACTAATGATGACATCTTGGTTATAGAAGTATTCATTGATGATATAATATTTGGAGGAGAAGATGGATTATGTAAAGAATTTTCTATTAAAATGCAACAAGAATTTGAAATGTCTATGATTGGAGAAATAAAATTCTTTTTAGGATTGTAGATTTCACAGACTGATAAAGGTATATTCTTGAGTCAATCCAAATACTTAAAATAGTTACTAAAGAAATTTGGGATGGAGAACTCTAAACTGGTAAGCACACCTATGACAACAAATGACAAATTATCACTAAGGGATGAATCTACACTTGTTAATCCAACTAGATACAAATCTATGATAGGAGGTTTACTGTATTTGACACAAACCAGACCTGATATTATGAATGCAGTATGTACTGTTTCAAGATTTCGAAGTAATCCTAGAGAAAATCATGAACCAGTAGTAAAAAGGATTTTCTGGTACTTACAAGGCACTATAAATCTTGGATTATGGTATCTTAGAGATGAAAACTTTGAATTATGTGCATACACAGATACAAATTGGGCAAGAGACGTGGATGATAGAAAAAGCACCACCGACGGAGCATTCTTTCTTGGAAATAGACTTGTTTCTTGGTTGAGTAAGAAAAAAAGTTGTACATCTTTATCAACAGCAGAATAAGAATATGTTGCAGTAGCAACTAACTATACACATGTACTATGGCTTAAGAAAATGTTGAAAGACATAAAGGTAAAATGCAAGGAACCTATTACTATCTATTGTGATAACACTGCAACAATTGATATATCTAAGAATCTGGTATTACATTCTAAAACCAAACATGTTTCTATCAAACTGAATTTTCTAAGGGAAAATGTTGAAGCAAAAGAAAGAAAACTGGTTTATGTGAACACTAAAGAGCAGGTTGTAGATATCTTTACTAAACCTCTGCCTAAGGAGACTTTTGAATATCTCAAAGATCAGCTGGAGGTCATACCCCCACCGGTAGAGACTTAGAAAGTTGATGATTGTCATCAACCAACAGAATTAATAGAAAAATCTTATTTTGGCTTTGATGGGAAGCTACTTCTTAGGGGGAGTAGTTGGTATACTAAATTGATGGGTATTTTGTATTTGAACTTGGCTTGGTAAGATGTTTTTGGTAAGAACTTTGGCAATTGATGTCAAAGGGGGAGAGATTGGTATGGAAAAACACAAGGAAAACACATGTTGCTCCTAGGGGGAGAGATTATTGCTGTCTGTATTTGTATTTTGATTTCTAGTTATGATCTCTTTTTGGAGATTGTTTGTTTTTGGTATTTGGCATTTCTGTTTTGGCACTTTGATGGTTTTTCCATCTTGTGTTGCCATCAATGCCAAATCAGGAGATTGTTGGTATTTTGGTATGGTTTTGTCATTGATGTCAACACCTACTAAACACTTATCAACTATGGCACCTTGGAGAATCAACAACATTCATCAGCAAGCAAGTGACTCATGCACAATCACCGGTATCTGGTACACCAACAAGATATAATGATCACCGGCACTTGGAACAATATGAAAAACACTTGGTAATGTCGAAAACATCATTTTGACATCTTGTTTTGGAGAATTGGCTATTGTTATATTCACACTTACATATTTGCTATTACCAACAAATAGGTCCAAGGTATACACCGGCAGGTTTATCTTTTCCAGATCAGCATGACACGCTTTGGAGATGATTAATTAGTGTTGTAAATGCATTAAGCCGACATGTTCAATCGGTTATTGCATCAGATATTGTTTTGTTTGTAAAATGTTTTTATTGTAATATCTTGTAGAGCCGACCTACTAAAATTGGTCTTAGGTTATGGTATAAATGTAAGATCTTATTTGTAAGATCAATTGTGGAATATGAAAAAGGATTGTGTGAAGGTATATGTGAGAATAAGCAGAGCTATACATGTAGACATCATTTGAAGATTGAAGGAGGGTTTTTGTGAAGACAATCAGAACTACACCAGTACTGAATCCAGCATATGAAGATGCTATTTTGTGCAATACATTCTTATTGGATTTAACCATCCAACTGTAGTCAATGTGACTCCCATTTTGTGATTGAGAAATGAGCTCTAGGCGCTTGGCCTTTCTGCATGTGCAAACCCCATTTATGTACACTTACTATTTGCAATAGTATCATCTGATTATGGGTAAGGTTTCCCACTGTGGTTTTTCCCCTTATAGGGTTTCCACGTACAAATATTGGTTTTATGTGTTGTGGATGACTTTTTCTTTATGTTTCATGCACTAATCCTTACCGGTATAGCAATTAACTGTTAAATCTGTCTACCGGCATATTAAACTAGTTTACCAGTATTAAGCATTAAGTTGGTTATGTTTTTTTGGTTTGAATTTATTAGACAACTGGTTCACCCCCCCTCTCAGTTGTCTCTAAGACCTAACAGTATATTGTATTGGATTCTCATAATCCATTTGTAAGTTAGTGAGACTTCTATTTTGTAGATTGAGCAGTGAGCTCTAGGCAGTTGGCCTTCCGGCATGTGGAGGCCCCTCATTGTAAGTAATATTTATTCATTGGCCAATGAGTGAATATTGTGGGTCACAAATCTGACCGAGGTTTTTCCCACATCCGATTTCCTCGTTAAACATCTTGTGTTATGGTGTGTTTTCTATGCTGTCTTTATTGTTCCTATTTACTGCATTAATTCTTATTTACCGGTACACTATTTTGGAATGCAAAATACTTAATAAGGTTAAATATTTCGTCAACCTGTTAGATACTGATTCACCCCTCCTCTCAGTATCTTTGGGACTATCATTAATCCTAACACGTGAGTGTTCCTTCCACGACATTAGCTTCATGATGTGTGTCAAGTGAGTGTTCCTTCCACAACACTATGTACTTTCTCTGCACCTTCGCTATTCCTAGTTCTTCATCATGCAGTTTTGTTTGTTGTTTTTTTCAGTGTACATGTCCCTCTCCCTTTTTCAACATTATGGGTAGGTTTGTCCTATTATTCTAATGCTTCCTTGGTTCGATTGATTAGCTCTTCAGGCTTTGGTGTTTCATGCCATCTATATCTTCGAGTTTAGTTGTTTGTCCTTGTTTGCCATCTAATTCGAGTAGTGTCATTTGAGGGAACTGATGCAAATTATAGTCTTCTCTACCTGGTCATGTTCTATTTTAGTGGAGATTCTTCAGATCAGCAATTACTCTTTGATAAGGTTTGCAGCTATTTCATGCTTCAGTAGTGTTCTTCATGCTTTTTTTTGTTCTTATCTTCTAGAACACTCTTGTTTGGAGGCTTCTTAGTCCTTCACTTGAGCTTTCATCTCTTCTTGGAGAGGAGTTTTGTTTCCAAAGGTTTTTCTCATTTTTCTCCACTTTACAGAGATTTTATTGTACTTGGGTACCTCATTAGGCCTAGTTGCCAGGACCCATTGTTGCTTTCCTACATTTTTTACATTTTTTTTAATCTTTAATTGTTTTTTTAGCTACTCCCTAAGTTCATCTTAAGGGGGTGTTAGAGTTATCTTTTATTAGCTAATAATTTTTTATTTAATTATTAGCCTATTATACTCTGTGCTTAAGCTAAACTTAGGAATCTTATAATTCTTTAGGGTTTTCTCCTTTATGGTTTCGAGTATCCTTTTATAAGGATTATCTCTTTGTATTTTCATAACAACTATAATTATTGAATTGCATTCTTGTTGCACAATTAATATGACTCCTCTTTTCTGGATCTCTGAATTCTAGCCTCCATATCTTTTTTGCTTCTCTCCTTCCGTGATAGGTTTGCATGCAAGTGATCTTTGGGAGCTGTAGAGTTTATTTTTCCTCAACTCCAATAATTAATCTTAATTATTAATTATTAGTTTAAGATTATATATTATTTTAATTATATTTATGTAATATTAATTATAATTGATCTTAATAAAATAAAAATTCATATTTATGGGGATGTCCCCATAGTGTAACAGTAAGTTGCAAAGCGACATTTATGCCATTTCTTGTGTTCAAATCCCAACACATTGATGTGCTTAGTTGAACATTGTTCTTGTGCACAATGAGTAAATAAAAATGTTTTTGAAGGTTGATGGAGGTTGGTGGCTAACAATGTTTTAGTTTGTTAAGAAGCAAGGCCCTCGCATTGGAGACCCACATTGCATGAAGGAGATGGAGATTGGAACCTGTGTTGGAGTTTGTACCCACATGCCCCAGAGGAGACAAAGGTGGGCCCCTACATTGGAAATAGCTCTTGCTTGACACAAAGGAGTCAGAAGAAAAATAGATCGGTGCAGATGACAGAAGAAGATTGTCTGATAGAGATCTAAAGTTAGAGGAGAGATAAAGAAGGTGGAGGGATAATGAAGCTATGAGAATTAAGGAGAGAAGAGATAACAAGAGATTAGGAAATATTAGGAGAGATAAGAAGAGGAGAGATAAGGAAAAAAAGAGTGACGAGGAGAGGAGAAATAAGGAGGAAATAAGGCAAGATATAAGGTGACAAAGGTTCAGAGGAGGATATTAGAAGACAAAAATATAAGGATGAGGTTCCTAAAAAAGGTGGCCTCACTGGTTCATAGCTCTAGTCACTAGTGAATTTGTTTAATTAATAATTATAAAATTATATAATGTAAACAATATTATATATAGGTATTTCTTAATGACTAAATAAAATATATTTAAATTTATGATTAAGTGTTATAAAATTATATTGTATATATTAAAACAATTAAAAAGAAGATTGTGATTTTTAAAAAGTATTAATAAAAAATAGAATGATTTAGATTTTTTTAATACAAAATTATAATTATAAAAGATATATACTTCAGGCCCATTCAGGGTTAATCAAGGGTTGATCCTTCTAGTGGGCAGTTAGAGAAGGTGAAATGGGTAAAATTGGATCATGGATGGATTAAGATTAATTTTGATGGAGCCTCTAAAGGTAATCTTGGAGTATCTAGGGGTGGATGTGTGGCTCGGGATGAGTATGGAGTGATTCTAGAAATCAAAGCCCAAAGAGTTAAAGATGGAACCAATAACAAGGTTGAAGCCCATGTGGCCTTGCTTGCAATCAGGTTAGCAAGACGTCTTGGTGTTTATAAATTATATCTTGAAGGTGATTCACAAGTAATTGTCAATGCTATGGTATTAGGTGCAGCTCAAAATTGGAAGATCAATGATGTAATCAAACTGATTATGAGCCTCTTAGAATGATTTCAAGATTTCAAATTGTCCCATATCCTAAGGGAGGGGAATGTACTTGCAAATAAAAAGTCAAATTGGGGGTGCAATTTGGACAAGGTGGATGAAGTTCAATGGTGGGAAGAGATGGAAAATCTTCCTTTTCCAATGAGGTGGTCCCCAATAGCAAGACTGAAGTGATGGGAGAGGGTATGTGAATCAAGGATTTTGACCGATTTGAATTGGAGGAGGAAATAATTTTGGCAAAGTGATAGTCAGTTTGGGACGCCATCGATCTCAGAAGCATTGACTTGGGATGCTGCCATTTCAGAAGCATTGACATAGGGGTTGCAAGCTCCGAGGAAGATAGGATTGATGCAATCCAATTTCCCTTTAAACTCACATTTGTTGGTGTTAGATAGGAGTAAGAAGAAGAAACAATGCTAGTTAGAAACTATAACAGTAGAGGGGCAAACAAAGAAGAGATGGAAGCCAACTTCTCTCTTGGTGTAGCTAAATAGAAAAGATATTTCAAAGGGGTTGTCACTTCGGAGCGAATGAGGCATATAATCAAGATTGATGACCCTCGATTCTTTTGTATGGTAGACATGATGTTGGGGGAGAAATACATGAATTCCTCTTTCAGATTTTGAACCAATGTGGATGTGGCCTCTACTTTTTTTGGCTGGGTGCTTGGAGTTTGGCATGAAAGAGGATGTAAAATAGGTTATGCGAGAATGCATCATAGATGAATGGAAAGATTGTCTTAATACTTTCTTGGCAGTGGTAATCCCAGGTGCAGGATTTGTTTCTACAGGTGGAGAGTGGATGCATGTGGCTAAGTTTGAGACACCACTGAGACCATTTCTTATTTGTAGAGTGAATGATGATTGCAAAGCAAGGAGAGATGAGGCCCAGGAAGGATGGAGTCACATTAAAGAGTATCTTATAGATAGAGAGGTGGCTTTACAAGATCGGGAAGAAGAGAATGGGAAGAACAAGAACAAGGTGAAGCCATATTTTAGAAAGGAGGATTGTTGGCTTAGTAGAGGTTTTACTAAAGGTGAATCATATAGCTAGATAGTGTTTTGTCTATATAATATCTGAAATTATGTAATGGCCTTTGTATTAGGGCATTCAATTTATGTATGTTAAAAGGGAGGATTGTAGTAAAGGGTTAGTAAATGTTGCAGGTTTGATATGGATTAGGAGAGTAATCTAAGGGGTTTGGATGGTAAGATATGTAAGGGTGATCTCAAAATTCTATGTATCTTTTATGATAACTAATATAATATATATAACTTATACCGATAAAAAAAAGAGATACACTTCATTTTTTTTTTAATAGAAATATTTGTTGTGTAATGCTTGTAATAAAATAGCTTAGTTATTTATTTAATTTAATTTAAATGGTGCGATTAAAATTCTTATATAATAGTCAATCGATTTTATTATCTATATTTTTAAAAATAAATTTTTTGTTAGCGTTTATATCTATTTATTCCAATCCATTCTCACTCTCATCTTAAAAGATAATGGGGATTAGAAGAGCAAATCTAACATTTTCATAATTAAAACAACCATTGTCATTGACATCCACACCCTTTTAGTCCATTTCCATTATCTTATCCATTTATTGCTTCCATCATCCCTTACCACCTTTGATATTTCTTATCCTATCATTATTCTATCACTATCCTATCCACCCCTTGATCTTGATCAAAACTAAGTGTAAGATTTTGACAAGATCAGGAGCTCAATAAACAGTACAAAATAGAGAGACAAAATATAGGACAAAAATAAACCATATTCTCATCAATAGATAAATGATCAAAATGTTCAATAGTTGTTATATACAATGAATATGAGCCTGCATATATAGGAAAGGTTATATGGATATGTGAGCACACAAACATGACATGTGGCTCAATAAGAAACAAGGGTAGGTAGGAAATAGGTGTGGTAGGTAGGAGAAACAATAAAACATTCCACATGAGGCGGATCACCCACCGAGGGTGGAATTATCACTCCACAATAAGTGGATATGATAGAGTAGTAACAAGATCACACCATAAAAAGGTGGAAATCTCCTACACACACTATCCCAATGTGGCACACACACCCAAATGTCTCATACCCAAAATACTATGAAATGCATTATCTTAAGTAAACTTAAGTAAGGTATAATAATATCCAACATGAATAATTAATTACACCAACACCCCCTTAAGTGCAACTTAGGGGAATGCACTTAAGTCTACAATGCAACTCAGCAATACAAGATGGGTCCCAGTTACTAGGCCATGTTAGGTATCCATGTACAAATGAAAATAAAAAGCAAATCAATGCAATGAAATCTCTCATAAAGCGAGGAAAGAGAGAAAAAACCCTCCCCCAAAAAAGAGATGAAAAATATACAAGAGAACTCTCATATAAGTGTGTGAGGAACAAAACCCCATGTGAGGAAAAAGTCCCCCCATATGAGAGAAGAAGAGAAGTGAGGTAGCCCCCCTTCAATGTAGAATTTGCACCAATGGTAGAAGATCGAAGATGAATGAAGAAACTACTCCAGGAATGTCGAACAACGTTCTTCCCCTTGGGAAGAAACAAAACCAAAGGTGTATCCATGAAGTCTCCCCAATCATGAAGGGAGGAAGTAGGAAAAAAACTCATGATGAAAGGAATATCTAAAAACTACTCAAGTGTCCCCGTGTCGATGATGAAAGATGCCCCCTCCAAAGAGGGTGAATGGCTCCACACTACTGTAAAAGGCACTCCAAAATCTAGAAGAGATGAATGTAGAACAAGTCCCAAAGACTCACATGTCTCCTCAAAAAGTAAAGAGACTCCCTCCAACTATTGTACATAAGAATCCACAATCATGTCAACCTCGAAAGAATGATCATGTAGAGAATGAACAAGGGTCAGAGTGTGCCCTCACAACAATCAAAGAGGATCATCTTCATCAAAGAGAAGATGAATATCATCAATGATGTCTCCCAAATCTGCAATGTAGGACTCCACAAACAAACCTAGAATGTCTGTCAAGTACTCATCCCATGAAACTAAAGCTGGAAGACAAGGTATATCCTGGTGCACTGAATCAAAAGAAGGAAAAATTGTCGCACTATCCACATCATCAGGTGCAATAGGTTATGTAATATCAAGAGGAGGAGATGAAATCGATGTCTCAAGAATGGGGTCACATGTGAGAATCCCCAAGTTCAAGTACTCAAAGTTCTCCTCAAAATCTGAATCATCACAAGAAGTGTGATCATCATGTGTAGAATCATCATATGTGAAATCATCCTCATCAACAAAATCTGAAAAGGAATATAACCGAGATGCATGATCCACCACCCCAGTCGCAATGATAGCTCTAGTCTCCAAGTCTCTAATGAATCTTGACTCAGGTGTGAACTCTACAATTCTCTTAGTTGCCCCATGTGTGATTTGATAGATGGAAAGGAGATTGTTTGTCAAATGAGGTACACACAACACATCATTGAAGGAGTTATCCCCAAAGGCAATAGTTCCTTTCCCAATCACATCCATGTATGTATGATTTCCCATCAAAATCTATGGCATGGTGCAAGGCTCAAATGAAGAAAACATAGACTACGAAGATGCCATATAATGAGAAGCCCCTGAATCTAGAAGCCATCTCCTTGAATCATGACTTGTAGTAGCACAAAGAGCTTGTCCTTTTCTTTTCCAAAAATAGTGAGTCTTCCCACTTGTTGAGGCCATGAATGCTTGCCCTTTCCCTTTTGAATGTGAGGAAGTGGAAGTTGATGAATCCTCCTTCTTGTAGGCATTAGGCAAATCAATGTTGTGCTTTTTGAGAATGTGTGTGAGCTCATCAATCTTCTTAGAATGGCAACAACGCTCCTCATGACAAACCTTTTTACAATAAGCACAAGTAGGTGTCTCCTTATTTGGTGAATTGTCCTTCTTGGAAGAGGATAAATTTCCTTGGTGTGGAGAAGGTGGTGTTTTGTCCTTAGGCTTTATTGCCATTTCTTCTTGTTTGAGTTGTCCTTTCCTTGATTTCCTTCGTTCCCTTGATTTTCCACTAATGCTTGAGACTTAGAAGTCTTACGAATGCCCATGCTTACCAACTTAGTTTGTTCCATCATCAACATTTCAGATAAAGCATCAAATGTAGGCATTGTGTAGCTTGAATCCATTGTCATCCTATGGGTTTGGAAACTAGAAACAAATGCTACATATTCTTGTGGAAGTTTTCCCATCAAATGGAAGATCAATTGAGTATCCTTCTTATCAATGGCACAATCTTTGAGTTGTGCCCTCAACTCTTTTGCCTTAGTGACATAATCTTGTATAGTATCAAAGTTCTTGGGATCTAACATGGTGAGGTCACTATCAATTTGATATCTCGTAATCTCATCAACTTGACCATACAAGTCTTGAAACTTTTGCCGAGCATCCTTAATTAAGGTACATTTCTCAATATGAAAAATGAGATCCTTTGATACATACTTTCTTAAGGTACCAATTGTCATGATATTTTTAGTGAGCCAATCCAAGTGAGCAACAAGATCAGCCTTAGGATCAGCGGGAGCAACAATAGTTCCACCAATGTAACGAGTTAATCCTTTTTCCATAAGTTTACTCCATGCATCAATTTTCCAAGTAGCATAATTATGAGGAGTTAAGAGAGGAAACTTAGGAGAACCCATAGCAGCAAAATGGAAGGAACACAAGAGCACAAAGTCACAAGAGACACCCCCCCAAATTCACTTAATTAAAGTACCCCCCCCAAAATGATGATTTTGGCACTTTATATGTAGTGCGTGTACAATAGGCCACTTGCAAACAATGGCAAGGTGGAATTCTGATTTTGTTTTACAACTTTCCCAATAGGATAAGAACTACAATGCAAAAGACCAACAAGATAGATCTATGCAATACAAGTGCCAAATTGGCCAAAAAAGACCGTATGCTGAAAGTAAAATTTCTACTCAAAATCATTGCAAAAGGATAACATATTATGAAAGTAGACAAAAAATTATGCACTTAAAAAAAAGGCACCTTAAAAGGAGTTCGTATGAGCCCAAATGAAGTCCTGGAAGTTGTAGAAACAAGGATTGGATAGGTACAGTCACCAAAAACAAAGATTTCTAAAAACATTGTCCACCAAAATTAGAAAATAATGCCACCACAAGAAAGTACACGGAAAATTAGCCCATTTAAAAAAAATTGCACCAAAAAATGAGCAAAAATGAGCAAGATATGACCTTCCAAAGTAGAACTGCAAAACTGAAAAGCTCAATGAGAGGGGGCTGATAAATTTTTGAAAACTGATGATGTCATCAAATTGTGGGGTTAAATTTGATAGTCATATGGTCGTCGCAAAAACTTCACCTCCTTGCTTGCATGGCATCTATACAATACAGACAAATGACGTGTCTCAGTCTGATTGGCTCGCAGTGATGATGTGTCATACAAAAAATCTGATGTGGTGAGCTGACTAGATTTCCATACAATGACATGGCATTACAGGTGTGTCAGTATGGCCTATGATGCGATCGCTGATGTGGCAAGGTATAGAGGGTTGATGTGTCTGTCTACGTGGACTGCTGACGGGGCAGATGAGTGGCTTGGTGATTGGGCTCCATGAGTCAGGGTCCGTGTGGTGGTCAGGAAAGCCGCGTGGGGCTGGCCGAGGAGTGCAGTGGTGGTGGTTTGGCTTTGGCAATGGCAGTAGGAGGATGCAACCGGTGGCAGCGCTGCAGGGAGGATCATGCATGATGCCAGGAGAAAAATGGGGGTTGTCAGGAAGTGCTAGCTGGGGTCGGGGTTTGTAGGGTTGCTAGTCGGGAGGAGATGGGCATCACTGAAGTGATGATGGGCGCCGACGGGAGCTACCACGGGTGGTCGCCAGAAGAGAAGGGACCGTTGGGAGAGGACGGTTTGCTGGGAACAGGTCAAGAGATGTTGTAGCGTATGGTGGACTGGGCTAGTACGACGACCAATAGAAACCCCTTGCACACAAAGTTGGAGCGTACGGAGTACCAGGGGTGGGGGTGAATAACCACTCCCCCCCAATTTTTTGTTTTTTGAAAATTTTTGATAATAAAAACTTTTTCAAATGAATTTTAAAAAACTGCAAAAAAATAATAAATAAGAATTTTTTTTTAAAATCGCAGATTTTTTTTTTTTTACAAAATCCGTATGACAATAGCCAAATAGGCAAAAAAAATTCCCTCACCAAATATAGTCGACTTTATAGTCAAAATTTATGGAAACGACCACCCAGACACGATGGTTAGGTTAGATTTGGTCTAGGACGCCTCTAGAAGATGCTGCTCCTCATATCTACCTCTTGACGCCGCAATAATGTCTCTCAAAGACAAATCAATGGTGGTCTAATGGCTCTAATACCATGTGAGATTTTGCCAAGATCAAGAGCTCAATGAAAATTACAGAATAGAGAGAGAAAATATAGGACAAAAATAAATTGTATTCTCATCAATAGATAAATGATCAAAATGTTCAATAGTTGTTACATACAATGAATATGAGCCTCCATATATAGGCAAGGCTATATGGATATGTGAGCACACAAACATGACATGTGACTCAATAAAAAACAAGGGTAGGTAGGAGAAATAATAAAATATTCCACATGAGGTGGACCACCCACCAAAGGTGGAATTATCACTCCACAATAAGTGGATATGATAGAGTAGTAACAAGATCACACCATAAAAGGTGGAAATATCCCACACACACTATCCCAATGTTTCACAAACACCCAAGTGTCCCATACCCAAAATACTATGAAATGCATTATCCTAAGTAAACTTAAGTAAGGTGTAATAATATCCAACATGAATAATTAATTACTCCAACACTAAGGATGTACAATGAAAAAGTGTTTCTATAAACCTCTTGACATGTCCACTCCTTGTGGCCCACATGCCTTTAAAGCACCATGCCATCACCTTGTATTGACATATCCAGTCCCTTAGCTTGGGTTCCTATTGTGAGATAGTTGTTAAAAACCAAATCAGCCTTAATTCCATAATAAGTTGCATCCATACTTCAATTATCCATACCCCTCTCATCAAACCATTCATTTTCTCATAATGCCTTGTTCCTTGCTCGACATTAGGGGCAAATAGATACATCTTGCTTGGGAATAAATCCTAATATATGTCCTATACCTTAATCAATGATGTGAAAAAAATTTAAAAATCTAAAAAAATTAAAAAATATTGAAAAAAATAAAAAACTTTTAAAATCCAAAAAGAAAATAAAATATTAATAAAAAACTAAAATCTGCAATAAACCGTCTTTTTCTAAGACATGAACACTTTAAACAAAAATAGTCAAAACAATTAGCTTAACAAATCATGGATCAATGGACAAACTACCAAGCTAGTTTTCAATCTTACCAATCGATTTCCCATCAGTTTTAGAATCTTTATCGAACAACATGCCTCTATGGATACATCATTCCTAGAACAAGCACCTTATCAGATATCATGTCCTATGGATACATCTTTCTTGTGATGGGCATATATCATGTCTTATGGATATATCTTTCCTACAATGGACATCCTATCATGTCCTAGAGATACATTAGTCCTACAATGAACATCCTATGAAGCATCATTTTAATAAGTACACTTAACTTGGCAAGAAGATCTAAATGGTTGTCGACTTGTTTGGTCAAGTGAGTCTTATATTTTATTTGATTTATCTTGTATCATAATTGTATGATGTTTCTATGCTACTCAAGGATATCCACAAGTGAATAGAGTGACCAAGATGGATCATGATTTGTATCATTTGATTTTTGTTCAAGGTTTTTCTTATTACTCCTTGCAAATGGAATGCAAGTTATCTAGGTTTTATCATACCTTGATGCTTGCATCCACTTACCATAATAAGCTCAATGATGACATAGCACAAGAGTTCATCACTCTCATTCATCTCTATCTATCATATCCACTCTCATCCATAACCACTTATATGGCCATCAATTTACAATTTCCCTATTCATCATCATCTATCTCATCATCTTCTAGTGCTATACCCTATCTTTGTTAGGATAACTAGTGGAAAATTGAGAAGGGGGGCGGGGGGTGAATCAGTTGTTAATAGATTATGAAACTTTAAGCACACAAAACCTTTTACTAGAATAGTAGATAAATCAATTAAGCACAAACATAAATCATAAACCAAATACCATGAAAAACCTGGTAAAGGGAAAAACCATGGTGGGAAACCCTACCCACAGTTAGATGATACTCTTATAGTAAGTATGCAATTATAATAAGGGGCCTACACATGCAAGAAGGCACACTACCTAGAGCACACTGCTCATCTCAAAAGAGCCTCACAGACTATAGAAATTTTTGGACTACAATCCAGAAAGAAGAGTAAACTGCAAGAATAGTATCTCCTATGCTTGAGTACAATTCCAGTTAAGCTCAATACCAGAGGTCTTAAAGCTCTTACTCAACCCCAATTTGATCACCTATGATCAACCAAAACCTCTGCATATGATTAGAACTTTATTCGCACATAGATAATCCCATAACCCATGATCGATGATCTACAAAGAGATCTTACATTATATATATACAAACCCGAGACCTAAACAATTAGGTCGGCCACCTAAAAGATAATACAATAAATCCATTACATAAACCCGCAAACCAATGACAATCCAAGTCAGCCTAAGACCAAAACAACATTAACCAAATAATAAATCCAACCGGTAATGCATCAGGAGCATCCACCAACACGTTACATAAACTGGTCCATAACCTAACAAAATAGCACCAGACCTAAAATAGGTCACCATAAGACAAATGCAACACCATCGATCAACTAGAACAGGAACATGATAACCATCAGCATCCTGAGAACCTTATAGAAGCCGCACCAACACCACTTATCAAATCCATCAAAAGATCTTCAACAAAGCTCTACCGGTAACCAAAAGGCTTACTAGAACATATGATAGCTTCCAGATCACCAAATTCTGAACCAACTAAATGTGACATGCACATGAATGACCAAACCAAACCAATTCCACCAATTTGAACATACCAAAGAATACTGGAGGCGATCTCCATATCAACATCACAATCCAACCACTCTACCGGAACTTGGTAGACAACCAAACAAGCTAGTGTTGACATCAATGACAAACATCAATGCAACACATAATCAATTCCTCCAAATTGCCAACAATCTTTCCTTTCGAGAGAACATGTGTGTTCTCCTAACCCACATGTCCTCTCAAGGGGGAATGATCCTACTAGATCATCATCCTTCCTTATCCATCCTATGACTGGGGCATCACACTTCTAGTCCTTATCCCTATCCTAGCCACTATGTTTTTATTTTTCTTTGAAACAATGCAACAAGATGTATTGTCTCAAAGAGGGGCAAAATGTGGACTCCTAAAATTGTCCTAGTCTAATTAAATAAATATTTTATTTATTTAATTAATTCACTAAGCTTCTTCTAGCCTTTCCTTATTTAAACAAATATATATTTTATTTAAATTATCCTTTCCTTAAATTAAATAAATATTTTATATATTTAATTGGTTCCACCATTTTTATTAATTAATTAAATCATGTTATAGTTTGGAGGATTTGTTCATGTGATCTATGCAATGTTCTAGTTCAATTGTCAAGTCGCAACTTGATTGACAAGTGAAGTTATGATATTCTGAGTTCTAGGTGTTATTTATTCTAGTCTTCGACACACTATGATGTCGACACACTATGATATTCTGAGTTCAGACTTAGAAAGAAAACATAATAAAACTTGTTCTTGAGCTACTTTACTTCTTGTGATAATTCCTCTATTCTCTTTTCCAATAATCTAATCCTTAGACTGATTTCTCTATACATACCTCGAGGTCTTTGATGTAGTTACTGAAGCATCCCAAGTTTCTTTTTCTTTTTATTCTTCTTTATTTTCCTCTTCTCTTCTTCTATCAAAGGACTCATTCGATTCACATCCTACTAATTTATCAGAGTTTTTAGAGATATCTTCATCAACCTTCACATTTGCATTTTCAATAATTTTGTTGTCTTTTGTTGTAACACTAGTATACCTTGCTCCTTGTAGAATATCCTAGGAATATGTCTTCATCTTCTCTACTATCAAATTTTTCAAGATTATCCTCATCTCTTCAGATATAACATCTGCTTCCGAATACCTTGAAATACTTGACTGTCAGAATCCTTCCATCCCATAGTTCATATGATGTCTTCCCATATCTCCTCTGAAATAAAATTCTACTAAGGATGTATACTATTGTGTGTATAGCTTCTCTCCAGTAAACCTTTAATAGTCTTTCTCCTTTAATCATTGTTCTGGCTTCCTCTTGTATAGTTCTATTCATTCTTTCCACTATACCATTCTATTGTGGTTTCCTCGGGGCAGATAATTGTCTTCTAATTCCATGTTTCTCACAGAAATTGTTAAACTCATAAGAAATAAATTCTCCTCCTCTGCCAGATCTCAAACACTTAATTCTTCTATCAACTTCATTCTTAACTCTTGCTTTGAATATCTTGAATTTTTCTAATGCTTTTGATTTCTCTTTTAAAAATGCAACCCATGTCATTCTAGAATCATCATCAATTAAGAGCATGAAATATTTCTCACATTGTATACTCCTTGTTCTAGTAGGACTACATAAGTGTATGTGCACCAAATCTAGCAGTCTAATAGAATCTTGTTTCTTTCTACTAAATGTTCCTTTTTTCTTCTTTCCCTCTTGACATTGCTTGCAAATATTGTTATCCAATTTGATTAGCATTAGTAAATCTCCTAATGCACTAGTTGAACTAATCTTCACCAAATTGTTAAAGTTGACATGACACATCCTTTTGTGCTAGAGCTAGCTATCATTGAACTAAGATAACAAACAATATCTTGTAGCTCCTTCTAGCAGATAGATGTTTCCACTAGTCCTTTTCCCTGCCACAATAATAGTTTCAGATCTCTTTTGGATATCACAACCACCATCTTGAAACACAACATTGGAGCCATTTTCGTACATTTGTCCAACACTACTTAGTAGATTATTATGCAAACCCTTCACATAGTAAACATTGTCAGTATTATGTTTACCATAAAAGGTAATAGAGCCAATTCTTACAATTTGTGTTATCTGATCATATCTAAACCTTACAAAACCTCCATCATATTTCTCAAGTTTTACAAACTTACTTTATCACCAGTCATATTATTTGAAGATCCACTATCAATCAACCATTCATTTCTATCTCTCCTAGCATGTAAAGCAATAGCAATAGTTTTAACCATCTCATAAACCTCAGTCTTAGGTACATCCTTTTCTACCAAAAACAAGCAGTCATCTTCATAGTCTGATTCATCATTTTTTATATTTGTTGGTGCCTTTCTTTAGCTTCCTCACAATTTTTTTTTCCATCTCATCCAAGCTTTTATCATCTGGGTCTTCCTCAACAACTTTAAAGACCGTCTCAGATTTAGCTTTGTTTTTTCCAAACTTCCTCATCTCAAACGTAGTCCGAGTGCCATATAGTTGTTCCCTAGTGAACTTTTTTGGATCATAAACTTCTTCAATAGTAGAGATTTTATCACTGTAGCTTTCTAGTAGGGTCATCAAGATTTTCTTCATTATGTCTTCATCATTTAAGGTTCTACCAAGTTCTCTAATTTCATTTACTACGCTATCAACCCTTTGAAAATAACTTCTTATGTATTCTCCTTCTTCCATTATCAAGTTCTCATATCTGCGCTTAGTTGTCAACTTCTTTGATAATTTATCTTAGTCATTTTCTACATAGATTTCTCTTAACTTTTCCCAAACTTCATGGGAAGTATTCAATGAAATAACCTTTGTTAGTTCAATTTTTGATAAAGCACTAAAGATGGCATTCCTTTCTTTTTCATTTTCTTCATAAGCCTGAATCTCATCCAGAGTAGTAAGACCATTAGTCAACAATACATAATTAGTCTCCACCACTTTCCAAGTGGTGTAACTATTGCAAATGTGATGATGATTATGATTGGTTAATGCCATTGATGCCAACTTAATGGTTATCATTAGTGTCAACATGTGCTCTTGATGTTTGTGATCCCGAAGTGTTTCAGTATGGATTAGTCGAGTTGATGGTGATTCAGATATTTTTGTTTATTAGATATGGTGTTGATTAATTGACTTCTTGTATATATTGATCCCATTCTTATTTTTGGTTATTGGGAAATGATTTTTGGGTCCGGATTAAGTCTAGAATTTAAGGATGTGTAGCGGATTTTGTATAGAGTTTGAGTCATGATTTGGATCTAGAATTTGTAAAGGTTGTAATGTTGTGATATGACTGATGATGTCCATTGTGGTATGGTCTACTTCTCATTCCTTTCCACCACCAAAATGTTTAGTGTTGACCTATTTTAGATCCTTGTCTTGGCCAACTTGGAAGATTATGCTTCTCAAAAGATAGTATTTATATGAGAATGATCTAATTATGTTAATATGACAAAGCACAACAGTGTTATTGAAGATATGTGAGATTAAGAAGGAATGATATAGTTATTGATGTTGTGAAAAGTGTTATTGGTATTGAGGCACCAGAAGCAGTCCAGTTTTTGCAATGTGTGTTACAATAGTAGTTTACCTCTCTTTCTTTCTTTCTTTCTTTGACAGTGAGCCTTTTTCTGAGCAGCGAGCCACCTTTTGTAAAAATAACCTTAATTAATGTCACCTTAATGTTGAATATCCGGACAACTGAGAGGGGGGCAGGGTGAATTAGTTGATAACACAAAATAATTTATTTTATCCTTCTCACATGCGGATCTTAATAGATAGAATTAGTTAACACATATTTAGCATGAAAACAATAACATACAACATATTGCACAAGTAACACCAGTTATGGCGTGGAAAACCCAAGAAGAGAAAAAACATGAAGAATGTTAGTTCTTAATATAAACACTGGTTAAGGTAATTTTTACAAAGGTTTCTCACTCCTAGAATGCTCACTGCGGGTGGGCTCACTGCCCAGAAAAAGGCTCACTGTCAAAGAAAGAGAGAAAGAAAGAAAGAATACACAACTAAAACACAATCTGCACAAGTCAAACTACTTTTGGTGCCTCAAAACCAACACACTCCAATAGTCAAAGCTTTCCTTTCCAATCTCACATATTTTCAAAATAATGTCACAATTTTTCTATATCTAACTCAATCAAATTATTCTCATATATATACTGTCTTTCGAGAAGCATAATCTTCCAAGTCAGAAAAGACAAGGATCTAAGATAGGTCAACACTAAAAATTTTGGTGGTGGGAAGGAGTGAGTAGTAGACCATATCACAATACACATCAATGTTCAGATCAATATGTTACAATCATTATAGATTCCAAACCCAAAAACCATGATAAACATGTTGCACCACAAGTCGTTGCACATCCTCAAATTCTGGACTTAATCCAGACCCAAACACCATCACCCAAAGCAACAAAGATAAGAATAGGAACAAGATACAAATGAATACCAATGATCAACACCATATCTAATAACTTGAAATATTTGGATCACCAAAGATTCTGGGAACACACATTCTAGATCACCAATTTCAAGAACAATAAAGACATCAATGCCAACCAATATGTTGACATCAATGACAACCACTTAACAACATAACAACACCAACTCATCCACAACACATACATCTACAATGATTTTCCCCTTTTTCATTGATGGAAACATCCATCGACAACAAACACAAAATAATCTCTACAAGTGAATAACTTGAAAGTCAACTAAAACTATCAAGATCTCTCCCCCTTTGACAACAATGACAAAGGTGGGCTAAAATCCTCCTATGAAACTCACACCTTCTTCCCCTAAGAGGAAGCACCCAAGCATTAGTCCAGATTAAAATATGCAATATTCTCACTAGACCAATGCACATTAGTTCAAACTGGAAAGGGGTAATAACCCTAATCTCTTCTAGAGATACTCAAAAGTATCTTTACATAGTGCCTTCATGAAGATATCGACATTCTGTTCCTTTGTAGGTACATACTCAAACTTTACTTCATTATCCAACACCTTTTCCCTCAAGAAATGATACCAAATAGATATATGCTTTGTTCTGGAATGCTATATCGGATTCTTGGAAATGTTTATTGCACTAGTGTTATCCCAAATAATTGAGATGGGTTCATTGAATGTTACACTAATATCCTTCAAAGTCTGCTTCATCCATAGAATCTATGTGCAACATGAAGATGCTACAATATATTCTGCTTTAGCTATAGATAAAGAGATAGAATCTTGCTTCTTACTTGACCAAGCAACTAACCAAGAGCCTAGAAAGAATGCTCCACCACTTTTAATTTTCCTATAATCAACAATTTGAGCCCAATCTGCATCAATATAAGCTATCAGAGTAAAATATGAACTTCTAGGGTACCACAAACCAAATTCTTATGTTCCTTTTAGATATTTCAAGATCCTTTTCACTACCACAATATGAGACTCTTTCGGTTCTTGCTGAAATCTATCTCCCGAACAAATTGTATACATGATATCTAATATGGTAGTAGTCAAATACAATAGTCCTCTAATCATTGGTCTATACTAACTTGCATCTATTTTAGGGGACTTATCATCTTTTTTCAATTTATATTCGGTGGTCATAGGTGTACACACCTATTTGGAGTTCTCTAACCCAGACTTTTTCAACAATTCCTTGATATATTTAGATTAAGAAATGAAAATTCCTTTATTACTCTTATTAACTTGCAAAACAAGGAAGAAATTTAACTTGCCAATCATGGACATCTCAAATTCCTTCTACATCTCATTAGCAAATTTTCTGCACATACCTTCATTTCCTCCAAAAATTATATTATTAAAATACACCATAATAATTAAGATTTCACTTGAGTTAATTTTGAAATATAAGTTACTATCACTCAAACCCTTCTAAAATATTTGATTAGTCAAGTACTTATCTAGCCTTCCATACCAAGCCTTAGGGGTTTGTTTTGGTCCATATAGGGTCTTCTTCGATCTACAAACAATGTTCAAATTCCTTCTGGTTGTTCAATATAAACTTTTTCTTTTAACTCTCCATTCAAGAATGCTAATTTCACATCCATCTAATAAAATTTGAAATCTTTTAAAGCGGCAAAAGACAAAATCATCCTGATTGTTTACATCCAAGCAACTAGGGCATATGTCTCATCAAAATCAATGCCTTAAATCCGAGTGTAACCTTTGCAAACCAGCCTTTCTTTATTTATCACTACCTTTCCATCTTCATCTAGCTTGTTTTGGAATACCCACTTAGATCCAATCACATCCTTGTTTGTCGGTCTGTTAACTAGTTCCCATGTCTTATTCTTCTCAATCTGATCCAGCTCCTCTTTCATTGCTTCATCTAATTTCGATCACAACAAGCTTCTTCTACTATTTTTGGTTCAGTCTCTGAAGGTAAACATAACAGAACTTGTTCTTGAGTTTCTTTGCTTCTAGTGATGATTCCTTTGTTCTTATCTCCAATAATATGATCCACTGAGTGATTCTTTTGAACATATCTTTGGGTCTTAGATGTAGATGTCGGAGCTTCCTAAGTTTCCTTTTCTTCTTCTCCTTCTTTGGTCTTCTCTTCCATTTTTCTGTCATTAGGTTCATCAGACTCAACTTGCCAATTTGTCAGACTCTTTAGAAATGTCTTCATCAACCTTCACATTTACACTTTCAACAATCTTGTTCAACCTTTTGTTGTAACACTGGTATGCCTTGCTCCTTGTAGAATGTCCTAGGAATATGCCTTCATCAACTCTATTGTCAAACTTTCCAAGATTATCCTTATCTCCATATATAACACTTGCTTCCAAATACCTTGAAATACTTCAATATCATAATTATACCATGCCATAACTCATAAGATGTCTTCTTATGTCTTTTCTAGTATATAATTCTATTAAGACTGCAATCTGTAGTATGAATTGCTTCTCTCCAATAGATTTCCGGGAGTTCTACTCCTTTGATAATTGTTCTAGCTGCTTCTTGAATTGTCTGGTTCATCCTTTCTACTACTCCATTTCGCTAAGGTATTCTAGGGGCGGATAACTATCTTTTAATACCACGTTTCACACAAAAGTTGTTAATTCATCAGAAGTAAATTCTCCTCCTTTGTTAGACCTTAAACACTTAATCTTTCTGTCAACTTCATTTTCAACTTTAGCCTTGAATATTTTGAATTTTCCTAATGCTTCTGACTTCTCTCTCAAAAATTCAACTCATAACATTCTAGAATAATCATCAATCAATAACATGAAATACCTCTTACCTTGTATACTCCTTGTTCATTCAGACCACATAGGTCTGTATGCACTAAATCCAATAATCTAGTGGACAAATACTCTTTTCCTTTATAAGTTTCTCTTGTCTGCTTTCCAACTTGACATTCTTTGCACATGTTGTTATCTAGTTTGGCCAGTCTCAGTAAGTATCTCACCGCACTTGATGGATTAATCTTCATTAGGTTGTTAAAATTTATATGCCACATCCTCTAGTGCTAGAGCCAACTATCATTGATTTGAGATAGCAAACAATACTTTGTAACTCCTTCTAGCAGATAGATGTTTCTGCCAATCCTTTTCCCTACTGCAATAACAATTCCAAATATTTTCCAAATATCACAACCATCATCCTGAAAGAAAACATTGTAACCATTTTTTCACAGCTATCCAACACTTAAAATATTATGATGTATACCTTTCACATAATAAACATTGTCAGTATTGTGTTTTCCATCAAAAGAAATATAACCAATTCCTAGAATTTGTGTTGTCTGATCATCTCCGAACCTAACATTACCACCATCATACTTATCAAGTTTCACAAAATTAATTTTGTCACCATTCATATGATTTGAACATCCACTATCAATCAAACATTCATTTCTATCTCTTATAGCATGTAAGGCAGTAGCAATAGTCATAGGAATATCAATCTTAGGAACATCTCTTTCTACCAAGAATAACCAATCACCATCTTCATAATCTGACTCATCATTTGAAATTCCAGCATCATCTTTGACATAATAGGCTCTCTTATTGAACTTTCCTTTATTTTCTCTATATTTTTGTCATGAATTCTTGTCTAGACACCTAGTAGCAATATGACCAATCTTTCCACATCTAAAACATTTAAGGAGTAACATACCTTTGTATTTTCCAATACCTTTCTTCAATCTCCTTACAAAGTTAGATTCCATCTCATCTAGATATTTATCTTCTGGATCTTCCTTAGAAGCTTTAAATATAGATTTAGTCTTAGGCATGTCTTTTCTAAACTTTCTTATCTCAAATGCTAATAGAGTACCATACAATTTCTCTCTAGTGAACTTCTTTATATCATAGGTTTCTTCAATAACTGAGATCTTTTCACTATAACTTTCTGATAGGGACATCAAGATATTCTCAATTATGTCTTCATCTAACAAGGTGCAACCAAGTTCTCTGATTTCATTTACCACACTATCAACCTTCTGAAAATAGCTAGTTATGTTTTCTCGTTCTTCCATTTTCAAATTCTCATATCTGCTTTTAGTTGTTAGCTTCTTTGATAATTTCACTCTGTCATTTCCTTCATATATGTCTCTCAACTTTTCCCAAACCTCATAAGAAGTATTCAATGAAATGACTTTTTTCAATTCAATCTTTGATAAGGAACTAAAGATAGCATACTGTGCCTTTTCATTCTCTTCATAAGCTTGAATCTTATTAGGAGTAGTAAGACCATTTGCCAGTTGAACATACTTAGTTTCCACTGCTTCCCAAGTGTTATATCCCAAAGAGATCAGGTAGCCTCTCATCTTCACTTTCTAGAAACTATAGTCAGATCCTTCAAAGATAACAATAGTAAATTTATGTGCCATTGGATCAGGATCTACCTCAAGCAGTTAAGCTCTTCTCCAAGGAACCAAAGCTCTGATACCAACTATTGAATATCTGGGCAACTAAGAGGGGGGGAGGGGTTGAATCAGTTGATAACTTAAAATAATTTCTTTTATCCTTCTCACATCTAGATCCTAACCAATAGAATTAATTAACAAAAAATTAGCACGAAAACAAAAACATACAATAGATTGCACAAGTAACACCAGATATAATGTGAAAAACCTAAGAAGGGAAAAAGCATGAAGAATGTTAGTTCTCAATATAAACACTGGTTAAGGTGACATCTGTTAAGGTAATTTTTACAAAGGTGGATCACTGCTAGAATGCTCACTATGGGTGGGCTCACTACCTAGAAAAAGGCTCACTAATGAAGAAAGAGAGAAAGATAGAAAAAATCCACCACTAAAACACAATCTACACAAGATGGACGTCTTTTAGTGCCTCAAAACCAACACACTCACTCACATCACCAACAGTTAGATCTTTCCTTTCCAATATTGCATATCTTCAAAATAATTTCACACTTTCTCCTTTATCTTACTCAGTTAGATGATCCTCATATATATACTGTCTTCCAAGAAGCATAATCTTCTAAGTCGGCCAAGATAGGGATCTAAGATAGGTCAACACTAAACATTTCAATGGTGGGAAGGAATGAGTAGTAGACCACACCACATTACAAATCAATGATCAAATCAACATGTTACAATCATTACAGATTCTGGACCTGAGAACCATGATAAACATGCTACACCACAAGTCGATGTACATCCTCAAATTCCGAACTTAATTTGGACCCAAACACCATCACCCAAAGAAACAAAGTTAAGAATAGGACCAAGATACACATGAATACCAACAATCAACACCATATACAATAACTTGAAATATCTAGATCACCAACATATCTTCTGGAGCACCAAAGATTCTGGGAACACACATTTTGGATCACCTATTTCAAGAACAACATAGAAATCAATACCAACCAATATGTTGACATCAATGAAAACCACTTAACAAAATAATAACACCATCTCATCTGCAATAATTAACCAATATTTTATATTGAGAACTAACATTCTGCATGGTTTTTCCCTTCTTATGTTTTCCATGTCATATTTGGTGTTCATTGTGTGATGTGTTGTGTGTATGTGTTTTTCATGTTATATCTACACTTATTAAATCTATTGTTTATTCCAGATGTGTAAAAGGATTTAAGAAATTTATTTAAGTTATGATCTGATTCACCCCCCCTCTCAATTTCCTAAATATTCAACAATTGGTATTAGAGCTTGGGTTCCTTGGAGAAGAGCTTAATTGCTTAAGGTAGATCCTGATCCAATGGAATATAAACTGACTAATTCCTATCTTTGAAGGATCCAACCATAGTTTCTGGAAAGTAAATATGAGAGGCTAACTTATCTCTTTGGGATACAACACTTGGAAAGCAGTGGAAACTAAGTATGTTCAACCGACAAATGGTCTTACCACTCTAGATGAGATTCAATGTTATTAAGAGAATGAAAAGGCAAGGTATTCTATCTTTAGTGCTTTATCAAAGACTAACTTGACAAAGGTTCTTTCATTTAATACTACTTATGAGGTTTGGGAAAAGTTGAGAGATATCTATGAAGGAAACGATAGAGTTAAATTATCAAAGAAGCTAACAACCAAGCATAGATATTATAATTTGAAATGGAAGAAGGAGAAGACATACCAAGATATTTTCAGAAGGTTGATAGTGTAGAAAATAAAATAAAAGAACTTGGCAGGACCTTGACATATCAAGACATAATTAAGAAGATTATGTTGTCCCTACCGAAAAGATACAATGACAAGAACTCGGCTATTGAAGAAACCTATGATCCAAAGAAGTTTCCTAGAGAGAAGATTTATGGTACTCTATCAACATTTGAGATAAGGAAGTTTGGAAAAGACAAGTCTAATGCTAAAATTGGCTTTTAAGCCTCTGAGAAAGATCTAGAAGATGAAAGTTCAGATGAGATGGAAGAAAACTTTGTAAGGAAACTAAAGAAAGGCACTAACAAATACAAAGGTACGACACTTCTTAAATGCTTTAGATATGTAAAGATTGGTCATATTGCTACTAGGTGTCTGGAAAGAGATGGTAAAGGGAAGTTTAACAAGAGAGCCTATTATGTCAAAGATGATGCTAGTATTTTAGGTGATGAATCAGATTATAAAGATGGTGACTGTTTGTGATGCAGGAGCATCCAAGAGACCACATGAGACCAAGAAGATTAAAAGCATGAATGAAGACCCCAAAGCATCCTTGAAAGTGAATTGGAATGTTTTGAAGCCAATAATGGCCATTTCTAATGACCAATATGATTTTAAAGTAAAAAAATCCTAAAGGTCCTGATAAAGGCCTTAGGACCAAAAATGCTATGTAAATGGGCAAATGATGCCTAGGAGTCTAGATAGATTGAATAGGGTTCTAATATGCTTTAATGGTCATATCATGTCAAAATAATTTGATTAGGATAGGTTTTAGTTGATGAAATGCTTTAGAAATAAAGTTAGAAATTCAAATTTTGAATTTTAATGGCTAGTTACAGTTTTGGAGGGAAAGTGGTTTATGAGTTGTTTTGTCACTCTAATCACTCAAACTAATTGGATTTCGGTTTGGGAAGTTAGAGGAAGGATTTATAAAGCTTTGTAATGCCATTTTGGCTGGGTTGGATGTACTGTACGGACATAGTACGGACAGAACAGTAAAATCAATAAAAACTAGTCTTTTCTTGCTTTTCCTTTGATTTTATTGATGGTTTATTGATTGGGAAGTGTTGTATGTTCATGGTGGAGGCTAAAGGAATTTAGGAATCAGTATTAAACATTGTTTTGAATGATTTTATAGAAGGTTTTGATCAGATATTATCATTTTGTGTTGGCTGTCCTAAATTTTCTGAGTGTTTCATTGGCATTGAAGGCCCAAAATGCAATTTGGAGCCCTTCTATGGATGTAAGAATCTGATTCTCATAGGAGAGGCTCTTCCTAACATGTATAATACATTTCTAACCCTTATAACATGCTGGAGATGTGAAGTTGCAGGTGTACACCATGGGTTTTGACTGGGAAAATACATGGTTTTGATGCCATAGTTGTAGCAGCAGAAGATATACCTTAAGGAGGTAGTATTTTTATGTGAAACAGCGTTAGGGGATGGTAAATGCATGGTGAATATTGAAGGAGAAGTTCTGGAAGTGAGTTTTGGGGTTTGAACAAGAAGGCCCTAGTTTTTAAGCCATTTTAAGGAGAGTTTTGGTGTTTGGGTATTTAGGAGTGCAACCAAGACTTAAAACCTTGAAAATCCTTGGATTGGGAGCCCAACTAAAGACTTTACAAAAGGGTTTAATCTGGTTGTAAGTTTGGATGGTACTTCCTTCACAAAGTGGACCTAATTAGCCCTCTTGGGGAATGAGGACAGCGGTTTTTTGAAGGCTTTGTTCCAAAACAGCCATAGGCAATATTTTGGGAGTTGATAGAGATTTATATTGTGCATCTAAATCAGTCATAACATTGGTCCATGTTTTGGGAAATGTGTGTGAAAAGAGCCAAAAACAGCCCAGCAGGCTACTAGGAAACTAGGCCTAGTGAAGGGCTAGATTTGGGTTTTGATATCAATTGAAGGTTTGATGGTTTGAAAACCTTTGGAACATGTTAAGTGAAGTTTTTTTGAAGTGTGTGGAGGCAGGGGAAACACCTGATTAAGGTGAAGACAAGTTTTGAGCCTATTGAGGCATATTGAGCATTTGAAACACCATAGGAGTGTTGGGGTTTGGGTCCATATTCCACTTTAGTTTACAAGATTTCAACTATATCCTCTAGCCTCTGCATCAGTTTGCTTTTTGTAGAAAGAGATGTACCTAAAATTGATATTCCTAAGACTGATGGTACTGCTTTACATGTTAGAAGAGATAGAAATGAATGGTTGATTGATACTGGAAGTTAAAATCATATGACTGGTGACAAAAGTAAGTTTGTGAAACTTGAAAAGTATGATGATGGTTTTGTTAGGTTCTGAGATGATTAGACAACATAGATTGTGGGAATTGGTTCTATTTGTTTTTATGGAAAACATAATACTGACAATATTTACTATGTGAAGAGTTTGCATCCTAATCTTTTGAGTGTTGGATAGATGTACGAAAATGGTTACAATTTTGTCTTTTAGGATGATGGTTGTGAGATCCAGAAGGGATCCATAATTGTTATTGCAATAGGAAAAAAGACTGGTGGAAATATGTTTTTGCTAGAAGGAGCTACAAAGCATTATTTCTTTTATCTCAGATCAATGATAGTTGGCTCTTGCACTAGAGGATGTGTCATATCAATTTTGACAACTTGGTTAAGATTATCTCATCGAGTGTAGTGAGAGATTTATCTAGGCTAATCAAACTGGATAACAACATTTGCAGAGAATGTCAAGTTGGAAAAGAAAACAAAAGGAACATACAAAGGAAAGGAGCATTCATCCACCAGATTTTTGGATTTAGTGAAGACCGACCTATGCAATCCTACCAGAACAAGAAGTATACAAGGTGAGAAGTATTTCATGTTGTTGATTGATGATTATTCTAGAATGTCATGGGTTGCATTTCTAAGAGAGAAGTTAGAAGCATTAGAGAAATTAAAAATATTCAAGGCTAAAGAAAATGAAGTTGACATGAAGATTAAGTGTTTGAGGTATGATAGAGGAGAAGAATTTACTTTTGATGAGTTTAATAATTTTTGTGAGAAACATGGAATTAGAAGACAATTGCCTGTCTTGAGAACACGTCAACATAATGATATAGTGGAAAGGATGAGTTGAACTATTCAAGTGGTAGCTTGAACAATGATCAAAAGAGTAGAACTCTCGGAAGTCTATTGGAGAGAAGCAATTCATACTATAGTCAACACTCTTAATAGAATTCTATACTAGAAAATACATGGGAATACATCTTATGAGTTATGGCATGGTAGAACTCCGACGGTAAAATATTTCAAGGTATTTGGAAGCAAGTGCTATTTCCGGAGAGATAAAGATAATCTTGAAAAGTTTGATAGTAGAGCAGAAGAAGGAATATTCCTAGGATATTCTACAAGGAGCAAGGAATAGTAATGCTTCAATAAAAGGATGAACAAGATTGTTGAAAGTGCAAATGTGAAATTTGATGAAGATAATGCTAAAGAGTGACAAATTGGCAAGATACGAGTCTATTGAACTGGATAACTGAAAAAGAGAAGATAAAATTAAAGAAAGAGAAGAAGAAAAGAAAGGTCTGACATCTAAATCTAAGACCCTAAGATATCTTTAGAAGAATTATTTAGTGGATAAAATTATTGGAGATAAGAACAAAGGAATCATCACAAGAAGCAAAATAGCTCAAGAACAAATCCTATTATGTTTAATTTAAGAGATCGAACCGAAAATAGTAGAAGAATATTTCAATGATTAGAATTAGATAAAAGCAATGAGAGAAGAGTTGGATGAGATTGGGAAGAATCAGACATGGGAATTAGTTGACAAACCGACAGATAAGAATGTGATTGGAACAAAATGGGTATTCAAGAACAAGTTGGATGAAGATGGAAATGTTGTGAGAAATAAAGCAAGGTTGGTTTGTAAAGGTTACTCTCAGGTTGAAGGCATTGACTTTGAGGAAACATATGCCCTAATTGCTTGGATGGAGGCAGTTAAAATGTATCTTGCTTTTGCATCTTTTAAGGATTTGAAAGTTTATTAGATGGATGTGAAATCATCATTTTTGAATGGAGGAAAGAAGTTTACATTGAACAATCAAAAGGTTTTAAGTTGAAAGATGATTCGAACATTGTTTATAGATTGAAGAAGGTCCTGTATGGATTGAAACAAGCCCTTAGAGCTTGGTATGGAAGGATAGATAAGTACTTGATTGATCAAGGTTTTCAGAAGGGTTCAACTAACATAAATTTATATTTCAAAGCTGATTTAGGTAAAATCTTAATTTTTTTAGTGTATGTTGATGACATGCTTTTTGGAGGAAATGAAGGTATGTGTAGAAAATTTGCTAATGAGATGCAGAAAGAATTTGAAATGTCTATGATTAGTGAGTTAAATTTCTTTCTTGGTTTGCAAGTAAATAAGAATGATAAAGGAATTTTCATTTCTACATCTAAATAGATTAAGGAATTGCTGAAAAAGTTTGGGTTGGAGAATTCTAAACCGACATGTACACCTATGACCACCAGATGCAAATTGACAAAAGATGATAAGTCTCGTAAAGTGGATGCAAGTCAATATATATCAATGATTGGAGGATTGTTATATTTGACTGCTACCAGATCGGGTATCATGTTGCAATATGTTTGGTGGCTAGATTTTAGCGAGAATTGAAAGAATCACATGTTGTGAAAGAGTTTTTAGATGTCTAAAAGGAATAGAAGAATTTGGCTTGTGGTATCCCAAAAATTCAAACTTTACTCTGATAGCTTATACTAATGCAGATTGGGTCGGAAGTGTTGATGACATGAAAAGTACAAGTGGTGGAGCACTCTTTCTTGTCTCCTGGTTAGTTGTTTGGTCAAGTAAGAAATAGGATTCTCTCTTTATTCATAGTTGAAGCAGAGTACAATGTAGCATCTTGATTACATGGGAAACAATTTGTTTTGAAAGATAAATACCTGGAAGAAATAGGAAGAGGTCTCTGGTCCATCACAAACATTTTGAAACTCTGGTTAGGCATGAAATTCTTCTTATCATCAGTAGAATTCTTCATCTCTTTGTCCTTTTCTTCATTGATATTTGAGCATTCACTAAACTCATCATTATTTGAAACTACAAGATAGATTCCCATATCTCTTTTCCACCTTTCAAACTTAAGCCATTACTAATTTGATCTTTAGCATCTTTGAGTTCCTGTTTTAAATTCATCACTTCTTTTAATTTTGAACATTCTTTTATCTTCTCATCAAGTTTTATTTCATATTCATCAATAGCCTTCTTTCCCTTTTTCTAATAAATCTCTTAAGAAATAAATCTTCTCAATTGCCTTCTTATATGTCTCTACACTCATCCAAATCAACTAATACATATATTAGTTCTCCTTCCATATCAACAAATCCTTATACATCATCCCAATCACTTTGATCTAAAGCATCCATATCATTCAACTCTTCTTCAAACATAGTGTTCAAGACTTCATATCTACCACAAGCAGTTAAGCTTACTCAAGAGGAACCTTTCTTTGATACCAATTGTTGATAACACATCAGATGCTGAGAGGGGGGGCTGAATCAACATAACCTAAGATTCCATACAACAAACTTTCATCAATAATTAAATGAAGACATTGTAAGATCATTCATATCAATCACACATGAACACCAAAATTTACACGTGCAAAACCAAAACTAGATAAAACCAAGGTGAACGCTAACTCACAAAAATGATCCACTATATAAAAATGATTTACAAAAGAGAGAGCTCACTAATCCAGACTTGTAGACCAAGGCTAACTGCACTTGGTGCAAGATACAATATAATGACTTGTGCATTGAAGCTAACTACAATAGTGCAAGATATAGTATTACAACTAATAAAAAGAATTGTATGAACAAAGGCATCTCAATATGCTGATTATAGTCTCTGTTAAAGCACAATCTTTGACCATACTGAAATACAAAGACCGCCAAATATTTGGATCACTGCTTCTATATCAACTGTCACATCTGCATTGTAATCCCTTCTAATATAGCAACTACAATCACATCGACACCCTTAAATCAAGTCCCACATGCTCACTACTGAATTCCACAAACTTATATTTAATATTTTCTTTTCAACAAATCATCACATATATGCCAAACCAGACCAAAAATATCCTCACCAAGTTGGCCAAAAGAAATATTGTAACATGTAAGCACATTTTCGATCCAAGGTATACAACCAAACCAAAATATAAAATGCATAAAGTATAATTCAAAACAAACCAAATCAAATGTGCAACACCAGACCAAAAGAACACACACACAACCATTGGACCAAGAATATGTTGCAAATGTGAAGTTCATGGTATATCAGTATGGTTGTCATTGATGTCAATGTACTGATTTTGTGATACATTCTTTGGCTTTTGCTCCACATTCTTGATATATTATAGATGTGTTTAGAATATGCTGGTATGACATTGGATATTGCCTTGAGATGTTATTCTTGTGTTTTGGTGGTCTCGAAGTTGTGCTCCAAAAGTCTGTTCAATGTTGGTGATGTTTTCTGGCAGAGTTTACAAAGCTATGTGTTTCTCCACCTTTTTTATTATGATGATAAGATTTCTAATTTATGTTATTCATGTATTTACCTTTAATATTCTGATTTGGCTTATGTCCATTCTGGGTTTGATTGAAGTTGAATGATTATATTCATTTTTTTCTTTAGTATTTGTGGTGTATGGATAACATGTTGTTTTGATTGCTTTTGTGATGTGGTCCAGTTCTCATTCCTTTCCACTATGGGAATGTTTAGCGTAGACCTATTTCAAATTGTGTTATGTTAAATTGTTCTTGGCCGACTTGGAGAGATTCTTAATTCAAGAGATCAATATAAATTGAGGATGATTGTAATGCGAAAAGGTAATGGAAGCTAGTGGATTGAAAAGGAAGATCTATTTTCTACGAATGTGTGCGAACTTGTGAAGAGTTGAGGTTGAGCAGTTAGATTGTGTGATGTTATTGTTTGGAGGAAGTGATTCCAAAGGTTTCTTCAAGCATTACAATGTTATGGAAATTGTGCTTCAGTGGTGGATTCTTTCTTCTTCCTTCTACGTTTAGGCAGTGAGCCCTTCTTTTTCTAGAAATTATAGTTGGGCATTGGACCCACCTGCAGTGAGTATTATAGCAATGAGCCACCCTTTTTAAAAATCACCCTAATATGTGTTTCATAATTGAGAATTAGCATTCTCTGTGGTTTTTCCCTTCTTGGGTTTTCCATGTATATTTGGTATTCTTGTTTGTGAGTGCTATTTCATGCTTATATCTATTTATAGTTAAGTTATTAGAAATTTGTTTACATGATCTGTTCTCTATGGATTATGTAAAAGATTTCAATTGGTATAATTAATTCACACCCCCTCTCAGTTGTCAGGGATATTCGGTATTAAAGGTTTGGTTCCTAGAAATTAAGACTAACCACTCGAGGAATATCCGATGGAACATAAATTGCCTATTCCAACCTTTTAAGGATCTAGCAATAGTTTCTAGGGAGTGAAGATGAGAAGATACTTAATTTCTCTGAGTTACAAGACATGGAAATTTGTCGAGACAAAGTATGTGTAGCCGACAAATGGTCCTACTACCCCGGATGAGATTGAATCCTATGAAGAGAATGAATGAGAAAGGTATGCTATCTTTAGTTTACTCTCTAAAACTGATTGCCATAGTTGGATCCCTTAAAGATAACAATAGTTAGTTTATATGTCATCAGATCTACTTCAAGTGGTTAATCTCCTTTCCAAGGAACCAAAGCTCTGATACCTATTGTTGAATGCCCAAACAACTGAGAGTGGGGGTGAATCAGTTGTCAATTAAACTTTTTAATTCTTTCATAGATCTAGAATAGCCAACTTATGAATTATTTATTCCAAACAGATGGAATCATGAAAGAACACATATACACATACTATGAAAACCAAATATGATGTGGAAAACCCTAGAAGGGAAAAACCATGGAGAATGTTAGTTCTCAATATATAACACCTGCTAGGGTGACACCGGTTAAGGTGATTTTTGTTGGATATTGTTGGCATGATGATATGATGATAATGTATGTTGTCATTGATGTCAATAAGTGAAAGTGAACCAGTATGCAGATTGGAAGAAGATGGTGAACTGATATGAAGATATGTAGTGAACCGGTGTTGGGGTTTCACTAAGTGTGACTATCGGTTGGTAGTCTTATCTCTAGGGTTTTCGATTTGGAAATCCAGCTTGTGAGATACAACTGAAGACATTTTGTGATGAGTTAGCTAAGAGATGTGAATGAGATCAAGGTACCATGTTAGTTTTGTGCGCGTGAAGGATTTCCTTGAGGATCTTGCATACGAAGATCGATTGCATTAAATGTCTACCTTGGCAATGAACATTCTTCTTGGAGGAATGAGAAGAGAGTGTGATGGGTTACTGATTCCCATATGCGGTGAAGAATGAATGAAGCATATTTTCTTGTGATCTGTTTAAGATTGTATTGTTCTATGTAAAGTGTTTGGACGATCAGGATTGGACCGCTTGTATTGTAAACCTAAATGTTTAGGGTTTATGCTACCGACCTAATTATTGTCTATAAGGTCGATGATGTTTGTTATTGTTTGTTGTTGGAAAATGTTGTGTGTGTATCTAAGTGATGAGATACTTGCCAGACCAGTAAGAGGAAAACTGCAGTGTGATTGCAGAAGAGAGGAACTGAAAAGGATCTGCCTTGGCATGTAGTGTTGTTATCAGATCAAAGTTTTACCTGTTGTCTTCTAACCATTTCAACAGTTGGAAAATCCTTTTACTGGGTAGCTTTAACAGGCTTATTATAAATCCTTTAACCAGGTGACTCAAGATCATTGAGTTCTTCAAATCCTCTAGTGAGGTAACCTTTAACAGGGTTTCAACCTTTAATAGGGTATATAGCCATCCCTTGACCAGGTGATCTTTAATAGGATCAGTTCCTAATAGAACCTTATTGTAAAATATTTAACTAGACTAGGCTCCTAATAGAGCAAGCTTCAAAAGAGTTTAAAACAAGCTTGTGGGTATTCATCCCCACCATTATTTTTTCCATTTGGGTTTCCACATGAAAAATCTGTGTATCATGAATTGTGCATTTTTCATGTGATGATTAAATATTTCGTGTTTTAGTGATTATGCATGCACATCTAATAGGTTATGGTATTACTAGTATACCACATGCATATGTTTATGGGTGAAGTTGTTATCAAGTATTGAATTTATTTGAAGTGGTCAGACTTATCAGTTTATGTTGTCTGATGTCTTACTGTGTTTAACCGGTATTGCCATATTTAAGTTTAGCGATGAAGACAACCGGTTGGTACTATTTTAACTTGATAAGTTGTTGAGAAATTTTTTGTCTGTATTGATTCACCCCCCTCTCAGTACCGATTAGGGTATTTTTTGTTCATAATTATTCATCAATTTTTACAAAGGTGGCTTAGTACCAGAATGCTCACTATGAGAGGGCTCACTATTGGAAGAGAAAGAAAGAAAATCAAATTCACCACTATGATACAACTACCACAAACAACAATTCCAGAATAGTTTTCGATGCCTAATAGCTCAATACACAACTTCGCACAGCTTCTCACATCAATCATTAGTCAGTTTTATCTTTTCAATATTGCATATCTTTCGTACATTATTCATTCTAATTATCCTTTACTTATACTGTTCTCTCAATTACATAACCTTCCAAGTTGGCCAAAAATAAATTGAAATAAGTTTGTACTAAACATTCCTATGGTGGAAAGGAATGAGAAGTGGACCACACCACAATACACTTCATCAGTTAGATCAAGACATTATACTTTCATCACAAATACAAGATTCATGTGCTACACAAATGTCATTACATAGACTCCAATGTTTTATCAGACTAGACCCAAAACAACGCTTCTTATCGTAGAAAAACAAGAATGAAGCCAAGATAAACATGAATTCTAGGAATCAACACCCTATCTAGAAAATGGAGAAATTCGGATCAAAATCAACACTATCATATACGAATCAACATTGAACATCATCTAGAGCACAACTTCTAGAGCACCAGAATAATCCATGAAACATATTCCAGATCATCAACTTAGAAAAAAAACATAGAAAACTAAATGTTGACGTAAATGACAACCATTAATGACACCCATGCCAAATATATCAGTACCATCAACATCACATTTGCAACACATGATCTAGAGATATTGTTCATTCCAATTCAACTTTTGTTTCTCTACTAGAAGACAATGAGTCTCTTGGTAGCTTTCTGTATCTTGTCCTAAAACAATGAGTTTTATTCTTGCAAGTCAGTTGCATCTTTCCCTAAGGTTGTGTGCCTTAGTTATACAAGTCCTCTAAGGAGTAGGGTTTTCTAGAGGTAATATTTTAACAGATTATATTTATATTATGAGTTTTATTCTCATCATGGTTTTTCCCTAATTGGGTTTTCCATGTAAATATGGTGTTCATGTGTTTGTTGTGTTTCATACTTTTATGGTTTTCTATTTCTATAATTATATGTTTGTGATTTAAATTTCGAAGATCAAAATTTAATTATTTCAAGGTCTGGACTGATTCCCCCCCCCCTCAGTCTTGTGGTGTGTTCAATAATTATTATTAAAGCTAGGTTTCTCTTCTAAAGATTAACTGCTTGAGGAAGATCCAAGATGGCACAAAACTATACATTAAAGGCTTTGAATTTTGATGGCACAAATTATGCTTATTGGAGAGAAAGGATGGAGTATCATTTGGCTACTATGCTTGCTGAGATCAGGGAAAGTATTAAGAAAGGTTATACCACTCCACATTAAGGTCCTATAACTCTGGATGAAATCAAAGAATATGAGAGTAATGCAAAGGCTACTATTGCAATTTTTACCTACTTTAATGATATATTGTTCAACAAGATTACAAGGGCTAAGTCAACTAAAGAAATTTAGGACAAGCTAAAGAATGCAATTGAAGGCGATAACTAGAAGATGGGGCAAGCCAAGATTACAAATCTAAAGCACAAGTTCATGAATGTGAGAATATTTGATGATCAAAACATTGAAGGTTACATTCATTGTGTGAATCAAATAGTAAATAATCTTATAAGTGTTGGTGGATTTATTGAAGAAAGTGAAGTTATAAGAAATATTATGGCAACACTACCCATAAGCTATATGCTCAAGAAGTATTCCATTGAGGAAAGACATGACATGAATAAACTTATTGGGTCACTTGTTGCCTTTGAGATTGTAGAGTTAGATTACATCAAGAAAGAAAGTAATGAAACAACATTCAAAGACACAAAGAAGCTTGAAGATGTACTAGAAGAGAACAAAGACTTGGATGAGATTGAAGAAAAAATTGTAAGAATATCAAGGAGAGGAAATGGCAAGTACAAAGGTAAGTTACCCCTCAAATGTTTCAATTGTGGAAGAATGGGACATTATTCTTCTAGATTTATGTATAAGGAATATTATGGTGGAAGACCTAATGATGATAATAAAGGAAGGGAAAACTATAGTAAGACTAATAGAGATATCAAACGAGATGATAGAGACAAGCATAAGAGAATTTTCTATTCAACAAAGAATTACTCATATAAAGAAGAAGAAAACTCAAATGAAGACTAGTTGTTCCTAACTTTAGAAGATAAGAGTGATGGAAAATCTATAAATTTCAAAGAAAAATCTTCTCTACACTCTAGAGTGGACCAAAGGAATGGATCATTGACTCCGGATGTTCAAATCATATGACTGGTGATAGAGAAAAGTTTATTAACCTCAAAAAATATGATGGTGGATTAGTCAAGTTTGCAAGAGAGGAATTTGCACCAATTTGTGGAAAAGGAAGCATCTCTATTGATGGTAAGCATAAAAATGATCATGTTTATTATGTTAAAGGACTGGAACATTGTTATAGATATATGCTTTGTTTTCATTGATGTCAAACAGTGTGGTCTGGATGGGTTTTGGTCCAAACATCAGTAGAGTTAGCTACTATGTTGAATTATTTGCAATTATGTCTTTTGGACTAGAGGTCACTATAATTGGTTCTATGGTTTGGACGTGGACATGCTGTGTTGGCAAATGATCTGATTGATAACATTTGTTTTTGGTGGTGAGGACAATTGGAAGCTTGATCTTTATGATTTGAGTGTTGCTTGTTTTTCTCTAGACTTTTGTAATTGTGAAATAATGTGATTGGTACATGTGTTCAGGCTATGTAATCGAAGTTAAATGTAATATATATTCTATTGAATATCCTTGACAACTGAGAGGGGGGTGAATCAGTTGTACCAATTAAAATATTTTACATAATCCATAGAAAATAGATCTTGTAAACAAACTTCTGATAACTTAACCACAAATAGATATAAGCATGAAAGAGCACACACACAAAAGAATACCATATATATGTGGAAAACCCAAGAAGGTAAAAACCATGGAGAATGATAATTCTCAATTATGAAACACCTATTAGGGTGACACCAGTTAAGGTGATTTTTACAAAGGGTAGCTCATTGCTAGAATTCTCATTGCTTGGATACAATTGCCAAAAAAAGAAGGGCTCACTTCCTAGAAGAAGAAAAAGAAAAAATAAAGAATCAACCACTGAAGCACAACTACCATAATGTTGCAATGATGGAAGAAACCTTTGGCTCAATACCTCTTGTACTAAACAACAATAACACATAGTCTTACTGCTCAGCCTCAACTCTTCACAAGTTCACACACATTCACAAAAAATATATATTCCTTTTCAAACCACTAGCTTCCATTACCTTTTCACATTACAATCATCCTCAATTTTTACTGATCTCTTGAATTAAGAATCTCTCCAACTCGGCTAAGAATAGTTTACTAGAACAAAAATTGAAATAGGTCTATGCTAAACATTATTTTGGTGGAAAGGAATGAGAAGTGGACCATATCACAACATCAATCAAAACAACACATTATCCATACATCACAAATATCAAGGCAAAAAAGGAATAAAATCATTAAAGGTCAATCGGACCCAGATTGAACATATCAACAACCATGGCTCTAGAGCTCATCATCACCTGCCAAATCAGAATATCAAATGTAAATACATGAATAACTTAAATCATAAATCTTATCTTCAGAATAAAAAATGCGAAGAAACACAAATCTCTATAAAATTTGCTAGAAAACACCGAACAAACTTCTGGTGCACAACTTCCAGACCACCAAAACACAATAATAGCATCTGAAGGAAATATCCAATGTCATACTAGCACATCCTAGAAACATCTGTAATATATCAAAAATCCAGAGCAAAAGCCAAACACTAAATCATAGTTTTAGTATGTTGACATCAATGACAACCATATTGATATACCATCAACTTCACATTTGCAACAATCTTGACCTTTGTCATTGATGACAACATTCATCAACAACAAACCCAAATATCATCTTTCAAATCTCTCCCCCTTAGAAAAAAAGACTATATTTATCCCCCTTTGACATCAAAGACAAAGGTACACAACAAATCAGGTCAGAATCCACATAGCCCCTCCCCCAAGAGGAAGCCCCAAAACATTAGTCTAGACAAAAATATGCTTGAAATTCCCTAGACTAATCCACTGCAAAATGCACTATTTCAATCTAGAAAGGGGTAATACCCCCAACTTTTTCCAAAGATACTCAAAAGTATCTTTGCACAAATCCTTCATAAAGATATATACAACCCGCTCTTTTGTAGGAACATACTCAAGTTTTACTTCATTGTCCAAAACCTTCTTCCTTAAGAAATAATATTTAATAGTGACATGCTTTGTTCTGGAATGCAATAACAAATTTTTAGAGATATTTATCAAACTTGTATTATCACACATGATCAAGATCACTTCATCAAACATCACATCAATATCTTTCAATGTCTATTTCATCCAAAGTATCTAAGTGCAACATGATGCAAATGTAATTTACTCAGCTTCTACATTTGATAAAGACATAAAATACTACTTTTTACTTAACCATGCAACTAACCAGGAGCCAAAGAAAAATGCTCCACCACTGGTACTCTTTCTACCATCAACACTTCCTACCCATTTTTCATTAGTATATAATTTTAGAGTAAAATCTAATCCTCTGGGATACCGTAGTCCAAAATCATATGTACCTTTCAAATATTTAAAAAATCTCTTTATTGCAACAATGTGTGATTCTTTTAGCTCTTTCTGAAATCTAACTCCAACACAAACAACATACATGATATCCAGTCTGGTAGTAGTTAGGTACAATATTCCTCGAATCATTGATATGTACTTGCTTGCATCAGTTTTAGGATATTTATCATCATTAGTCATCTTGCATCCAATTGTCATAGGAGTACATACCGGTTTATAATTCTCCAATCCAAACTTTTTCAACAATTCTCTAACATACTTTGATTGAGAAATAAAAAATTCTTTACTATTTTGATTTACTTTTAATCCAAGAAAGAAATTCAACTCACCAATCATAGACCTTTAAAATTCCTTTTGCATCTCACTAGAAAACTTCTTGCACGTGTCATTAATTCCTCCAAAATATATGTCATCAACATACACAACAACAATTAGGATCTTTTATGATTCAACTTTAAAATAAATATTACTATTGGCAATCCCTTTTGAAACCTTTGATTCAACAAGTACTTGTCCACCCTTCCATACCAAGCTCTGGGTGCTTATTTCAACCCATACCACCTTTTTTAAATATGCAAACAACATTTGGATCATTTGACAACTTAAATCCTTCTGGTTGTTCAATGTAGACTTCTTTCAATTCTCCATTAAAAAATGCTGACTTTACATGCATCTGATAAAATTTAAAATCTTTGCATGCTGCAAAAGCAAAAAAAAAAACCTAATAGATTCCATTTGGGAAATAGGAGCATAAGTCTCTTAAAAGTCAATGACTTGAACCTAAGTGTAACCTTTACATACTAATCTAGCTTTGTTTCTTACTACATTACCATCTTCATCTAGCTTATTCCAAAACACCCACTTTGTTCCAATAGCATTCTTATCTATTGGTCTAGGGACTAATTCCCAAGTCTGATTCATCTCAATCTAATCTAACTCTTCCTTCATGACCTTCAGCCAATTCTGATCATTGCATGCTTCTTCAACTGTCTAAGGTTTATCTTTAGAAAGTAAACATAATAGAAATTGTTCTTCAACAACTTTACTTCTTGTAATTACACCTATGTTCTTATCTTCTAGATGATTTTATTTTGAGAGTGATTCTTTTGAACATTCCTTGAGGTTTTAGATATAGTTGTCAGAGCAACCTAAGTTTCTTTCTACCTATCTTCTTCTCTATTTTTCTCATATTCTTTTCCAGTTGATTCATTATATTCATATCCTTCTTGTGTACCTGAGTCTTTAGAGATATTTTTTTCAACCTTCACAATTACACTCTCAATTATTTTATTTAGTCTCTTGTTATATCTATAAGCCTTGTTCTTTGTAGAATGAATATCCTAGGAATATGCCCTCATCTGCTCTACTATCAAAATTTCCAAGATTTCCTTCATCTCTCTAGATATAGCATTTACTTCCAAAAACTTTGAAATACCTTACTAAAGGAATCCTTCCATGTCATAGTTCATATGATGTCTTCCCATACTTCTTTCTAAATAGAACTCTGTTAAGGGTATATACAACAATATGTATTGCTTCTCTCCAGTACACTTCTGGTAGGTTATCTTCTTTGATCATAGTTCTTACTACTTCTTAAATAGTCCTGTTCATTCTTTCCGCTACACCATTCTGCTGAGGTGTCCTAGGAGTAGATAAATATCTTCTAATTCCATATTTCTAATAGAAAGTATCAAATTCATCAAAAACAAACTCACACCCTCTTTGATCTCAAGCATTTGATTCTTTTATCAACTTCATTTTGAACTCTAGATTTGAATATCTTAAACTTTTCTAATGTCTCTAATTTTTCTGAAATGCAACCCAAGTCATTCTAGAGTGATCATCAATTAAGAGCATGAAATACCTCTCACATTGTAAACTCCTTAAACTGGTTAGACCACATAAGTTTATGTGAACCAAATCCAATAGTTTGGTAGAAGATTGTTCCTTTCCTTTGAATGTTCCTTTTGTCTTCTTTCCTACTTAACATTCTTTGCAAACACAATTATCCAATTTATTCATCCTCGACAAGTCTCTCACAACTCTTATCACACTAATATTCACCAAATTGTAAAAATTGATGTGACACATCCTCCAGTGCCATAGCCAACTTTCATTGATTTGAGATAATAAGCAATGTCTAGAAGTAGCTTCCAATTGATACATGTTTCCATTTTTACAACACTCAAGATCAGATTGTGATGTAATTATTTCACACAGTATACATTGTTAGTTTTATGTTTTCCATCAAAAGTAATAGAACCTATTTCAATAATCTAAGCAGTCTTATCATCTCCAAATTTAATAGAACCACCATCATACTTTTCAAGTTTTACAAAATTACTTTTGTCACCAGTCATATGATTTAAACATCCACTATCAACTAACCATTCATTTCAATCTCTTCTAACAAGAAATGTTGATACAATAGTTTCAACAACTTTATTGTTGCTAGGTTTAGATTCATCTTTTTCAACCAAGAACAAACAATCACCATTTTCATAATTTTACTCATCATCTGAAATGCCAACATCATCTTTAATGTAGTAGGATTTCTTATTGAATTTTCCTTTGTTTTTCTTAAAATTTCATTTTGAACCTCTTTTCGGACATCTAGATGCATAATGACAAATCTTTCCACACTTCAAAAATTTAAGGGGTAACATACCTTTATACTTGTCAGTTTCTCTCTTCAGCTTTCTTACAAAGTTTACTTCCATTTCATCCAAGCTCTCATCATTTGAATCTTCATTCGCAATCTTTGATGCTTTAAATGTTGTCTCAGTTTTTTCTTTGTCTTTACCAAACTTCCTCATCTCAAATGTAGTCAAGGTGCCATACAACTATTCTGTAGTAAATTTGGATGGATCATAAGTTTCTTCAATTGATGAAATCTTGTCACTGTAACATTCAGGTAAAGTCCTCATAATCTTCTCTATCACATCCTTTCCATCTGAGGTACCATCAAGATCTATGATCTCATTCACTACATTGCCGACTTTTTGAAAGTAACTTGTTACGTCTTCACCTTCTTCCATCCTCAAGTTCTCATATCTTCCTTTAGCAGTATGCATCTTAGCTAGCTTAACTCTATCATTTCCTTCATATATGTTTTTCAATCTTTCCCTAACTTCATAAGTAGTAAGCTTATAATAAGGATTAAATACTTGAAAAAACAAAACTTCTAAATGAATTCATTTTGACCTCCCAAAAGTTAATGTAAAAGTGGCTTTTTATCAACATTTTGATAGGTGCGAAGGAGACTCCATTGTATGTATGATCTAACTCTCCTCAATTAGTTACTTCAAATGGGACCTTTTAGATCTAAGAGGTTCTATTCAAGAAATTTTGATCTAAGAACCTTTGATCTAACTCTCCTTAATTAGTTACTTCAAATGGGACCTTTTAAAGCTTAAATCATCATATTTTTTAAAAAATGTATGATTTTAGCAAAAATCAGGATGTACAAAAAAGTGTAACCCACTATTGTGGGATCACTCATATGTATTATTCCAGGTTTATGGCCTCTGATGTTGTGAATTGAGTAAGTTGGAATATCTGGTAGATAGTTTTATGGTAGAAAAATGTTCATTAGTAGTATCGTGTGAAGATTCTGTGTGTGAATCGTGTAGAGTAATTTTGGTGTTTGTTTGCATGATCAAGGTTGTTGAGATGACATGTGGGAAGCATGTGGACATATTTTTTTAGTCCGCTTAGTTTGTTTTTAGAACAGATTGAGATGACTTGGATAACATGTTTCATGTTATGTGTTATGCAGTTTTTGGGCTGACATAGAATTGATCTAATTTGATGTTGCGGATATATAAGATCAATTGATTTGATCATTTGATATATAGATGATGCTAAGTAAAGTGTGTATGAGCGATTGTGCATAGTTGCAAGTGGGTAGTTGGAAGATTGGTGCTCTGGTATGTTACAGAATATCATAATAGAGTAGAGTAGTAGAGAAGAGTGTGATCATGTGTTTTGTGCTTAACCAGAACTATACTTACATATTTGCTAATTCTATTAAATAGTTGAAACTCTCTTGTATCCCATATAATCATTTTGTAAGGCAGCGAGCCTTTTGGGTTGTAGCCCTTATTGTAAACTTTGAGCAGTGAGCTCTAGGCAGTGTGCCTAAATGCATGTGCATTCCCCTTATGTAATATTTTTTATACTTCTAACAGAGTATATTAATATTGTGGGTTTGAATCCCACTGTGGTTTTTCCCTAACCAAGTTTCCACGTAAAAAAATTGGTGTTATGGTGTTGGTGATCTTGACTTTGTGATTATGCACTTTGTTTCTCTTAATTTGCATTAAGTGGTTGAAAAATCAGGTTATTAAAGCTAAAATTGCTGAACAATTGTTCACCCCCTCTCATTGTTCCCTTGATTCCAATAATTTCTATTAGAGATAAGTTCCTCAAAAGAAGCTTAACAGCTTGAGGTAGATCCTATAAGTGAATCACTAGATTTCGGTAGTCTTAGAGAACAGTTACTTATTGCACTTGATGAGCTAGATCAATCCAAAGCTAAGGTCAAGTAATTGAAGGAAAATCTAAAAGATGTTGAGTAATTTATTGAATCACTAAAAGAACAATTGAACAAGTCAAGAGACAAGAGTAAGGAGCTTTTTGATCAGCTTCAAGAGAAAGAAAGTCAAAGAATTGTTGAGGAAGTTCTAAGGAAAAAGATGAAAGAATGTGAGAAACTTGCTAGAGCTAATGTCATTTAGAAAAATAAAATGGAAGCTATAGTAATGAAATTGACCAAGGAGATTGAAGAAAGGAAGAAGAATGAAGAGAAGCTTGGTCAATCCTTGAAAGACAAAACTAAAGAATGTTACAAACTTGAGAATGAAAATGAATAGTTGATAAGTGACCTTAAAAATGCTAGAGAATATGACGTAGATCTTGGAAAGAAGGTCCTACTTCTTAAATATTATCCTAATGTTGAAAATGAGTACACCGAGAAGTTTTAGATTAGTTCAGCCAGACTTGATGAAATGCTTGCAAGTCAGAAGAATCCTAATGACACTTAAGGACTAGGTTTTGAAAAAGGTGAAAGTTCCAAGTCAGCTCAATAGAAGAATAGTTCAAGAAAGTCTCTGGTAAGGAAACCTAATACTCATAAATTCAATGGTAACTACTTTTTTTGCAATAAATTTGGTCATATGGCTAGTCAATGTAGAAGTAGGATGATCAATAATACTTCATCTTTTACCGACCAATGTTTCAAACACAATAACTATGGTAATAAGGCATATGCATGTAGAACTATGATGAATAAAATTCCAAATAGAAGAAATATAAGATGCTATGCATGTGGTATGTTTGGACATGTTGCTAAGCAATACAAATCAAGAATAAATCAAATGAACTTCAGGCCTATGCAAGGAAATTTTGTTTTCTATGCTTGCAACAAATCCGGTCACATTGCAAAATATTGCAGAAGCTAAAATGTGATTAGGAGAGGTTCGAAAGACAAGAACAAGAATGTGAAACTAGATGAGAAGGATAAAACAAAAGTTGAAGAGATCATAGATCAAATGAAGAAGACTCGGGTAAAGAAGAACAGTGATGATGCAGGAAATGGGTATGCACCTGATTTTGGTGTTGAAACCTCATCCGGTAACTAAGCTAAGGCTTTAGACCTTAGGGGGATATTTTTAGGAAAATATTTCAAATCCCCTATTGAAGATCTGTACCTATTTTTGACAGGCTGTAGACACTTGTTTGATGATTTATAAAAGAGTTTGATGGTCCACATAATATTTCTTGAAAATTTATCAGTGTGTAGGGTAACCAACAAAGCTAGGGTTAGGAGAATTTATTATACCTAAAAGTTAGGTATGCAGTCGATAAAAGGAAAATAAATCTTTCATTTCTCACTTTGCATTCGAAAGAGCAAAAGAGTAGAGATTCAGAGTGAATAGAAGATTCATCATCAAATCTTGCATTCGGTTGAGAGGTATTTATCGACTATCACTTTTTTAGTTTGAAGCTTGAAATTTTGATATGGTATCCTCTGGTATTGCAACCCCATTGGTAGTTGATGTCATTGAAAGAGATAGACCGATTTTTAAGAAGCATCCTTATAAGTCTATGGAAAATGATCTGAGTGGTCCTTTTCATCCATTCTGTATGGAGTTTTGTTTGTGGAAGATATTAGGGATTACATCCACTGTAACATTGAAGAGTTCGAAAGTGCTCAAAAGCTGAATTTATACATGAAGCACATGATTGATGGATTTGTTGACATTTTTGATGATTATGTTGTGATTGTCATTGATGGACACACACTTGCTATGAGATCACTTTTTGAATGTATGAACTATGCTCAACTGGTATTTGTTCCAAACCGGTATTATATTGTAATCTTTAGACTATCGATGTTATGCAGAAAGTGTTTACTGATCTCAAGCAGTATGAAGACCCAAGCAGCATGAAGAGCTCAAGTGTTTTGAGGATCTCAAGCGGAGCAGAGCAAAAGAACTAGAAGTGACGGTTATCATTTTTCTAGTCTTCATTTTTGTCAACTGGTAATCTATTTTATAATTGAACTGGTATTTGTCTGAGTTACCAACCAGTAATCGGTAAAGTTGAATAAACTAGTAATACTCTATGATGAGTTACCAACCGGTATATTTTTCTAATGTGTTACCATCCACCGACACTTTGACGGTGATTTTGTGCCGTGTTACCAAATGTGTCTAGATACAATGAACCTAGGAACTTGCAATGTAATCCTATTGGACCGACATGAAATCGAATTCCTTTTAAGGACATCATGTCTAGGGTTTTATAGGTGTGTAGCTGTTAGGTTTGTGTGGTTGATGAATTATTGTATGTGCGATCTTAATTGAGAGGATCAAGTCTATGTGCTATAACAGAGTGTGGATTTACTGAAGACTGAAGTAATGCTAAAATGCATTAATGAGCTATCAAGGATCTAACCAAGGATATGGTGCAAATACTTAGATCACTCACTTGTTGATTACTCACATCTTTGGCAAGTTTGAAACCCTTAACTAGGTAGGCTTACCAGAGCCTTTGTAAATCCTCTAATAAGGTGGTTCACATTTGTGGATCTAAAATCCTCTCACAAGGTAGTCTTTAATCGGACTTATCTCCTAATAGAGATTGAGATTCCTAACAGGATCTGTTCTAGTAAAGAACATTGTATGACCTTAATCGGTCTAACCTTAACCGGTCTAACCTTAACCAGTCTAGTTACTATTCTACAGATAGTTACTTGTGAGTTTCATCTCACCATGGCTTTTCCCATTTGGGTTTCCACATCAAAATCTCTTGTGTTATGGTGATTGTGCTTCTGTGGGTGAATGCCTTATTGGCTGTTTGGTTTGCATGTGTGTTAACCGATGTGTTTGCAAAACTATTTTACCGGTTTACTGCTAGACTGTTTAAGTACAGTAATTTTTGGTATACTAATTCACCCCCCCCCTCTTAGTATTCATCAATTGGTATTAGATCCAACCTTTCTATAAGTCTAACCACTTGGAAAGAGATATGGGGGAATATATTGTGAGGGAACTTACTCATCAGCTCACTCAGATTGAGAAAGCCTATGATGAACTCAAAGTCAAGTACAAGGCGTCTATGGAAAAAAGAAGAGAGCATGCTAAAAAACTTATGGAGCTAACTGAAAATAGTTCTTCTGACGAAGCGGACATGGAAGCCCTAGTTCAAGAAGTTAAAAATCTGAATGAGTCCAATGCCAACCTAAGAAGGGAACTTGAAGGACTGACTATCCGAAAGTGTCAAGAGCTTGAGAACCGAAGGAAAGATGAAGATCTGGTAAAAGACAAAGATCATGAGATCTCCAAGCTTAAGCAAGAGATTAGTGCACTTACCGCTCATCTTCATGAAAATAAAATGGAAAAGGAAGAAATGCAAGGTGAACTACACATGGCTATTTCTAAGAATGCAACCTTAAAGGAATCCAATGCTTCTATTACCAAAGAACTTACTGAGTCAAAGGAAATACTTGCCAAATTCAATAAGAGCACTGTCAAGCTAGAGCAGGAGCTTGAATCAGCTAAACTGGTAAAGAATACCAATGGACTTGGTTTCTCTGATTATGAGGAAGGTGAGACCTCTGGAATAAAAGATGGAGCATCAAAGAAACAATCGACACCAAAGGATAAAGGTAAGGAAAAGTTCAAACCTATTTGCTTTAATTGTCTCAAGGAAGGACACACTGCCAATGTATGTAGAAGTAAGGCTTACAATAATTTTCCTTATTTTCTAAATGATAAGCCTAGACCTAATAGATTCAGTGGTAATTGTTATGTATGCAACAAGTTTGGGCATAGAGCATTTGAATGTAGGTCTGTCATGCGCAACACTGGAAGGTATACTCAAAGGAGTCAAGGAGTGTTTTGTGAACCTTCTGGGAACCAGAACCCAAACCGGTTTAATACCTATAATCATCAGTCTAGAAGTGGTGGCTATCAAGCGGCAACCAGATGGAGAACAACCTATTTGATCTATTATGGTCATGGTCACACTACTGCAACATGCAGAAGGAAGAATGGAAACATGAATAATGGACCTTGGAGATCACCTAGAATGATTTGCTATCACTGCAACAAACTGGGTCATACAACAAGATTTTGTAGAACAAGAAAGAATATATTGGATGATATACTGGTCACTCCGAAAGGAAATATTGATGTTGAAACTATTCAAGCGGATATGAAGAAAACCTAGAAGAAGAAGCCAGAAGAAGTAATTTAAGAAGAACCGGTCTCTGCACCTAGTGTAGAAGTCACTAAACCAACAAACTAAGCATTAGAAAAGATAAGGGGGAGCAAACGGTGAAATGTTTTGAACCCTTGGTTTACACCACTAAAAGACCTTAACTGGTATGTGATACCTGTCAGTTGGTAGAAGATCGGAAACGGTAAAAGGCGAATTAGGGTTTACGCCCTAATAGTGGAGCATTTATTATGGTAGGTGAAGAACTTGTTTAAAAGGATTTTTCAAGTCATTTTTTTCACTTATTAGTTCTTGAGCAAAGAAGCTTTTAAGCACTGAGCAAAGAAAAGCAATTTGGATTGCGATTTGAAGAATTTTCAAAACCTTGAAGAAAAATCAGAAGCTAATATCAATCGTGTAAGTGTAGAACACAAAGCGATATTTCAACAACTGAAGGAGTGTGTGGCGAAGTATAATTTGCGAGCCCTAAATTTTGATTTATGAAGGTATTTTTCAAATTTCTCTATTTATCATGGCTTCCACATCACATTCTAGCTCTAGTGCACCCATTGATTCAGTAGACTTCATTCAATGAAAGGCAAAATAAAATGCCCTATCTCAAATACCCACTGGTGTCATAGTTGAGGAAGGCATTTCCAATTACATTGACTATAAAATTGAAGACCTAGGATCTCTGATGATCCATTCTTAGTTGAGTTTGTTCTGCAGGAAGTGTATATGGTGAAAATGGATAACAATAATAACAATATTGAAAGACTAAAATGGATTCAACCACTAAACCCTAGCCTAACAATGAACAAAGATCCACCATAACATATGAAGATAACCTAAGACAATGCAAATAACTCAAAATCACAAAGATGATACCATCACATGTCCAATAGGGTTTTGATCTCCATTCTTCCTATCTCCATTGATCTTGCTTGATATATTTGCTCTCAGATTTTTGTATGCACAAGAGCTCAACAAAGAACGGAATGTGGTTGCAAGTGGAATTGTAGTGTAGCCAAGTACTCCAAAATCAGTCATTAGGATATGTCATTAGGGTATGTCATTAGGGTTTGACAATGAAGAAAGCATCTCCTTAAATAGAAGACACAATATGAAATGGAGGGATAAGATTGAGAGGTGTAAAAAGAGAGGTCGGCTAGGATTAGAGGGTAGGTAAAAGAAATAATAAAATAATGAAAGGGGTAGGTAGTGTATGAATTAAGAGATGAATGACATGTGTCATGTGTGGAAAAGGATAATGAATTAATTAAATAAATAAAGATTTATTTAATTAATAGAAGAAGTGGGATAATTAAATAAATAAAATATTTATTTAATTTAGGAAAGGGATAATTTAAATAAATAAATGTATTTATTTAAATGAGAAATAAGGCTAGAAGAGGATAAATAAATTAATTAAATAAATAAAAATTTATTTAATTAATAGAAGAATTAGGCTTAGATAATTAAATAAATAAAATATTTATTTAATTAGACATGACAATTTTGAGTGTCTACATTTTGCCCCTCTTTGAGACAATGCGGCTTGTCGCGTTGTTTCAAAGAAGATAAGATGAACTGATACAGAGTTGCCCCAGGATGGGAATGATATGCCCCCTCGAGAGATTGGATGAAAATGTCTGAAAAGATTGCAGACAATCTCTCGATAAGAAAGACGGGATAGAATGGACTGATTGGATAAAGTGACAAAGTCACGGGATGAGAAAGACTGACTCAGGAAATGAAGACGAGGGCTAGGCTAGGCTATAAGATAGACCACGGGCAAAAGACATCCTCATTGTCATCCACACCCTTACGAGATCATAGTGCAGAGCGAGAAAAGAGCAGCAGCAGTCAGCAGCGATGGCTTTGTTCATAGATTTGACCGTGTTCGCCGATTCCAGCGACCAGCAGATGCAGGAGAGCCGGTAAGTACCCGAAAACCTCCTCGTACTTTGATGCATTTATTATTGTCATTAATTCATACTAGGTAATGTAATAAATGCACATTTATGTCAAGAAAATGTGTTTGTGTCCAAAAATGCGAATTTGTGTCTTCCAGGTCAAATCGGCAGTTCTGTGATGAACATACGCTGTCGATTGGATAAGCTGCTGAGAGGATACACTCAAGAAGGTCCTCTAGGGAAGACTAAGATAGGTCAAGGCACTTTGTGATGAACAGGGAGTGCAAATGTGAGTAACACTTTGTGATGAACAGTGAGTGTCACACACGTATTACTTTGTGATGAACAGGGAATACTACTAGGATAGATAGCAACACTTTGTGATGAACAGTGAGTGTCACTAGGATAAATAGCTATGTGCATTTAGATAGCGAGTAGCATTTTGTGATAAATAGTGAATGCCACTATGACTGACATGATTGAGTTGCTTGACTGCAGGAGTACTTGCCGATGCTGGAGTCACGGGAGAGATTCCCATCGACTCAGAGGTTGCGACCTGAGTTGACAGCCGAGGACTGAGCTGCGATTGAGGTTATTGGATTGAGATACATTCTATATGTGCCTGAGTTTTGGGTGAACATGGGATTGTTGACTGCACTGGCTGAGAGATGGCACTCAGAGACTTGTAGTTTGCATTTGCCGATGGGTGAGATGACAGTCACCTTGGAGGATGTATATAGGATTCTATGGATACCGATCGATGGAGAGTTAGTACCCTATGATCGAGACAGAGATAGGGATGCACTGAGACAAGTGTTCTAGGATCCAGGACTAGGGATGAGGGTGGGACATGTGGCATGGGATACCATGACATGGACAGGATTAGCACTACCAATAGTGTTGACAGGAGTTATCAGTGGGTTTCTCTGTCTGGATAGGACGACACGAGGGGTGGCTGCAGGGGACACAAGGGCCAGGAGAGTTGATCTTGGGGTGGGTCCTTCTAGGGCTCAAACTCCGTCGAGGCCAGGTGGCTCCGAGGGAGGGAGTTCATCATAGCCTTAGAGGGCTCCCTATGTATCAGTATTGTACCATTTTTGTATTGTAGACACCTGCGGGTGATTTTGTAGCCATATGATTCTTTTAACATCATTGTATCATGACACTTTTGATTATATATGAGAGATGATCCATTTTTGTGGCAGCTATATGCATGTGTACCTTATGTGATGAAATGTTCTTATGTGATACATGTTTTATGATATGGATGCTTATATGATGCAATGCAATATATTTTTGTTCTTTTATGTTGTATATGTGATGCATGATGCAAATGTGAATGTATGTAATGCAAATGAATATGATAATGCAAATGATTATTTACATAATGAAAATGTGAGATGTGCTAACATGTGTTGTATGCAGGATGTGATGCAATTGTGATATCTATATGTATGTATGAAATGCTTATATGTGGTGATGTAGGTGTAACTATATGAAATGCAAATGTTTTTGGTGTGTCATTATACTCAGTCATGTGATAGCGGGCTACGCGGACTCGAGAAGGACAATGGAAGTCAATCAAGAAAGGGGGATGGAAGATAGAAGATATGAACGTGAAAGAGCTTCTTGTGCGTTATCATCATTGAGCTTTATTATGGTAGAATAGGTTATGACAATCGAGGCATTTGTTCGGCCCAGAAAGTCATTGTACCTGTTTGCATGGAGATAAGACAGTCACAAACAAGGAATGCCCCAGTTCATACTAGACTCACAGTGTCCTCATATCCTTGGACAAGTCATAGCATTACTAAAAGACAATCCACAGACAGCAAATGCAAATAGGTGACAATACCCCATCCTCGCCTTTCTAGTCAAAGACATCTTGGAGATAGAATCTCTAGTCAAAGACATCCTGGAAAAGCTAAAAGACATGTCACCAAAAAAGATGAAATCAAAAGAAAACCAAGACTCGACACCAACATCCACTGTAGTCCTCAAGTTTAGTGTCTCTTGTCACTTGTTTAAGTCTTATTCGATTGTGGTCACAATGTTCACTTTCACAAAAAGGATAGATAGCACTGAACCATATGTTGTCTGAGTCTGTTGAAAGATTTGATTTTGTTGAAGTTCATTGTTGCTGCTGTGTCTCCTTTGAAACTGACTGAATCCATGAAACTGATACTTTATTGCGGAGAAGATGGAACTTTATTGTGGATTGGCGATGCAGATGTTGCTTTATTGCGGATTGTGCGCGGATAGACTTGAAGGAAGCTGACAGAAACTGTACTCCTCGAAACATGTGATGTTCTTAGTTCCACACCCATTACTAGACGTAGGATTTGCCTTAGTCACAGATAGGATCTGATTTATTATGGATGGAAAGGGAGTGAAAAAGGGAGGGTTATGGATGGCTAACCAATCTTAGGTAGATCAATAACAAGCCATGATGGGAATGGGTAAGTTTATTGTGAACGAATAGGTTGTGAGTGTGTGCAAAGTGAAAGGATGAAAGTGAATCCTGAAGGAGAGAGGAGCAATGTCTCTACGCATGGCGCTGGTGACCCAGTTTTCACCATGGTACTTGCCCAGGGCGCCACCGAAGTGGTTTTCACCGTTGGACAAAATTATTTCTCTTTACTTTTTTCAATTTTCAATTTTTTTTGTTGTCACAAGGCGCCTGTTTGCCAGGTTTTCACCAAGTAATGATTTTTTTGTTTTATAATTTTTTTTGTATTTTTGAAAATTTTTGATTTTTTTTGTATTTTTGAATTAGGATGTTCCGAAGAGCTTATGTGTAGAACCTGCGAAGGTGCATGCTGTTGATAGGATCCTCTAAGGGTTCACCTTCTGTAGTTGAGAGCTGATATGCCCCAGATCCATATGCTGCTGTGATGATGTAAGGACCAAGCCAGTTGGGTTCAAATTTGCCCTTCTTATCTCTGTCTTGCTGATTCTTGGGGTTCTCTCTGAGGACTAAGTCACCTACCTCAAATGTGCGAGGCTTGACCTTGTGATTGTAACTGCGACTCATTCTTTGTTGGTATGCCTTGAGATGATTAAAAGCAGTGTGTCGTCATTCCTCCAGCAGTTCTAGTTCTTGTAAGCGAGAGACCCTGTAGTCTTCATCATTGATTATGTTTCTCAAGGAGACCCGTAAAGAAGGTAACTCGACCTCAATAGGCAAGATGGCTTCAGCGCCGTAGACAAGTGAGTAGGGTGTAGCTCCTGTAGGTGTGCGGACACTGGTACGATAGGCCCAAAGTGCGGGATTGAGTTGGACATGCCAGTTACGGCCAGCGTCGTCGACTGTCTTTTTAAGGATTTTGAGAATTGTTTTATTAGACGCCTCAGCTTGGCCATTACCTTGGGGGTAGTATGGTGTGGAGAAATGATGAGAGATATGGAAGCGCTCACAGAGTTCACGAACATCCTAGTTCTTGAAAGGACGCCCGTTGTCAGTGATAATGGAAGTAGGGATCCCGTATCGGCAAATGATGTAGTTCAGGATGAAAGTAGCGATTTGTTTCCCAGTAACTTGTGTGAGAGGCACGACTTCAATCCACTTTGTGAAATACTCTGTGGCTGTGATAATGAATTTATGTCCATTGGAAGAAGGAGGGTGAATCTTGCCTATGAGATCGAGTCCCCACTGAGAAAAGGGCCAAGGAGATGCAAGTGGTTGTAGTTCCTGTGCTGGTGCATGTATAAGGTCTCCATGAATTTGACACTGTTTACACTTCTTGACAAACTGATATGCATCTTTTTCCATAGTAGGCCAGTAATATCCAGTCCTGATGAGTTTCTTGGCCAAGGTAGGACCACTAGTATGCGGACCACATATCCCTTCGTGCACTTCTCGTAACGCAATCTAAGCTTTGTCACTCTCTAAACATCTAAGGAGGGTGCCATCTAGACCTCGTCGGTATAGGATATCAGCTAGGATAACGTATCGGGAGGATTGGCGAATGAAAGTGCGGCGTTGGTTGTTCGATAGATCGGGAGGTAAGATATTGTCGCAAAGGTATGTGAATATGGAACCATATAACTGGGATTCAGGACCAACAACACATATCATTTCCGTAGGAGTGATCTCATATGACGGAATCAGCAGGTTGTCAACTAGGAACTCATAGCGAGTCTCATTTTGCGGTAGATCAATGAGCGAAGCAATTGTAGCCATGGCATCAGCAGCGCGATTCTATTCTCTTAGTATCTGCTCAAACTCTATCTTTGTGAAGTGCTATTTCAGATCATCTACCAGTTGTTTGTAAGGCATTAGCTTTTCATCTTTTATTTGGTAATCATCAGTTGCTTGACGGATGACAAGTTGAGAATCCCCAAAAACACGAAGTTCTTGGATCTTCCACTGAACTGCAATTCTTAGCCCAGTTGTTAATGCCTCGTATTCCGCTATATTGTTGGTGCAAGGAAATGATAAGCGGTATGACTTTGGTATAGAATCACCTTGGGGAGTTATAAAGAGTATACCCGCTCCTGCCCCATGCTGTGTGTATGAGCCGTCAAAGTATAGTTGCCATGGCTTAGCAGGTGATATCGTTAGAATGGACTCATCTGGAAATTTTGACTGTAGAGGAACATCATCTATCATGGGAGCATCTGCCAATTGATCTGCAATTGCTTGTCCTTTGATTGCTTTTCTGTCCACGTATTCAATGTCGAATTCACTCAAAATCATTACCCACTTGGCCAGCCGCCCAGTAAGTGTAGCTTTGTTGAGAAGATACTTTAGTGGATCGATTCTGGCAATCAACTTAGTCTTGTGAGTGAGCATATAATGTCATAATTTTTGTGAAGCGAAGACCACGCGAGACATGCACGCTCGATTGGTGTGTAGTTTAGCTCATATCCCACCAATGTGCGACTGATATAGTAGACCGCTTTTTCCTTGCCGTCAGGTATTTGCTGTGCTAGGAGTGCCCCCAGTGCTGTTGGAGTAGCTGATATGTAAAGTAGCAATGGTTGATCTGGAATTGGTGGCATCAAAACTGGCGGGTTCAAAAGATAGTCTTTGAGCGCCTGAAAAGCCTGTTGACAGTTCTCATCCCATTTGAACTTGACGTTTTTGTGTAGCAGGTGCTGGAAAGGGTTACACTTATCTGCAAGTTGTGCTATGAATCTTCGTATGGACTGGAGTCTCCCTTGTAAAGACCGAAGTTGACTGATATTCTTGGGTGGCGGCATGTCCAAGATAGCCTTGACCTTTGCTGGATCAGCTTCTATTCCTCTTTTAGACACAATGAATCCTAGGAGCTTCCCGGAGGTTACTCCAAAGACACATTTCTTAGGATTTAACCTTAGCTTGTACTTTTCCAACCGATCAAAAGTGACTGAAAGTATGTCCAAGTGTGTATTTCTGTCTATTGATTTAACCAAAAGATCGTCAATATAATCTTCCACCGTTACATGCATGAGATCATGGAAGATAGTAGTCATAGCTCGTTGATACATGGCACCTGCATTTTTCAGCCCAAAGGGCATGACATTCCAACAGAAGGTTCCCCATGGACAAGTGAATGATGTTTTATGTTGATCTTCAGGTGCAATCCTGATCTGATTATATCCAGAAAATCCGTCCATTAAGGATAACATCTCATGGCCTACTGTGAGATCAACAATTAAATCAATGTTTGGTAATGGGAAATCGTCCTTCGGACAAGCCTTGTTGATATCCCTAAAGTCTATACATATTCGGATGCTGTGATCTGGTTTGCTAACAGGTACTAAGTTGGAAATCCATTCAGGATAATCAATTGGGCGTATGAATCCGACATCCAGTAATTTCTCCAGCTCTGCCTTGACTAATAATGCCACTTGTGGATGCATTTTCCTCAATTTCTATTTTACTGGTTTTGCCCCCGGTTTGACTGTTAAATGATGCATTACTAAGTCGGGGTCTAGTCCAGGCATATCAGCATAAGACCATGCGAAGTTGACTTGTCGTTCCTTAAAGAAGCTTATGAATCTTGCTTTCTTGGCCTCTGTCAATGATTGAGCCAAAAATATGTTGTGTGGAACCTCTGCTGTACCAATGTTTGTCTTTATAGTCTCCTCTATCAACATGGATGATTTTTCCTCTTATGATGCTGGGAGAATGTCGAGCCTTCCATCTTCGGGCGCCTCAGAGAGGTTTTCACCCTCAGATACGTCCTTTCTTTTTACTTTTTTAGAGTCAGATAGCGCCACAGTGTGGTTTTCGCCATAAGACCCTTGTTTTGTTTTTATTTTCACATTTTTGCGACTAGAAGGCCCGACACCCTCACCAAAGTATGCCATGTTATTAAGCTCTATGGCGTATCCTGCTTTATGGTCTCCAAGAGGAAGATCATCGCGAATGCCAAGATAATCGACAATAGCTTCGTCATTTTGAAATGTATCAAGCTGTGCTGGTCCATCCTGATCCCAGTCAATGAGTTGGGGGTGAACGAGGGGAAGGTCTTTAGTGTTTTTAGAGTCCGCAAGGCTAATAGTGAAGATGTGGTTATATTCAGGTATGTCCAGATAGTCATCGAGGTCGTCAATGGCACTCTCCTCATCAGTTTCGATCGTGAGTGAGTCCAAATTATCATTACTAGTAGCACCCTCAGGGACAGGTGTCCTCATCCTATGTGATCTTGACCTAGGGCCTTGAAACGACAACTGTGCGGGATCCTTATGGGTCGGTTCTTGACTGACTCTGAATTTCTTGTAAAACTCCTCCTCCTCTGTAGGTTCCTCTGGCTCTCTAAATGTCTCGTTGAGCTCATAGTCGCTGGAGGATTTGTCTGAACCCAATTCCAATTCGTTGGAATCTGTAGAATAGTCATCTTCTTGTTGGACTTCAGCCACTTTGACTCGCCATATCTATTTTGTTCTTTTATTTTGAATCTTGGGATTTAGAAAACCAAGCCCCTTGGAGCGTTCCCTTCTTGTAGTTAGCTCAGGTTGTAAAGGCTCCATGACACCTTCTTTGCGTAGTCCGAGAGGACTTCTTCCATCATACCCGAATCTTTGCAGAATTTTGAAACCTTTGCCATAGTCTTCACAGGGTATTATAATTTGATCATGTGTATCCTCTTCAGCGTCCTTATATAGCATTTTATATAAATTTTCTTCCTCTAGTTCTCCCCATTTTTGAAAGACGGTAGGATCCCATTTGAGTAGCATGATGGAGATTTGCTTATTAGGATGTGGCCTCCCATATTCCTTGGGGGAGTTCATGACTTGTCGTAAGAACATTGTTTGATTCAGAGTGTATTCTCCCATGCCTTTGTCTTGAAACTTGGCTCTAAGTTCACCTTGTTTGGATGTCGAGGGCTTTAATGACTCAGGATCAATATATGCTGAAGAAGGAGTAGCCTCACGATTGCTGGGAATGATAGTCTCAGTATGTGATCTCAAGTTATTGCAATATATGAATGGATTTGGATCACCATTGACCGTTACCTCGACTCCATTATGAGGAAACTTAATGCATTGGTGGTATGTTGATGGGACTGCCCTCATTTCATGAATCCATGGACGTCCTAGCAATATGTTATACGTGAGGTCTAGATCCAGGACTTGACAAACCACGTCCTTTGTGACTGGCCCTATTCTTAGTGGTAAGATGACCGTGCCCTTGGACGAACGCTCTTCATCATCATAAGCCTTAATGGTGATTTTGTTTGTAGAATTCACAGCTTTATCAGAATATCCCAATTGTTTAATTGTGCTCAATGTACAAATATTAAGACCTGCTCCTCCATCTATCAGGACTCGTTTTATTCGGTGTTTATGTATGAAGGCTTCAATATGTAGAGGTGCATTATGAGGCTGACTTATGGAGGCGTCATCGGCTTCTGTGAATGTGAGGGAATGTGGAACGGATAAATATCCCACCATGGCTTGAAACTGGTCCACGTTTAGATCAGTAGGGACAGCAGTATCTCTCAAGGTTTTGTCAAGGACAGCTTTATGTGCAGGAGATATACGTAAAAGCTCAAGAATAGAGATGAGTGCGGGTGTTTTCCCTAATTGCTCTACAAGGTCGTACTCAGGCTTTGTTGATGAAAGATTGGTATTCTTAGTAGAGGTACCTGGCAATGTGATCTTACCTCGACGGGTTGTAACATGACATTCAGAGGTAGATGCGGACGAAGATCCCACACCTTTTAGGACAATTTTGGGTCTTTGAGAAGAATTCTCAGGATTTTTATTTTTGATAGTAATGGTAGAAATATGATTGTCCATTGAGATGTGATTAATAGTGGAATCATAATTGTAAGATGCTCTAGTGTAATTGGCTTGATCATCTGTGACTTTGCCTTTTCCCTTGTCATGTTTTGGGAATGGTTCCTTAAACACCTCATGCTCTTGGTTAGATGGATGTCCCTCAATCTCAATATCTCCTCTGTCAATGAGATCTTGTACAATGTTTTTCAATCGATGGCAATTACTTGTCTTATGACCCTTGCTCTTATGAAATTCGCAAAATTCATCCTCATTCCACCAATTCGGTTTTACCTTTGGTTCATATGGAGGAAAATCTGGGACCGTAATCACTTTGTTTGCTACAAGCTTTTTGAATACTGATTCAAGTGGTTCTCCCAATGGAGTATACTTCCTTCGTGGTTTAGCAGCCGTTTGATTGTTCACTTGATTGTTGGTAGAACTTGATCTAGAAAAGACGAACTTTGGTCTCACTGTGTTGGCATCAACAACACCATCATTAACCGTGTTCTTGTTCTTGTTCCAAAATTTTGGTTTGTCCTTTCCTTTGAAGTCCTCTTTGTTTTCTTTGAATAGCTTGATAACTCCTTGTTCAATTAAGACCTTTTCTGTTGCTAGGCCCTTTTCAATGACATCCTTGAATGTAGACAAACAAGCTTTTCTGAGATCATAGCCAATAGCCTTATTAACGTTTTGTGTGAACATCTCCACCATTTGTTTTTGCGGAATTTCGCAAGAGCATCTACTAGCTAGGTTTCTCCATCTCTGTAAGAATGTTGTGAAAGATTCTCCTTCCTTTTGTTTCGTATTGCACAAGGTAGTAACTGAGACATCTGTTTCAATGTTGTAAGATAAATGCTGAATGAATGCCTCTGCCAAATCGCCCCATGACTTAATACCGGGAGGTAATTGAGAAAACCATTCCATAGCTTGATCGCCTAAGCTCTGTGGGAATAACCTCATCAAGTATGTTTCTTCTGCGGCTACCTCAATGCAAGCTGTGAAGAATTGTCTTATGTGTGCCTTGGGGTCTCCTCTCCCTCTATATTTGTCGAATTTTGGTGTTACAAAGTGCGGAGGAAATGGAGGCATTGGAATGCTCTTATCGAAGGGATAAGGGCATATATCTCTCATAGTATATGTGGGTTTTGATGTGCCCATGTCTTCCACTTTCTTTTGTAGATCTCTAATTTGTTGCTCCAAATTATTTTTGGGAGGAGATGGATTTCTTGTAGCATATCCCATGTTTGAAACACCCATTTGAGGAGGAACTTGTTGCATATATGGATGATACTGATTGTAGACATGTCCATATGGAGGTCTATATTGTTGCGACATATATGGAGCACTTGGCATAACTTCTTGTTGAGGGACCCCATATCTGTTTTGCGTATATACACCATATTCAATAGGCCTTTCATTTTCCATTGTGTTGCCCCCAATTTTGACATGAGGTCTCCTTGTGTCAAAATTTTGAGGATGTCCTTGTGTATCCACTTGTCTTAATTGACCCATATCTTGAGCATGTGTTTGAGCATAAGGCCTCCATGATGGTCTTTGAGTGTAAGTATCATATATTTGAGCTTGTGTATGTGGGATTGCTGGTTTTTGAAGCAAAACTGATGGTGACTCCGACATCATATTATTTGGTCCTCCACTATTTGGTCTCCTTTGATCCATGTTATGTTGAGTTTGTTGTGAAGGTCTACTTTCCATAAGTTGAGATAAGTCAAAATCATGCGGTATTTTGGCTCCACTTTGTGCCATCATGTTTAGAAAGTATTTACGATCTCTCCTCATTATCTCTTCAACCAATCTATTGAATTGAGGATCCATTATAGATTCTTGTATGTCTGCTAATAGTATTGAAGAATTGTCAACTGTGTCATTGTGTGTAGAATTGTTTATAGCGTTTGCGCTTTCCCCATTTGGATTGTGTCTATAAACATTCATGTCTGGTAATGTAGTGTGCTCAGGATTGTAGAATAGATCATTGTCATACTCATAAGAACTCATGTTTGCGGATTCTTGAGCTTCTTTAGCTATTCTCCTAGATTTTTGAAGGCGGGTTTCAACCATGAACTAGGTGTTAGACCAAGATGTGAGAAACTAGACGAAAATGACAAGAGTATGGAAGACCAAGAGTTGTATGGAGTGTAAATGAATCTTGAGATGTACTTGCAATGTCCAAAGTGTAAGACCAAGTATGTAAGTAGTAGAGTAGGTGTGACTTCCAAAGAGAGGATAGTTTCTCTTGATGAGGTAAGCTGACCTTGACTCTAAGTAAGACCAAATGAGACCCAAAGGTAAGAAACCTTGATGAGGGACCACTTAGCAAAGTGTAGTAGTATGTAGTGTGTTGACAAAGTATGATAAGGACAAGCAAGTGACCTTTTGACTCAAGTTTAGACAAGTATGAATGTAAAATGAGATGTGAAGCAATGATGGACTATGTGAGACCTTAGAACAGGCTGAATGCTAGATGAAATCTGAAGAGACAACCCAGGAAGCTCAAGTATGTCGAAACTGATTTCTTTTGTTTGTTGGACTGTGAAATTTTTCCAATTTGTGAAGTTTTTGGTTGTGACCAAATCTGAATGTTTGACTATTTTTCGTGACAAGAGGACACAATGTTGATGAGGACTCAATGTTTGCAAGTGTTTAGACGGACAATGACTCCAAGAAAAGTGTGTTGTTTGATGTAAAATTGTTTTGCATACACTTGAAGACACAAAAGACACAATGTTTTGCTGTTTGGTCTTGATTGTTTGAATGTTTAACATAAGTCAAGCACAATTCTTATGGCTGGCCAAGACAATAGTTGTTGATCCCACATGGGGTTTTACCCCCGAGGCTACGCTATTCAGAGCGGATACTTAGATGCTTGACCTCACTGGCTCCACCCTCGGCACTCACTTCTCGGGTCAGCCAAGCATCAGTCCCCATGAAAACTCCCCATGGCGAACTTTGTATCTCTACTAAGAACCGTATGTGTGTGGGCCGCTACCAGAGGTCCGACCTCCTGCCCCAACAACTAGAAGGATTTGGGCCTCTAAAACAAAATGGTGCTAGTAAGGGCATCCGCTCGTGTGGCCATACATGCGGCACTTTCAGCTCTGTAAATACAGAAGGCTCCCAGCCGGTAGGGGTTACGCCCTACAACTGATCAAATAAATTTGATCAAACGGGTTTATGGAGAGACATAGTGTCGGTACGAACTAATCAGCACACGTTATTCATAGTTTTCACCATGAATACATTTGATTATAGTGGTTCGGATGAGGTGGGTTTTCCTCGCTACCACTTGGGTCGTTCTCTTCTCACTAGTAGTCCTAATGACCACACGGGAAGACAGACCCTCTAAAGATTGAACAAAAAGAGCCTATTGCTCAAGACACAAAAGACAATGATTCAATTTTAGTGCACCAATTGAAGTGTTTGCTAGTCTATGAAAACAAGGCACACAATAAAAATCCAAAAACCCTTGCCAAGGATCTGCAACAAAGATTTATTAGTAGTTTGGATTGTTTGAAATAATCACCCCTTCGTGCAAGCACACAAGTTAGGTAAATTTTAGATCCAAAAGACTTTGTGAAATAGGGGCCTTCAATAATGCGTTTTGTTGACCAATTCAAAGATCTGATTCATCATAAAAAAAGACCACCTGTAAAATTTCAAGAGATTTCCAGAAATGTAAGAAAATCCAAAAAAATTTGCTAATTTGCTCCAAAAATTAATTTTTTATGAAAAATCATAAAAAATTCATATAAAATGCAAAATCAATTCAAAAAATCTGAAATTTTTACTGGAGAGTCCTTATGGTCTTCCAAACCTGCACAAAAAATTTTCTGCAACAAATCCAAGCAGTTTGTGAGATATGAGTAAAATAATGCAAAACCCTAATTTTCAAAGATCTGATTTTTGAAGAATAATTTTTCATCAAATTTAAAATCAAAAATAACAGATCCTGTGTATAATTCTGAGATATTTCCAAAAATGTAAGAAAATCCAAAAAATTTGCTAATTTTCTCTCAAAATTAATTTTTTATGAAACATCATACAAAATTCATATAAAATGCAAAATCGATCCAAAAAATCTGAAATTTTTATTGAGTCTTTCTGATACTTTTCCTGACCTGCACAAAAAATTTTATGTCAAAATTCGAATCCGTTTGTGAGATCTGATCAAAATAACAAAAAACCCTAATTTTTAAAGATCCAATTTTTAGGGAAATATTTTGCATCAAAATTAAAATCACAAAGAATAGATCCTGTGTATAATTATGAAATATTTCCAAAAATTTAAGAAAATCCGAAAAATTCTCTCATTTTCTCTCAAAATTAATTTTTTATGAAAAATCATAAAAAATTCATAGAAAATGAAAATGTGCTCCAAAAATTCTGAATTTTGACTTGAGAGCTCCTGATACTTTCTTCAACCTGCAAAAAAAATTTGGTGCAAAATTTCCAAGCCGTTTGTGAGATATGATCAAATCTCTCCAAGATCTTGATTTTGTGTCCAAAACCCTAGCTGCATAAGGTTATTCTCGAAATTGTTTTACAAAATAGCAATATAGGGTTAGAAAAATCTGCAAAAAACACAGATCTAAGAAAAATCCATGTCCCACGGGGCGTGCCAAAATGTTTATGGTGAAAATGGATAACAATAATAACAATATTGAAAGACTAAAATGGATTCAACCACTAAACCCTAGCCTAACAATGAACAAAGATCCACCATAACATATGAAGATAACCTAAGACAATGCAAATAACTCAAAATCACAAAGATGATACCATCACATGTCCAATAGGGTTTTGATCTCCATTCTTCCTATCTCCATTGATCTTGCTTGATATATTTGCTCTCAGATTTTTGTATGCACAAGAGCTCAACAAAGAACGGAATGTGGTTGCAAGTGGAATTGTAGTGTAGCCAAGTACTCCAAAATCAGTCATTAGGATGTGTCATTAGGGTATGTCATTAGGGTTTGAAAATGAAGAAAGCATCTCCTTAAATAGAAGACACAATATGAAATGGAGGGATAAGATTGAGAGGTGTAAAAAGAGAGGTCGGCTAGGATTAGAGGGTAGGTAAAAGAAATAATAAAATAATGAAAGGGGTAGGTAGTGTATGAATTAAGAGATGAATGACATGTGTCATGTGTGGAAAAGGATAATGAATTAATTAAATAAATAAAGATTTATTTAATTAATAGAAGAAGTGGGATAATTAAATAAATAAAATATTTATTTAATTTAGGAAAGGGATAATTTAAATAAATAAATGTATTTATTTAAATGAGAAATAAGGCTAGAAGAGGATAAATGAATTAATTAAATAAATAAAAATTTATTTAATTAATAGAAGAATTAGGCTTAGATAATTAAATAAATAAAATATTTATTTAATTAGACATGACAATTTTGAGTGTCTACAGGAAGGACAAGAAGATTAAACCAGAATTTACCATCCTGGAAAAGAAGAATCTTCACAATGCAGTCTATTTCCTTGAAGAATTTTTAAATGATCACATTTGCATCATTCTGAGCAGAGTGCATGGTGATAAGATGTACTTAGAGTGGATGCATGACATTACACCAGAAGTAATTCATGCCATCACTGGTTTCTGTAATGTCAACGAAGTGCCAACCCTAAGGAATATTAGCAGGACGGAAATGACCAAGCTCATCGGTTCTGTGAGCAACCAACGGGGTATGACCATCAATCCCATCAAGGATGATTTGGTCAAACATGCCTGCATGGTAATAGGTTACCGGACATTTTATGCTAGCAGGATCAACTCTGTCTCTGCTACAGTGGTAAATGCTGCCTAGAGGATCATCATGGAAGATGCATCATTTGACTTATGTACCTGTATGCAAAGGCAACTTTTGGTGAACCTGAAGTCGATTAAATAGGACAATGCCTTGAGATTTAAGTTTGGATAACTATTGGCTGGGTTGTTCTTCTACTTCCAAGGTTCCTTCCCAAGAGTCGGAGATATTCAGTGGTCTGCCGACCAACCGGTTACAAAGAAAATCAAGGAAAGCCTTCAAGTGGTTGGAACCGATTATCCAGAAGTTTTGAACAAATACTTTGATGAGTTTATACGCAAGATGAGCCAAAGAATGAGAATATCAAGCGATATTGTCAAGAAATATGAAGATGACATCTGCTTCGCCATCAAAGTTGATGAGTGCATAATGGAGGCAGTTGAGCCAAGACAAGAAGAAGTGGAACCCATGGGATATGAGGTAATGTTTGACATGCTAGATGGGTATGCCTCTACCCTACTCGCCTTGCCCCTCGATCTAAAGGCAAAGAGAACCAATACCTATTTAGAAAGGGTTACACTAGTTGAAGAACCCTCAGTAAAGAAGGGAAAGGCATTGCCTTCAACATTGACACCAGTTACTGCAACCAGTCGCAAAGTGACCAAGCAGTCACCAGCAAAGAAGAAACCAGAAGCTGCACCCGCCAAAGTCTTTGAGAGAAAGTGGAAAACAAAAGATAACACACCGGACTCAGACGACACTGTATCTGAAGATCAGCCTAAGAAGACTAGGCAAACAAGGAAGAAGACAAAAGCAACCAGCAATGAACCGGCAACATCTGCATCGGTAAATATTCACGTTTCCTCCTATAAACCTTTGTCACATTGTCAAAGGACTATCAAAAATCTTAGAAGAAAATTGCTTAGTGATTTAAAAGAATATTTTGATGATTTGAATGACAATGAGAAAGAGGAAGTGGAACAGGAAGTCATTCAATACTTATGTATTAATGATCGATCACACTCAGAAATTAGATCTGAGGTACCTGATTCTTTGTATAATTCTTTAGATAAAAAATGGAAGATTTCCATAGAGAAGGAATAGGAAATAAGAGAGGAAGTGTTTGCACAATACTTTCCTGATGTGTCTAATTCAAAACTTTATGAAGTTTTGGACAAATACAAAGGCCTCTTCTTTATACGAAGAAGGAGACTCCTATTGCTAGAAGGAAAAATTCCTGAAGTGACTAAAGATACCCACTCCCTTGCTCAATCTACTCTAAGGTTGCACCAAGTGGCAGAAGCCAACAAGAAAGCTGAGCAAGAACCGGAAGTCAATCAACCAGATGTAGCGTATGACAGTGAAGGAGTACCGGTCACTGATCAAATAGAACCCATTGATGTTGATGCCTTAAATGATAAAGATGTTACTCTGGGTACATCAACAGAAGTTGCAGGACAAGAAAAACAAGCAGAGGAAGAGAAGAAGCAACAGGAAGTAGAAAAGAAGAAACAGGTAGATGAAGAAGAAAAGAGAAAAGAAGAAGAAAAGAGGAAACAGGAAGAGAACAGAAGAAAAGAAGAGGAAAATAAGAAATAAGAGAAGGAAGTAGAAAAGAAATGAAAGGAAGAAGAAAAGAGACAAGAGGAAGAGAAGAAGAAGAAGAAGGAAGCGAAGAAGAAAGAAGAAAAGAAACAGGCAGAGGATAAGAGAAAGGAAGAGGAGAAGAGGAAGTAGGAAGAGGATAAGAGAAAAGAAGAGGAGAAGAAGAAGAAGGATGAGGATGAAGAGAAGCAGAAAGAAGAAGAAGAGAAATGAAAAAACACAGGAAGAAGAGAAAAAGAAGGTAGAAGAAGACAAGCTAAGAGCAAAAGAGAAGGAGCAAGCGACATAGAGCACTCAAGTGGAGACTCCAAAGGCAACTGATAGTCAAGCCAGGCCGGCTGACATTACCAGTCCCATTGATCTCCAATCTACAAATGAATCGGAGCTGCTGCAGAGCATTAAAATCGCTCAAAAAGGCCTAGAGGTGATAAGGAGGAAGAAGGAGCAAGATGTGATCCAAGCTGCGGTGGAAACTCTCACCAGTTTTATACCCGGTACCAACCTCCCTAGTACTGATTCCTCTCTAGCCCAACTGAAACTCTTATGCATAGTTGTGGAGGACCAGGTACAAAGCCTAGAAGAGGTTGTTGAAGTGAATGCCAAGAAGGAGCATCAAAAGGCCTTGAACACTGCCTTGGTGAAAAAGTTACATGAGCTCCGGTCCAATCTGCAGAAGGCATAGAAGGACATCAGAGATGCAATGAATGAGGGGAAATTATTGCTTAGTAAGATATGTCAACCCCATCTATTATGTGATGACGTACTTGCTCAAAAAGACAAACTGCAATCTGATATGCAGGCATTCATAAGCACTTTCAAGATGCCCTATGATTCCTTCAACACATATGGGCAAACCGCTCACCGGTTTCAACTCCAGTTTGCAAAAATAGAGGCAAAGATAAGAAACCAGACATGAAATTTGCAGGAACTTCAACTAGTCCTACTACCAAGACTGCAAATTCTTCAAAAATGCTATCTCAATCTGGATGCCCTAATGGTCACTCAAGAGATGAGTACCTTGGATGCCATGGAAGGACAAGTCTATCAGATACAAACAGAGAATGAGGTTGCTACCTCATTGCTTGAGTCATGGTCCTTATCCATGAAGAAAATTATGTAGGACTTTAAATCTATTTTTGACAAGTTTCATTCTTTATTATCATAAACACTTTTTCAGCTAATAGAAACAACGGTTTTTCAGCTATATTTTGTCATTGTTGGCAAAGGGGGAGAAGTATTCTGGCATTGAAAATTTTGATGCATGATATGTATACTTTCATGTTTGTCTCTGTAAGGAGTAGTATACATTGTATTTTCTGCAAAGGGATAGTGTATATGCTTAGGCAGAGTATTCTTGATTATGGCATATTTTGTTTTGTAAAACACTTAGATGTCAAATTTTTTTTTCCTAAGTGTTGCCATCAATGCCAAAGGGGGAGATTATTGGCATTTTTGATGATTATGTTGTGATTGTCATTGATGGACACACACTTGCTATGAAATCACTTTTTGAATGTATGAACTATGCTCAACCAATATTTGTTCCAAACCGGTATTATGTTGTAGTCTTTAGATTATTGATGTTATGCAGAAAGTGTTTACCGATCTCAAGCGGTATAAAGAACCAAGCGGCATGAAGAGCTCAAGCAGTTTGAGGATCTCAAGCAGAGCAGAGAAAAAGAACTAGAAGTGACAGTTATCATTTTCCCATTCTTCATTTTTGTCAACCGGTAATCTGTTTTATAATTGAGCTGGTATTTCTCTGAGTTACCAACCGGTAACTGGTAAAGTTGAATAAACTAGTAATACTTTGTGATGAGTTACCAACTGGTATATTTTTCTAATGTGTTACCATCTGCCAACACTTTGACGGTGATTTTGTGCCGTGTTACCAAATATGTCTAGATACAATGAACCTAGGAACTGGCAATGTAATCCTATTGGACCGACATGAAATCAGATTCCTTTTAAGGATATCATGTCTAGGGTTTTATAGGTGTGTAGCAGTTAGGTTTGTATGGTTGATGAATTCTTGTATGTGCGATCTTAACTGAGAAGATCAAGTCTATGTGCTGTAACAGAGTGTGGATTTACTGAAGACTGAAGTAATGCTAAAATGCATTAATGAGCTATCAAGGATCTAACCAAGCATATGGTGCAAATACTTAGATCACTCACTTGTTGATCACTCAAATCTTCGGCAAGTTTGAAACCCTTAACCGAGTAGGCTTACCAGAGCCTTTGTAAATCCTCTAACAAGGTGGTTCACATCTGTGGATCTAAAATCCTCTCACAAGGTAGTCTTTAATTAGACTTATCTCCTAACAGAGATTGAGATTCCTTACAGGATCTGTTTTGGTAAAGAACATTGTATGACCTTAACCAGTCTGGTTACTATTCTGCAGATAGTTACTTGTGAGTTTCATCTCACCATGGTTTTTCCCATTTGGGTTTCCACATCAAAATCTCTTGTGTTATGGTGATTGTGCTTCTATGGGGGAATGCCTTATTTGTTGTTTGGTTTGCATATGTGTTAACCGGTGTGTTTGCAAAACTATTTAACCGGTTTACTGCTAGAATGTTTAAGTGTTTAAGTATAGTAATTTTTGGTATACTAATTCACCCCCCCTCTTAGTATTCATCAGGATTGGGCAACCTGCAACCTAAATTCAAGTCAATCAAGGAGAAGGGTTTCGCGTAGTTTGTTCATTTTTTGGTGTTCCATGAGTGGGTTAGATACATCTTCAAAAGAATATATGATGAATTCATGTGGCTTGAAAAACCTTACAAGATTACTTAGAATGCAATCAAGGTGGTTACCTATTTAAGCTTAGTCGGTGAGGTGTGTACTCTAAGAAATATTAAGAATCATACAGTTACTAAGGCAACTAGTTCACAATTTGAAAAAAGATCAATGACTATCCATAATATTGTTGAATATGACGTTCGATTTTCATCTATGGTGATGGGTTACAAGTTATATTAGTCCATCTGAGATAATTCAGTATCTGGTACAAATATCTATGCGGCTTATCATATATTGAAAGAAGATAATAATTATGATTTGTGTGAAGTGCTTTGGAGAGAGCTATTAAGAAAGTTGAAGAAAATGAAGCAAGACAAGAAGCATGTGTTCAAATTTGGCACTTTGATTATCTGTCTATACATCTACTTCATGAATGGGATTGTGTGAGTAGGAAAGGTTCTAATGAGTAATGATGAACAACAAATACCCTAACTAGTACTGAGAGGGGGGGGGTGTGAATCAGTACATACAAAAACTTCTTTGCAACTTATAAAGTTAAAACAATGCTAACCAGTTGTCTTCATTACTGAACTTAACCATTTCAATACCCGTTAAACATAGTAAGACTTCAAACAACATAAACCGGTAAAACTAAACACTTCAAATACATTCAATACTTGATAACTACTTCACCCATAAACATATGCATGTGGTGTATCAACAATACCATAACCATTACTCAAACAAAGAATGCTTAATCATCACATGAAAAATGCACAACTCATGACACACAAATTTTTCATGTGGAAACCCAAATGGGAAAAACCACGATGGGGATGAATACCCACAAGATTGTTTTGAACTCTTTTGAAGATGACTCTGTTAGGAGCCTAGTCCGATTAAAGACTTTACAATAAGGTTTTTCTAGTAACTGATCTTGTTAAAGATCACCTGGTTAAGGAATGGCTATATACCCTGTTAAAGTTTGAAATCCTGTTAAAGGCTACCTTGCTGGAGGATTTAAAGAACTCAATGAACTTGAGTCACCTGGTTAGAGGATTTACAATAAGCTTGTTAAAGATACTCGACAAAGGGATTTTCCTTCTGTTGAAATGGTTAGAAGACAACAGGTAAAACTCTGATCTGATAAAAACACTATATGCTAAGGCAAATCCTTTTCAGTTCCTCTACTTTGAAATCATACTCTACAGTTTTCACTCACTCTACTCTGCAATCACACTTTGCAATTTTCCACTCACTGGTCTGGCAAGTATCTCATCACTTGGATACACACACAACTTTTTCCAACAACTTACAATAACAAACATCATCAACCTTATAAACAACAATTAGGTCGGTAACATAAACCCTAAACCCTAAGCATCTTAGGTTTACAATTACAAGCGATCCAATCTTGACCATCCAAACACATTTCATAGAATGAAACAATCTCAAACAGATCACAAGTCATTCTGCATTGTCCATTCTTCACCGCACATAGAAATCAGTAACCCATCACGCTTTCTTCTCATACTGCTAAGAAGAATGTTCATTCCCGAGGTAGACATTTAATGTAGTCGATATTCTCATGCAATATCCTCAAGGAAATCCTTCATGTGCACAAAAGTGACATGGCATCTCGATATCATCCTTATTTATTAGCTAACTCATAACAAAATATCATCGGTTGCATCACACAAGCTAGATTGCCAAACCGAAAACCCTAAAGCTGAGACTACCAACCGGTAGTCACACTCATAGTGGTTGACCAGCTTGATCATCAATAACAACTTCTTCCAATCTTCATACCGGTGCATACCGATGTACCTTCTTGAACATATATTGACATCAATGATAACATACTTTGTCATCGGTTCATCATATGCCAACAATCTCCCCCTTCTGCATTGATGACAATACTTAGTGTAGCATTGCAATTATAAACATCATAGACCAGTGCATCTAAAATATCTTCATCAAATATCTTCTCCCCCTTTGACAACAATGCCAAAGTGGAGGCACAAGCTTCCATACTCCACTATGCTTCTCCCCCTATGGAGTAGCATCCTTCAACACATCAATCCTGAAATATTTGTCACTGTAATACCTGACTGATGTGGAGAACACATCTTTAGTTTACTTCATGAAGGGGAAAAACCCCTAATTCTCCTCTCAAATAGGTAAATGTAATCTTTGGTAAGGGCTTAGTGAATATGTCTGCTAGCTGCTCCTTATTAGAAACATGTTGTAATACGACCTCTCTATTTTGAACCTTCTCTCTCAAGAAATGAAAATTTAGCTCAATGTACTTAGTTCTAGAATGCAATACCAGATTCTTGGAAATATTGATTGCACTAGTATTGTCACAAAATATACTCACCGGTTTAGATATAGGTACTTTGAAACCATCCAATACATGTTTCATCCAGATTGCCTGAGTACAGTTCATAAATGCTGCCACATATTATGCTTCAGCTATAGACTGAGAAGTATAGCTCTTCTTTTTACTTGTCCAAGAGACTAGTCTTCCACCAAGAAACAACGTGATGCAGAGGAAGGGTGTGATAAATAAACCTTTAATATTTATAAGGGAAACACAAGGTTCAAACCCCTAGGCCTACTAGTACCCAGATGGATTAAATAGGTCAAATGAAAACCAAAAATTCCCCAAATGATTCCAAAGGTATGGAAGGGTGTGATAAATTAACCTTTAATATTTATAAGGGAAATACAAGGTTCAAACCCCTAGGCCTACTAGCACCCAAATGGCTTAAATAGGTCAAATGCAAACCAACACTTCCCCAAATGATTCCAAAGGTATGGAAAGTTTATAAAACTTCCAAATAAGGTGTTTCAACTAGTTTTGTGGTTCCAAGAACTTGTCTCTATCCAAAACCCTCTTTTTAGTCTTCTAGGCCTAGTTGCCCAATTAGCCCTCCAGTGAAGAAGATCAATTGTTTTCACTCAAATTTTCCAAAAAACTAAACAAAAAAATCACATATCCTGACACCCGTTTAGCTTCCCTTTAACATATAAAAATATTACATATGGTTGTTTTGGAAAGTATATGTTGTCCTACAACTATGCACTGTTTTTAGACCTAAAAAGTGACAAATTTACAAAGGAAGTATATAATGTTTCAACTCCCTGACTCCCAATCTCTCAAAAGTCATCCAATATGGTTCAAAAAAAAGGAATATGCAATTGGTTTCAAGGTTTAACTCCCTAAGTGCAAGATCTCAACTTTAGCCTTCCTCAAACCCTTAAAGGTAAGGTTTCATACATACCCCTCTTCCAAACTCTACACCACCCAAATGATGATGGATTAACCTTCAATAGGAAATGTATTTAAACTCTCAATAATAAAATGTACCCCTCCTTAAGTCATATTTTCTACTGCTACTCCTTAGCAACCAATTTCAATGCAATTTCACTACTTTCCAACAGTGATCACCCTTCTCTTAAATTATCTGCACATTATTAGGTTAGAACATAATGTTACATGTTAAATTGATACATCCCATGATTCACATGCCTGATTAATAATGGAATGCCTACTTCATGTTAGAAAATCACTATTCTTGATCTAAAACTAGTCAAAATGTGTTAACAGTCAACCAAGAATCACAAACTGAGATAGAACTGAAACTTCAATGCATCCAACTGATAATTGGTAGGTTAAAAACACTCTCAAATCATTATAAAACAATAACCTATCAATATAATGTGTTGATCATTCAAAAATAACAATAAAATGGAAGAATTTGGTCTTTATTGCAAAGTTGTTGTCTCAGTCGGTACACCAGCATTCTCTGCCGTACAAAGCATTGCATAAACTATTTATAACTTCACCCTAGCTATACCAACCATCTTTGATTGGTTACATTTCATAGTTAAGGCATTTAACTCCTAAAAACTAATTTCCCCCCAAAAATACCTAGTCGTTGCCTTTCAAATATTCCAATTTGTCAAGTATGCAAAATGACATTATTTGATCAAAAACTCCTAATTACTGACTCTCAAGGTCATGAAATATTTTATTAGATTATCCTTCTAGACTCTCTAAGCCATAAATTCCTATTACATCTTTTTGTTGGTCCTAAGGTCCTTACTAGGCCCTTTAGGACAAATTACAAGCTTATTACATTTTTCATCATTAAAGGCTATAATGGGCCTCAATACAACATAATTGATTGGCTCTTCACTCCCATGACCTTAAAAGTTCTTTAATGGCTTCATTGAGTCCTTTGGTCTTCTAAGTGCTCCTACACCATGCTTCCCAAAAATGAAAAAACTCTTGTCCCAAGAGTTTGGTTTGAGTTTGCCTCCATCAACTGGCCAATGCCTCCTCATTGGTTGGTCTCCCAATGTGATCTTTTTCCTTCCATCACCTGCACTCACTTTGCCAAAAATATTGGAATGAAAACAAAATTAATTAGGTCCTATTTTAGGATCAGACTGCTGCCTTGCTGCCCCATCTAACTTTGCTACTTCATAGTGGTTTGTTGTTTGCTGCACCAACTGAACCTATTCTCCCTTCGTCTGACCTTCTAATGGACATTGAATAGTGCCTATTTGAACATATTTCAAGTCCCAATCGACTTCTCTTTTAGGACTGATCTGCTGCTCTGTCATAACCAAATTTTTTAGCACCTTGGGTTTGCAGCCCCCAACTAGTGTCATACTCATCTTTACCGTGCTCATTCAATGAAATATTGCTTCCAAAACACATCACTATCTTGTCATTACTCCTATAATCCAGAGGTTGTAACTTATATATTTGTCCACTATTATGCACAATGTAGACATTTGAGTAACCATCATGAAGATTTCTTCTTGCCCATTGCCATGGTCTACCCAAAATTATATGTCCACAACTCATAGGTATGGTATCACACATTACTTGATCATGATAGGGACCAATTGAAAAATTAACAAGAGCTCTCTGTCTAACCTCCACATTCAACACTTGATCAACCCAAGTGGCCTTATAAGCATTAGGATGATCTACTATTATCAATCCCAACTTAGTCACCATATCAAATGAAACCAAATTTTTATGTGAACCAGAATCTATAATCAATTGACATAATTTACCCTTGCTCAAACAATATGTTCTGAAAATGTTCACCTTTGGTTCTTGTATTTGTTCACCTTGTCTCACCATAAGGAATTCTCCCTCTGTCTCTGGATATGCTAGTACTGGTCCACTATCTTCCTTCTTCTCTTCTTCTTGTGTCAAACCCACTCTTCTCTCTTTTCCTTTATCTGATTTAATCCACTTAGGACACCTAAAGGATTGATGACCTATCTCATTACAATTAAAACACTTGCCTTGAAAGGTTCCACTTCCTCTTCCCACTCCAAATCTTCCACCTCGATGGTTCTATCCTCCTCTTGGTTCTGAAGTACTCCCCTTGTCTTTATCCTTTTCTTCCCAAGCCTGGTTTTTTCTTCCTCCTCTTCCTCTCATGAATCCACCTCCTCTATTGTTTCCTTGTCTTTCATTCTTCCTCTTCAACTTCTCTTCTGCTCTCACTGCTAATTGAAAGCATTCTCCAAGGGTTCTTGGCATATTCAACCCTATCTCATCCTAAATATTGTACTTGAGGCCATTGATATATCTAGCCACCTTCTCATCTTCATCTTCTACTCCTCCCCTAATGCTCAGGGTTTGAAATTGTTTAGTATAGGACATTACATCTAAGTCCCTTTGTCTCAAGTTGTTCCTCCTCATCTTTATCTGAATTGCCAAGTCTAACGACAAAAATTGAATCCTCACCATAGTCTTCATCCTCTCCCAATATGAGATTGATTCAATCCCCTGTCCTCTCTCTCATTTTGAATACTTGTCCACCATGTAAGGGTTGTTCCCCTTAGCCTTGCTTTTTCTATTTTCACCTTCTTGTCTCCATCTATATCCTCTAGATTAAAATAGTTCTCAAGTGCCTCTATCCAACCAAGTACTTCTTCACTCTCCATCTTGCCTTGGTAGATTGCTAAATCAACTTGTGTCCTTGTACTAGTACCTTGTACTGCCTTACTCAACCTTATGAATCTCCTCTCCTCAGGGTCTTCTTCATCCCTATGTCTCTCATGCGCTTGCTCTTCTCCTTCATTGTTTTCTTCATGATTCTCTTCTCTTCCAGGGTCTCTTCTTTCTTTCTCTAAGGCTTCTATCCTTCCTAACAATTGAATTATTTCCATTCTCATTTGTCTTTCTTCCCTTTCCTTGGTTGCCTCTAACTCTCTATTTTCTCTTTCCTTTTGTTCTAGGGTTGCTTTCAACTCTTCAATCTCTCTTGTCATTTGGTTTTTAGGTGCCATGTTCTAGTTTGTTGGTTTTCCTCCTTTAAATATATACTAACTAAATCTTTGATACCACATGATGTAGAGGAAGGGTGTGATAAATGAACCTTTAATATTTATAAGGGAAATACAAGGTTCAAACCCCTAGGCCTACTAGCACCCAAATGGCTTAAATAGGTCAAATGCAAACCAACACTTCCCCAAATGATTACAAAGGTATGGAATGTTTATAAAACTTAAAAATAAGATTTTTCAACTGGTTTTGTGGTTCCAAGAACTTTTCTCTATGCAAAACCCTCTTTTTAGTCTTCTAGGCCTAGTTGCCCAATTAGCCCTCCAGCGAAGAAGATCAATTGTTTTCACTCAAATTTTCCAAACAAATAAACAAAAAATTTATATATTCAAACACCCTTTTGGCTTCCCTTTAACATATCAAAAGATTACATATGGTTGTTTTGGAAAGTATATGCTGTCCTGCAACTATGCACTGATTTTAGACCCCCAAAAGTGACAAATTTACAAAGGAAGTGTATAAAGTTTCAACTCCTTGACTCCAAAAATCTCAAAAGACATCCAATATGGTTCAAAACAAAGGAATATGTAGTTGTTTTCAAGGTTTAACCTCCCTAAGTGCAAGATCCCAACTTTAGCCTTCCTCAAACCCTTAAAGGTAGGGTTTATCACATACCCCTCTTCCAAACTCTATACCACCAAAATGATGATGGATTCACCTTCAATAAGAAATTTCTTGACATTGTCAATCATAAAATGTACCCCTCCTTAAGTCATATTTTCTACTGCTGCTCCTTAGCAAGCAATTTCAATGCAATTTCACTACTTTCCAATAGTGATCACCCTTCTCTCAACTTATATGCACATTATTAGGTTAGAACATAATTTTACATGTTAAATTGAGACATCTCATGATTCATAGGCCTGATTCAATCATGGAATGCCTACTTCATGTTAGAAAATCACTATTCTTGATCTAAAACTAGTCAAAATGTGTTAACAGTCAGCCAAGAATCGCAAACTGAGATAGAACTGAAACCTCAACACATCCAACTGATAATTGGTAGGTTAAAAACACTCTAAAATAATTAGAAAACAATAACCTATCAATATGCTATGTTGATCATGCAAAAATAACAATAAAATGGAAGAATTTGGTCTTTATTGCAAAGTTGTTGTCTCAGTCCGTACACTAGCATTCTCTGTTGTACAAAGCACTACATAAACTATTTATAACTTCCCCCTAACTATACCAACCACCTTTCATTGGTTACATTTCATAGTTAAGGCACTTAACTCCTAAAAACTAATTCCCCCCCAAAATTACCTAGTCGTTGCCTTTCAAATATTCAAATTTGTCAAGTATGCAAAATGACATTATTTGATCAAAAACTCCTAATTAATGATTCTCAAGGTCATGAAATGTTTTATTAAATTATCCTAAATCCTTCGAGACTCTCTAAGCCATAAATTCCTATTACATCTTTTTGTTGGTCCTAAGGTCCTTACTAGGCCCTTTAGGACAAATTACAAACTTATTACATTTTTCATCATTAAAGGCCATAATGGGACTCAATACATCATAATTGATTGTCTCTTCACTCCCATTACCTTCAAAGGTATTTAATGGCTTCATTGAGTCCTTTGGTCTTCTAAGTGCTCTTGCACTAGAATGCTCCACTAGTTGTACTCTTTCGGTTGTCCACATTGCCTACCCAATCTGCATCGGTAAACACTTTGTGATTAAAATCACCATTATATGCATACTACAATCCATAGTCAACAGTCCCTTTCAGGTATCTAAGAATCCTCTTTACCACTACCAAGTGGGATTCTCTTGGACTTTTCTGAAAATGAGCTACTATGCCCACTGCATGAGCAATATCAGGTTGGTTGTGCACCACATAGTGCAGCTTACCGATCATTGACCGATACTCCTTCTCATTCACCAATGCTGAATCACCTTCCTTTGTAAGTTTACAGTCGATCACCATCGGTGTACCAACTGGTTTGCTCTCCTCCATGCCAAATGTCTACAATACCTGTTTGGCATACTTGGACTGGGTAATAAAGATACCCTCTTTCATTTATTGAATCTGGAAACCAATAAAGAACTTTATCTCTCCATTTTGAGACCTCTCAAACTCTTTCTTCATTTCATCTACAAAAGCATGACTCATTTCATCATCTCCTCCAAAGATTATGTCATCTACAAATACTTCACAAATCAAAATTTGATCACCTTCAGATTTCAAGTATATGTTACTATCCTCACTTGTTCTTTGAAATCCAATTTTCACAAGATGAGAGTGTAACCATTCATACCATGCCCTTGGTGCTTGTTTCAATCCATATAGGGCCTTGTGTAATCTACACACCATGTTACTTCCATTCAAGAACATAGACTTCATATCGATCTGGTATACCTTGAATCCCTTGAATGCTACAAAAGCAAGTAGCATTCAGACACCTTCCAGTCTAGCCATAGGAGCATATCCCTTGCATACATGTCTTGCCTTGTTCCTCACAATTGTGCCTTCTTCATTTAGCTTATTCCTGAAGACCTATTTGGTACCTATGACATTCTTGTGTTCTAGTCTGGGTACCAAGGACCATGTTGCATTCTTTTCTATCTGGTCTAGCTCCTCTTCCATTGCCTTAATCCAATCTTCATCTATAAGTGCTTCTTTGGAAGTCTTGGGCTCCAATTCAAAAATCATGCAAGAGTTTTCTTTCACCTTTCTTCTTGTGAGTATCCCTGCATCTTTATCTCCTATGATCTACTTCAGATCATGATGTAGTTTCACATATCTAGGAATGACTCTAGCTGGTTTTGCTTGCTTCTCCTCTTCTTCTTCACTTACTTCTTCTTCTACAGCTTCTACCGGTACATGAACACTGAGGTCTTTACTTGTTTCTTTCTTAACCAGTTCCCATAAGGCTATACCTGGTTCATCTTCCACTTTCTCACTGTAGGTTTCCTTAGCCTCCGCAGGGGATTCATCAACCCTGACATTGATACTCTCAACAATTTTTTGAGTCCTATTATTGTAGCATTTGAGAGATTTTCTCTTAGTGGAATATCCCAAAAATATTCCTTCATCACATTTAGCATCAAACTTTCTGAGATGCTCACCTCTCTTGATGTAACACTTACTGCCAAATACTTTAAAATAAATCATAGTGGGAGTCTTTCTGGTCCAATACTCATAAGGGGTTTTATTTTTACCTTTCTTGATGAGTACCCAGTTCATAGCATAGACTCCAGTGCTCAACACTTCTCTCCAAAAAGTGTGAGCAACCTTTCCTTGGATCAAATTTTTTTTGGTTGCTTCAACTACAGTCCTGTTATTCCTTTCTGCTATGCCATTTTGTTGTGTTGTCCTTGGGGCAGACAACTACCTCTTGATACCGCTATCTTCACAATACTTGTTGAATTCATCTTAGGCATTTTATCTTTGACCACTTTCCTTCTCTACTAATGCTCTAAAGGCTTTGAACTTTCCAAATGCCTCAGACTTGTCTTTCAAGAATGTGACCCACATCATTCTTGAGCAGTCATCAGTAAGAAACATGAAATACCTATCTCCTTGAATACTTCTAGTTTTCATAGGACCACACAAATCGGTATGCACAAGATCAAGTAAGTTTTCTACTGAAAAAGACTTACCTTTGAAAGTTGAAGAAGACATCTTCCCAAGTTGACATTCTCTGCATAAAGCATTCTCTAGTTTGTTCAGCAAAGGCAATCCTCTTACTACCTTGATCTTACTAGCCTTTACAATATTATCAAAGTTTTTATGACAAAGTCTCCTATGCCATATCCAACTGTCATCAAAATTTGCCATCTGACACCGACTAATCTTGGCATTTAGCTAAAACAAGTTACCTTTGGTCTACTTACCGATGGCAATAAGTTCACCACTCTTCCCAATTTTACTGCAGACTCCACCTTTGAACTCCAGAATGAGTCCTTTGTCATTTAGCTGAGCAACACTCAAAAGGTTATGCTTAAGACCTTATACCTAGTAGACATCATCCACACTTCTCTTTCCATTCAGTGAGATGGATCCTTTTCCTTTTACCAAGCATGTTGCATTGTTGCCAAATCTGACAACACCTCCATCATATTCTTCTAGAGACAAAAACTTTCCCTGGTCACCAGTCATGTGGTGAGAACAACCACTATCAATAATCCACTCATTAGAGTTGTCAATGCGAGAGACAAGTGCTTTCTTGTCAAACACTTCTTCCTTTACAGCTACAAACACTATGTCCTCATTCTCTTCATCCTCATATTTTTCATCAGTAACACCTTCATCCACTGCAACAAGACAATTTCTTCTATTTCCTCCTTTATACTTTCTAAACCTCTCTGGTTTATCCTTATTGTCATTGTTAGGACAGTTAACAATTATATGTCCTATCTTATTGTAGTAAAATCATTTTAAAGGAAGCTTACCTCTGTATTTTCCTGTGACTTTTGGAAGTCTCTTGGCAAGAAGAGATTTAAACTCCATCAAAATTTCTTCATCATCCATACCTCTACTTTGCATGGATTCATAACTGGTACTTACTTCTTTTCCTTTTCTGGTTGGTACAACAGATGCTCTAAAAGTTGACTCAGTCTTTTGAATACTACCATCATAGCTATTCAACTCATATGCAGTCAATTTTGCAATGATAGAGTCTAAGGATATCTTTATTTTGTCAATAGACCTTAGTTCCTGAATAGCATCAACTTTGATTGCATAGACTACTAACAATAATCTCAAAAATTTACTGACAACGGTGGCATCTTCAATTGTTCCACTAGTTCTCTTGATATCTCCAACAACAGTCTTGATCCTTATGCCATATTGTTGAATGGTCTCACCTTCAACCATCCTCATGTCTTCAAATTTTCCTCTAAGGCTCTCTTCCTTATCTTTCTTGACATGCTCATCACCGCCATAAATAGTTTCTAGTGTGTCCCATACATCTTTAGGAGTGTCCTTATCTTGTACATCAATGAACTCAATATCAGACAAACTGCTAATAAGGGCTTCCATAACTTGCCCATTTTCTTGAATCTCTCTTATTTGATCATCAGTTATAGTGCTAGTGGGGATTACATAGACATTCTCAACATAGCTCTAGTTTTGAGCACCCAAACTCTTGATATAGATCTTCATTCTGTCCTTCCATATTTTGAAGCTATCTCTATTGAACTCAAGACCTTCCCTCTTCATCATTAAGGCAAGATATTTTACCTCAAATGGTTAAGCTTATATCACTGAGGCCCTGGAGTTGCTCTGATACCAATTGATGAATAATGATGAACAATAGATACCCTAACTAGTACTAAGAGGGGGGGGGTGAATTAGTACAGAAAAAAAATTCTCTGCAACTTATCAAGTTAAAACAATGCTAACCGATTGTCTTCATTACTGAACTTAACCATGGCAATACTGGTTAAACACAGTAAGACTTCAGACAACATAAACTGGTAAAATTGAACACTTCAAATACATTTAATACTTGATAACTACTTCACCCATAAACATATGCATGTGGTGTATCAGCAATACCATAACAATTAGCTCTACATGCATAATTAATCAAACAAAGAATGCTTAATCATCACATGAAAAATGCACAACTCATGACACACATATTTTTCATGTGGAAACCCAAATGGGAAAAACCATGGTGGAGATGAATACCCACAAGTCTAGTTTGGTTAAAGACTTTACAATAAGGCTATGATAGAAACTGATTCTGTTAACGATCACCCAGTTAAGGGATGGCTATATACCATGTTAAAGGTTGAAACCCTGTTAAAGGTTACCTTGCTAGAGGATTTAAAGAACTCAATGAACTTGAGTCACCTGGTTAGAGGATTTACAATAAATTTGTTAAAGATACCTAGCAAAGAGATTTTCCTTCTGTTGAAATGGTTAGAAGACAACAGGTAAAACTCTGATCTGATAACAACACTATATGCTAAGGCAGATCCTTTTCAGTTCCTCTACTCTGCAATCACACTACAGTTTTCACTCACTCTACTCTGCAATGACACTTTGTAGTTTTCCACTCACTGGTCTGACAAGTATCTCATCACTTGGATACACACACAACTTTTTCCAACAACTTACAATAGAAAACATCATCGACCTTATAGACAACAATTAGGTCAGTAACATAAACCCTAAACCCTAAGCATCTTAGGTTTACAATCACAAGTGGTCCAATCCTGACTGTCCAAACATATTTCATAGAATGAAATAATCTCAAACAGATCACAAGTCATTTTGCATCATCCATTCTTCACCGCACATAGAAATCAGTAACCCATCATGCTTTCTTCTCATACCGCTAAGAAGAATGTTCATTCCCGAGGTAGACATTTAATGCACTCGATCTTCTCATGCAAGATCCTCAAGGAAATCCTTCACGTGCACAAAATTGACGTGGCATCTTGATCTCATCCTTATTTCTTAACTAACTCATCATAGAATATCATCAGTTGCATGATACAAGCTAGATTGCCAAACCAAAAACCCTAAAGCTGAGACTACCAACTGGTAGTCACACTTAGTGAAACCCTGACACCGGTTCACTACATCTCTTCATACCGGTTGACCAGCTTGATCATCAATAACAACTTCTTCCAATCTTGATATCGGTGCATACCGGTTTACCTTCTTGAACACATATTGACATCAGTGACAACATACTTTGTCACCGGTTCATCATATGCCAATAGGTTCAATGGGGCTATGATAGGCCGGTGGCTCTGTAGATCAAAGAGACACTTTAGAGTCTAGGAGATTCAAAAACATAGAAAGGCATACTTTGGGGATATTTAAAAACCTTTCAAATCATGATGCAAAGGACATAAAGGATTCCTAAAAATATAGTTGAGAAGTATCAAGATACTATCTGCTTTATGGTAGACACTAACTAATGTCTTATGGAAGTCATTGAGGCAAGGACTTCATGGATAATGCCTATAGGGTATGAAGTTGAAGGACATGTACTTGAGGCATATGATCAACACCTATTGAGAAAATCAGTGGACAAGTTCGAGGAGAGGTTCGACACATATAAGGAAAAGAGCTTGAGCCTGCATTCTCAATTCAAGAAACCTGAGATACAAAAGAAGGTAAGAAAGGAAGTGGAACATCTGGCAGAGAACTTGGGGATCACCAAGGAGGCAGTCCAGAGAGATAGAGAGAATAAAATCTTGAACGATGAAGATATTGTCAAGCCCAAGGAAGCTAAACCAAAAACCTCTCCACCTAAGCCAAGATAGTCAAGAAATTATGCACCCTCCTTCGGTACTTAGAAACCACCCAATTCACCTAAGTCTCAAGCCCATCCATCTGGTGGAGCAGTGAAGAGGAAGAAAGTGTTGGCCTTCCCACCTGTGCAGGCCCCTTATATGTAATATTTATTCATCTAATCAGTGGATAGATATTGTGGGTCTCCAATCCCACCGTGGTTTTTCCTCCTTGAGGTTTTCCACATATAAATTTGTGGTGCTATGGTTTTCATCTTTGTGGTTGCATTATTACTTCTAGTTATTTGCTTTCATGTATACTAGTTGCTAAGTTGGTGTTTTAATAAGGTTAAAACTAATCATTCTGAGAGAACATTGATTCACCCCCCCTCTCAGTGTTCTTGGATTCCAACAAAAAGAATAACCATAAAGAGTTAATGTGGTAGCCTCTATAGAAGAAGAAGAAACAAAATCTAAAGAAGTGGTAAAAGAAGTAAAGAAAAGTGCTACAATTGCCAGGGTTGTCAAGAAGAAACCATCTAGTGAGGAGAAGCCTAGCAAGAACGCGATAGATGAAGCAGGACAATCTGGGAAAATTCTAAAGCAAGTAAAAGAAGCAATAACCGAAGAATGTAATTTCAAACTACTTTGTCAATTTTATGATCTATTGTATGAAAAAGGGAAGAAATCATTGGAAGAAGCCACAATTGTATATTTGAATAAGTATAATAGGGATTTCATTGAGATTGTATTAGAAGTCCCCAAAAGATTATATGATCTCTTAGAACTAAGGAAAGAGACAACAAGATTAGAAGAAGAAAGGATAAAGGAGCATGCGTTAGTACAACTTTGTTTGGTAATTGCTAAATCGAAAATAGATAGAATTCTAAAGAAAAACAAAGAAAAGTTCAGAAGCAAATCAAGGGTGAATAGACTAATGACTTAGAAAAATGAGGAAGTTCACAAAGAGACGAAATAAATTTTGAGGGAAATTCTTTCAAAGTATCAGTTGTTGGAATCAATGAAGACTCAGAGGGGGGGTGAATCAGTGTTTTGTAATTAACAACTTTCTTAAACCGATTTAACCACCAGATACAAATGAATAAAAGTAAAGTGCATAAAATAAAAGTAAACAAGTGTAAAACTATAACACCAAGATTTTTACCTGGAAACCCAGAAAGGAAAAAACCACAGTGGGATTGGAACCTAGAATATTATAATACTGTGATCAGGAGTATGAAAATATTACAAGAGGGGAATGCACATGCATTTAGGCACATTGCCTAGAGCTCACTGCTCAATTACAAAAGAGGGCTACAACCTGAAGGAAGGATCACTGCCTTACAAGTGATAGCAAGAATGACTGAACTGAATAGTAGCATTGACAAATACCAAAAATAACTCCAGTTAAGCACAAGTAGTCTTCTTCCAATGTTCTGTCTCTCTGCTCTGTCATATACCAGAGCACAAAAATATTCAATCACACACACAAAACTTCGCACAATCGCTCATACAATCTTCACTCACTCACATCTCATACCAAAATTCTCAAATGAATTGGTCTTATATATCAACACATAAAAAAACAATTAATTCCCATGTTAGCTTCCAAAAACTGCATAACACACAACATGAAATGTGTAACCATAAGTCGACTCAATCCAATTGCCAATCCATATGTAGACCCCAAAAAATTGATAACAAGCTTCAAACATGTCGACTCAATCACTTTGAACTTGAAATCAATCACTGAAATCATCCCAAAGATTCCACATAGAATGTTACACCAAAATAGTTCAGTTATTCTCGAACTACTAGTTACTAGATCTTCTAACTTGCATGAGGGTAAATACTGGAGGCTGGGATTGCAAATTAAGCTACCTCAAACATCTAACCATCTAACTCTTTCACCACAATCAAAACTATGGAACTAGAATGGAGATCTGAACAATGTACTTACACTATGTATTCCAACTTCCAGACTTAAGCATAAATGAATATCAAAACCTCTCAAGCTTTTGGTAGAACACTTCTACATATACTGGATGAGATATTAGATCTAAGTTGCCATCAATGACAAACAAAAAACATTTCTCATGCACAAATCTCCACCAGTACAGTGTCTCTTGCCAACATCATTATGAGGTGATTCCTGAAAAATCTCAGGAAGATGGTCAAAAGTTTATTTTGGAAGTCCTAGGAATGAAATCCTTAGGTGATATGAAAAATGTTGATGAACAGGGAGAACAAATAGCCCAACAGGTTGGCTTAGATTCTCTAGGAGATGCAGGAGTTGAGGACACTGCAACTGAGGTAGATGTAAGTCAAATGCAGGCAACAGAACTCAAAACCCTCTGGTAGTAACTGTTCAACTTGAGGGAGAAGAAGAAAAGGCAATGAAAAAAAATAAGGGAGTAGAGGAAATAGATAGGAAGGTTGAACAGATTTTGGTGGCAAGATACACTATGAAATCTGAGAAGGGGAAGCAAACCATAAGTGATACAGACTTTACCAAAGGCCCCATCAATCTTGACTCTTTATCCCCTGTTCAGGTGCTCAAATTGGCCACACTCGCTCATACCAAAGCAAGTGAAGATTTATTGAAATCTCACACAAAGGTCAGTGAGGTGGTATCATTGGCAACAAGTGTCCTTGAGAATATTTTGCCATCTTTCAAGAAGGACTCATTCGACACACCCTCCAGGAAGTTGAAGAGTTCTCTCGAGTTAGTTGATTCTCATTTTGAATCATTAGAGAAGGCTGTTGAGGCAAAGGTTCTAAGAAATTTTAATGCCATGAGGATGAGGATAATCCTGAAAATGATTGATGGAGATAGATAAAGTTTGGTCACCTTCTTTAAAGGCATTTAAGATGCACTAGATGAAGGAGGAAGAATCTACTAGTCATGCCTCTTATTGCCTAAGTTCACCATTGAAGTTGACAAGAAGATAAAGGAATGTGAAGGGTTGTTGGTCAACATATCTCAATCTTATGATCCTCATTCTATTTTTGCAAGAAAAAAAGAAAAGGAAGAGTGGGAGAGATAAGGAATCTAATCACTCCCCGGTTAGACACCTTATTTAGCAGTGTGCAGGATGCTCATAATGCATTAAATAAAAGTGCTCCTACTGATCTAAGAGCAATAGAGATGCACACGTATCTATTCAACATTCTCATATCTATTTTGGAGAATCTAAAGGAGGGATAGGATGACTATCTATAATCATTGAAGAACATTTTTGTGGATATCTTCAATTTTTTTTGAATGTGTAAGGACTGTGTACATATGTAAATAGCATTTTTTATTTCTGAGACCATACCTTTGTCATTGATGTCAAAGGGGGAGAATAGATGAGTGAAAAATGTTAATCTTAGGGGGAGATCTTTGATTCTTTGATTATTTGGAATCCTATGATTATATTTTTGGCTGCAGTATATTGTATTTTGGTTTTGGTCTGACACTTAGTCATTTTTCACCAAGTCTTGCCATCAATGCCAAAGGGGGAGATTGTTGGCAAGAGACATTGCATATATGTTGAGATGTTGTCATTGATGACAACTCATATCAGATTTGGCAACTTGAGTCAGATATTCAATCTGTATTTGGTGATTCATTCATACCGGAAGATTGATTGAGGTCCAGTAAGGTCCGGTGAGAACAGGCTATCCGGTAGTGTACCACATCTGGTTGGATTCATTTGTGTTGCAGATCTCAGAGAAGCATTTTGGTTGTGTGATATGCATTATTCTAGGTTTATGGCCTCCAGTGTTGTCAATTGATTAAGTTGGAAGATCTGGTAGACAGTTTTATGGTAGAACAATATTCATTAATAGTAACGTGTGAAGGTTTTGTGTGCAGGTCGTGTAGAGTAATTTTGGTGGTTGTTTGTGTGATCAAGGATGTTGAGCCAACATTTGAGAATCATGTGGACATATTGTTTTGGTCCACTTATTTGTTTTTGGATCGGATTGAGCCAACTTGGGTAACACATATCATGTTGTGTATTATGCATAGTTTTTGGGGCAACATGTAATTGATTTAATTTGATGTTGCAAATATATAAAATTTATTGATTTGATTATTTGATATATAGATGATGATAAGTAAAGTGTGTATGAGAGATTGTGCACAATTGCACGTGCATGGTTGTGTTGAGACCTAAAAAATTTTATATAATTTTGAGGACCCAAGTTTGAAATTTTGTTAGATGCATTCATAATTGCCTTTTAGAATAGGCCTAAGTAGCCCAGTTTATGAGCTCATATTTTTGTACACGTATTGAGTTTCATGAGAAATACCTTGGTGAGGGTGTTAAGAACCTATTAGAGATTCCATATGTCTATATGCATCTTCCTTCAATTAGTTTTGACAAGTTTGTGAAGTCTCCTTTGGAGGTCCAGAAGTTAGTGAAGCTACTTACAGTTATTGCACCTTTATGAGTGAGCCCTCTTTGAGATATTATATCTTTTTTCTATTTGATTTTTAAGCCTAATTAAGAGATGTACATGATTATCTTATATTTTCTGAAGCCGATGCCAAGTGGAAAAGCTCCATGAATTCATCTACTAAGTTTTCAAAGTTAATTCCATTTGCAAAAAGTTTTGTTTTGGAAACTGAACAGTGTCAAACAATAGTTTTGTACCCTCTTTGTGAATTTGTATTTCATACCCAGTTGACCTACAATTTAGAGTGGTTATAGCCTATGATTGTCTATAAAATTATCTGCCACATTCCCAGTTTATAGCCCCCCAACTCCTCATTCGATTAGTTTTCAACATCCATTCCAAATGGACTTTTGCAGGGTTTAACAAATAGCACTTTCCAGATTTTCAGAGGAGGAAAATTTGAGCGTTAACAATTTGTAAATGTGACCTAATCAGGTCAAACCCTCTTTCACATGTATTCAGTGTATCTAGATGTACCAACGTACCAAGTGGCAGTTCATGAAGCAGAAGTTCTATATTTTTTCAAATAAGGTTTTGAATGGTACTCAAGTTGATTTAGCAAGTGCATTTTTAGAAGCAATTGAGTAAGAAACTTTGGAAGTTAATATATTTTTCCTTAGAATTCATAATGAAGATCCATCTAATGCCCTGGATTCTTTGTATTGCATTCTACCATGGGGCCAACTCGAAGGCCTTGATCAAGTACTTTGATCAGTTGTCAAAGCCAGTTCTGGAGGCTACTCAGGTGTTTCTGGCCAGAAATCAGTTGCAAAATGTAAGGTTTAATGAACGACCGCTGAATTTTTAGCATCCACAATTCACCAAGTCAGTGTTCTTGAGCATTCTTTATGGCCAGTTGTTTCAAAATGAATTATTTTTTAGCTGAGCCCACCTAGGGGCCCGACTAGAATTAAGCCTAGTGACTACATTGAAAGCCCATCTAATCAAATACATACTATTTAGAATCATTTTGAGTTGAATAATGTTGTATTTTATTTAATTTGGTCGAAGGGGGAAAAATAATTATAAAAACTTTGATTGGTTTTAATGTCTAATAGTGAGAATATTAAATGAAAGGGGGGTCAATTCATTGATTCTTGCCAAATGATTGAGAAGGAACAATTGAAATCATTTAAATTTTTTTAACGTTAAATTTTTGTTAAAATCTAATAAATAATTTCAAATGGTTTAATGAAGGGAAGAATGAAACATGCTTGAAAAAGATCATTACCATGATGATTTAGACCTTGGATTTTTAAAGGTTGATATGGGACCCACAAGAAATATGTAGGGATAATAAAATTAAAATATTTTTAGGGGGTTTTTTAAATCTTTTAGCATGCATAGTTTTTCACAGGTTACAAAGCTTGAGGTAGGATAACTGGTTGGGTCTCCATTCCCATGACCCCATAATTTTTTTTGAAGGCATGGAGATAGATGCGAGCTAGCAGGAAGGAAGAGATGCCTTCCTCCCCTGCCACCCCATAGGTAGAGAAGGGGAAAACAAAGATGACCGCAGGATAAGTGGGGATGGTGGGAGAGGTTCTCCCCACCAACCTGCAAGGTGGAGGCGGCCAAAAGAAATGTAGTGCGGGGAAGGAAAAGTTGAATGCAAGGAACTTCTCCTACTTTTCCGCATGAGGACAAAGGAAAAGAAAGACATTTTGTGGGGCAATGAGAATACAAAAGTTAGGGTAAAAATGGATGTTGAGAATGTAAATTTTAGGGTTCAAGATATGGTTGGCTTTGTTCTCTGTGATCTTTTTTGTCGACCTTAGCCTCCAAATGATGGGTATGACTCAAGGCACAGGGGAGCTCTGGAAGACAGATTTTAGGGGTTTACATTTGGCACATGAAGGCAAAGTAAATTCCTAGAATGCACAATGAGACACGAAGAGGATAGAAATGGACACCATGGAGAGCCATGGGTCTATGGTGTGTGTCTAAGTAAGGAACAAATATTCATCCTATCTGCAGAATGTGAAAGTGCTAAAAGCACAAGACACATAAATTACTTTGTAAATGCCATGAAGATATGTAACCTCTTGGCCTCTACAAGTACATAACATGATGGAATAATGCAAAATGGAGAGCATAGTGCAAGGAAGGAATAGTTGCAGGTTAACACCACTGAACACGCCTCGAGCTTAATTTCGGGGTTGAGGGTTGTAATTGGTGAAGCATGCCTGACATACATGGAATTTGTATGGAAAGGAGCGATGTGAGTGTGCACTATAGGGCTTGATGTGCATAGTATGAGCATTGTGATGAGCTTTCAGATCTGCAATGCCCCTAGGCATTATAAACTTTGAACATGATGTTGATGCACATAAAAAGGGAGGTGCTAGGTGCTATCTTAAGTAGTGGATGGATCTTTTGTTATTATGAAGATCCAATTATTATTGAGAGGGGGGTGAATCAATAATAACAATAAACTAAAATATTTTACCAATCTGAAAATACTTCTCAAAAATAGTTCATAACCAGTACCGGTAACTACTCAATCAATCACTTAAAGAAGATTTACCAAACTACTCATTCACGTGTTCATAAACATGTAAGAAATGTAATGATATCAAATACACACATACACAAATCAACCACCATATGAATACTTATATTTTTCACGTGGAAGTCCAAATGGGAAAAACTACGGTGGGAATTGGTACCCACAAAATATTTGCACTCTTTCAGAATGCGCCTTGTTAAAGACCTAGCCCAGTTAAGAGAAGACCCTATTAAAAATCACCCGGTGAAGGGATTTTAACCTCATCCCTATTAGGAGCTCTACCCTATTAGGAGTAACCTTTCTAAAAGATTTAAACTCAAGTTAAATAGCCACCTGATGAAGGGATTTATAATATCAGGCCTGTTAGGACCTACTCGGTTAAGGGATTTTAATACTACTGTAATTGTTAGGGAACAATAGGTAAATGACCTGATCACAACAATTTTCTTGCTAGTACAGATTCATTTTATCTCCAATCTGCTTCAAACACGAAAAAATCTCATTCTGGTTAGGCACACTCTCCTTCTCTGATCACCGACACAAGATCTCTTCTCAAACTCGACCAAAATACACTTTTCAACTAGGTCAGTTACATAACCCTAACTTACAATTAATTTACATCATAGATCATATCAAATCTTTACAAATCATTACAGATCACCATATAGATCATTACAACAAATTTCAAGACAATTACAACCATTGAATGATCATAACACATCACTGCACATCGATCTGATAAGTTATCAAACCCTTATCATATTCTGCTAAGCACTTCAATGTTTCCTAAGAAATTCACTCCTTGATCGTGCTCAAACAACATCTTATCACTTCACACAGATTTTGACATGTCACAACTAAGATAATATCATGAAAAGATCCACCGCCAAACCATAAAACATCATCGGTTAAATATCTTGTCACCAGTTCTCAAACCCTGCACTGAATATACAACAGTCAATTATAAAAATGACTTCCAGTTCTCCAAACATGATGTGGTTTCTTTTATAGACTCATTATAATGACAAGTATACATTTTAAACCACAACATCTAACTCTTCACTGATTGTCCATACCGATGTCTTGATCATCGCACTGTTCTTGCTTACTCGTATACTGCAACTTAGTAGTTTTGCTGTCCAACTCAATTCATTACCAGTTAGACTATACTTAGATAGCCTAGATGATATACCAAACATAAACAAACACGGTTTCCATCAATGACAACACAAATAATTGATCATAAAGCATCATATCACAATTATATCATCACCAATAGTCCATCAATATATCATCATCATCCTTTACCAAGACATCATCATCTCCATCAGTTATGCCAACATGCCAACATTCTCCCCCTTTGGAATTGATGGCAACACTAAAAGAATGCAACAACATAACAATCAAGTGATGAAAAATACCAGGAACTCATCATGCGATCTTGTACTGATCTGTGCTTCTATTGATCTTCTCCTCCTTTACATTACTTCTCCTTGTCATTGTTCTTCTTCCTATCATTGTTATTCTCCCCCTTTGAAAATAATGCCAAAGGTGCAAAGGCATCTTCTGTCTTCATTTATGTGGCTCCCCCTGAGGAGTAGCCCACTTCTCATCAATCCATAGTGAAAGATATTCAAGAAGTCCACTAGATTAATGCATCATTGACATCCTAGTTGATCTTGTGTAGGGGTATAACCCCTAGCTTTCCTTTGAGATATTCAAAGGTTTCCTTAGGTAATAGCATAGTGAATATATCTACCAACTACTCCTTACTTGATGCATGCTCTAATCTCACTTTCTTTTCCTACACTCTTTCTCTCAGAAAATGATACTTCAATTCAACATGTTTAGTCCTAACATGCAGTATCGGGTTCTTTAAAATGTTTATATGTTGGTATTTTAGTATGGTTTTTTATTGATGTCAACACCTACTAACACTTATCAACTCTAGCACTTTGGAGAATCAACAACATTCACTGGCAAAGAAAATGACTTATGCACAGTCACTGGTATGTGGTACACCGACAGGATATAATGTTCACTGGCACTTAGAATGGCATGGAAAACACTTGGTTATGTCGAAGACATCGTTTGGACACTTCATCTTGAAGATTTATTTATTGTTATATCCATATTTGCATATTTGTTGCTACCGGCAAATAGGTCTAGGATACACACCAACAGGTTTGTCTTTTCCAGATCAACACGACACACTATGGAGATGTTTTATTATTGTTGTAAATGCATCAAGCTGACATGTTGTATTGGTTAATGCATCGGATATTGTTTTAATTGTAAATTGATTTTATTGTAATATCCTTTAGAGCCGACCTACTAAAATTAGTCTTAGGTTATGGTATAAATGTAAGTTCTTATTTGTAAGATCAAGGGTGAAATGTGAAAAAGGATTGTGTGAAGGTATATGCGAGAATAAGCAGAGCTATACATGCAAACATCATTTGAAGGTTGAAGGAGGGTTTTTGTGAAGACATTCAGAACTACACTGGTACTAAATCTAGCATAGAAAGATGCTAATTTGAGTAGTACATCCTTATTGGATTTAACCATCCAATTGTAGTCAGTGTGACTCCTATTTTGTGTTTGAGCAGTGAGCTCTAGGCGCTTGGCCTTTCTGCATGTGCAGACCCCATTTGTATACACTTACTATTTGTAGTAGTATCATTTGATTATGGGTAAGGTTTCCCACCATAGTTTTTCCCCTTACAGGGTTTCCACATACAAATATTGGTGTTATGTGTTGTGGATGACTTTGTCCTTTTGTTTCATGCATTAATTTTTACCGGTATTGCAATTAACTGATAAAACTGTCTACCGGTATAAAAGATTGGTTTACCGGTATTAAGCATTAAGTTGGTTAAGTTGTTTTTGGTTTGAATTTATTTGACAACTGATTCACCCCCCCCCCCCCCTCTCAGTTGTCTCTGGGACCTAACAATTGGTATTAGAGCCTAGTCCTCTTTTAAAGAAGTTTAACAGCTTGAGGAGATCCAATGTCTACTAACTATTTTAGAAAGGATAGTCCTAAACTTGATGGAACCAACTATGGCATATGGAAGATCAGGATGGAGACACATCTAAATTGCATTGGAAAGAACATCTAGGATGTTACAAAGAATGGCTATACTGCTCCTACTCAGAATCAGCCTAATCCACCTAACTTGACTAAAGATGAGGAAAATGGTTGCAAAGCAAGAGAAGAACTTTTGAGCACATTATCAGATCAGCAAATCATGGGATTATCAGATAGGTCTATAGCTAAAGATATTTGGGATCATTTGGAAACACTGAATGAAGGAGATTCCATAGTCAAAATTGCAAAACTTGAAAGCTTCCGGGTCAGGTATGAAAATCTGAAAATGGAAGAAGATGAAAGGATTTCTGCTTTTATGCAAAGAGTAAATGAAATTGTTTTGGGTATTAAATGTTGTGGAGGAACTTTAAGTGAAGATAAAATTGTTTCAAAAGTCTTAAGAGGATTGCCACCGGCATATAAAATGAAAGTTATTGCTATAAATGAGTTAAGGACAATGCCTAATACATCAGTAACTAGGGATACATTGATTGGAAAACTTTTAGCTTTTGAAATTGAGGAATTTGGTCCTGTTGCTACTATAAAGATAGATTTAGATTTTAAAGCATATACATCATCTGCACCATCATTTGACAAGTCTGATTGGAAAGCCTTTTATGCAAGAGAACTTGAAGAAAGCAGGAGAGAAAATGAAGAACTTGAAGAACTTGAAGCACTATTTGCAAGAAAAATGCCTAAAGGTCCAGTTGGAAGTAAGTATGAAGGTAAAGCACCCTTTAAATGTTTTGACAATAATAAGATTGGTCATATGGCTTCAAGATGCCCTGATAGACATGCTAGACTAAGAGAAGAAGCTAGAAGAACATACAAGCCTAACCTTGAATATCAGAGATATAGATTTAAGAAGAATAAAGACTCATGATTCTGATGAGGATTCGACAGACAATGGATGGGTTTTTGCTGCTATAACAAAAGATCAACCGACACCTACTGTTCAACCAGTAGAATAGGCCTTGGTAGCTAAAATTGAAGTTAAGGATGAATGGATCATTGATTCTGGATGCTCACATCATATGACTGGTGATAAAAGTAAAATCTTGACTTTTCAGGAATGTAATGGAGGTCTAGTAAGATTTGGAGATGATAAAGCTTGTTTGATCAAAGGTAAATGTACAATATCTCTTTATGGTAAGCATAATACTGACAATGTTTACTATGTTGAATGTTTAAAGCATAATCTTTTGAGTGTTGGTCAATTAGTTGAGAAAGGATTTCAGTTATAGTTCAAAAATGGAAAATGCAAAATCATGAATAGAACTGGTTTGGAAATTGCAACCGGTAATCAAACTAGAGGTAATATCTTTCATTTGAATAATAGTGAAAAGACATGCTTGATTGCACATATTGATGAAAGTTGGCTATGGCATAAGAGACTCTATCATGTAAATTTTGATTGTATGATAAAAATCAGTACTACTAAGGCAGTTAGAGATCTACCTAAGATTGTTAAGCCTCACAATTCGGTATGTAAGGAATGTGAATTTGGAAAACAAGTTAGCGCTACTTTCAAAAATATTCCAGAAAAATCCAATAATGCTCTTGACTTAATTCATACTGATTTATGTGGTCCAGGTAGAACTAAAAGTTTACAAGGTGATAGATATTTCATGCTAATCATTGATGACTATTCTAGAATGTGTTGGGTTACTTTGCTTAGAGAAAAATCAAAAGCACTTGGGAAGTTCAAACTGTTCAAAGAAATAGTAAAAAATGAGACTGGTAAGAAAATCAAATGTCTAAGATCAGATCAAGGAGGAGAATTTACATCTAAGGAATTTAATGCATTCTGTGAAGTGAATGGAATCATAAGACAGCTATCAGCACCTCAGACACCACAACAGAATGGATTTGTAGAAAGGAAAAATAGAACTATCTTGGATGCAACCAGAAGTATGTTATTAGAAGCAAACCTACCACATGTATATTGGAGAGAAGCAGTAAGTACAATGATCTATGCATTCAACAAAGTTCACATCAAAGCTGAAACTAGTAAGATCCCTCATGAACTATGGTTTGGTATTACTCCTACTCTTAAATATTTTAGAATATTTGGAAGCAAATGTTATATCAGAAGAGATGAGTATATTGGTAAATTTGATCCTAGAAGTGATGAAGGAATATTTCCTGATTATTCATCTAAGAGTAAGGCATATAGATGTTTTAACAAAAGATTGCAGAAAATTGTTGAGAGTACATATGTAAAGAGATTGATGAACAATTCAGAGGAACTTCAAGGTATATAGACTCTGAACTGGCAATAGAAATTCTGACAAATGAACCTACACTAAATCCACCGGTACAGAATGAAGATCTAGTTACCCCGGTATCATCTGAAAATTCTACTATAACTGAGGAACAACAGAAAACAATGACACCTCAGTATGTAAGACTGAATCATTCTGAAGATCAGATAATTGGAAGCAAGTTTAAAGGAGTTATGACAAGAGGAAGATTGGCAAATGAAGAGGTATGTCTTATTTCTCAAATTGAACCATCATCTATTAATGAGGCATGTGAAGATGAACACTGGATTAAAGCTATGGAAGAAGAATTAGAGCAAATTGAGAAGAATAGCACTTGGACATTAGTTCCCCGACCCAAAGACAAAAATGTGATTGGATCCAAATGGGTATTCAGAAACAAACTTAATGAAGATGGCAAGGTAATCAGAAATAAAGCAAGACTAGTGTGTAAGGGATATTCTCAGAAAGAAGGAATTGATTATAATGCAACCTTTGCACTGGTAGCTAGAATTGAGGCAGTTAGATTATTTTTGTCTTTTGCAGCACACAAGAACTACAAAGTATATCAAATGGATATTAAATGTGCATTTTTGAATGGAGATCTTGAAGAAGAAGTTTACATTGAACAACGTGATGGATTTTCTTTGATAGATAACAAAGATATGGTTTTCAAGTTAAGAAAAGCTTTGTATGGGTTGAAGCAAGCTCCAAGAGCTTGGTATGCAAGATTGGATAAGTATCTTTTGAAAATTGGTTTTTCTAAAGGTAATGCTAACAACAACTTATATTACAAAGTGACTGATGATGACATCTTTGGAGGAGAAGATGGATTATGTAAAGACTTTTCTATTGAAATGCAACAAGAATTTGAAATGTCTATGATTGGAGAAATAAAATTCTTTTTAGGATTACAGATTTCTCAAACTAATAAACGTATATTCTTGAGTCAATCCAAGTACTTTAAAGAGTTACTAAAGAAATTTGGGATGGAGAACTCTAAACCGGTAAGCACACCTATGACTACAAATGACAGATTATCACTAAGGAATGAAACTACACCTGTTAATCCAACTAGGTACAAATCTATGATAGGAGGTTTACTGTATTTGACAAAAACCAGACCTGATATCATGAATGCAGTATGAATTGTTTCAAGATTTTAGAGTAATCCTAGAGAAAATTATGAATCAGCTGTAAAAAGGATTTTCCGATACTTACAAGGCACTCCAAATCTTGGATTATGGTATCCTAGAGATGAAAACTTTGAATTGTGTGCATATACAGATACAAATTGGGCAGGAGATGTGGATGATAGAAAAAGCACCACCAGCAGAGCATTTTTTCTTGGAAGCAGATTAATTTCTTGGTTGAGTAAGAAACAAAGTTTTACATCTTTATCAACAGCAGAATCAGAATATGTTGCAGTAGCAACTAACTATACACAAGTATTATGGCTTAAGCAAATGTTAAAGGAAATAAAGGTAAAATGAAAGGAACCTATTACTATATATTGTGATAACACTGTAGAAATTGATATATCTCAGAATCTGGTATTACATTCTAAAACCAAACATGTTTCTATCAAACTGATTTTTCTAAGGGAAAATGTTGAAGCAAAAGAGATAAAACTAGTTTATGTGAATACTAAAGAGTAGATTGTAGATATTTTCACTAAACCTCTGCCTAAGGAGACTTTTGAATATCTTAGAGATCATCTTGGGGTCATACCCCCACTGGTAGAGACTTAGAAAGTTGATGTTTGTAATCAACCGACAAAATTAACAGAGAAATCTTTTAGTCCGGCTTTGATAAGGAAGCTACTTCTTAGGGGGAGTAGTTGGTATACTGAATTGGTTGGTATTTTGTACTTGAAATGTTTTTTTATTCTACTTTGGCATTTGATGTCAAAGGGGGAGAGATTGATATGGAAAAACACACTATCTTTTAGGGAGAGATTATTCATTGGGAGAGATTATTATTCTCTGTATCTATATTTTGATTTCTGGTTATGATCTCTTTTGGGAGATTGTTGGCTTTTGGTATTTGGCATTTCTGTTTTGTCACTTTGATGGTTTTTTAATCTTGTATTGCCATCAATGCCAAAGGGGGAGATTGTTGGTATTTTGGTATGGTTTTTTCATTGATTTCAACACCTACTAACACTTATCAACTTTGGTACTTTGGAGAATCAATAACATTCACCGACAAAGCAAATGACTTATGCACAGTCACCGGTATCTAGTACATCAGCATGATATAATGTTCACCGGCACTTAGAATGGCATGGAAAACACTTGGTTATGTTGAAGACATCATTTGGATACTTCGTCTTGAAGATTTGTTTATTGGTATATCCATATTTGCATATTTGATGCTACCGGCAAATAGGTCCAGGTTACACACCAGCAGGTTTATCTTTTCCAGATCAACACGACACACTATTGAGATGTTTTATTATTGTTGTAAATGCATCAAGCTGACATGTTGTATAGGTCATTGCATCGGATATTGTTTTAATTGTAAATTAATTTTATTGTAATATCCTTTAGAGCTGACCTACTAAAATTAGTCTTAGGATATGGTATAAATGTAAGATCTTATTTGTATGATGAAGGGTGAAATGCGAAAAAGGATTGTGCGAAGGTATATGCGAGAATAAATAGAGCTATACATGCAAGGATCATTTGAAGGTTGAAGGAGGGTTTTTGTGAAGACAATCAGAACTACACCGGTACTGAATCCAACATAGAAAGATGCTAATTTGAGCAGTACATCCTTATTGGATTTAACCATCCAATTGTAGTCAGTGTGACTCATATTTTGTGTTTGAGTAGTGAGCTCTAGGCACTTGGCCTTTCTGCATGTGCAGACCCCATTTGTATACACTTACTATCTGTAGTAGTATCATCTGATTGTGGGTAAGGTTTCCCACCGTGGTTTTTCCCCTTACAACATTTCCACGTACAAATATTGGTGTTATGTGTTATGGATGAGTTTTTCCTTTTGTTTCATGCATTAATCTTTACTGGTATTGCAATTAACTGATAAAACTGTCTACCAATATAAAAGACTGGTTTACTAGTATTAAGCATTAAGTTGGTTAAGTTGTTTTTGGTCTGAATTTATTTGACAACTGATTCACCCCCCCCTCTTAGTTGTCTCCGGGACCTAACATTATAGAACTATTGTTATCACAATGTATGACTACCAAGTCTTTAATATCCTCCTTGAATCCTTCCAAGACATGTCTCATCCATATAGCTTGTATATAATTCATGGATGTAGCCATGTACTCTACTTTTGTTGTAGAGTGAGAAATACAAGTTTGTTTCTTATTGGTTGGTCCAAGATACCAGTCTACCACCTAGAAAAAATGCTCCACTTGTTGTGCTTTTACGGGCATCCACGTTTCCTACCCAATCTACATCAGTGAATACCTGCAAAGAAACATTTCCTCTATATGGATACCATAATCCGTAGTCAATTGTCTCTCTAAGATATCTAAATATTCTCTTCACTGCTATCATATGTGTCTCCTTAGGGCTCTTCTAAACTCTTGCTACTAAACCAATTGCATGGGAAATATCTGGTCTACTATGAACAACATAATGAAGTTTCCCAATCATAGATCTGTATTCCTTCTCATTCACTGAGGGTGAATCATCTTTTTTTGACAATTTGCAACATGTAACCATAGGTGTTCCAACCGGTTTATAGTCTTCCATTCCAAAGGTCTTTAACACTTCCTTCACATACTTGGACTGACTGATAAAAATTCCACCTTCCAGCTATTGGACCTACAAAGCAATGAAATTTTTTATCTCACCTATCAGAGACATCTCAAACTCTTCCTTCATCTCATCTGCAAATGTCATACACATATCATCATTTCCTCCAAATATGATGTCATAAAAAAATACTTATGCAATCAACATCTTGTCTCCTTCAATCTTTAAATAAATATTCTTGTCCTAACTGGTTCTCTAAAATCCTATCTTTAACATATGTGCATGAAGTTTTTCATACCATGTCCTTGGTGCTTACTTTAATCCATATAATGCTTTATGCAGTTTGCATACCATGTCCTTGTCTTCAGTCAATGCAAACCCATCTTCTTGTTCTATGTACACCTCTTCTTCAAGAATACCATTCACAAATGTTGACTTTACATCGATTTAGAAAACTTTGAAGCATTTAAATGCTACAAATTCAAGTAGCATCCTAAATCCTTCAAGCCTAGCAACCGATGCAAAGGTCTCTCCATAATCTTCACCTTCTTCTTGTGCATACCCTTTGGAAACTAGTCTTTCCTTGTTTCTAACAACTTCACCATCTTCATTCAGCTTGTTTCTAAATACACTTTGTACCAATCACATTTTTATCAATAGGTCTAGGAACAAGTGAGCAAGTGTTGTTTTTATCAATTTGATCAAGCTCTTCATTCATTGCCTTTAACCAATCATCATACTTAAGAGCTTCTCTCACTGTCTTCGGTTCAACTATAGAAATCAAACAAGAGCTTTCTCTGATTTTTCTTCTAGTCTACACTCTAGCATTCTTGTCACCTATTCTCTGGTCTTCAAAATGATTTAACCTTACATACCTAGTTATAACATGTTCTGGTGCAATAACCTTTTCTTATTCTTCATCTTCTTCATCTTATACCGGTTGAGCATCTTCCTCTGCACTGTTCTACTCAACATCTTTCTGCACTTCTAGTTCAATAATCACAAGTTTTTGTTCATCATCAGCTGGATCAGATTTGCTAGTATTATTAGGTTTATCATAGAACTCATCAACTTTTACATTCACACTCTCCACAATCTTCTTTGTCCTTTTGTTAAAACACTTGAAATAGTTTCTCTTAGTAGAGTAGCCAAGGAATGTTCCTTCACCACTTTTAGGGTCAAATTTACCAATATATCCATCTCTTTTTATAAAACACCTACTACCAAAGACTTTGAAATAACTAACATTAGGAGTTTTACCATACCAAAACTCATAGGGTTCCTTGTTATTACCTTTCTTCACTAGTACCCGATTCAATGTGTATACTATAGTGTTGAGTGCTTATCTCCAAAACATCTTAGGTACATCTTCTTGTATCAACATAGTCCTCGTTGCTTCAATAATGGTTATGTTTCTCCTTTCTGTAATTCCATTTTGCTATGGTGTCCTTGGAGCAGATAATTGTCTCTTTATTCCATTTTCATCACAATATCTCACAAACTCATTTGATGTAAACTCTCCACCCCAGTCAGATCTCAGGTACTTAAGATTCTTATCGGTTTCCTTTTCTACTAAGGCCTTGAATGCCTTGAACTTTCTGAAAGCTTCTAACTTTTCCTTTAGAAAATTAACCACCATTATAGAAAAATCATTAGTAAATACCATGAAATACTTGTCACCATAAAAACTTTTAGCCCTCATAGGACCACATAAGTCAATATGCACCAAATCTAGAATATACTTAGAATAAAAAGATTTACTCTTAAAAGAAGATGTAGTCATCTTACCCAGCTAACATTCTTTACACATCACATTGTCTGGTTTAACAAGTTGTGGCATACCTCTCACCATACTAGACCTTGTGACCTTAACGACATTATCAAAATTCACATGACAAAACCTTCTATACCATAACCAACTATCTTCAACATTAGCAACCAAACAGCTGTTTATACTAGCATTCAAATGGAATAAGTTACCTTTAGTTTGTTTACCAGTGGCAATTAATTCTCCTTTACATCCTAAGATCTTGCACACTCCATTCTTAAACTCAAGATGATAACCTTTATCATTCAACTAACCAACACTCAACAAGTTATGTTTCAAACCTTCAACCCAATATACATCATCAACATTACTTTTACCATTCAAAGAGATAGAACCTTTACCTTTTACCATACAAGGTGAATTATTCCCAAATCTTACTACACCACCATCAAATTCTTCAAGAGAAATAAACTTGTTTTTATCATCGGTCATGTGGTGTGAGCAACCACTATTAATAATCCATTCATCATTGTTGTCAATGTGAGATACTAAAGCCTTCTTATCAGACAGATCTTCCTTAACAACAACAAAAAAGATCTCATTGTCTTCATCCTCAAATTCCTCATCAGTAGCACCTTCATCCACTGAAACATAACATCGTTTCTTTCCTTTTCCCTTATATTTTCTAAACTTTTCCTTTTGATCACTATTAGGACAGTTTGCAGCTATATGTCCTATCTTGTTACAAGACAAAAACTTAAGAGGAAGCTTGCCTTTGTACTTACCAGTGCCTCTAGGAAGTATTTTTGCTAATAGAGTTTCAAATTCCATCAGATTATCTTCATCATCCACATCAGCTTTTCTACCACCATGATGACTTGACCTGCATTCATGACTATGACAAACATCTTTCCCTTTTCTCACCAGCACACTAGATACAAATGCTTTGAAAGAAGATTCTATCTTAGGTACACTGTTATAAAACTATTCAACTCAAAAGTAGTGAGCTTACCAATCAAAGAATCAACAATAACCTTATCATTATTGAGTGACCTCAACTCTTGAATAGCTGACACTCTAATGGCATAGGCAGGCAATAGGGTTCTAAGCATTTTACTCACCACAATGTTTTCATCTATAGTACCACCAATACTTTTAATTCCACTGACAACTTCTTTAATCTCTTGTCCACACTGAGTGATATTTTCTCCTTCCATCATTCTCATATCATCAAACTTTCCTCTAAGGATTTCTTCTTTCGCCTTTTGCACATGCTTATCACCACTATAGATTAATTCTAACTTCTCCCAAATTTCAAAATCAGTTTTTAAACCATGGACATCAATATATTCAATATTAGAAAGTGTACTTACAATGGCTTCCAATGCTTGAATTCTTTCTTGCTGCTCCTTAAGCTGATTTCTTGTCAGAGGACTAGTAGGAGGTACATACTTAGTAATAACATGCTGCTAGAACTGAGCATCCATATCTTTTATGTAAATATTCATTATGTCACTCCATATTATATAGTTGTCCTTAGTAAATTTGGGACCCTCCTTCTTCATCATCTTCTCACATTTTTACCTCAAGTGGTTAAGCTTCTGCACAAAGAGGACCTAATGCTCTGATACCAATTGTTATTATGAGGATCCAATTTTACTAAGAGGGGGGGTGAATCAGTAATAACAATAAATTGAAATCTCTTACCAATCAGAAAATACTTCTAAAAAATAGTTCATAACCAATACCGGTAAGTACTCAATCAATCACTTATAACAAAATTACTAAACTACTCATTCATGTGTTCATCAACATGTAAACAATGTAATGATATCAAATTGACACATACACAAATCAACCACCATATGAACATTGATATTTTTCATGTGGAAACCCAAATGGGAAAAACCATGGTGGGAATTGGCACCCACAAAATATTTGCACTCTTTTGGAATGCACCCTCTTAAAGGCCTAGCTCGGTTAGGAGCTTTACAATAATTCCCGGTTAAGAGCATACCCTGTTAGGAGTCACCCGGTGAAGGGATTTAAACCTCAACCCTATTAGGAGTAACCTTGATAAAGGATTTAAACTCAAGTTAATGAGGGCCCAATGAAGAGATTTAAAATATCAGGCCTATAAGGACCTACCTGGTTAAGGGATTTTAATATTGCTGCAACTGTTAGGGAACAATAGGTAAATGACCTGATCAAAACACTCTTTGCATGCTAGTACAGATCCATTTCAGCTTTGATCTACTTCACACATGCAAAAATATCGATTTGGTTCAGCACACTCTCCTTCTCTGATCACCGACACAAAATCTCTTCTCAAACTTGACCTAAATACACTTTTCAACTAGGTCGGTTACATAACCCTAACTTACAATGAATTTTCATCATAGATCATATCAGATAATTATAAATCATTACAGATCATCATATAGATCATTAAAACAAATTTCAAGACAATTACAATTGTTGAATGATCACAACACATCATCGCACATCGATTTGATAAGCTGTCAGACCCTTATCACATTTTGTTAAGCACTTTGTTATTTCCCAAGAAATTTGCTCCTTGATCATACTCAAACAAAATCTTATCACTTCATATGGATTTTGACACGTTACCACTAAGATAAGATCATGAAAAGATCCACCGCCAAACCATAAAACATCATCAGTTAAAGATCTTGTCACCGGTTCTCAAACCCTGCACTGAATATACAACAATAAATTATAAACATGACTTCTGGTTCTCCAAACATGATGCGGTTCCTATCATAGACTCATTATAATGACATAAGCATATATTTTAAACCGCGACATCTAATTCTTCACTGATCGTCCATACCGGTGTCTTGATCATCACAGTGTTCCTGCATACTGGTATACTACAACTTAGCAGTTTTGCTATCTAACTCAATTCATTACTGGTTAGACTATACTTATATAACTTAGATGATATACCAAACATAATCAAACATGGTTTCCAGCAATGACAATACAAATAACTGATCATAAAGCATCATATCACAATTATATCATCACCAATAGTCCATCAATATATCATCATCATCTCGATCAGTTATGCCAACATGCCAACATCTTTAAGAGGAGATTGATGCCAAAAGGAACACACAATGTAAAAAAACCTAGCTGGAAATATCTGAATTTTCTTGTTAATTGAAGTGTACGATATTGGTTGGGTTTTGCATTGCTTCAGAATTTAGTAGAGCTTGGTTATAGGTTGTGTCCAAGGTTGACTACTAGAAATGTTTTTTCAAAAAAATTGGACAGGAAAAAGTACAAATTCAAATTGAAGAAATTGAAAATAATATTCCTGCATGAATCAAATTGATAAATTTCCCTCTTTTCATCCATAATATAGCATTTAGCTAATTGGAAATTATTCGAGTCATTGTTAGAAATTGAACGTTCAGTTAGTAACACTTTTTTATAAGTCATGAAATGAGAGTATGGGAAACGATTAGCAATACTATGTAAATGACCCAGGAGACCTGACAATTCAATTCTTTTTTTATTTGCATCCAACTTTTTTACTATATTCAAGCATTTTAAATCATGAAACAAAATGATTTGCAAAAAATCAGAAGGAGAAAGAATAGTAAAAGATTCATCTTTTATGCCTTAGCAACGATATACATGCGGTATGGAAGTGTCAATGAACGCGCATGGAACATCCAGAAGCAGGGAAGATGTAAGGAAGGAGAGGCACCATTTTGAAGCTTACACCAAACCTTATTACAAGCCTCTTCTTCTGATAATGATTGAAGGTTGCTCCAGCAGTATAAAGCCATTTTTGTGTAGATTCTGTAAAAAATATTTTAGGTGTAGCTGCCCTAATGTGACATGCACATAAAATGTGGAAGTATAAGTGAGGTGTGGGCAATGATTCACAGTGTTCTAGTGGTGGAAGGTGGTTGTAGGAGGTTTGGTTTTGATTATCTTGGCCCCTTTTTGTGGAAATAATTCGCTACATTCCAATATGTATAATGCCTTTTAACTGGATGGGGAAGGTAATATGCTATGAGAAAAGGAAAATTTATTCTCTCAAGATGGGAGCATGTGTAAAAGTTTTTACTGGCATATGGAAAATTGTCTCCACTTGCATTGCACGAGACACATCTCATGTGGGCATCCTCAAGTAAAAGGTGGTTGGTAAATGCAGGTAACAAAAGATAGAGTCAGAGTAAATGCACAAATATTACCTCCAGGAACATAGTAATGGATTCTCAATTGAGGTGAAAATATCTAAGCACAAGTGCAAAATTATCACAATTCATAAGTATTTTATTTCACTGTGCTAATTTAATTTAGTGAAAAGATTGATGTAAAGTGAAGTGTTATTTCACTTGAAAAGAGGGAGACAAGATTCTTTGTCAAAATGTCTGTTAAATATAAAACAAAAATTAGAAAAATGGCATCCTAGAGTAAGAAATTCAGTTGCACATGTGAATACTTTTGGAAATATGTAAAGGTATCCAAAAGACACAAATTAGATGATCTCTAGGCAAGAATAAAATGTTGTAGGAGGGATTATTTTGCAGATCTTAAAGTGCACTTGGGAGTTATCTTCAAAGTTGAAAGTGTATCCAATGTAATATTTTTCTAATAGTGGTAAAATGTTCTCACCAAAAGGTAAAATGCAATGAGCTCAATCAGCCCATAAATTTTGGTGCCTATGGATTGGATTCTACTGCAGCAATTTAAATTTTCACTATGAGGGGAATGGAATATTCTCACATTAAAAGGTAAATATAATTAAAATTTTCCATCAAAGGGGATATTTTTTATTTTTAGTCTAAAATAAAAGGCAAGTTGTTAGTAGAGATGGAAAGAGATGCAAAAGGAGAAAATTTTTCAGTCAGCAGAAATGGAAGTGACAGGTCACTTCCAGCTAAGGGGGGATTTTTTCTATTTTCAGCCAGAAGGGGATACAAGGTAAAAGTTAGATTTTGACTTTCACAAAAGAGGATTTTTTTAGTTTTGAGAACTGGGGCAAAGGTAAGTTCCTGACACAAGTGCGATAGTGAACCAAAAATAGAAAATTTTGGATTAAAGTGTAGTGCTATGAATTGACAAGTGCTGGAGAAGAATTTTTTTTTTTTAAAATTTCCAGCAACATGTAGGTGCAGATTAAGGCAATTTTTGAAGGAGAAGAAGAGCAGATTTTCAAAGTGTAGATTTTAAGACAAAGAAATGTGATTTTTCAAAGATGCCTTTAGGGTTTTCTTTTAGGTCTTCTCTCTTTGATATATGTTTTTTCTTCTTCTCAGAAAAAAATTTGAATGCAAGTTTTTCAAGTGTTGGAAGAAAGACTTCCATGCATAGTTTAGACTTAGAGTAGTTTCGAGTTTTTCTTTTTCAATGTTGTAATCATTTTGATGTTTCAAATAGTTATAGCTAGTGTATAAGAAAGTTTTTATGAGTTTTCTTGAGTTGTCTCCTGTATGTATATCTATTATTCTATGAAATACATGATCAAGGATCATTTTATTTTATCCCAACAAGGTTGGTGTCATTTTGTCTTCAACTTCTCTTCAAGGAAGAGATTAAAATGCCTATGATAGAATGAGGAATGGTGTTATGTATATGCAGGGTTTTCAAGTATGGTTGCAGAAAAACTTCAATGGAGGGTGTTAATGTCATGCATTAGTGCTCAGAAATAACTGGTTATGTTTCACACTATTTGAATTCAAGGTTTACTTGTTGTAAGTTGACACTGCTACCCTAATAAGGTGTCGGTCATGGGGTTTGTACCTTGTTTTTAGTATCATCCCTTTATCAAAATCTCTTTTATTTTTTGTATTAGGAGTAGGAGTAGTGTAGAAACCCAACCTGAATGAGTGCATAGATGCTTATAGAATAAGGTTATAGACAAAAGGAGGAGTTTATCCATCTTCCTTAGTATCTTTTCATTGGGATGATCTACTATATTTTGTAATGTCATGAGTATTTGAAGCTAAAAGATTTTTAGACATTACATAGGTTGACCCACATTGGTCTCGCAAAGCCAAAAGTGTAGGAGATCTCAGTCTTGTAACTGAATCTCATTCGTTGGCCAAATCCTATTTTGAGTCTATTGATGAGTTAGTGACAATTTCTCTACGACTTGGAATTTGTTGTGTTGGGAACAATAGATTGGCGACTCTGCTAGGGATAAGTCAATGAAAAGTCTATCAAAAGTCTGTATGGGATAAATTTTGAAGGTCTCCAGTAAAAGTTATTAAGTTATTCCATAGATTCTAGTGATCTCCCCATCTGAGCCGCAACAACCAACATATTGGTGACTCTATTGGGGATAAGTGTCCAAAATTTTTGGTTGGAAGGATAGAATCATTACATAATAGAGACTCTAGTGGCCTCCCCATTTGAGATATAGAAACCAACAAATTGGCAACTTTGTTGGGGAGAGTCTTAAGAGAAATTTGTATCAAAAGTCTACCTAGAGTCTCTAGTTGAATGTTTTTCATCCTAGAAAAAAAGTTTTATTGCAGCATGTTTGAAGAAATACTCATGTGACTCTGCTGTTGGAGAAGACCCAGAATGGAAAAATGCTTTGAATACCTCTCTGTTGTTCAAAATTTGTTCCTCTACAAGGAGGCAGAAACTCTATCCTAAAAGAACCTGATAACGAAGCAAGAAGAGCTCTAGTTGTGAAGGCATTCTCAGTAAAAAGCAAGAGAGCAAGTGTTGCAATATTTTCCAAGTATTATTCTTTTAAGAAATTTTTGTGAAAACCATAATGTATGTATTTTTGAAATGAGTTCCCTATTAAGTGTAGTAGCACTAGTAAGAAGGGAAAAGTAGTTATTTTCAGCTTGCATACTTCTTTGTTGTAATCTTTAGTCATTGCTTTGTGTCAAAGAAGTGTGTTATGCAGAAGTGTGTTATGGTAAAAATGTGTTATGTTATTAGTAGGCATATTTAAGTGAGTCTTAAGTCTGATTTTCAGTCATTTTGAATTATTTCTACTTAAGACCTTATTGTACAAAAAGGAAGTCATGAAATATATAACTGCAGTATTGTATCATTATGTTGTTCCAGGCATAAAGGATAACTAATAACTTATTCAAAGCCCACTGAGAGAAGTCCTTATCCCTGAAAGATACAGGCCTCTAAATTTCAACAACATTGAGGGATACCCACATCCCTTTCCCATTGAATTGTAAAGTTCTGATGCCAATAGCTAGTAAGATGAGAGGGCGGGGGGGGGGTGAATCATAAACATGCTAACTCATAAACACATAATCATCATAACACATATAACACCATATTTAACGTGGAAACCCAAATAGGGAAAAACCACTGTGGGATTTTGGACCCACTAAGAAATATACTCTTCTAGAGTATGCTCGGTTAAAAGAAAATCCTGCTAAAGATTACAAACACATTGCTAGATGTGACCCAATTAAGGGATTTCCCTTAGACTTGTTAGAGTCTTGCACTTTGTTAGAAGTGACCTTGTCAAAGGATTTCAAACACTTATTTAGAATGTTACCTTGCTAGAGGGTTTACAAATAAGACTGTTAAGTCCACTCAATTAAGAGATTTTCTGTCACTTTACAAAATAACAGTAATAAAAATATATCTGCAACTTCACATCTAAAATGCTAAAGCAGATTCTTATTTGCTCAACACTGTCTAGTCATAGGACTTATCTTGTCCCTCTGCTGGGCTCCCTACACTATTATTCAAACAGGTCTTCAAGCTTCTGTGCTTGGTAATCACTATTTAGCATCCATGTGCTTACACTTTCCCACATCCATTGTTTATCAACAATTCCTTATTTATAAACAATTTCTAACCGCTTAATCTCCTTGATCAATTTCCCATGATCAATCTTAGCCATCAGATCATCAATCTTGACTAGGTTCAATGTATCCTTCGATCTTAAAATGTTTTACGTCGCCTTGGAACTTGCATTCCTTCCTAGGAACTTGTGCTAGGTTATTGCAGTTCAATCTGTGCTGTAGATCTTCCTCTTGATTTTCCATTGCCATAGATTCTTAACAAACTTCATGCATGACATACCAATCATTTATTCATCTCCAGCTCATTAGCATCCTTCATTAAATAACGCTTTTATCCATCCAATGCAATCTATTATAACTTGGTTGTTACTCGATTAATACTGAACTTCGCTCGGTAGACATTCTGCCTTCTTTAACCATTATCGATAACCTTAGGGTTTACCGACTAGGTTCTTTGCTCGGTGACATGGTACAGTATTAAACTTACAATCAACAACATATGTAGGATATCAAAACAATCTAAACATCATGATCTCATCATTGTCTAACTCGGTAATAGTTACCCATTGAATAACTTATTATTCCTCTTCATTATCACATTCTTTCTATGTCACTTACAGACCTCTTAATACTCATCAATACATACTTCTCAAGATATGGCAACATCATATTGAATCAAAAAATCAATTTCTTGACATCAATGACAAAATAATATTATAAAGACAATAATCATCCTTCTTTAGTTATATCAATAATCTCCAACAACCTTCTCAATATCCTTATGTAAATGCCAACAATCTCCTTTCTATTGTAATGCCAACAATCTCCCCCTTTGGCATTGATGGCAAAACCAACAATTAAATGGTAATACCAACTAGATATTCAAATTGATTTGGATTCAGATTGCTGTGGAGACTTCTCCAATTATCCTTGAGTTGTTTTCTTCTTCTGAAGTCTTCTAGGCTTTCTCCCTCTTTCATTAGTCTTCTTAGTTGTTATCTTGCATTTTAATCTTCTCCCTTTTTCAGTAATCTTCTCCCCCTATCATTAGTCTTCTGTTATCTTCTTCATTTAGGGCTTTACCATTTACTCTACCATTTAGTCTTCTCCCCCTTTGACAACAATGCCCAAAAGTAGAAGAACTAAATCATGAACTCTTCTACTGTGAAGTGCTTTCTTTTGCTAAGTTACACATGCAAATGTAACATCTAAAACTCGACCAGAGCAATCTTTCCTTCAATACTATTTCCTACACAACCTCCTAAATTGTGTAAATCATCATCAATCCACACATAATATTCTGTAGATTCATCGAATTGATGCTTTCACCAAACTCTGTCATTGAATAGAAGATAGGGGTAGGACCCCTAACTTGCTTATGAGATACTCAAAAGTATCCCTTGGTAGTGGTTTTGTGAAGATGTCTGCTATTTGCTCCTTTGAACTGATATATTCTAGCACAACTTTCTTCTCTTGAACTTCTTCTCTGAGATAATGATACTTTATAGAGATATGTTTTGTCTTAGAGTGCATTACTGAATTCTTTGAAATGTTAATGGCACTAGTATTATCACATAATATAGTTACTGGCTCGGTAACTTTTTCTTTTATACCTTCCAACAGTTATTTGATCCATGCAATATTGGTACAATTCAATGCTACAGTGACATATTCAGCTTCAGTTGTTGATTGTGAAATGCATCCTTGTTTCTTGCTAAGCCAGCTTACTAGTCTATCTCCCAAGAAGAAAGCTCCACAACTTGTGCTTTTCCTATCATCAATTTTTCCTGCCCAATCAACATTAGTATAAACTTTTAAATCAAAATCATTCCTCTTTTCATATACTAAGCCATAGTCTTCAGTGCCTCTCAGGTATCTGAAAATTCTCTTAATTGTTGTCATATGGGTTTCTTTGGGATCTGTAGAGAATCTTGCAACAATACCTACTACATGTGCTATATCCGGTCTACTGTGCACAACATATTATAATTTCCAATCATGGATCGGTAAAGTGTCTCATCAACAGATTTAGATTCATCATTCTTTGATAGTTTACAATTAGTAGTCATAGGAGTACTTACTAGTTTTAAATCCTCCATTCCAAATTTCTTCAAGATTTCCTTTATGTACTTGGATTGAGTAATGAAAATCTCATCTTTCATTTGCAGTATCTGTAAACCTATAAAATACTTTATCTCACCAATTAATGACATCTCAAATTCTTTGCACATTTCATTTTCAAAGTTCTTGCATAGAGAATCATTTCCACAAAAAATAATATCATCAACAAATATGGCTGAGATCAGTATTCCATTGTCCTCATCATTCTTCATGTACATATTGTTGTTTTCACTTGTCCTTATAAATCCAATCTTAATCAAGTAAGAGTGCAGTCACTCATACCATGCTCTAGGTGCTTGTTTCAGACTATATAAAGCTTTGTTCAATTTACATACCTGATCTTTACTCTTGGCTTCAACAAATCCTTCAGGCTATTGAATATAAACTTCTTCTTCTAGTATACCATTCAAAAATGCAGATCTAACATCCATTTGATATACCTTGAAATTTTTGAAAGAAGCATATGCCAACAATGTTCTTACTCCCTCAAGTCTAGCCACATGTGCAAAATTCTCACCATAATCTTTTCCTTCTTCTTGAGCATAACCTTTGCAAACTAGTCTTGCTTTGTTTCGAATGAACTCACCTTTTTCATTTAGCTTGTTTCTGAAAATCCACTTTGTACTGATTACATTTTTGTCCTTCAGTCTTGGGACCAATGTCCAAGTTTCATTGTTGTTGATTTGATCAATCTCTTTTGTCATAGCATTTACCCAATATTCATTGTTAAATGCCTCTTTTACTATTCTTGGTTCAAATTTAGATATCAGACATGTGTTCTGTCTCAGTTTGTTCCTTGTCATCATTGGATCATCCTTATCTCCTATAATCTGACTTGATGCATGATTCCTTCTAACATATTTGGCTAATACAGGCTTGGTAGGCTCGATATGATCTTCTTCATCACTCAATAACTGGATATTCTCTTCATTTTCTTCAGTAACTCTCTTGGTAGGACTTCTTGGTTGAACATAAACAAATTCTTCATAATATTCTGGTTCTTTGGAATTTCCTTCATCATTTCTTTCTGCAAATTCATCAATTTTCACATTTGTACTTTCTACTATTTTGTTAGATGATTTAATCAGACATTTAAATGCTTTACTTCTAGAAGAATAACCAAGAAATGTTCCTTCCTCGCTTTTCTGATCAAACTTTCCATTTCTGTCATCTTTGTGAGCATAACATCTACTTCCAAAGATTTTAAAATAACTTACATTAGGTTTCTTGTCATACCATATTTCATATGGTGTCTTCATAGTTCCTTTATTTAGTTGTACTTGGTTCAGGGTGTAAACAACAGTGCTAATTGCTTCTCTCCAAAATGTTTGAGGTACCCTCTTTTCTATCATCAGGCTTCTGGCACAATCTACAATTGATCTGTTTCTTCTCTCAGCTATCCCATTTTGCTGAGGTGTTCTTGGTGCAGACACTTGCCTTTTTATACCATGATCACTATAGAATAAGTTCAATTCATTAGAAGTGAATTCTCCTCCTCTATCAGATCTAAGACATTTCAACTGTCTTCCTGTTTCGTTTTCAACTCTTGCCTTGTACCATTTAAATGTTTGAAAAGCTTCTGATTTTTCTTTTAAAAACATAATTGACATCATCCTTGAGTAATCATCCACAAATAATATGAAATATTTATCACCATAATAACTCTGAACTTTCATAGGACTTACTTGTAAATCTTGATCTTGTCATCTTACCCATCTGGCATCCTCGGCACATAGCATTCTCAGGTTTTTCCAGGCTTGGTAGACCTCTTACTTGGTGCTTCTTACTTATTTTGATTAGATTATCAAAATTTACATGACAAAACCTTTTATGCCATAACCAGGTATCTTCTATGTTTTCATATAGACATTTGTTTCAAGCTAAGTCAAGATGAAATGTATTACCTTTTGTTTGTGTCCCCATAGCAGCCAACTTTCTATGTTTGTCATGAACTTTGACACATCCCTTCTGGAATTCTATTCGGTATCCTATATTGTTTAGCTGTGCTACACTCAAAAAATTATATTTCAAACCTTCAACCCAGTATACATCATCACATTTAGTATTGTCAAGAAGTGTTATAGATCCTTTACTTTTCACCAGACATGGTGCATCATTACCAAATCTTACATAACCTCCATCATAATCTTCTAATTTAACAAATTTGTGTTTATCACCTGTCATGTGATGTGAGCATCCACTATCTATGATACAAGAATCATTATTATTTATGTGAGATATTAGGGCTTTTTCTTCATACCTTTATTCATCTGATCCATCTTTAATAGCCACATAAACAACTTCCTCTATTTTATCATCGTTGGACTCCTCATCAGCTACTAGGCATGTCTTTATGTCTCTCCTTCTGAAGTCTCGGTGTCCTCTGTATTGGTTGTCTTTCTACCTGTTATCCCGGTATTCTCTATTTTCACTAGATTCTTTGACAGGGCAGTTAGAAGCCATATGTCCTATTTCGTCATAGTTAAAACATTTTAAAGGTAGCTTTCCTTTATACTTACCTTTGCCTCTCGGTAACCTCCTGGCTAATAATGCTTCAAACTCTTCTTGCTTTTTGATTTCTTCATATAGTTTGTGTACCTCTTCCATGTTTTTGTGAAATCTTTCACTTGCTCCACTGTGATTCCCTTCAGAATACTTACTCATTCTATCATTGTAATCATCAGATTCACCAATATGAAAAGAACTGAATGCAGATTCTACTTTATTTACCAAAGACCCACTGTTATCAAAATTACTTAACTCAAATGCATGTAGCTTACCAATAGTAGCATCCAAAGAAACTGGCATATGTGGTAAAGACCTTAGTTCATTGATTACAGAGACTCGGATTGCATAAGCAGGTAGAAGGGTTCTAAGCAACTTACTTGTTACATCCTTTTCTTCAATAGTTCCTCCTGCTCATTTGATTTGATTGACATTCTCCTTTAACCTTGTACTGTATTGGGTTATGTTCTCACCTTCATTCATTCTCATGGATTCAAGTTGTCCTCTTAGACTATCTACTTTTGCTCTCTGAACATGTTCATCACCGCCATACACAGATATGAGCTTGGTCCACATTGCTTTTGCATCATTACAACCTTCTAGATCATTAAACTCTGAGTCGGTCAATGCTGATGTTATTTCAATCATAGCTTGAATATGTTCTTGCTTTTCCTTTATCTCTTCTAGGGTCATTGGGTTGGTGCTTGGTGGTATGTAATCATTCTCCAAATAATATGTTGCATATTCTCCAATTCCTGATAAGTGTAGCTTCATCCTTTTCTGCCATCTGGAGAAACTTGACTTGTTCAGCTTTGGTGCATCCCTTTTATGCCTTCGGATCTTTGCCTCAAGTACCTTTAAAATTTTCTTCTGGAGTCCATAGCTCTGATACCAATTGTAAAGTTCTGACGCCAATAGCTAGTAAGATGAGAGGGGGGGGGTGAATCATACAAACTTAATCTTCCATAAAATCAACAGATTCAACCTTGGTAACTTATACTTCATCAATATAACCAAAATCTGCTAACCATGCTAGCTCATAAACACATAATCATCATAACACATATAACACCAGATTTAACATGGAAACCCAAATAGGGAAAAACCACTATGGGATTTCGGACCCACTAAGAAATATACTCTTCTAGAGTATGATCAGTTAAAAGAAAATCCTATTTAAAGATTACAAACACATTGCTAGATGTGACCCGGTTAAGGGATTTCCCTCAGACTTGTTAGAGTCTTGCACTTTGTTAGAAGTGACCTTGTCAAAGGATTTCAAACACTCATTTATAATGTTACCTTGCTAGAGGGTTTACAAATAAGACTGTTAAGTCCACTCAGTTAAGAGATTTTCTATCACTTTACAAAATAATAGTAATAAAAATATATCTACAACTTCACATCTAAAATGCTAAAGCAGATTCTTATTTTCTCAACACTGTCTAGTCATAGGACTTATCTTGTCCCTCTACTAGGCTCCCTACACTGTTATGCAAACAGGTCTTCAAGCTTCTGTGCTTGGTAATCACTATGTAGCATCCATGAGCTTACACTTGCCCACATCCATTGTTTATCAACAATTGCTTATTTATAAACAATTTCTAACCACTTAATCTCCTTGATCACATTTCCCATGATCAATCTTAGCCATCAGATCATCAATCTTGACTAGGTTCAATGTATCCTTCGATCTAAAATTTTTTTACCTCACCTTGGAACTTGCATTCCTTCCTAGGAACTTGTGCTAGGTTATTGCGGTTCAATCTGTGTTGTAGATCTTCCTCTTGATTTTCTATTGCCGTAGATCCTTAACAAACTTCATGCATGGCATACCAAACATTTATTCATCTCCAGCTCATCAGCATCCTTCATTAAATAATTCTTTTATCCATCCAATGTGATCTATTATAACTCGGTTGTTACTCAGTTAATATTGAACTTCACTCGGTAGACATTCTGCCTTCTTTAACCGATATTGATAACCTTAGGGTTTACCGACTAGGTTCTTTGCTCGGTGACATGGTACAGTATTAAACTGACAATCAACAACATATGTAGGATATCAAAACAATCTAAACATCATGATCTCATCATTGTCTAATTCGGTAATAGTTTCCCATTGAATAACTTATTATTCCCTTTCATTATCACAATCTTTCTGTGTCACTTACCGACCTCTTAATACTCATCAATACATACTTCTCAAGATATGGCAACATCATACTGAATCAGAAAATTAATTTCTTGACATCAATGAAAAAATAATATTATAAAGATAGTAATCATCCTTCTTTAGTTATATCAATAATCTCCAACAGCCTTCTCAATATCCTTATTGAAATGCCAACATGAATTTAAGTATCTAGTTCCTTTGTTCCATGCACTTGAATCAGAATCAACAATACATCATGTCCAGTTATTTTGTGGTTTTATTGAAGATTTTCAGTTTTGCAATGAGGACATTGTTATGAAGTTCTTTGTAAGATCAGTGAAAAATCATGCAAAGGATTGGTATGATAGTCTATCCATACAAAGTATATCAGTCAAGGTTATTAGCAACTATTAGGATCTTAGAATATTCCTGCAAGAGAGGATGCAATGCATGCACACATGTAACATGTATGAGGTGTTGAAAGTGGATTTCAAAGCATGTGTATCTCTGTTGTCCGAGTCCATGCTTTTCAGCCTTATGATCAATTTTATTAGCGTCAAGTCACATTTGAGTGAAATCCCAGTCTAGTGAATCCAATAGCATATGTTAGTCCACAATTGAACATGAGAAGATTACAGGGCGAACCACCATATTCACTACTGTCAAGATTCATGAAATCACTTCAGAATATCCTTTTGAGTTTCATGCTTCAAGATTCTGAATGGGTAGATTTAATCTTGCAAATTTATAAACCTACTGTTGTTCATTGGTCAAAATAATTGAAACCAATGAACCTCAGTTAGATTATTGGATGGATAAACATGATTGAAGGTTTCAAGTATAAGGTTGCACTTAATAATAAACATCTAACTATTGAGGATGAAAAGATTGAATAAGAACGTGATGAGAATATGCAGGTTTGTAATTATACTTTGTGTATTACTGAGGATGAGATACATTGTCAGCATGGAGTGGATAGTGATTGTGAGCAACAACTAGAAGAAGAATTCACACTTGAAAATGAATGTTATGATAGTCTGAATGAAGTTGAAAATTAACACCTAAAGGTCCGACACTTTCTTCCAGATCGTGACTGTGATTTTGAGAAGGTCGTTGGAGATTCAATCTCCCATGTTGAAACAAACACATGCTCATGTGAATTCGCTGAGTTTTTAAGGTTGCAAGGAAGATAGTGAAGCAAGAAAAGACAATTATTTGCAAGAAAAGAATGTTCAAAGTCTTGGTGAGGACTAAGAGGACAACAATATGAGACATATGAATGAGCAACATGACACTTATTCAATAAGAAATGAAGGGACCTTAGATTTGCTAGCAAAAGAATACTTGAGGTATGCACATGGAAAGAGTAATGAATCTATGCACCTTGTTGATTTGGTTTTTGATAGTGAGGTTGTCTCTTATGATGCAAAGTGTAATGTACCTACTATCAATTTCCTTCATATGTTTGAACCGACTGATGTGCAAAATGTTGAAGAACTTGAGGGCTTGGGATTCTTTGAATAAAATTATGACTTATATGTTGATAATGAGTGTGTGCATGTTGACAAAATCTTAGAATTTTATTTTGATGACACATGCATAACTGATAACATTGATTTTCCAAGAAATGGTGATCTCAATGAAGGGGATTTAGGTGTGGGTTTGTATGAAGGCATCCTTTTTGATGAAGATAAACATTATGATGAGGACCTTCATATGGAAATAAGATCATACATGAGTTTGAAATCAGATTGTGATGACCAGTTAAACTTACATGCTTATGTGCAATCGAGGGAAAATCATTGTGCTAATCTAGCATGCAGACAAGTTGTTGATGCAAAGAATATTAAGTGGGACTCAGAGTTACAAGAAACTAAGGATTCTTATCAACTTTATGGATTGTAGTTACCTGAAAGGATCATGAGTGATCCTTTTTTATTTCTTGATGATGGTTTGTATTGTGTGCATGATTCGCAAGGAGGTTCTTTTCAAAGCCAATTTTTTTCCATGCAAACTAATGAGTTGGATGATGCCTATATTCTCAGTTGTGTGTTGGGTAATGATGTTTTTTTAGTTTTAGCTGAATGATTCTTTTATAGGGTGTGACAATGATTTCAATTATGATAGGTGTTATGAGCAACATGCCAGTGTGTTTTTTGATGAGCACATATGTCATGCAATGATTTGAACTTTTAGTTTGTACACAAGTTTCAAATGTTTAATGAAAGTGAGTGCGCTAATAGGTTTCAGCATGGTAGTTGGATAAGAAGAGGAAATGATTTTGATCAGTTGCAATCCAACTATACTTTTAGATTGGATTCAAAGCAATCAGAGGAGAACCATGTGTATGACAAAGGAAAGTTTTACCCTTTCTTTTTAGGTGGTGTCAAGCCATCACATGTGGCTTGGGGCAGCGAGGACCTTTTTTGACTTTGCGCCCAATGGAGTAGGCACCCGATCTGCTCCCAAGAGATTAGGGATCTTGCCATTCCTGCAAGGTGCATGCATCCACAAGCTACATACACTATTGGGACCTCAAAAATTTTGCATAATTTTGAGGACCCAAGTTCAAAATTTTGTTAGATGCATTTAGAATTGCCTTTTAGAATAGGCCTAAGTAGCTTAGTTTGTGAGCTCATATTTTTGTACCTATTGAGTTTCATGAGAAATCCGTTGGGGAGGGTGTTAAGCACCTATTGGAGATGCCATATTTTTATATGTAACTTCCTTGGATATTTTTTGACAAGTTTGTGAAGTCTCCTTTGGAGGTCCAGAAGTTAGGGTGGTTGATTGCAGTTATTACACCTTTATGAGTGAGCCCTCTTTGAGGCATTATATTTTTTTCCTAGTTGATTTTCAAGCCTAAATGAGAGATGTCCATAATTATCTGCTATTTTTGGAATCCCCATGCCAAGTGGAAAATCTCCATGAGTTCATCTACTATGTTTTCAAAGTTGATTCCATTTGTAAAAAGTTCAATTTTGCAAACTGAGTAGTGTCAAACAGTAGTTTGGTGCCCTCTTTGTGAATTTTTATTTCACACCTAATTGACCTACAATTTCACACCTAATTGAATTGCAACTTTGAGGGTTAATAATTGGTATTAGAGATAAGTTCCTCAGAAGAAGCCTAACAACTTGAGTTAGATCTTGTAGGTGAATCAATGGATTTCAGTAGTCTTAGAGAACAAAGACTTGTTGCACTTGATGATCTAGATGGGTCCAAAGCTAAGGTCAAGAAATTGAAGGAAAATTTGAAAGATGTTGAGAACTTTATTGAATCACTAAAAGATCAGTTGAACAATTCAAGAGACAAGATAAATGAGCTTGTTGATCATGTTTAGGAGAAAGAAATTCAAAGCATTGATGAAGAAGTTCTAAGGAAGAAAACTAAAGAATATGGAAAACTTGCTACAGCTAATGCAGTTTAGAAAAATGAAACGGAAACTATAGTAATGAAATTGACCAAGAAGATTGAAGAAAGAAAGAAGAATGAAGAGAAGCTTACTCAATCGCTAGAAGACAAAACTAGATAATGTTACGGACTTGAGAATGAAAATGGACAGTTTATAAGTGACCTTCAAAATGCTAGAGAACATGAGGAAGATATTGGAAAGTAGGCCCTACTTTTTAAATATGATCTTGATGTTGAAAATCAGTACAAGGAGAAGTTGTGTATCAGTTTAGCTAGACTTGATGAAATGCTTTCAAGTCATAAGAATCCTAATGACACTCAAGGACTCAATTTTGAGAAAGGTGAAAGCTCCATGTCAGCTCAACAGAAGAACAATTCAAGAAAGCCTCCAATAAAGCAACCTAATGCTCATAAATTCAATGGTAACTACTTTGTTTGCAATAAATTTGGTCATATGGCTAGTCAATGCAGAATTAGGATGATCATTAATGATTCTTCTTTTACTGGTCAATGATTCAAATGTAATAAATATGGTGTTATCAATTTGGAGGAATTGATTATGTGTTGCATTGATGTTTGTCATTGATGCCAACACTAGCTTGTTTGGTTGTCTATCGGGTTTCACTAGAGTGGTTGGATTGTGATATTGATCTGGAGACTATCTCCGGTATTCTCTAATATGTTTAGATTGGTGGAATTGGTTTGGTTTGGTCATTCATGTGCTTGTCACATTCAATTGGTTCTGGATTTGGTGATCCGGAAGCTATCACATGTTCTAGTAAACCTTTTGGTTACTGGTAAGGGTTTTACCTGGAGAGCTTTGTTGAAGATCTTTTGATGGATTTGATAAGTGGTGTTGGTGCGGCTTCTAGAAGTTTTTTAGGATGTTGATGGTTAACATGTCCATGTTCCAGTTGATCGGTGGTGTTGAATTTAGCATTGGGCCTAATGCTATTTTGTTAGGTTATGGAATAGTTTATGTAACGTGTTGGTGGATTCTCTCGATGCATTACCGGTTGGATTTATTGTTTGGTTAATGTTGTTTTAGTCTTAGGTTGACTTGTGTTATCATTGGTTTGTGGGTTTATGTACTAGATTTATTGTATTATCTTTTAGGTGGCTGACCTAATTGTTTAGGTCCTAGGATGGTATAAATATGATGTAAGATCTCTTTTGTAGATTATGATTATCAATCGTGGGTTATGGGATTATCTGTGTGCGAATAAAGTTGTAATCATATGCAGAGGATTTGGTCAATCATAGGTGATCAAATTGGGTTTGTGCAAGAGTTTTAAGACCTCTGACATTGATCTTAATCAGAAAAATAGTTAGGCATAGGAGATGTTATTCTAGCAATTCAATCTTCATTCCGGATTGTAGTCTAAAGATTTCTTGTAGTCAGTGAGGCTCCTTTTGAGATGAGCAGTGCACTCTAGACTATTGGACTTCCTGTATGTGTAGGCATCTTATATGTAATATTTATTCATTTGATCAGTGGATAGATATTGTGGGTCTCCAATCCCACCATGGTTTTTCCTCATTAAGGTTTTCCACGTATAAATCTGTGGTGTTATGGTGTTCATCTTTGCAGTTGCATTATTACTTATTATTATCTACTTTTATGCATACTGGTTGCTAAGTTGTTGTGTTAATAAGGTTAAAATTAATTATTCCAGGAGAACACTAAGTCACCCCCCCCCTCTCAGTGTTCTTGGATTTCAACAATTGGTATCAGAGCCTAGTGCCTCAGAATAAGTCTAACCGCTTGAGGAAGATCCTGTATCTGGAATCTATGGAGATGAGTTTGAGGAAAGAGCTTCAAGTAGAACTTGAATACTATGATGCTAAAAAAAACATGAAGTTGTAAGATGAGCTAAGATCTGCGAAGGAATTCATCTTTACTCTGCAAGAGAGGTTGTCTTTTGCACAAACCAAAAAGAAAGAACTCTATTATCAATTACAAAATCAGGATGATAGAGAAAAGAATGCTCTAAGGAACTATGTCAAAATTTATGTAAGGAAAATGGTGTCATGAAGAATGAAATTAAAGCCCTAACCATGAGGATGTCTAAGGAGATTGAAGATCAAAAGAAGAATGAAGAAATTCTTTCCCAATCTCTAAAAGACAGATCTAAAGAATGCAATAGGTTGGCACATGAGAATGATATTTTGAGAACTAAACTAGTACAATCCCAGAACAATGAGCAAGAGCTGGAAAGAATGATGATAATCCTAAGAAGTGATCTGGATTCTACAAATGAGTACAAATATAAGTTCAAAGCCAGTTCTCCAAAGCTTGATGAGTTATTGAAGAATCAAAGGGATAGTGGAGACACTAGAGGTCTTAGATTTGAGCATGGAGAAAGCTCTAGTACTACAAATCAAGATGATACATTCGGTCAGGAGAAAAATTAGGATAATCCACCAGTCACCTGGAATCAGAGGTCTATTGGCCATTTGGTGGAATTGATTATGTGTTGCATTGATGTTTTGTTGTTGATGCCAACACTAGCTATTTGGATGCTTTACCGACACCCTTGTGGTCCCGGTAGGATGAGTGGTTTCTAGTTGATTTGGATCCGGCATGATCCGGTATAGCTTGGTTATGGAATTGGCTTGTTCATTATACTCATGCTCATATTCAATCAGTTGGTTTTGGTCTGGTGATTGGATGCTATCCTATTTGCTTAGAAGCCTAGTTTTTTGGTTCTGGCTAGGGTTTCACTGGCAAAGCTTTTGATGAAGATCTTTGATGAATTACATAAGTGGTTTTGGTGCAGCTTCTGGTGGATTTTCAAGATGTTGATGTTGATCATGTTTGAGACTTGGCGGATGGAGATCATTGTTGTAGCATGTGGACCTATACTGGGTCCCGATTGGTCTATGTTATGGACCAGTTTAATGAAGTGTGTGGATTGGACCTCTTGATACATTTCTGAGATGTCTTATGTGTTGGATATTATATTTTTGGTCTAAGGCAAAATTTTTTTGTAATTATGTAATTGGTTGATTGTCTGGTGGCCGACCTAATTTTTTATGGTCGAGGGTTTGTATATATAGATGTAAGATCTCACTATAGATAATCATGGTTATGGTAGAGGTCATGGTCAAGGTATGTAATGTGCGAATAATGTAATATCATTCAGGTAGAGGATTTGGGTGATCATTGGAGATCAAATTGGGTTTATGTAAGAGTATTTAGTCCTCTAGTATTGAGCTTAACCAAAACTGTACTCAGGCATAGGAGATGCTATCTTTTTCTATTCAACACTTCTCCCAATTGTAGTATGGATTTCTATGTAGTTAGTGAGGCTCCTTTTATGATGAGAAGTGTGCTCTAGGCTGTTGGCCTTCCTGCAAGTACATGCCCCTCAATTATAATTCACATACTTACTATAGAATTATTATCTGATTGTGGGTAGGCTTCCCACCATGGTTTTTCCCTTTATCGGGTTTTTCATGTATAAATATTGGTGTCATGTGGATGGTATTTATTCTATGATTATTGTTTATTCTTAATTGGTTTAACTGCTATTTTGGTATTGATGTTTTTGGTTCTGGTATTAAATTTTTAATTTCTAATGGTTTCGGTAATATGTGACAACTAATTCACCCCCCTCTCAGTTGTCTTCTGGTTATTTGAAATGTCTAACAATTCGTATAAGAACTTTGGTTCTCTCTACAAAAAGCTTAACCACTTGAGGAAGATCGTATGGGAACTAACAGTTCAAGTTCATCCAGTTCATCTAGAGCTATCTTTCGGAGAGATATTCCTAGGCTTGATGGAACAATTTACATAGTATGGAAGATTTAGATGGAGACTCATCTAAGATGTCTTAGCAAGGAGATTTGGGAGATCACACAGAATGGTGTCACACCTCATAATCTAGCATCTGGAAATCCTCCTCTAGTAAACCTAGACAAGGAGCTTGAGAATGATTGTAGAGCAAGAGAAGCCCTCTTGTGTGCACTTTTTAATCAACAAATAATGGGATTAACCGACAAATCATCTGGAAAGGATATATGGGATAAGTTGGAGACTCTTAATGAAGGTGACCCTATAGTGAAGATTGCTAAACTTGATAGTTACCAGGTGAGATATGAAAATCTGAAGAGGGAAGAAGATGAAAGGATAAGCCCTACCACCAGCTTACAAAATGAAGGCTACTACTATTAATGAGTTAAGAACAATGGCTAATACATCTATCAACAGAGATACCTTGGTTGGGAAATTGTCTGCTTTTGAGCTTGAGGAATTTGGACCTTCTAGAGCTGTGAAGACTAAACCTACTTTTCATGCATCTATATTTGCAACCAGTAAGCAAGATTGGAAAGCTTTATATGCAAAGGAATTGGAAGATATCAAGAGAGAAGATAATTAGTTTGAGCAACTTGAAGCACTATTTTCTAGAAGAGTATCTAAAGGGCCGGTAGGAAGTAAGTATGAAGGAAAAGCACCTTTTAAATGTTTTGCATGTAATAAGATTGGTCATTTTGCATCTAGATGTCCTTAAAGGAATTCAAGATTTGAAGAAAGAGTTAAAAGATCATTTAAGCCTAACCCTGGATATCAGAACAAGTATAAGTATAGGAAAAATAGAGACAAATCATGCTACATAGCAGATTAGGAAGGCATTACTGATTCTGATGATGAATAGATAGAACACTCTGCTAGTGGTTTCGACAATGGGAAGGAATGGGTGTTCTTGGCTATCAAGGAAGATGATCTGGCAATGGAAGAGAATGTACCTGAAGAGAAGGCACTTGCTGCTAAAATTGAAGAGAAGGATGAATGGGTAATTGGCAGTGGTTGTTCACATCATATGATTAGAGATAAAGGGAAGTTTCTATCTTTGCAAGAATTTGATGGTGGTCTAGATTTGGAGATGACGAAGCATGTATGATCAAAGGAAAAGAAACTATATCAGTGGATGGTAAGAACAATATTGCTAATGTTTATTATGTTGAAGGTTTAAGGCATAATATTTTGAATGTAGGAAAATTAGTGGATAAGGGATTTCAATTACAGTTCAAGGATGAAAAATACAAAATCATTAACAAATCTGGTTTGGAGATTGCAACTGGTACATAGATAAAAGGTAACATATTTCATTTGAATTCTGGTGAGAAGACATGTTTGATTACATAGATTGATGAGAGTTGGCTATGGAATAAAAGGTTGTGTCATGTGAATTTTGGTTGCATTGTGAAGATCAGTTTAACTAAGGTAGTTAGGGATATACCTAAGATTATGAAGCCCTATAATCCGGTATGTAAAGAATGTCAAATGGGTAAACAGGTCAGAACCTCTTTTAAGAGTATACAAGATAAATCAAATGATGTTCTTGATCTTATTCATACTAACTTGTGTGGCCCAGCTAGAGTTAAAAGTTTTCAAGGTGATAGATATTTCATGCTAATCATTGATGATTATTCTAGAATGATGTGGGTTACTTTTCTAAAGGAAAAATTTGAAGCATTTGAAAAGTTTAAAACCTTTAAGGCTAAAGTGGAAATTGAGACATGATTGAATATTAAATGTTTGAGGTCAGATCATGGTGGAGAATCACATCCAGTGAGTTCAATAAATTTTGTGACAAGCATGGTATAAGAAGACGATTTTTTTCTCTCCGGACACCTCAGCAGAATGGAGTTGTGGAAAGGAAGAACATAACTATCTTGGATGCTACTAGAACAATGATGATGGAAGCTAGTCTACCTCATATCTACTGGAAATAAGCAATGAGTGCAGTAGTTTATACATTCAACATAGTACATATGAAAGGAGAAACTGGTAAGAAACCTTATGAATTATGGTTTGGCAATACACCTACAGTTAAGTATTTTAGAATATTTGGTAGTAAATGTTATATCAAGAGAGATGATATCGTTGGAAAATTTGATCCTAGTTGTGATGGAGGTATATTTCTTGGTTATTCTAATGAAAGAAAGGCATATAGATGTTATAACAAGAGATTGGAGAGAATTGTGGAGAGTGCTAATGTCAAAGTAGATGAGCTGAATAGAAGTCAAATCAGAGTTTATGAAAAGGAGCCGACAGTGAAAATGATTATATCTTAATCAGTAGCACCTTTACTAAAACAAAGTGTTGAACCAGTTACTCCGGTAATATTAGAGAATTCTACAATAAATAAAGAACAGGGAAGATGAACAGAAAGTTAGAGGACTCCTAGGTATGTGAGATTGAATCATTCAAAAGATCAGATCATTGGGGATAAGAGCAATGGAGTAATGACAAGAAGAAGACTGGCAACTAATGAGGTATGTTTAATTTTTCAATTTTAATTGGTATCAGTAATTGAGGGATGTAAATATGAATATTGGTTGAAACTTATGAAAAAAGAATTAGATCATATTGAGAAAAACAACACATTGACTTTGGTTCCCTGACCTAAAATAAGAATGTTGGAACTAAATAGGTTTTAGGAATAAATTGAATGAGGATGGTCAAGGTATAAGGAATACGACTAGATTGGTTTGGAAAGGATATTCTTAGAAGGAAGTAATTGATTATGGAGAAACTTTTGCACCTGTAGCTAGCATTGAGGCTGTAAGATTATTTCTTGCTTATGCTGCTTATAAAAACTACAAGGTTTATCATATGGATGTTAAATGTGAATTATTAAATGGGGATCTTGATGAGGAAGTTTATATTGAGCAACCTGATGGTTTTTCACTATCAGATGATACAAACATGGTTTGTAGGTTAAGGAAAGATTTATATGGATTGAAACAAGAACCTAGAGCTTGGTATGCAAGGTTGGACAAATATCTTTTGAAGCTGGTTTTACTAAGGGTAGTGCTGACAATAATTTATATTATAAGATCACTAATTATGATATACTGATTATTGAAGTATTTGTTGATGACATTATTTTTCGAGGTGAAGATAAGTTATGCATAGAATCTAAGAATACGGAGAAAGAATTTGAGATGTCTATGATTGGAGAGATGAATTTTTTCTTAGGTTTGTAGATTACTTAGACTGACAAAGGTATTTTTATCTATTAAACTAAGTATGCTAAGGAATTGTTGAATAAATTTGGTATGGGAGATTATAAAGCAATAAGTACTCCTATGGTTACAAGTGAGAAATTGACAAGAAAAGATGTTTCTACACCGGTAAATCCTACATGATACAAATCTATGATTGGAGGTCTTCTTTATTTGACTCAAACTAGGCCTGACATTATGAATGTTGTTTGTATTGTTTCAATATTTCAGAGTGATTCTAGAGAAAATCAGGAGAGTGCGGTGAAAAGGATTTTTAGGTACTTGCAAGGTACATTAGAATATGGTTTGTGGTACCCTAAGAAAGATGACTTTACTTTATGTGCATATATAGATGTTGATTGGGCTGGAGATGTTGATGACCAGAAAAGTACTTCCAATGGAGCTTTATTTTTTGGAAAGAAGTTGGTTTCATGGATCAGCAAGAAATAGTCATGCACTTCTTTACCTACTGTTGAACCTAAGTATGTTGTTGTTGCTACTATTGTACACAAGTTTTATGGATGAAGCAAATGTTGAGGGATATAAAAGTGGATTGTGATGCTTCGATAGTTATTCACTATGATAACTCTGCTACTATTGATATATCAAAGAATCCAATATTTCATTCTAAGACAAAGAACATATCTATTAAGTATAACTTTTTGAAGGAAAAGGTGAAAGCAAATGAAGTTAGACTGGTTTATGTGAACACTAAAGAGCAGATTACATATATTTTCACTAAACCTTTGCCCAAAGAATCATTTGAGTACCTAAGAGACATATTGGGAGTTTTTGCCCCTCCGATAGAGACTTGATTGATGCGGTTTGGCATCAGTCCATTATGCATTATAAGAGATACTATTCATTCTGGCACTGATGTGGGATGCTCCTGCTCAAGGGGAGTAGTCAACTTTGTGATTCAAAGGTTTATATTTTTGCTTTGATGTTTTTGTTAGATTTCTGACATTGATGTTAAAGGGGGAGAAATATTGATGTGAAAAAGAAAAAGAAAGTGAAGAAGAAAAAGAAAAGGGGAGCGATATTGATAGAGGGAGAGATTCAAAACTTTACAAAGATATCATTCATAGGGGGAGTTTGGTCTTTGTTTTAGGATTTCATTGCTATATCTTTGAGTGAGAGAATTTTTGGTTGTCTTCCATTGGGGGAGACTTGTTTGGCATTTCTTGGTACTTAGATATTTTTCACATCTAGTGTTACCATCAATGCCAAAGGGGGAGATTGTTGGCAATTTGGTGGAATTGATTATGTGTTGCATTGATGTTTCCTCATTTATCCCAACCCTAGTTATTTAGATGCTTTACCGACACCCTTCTGGTCCTAGTAGAATGAGTAGTTTTTGGTTGATTTGGATCCGACATGATCCGGTATATTTTGGTTATGGAATTGGCTTGTTCATGATAATAATTCTCATATTCAGCTAGTTAGTTTTGGTCTAGTGATCAGATGCTATCTTGTTTTCTTAGAAGTATGGTTTCTGGTTCCGACGAGGGTTTCACTGGCAGAGCTTTTGATGAAGATCTTTGATGAATTGCATAAGTAGTGTTGGTGTATCTTCTGGTGGAGTTTTAGGATGCTGATGGTGATCATGTTCGAGACTTGGCAGATGGAGATCATTATTGTAGCGTGTGGACCTATACTCGGTCCCAGTTGGTCTAGGTTATGGACCGATTTAATGAAGCATGTGGATTGGACCTCTTGATATCTTTTCAGGATGTCTTATGTGTTGGATATTATTTGTTTGGTCTAAGGCCGACATGTTTTGTAATTATGTAATTGGTTTATTGTCTATTGGCTGACCTGATTGTTTATGGTTGAGGGTTTGTATATATAGATGTAAGATCTCATTGTAGATCATCATGGTTATGGTAGAGGTCATGGCCAATGGATGTAATGTGCGAATAATGTAATATCATTCATGCAAAGGATTTGGTCAATTATTGGAGATCGAATTGGGTTTATGTAAGAGGATTTAGTCCTCTGGTATTGAGCTTAACCAAAAGTGTACTCAAGCATAGGAGATGTTATCTTTTGCAGTTCAACACTTCTCTGGATTGTAGTCCGGATTCATATGCAGTTAGTGAGGCTCTTTTTGTGATGAGAAGTGTGCTCTAGGCTGGTGACATTCCTACAAGTGTAGGCCCCTCAATTTTAATTCACATACTTACTGCAGAAGTATTATCTGACTGTCGGTAGGCTTCCCACCATGGCTTTTCCCTTTACAGAGTTTTCCACTTATAAATCTTGGTGTCATGTGGATGGTATTTATTCTATGATTATTGTTTATGCTTAATTGGTTTAACTTCTATTCTAGTCTTAATGTTTTAGGTTCCACTATTAATGTTTTAATTGCTAATGGTTCTGGTAATCTATGACAACTAATGCACCCCCCCTCTCAGTTGTCTTCTGGTTATTTGAACAGTCTAACAAGGTCATCAATAAGGAAACCCAATGCACATAAATTCAATGGTAGATGATTTTTTTGCAATAACTTTGGTCATATCGCAAGTCAATGTAGAAATAGAGTCAATCAAAATAATAATTCAGGTATTAGTCAATGTTTCAATTGCAAAAAGTATAGTCATGGGACAACAAATTGTAGAATGAATGTGAAATGTCATGCATGTGGAAATTTTGGAAATATAGCTAATCAATGTAGGACAAGGAATGATTGAGGTTATAGTAAGGCAATTTAGAAGAACAATGTTACTTGTTCTGCATGCAACAAAGTAGGATACATTGCTAAATTTTGCAGAAGCAAGAACCTATCAGTAGGAAATGACAAATCTAATGAGAAGGGAAAATAAAAGGTTGATGACATTCAGAAGGAGCATGAGAAGAAGTGGGTTATGAAGTCTGAGGATTAATTAGCTAAAGCATATACCTCGATTACTCAACCGACAGAGAAGAATGTTCCTGCACCTTCAAGAAATACATTTGGTAACTAAGGTAGATGCCTTAGTGGGAGGAAAATTGTTGACAGATCTTGCATTGCCCCCGGTAGTGGTCTGAAAGCTTGTTTCAGATGTTGGAGAAGACAATTTGAAGGATAAACAATGAAGATTTGTTGGATCTTGGATTTGGTTTGGTTTACCGGTAAGACACTTTATGAGTTATGGTTTGGTCATACATCTACAGTTAAGTATTTTAGAATCTTTGGTAGTGAATTGGAAAGTTTGATCCTAAATATGATGAAGGGATATTTATTGGTTATTCAATTGAAAGCAAAGCATATAGATGTTATAACAAAAGATTGCAGAGAATTGTGGAGAGTGTTAATGTCAAGGTGGATGAGTTGTACAAACGTCAAATCAAAACTTATGGAAGAGAACCGAAAGTGGAAATGATCATAATTGATCTGGTAACACCTATACCAGAACATAATGTTGAACCAGTTACTCTGGCAGTATCAGAAAATTCAACAGTAACTGAAGATCATAACAAAGGAACAAAAAGTTAGAAGACTCCTACGTATGTAAGGTTGGATCATTCAGTATATAAGATCATTGAAGATAAGAGAAAAGGAGTGAGGACAAGGAGAAGGTTGGAAGCTGATAAGGTATGCTTAATTTCTCAAATTGAACCAACATCAGTAGTTGAGGCATGTAAGGATGAATTTTGGATGAAAGCTATGGAAGAGGAATTGGATCAGATAAAAAGAAAGAATAACACATGGACTTTAGTTCCCCAGCCTAAAAATAAGAATGATGGGTTTTTAGGAATAAATTGAATGAAGATGGACAGTTGTGAGATACAAGGCTAGATTGGTCTGTAAAGGATATTCTCAGATGGAAGGAATTGATTATAATGAATCTTTTGCTCTTGTAGCAAGGAATTTCAGGTATGGTTTATGGTTGATGATGACTTTACACTATGTGCATATACAGATGTGGATTGGGCTAGAGATATAGGTAACCGAAAAAATCACATTCGGTGAAGTTTTCTTTCTTCGAAAGAAACTTGTTTTATGGATCAGCAAGAAATAGTCGTGTACTTCTTTAGCTACTGCTAAAGCTGAGCATGTTGTTGTTGCTACGAGCTATACACAAGTTCTATGGATGAAGAAAATGTTGAATGATATAAGGGTAGATTGTAATGAACTCGTAGTTATTCACTGTGATAACTCTGTTACTATTGACATATCGAAGAATCTAGTATTTCATTATAAGACAAAGGACATATCAATCAAGTATAACTTTCTGAAGGAAAAGGTGGAAGCAAATGATGTAAGATTGGTTTATGTGAACACTAAAGAGCGAATTGCAAATATCTTCACTAAACCTTTTCCCATGGAATCATTTGAGTACTTTAGAGATAGATTGGGGGTCTCTGCCCCTCCAATAAAGACTTTAGTGATGTTGATTGGCATCAGTCCAGTATTCACTATTAGAACTATCATTCATTCTGGATTGATGAGTTGGTGCTACTACTCTGGGGGAGTAGTTAGCTATGTGGTTAAGAGGATCTATGGTTTTTCATTGATGTTTATGTCAGATTTTTGGCATTGATATCAAAGGGGGAGAGATATACATGTGAAAACAAAGCTTAATAGAGATATTAATCAAAGGGGGAGGAACAAAATTTTAGATTGGTTGTATCTCATTGGGGGAGTTTGGTTTATGGATGGTCAATTAGTATAGAGATAATTTGTTCGGAACTTCATTAATATATCATTTGTTGGATGTCTTCCATTGGGGGAGACTTGTTTGGAACTTCTTGGCACTTGGATGTTTTTCACATCTAGTATTGCCATCAATGCCAAAGGGGGATATTGTTGGCAATTTGGAGGAATTGATTGTGTTGCATTGATTTTGTCATTGATATCAACAGTAGCTTGTTTGCTTGTCTTTCGGGTTCCGGTAGATTGCTTGGATTGTGATATTGATCTGGAGACTATCTCTGGTATTCTCCAGTATGTTCAGATTGGTGGAATTGGTTTGGTTCGGTCATTCATATGCATGTCACATTCAGGTGGTTTGGGATTTAGTGATTCTTAAGCTATCATATGTTATATTAAGCCTTTTGGTTATCGGTAAGGGTTTTATTGGTAGAGCGTTGTTGAATATATTTTGATGGATTCAATAAGTGGTGTTGGTGCAGCTTCTAGAAGTTTTTTGGGATGCTGATAGTTAACATGTTCATGTTCCAGTTGATCAGTGGTGTTGCATTTAGTACTAGACCTAGTGTTATTTTGTTAGGTTATGGATTGGTTTATGTAAGGTGTTGGTGGATTCTCCCGATGCGTTACTGGTTGGATTTATTATTTGGTTAATGTTGTTTCGGTCTTAGACTGACTTGCGTTATCATTGGTTTGTGGGTTTATGTAATGGATTTATTGTATTATCTTTTATGTGGCTGACCTAATTGTTTAAGTCCCAAGGAAGGTATAAATATGATGCAAGATCTCTTTTGTAGATCATGGTTATCGATTGTGGGTTATGGGATTATCTATGTGCGAATAAAGTTCTAATCATATGCAAAGGATTTGGTCGATCATAGGTGATCGAATTGGGTTTGTGTAAGAGGTTTAAGACCTCTGGCATTGAGCTTATCTAGAACTATAGTTAGGCATAGGAGATGCTATTTTAGCAATTCAATCTTCATTATGGATTGTAGTCTAAAGATTTCTTGTAGTCAGTGCTGCTCCATTTGTGAGGAGCAGTGCGCTCTAGGATATTGGCCTTCATCCATGTGAAGGCCCTTTATATGTAATATTTATTCATCTGATCAGTGGATAGATATTATGGGTCTCCAATCCCACCGTGACTTTTCCTCATTGAGGTTTTCCACTTATAAATCTGTGGTGTTATGGTGTTCATCTTTGTGGTTGCATTATTACTTATTGTTATCTTCTTTTATGCATACCGGTTGTTAAGTTGTTGTGCTAATAAGGTTAAAATTAATCATTCTAGGAGAACACTAATTCATCCCCCCTCTTAGGGTTCTTGGATTTCAACATATGGTCATAAGGTAGATGTATGTAGAGCTATGATGAATAATATTCGAAATAGAAGAAATATCAGATGTTATGCATGTGGTATGTTTGGACATGTTGCTAACGAATGTAGATCAAGAGGAAATCAGATGAACTTCAGGCCTATGCAAGGAAATGTTGTTTTCTATGCATGCAACAAATCTGGTGACATTGCAAAATATTGCAAAAGCATAAATATGAATAGGAGAGGTTTGAAAGACAAGAACAAGAATGTGAAGCTAGATGAGAAGGGTAAAGAAAAAGTTGAAGAGATCATAGATCAAATGAAGAAGACTTGGTTAAAGAGGAGCAATGATGATAAAGGAAGTGGGTCCGCACCTGATTCATGTGCTAGAATCTCATCTGGTAACTAAGCTAAGGCTTAAGGCCTTAAGGGAGATTTTGATAAAAATATTTCAAACCCCATGTTGAAGATCTCTACCTAGTTCCGATAGGTTGCAGATGCTTATTTGATGATTTTCCAAAAGACTTTGGTGGTCCGCAGAAGATTCCTATAAATTCGTCACTGTGCAGGGTAGTTGGATGAGTTAGGGTTAAGAGAATTTAGTATACCTAAAAGTTAGGTATGTGGTGGATAAAAGGAAAATAAACCTTTCATTTCTCACTTTGTATTTGAAAGAGCAGAAGAGCAAAAAAGAGAAGAGATTCAAAGCGAATATAAGATTCATCATCTAATCTTGCATCCAGTTGAGAGGTATTTATGGGCTATCACTTTTTAGTTTGAAGCTTGAAATTTTGATATGACATCCTCCGGTATTGAAACCCCATTGGTAGTTGATGTCACTGAAGTATGGAAGATGATCTGAGTGGTATTTTTCATCCATTCCATATGGAGTATTGCATGTGGAAGATATTAGGGCTTACATCCACTCTAACATTGAAGAACTAGAAAGTGCAAAAATATTGAATTTATACATGAAGCACATGATTGATAGATTGGGAAACCTGAAACCTAAATTCAAGTCATTTGAGGAGAAGGGGTTCACACAATTTATTCATTTTCTGGTGTTTGATGAGCTAGAGTGGGTTAGATACATCTTGAGCAAGATACATGATGAATTCTTGTGGCTTGACAAACCTTAAAATACTACTCAGAATGCAATCAAGGAGGTAACCTGTTTAAGCTTAGTAAGTGAGGTGCCTACTCTAAGAAATGTCAAGAATTAGATGGTTACTGAGGCAACCAGTTCATAATTTGACAACAAATCAATGACTATCCATGATATTATTGAATATGACGTCCAATTTTCATCTATGGTGATGGGTTACAAGTTATATCAGTCCAGCCGAGACAATTCAGTATCTGATACAACTATCTATGTGGCTTATGAGATATTGAAAGAAAATAGAAAGTATGATATGTGTGAAGTGCTTCAGAGAGATTTGTTGAGCAATTTCAATAAAATAAAGCAAGATAAGAAGCATGTGTTCAAATTCGATACTTTGATCATCTATTTATACTTCTACTTCATGAATGAGACTCTGAGAGTAGGAAAGGTTCAATGGGCCTATGATAGGCTAGTGGTTGTGCAGATCAAAGAGACAATTCAGAGTCTAGAGATTCAAAAACATAGAAAGGCATACTTTGGGGATACTTAAAAACCTTTCAAAGCATGATGCAAAGAAGAGAAAGGATTCCTAAGGAGATAGTTGAGAAGTATCAAGATAATATCTTCTTTATGGTAGACATTGACTAATGTCTTATGGAATCCATTGATCCAAGGACTTCATGTAATGCCTATGGGGTATGAAGTTGAAGAACATGTACTTGAGGCATATTGGTGCAAGAACACCTAGTTTTGAGTGCATTTTCTACTTTTTGGTGTGTTAGTCTTTAGTTTGGTTTTGGTTTGTGAATAATGGACTACTCATAGGCCCACATGTTTGTGTGATATGCATTTGGAGGATGAATATCAATGGGATCATGTATTCACTCAATTTTGGCTTATGAGCCCTTGTAAGCCTAAAATGGTATAAACGTGCATTTTGGTGTCAAACATATTGAAAATCCTCATTTGGAATTGGGACATGTCATTTCAATGGTTTTAAGTCATCCTAGGTGGCTTAGAATGAGTGACAAAGCATGAAATGCAAAAATGCACTTTTTGGCAAAAGTTGTCAATGTTGCTTGACAACATTTTATAACTTTGAGCAAATTTTTGAAAATTTAAGCATATATGTGGTTAAGAAACTGATCGAGAGTTGGTTAGGGTCTAAATAGATTATAAATTCTCTGAGTATGAATGTAATCAGGTTGGTGAATTCATGGAGCAAATTATAATACATTTTGACGACCACTTTCCAATTTTTATCTTGTATTTTCTCAAATTTGGAGTAACAATCTGTACTTCATAGATTGATTTCATTGATGTTATTTGATAATTGATTTTTACATGTTCTTGTAGTGCTCAAGAAGCATTTCAATTAGTGTTTGTTGCAGGTTTCAATTGAGTTTTTATTTTATATTACTCTCGACCTGAGCAAGGGTTTTAGAGGCCCAAACATGGCTCTAGCTTGAAGTCCTTTGATTTTCCCTCAATAACCCTTGGGAATCGAGATATGGAGGTCATTGAATGGCCATTGGACATCATTTCCTAGGCAAGCTCAGTAATAGCCCGGTTAGGAAATGATTGAAATTTTGCAAGTGCTTGGAGGGATGACCAGGTTTGAAGATGCCAAGTGTTTGGAATGAGTAAGTGGGGTGTGGGAGAACCTTTGTGGAATTTTAGAGGTGTGGTAGATCAGGGAAGACTTTAAACCCTTAGAAGAAGACCAAAAAGACCCCAAAAAAACCCTTCAAATATGCCATTTTTGGGTTCCATACCTGTACAGACATACCCGGTTTCCTCACTTGATGAATCTCAAAGTTCTTCCAAAAGGATATTCAGATCATAAATGAGTTTTCCTAGTTCTTTGGGATAATTTTGAGTAATTCTACAAAAACCGGTTAGGTAGGGCTAATTGGGGCTCTAGGGCTACTAGGCCTACAAAATAGGGAAAAGAAAGAGCGATAGAGAAATGAATGAAACCCAATCAAAAAACCAGTGGATTGGCTTGGAAAAACCTTAAGGACACCTGCTACAACCCCTGCAAGCATATGTTAGAAGTTTGATAGATTGAGGTTAGATTTACTGTTGTGAATCTCAACCATGCCTAAGCAGAAATGGAGCACAAATTGATTGGGAGAACTCCTAGAGAGTTAAATGTCTTGATTTGTTGTAAGAATAGTATAGTGTGAAGGGATCCCACTAAGACATCACTCAAATTCCTATTGAGAAAGGATTGACTCTCTTTGAGTACCCCTCCCCATCATAATGGTATCAGAGCAACCAAGATTTGGGAAGAAGCTAGTACATGACAGACACTGAATCAGTAGGAGAAAATAGTCTAAGGATGGTGACCAATGCAGAGTTAGAAAAGAAGGTAGAAGATCAAGAGGAAGACAATAGACTCCTCAGGGAAATATTACGACAGTTGGAGAGTAAACTAGACGCAGTTGAAGACAAGACTGAGAAAGTGACAATTAAGGTCAATGAAGGGAAGGGTAAAGAAGTTGTAGAAGGGGATAGCACACCTAAACTAGACCCTATTCTATCTAAAGAACCTTTCCTTAGAGAAATAAAATCCTTAAGAGGAAAATCCTTGGAAGTAGTGCCACTTTTTTGTGGAAAATGGAGCCATAGGTAGTCATGGAATGGATTGAAGGATTGGAGAATCACTTTGAATATGATGGGATCAGTGAGGCACAAAAGGTGAAGGTAGCTAAATCTAGATTGAGAGGAGCATCCTTGACTTGGTGGAAATTCATCCAAGAAGAGAGGCAAAAGGAGGGTAAGAACCCAATAGCCACTTGGAAAGGAATGCTAGCCAAGATAAAAGAAGCATATATCCTTGAAGATTATGAGATCCAATTTCACAAAAGGAGACAAAACTTGAGACAAAGAGACTTAGATGTGAGTAGCTACACTAAGGAATTTCAAAAATTGTGTCTAAGATCCAAGCTGGTGGAAGATGAAAGCATCAAGGTAGCCAGATACTTGAATGGATTGAGATGGAATATTCAAGAAGAATTAAGTTTGTTATGTCCTAGTATTGTTCATAAGTGCTGTCAATTGGCACTCAAGGTGGAAGAAAAGAGAAAAAAGAAACAAGAGCAAAACAACAAACATAGAGGTAGGGGGAGAGATGGCAGAGGTCAGAGAGGTAGCTTTGGTGGAAGAAGTGTAGACCAAAGATACTGAGGAGAATCCAAGTTGGTTGAGAAAAGTGGGGATTCCAATAGCAAGAGGAGCTATCAAGGAAGGGGATATAGCAACTCTAATAGAGGAAGGCCTAGTGGATCAGGAAGATGGTCCTTTTTTGTGACAATGAAGTGCTACAATTGCCATCAACTTGGATACCCAGCCTATAGATGCTCTGAGAAGTCTTCCTCATCCCAAGGAGGTGAGAGGAGAGTAAATTATGCTCAAGATGATGCAACAAACATGAAGGCATCAGAAGTGAGTTTGGATTCAAAAGTTGGAGAGAATATTATGATAAGAAGAGTCTTGATTAAAGAACCAATTAAAGAGGAACCTAGCCATATGAGATCCTTGTTTAGGATAAAATGGAAGATCATGGGAAAGGTATGTAGAGTGGTGGTGGATTCAAGATCCATAGATAACATAGTATCAAAGGAAGCAGTGAGTAAGCTCAATTCACAAAGAATACCACATAGTGATCCTTATAGGGTTACATGGCTCAACGAGGGGTAACATGTTCTTGTGAATGAACAAACTTGGGTGGAGTTAACTATAGGAGGCTACAAGGATAGAATCTTGTGTGACATCTTACCCATGGATGCTTGCCACCTACTCCTAGTTTGACAGAAAAGCAATACACCACGAAGAGAAGAATGCCTATACTTTTCAAAAGGATGGAATCACCTACAAAAATCAGTCCATAGGAGACCAAGAAGAGAATAGATCAAAGTGTTCTAATGTGCTGCTAGTTGGTGAGAAGGAGTTGATTAACACACTCAAAGAAGGAGAAGGAGTGGGGTTTGTTATTGTTGTAAAACCAAAAGAAGACAACAAAGAGAAGAAAGTATGTATTCCTAAAGAAGTGCAAAAGGTCCTAGATCAGTTTAAGGATATTATTAGTGATGGAACACTAGTAACATTGCCTCCTCAACATGTCATAAGTCACCAAGTTGATTTCATAACCGCAGCTTCATTTCCCAATAAGGAAGCTTACAAAATGATACCGGATCAAAACAAGGAGATAGCCAAGCAAATACAGAACTCTTAGACAATGGACTAATAAGAAAGAGCATCAGCCCATGTGCAATACCCATCATTTTGGCCCCAAAGAAGGGAGGTACTTGGATACTTTGCATTGATTCTAGAGCCATAAACCAGATTACCATCAGGTATAGATTTCCCATTCTGAGAATTGGAGATTTCATGGATTGTTTAGGAGGTGTTGAATACTTCACCAAGATAGACCTCAAGAGTGGTTACCACCAAATTAGAATCAAGGAGGGTGATGAATGGAAGACATGTTTCAAGATCACAAAAGGACTTTATGAATGGCTTGTTATGCCATTTGGACTCACAAATGGTCCTAGCACATTCATGAGAATCCCAAAAATGCTCCTAGATTCTACTGGTATAGGAACACTAAGATCTTTACTTGTTTCTTTCTTAATCAGATCCCAGAGAGCTATACCCGGTTCACCTTCCGCTTGCTCACTGCTGGTTTCCTTAGGTTCCTCAGGGGATTCATCAACCCTGACATTGATGCTCTCAACAATTTTTGGAGTTCTATTGTTGTAGCACTTGAAAGATTTGCTCTTAGTGGAATATCCTAGAAATATTCCTTCATCACATTTAGCATCAAACTTGCTCAGATGCTCACCTCTCTTGATATAACACTTACTACCAAATACTTTGAAATAACTCATAGTGGGAGTCTTCCCAGTCCAATACTCATAAGGGGTTTTAACTCTACCTTTCTTGATGAGTACCCAGTTCGTAGTATAGATTGCAGTGCTCACCGCTTCTCTCCAAAAAGTGTGAGCAACCTTTCCTTGGATCAACATTATTTTGGCCGCTTCAACTACAGTCATGTTATTCCTTTCTACTATGCCATTCTATTGTGGTGCCCTTGGGGCAGAAAACTGCCTCTTGATACCATTATCTTCACAGTACTTATTGAACTTATCAGAAGTGAATTCACCTCCTTGATTAGTTCTCAGGCATTTTATCTTATGACCGCTTTCCTTCTCTACTAATGCTCTAAACACAAGAAAGGACAATGTAATAAAGTAGCTAATGCATTTAGTAGTGTAGGTCCCAGAGACAACTGAGAGGGGGGGTGAATCAGTTGTCAAATAAATTCAAACCAAAAACTTATTAACCAACTTAATGCTTAATACCGATAAGACAGTTAAGTATGCCAGTAAACAGTGTTAACAAAAAATTGCTATACGAGTAAGAATTAATGCATGAAACATAAGCACAAAGTCATCCACAACACATGACACCAATATTTGTGCGTGGAAACCCTGTAAGGGGAAAAACCACAGTGGGAAACCTTACCCACAATCAGATGATACTACTGTAGATAGTAAGTGTACAAAGAGGGGTCTGCACATGCAGAAAGGCCAATAGCCTAGAGCTCACTGCTCAATTACAAATGGGAGTCACACTGACTACAGTTGGATGGTTAAATCCAATAAGAATGTACTGCACAAAATAGCATCTTCATATGCTGGATTCAGTACCGGTGTAATACTGATATGCTTATACAAAAACCTAACTTCACCTTCAAATGATGTCTTCGTGTATACCTCTGCTTGATCTCACATATACCTTCACACAATTCTTTTTCACATTCCACACTTGATCTTACAAATAAGATCTTACATTTATACCATACCCTAAGACCAATTTTAGTAGGTCGGCTCTACAAGATATTACAATAAAAACATTTTACAAATAATACAATATCCAATGCAATAACCAATTGAAAATGTTGGCTTAATGCATTTACAACAATAATAAATCATCTCCATAGCGTACCATGCTGATTTCGAAAAGATAAGCCTGCCGGTGAAACCCTAGATAACCTGGACCTATTTGCCGGTAAAAGCAAATATGCAAATAAGAGTATACCAGTGATTATTACTTCAAAATAAAGTGTCCACATGATGTCTTCGACATTACCAAGTGTCTTCCATGTCATTTCAGGTACCGGTGAACATTATATCCTGCCGGTGAACCATATACTGGTAACTGTTGCACAGTTTACTGTTTGTCGGTGAATGTTGCTGGATCTCCAAAGTAGGTGTATTTAGTAGGTGTTGACATCAATGAAAAAACCATACCAAAATACCAACAATCTCCTCCTTTGGCATTGATGGCAACACAAGATGGAAAAACCATCAAAGTGCCAAAACAGAAATGCCAAGTACAAAAACCAACAATCTCCATTTCTCCCTCTAGGAGTAACATGTGTTTATCCAAAGATTTATTTTCAATACCAATCTCTCATACCAATCTCTCCCCCTTTGACATCAAATGCCAAAGTCACAAGAAGTCAAGTTCATACAAAATACCAACCAATTCAATATACCAACTACTCCCCCTAAGAAGTAGCTTCGTCATCAAATATTGGAATAAAAGATTTGTCAATTTAATTCTGCCGGTTGATGACAATCATCAACTATCTAAGTCTCTACCGGTGGAGGTAAGACTCCGAGCTGATCTCTGAGATACTCAAAAGTTTACTTAGGCAAAGGTTTTGTGAAAATCTCTGCAAGTTGTTCTTTAGTATTCACATAAACTAGTTTTATCTCCTTTTCTTCAACTTTTTCTCTTAGAAAATTCAGTTTGATAGAAACATGTTTTGTTTTAGAATGTAATACTGGATTTTTGGATATATCAATTGCTGCAGTGTTATCACAATATATTGTAATAGGTTCCTTGCATTTTACCTTTATGTCTTTCAACATTTGCTTAAGCCAAAGTACCTGTGTACAGTTTGTTGCTGCTGCAACATATTCTGATTCTACTGTTGATAAAGATGTACAACTCTATTTCTTACTTAACCAAGAAACTAATCTCTTTCCAAGAAAGAAAGCTCCTCCAGTGGTGCTTTTTCTATCATCCACATCTCCTGCCCAATTTTCATATGTGTATGCATATAAATCAAAATTTTCATCTTTAGGATACCATAATCCAAGATTTGTTGTGCCTTGTAAGTACCGGAAAATCCTTTTTACTGCTGATTCATGATTTTCCCTAGGATTACTCTAAAATCTAGAAACTATACATACTGCATTCATAATATCAGGTTTGGCTTGTGTCAAATACAGTAAACCTCCTATCATAGATTTGTATCTAGTTGGATTGACAGGTGTAGATTCATCCCTTTGAGATAATTTGTCATTTGTAGTCATAGGTGTGCTTATCGGTTTAGAGTTTTGCATCCCAAATTTCTTAAGTAGTTCTTTCAAGTACTTAGATTGACTCAAAAATATGCCTTTATCAGTCTGTAAAATCTGCAATCCTAAAAAGAATTTTATTTCTCCTATCATAGACATTTCAAATTCATGCTGCATTTTAAAAGAAAATTCTTTGCATAATTCATCTTCTCCTCCAAAGATTATATCATCAACAAATACTTCAATAATCAAGATGTCATCATTAGTTACTTTGCAATATAAATTGCTATCTGCATTTCCTTTAGTAAAACCAATCTTTAAAAGATACTTATCCAATCTTGCATAGCAAGCTCTTGGAGCTTGTTTTAATCCATACAAAGCTTTTCTTAATCTGCAAACCATATCATTGTCATCTGTCAAGGAAAATCCATCAGGTTGTTCAATATAGACTTCCTCTTCAAGATCTCCATTCAAAAATGCACATTTGATATCCATTTGATAAACTTTGTAATCCTTGTGAGCTGCAAAGGACAAGAATAATCTAACTGCCTCAATTCTGGCTACCAGTGCAAAGGTTTCATTGTAATCAACTCCTTCTTTCTGAGAATATCCCTTACACACTAGTCTTGCTTTATTTCTGACAACCTTACCATTTTCATTGAGTTTGTTTCTAAATACCCATTTGGTTCCAATTACATTTTTATTTTTAGGTCGGGGAACTAATGTCCAAGTATTATTTTTCTCAATTTGTACTAATTCTTCTTCCATAGCTTTAATCCAAAATTTATCTTCACATGCCTCATTGATAGATAATGGTTCAATTTGAGAAATAAGACATAACTCTTCATTTGCCAATCTTCCTCTTGTCATGACTCCTTTAAATTTGCTTCCAATTATCTGATCTTCTGAATGATTCAATCTTACATACCAAGGTGTCTTAGTCTGTTCTTGTTCTTCATTTACTATGGAATCCTCTGATGACACCGGAGTAACTGGATCATCATTCTGTACCAGTGGATTTATTGTCGGTTCATTTGTCATAATTTTTGTTACCGGTTCAGAGTCTATATACCTTGAAGTTCCTTTTAATTGTTCATCAATCTTTACATTTGTACTCTCAACAATTTTCTGTAATCTTTTATTAAAACATCTATATGCTTTACTCTTAGATGAATAACCAAGAAATATTCCTTCATCACTTCTAGAATCAAACTTGCCAATATACTCATCTCTTCTAATATAACATTTACTTCCAAAAATTTTGAAATAATTAAGAGTAGGAGTATTACCAAACCATAGTTCATGAGGGGTCTTACCGGTTTCACCTTTGATGTGAACTTTGTTGAATGTATAGACAACAGTGCTTACTGCCTCTCTCTAGTACACATGTGGTAGATTTTCTCTTGATAACATACTTCTTGCTGCATCCAAAATAGTTCAGTTTTTCCTTTCAACAACTCCATTCTGTTGTGGTGTCCGAGGTGCTAATAATTGTCTTTTGATTCCATTTACTTCATAGAATGTATTAAAATCTCTAGATGTGAATTCTCCTCCTTGAACTGATCTTAAACATTTAATTTTCTTACCGGTTTCATTTTCAACCATTGCTTTGAATAGTTTGAACTTCCCAAGTGCTTTTGATTTTTATCTGAGAAAAGTAACCCAACACATTCTAGAATAATTATCAATAATTAGCATGAAATATCTATCACCTTGTAAGCTTTTAGTTCTAGCTGGACCACATAAATTAGTGTGAATTAAATCAAGAGCATTATTGGATTTTTCTGGAATACTTTTGAAACTAGCTCTAACTTGTTTTCCAAATTGACATTCCTTGCAAATTGTATTCTGAGGTTTCACAATTTTAGGTAGATCTCTAACTGCCTTAGAAGTACCGATTTTTACCATGCAATCAAAATTTACATGACATAGTCTTTTATGCCATAGCCAAGTTTCATCTATATGTGCAATTAAGATTGCCTTTTCACTATTATTCAAATGAAAGATATTACCTCTAGTCTAATTACCGGTTGCAATTTCCAAACTAGTTCTATTCATGATTTTGCATTTTCCATTTTAAAATTGTAACTGAAAACTTTTCTCAACTAATTGACCAACACTTAAAAGATTATGTTTTAATCCTTCAACATAGTAGACATTGTCAGTGTTATGTTTACCATCAAGAGATATTGAACCCTTACCTTTGATTGAACAGGCCTTGTCATCTCTGAATCTTACTAAACCTCCATTGTATTCTTGAAAGTTCAAGAATTTACCTTTGTCTCCAGTCATGTGATGTGAGCATCCTGAGTCAATAATCCATTCATCCTTTGATTCAACTTTAGCTGCTAGGGCTTGTTCTATTGGTTGAGCAATAGGTACCAGTTGATCTTCTATTATAGCAACAACGACCCATCCGTTGTCTGCTAGATCCTTATCAGTATCATAGGTCACACCTTCATCAACAATGTAACAATATTTATCTTTGTTTTTCTTGAATCTGTATTTCTGATATTTAGGATTAGGTTTGTATGTCCTTCTAGCTTCTTCTCTTAGTCTAGCATGTCTATCAGGGCATCTTGAAGCCATATGACCAATCTTATTGTAGTTAAAACATTTAAAGGGTGCTTTACCTTCATACTTACTTCCAATTGGACCTTTTGGCATTTTTCTTGTGAATAGTGCTTCAAGTTCTTTGAGCTCTTCATTCTCCTTCCTGGTTTCTTCAAGTTCTCTTGCATAAAAGGCTCTCTAGTCTGATTTGTCAAAGGATGGAGCAGATGATGTTGATTCTTTGAAGGCCAAATCAGTTTTTATAGTAGTAACAGGACCAAATTCCTCAATTTCAAAAGCTAAAAGTTTTCCAATCAATGTATCCCTAGTTACTGATGTATTAGGCATTGTTCTCAACTCATTTATAGTAGTAACCTTCATTTTATATGCCAGTGGCAAACCTCTTAAGATTTTTGAAACAATCTCATCTTCACTCAAGGTTCCTCCACAACATTTGATACCCAAAACAATTTCATTTACTCTTTCCATAAAAGCGGAAATCCTTTCATCTTCTTCCATTTTCAGATGTTCATACCTGACCCGGAAGCTTTCAAGTTTTGCAATTTTGACTGTGGAATCTCCTTCATTCAGTGTTTCCAAATGATCCCAAATAGCTTTTGCAGTGGATCTATCTAATAATCCCATGATTTGTTGATTTGACAATGCGCTCAAGAGTGCTTCTCTTGCTTTGCAATCATTTTCTTCATCTTTGGCTAAAGTAGTGGGAGCAGTTTGACTAGCTACAACAGTAGTATAACCATTCTTAGTAACTTCCTAGATGTCTTTACCATTGCAATTCAAATGTGTCTCCATCCTGATTTTCCATATCCCATAGTTGGTTCCATCAAGTTTAGGACTATCCTTTTTGAAATAATTAGTAGACATTGGATCTCCTCAAGTTGTTAAACTTCTGCAAATAGAGGACCAAGCTCTGATACCAATTGTAGGTCCTGGAGACAACTGAGAGGGGGGGGGGGGGGTGAATCAGTTGTCAAATAAATTCAAACCAAAAACTTATTAACCAACTTAATGCTTAATACCGGTAAGATAGTTAAGTATGCCGGTAAACAATGTTAACAAAAAATTGCTATACCGGTAAGAATTAATGCATGAAACATAAGCACAAAGTCATCCACAACACATGACACCAATATTTGTGTGTGGAAACCCTGTAAGGGGAAAAACCATGGTGGGAAACCTTACCCACAATCAGATGATACTACTGCAGATAGTAAGTGTACAAAGAGGGGTCTGCACATGCAGAAAGGCCAATAGCCTAGAGCTCACTGCTCAATTACAAATGGGCATCACACTGACTATAGTTGGATGGTTAAATCTAATAAGAATGTACTACACAAAATAGCATCTTCATATGCTGGATTCAGTACAAGTGTAATGCCGATATGCTTCTACAAAAACCTAACTTCATCTTCTGTAACGTCATAAATTGTACGCACTTGCTAAAGCAGTACAATTTCATACCTAGTTTAGCACCCGCCTTGGCACACTTTGCATTTGCATTGCATTTCCCCTTTAGCACTTAATTGATCAAATTAATTAGGTCTAAGGTTCTATTTCATCATCTTCCACATCATAAAGTTGGGCCCCTTTCATTAAAGCGTGCCCTTTTCATTTTATTCCTCCAATACATCATTCAATCAAAAACCCTAATTAAGTCCTATTTCAAACTTGGGGGCTTGATTTCGGGGTCAAAACATCTTGAAATCACCTGTAACTTCGGGATTCTCTCTAAAATCATCATATCCGACGGCCCTGAAAATTTGGTGAAAAGTTGTCGGGACCATGGCGCCCAGAGTGCACATGGTCCCGGACATTTTTCCCAAAATTTTAGGAGTGCGATCCAATCATAAAATAAAGCTTAACCCCAAGAAATTGGCAGGATATTCAATCTCTAGGTCGGCCAAAAGATGAAATTACGACCTAGGGTTTCATACATAAGAGCTCTCTTTCTTCATTTGAAAGGATCCGAATTTTGTTTTCAGGAACCTCATATACAGTGAAAGAGCAGATCTTTGAAGACTTCAACAACATTCAACATCCCTCTATCAAGCATTTATCAATTTCATTCATCCATTTAGGGCTTGGAAGACATTGAAGAACAATAGGAGATTACCGACTGAAGATTGGCTTGTACCCCTCCCTTGGGGGTTGGGTATGATTTCATGTTGTTTTCATGTCTTTGCATAAGCTTCAATATATCATTTATTCATGCTTTAGATCACTTTGCATCTTGATTTAGAGCATTTACATTGTCATTTACAAGCAATTAGGGTTTACTTTCTAGGTTGCTCTAGTTTGCTTGCTTGCATTTTAGGATCTTGCACATACACAAGGTCTGCACACACAATACATTTTACAGTACAACTTGGCTATTCATGGAGGTGGAAATCACCGAAGTAGGGGTTTGACTAAGGCAAAACCCTATATAGCCGCCCACACCCTTTTCAGATATAAGTGCAGGTTTCGGGACTCAGACGACACGACAGGTTACAGATCTGGAAAAAGCAGGTCGAGACAGCACTCCACACCAAATTGTAGAGAAAAAGACCAGGATAGGGGCATGGGGTTCCCTGGTCCTACCAGGACTGGGGCACTGGGCACCCTGGTCCCTGGGATAGAGGCACTGGGCGCCCTGGTCCTCCTGACAGATAGCATTTCCGACAGTTTTCTAGAGTGCAAGACAACAGTTTCAGGTGCAGTTTCCGGTATAGTATCAGGACAGTGGCACCCGCACCCCCGTCCCGAACATTTTCAATCAGATTTTGACTCCGGGTACGCATCATCATTCTTGTTTTATCCTTGTGTTTACATCTGTTCATTGTTTAATCTCAATTTTGCAATCTTGTTATTAGTTCATACATACGTTTTGGGATTAGAACTTGAACTTGTATCATTTTATCTTTCAATTTCAACAAAGGAATAGAAATCCTAATAGGTAGCCTGTGGCTCTCTCTTCCACAAAAAGAAGTATTCAATTGTGTGATACCTCTAGGCTCTTTCGTATTCCGTAATGTGTGTCAAAAGGTAGGATTAGGGCATGTTAACCTAGTCTCGCTTTTTCCCCTACACATTTTGGTGAACCCGACGTGAATCTATCATTGCTTCCTCTTGCATTGCATTTGTTAGATCTAGATCTAGATTTAGTGTGTTTTCATTTCATTTTCATTAAAAAGAAAAAAGAAAAAAAAAAAAGAGAGTGTGTTTCTTTGCATTGTGTGTTTAAAATTTATGCAACCTTTATTTCAAAATGTCAGATTTTTATTTGCAAAATGTTCATGCTTATGATGATTATTATAAGTATAGCCAAGATGAATTAGATGAATCTTTAGATGAGTTTTTGAACCCTAAAGATGCCAAACCTTCATTTTACCAAAAACTCATAAACCTTGTTACTATGCCATTTCGTTGTGATGAGAAAGATAAGTCGAATGATTCCTCTCAAGGATACATTCCTATCAACTCTTCCACTAAATCTAGTAACATGGTTGTTTTCAATAATCCCCTCTATAAGGAGATGTCTCCTTTTGAGTCAAAAGATAAACCTTTTATTGGATATGATCATGCTTTGTTTGATGATGCTCTTGATGATTTTGTGGGTTTATCGAAACCTTTAAACAAGAACACAACTTCCAAATTAGTTAACATGATAAACCTAAAAGAGCATAATAAGCCTCTCCTTACTGTCCAAGGAGGGTATGGTCATGATTCCTTTCTTACTCCGAATAAACCTATCATCACCGTACAAGGAAGAAAACCTGTGAGTCCTTATAGTTATGCCAAGCAAATAACTAGAGAGAGTTATCATGCGGTTGCCCATACTTATCATACCAGAAATAATAGGCAGCCTAATCCTCCTCCTGTTATTCCAGTTTCTCTTCCTAATCCTCAACCAATTCTTTCGCAAGCTCCACATATTTCACAAATGCTTAGTAAGGAGTATGATCTCATAGAACAACTTAAGGCTACCCCTGCTAAGATATCCCTTTGGGATTTGATTCAAACTTCTTCTGCTCATCACAGAATGTTACAAGATGCTTTCAAAGATTTGAATGTTCCTCCACCGAATACATCTAGTAATATAGTGTCTTTGGTTAACTCTGTGATGAATCCTAAGGCTCATATTATGTTTACTCAAGATGAGTTGCCTACTAGTGAAATTCAACATCAATATGATCTCTTGATGATTGTGGTTATCATAAATGACACTGCTATAAGACGAACATTAGTAGATAATGGCTCTGGCCTTAATGTGTGTAGAATTAATCTATTGCATAAGATGAATGTGGATACATCCCTTATTGAGCCTGACTCTCATCCTATTTGAGGCTTTGATAATGTGGCTAAGTCTTCACTAGGTACTATTACCTTACCCGTCATAGTGGGGCCTGTTACTTTGCCTACTCCTATCCATGTTATGTCAGGAAATCTAACATACAACTTGTTATTAGGGAGACCTTGGATTCATAGTATGCAAGCTGTCCCCTCTACATTGCATAGACAAGTTAAATTCATTTATAACAATAAGACATATACCTTGATAGGCGATACTAATTTCCAAGCTTGTTTGCAAACATCTACTTCCAAAGGGAGTTCTTCTAAGCCTTCCTCTTCTAGTGATGAGTCTTTAAACAAGATACCTACGGATGAACCCTCGCTTTCTAATGATCAAAATTCTTTGGATGAGTCTGAAGCTCCTGAAGAAGATCCTTCTCGACTTGAATCTACACATGAGAAGGCCCTTGATCCTGAGAAGATTCTCGCAGAAGATGATTGGGGATCTCTTGATTTCAATCCCACCTTTGTAGGTGAATATAAGGTTCCTTCTAGAGAGCTTAAAGTTGAAAAGAAGGAAGAAGCTAAAAATTAGTCAATCTTACCTGAACCTATGAGTAATAATTTTGTGGCTGCTTCTCAAACTTCTTCTCCTCATACCTCTAATTCTGAAGAGTTTGATTTTTTGTCTTATGAAAAACCGCCTTCTCTTTCTGAAATGGCTGATCGTTATGGTCGTGGTTTTCACATTTTTGCTAAGCATGGGTATCATGGAAATGGTTGTGGTGCTCACGAACAAGGGATAAAGGTTCCTCTAGAGAATAATTTTCACAATTATGCCTTTGGACTTGGTTATAATCCCTGCAAATGCAATAAAGCTTCTAAAAAACCATGTATTAGTGTTAATGTTATTTCTACATCTCTACCAATGAAACATCCTGAGTATATTGATGGGGATCCTTCGTGTGCTTGCGCTTTGGATGTTTTTCCTACTGATGATGCTTTAGCTGAGTTTTTAGGAGCCTATGATACTCTTCCTCATTATCATCACAATAGGGGACTCCCTTATTGTTTGAACACTGAAGCCTATTTTGGAAAAGAGATTGATAATGATGAGATTGTGAAAGAATTCCCTCAGTTAAAGGATACTCCTCAACAAAGTAATCTTCTTATAAGTGACACCATTGATGTTAAGATGGATCCTTGCAAAGAGGAAAGAGTTATTAAAATTGGAAAATGCTTGGATGAAGAAGAACAAAAACAATATGAAGATTTATTGCATGAATTCCCTGAGATCTTTTCTTGGACATATTCTGACATGCCTGGTATAGATCCTAAGATTGTCACTCATAATATTGTCTTAGTTCCTGATGCTAAGCCCATGAAACAAAAGATTCAAAAAATGAATCCTAAGGTGGCTCTGCTTGTTAAGGCTGAGATTGAAAAGTTATTGGAGGCTGGATTTATCCGCCCTATTGACTATTCCCCATGGATTTCAAATATTGTCGCTGTGGCTAAACTAGATAATAAAATAAGAATGTGTACCGATTTTCGAGATTTAAATAGAGCTTCTTTAAAAGATGATTTCCCTCTTCCAAACATTGACATGATAGTTGATTCTATGGCAGGACATGCCTTGTTATCCTTCATGGATGGTTTTTCAGGATACAATCAAATTTTCATTAACCCTCAAGATCAATTCAAAACCGCTTTCACCACTCCTTGGGGTATGTTTTGTTGGATAATGATGCCTTTTGGACTTAAAAATGCCGGTGCAACTTATCAACGAGCGATGACCCTTATCTTTCATGATTACATGCATAAGATTTTAGAAGATTATGTTGATGATATTTTAGCCAAATCCATTCTTCGCATAGATCATATTAAAATCCTTCGTCAAATCTTTGAAAGAATTCGTAAATATCACATGCACTTGAATCCCTGAAAATGTGTTTTTGGTGTGGATAGTGGAAAGCTATTAGGATTCATAGTTTCACATCATGGGATTGAGGTGGACACTAAGAAAATAGATGCTATTATCAACATGCCACCTCCTAAAAATGTGTCTCAACTCAAAAGCTTACAAGGAAAGATTCAAGCTATTCGTAGGTTTGTATCTCAACTTGTGGATCGTACTTTTCCTTTTACTCAACTTCTCAAAAAGAATATCACTTTTCAATGGAACGAAGATTGTCAGCAAGCATTTGAAGATTTAAAAGTGTATTTGGCTAGTCCTCCTATTCTTCAACCTGCCGAACCTTCTAAACCCTTCCTTCTATATATAGCTGCTTCTTCTCATGCTCTCGCAGCATTGTTGGCACAACATGATAAAGATGGTAAGGAATGTCTGGTTTATTACATAAGTCATACCTTACTCGATTATGAGACCTGATATTCTGCGATAGAAAGACAATGCTTGGCCTTGGTGTTTGCGACTCAGAAATTGAGACATTATCTTTTAAATTCTGAAGTCCACGTCATGGTAAAGTTTGATCCTTTGAAGCATCTTTTCTCTAAGATGGATTTATCAGGATGCCTAGCTAAGTGGGTTATGATGTTAACTGAATTTGACCTTAAATTTGTTTCACAAAAAGCAATTAAAGGGCAAGCATTGACCGACCACTTAGTTGAGGCCCCTTCACCTTTCTCTTTCCCTAACCCTGAGTCTTTTCCCGATGATTTCATTCTTTGTACAGAAAAAGATGAAACTTGGGAACTATACTTTGATGGCTCTAAGTGTCGTACGGGATCGGGGGCAGGTGTTGTTCTGATTTCTCCTACAAAGAAATCCATTCCCTTATCCTATCATCTAAATTTCTTGTGTACCAATAACATTGCTGAGTATGAGGCTCTTATAGCGGGAATAAAAGTAGCCTTAGCTCTGAATATAAAGCACATACATATTTATGGAGATTCTCAATTGATTATAAGACAAGTAACAGGACTGTATCAAGCAAAACAAGACAAATTATCACAATATAAAGATCTTGCTATCTCTTTATTACAAAAATTTGATTCTTATACCATGGAACCTGTTCCTCAAAAAGATAATCGACATGCGGACGCAATGGCATGTGTGGCTTCTCTTGTATCTTTAGAGGACCCTGTGCTTGATCTTAAATTTGTTATTCACAACCTTATTTCTCCAGCTATTGTAGACGATTCTAGCTTGGTAACATGTTGTGACTTTATAGACTCAGATGAATGGTATTTGCATATCGTAAGACATTTGACTGATGGTACCTTTCCTGATTCCACCAATAGGAACACTAGGGCTGGAATCCGCAAGCTGTCTACTAGATATATCATTCTTTCTAATGTCCTTTACCGAAGGGGTTATGACGGTATTCTCCTTCACTGTCTTAACAAATCGGAAATCCCCGTTGCTCTTGAAGAGGCACATTCAGGTGCCTGTGGGGGGCATTTTGGAGGTAAATCCTTGGTGCAAAGATTGCTTCGTATGGGATACTATTGGCAAACTATGCAGAAAGATTCTTTTTCATTTGTTAAGAAATGTCATCAATGTCAACAACACAATAATCTGATTCATGCTCCTGCTCAAGAACTTCGTTCTCAAGTAGCTTCTTGGCCTTTCTCCTCCTTCATCTCAAGGACACACCTTCATTGTAACTGCAACAGATTACTTTATGAAGTGGGTAGAAGCTATTCCCCTTCGCTCTACTACTGCTGAAGTGATTTGTCAATTTCTTCTAGAAAACATCATTTCTCGATCCAGGATACCTTCCACTATAATCTCAGATAATGGGACATCATTTAAGAACAAGGACGTGAAGAAATTCCTCGAGAAGTATCATATCAAACATCGATTTTCTACACCATACTATCCTCAATCAAATGGTCAAGCCGAATCATCCAATAAGATAATTGAACAAATTCTTCGCAAAACCGTGAATAAGCATGGTAAGGATTGGAGTAATCAGCTAATCTATGCTCTTTGGGCCTACCGAACGAGTGTATGAATTACTACAGGAACTACTCCTTATAATCTTGTTTATGGTGCTGATGCTATTATGCCTTTAGAGTTAGAGATTCCATCACTTAGGGTTTCTCTCAAAGGTATAGTAGATGATGACTCTTATAGAGAACAATGACTTCAACAGCTTGAGATGCTTGATGAACAGCGTATAAATGCTCTTGAGCATATTCAAGCGTATCACAAAACTCTACAACAAAGCTATAATGATAAGGTTATTCAACGTTCCTTCTCAATAGGTGACTTAGTCCTCTATGAGAATCAGCGCAATGTGAATGCCTTACCTACAGAAAAGGGAAAATTTAGTCCTAATTGGCTGGGACCATATATCGTTATTGAATATTATGGATCAGGTGCTTACAAAATAGCGGATGTAGACGGTACGCCTCTTAAAGAACCTATCAATGCTATGCACTTGCGTAGATATTATGCTTAATTTTCCATTCCTTATCTTTCATTTCATCTAAACTTCTTTTCAGTTCGTCAACATTGGGTAATATGTTAGTATATCTTAATTAGAGCAAAATAGAGTTAAATGATATGGTGTTTAATCTATATTGCTTTGTTCTCGACAAGCGTGTTTCTTTACTTTATAGTTTGTCTTGAATTCATTTATGTAAATTGTAAAAGATTTACATTTCCATTATGCTAGCATATTATACAATGTCTTTATGTGTTAAGTAGAATTGTATCATGTTGTGTTTAAGTTCAAAATTAAATCACATTAGTTATATGATTCTTAGACTTAATGCATATTTCTTCCCTATCATCAATGTAGTACTTGATTAAATATTTTAATTAAGTCACACATGTATCAATTTAATCATGGAGCATTGAGAAAATAATCACATGGAAATTAAATCCTAAACATACATGTACACCTACCAAATGTATTAGATTTAATCAAAGCAAAATATACATTGTTTTAAGCATTAAAGATAACACATTTGAGACAAAGAGAAGCATGTATATATATATATATGTGTGTGTGTGTGTGTGTGTGTGTGTGTGTGTGTGTGTGTAGATTGTATACAAATATAGGTCATTATAAATCCAAAATATGACCTATCCTACATCATAAAATCATCTCCTATCCCTAGGGCTGGTGGCTGGAGAGTGACAACTAGATGCTCCCTCCTGATCCGGCCGTCCAGGTGGACCCATAGGTGTATAGCATGATATAGACCGTGAGTGACTCCGAGAGGAACTCCTACGATCCCTATCCATAAGGATCATGCGATAGGAGGTAGCCTCGGCCTGGGCTGCTACTAGATCTCGCTGTGCACGCTGAAGGTTCTCTAATAGAACTCTCTCTCTCTCCCTCCATATGTCTACCTATACTCGGAATGGGGAAAACAAGTCCTCATGCCGACCCGCGTTCCCCTGAGGCCTATAAGCAATCTGTGAGGAACTAGGGATCTGTGCCATCATGGAAATGTCTGTCACTGCTTGTTGAATCAGGGAACGCCACTCCTGCACATTAGCTATAGCAGTAGAACAGATTTTTGTATTAGTACCATTCTATATCATCAAAACATTAATCAATCAATATAAACCTACTATACCTGGATCTCCCTCGTGCCAGTAGGGATCATGATATGGTAGCATCTGTGACTGGGAACTACTAGGCTCCCCACACTCAAATAATCTATGCACGATGGATGTAGGCTGGCCCATACTAGAAATAGGTCTCTGTATCGCCTCATGTTCCCCCTTTTGGGGAATAAGAGGAGGATCTAGGGCTATGGTATCATCTCCTGAATGGTGGGGAGCTGCATCTGACCCCTCTTCATCATCTCTATCCTCATCCTTGTCCTCGTCTGCATCCTCACCTGCATCCTCATTCTCCTCATCTCTATCTGTGTCATCCTCCTCTCCCTCCTCCTCCTCCTTGGCACTAGGTTGATCTCCTGTGGGTGGATTAGGATCTCCTGCCTCCTCATGACCCTCTCCCTCCTCTGGCTCCTTCGACCCAGATCCCTGATCCTCATCTCGGTCTCCATGTCTCCATGGGCCTGGATGGCCTGTCGGATGATCTAGTGGAAAGATAGGCCCTGGGTATGATCTCACAAACCATGAGACATACCTGCGCTGTGCTCCAGGCTCTGCAGAGTAATCAGTGACTACATCCTGATCGGATCCCTCTATATCTGTAGTCTCGATGTCATCTATCATCAGTCTCGCTACTGCTCTAGGTCTGGGAAGGACTCGTGAGTGTCGAGTATAGATGTGTACATCGGCTGGAACGCACTGCTCTAGCCCAAACTGCCTCCATACTCGGTCAAAGTAGAATGGGACTATGATATGTGAATATCGTCCCCGTAGTAGGTAGTTCCTCTGTAAGCATGCTAACTGTCTCTCCATCCCATCCCATCTATGCATCCGTAGATAGGGTCTCCATACTGTCACCTCGGCTGTCAATCTATCAAATATCACTCTCCAATATAGCAGATCTCCAAATCTCCACTCGTTGGTAAGTGGATAAGCAAACACCCTAGGTCACTCGCTAGCCGTACTCATTGGAAAGCCGATAGGCCTGGTGCATGTGAAGTGCTCAAATATCCACACCTGCAGAAGTGTGCATGTCATCAAGCTGCAACCCTGTCCAAACACATACTCCTCAAGGTCATGATAGAGATGTGCAAGCATACTCTGACCCCAAGCATATACTCTCTTGTGTCTCTCCATAGCTCTGATGCACCATGTGAGACCCCCATGCATGTGCGTACCTCACCCATTAGGGCAGATGGCTAGTGCTATGATGGCGATCATAAGACGTCTCACAAGGGGCACCTCTCCTGGAGGATGTAAGAGCCAGCTGACCATGATGCGACCTCTCATCTCACTCAGCATGAATCTCCCTATGCAATATACCTACTCCCTCTGATGGTCCTCCGTAGACCGATCGGTCGCGTATGTCACAGAAGCTCCTCTGATAGGAAGACGAAGTATGCAGTACACATCCTCAAGTGTAACCGTCAGCTCTCCTACTGGAAGATGGAATGTGCATGTGTCAGGATCCAATCACTCCATCAGTGCCATCAGCATTGCAGGATGGAACCGAATGGCTGGCATGAGGATCGCATACCATAAACCCACAATCGACAATGTGTCTCTCTCTGCCTGAGTCAGCCGGGGAATCTGATCTCGTAAACTACAAAGAATCTGTCTCGCCGTATGCTCTCTCATGTATGGGAGACCCTGCAACACAAAAACATAACTATAATCAGTACTCAATCATCAAAATCATTCATGCAAATTGTCAAACATCGTATGCTAACCCTGACATCTCTCGCCAAGTCCTGATTGGGACCATGGCGCCCTGTCAGGGACCATGGCACCTTGAAGGGACCATGGCACCCTGTTAGGGACCATGGCGCCCTGAAGGGACCATGGCGCCCCACAGGGACCATGGTGCCCCACAGGGACCATGGCGCCCTGGGTGGGACCCAGGGTCAGATTCCAGGGCCCGCAAATGATCACAGAAAGTCAAATGTAGAAAATCAAAAGTCAACGTTCAGTCAACTCACCTCGTCCAGTGGCTCGTCATCGATCACGGCTTGTCGCAGGATCTCAATCCTCGTGGGACGCTCCGGTCATCGTGAAGGCATGATGATGGCTATGTGGGCTCTGCTACAATGAACAATATTCCGAAATCAATAAAGTAACAAATGCAAAATGTCACTTTCAAGGTATATACTTTCATTCCTTTAACTTTACTTTCAAAACCCTAATTTTCCTCTATCACTCATTTCATCATAACTTGAGTTTGGGAGATGCGATTTTCGAACCGTTTGTTGCGTAAGAATTGTATTTTCATTCCCCTACTCTCAGGATGTTCCAACAAGTGCTCTGATGAAGCCTTTTCAGTGAACATCCCTCATCAATACTCTCTTACACAATTTGTCATAAGTAAACATGCTACCCTGTTTCACCTCCCTAATAAGCAAGTCGAAATAGGGGGGGCATATAGCTACTCACAAATTTCATCACTTTCCTTAGTAAGCATTAGGTGATTTTGTGATCTAACGTGTGTTTTGTAGGGTGCGGTTCCTAACTGTGTATTGCAGATACCGCTGGGGGCTTCGTCCGACAACTTATGGATATATCCTTTTTCAAATGATGTTTACTTTTCTGTACTTTAGCTTGCATATGCACCTAGTACTCATATGACCGCTAAAGTGGGGGCTAAATGTAATGTCATAAATTGTACGCACTTGCTAAAGCAGTACAATTTCATACCTAGTTTAGCACCCGCCTTGGCGCACTTTGCATTTGCATTGCATTTCCCCTTTAGCACTTAATTGATCAAATTAATTAGGTCTAAGGTTCTATTTCATCATCTTCCACATCATAAAGTTGGGCCCCTTTCATTAAAGCGTGCCCTTTTCATTTTATTCCTCCAATACATCATTCAATCAAAAACCCTAATTAAGTCCTATTTCAAAATTGGGGGCTTGATTTCGGGGTCAAAACATCTCGAAATCACCTGTAACTTCGGGATTCTCTCTAAAATCATCATATCCGACGGCCCTGAAAATTTGGTGAAAAGTTGTCGGGACCGTGGCACCCAAAGTGCACATGGTCCCGGACATTTTTCTTGAAATTTTAGGAGCGCGATCCAATCATAAAATAAAGCTTAACCCCAAGAAATTGGCGGGATATTCAATCTCTAGTTCGACCAAAAGACGAAATTATGACCTAGGGTTTCATACATAAGAGCTCTCTTTCTTCATTTGAAAGGATCCAAATTTTGTTTTCAGGAACCTCATATACAGCGAAAGAGCAGATATTTGAAGACTTCAACAACATTCAACATCCCTCTATCAAGCATTTATCAATTTCATTCATCCATTTAGGGCTTGGAAGACATTGAAGAACAATAGGAGATTATCGACTGAAGATTGGCTTGTACCCCTCCCTTGGGGGTTGGGTATGATTTCATGTTGTTTTCATGTCTTTGCATAAGCTTCAATATATCATTTATTCATGCTTTAGATCACTTTGCATCTTGATTTAGAGCATTTACATTGTCATTTACAAGCAATTAGGGTTTACTTTCTAGGTTGCTCTAGTTTGCTTGCTTGCATTTTAGGATCTTGCACACACACAAGGTCTGCACACACAATACATTTTACAGTACAACTTGGCTATTCGTGGAGGTGGAAATCATCGAAGTGGGGGTTTGACTAAGGCAAAACCCTATATAGCCGCCCACACCCTTTTCAAATATAAGTGCAGGTTTCGGGACTCGGACGTCACGACAGGTTACAGATCCAGAAAAAGAAGGTCGAGACAGCACTCCACACCAAATTGCAGAGAAAAAGACCAGGACAGGGGCGTGGGGCGCCCTGGTCCTGCCAGGACAGGGGCACTGGGCACCCTGGTCCCTGGGATAGAGGTGCTGGGCACCCTGGTCCTCCTGACAGACAACATTTTTGACAGTTTTCCAGAGTGCAAGATAGCAGTTTCAGGTGCAGTTTCCGGTACAGTATCAGGACAGTGGCGCCCACGCCCCCGTCCTGAACATTTTCAATCAGATTTTGACTTCGGGTACGCAACTGCATTCTTGTTTTATCCTTGTGTTTACAGCTGTTCATTGTTTAATCTCAATTCTGCAATCTTGTTATTAGTTCATACATACGTTTTGGGATTAGAACTTGAACTTGTATCATTTTATCTTTCAATTCAACAAAGGAATAGAAATCCTAATTGGTAGCCCGTGGCTCTCTCTTCCACAAAAAGAAGTAGCCAATTGTGTGATACCTCTAGGCTCTTTCGTATTCCGTAATGTGTGTCAAAAGGTAGGATTAGGGCATGTTAACCTAGTCTCGCTTTTTCCCCTAGACACCTTCGAATGATGTCTTCGTGTATACCTCTACTTGATCTCACATGTACCTTCACACAATTCTTTTTCGCATTCCACACTTGATCTTACAAATAAGATCTTACATTTATACCATACCCTAAGACCAATTTTAGTAGGTCGGCTCTACAAGATATTACAATAAAAACATTTTACAAATAATACAATATCCGATGCAATAACCAATTGAACATGTTGGCTTAATGTATTTACAACAATAATAAATCATCTCCATAGCGTGCCATGCTGATCTAGAAAAGATAAGCCTACTAGTGAAACCCTAGATAACCTGGACCTATTTGTCGGTAAAAGAAAATATGCAAATAAGAGTATATCAATGATTATTACTTCAAAATAAAGTGTCCACATGATGTCTTCGACATTACCAAGTGTCTTCCATGTCATTTCAGGTACCGGTGAACATTATATCCTGTCGGTGAACATTATATCCTGCCAGTGAACCATATACTGGTAACTGTTGCACAGTTTACTGTTTTCCGGTGAATGTTGTTGGATCTCCAAAGTAGGTGTATTTAGTAGGTGTTGACATCAATGACAAAACCATACCAAAATACCAACAAGTAGAAGGTTACTAACAGTGCAAGAAGTGCAACTCAAAAGTATTGGAGTGGATAGTTTCAAAGATTTATATCAAGATGATGAAGAATTTGATGTTTCCTACAAGGTTTGTCAAGAGTTTGGAAACCATTTTCATAGTGAATATGCAGATTACACCTTACAAGATGGACTTTTGTTCAAAAGAGGAAAGCTATGTGTACCTAAAGGGTCAATGAGAGAAAACTTGATGTAAGAGAAGCACAATGGATGCCTAAGTGGACATTTTGGTTTGAGCAAGACTTTGGAACTTGTCCAAAGATTATAATTTTGGCCCAAGATGCAAAGAGATATCAAGAAATATGTGGAATAATGTGTGGTTTTCCAAAGAGCTAAAGGTACCTCTTCCAATGCTAGTCTTTATCAGCATTTACCTATCCCAAACCGGCCATGGGAGTGTGTAAGTATGGATTTTTTTGTTGGTTTGCCTAAAACGAAATCAGGTTTTGATAGCATCTATGTTGTGGTAGATAGGTTTAGAAAGATGGCCCATTTTATTCCATGTAAGGTTAGTCATGATGCTAGTCACATTGCTCAGTTTTTTTTCAAGGAGGTTATTAGAATTCATGGTTTACCTATCAACATTGCATCAGATAGAGATGCAAAGTTTATTGGTCATTTTTGGAAGACTTTGTGGCAAAGATTGGGTACTAACTTATCTTTTAGTTCAGCCCATCATCCCCAAATGGATGGCCAAATAGAGGTGGTCAATAGAAAACTTGAAAAACTTCTTAGATGCCTAACAAAGGAGTATGGAAAAGCTTGGGATCAAATCATCCATCAAGCTAGGTTTGCCTACAATGACAATGTGAATAGGTCAACCGGTAAAAACCCTTTTGAGATTGTGTATGGCCTTCATCCTAGAGGTGTTTCGGAGCTCACAGATGTTGGAAAGATGGAACAAAAAATGATCATGCTTTGGACATGGCTCAATCCATGCAAGAGGTTCATGAGAAGGTTAGGACAACTCTACTAGACACCTCTCAAAGAATCAAGGAAAAAGTAGATGAGAAAAGAAAGGATATACAATTTGTAGTTGGGGACATGGTCATGGTTCAATTGAAAAAAGAAAGGATTTAGAAAGGTGTCCCTAGTAAGCTTTAGATGAGGAGGATTGGTCCTTGCAAAATCTTGGCCAAGTATGGCAACAATGCTTACAAGTTAGACCTACCCGGTGATATGGCTTTATCTCCCATCTTCAATGTTGCAGATTTGGTCTAGTATAAGGGAACACTTCCAGAGGAGGATAGTAGAGTCTCAGAGGTCTCTCAAGCACTTTTAGACATGCCCTTACAACTGCACCCATGCCACAAGTTGAGAAGGTGTTAGACTCTAGAGTTCTTAAGAAAATAAGGCATACCATCTATATGGAGCACTTGATCAAATGGAAGCACCTTCCAGCATTTGAGGCTACTTGGGTACCTAAGACAAACTTTTCTAAGCTTGTAGTTCCCCTTTGTTTGTTTCCTAAAGGAGTCACTTGACTTCTTTCTCATTGGGGGAGTATGGTGCAGGAGCACCTAGTTTTGAGTGCATTTTCTACTTTTTGGTGTGTTAGTCTTTAGGTTGGTTTTGGTTTGTGAATAATGGACTACTCATATGTCCACATGTGTGTGTGATATGCATTGGGAGGATGAATGTCAATGGGATCATGTATTCACTCAATTTTGGCTTATGAGCCCTTGTAAGCATAAAATGGCATAAACGTTCATTTTGGTGTCAAACATCTTGAAAAGCCTCATTTGGAATTGGGACATGTCATGTTAGTGGTTTTAAGTCATCCTAGGTGGTTTATAATAAGTGACAAAGCGTGAAATGAAAAAATGCACTTTTTGGCAAAAGTTGTCAATGTTGCTTGACAATATTTTACAACTTTGAGCAACTTTTTGAAAATTGAAGCATATCAGTGGTTAAGAAACCAATGGAGAGTTTTTTAGGGTCTAAATGGCATATAAATACTCTGAGTATGAATTTAATGAGGCTGGTGAATTCTTGGAGAAAATCAGAATACATTTTGATGACCATTTTCCAATTTTTACCTTGTATTTTCTCAAATTTGGAGCAGCAGTCTGTACTTCATGGATTGATTTCATTTCCATTATTTGATAATTTATTTTTAAATGTTCTTGTAGTACTCAGGAAGCATTTTAGGTAGTCTGTGTTGGAGGTTTGAATTGAGTTTTGATTTTATATTGCTCTCGGCCTGAGCAAGGGTTTTAGAGGCCCAAACATGGTTCCAGCTTGAAGCCCTTTGCATTTCCCTCAATAACCCTTGGGAATAGAGCTATAGAACCTTTGTATAGTGTACATAATATTTTTTTTGATTTTGAGGTCATTAAATTTCCATTGGACATCATTTCCTAAGTGAGCTCAGTCATAGCTCGATTAGGAAATGATTGAAATTTTGCAAGTGCTTGTAGGGATGATCAGGTTTCAAAATGCCATGTGTTTGGCATGAGTAAGTGGGGTGTGGCAGAGCCTTTGTGGAGTTTTGGAGGTGTGACAAATCAGGGAAGACTTTAAACCCTTAGAAGAAGACCAAAAAGACCCAAAAAAAGCCCTTCAAATATGCCATTTTCGAGTTCCGTACTTGTACGGATAGACCTGGTTTCCTCACTTGATGAATCTCAAATTTATTCCAAAAGGGTACTCAAATCATAAATGATTTTTCCTAGTTCTTTGGGATAATTTGAGTAATTCCACAAAAACTGGTTAGGTAGGGCTAATTGGGGCTGTAGGGCTACTAGGCCTACAAAATAGGGAAAAGAAAGAGGTATGGAGAAATGAATGAAGCCCAATCAGAAAACTAGTGGATTGGCTTTGAAAAACCTTAAGGACACCTACTACAACCCCTACAAGAATATGTTATAAGTTTGATAGATTGAGGTTGGATTTACTATTGTGAATCTCAACCATGCCTGAGCAGTCATGGAGCACAAATTGATTGGGAGCATTCCTAGAGAGTTAAATATCTTGATTTGTTGTAAGACTACTATAGCATGGAGGGAACCAACTAAGACATCACTTAACTTCCTATTGAGAAAGGATTGACTCTCTTTGAGTACTCCTCCCCATCACATATGCTCAACACCTATTGAGAAAACCGGTGGATAAGTTTGAGGTGAGCTTCGACAAATATATGGAAAAGCACTCAAGCCTACATTCTATGTTCAAGAAACCTGAGATACAAAAGAAGGTAAGAAATGAGGTGGAACATCTAGAGGAGAACTTGGGGATCACCAATGAGGTGGTTTGGAGAGCCAAAGAGAAGAACATATTGAAGGATGAAGATATTGTCAAGCCCAAGGAAGCTAAACCAAAAATCCCTCGACCTAAGCCAAGATAGTCAAGGAATTCTACACCCTCCTCTAGTACTTATAAACCACCTAATTCACCTAAGCCTCAAGCCCAACCATTCGGTGGAGCAGTGAAGTGGAAGAAAGAACAACCACAAAGAGTTTATGTGGAAGCCTCTGCAGAAGAAGAAGAAACAAAATCTGATGAAGTGGTAAAAGAAATAAAGAAAAGTGTTATAGCTATCAAGGTTATCAAGAAGAAACCATCCTATGAGGAGCATCCTAGCAAGAAGGTGAGAGATGAATTAGAACATTCTGGGATAACTCTAAATCATGTAAAGGATGCAATAACTGAACAAGGTATTTTCAAACTACTTTGTCAATTTTATGATCTATTGGATGACAAAGGGAAGAAATCATTAGAAGAATCCAGAGTTGTATATTTGAATAAGTATAATATAGGGCTCTCATTGAGATTGTATCAGAAGTCCCCAAGAGCTTATATGATCTCTTAGAACTAAGGAAAAACACAACAAGAGTAGAAGAAGAAAGGATAAGGTAGTATGCATTAGTACAACTTTATCGGGTAATTGCTAAACTGGAACTAGATAGATGGGAAAAATGAGAAAGCTCACAAAGAGAATTTTTTTTTTTGAGTGAAATTCTTCTAAAGTATCAGTATGATGTGATTCTTGAAAAATCTTAGGAAGATGTTAAAAAGTTTGTTCCAAAATTCCTAGGAATGTTATCCCTAGGAGATATGCATAAAGCTGATGAACTGGGAGAAAAGATAGCCCAATAGGTTGGCTCGGATGGTTCGGGAGATGTAGGAGTTGAGGAAACTGCAATTGAGATAGATGTAAGTATGTAGTAAATTGATGCAGGTGAGGGAACTTAGAACCCTCTGATACTCACTTTTGAACTTAAGAAAGAAGTAGAGAGGGTAGTGGAAATAGATAAGGGAGTAGAGGAAATACATAGCAAGGTTGAATGGATTCCAATGGCAAGAGACATTGTGAAATCTGAGAAGGGGAAGTAGACCATAAGTGATACAGATTTCACCAAGGGCCCCCATCAATATTGACTCTTTATCCCCTGTTTAGAAACTCAAATTGGTAGCACTCACTCAAGCCAAAGCAAGTGAAGATTTATTGAAATCTGACACAGAGGACAATAAGATGATCCTTAGTCTATTTTTGCAAGCAATAGAGAAAATCAGGTGATATCTCTACTTTATAAAATCAATAGTTTGAATTAAGAGAAAGATAGGATTGTAGGAAGAGTGGGAGAGCTAAGGAATCTAATATCTATGGTTAGACACCTTACTTAGCAGTCTACAGAATGCTCAGAATGCATTAAATAAAAGTGCTCCTAAAAATCCTAAAGTATCAAAGATGGACGCATATCTATTTAGCACCATCATATCCATTTTGGAGAATCTAAAGAAGGGATGGGATGACTATTTGGAATAAATTAAGAAATTTTTTATGGATATCTTCAATTTTTTGTGAATGTGTAAGGATTGTGTACATTTGTAAATATCATTTCTATTTTTTGAGACCATACCTTTGTCATTTATGTCAAAGGGGGAGAATAGATGAGTGAAAAATGTTGATCTTAGGGGGAGATATTTGATTCTTTGTTTCTTTGGAATCTAGTGATTGAATTTTTGGTTGCAGTATATTGTATTTTGGTTTTGGTCCAACACTTAGTCATTTGTCACTAAGTGTTGCCATCAATTCCAAAGGGGGAGAATGTTGGCAAGAGACAATGCATATATGTTGAGATATTGAAATTGAGGGCAACTCATATCAAATTTGGCAACTTGAGTTAGATATTCAATTTGTAGTTCGAGATTCATTCATACCAGAAGATTGATTGAGGTCCAGTAAGGTTAAGTGAGAACAAGCTATTCGGTAGTGTATGACATTTGGTTGGATTGATTTGTATTGCATATTTTATGTTGCGGATCTTGGAGAATAATTTTGGTTGTCTGATATGCATTATTCCAGGTTTATGGATTTTGGTGTTGTGAATTAAGTTGAAAGATCTGGTAGATAGTTTTCTCGTAGAACAATGATCATTAGTAGTAACGTGTGAAGATTTTGTGTGCGGATCATGCAGAGTAATTTTGGTGATTGTTTGCATGATCGAGGTTGTTGAGACAACATGTGGGAAGCATGTGGAGATCTTTTTTGGGTCCGCTTAGTTCTTTTTGGATCGGATTGAGCCAACTTGAGTAACACATTTCATGTTGCGTGTTATGCGGTTTCAGGGCCGACATGGAATTGATCTAATTTGATGTCGCGGATATATAATATCGATTCATTTGATTATTATTATGGGTTTGAATCCCACTATGGTTTTTCCCTTAATTGGGTTTCCACATAAAAATATTGGTGTTATGGTGTTGGTGATCTTGACTTTGTGATTCTGCCCTTTGTTTTTCTTCATTTGCATTAAGTGGCTGAAAAATCAGGTTATTAAAGATAAAATTACTAAACACTTATTCATCCCCCCTCTTAGTGTTCCCTTGATTCCAACATGAAATAATTCACTCTCGGAGTACTACCATACCAAAGTTCATAAGATGTCTTGCCATAATTCCTCCAATACAAAATTTTCTTAATAGTGTATGCTACTATATGAATTGCTTCTTTCTAGTATAATTTTGGTAACTTTTCTCCTTTTACCATGGTTCTAGTTTCCTCTTGTATAGTTCGATTCATTCTTTCAAGTACACCATTTTTCTATGGTGTGTGGGGGTAGATAGCTATCTTTTGATGCCATGTTTCTAACATAAGTCATTGAACTCATCCAAGATGAATTCTCCTCCTCTTTCAGACCTTAAACACCTGATTTTCCTATCAACCTCATTTTCTACTTTTGGCTTGGATATCTTGAACTTCTCTAATGCTTCATATTTCTCTCTCAGAAATGCAACCCAAGTCATTCTAGAATAATCATCTATCAGTAATATGAAATACATCTCACCTTTAAAATTCCTTGTCCAAGTCAGACCACAAAGTTCTGTGTGAACCAAATCTAGTAATCTAGTGGACGAGTACTCCTTTCCTCTGAATGTGCTTCTATTTTTCTTTCTGACTTGACATTCCCTGTAGATGTTGTTCTTCAATATTGTCAATCTTGGCAAATCTCTTGCTGCACTTCTTGAACTAATCTACACCAAGTTGTTAAAATTAATATGACATAACCTCTGGTACCATAGCCAGCTATCATTGAGTTGTGATATCAAACAATGTTTTGTAGCTCCTTCGGATTTTTATATATTTCCATTTGTCCTTCTTCCAACTACAATGACTGTTCCTGACTCATTCTATATTTCACATCCATTGTCCCAAAAAACAACATTGTATCCATTTTTGCACATATATCCATCAGTTAAGAGATTATGATGCAAACCCTTCATATAATAAACATTGTCAATGTTATGTTTTCCATCAAAAGATTGACCCAATACCAACATTTGTGTTTTTTGATCATCTCCAAACCTAATTGAACCTCCATCATATTTTTCAAGTTTAATGAACTTACTTTTATCACTAGTCATATGATTTAAACATCCATTGTTAAAAAAACATTCATTTTTATCTCTTCTAGCATGAAAAGCATTAGCAAGATTCTTAGAGATATCAAACTTAGGAACATCCTTTTCTACCAGAAACAAGCAATCACCATCCTCATAGTTAGATTCATCATCCAAGATGCCAACACTATCTTTAACATGATGGTATGATGAAATAATAAGTATCTGGTAGAATACTGAGAGAGGGGGGGGTGAATCAGTATACTTAAGAACTAATACTAACTCCCAAACTCAAATTCAAACTCACAAAGTAAACTTTCACTTATCAAGATCAATACTCAACATCAACCAACATCAATCGGTTTGACTGTTATGACAACTTAATAGTAAACAACTTCAAAAATGTTTAATCATATGTCAACATATTCATCTCTCAATGCTTGCAATTATCGTGCCTTATCAGAATAGTTAAGTAGTTAATCAAATCAACAAATAAGATCGTAACCACAAAAGAATTCGCCACTTGACACAAATATTTATACGTGGAAAACACAAATAGGTAAAAACCATGCTAAGATGAGACTCACAAGGATAGCTATCTGAACTCTTCTGAAGTTCACCCTATTAGGAGCCAAGCCTATTAAAGCTCTTACAATAAGTCGCGTTAAGAACTAATTCCAATTAGGAATCACTTGGTTAAGGGATTTACAAATATGCCTTGATGAAAAGAAAAATACCCTATTAGGAGTAACCTCGCTGGAGGATTTGAGAATCCAAACTAATGGACCACCTTGTTAGATGATTTAGAAAGTAAAGAATCTTATTAGAGCTTACTCGGTTAGGGGATTTCAATTTCTGCTATAATTATTAGAAAACAACAGGTTTTCTTGATCTGTCTGAATAGCACTACATCATCTTGATTAGATCCTTCTTAAGTTTCAATATGCCTTTACTCAAACTACAGATCCATCCACTGGTTAGGAAACCACACACTCAATTGATTTCTTCCAATCTTGTCAACTTTGCCAACACTTAACAAAACAATATCATCAACCTTAAATACAAATCAACTAGGTTAGTAACACAATAAAAACCTAATTCTCATCATCAAGATTGCAAACAAGTTGGTACAATCTTGACCGTTAGAAATCATAACAATCTCTTCACATTCTTCAAGAAAATTCCAACCGCTCCATGATCACCGCTTCATTAGACTTTGTAACTCATCACACGCTATGCATTATATGCAATCCACTTTTCTCCTTTCCAAGACAACAAATGCACCAAATCAATATAAACTAATCCTCATACAATGATCACATGTGTCTCCATCATTACCGCTCAACATTAGATCTTAAACCAAAAAATTTGATTGGTTAGGGTTTAACAGAAAACAAACGGTAGGGTTTACCGGTTACATAACATAGAAAGGTTTAACCCTTTACACCGGTTCAACTTACAAACTACCATATACCGGTTTACAATATCTTCCTTAAAGTTTATCATACCAGTTACAAGACAATAGCAATAACAATAATAACATCAGCAATATCATGAATAACATTCATCGGCTCAATTGACATCAATGACAACATATTGTTAATGCAATCTATATGCAAAATGCCAACAATCTCCCCCTTTGGCATTGATGGCAATACAAATATCAATGCCTCTGATCTTTCTATTGTGGATTAGTGGATAGGAATCCTAGTTTACATTACCAAGTATTCACCATGCTCTATATGTCTTCAGTTTGTCACTGGCTCACCTAATTAGACACATAATTCTTCTCCTCAATCACATAATTCTTCTCCCCCTTTGACAACAATGCCAAATTGAAAGTAAAACATGTAATTCCAAATTCTAACTGTGCATCAACATACTACAACATGATGCCCCCCCTGTGGTATACATCCACTTCCAAAAATAATCAATCCATGTAAGATGTTGTAAGTAATTCAGGGACTAATGCAATCAACATCATGCTCAACTGACTTCATGAAGAGGGACAACCCCCAACTGACTTCTATGATACTCAAAAGTGGTCTTAGGTAGAGGTTTGGTAAACATATCTACAAGATACTCCTGGGTAGAAGCATGCTCTAGGATAACATCTTTACTTTGAACTTTTTCCCTGAAAAAGTGATACTTTAGTTCAATGTCCTTAGTCCTTGTGTGCAAAATAATATTCTTAGAAATATTTATTGCACTTGTATTATCACACAAAATCTTTATAAGTTCTGAGATCTTCATCTTAAAACCTTCCAAAATGTGCCTCATCCAAATAGTTTGTGTGCAATTCATGTAAGCTTATACATACTCAGCTTCAGCAGTAGATTGTGAAGTACAACTCTGCTTTTTACTACTCCATGAAACTAGCCTTCCTCCTAGAAAGAATGCTCCACTAGTAGTACTCTTCTGGTCATCAATATTTCCTACCCAATCAGTATTAGTGTATGCCTTCAAATCAAAATTGCCTCCATATGGATACCATAACACATAGTCAACTGTGCCTTTCAGATATCTAAAAATTCTCTTGGTTGCTATCAGATGTGCTTCCTTTGGATTTTTCCAAAATTTAGCAACTATACCAACTGCATGGCCAATATCCGGTCGACTATGAACAACATAGTGTAATTTGCCAATCATTGACCTATATTTTTTTTCATCTACAGACTTAGATGCATCTTCCTTGAACAATTTACAACCTATAATCATTGGAGTTCCAATTGGTTTATAGTCACTCATGCCAAAAGTCTTCAAAACTTCTTTCACATATTTAGATTGAATAATGAAAATACCATTCTTCATCTACTGTATCTACAAGCCTATGAAATTTTTTATTTCCCCTACTAATGACATCTCAAACTCATTCTTCATTTCATCTACAAAACTATTGCTCATGACATCATTACCTCCAAATATAATGTCATCGACAAATACATCACTGACCAGTATTTCATCTCCTTCAGACTTGAGATAAATGTTTCTATCATCACTGGTTCTTGCAAATCCTATCTTCATTAGATGTGTATGAAGTTGTTCATACCATGCTCTGGGTACCTTCTTTAATCCATACAGAGCTTTATGCAATCTACATACCATGTCTTCCTTATCTGTCAATGCATAACCATCAGGCTACTCTATATAAACCTCTTCTTCCAATATCCCATTCAAAAATGCAAACTTAACATCCATCTGATATACCTTGAACTTCTTATGGGCTGCAAATGCAAGTGATTTTCTAACTCTTTCCAATCTTGCTACCGGTGCAAAATTTTCACCATAGTCTTCTCCTTCTTCTTGCATATAACCTTTGCAAACTAATCTTGTCTTATTGCAAACTATAGCACCATCTTCATTTAACTTGTTTCTGAACACCCATTTAGTACCTATAATATTCTTGTTTACCGATCGAGGTACCAAGGTCCAAGTCTTGTTCTTCTCAATTTGATCCAATTCCTCCTCCATTGCTTTCACCCAATAATCGTCAACAAATGCCTCCTTAGCACTTCTAGGTTCAATGGTGGAGATCATGCAAGAGTTCTCTCTAATTTTCCTTCTAGTTAGTACTCCATCATCTTTATCCCCAATAATCTACTCAGGACTATGATTCAATCTCACATATCTAGGAATAACATGATCATTCTCATCAGGTTCAATTTCTTCATTGTCTTCTTCCTCTGAATTTATTTGTTCCGATTGAACAAGTACATCAGGATTTACTTTACCGGTTTCTGATTTAACAGTTTCAGGTTCCAAAAGAAAAATGTAAGGATCTTCATCATTTCTCTCTAAACTGGTTCCTTCTAAAATTTCAGGGCATTCATCTACATGAACATCAACACTCTCAACAATTCTCTCTGTCTGGTTGTTGAAGCATTTGTAGGCCTTACTCTTGGTGGAATAGCCAAGAAATATGGCTTCATCACTCTTAGCTTCAAACTTGCTTATGTAATCACCTCTTTTGATAAAACATTTACTACCAAAGATCTTAAAATAGCTAACATTGGATGATCTTCCATACCAGTACTCATAAGGTGTCTTTTTCTTACCTCTTTTCACCAGAACTCGGTTCATTGTGTAGACCACTATACTTACAGCTTCTCTCCAAAATGTTTTTGCTACATTTCCTTGTATCAAAATAGTTCTAGCTACTTCAACTACTGATCGATTATTCCTCTTTGCTATACCATTATGTTGTGGTGTCCTTGGTGCAGAAAGATGCTGCTTGATACCATTCTCATCAAAATACATAGTGAATTTCTCAAAAGTAAATTCACCGCCTTGATCTGTTCTCAGACATTTTATCTTTTTTCCACTCTCTTTCTCAGCTAAGGCTCTAAATGCCTTGAATTTACCAAAAGCTTCATTCTTATCCTTCAAGATTGTGACCCACGTCATCCTTGACTAATCATCAGTGAAGATCATGAAATATCTATCACCTGAAATGCTTCTAGTTCTTATTGGTCCACATAGATCTGTATGAACCAAATCTAACAAGTGCTCTGCTAAGAAGGACTTGCTCTTGAAAGTTGAAGAAGTCATCTTTCCTAACTGACATTCTTTACAAAGAGCATTAACCAGTTTATATAACTGGGGTAGACCTCTTATAGTCTTAGACTTGCTCACTTTAACAATGTTATCATAATTTATATGAAAAAATCTCCTATGCCAAAGCCAACTATCATCTAATTTTGCAATCAAACAGTTGCCAACTTTAGGATTAAGATGAAATAGATTACCTCTGGTTTGTTTCCTGGTTGCAATCAATTCACCTTTGTTGTCAAAGATTTTGCACATACCATTTCTAAACTCCAGTGGGTATCCTCTGTCATTAAGTTGTGCCACACTCAAAAGATTGTGCTTTAGGCCTTCAACCCAATAGACATCATCAGCACAACTCTTCCCATTAAGAGAAATAACTCCCTTACTTTTAACTATACAGGGTTAGTCAATGCCAAATCTGACAACACCACCATCCAAATTCCTTCAAGGAAATAAATTTGCTCCAATCGCTGGTCATGTGATGTGAACAATCACTATCAATGATCCTATCATCAGAGTTATCCATCCTGGACACTAGTGCTTTCTGATCTGATATCTCTTCCTTAATAGCTACACACACAATATCTTCACCGTAATACCCTAAAAATGGTCATCTAAACCATGAGCCCCTAATGTCAACAACGTCACCAAGGTCCTAACCAAAGGCAATTAAATAAATCTTGAGCACACAATTAATTTCTAAAATCATCAAATGTCACATGGCAAAATTAATCAATCAATATTAATTAAATATTTATTTAATTAATCGATCATTCCAAGTAAATCATTTCAAACAATTATCCTACCATATTTAATTAAATAAATCAATTTGCCATCAAATCTTCAAAAAAGGAAATAAATAAAAAAAAGGAATTAATTGACCAAAAAAGAATTAAAAATTTGAGAAAAGAAATCAATTGGAGAAAATCTTGAAAAAAAATTAAAAATTGATAAATAATCTCAGAGAAAGCAATTAAAACAATTAAATATTCAAATTGAATGAAATAGAGAATAAATCAGTTTTTTCTGATTTAATCTTATTTTTAGTTCAATTTCCTTTAAAACTGAGAAAAGCATCCAATCACATCAATTCACTTGGATTGTGCTTCCTCTTGATTAATCTTGACCGCTCATCATCAGTTGATCTCAGCCATTGGTTTCTTTCTGAATTTTCTATAAATTCAGGCTCATCTCTCATTCAAGAGAGGCTGGAGAATATATTGTTATTATACTATTTTTGCTCTAGATTCAGTGATATATTGCATATTTATTATTTCATATTGATTAAATCATTTAGCTTAATATTGCTTAAATCTTCTTAGATTAATATTGCATCCATCTAGCATTCATCATGTTCATATAGATAAAATCCTTTGTCTTGATGTTGTCTAGTCACTAGTATTGCTAAATAATCTGAGAGCAATCATGTACTCACATATTTTAGAAGGCAATGAGTCGATTTGTTATGGTTTATTATTCATTGATTATATTTGATTAACCATGCATGTAATGACTTGATTGAAGTGTTGTGTCATGCAGATACAGATTCTTATTGCACTTTTCACACACACATTTCTGGCGCCCACCGTGGGGCCGAAAACTACTTTTTCAGCCTCAAAATTATCATTTTTTATCTTGCAGGTTTTGTCCGTATAGCCTCTGCCAAATATTGTACGAGCAGTTTCACTACAACATACAACATTATATTGACACCTGCAGTTTATCGTACGAAACAAGATCATATCCTTTAAATTGTCGTACGAATCAGGATTGTCATTCGTACGACATACTGATTCTTTTATACTCTATCATTCTGTGCTAATTCCTAACTCGTATGACATACTGCTTGTTCTATCTTTTGTCATTCTGTGCTAATTTATAACTCGTACGATAAAAGATTTATGTCGTTCTTCTTTATGAAGATTGTCGTACGATTTTTCTGACAGATTAAAAACAGACTATCTTTCAGGATTTTTTGGATTAAATTTTGATTATGCTAATGCTAACCCTGAACTATTTTCTGTCTACCTGATATTTTTAGTCTAACCAGTTTCTTGCAGGACATTTGCCAAAGAATTTATCGACCAAACATACGCTTGTCAAAGAAAAAGGAAAAAAAAAACATGACTACTGATGTGTTGTTTTTGCAGGTTGCCTAAGGAGAAATCAATCAAACATTGTGTATTTCTTAATTTTTCTAGGCACTTAACTTGCTATCTGGGTAAATGAACAAATCTATCTTTTGTGTCTTTTTGGAAAATTCTGAGAGGTAGGAGAGTATGCTCTTGTCTTTCTAAGACAATCAGAAATCTAGACCCTTGAGGCTTTTTCTTTGTTTGAGATTTGTACATCTTTAGCAGGCCTGCCCTCCTGAGGAGCTAATAACTCTATAGCTTTTATGGCCGGTGAGAGGGGAATGACCTAAGTGGGAATAGCTAAACGCCAAGTACTCCAACCCACTATAAAATAAATGTGATTTGATCAAAATCAAGTTAACGACAATGCTCGGGAATAGCTCTCCTTAGTACCTTCGGGTATATTAAACCTTAGTTTTCAAGGCTGGGAGACCTCTTAATTGAGTTTATACCTTGACATGCTGAATAGAACCCTTACTAGATCCGATAAAAATTAGAAGCTACCTGATTCACCCCCGAAAGGTTGATAATCTTTGTGCAAGAGAGATAGTAACTCTCCCAAGACACTTGCCATATCGTGCCCCCATTAGCATTTGGAGTCGGCTAATACAGCGTTGAGAACCCATTGCATGAGACTGAGCGGCCATATTTTGATTAGTTATTGGGTGTGTACCTAAGTCAGCAAGCAAAGGTTTTCTTCTCTAAGTCAACTTCCATAGGGTTTTCATGTTGTGATTGGAGTTACTATTCATACTGCGTGTTTTCTATGTTTTCATCCCCCCAAACTGAAACTGGAATACTAAAACTGGAGAACACAAATCAACAAACTCGGTGATCAAAACTTTGTTTGTGTCAAAAACTAGTCTATCCTGGTCAGAAATCAGTCCACCTCAGAATTGGTCATGCTCAGTTGCCTTATCCAGTCATTGAAAACCTAGAATTTTTAGTCTCTGATTTGTGAACAGTCGTACAAGTCTGCTGAATTGTCGTCCTGCACCAAATCCCGTGTCGTACGAGTATACTATATTGTCATCCAAGACCTACCCATTTGTCATACGGTACTAGGCAGCAACTCATACGAAACAAAACTATTGTCGTCCTGAACCTGTTATACTGTCGTACAGTTCCAGAAATACAGTCTTACGAGTCTCTAATTCTATCAGTCAAGAATAGTCAAAACCTTTCCAAAACAATATTTTTACAATGAGCCCAAAACTGGTTATCATATTCCTGAGCATAAAACAACCTTGATAGTGTACCTCTGCAGTTGGGTTGCACGATTTTGTCGATCATTTCTCAGCTAGTTCAAATGAACATTTTACCAAACCTAAGTCAACTTGGATAACGTCTTACATAGGATAGATCATTCCTGAAACCAGAACAGATCTTAAGTTACTTCTCTTAATTACTACATTAAATGAAATACTAGCTACAATTTGATCTTGCCTTCTTCAACACATCTCGCTCTCGGTCCTGTCGGTTAGAAATGCTTGTTCAAACCAAAAGTTCTCGCAACAAAAAGGACAAAGAAAAAGAAACACCCTTTGTGTCTAAAGACAATCCATTCTTTGTGGAAAACCCCTTTTACAATAAACCATCCTTGTCACAGATACTAGTTTATGACATACCAATCTCTGGTCAGCCCCTATCTCCCACCATGACTGGAGAAATATAAGAAAGAGAAGCTAATAAACAAAATACTCATGATGACTTCAGCAATCATGCCACTGATAGTGATTCATCAACTGAATCTGAGCTTCCTGAACCTCCTGAAGATGAAGTACATAGATGTCAGAATAATAAAGAATTCCAGAAAATGATGAAGGTCATCATGGCTAGGGAAAAAGAAGACTATTTCCTAGAATTAGCAAAGCAAGGTGCCAAACTCCCTACTGGTTATAATGTGGAGGCCCTCGTTGCTAAAGAGGAAGAGACACCATGGGGGAAAATGAGCAAACAAATGCAAGCATTACAAACTATAGTCACAAGAATAGAAAACAAAGACGAAGCACCAAAACAATATTCTCTGGACACAATATGCCCATTCCCATTTGACAAAAACCTTTACATGTCTCCATTTCCTTCACGTGTCGAGATCCCAAAATTTGACAAATATGATGGTACCTCAGACCCTCAAGATCATGTCAGAGAGTTTTGTGCCGCATGTATGGAGTTCATGCACAATCAAACATATCTCATGTGTCTTTTCCCAAGAAGTTTAGGGGGTCAAGAAATGGAATGGTTCACAAGCCTACAGAAAGGAATAAAAACGTTTGAAGAACTAATCCAATTATTTTTGTAACAATACTTGTACAACATTCATCACCCAGTCACTATGATAGATCTTTGCAATACCAGATAAAAGATAGAAGAACCCTTTCTCACTTTCCTCCAACGATGGAGAAAGATGTTCTCTAGATATTCACAGACTATCCCAGATCTTGAGAAATGTTGGCATTATGTGAACCGGCATGATGACAAAATGATATTGTCATTGATGTCAATATGAGACATGGTGAGAACTGGCACATGTGATAGGTGAAGAGAGAGGAACCGACACATATTGAACCGGTTTATATGCCAAAGTGAAGCGGCATATTTGTTCAAGGTGAACCGGCATGTAGTTATGAGAACCGACACATGGAAGCATTGTATGACTACCGGTTGGTAGGCAGCTTCCACTTCAAGGTTTCTGGTTGGAGTACCTCAAGTCTGTGTGACTCAATCAGTGATCTTTATGTGATGAGTTAGCAGTATGATGGAGGACAGATCATGTTGTCACATAAGCCCTGTGTGCGTGAAGGATCTTGCATGAAGAAGACTATTCCTATCTACCTCGGGAATGTGTGAAGTCTGTCAAATGGTGATAATGCGTGATGGGTTATCCGCCGCCATGAAAACGGTGGATAATGGATGATGGAGAATGTCTTGAGATCAATTCAAGATTGTTGCATTTAATGCAGTATGATTCAATGGTCATAATCAAACCATTTGAATTGCTTAACCTAACAGGTTTAGGGTTTAGGGTTTTTGCTACCGACCTGTATGTTTCCTATAAGGTCGATGTTGTGTTTCTTTCTGAAGTTGTTGGCAAAAGTTGTGAGTGTGTATCCAAGGGAAGTGATACGTGTTTCTTGCCAGACCAAAGGAGAGAAGAGATATCTACAAAGTGAATGTGCAGAAGGTGAAGAGGAGCCAAAAATGGATCTACATTAGCATTGGGTGTTGTTAACAGATCATTGTAATACCTGTTGATCTCTAACCATTTCAATAGTTGTAAAATCCCCCAATAGGGTAGCCTTAACTGGCTTGATTCAAAATCCCTTAAATCAGGTGGTTCTAACCGGCTTGTTTTAAATCCCTTAACCGGGTAACTCGAGGCTAATGAGTTCTGAGAAGCTTGAGAAGCTTAGGAGATCCTTTTAGCTATTGAGTTCTTGAAATCCTCTAACAAGGTGACCCTACCGGGTGATCCCTAACAGGATTGGTTCCTACCAAAACCAATTGTAATGTCCTTAACCGGACAAGGCTCCTAACAGAGCGGGCTTCCAAAAAGTTCAAAAAGTAGCTTGTGGGCATTCATCCCCACTGTGGTTTTTCCTAGTTGGGTTTCCACATGAAAAATATGTGTGTCATGTGAAATGCTTTTGTCTTGTGATGCTTTGTTTTATCTGTTAAGCAAATGAAGGTTCTATGTTTTATGCCCGTCTATAAAACATATTGAACTCACTGTTGTGAAGATCTGATGGTTAAGTTTACTTGATTATGCATGAGAATATAATGATACTATAGTATTGAGCTAAGAGGAAAGCTTATTGAGTGACTAGTTCATGACTGATTGAGCTATACTGGATGTTACCGATTGCACTCTATTTTACCGATATTCTTGTTTGTCAGTCTTTTGGAGTATTTGCTGTCAAACCAGTTTTTGACTGTATTTGTGTTTGTACTGATTCACCACCCCCCACTCTCAGTACCGGTTTGGTACTAGTGGTTCATCATTGAGTTATCAATTGGTATCAGAGCACCTTCAGGTCCTCTGTGTTGTAAGCCTAACCGCTTGAGGAAAAGATCCTAGACAAATGATGAAGAGGGAAGGTCCAAAGTTTAATAGGGAAAACTTTGGTAAATGGAAAGACAGGATGAAGATATTCATCAAAAGCATGGGTGTTCAACACTGGAGTTATGTTGAAAATGTATATGTTGTTCCTACCGATACTCTCACCGATGACCAAAAGAGAGAGATACAAGAAAATGTTCAAGTCATGGAAGCCCTCATCAGTAGTTTATCTGACATTGAGTTTATTGATGTTCAAGACAAGGCAAACCCCAAAGAGGTATGGGATGCTCTTGAAAATATCTATGATGGTGATGAGCATGTAAAACAGGCTAAGGAAGAAAGCCTGAGAGGGAAATTTGAAGACATGCAGATGGTTGAAGGAGAGACCATTCAGCAGTATGGAATAAGAATCAAAATAGTTGTTGGAGAAATAAAGAGTGCAGGTGGAAAAATAGAAGATTCCACTATGGTAAGTAAATTCTTGAGATCCCTGTTGCTGGTCTATGCAATAAGGGTTGCTGAGATCAATAGACAAGTCTAAGGCATCCTTGGATTCCATCATAGCCAAGTTGATAGCCTATGAACTGAATAGTTTTGATGGCAGTGTTCAAAAGATAGAATCAACTTTTAAAGCTTCTGCTATACCATCCAGGAAAAGGAAAAGAGGCTAGCACTAGTGGGGAACCTAGTCAGAATAGAGAAATGAAGGATGAAGAGTTTCTAATGGAATTTGAAGCTCTTCTAGCCAGGAGATTTCCAAAAGGGACTGGTAAATACAAATGTAAGCTTCCTTTGAAATGTTTTTCCTGTAACCGGATAGGACATATTGCTATGAACTATCCTAATAGTGACAACAAGGATAAACTGGACAGGTTCAAGAAATTCAAAGGAGGGAACCGGAGAAACTATTTTGTAGTAGTTGATGAAGGTGTCACAGATGAGGAATCAGAAGATGAGGATAATGAAGACATTGTGTTTGTTGTTGTAAAGGAAGATGTGGTAGACAAGAAGGCTCTTGTGTCCTAGTTTGAAAATTCAAATGAATGGATCATTGACAGTGGTTGTTCTCACCATATGACTGGTGACCGGAGCAATTTTTTATCCTTAGAGGAGTATGATGGTGGTGTGGTTTGCTTTAGCAATGATGCACCATGCATGGTCAAAGGCAGAGGGTCCATCTCTTTTAATGGAAAGAGTATTGCTGACAATGTGTACTGGGTTGAAGGTCTCAGACACAACCTTCTAAGTGTTGCCCAGCTAAATGACAATGGTCTCACTCTGCAATTCAAGAATGGAGTTTGCAGAATCAAAGATAAAGATGGAAAATTGGTAGCCACCGGCATGCAGACTAAAGGTAACCTATTTCATCTAAATGCAAATATAAGTACATGTCTTATGGCTAAGCTTGATGATAGCTAGATATGACATAGGAGATTCTATCATGTGAACTTTGATAACATTGTGAAGGCTAGTAAGATCAAGGTAGTTAGAGGGTTGCCAGTGCTAAGCAAACCGGATAATACCTTATGTAGAGAATGTCAATTGGGGAAAATGTCTTCCTCAACCTTTAAAGGTAAATCTTTCACTGCTGACAACTTGCTTGATCTTGTGCATACTGATTTATGTGGTCCTATGAAAATGAGAAGTGTGCAGGGTGATGGGTACTTCATGATTCTCACTGATGACTGCTCAAGAATGATGTGGGTCACATTCTTGAAAGACAAGTCTGAAGATTTTGGGAAATTCAAAGCATTCAGAGCATTAGTGGAGAAGGAAAGCGGTAAAAGGATCAAATGTCTTAGAACTGATCAAGGAGGGGAATTCACTTCCAGTGAATTCAACAAGTACTGTGAAGAATTTGGCATCAAGAGACAGCTGTCTGCCCCCCAGACTAGTCTCATGGATGAGTAAAAAACAGAGTTGCATCTCTCAGTCTACAACAGAAGCGGAGTATGTTGCAGCGTTCATGAACTGCACTTAGACAATCTGTATGAAGCATGTACTGGAAGGCTTCAAGATCCCTGTATCTAAACTGGTAAATATATTTTGTGATAACACAAGTGCTATCAATATATCAAAGAATCCGGTTTTACATTCTAGAACCAAGCATTTTGAGCTTAAGTATCATTTCTTGAGGGAAAAGGTTCAGAATAAAGATATTGCACTGGAGCATGTGTCCAGTAAGGAGCAGTTAGTAGACATATTCACCAAGCCTCTCCCAAAAATAACATTTGTGCATTTGAGAGGTGAATTAGGGGTATTTCCCCTTCAGGAGGTGAACTAAAATTGATTGTTCCACATCAGTCAGGTACTGGAAAGAAAAAGTTTTGGTTGATTGGTGTGTTGAAGGATGCTACTCCTCAAGGGGAGTAACATGATGAAACATAAATGTTTGTACCTCCACTTTGGCATTGTTGTCAAAGGGGGAGAAGGAGTGAAGCGAAAAGATATCTGCAGCAAATGGGGAGAAGATGTGAAGTAGAGAAGATATCTTTTGTATATTGCCATCAATGCCAAAGGGGGAGATTGTTGGCATTATGTGAACCAGCATGATGACAAAATGATATTGTCATTGATGTCAATATGAGACATGGTGAGAACTGGCACATGTGATAGGTGAAGAGAGAGGAACTGGCATATATTGAACCAGTTTATATGCCAAAGTGAAGCGGCATATTTGTTCAAGGTGAACCGGCATGTAGTTATGAGAACCGACACATGGAAGCATTGTATGACTACTGGTTGGGAGGCAGCTTCCACTTCGGGGTTTCTGGTTGGAGTACCTCAAGTCTATGTGACTCAATCGGTGATCTTTGTGTCATGAGTTAGCAGTATGATGGAGGACAGATCGTGTTGCCACGTAAGCCCTGTGCGCGTGAAGGATCTTGCATGAAGAAGACTATTCCTATCTACCTCGGGAATGTGCGAAGTCTGTCAAATGGTGATAACGCGTGATGGGTTATCCACCACCATGAAAATGGTGGATAATGGACGATGGAGAATGTCTTGAGATCAATTCAAGATTGTTGCATTTAATGTATTATGATTCAACGGTCAGAATCGAACCGTTTGAATTGCTTAACCTAACAGGTTTAGGGTTTAGGGTTTTTGCTACCGACCTGTATGTTTCCTATAAGGTCAATGCTATGTTTCTTTCTGAAGTTGTTGGCAAAAGTTGTGAGTGTGTATCCAAGGGAAGTGATACGTGTTTCTTGCCAGACCAAAGGAGAGAAGAGATATCTGTAAAGTGAATGTGTAGAAGGTGAAGAGGAGCCAAAAATGGATCTGCATTAGCATTGGGTGCTATTAATAGATCATTGTAATACCTGTTGATCTCTAACCATTTCAACAGTTGTAAAATCCCCTAACAGGGTAGCCTTAACTGGCTTGATTCAAAATCCCTTAAATCGAGTGGTCTTAACCATCTTGTTTTAAATCCCTTAACTGGGTAACTCGAGGCTAATGAGTTCTGAGAAGCTTGAGAAGCTTAGGAGATCCTTTCAGCTATTGAGTTCTTGAAATCCTCTAACAAGGTGACCCTACCTGGTTTAACCCTTAACCGGGTGATCCATAACAAGATCAGTTCCTACTAGAACCAATTGTAATGTCCTTAACCAGACAAGGCTCCTAACAGAGCGAGCTTCCAAAAAGTTCAAAAAGTAGCCTGTGGGTATTCATCCCCACCGTGGTTTTTCCCAGTTGGGTTTCCACATGAAAAATATGTGTGTCATGTGAAATTCTTTTGTCTTGTGATGCTTTGTTTTATCTGTTAAGCACATGAAGGTTCTATGTTTTATGCCTGTCTATAAAATATATTGAACTCACTGTTGTGAAGTTCTGATGGTTAAGTTTACTTGATTATGCATGAGAATATAATGATACTATAGTATTGAGCTAAGAGGAAAGCTTATTGAGTGACTGGTTCATGACTGATTGAGCTATACTAGATGTTAACGGTTGCACTCTATTTTATTGATATTCCTATTTGTTAGTCTTTTGAGTATTTGCTATCAAACCGGTTTTTGACTGTATTTGTGTTTGTACTGATTCACCCCCCCCCTCCATACCGGTTTGGTACTAGTGGTTCATCATTGAGTTATCAAGAAAATGGATATCTTTGTCAACAACTTAGTCCCTAAACTGAAGTACAGTGTCTAGATGCAAGTACACCCCTCATTCAACAAAATGGTAGATAACACCCTCAGAATGGAAGACGTGCTTATCAAAAAGGGATATATCTCACTTTGGAAAGAAACATCACAAGGTTCTAGCTCTAAAGAAAAGTGGAAATACTGGAAATATGGCAAAGACAGCAACAAGAACGTCATTAGTGATGGAGTGGTAGATACTGTCCAAGCAAAAACAAAATCCACAATATTTAACTTGGCCAGTGGCACACATGCACTCAAGGAAGCTGAAACTACAACAGAGAATCCCCCAAAGAAAACAAGAGAGTGGTTTAAAGACAAACCTTGGGTCTCAAAGCCTAAGCATGAGTTTACTCCTCTAGATGAGTCATATGAATCAACTTTCAAAACCTTATTGGAAAATAATCTGATAACATTACTAGACAATTCTAGACCATATGACCCAGAAATTAGACCCAAATGGTGGAGAGAAAACGAATACTGTGACTACCATCGGAACAAAGGACATAACATAAACCACTGCATGAAACTCCGACATGAAATCCAAGATCTCATTAACGCAGGCAAGATTGTTGTTGGAAATCACACGACAAATGTTGATCATAAGGCCTTTAAAGATCCCTTACCAATGTATGAACAAGGAGATTCCTCAAAATCCAAAGGAGGAGCTAGAGTCAATTATACCTATAGTAGCAACGCTAACATGATCAACATGATTGAATCTATTCACACTAAATATTGCAATGTGATCATAGTCCCCGATCACTAAAATCAAGCACAAACCACTAATGTTGTGACTCGCGCTCAAAGGAAAATTACACTCCCTAGAGCTAATTCCTCAACGTTCGATCAAACAACATCAAATCTGCCAAATAGACAAACAGACACAATCATGGCTAAATCGAAACAACCAGCTTCATCGTCTTCCCCTGGTTATAGTATTGTTGAACAATTGAAGAGAACCAATGCTCAAATCTCGATTTTAGATCTGCTTAAGATCTCTTCTGCTCATAAAGAGGTACTGGACAAGGCTCTACTTACCACCAGTGTCCCCAAAGATTTAGAAGTAGATCGGTTTCAATCCATGGTGGTTCACCTGACCTCTCCCCATTATCTCACATTCTCTGAAGAAGATGATAACTCACTGAGTCATCCACATAACCAGCCATTACACATTGAAGCCATGATCCAAAAGCACCACATTAAATGTGTTTTGATAGATGGAGGAGCTAGGTTGAATATTTGTACCTACAATCTATTGACACAGTTGGGATTCTCTTAAAATGTTATTGATCCAACAAAGAAGATAACAATCAAGGCTTATGATGAAGAAGAAACAACTTCTAAGGGTCTAGTATTATTACCAATCAGAGTAGGACCTATGGAAAGAGATGTCATTTTTCAAGTCTTCGATCTTCCTCTTTCATACAAAATCTTACTAGGTAGGCCATGGATTCATGACATGAAAGCAGTACCATCTACGTATCATCAATGCCTAAAATTTCCTCATAATGGAGTTGAAGTCAATATTCCGTCCGATGCAAGCTATACCTATAATGTGTTAACGCAGGGTGCTGATGCTTTTGTTCCTAACAATAGAGCAGCTTCTGTAGCTGAAAGTTCAGAATCTTTGCTAAGAGATTTAGAAAAGAAGTTAAAAATCACAAACACTAGCATGGATGGCTACAAGATAGAGCCTATACTCTCACTAACGTCTCTTCCTCCATCACCAAGACAGTCGGGAAAACCATCAGAGGTTATGAAGCCACAAAATTCAACTCCAAAAGTCATTTATGATGGCATCTTTATACAGTCCTCTACTTCTCTTGCAGGTGAAATAGAAGAGGATGATGTTCTCAAATCGCTCTTCCAAGAAGACAACGCAAGCAAAGAAATATGACATTGTAATATTTCTCCAACACAATATGGTCCAGGATACAAGATGCTTCAACGCATGGGATATTCAGGTACTAGTCCTCTAGGTAAGTGTCAACAAGGTATTGTTGAACCCATTCAGTTACAAACTAAGTCTGTCAATGATAAAGCTAGACTAGGATATGATCTAAGAAGGCAATCAGATCAGAAGCACACGCCTCACCATCAGTGTAAGTGGAAGAAAAAGGTACTACCTTTAATAATACAAGAGATCAATACTCAACAAACTCAAGAAGAGTGTGATGATGAATAGAGAGGATTGCCCACCCAGAAAGAGGAAACAGATGATACTCAGGATCCAGTTGTATAGAGGATATGAGAGATGAAGTATCTAGGATCAAAGATTTGTTTGCACCACTAAAAGTTCCAGTCACATATACTGGCAGACAACTAATAGAGGATTCAGAAACTGATTCAAATGAGTATGAGTGGGGTCCAGATCATATTTCAGATACATCTACTACAGAAACCCTTGAAGAATCTAATGATATCATAGATAACGCACAAGAGTTGATATGCCTAAGAATGCAAAAGGAGATAGAATAAATCAGACTAAGGAGACAAGAGGACTATGAATGACAGCTAGAGAAAGATCGAACACAAGAAATTCCTTCACCTACCCACCCTTCTAATGAAATAAGACAAGTCAGGTATGGAACTACACAAGAATAACTAGAGGCTATAGCAACAGAACCGGTCATCAATCCAGAAGAAGTTGAATGGAATAGATGACAGGGATTAACAGAACCATCAAAGCTATGTTCACAAGTGTGTCAAATACAAGCAATCAATGAACCAATTCATGAAGGGACTTGCAGCATCAAAGATGTGGGTGTTGATACTATAGATACCTTTACTAAGCCAATTGAAGATGAGTCAGCAACTTCATCCTATGACTCTGATGACTCAGACAGGAGCTCTATTTATAACAACAACTATTCAACAATGCATTATGACTACTCTGTCATGAATGATGAGATACTGTCGACTGTCACACCACAGTATGTAGTCTAGTCTAAAGTAGATGATGATGCTAGAAGTAGGTCGGTTGGGTTAGGTCCAATAAATACCAACATGAATTTCAATAATCGTATCGTAACTTTTCCTGGTCTTGAGACACATATGCAAGGTAGTCTTCTAGAACTCGACTGGTCAGTCCGAAGTCATGATGATAGTACCGTGCACTCCCTTGAGCCTGTTCCAACCTTATCTTTAATACATCTAGAACTAATTGATTGTACTCTTTATAAGAAGCCCTTGAATGTCCCTACCTTTTCCAATGACTATACATTAGCCTACTATCTCAATGCAGTTAAACCCATGTGCTGTTCCACCAGCAAATAGAATGAGAACATGACTGAAGCAGATATCAAGTATCTTAGTCACAAAAACAAGAAAAATAAGAATAAAAGATATGATGGCAAAAACCACATTGTGACAGTGTCAGACTCTTAAAAAGAGAAAATAAAGGATGTACCTAAAGGTGAAAACCTCTCTGAGGCAATTGAAGGTGAGATACTTGATATACTGCCGAGTCACTTCTAGGAGAGATCTTCCATATTGATCAAACCAACTCAGCCAATGAATATTGGGAGTCAAGAGACACCACATATCATTCATTTAGCCCAATCACTCTCGGTAGAAGGATTAAAAGATTTCAGCAACCTTTTTCTAGAAAAGAAGATCAACTTTGCATGGATATACTCAGATATGCTAGGACTCGATCCTGATCTCATCATGCATCATCTCTCTATCACACCAGGAGCTAAACTAGTCAAGCAAAAACTCTGAAAGATGCATCCCCATGTGGCACTACTAGTCAAGGCTGAACTAGAGAAATTGTTAAAAGTTGTATTTATCAGAGCTATAGACTACGCATAATGGATATCCAACATAGTACCTATATCAAAAGTAGACAAATCTATTAGAGTTTGCACAGATTTCAGGGACCTCAACAAGGCATGTCCGAAAGATGATTTTCCATTACCCAACATTGACATGATAGTAGATATGACTACTGGATATGAGATGTATTCATTAATGGATGGATTCTTTGGTTACAATCAGATCAAGATAGCACTTGAAGATCAAGAGAAGACAACTTTCACATGTGCATGGGGAACCTTCTACTAGAATGTTATGCCATTTGGTCTAAAGAACACAAGAGCAACTTACCAAAGAGCAATAACCACTATTTTCCATGATATGATGCATAAAAACATGGAAGATTATGTTGATGACACCCTGGTAAAAACTACGAAGAGATCTACACACATTCAAGAGCTAGGCCTCATATTAGATCGAATGGAAAGATTCAAGCTTCGCTTAAATCGAAAGAAATGTGCATTTGGGGTAACATCAGGAAAATTGCTTGGGTACATAATATCCAGAAAAGGAATTGAGGTTGACCCTAAAAAGGTCCAAGCTATAATGGACATGCCTCCACCCAAGAATATCAGCCAAATGAGAAGTCTACAAGGTCGTCTTCAGTCCATAAGGTGTTTTATATCTCAGCTAGCTGACAAGGCTCAACCATTCACGAAGGTATTAAGGAAAGGGATTTAATACAACTGGGATGAAGATTGTGAACAACATTTACAACAAATCAAAGAATATCTTTCTAATCCACCCATATTAATGCCACTGATTCAAGGTAAGCCACTGATCTTGTACATATCAGCTACGTATACTTCACTGGGGGCACTTCTGGCACAACAGGATGACAATAGAAAGGAACGAGCTATCTATTACATCAATAGAACATTGGTGTCATATGAAATGAATTATACTATAATAGAGAAAGAATGCTTAGCTTTGGTCTTTGCATCACAAAATTTAAGGCATTATATGTTGGAACACTCTATTAAGATGGTACCCAAGATTGATCCACTCAAGTATCTTCTCAGTAAAGCAATGCTTATAGGAAGACTAGCCAAATGGGTCATGGTCCTTACAGAATTTGACATTGAATATGTGGAATGTACAACCATCAAAGGATAGGTTATTGTAGACCAACTTGCTGAAGTTCCACTTGAAGATGATCAACCTCTGCATATAGAATTTCCAGATGAATCAATCATGCACCTTACTGAACAATCATGGAAGATGTTCTTTAATGGGTCCTTCACTCAACATGGTTCTGGTTCCAGGATACTATTTATTACTCCCCAAAAATACTCAATTCCAAAAGCTTACAAACTTCTCTTCCCTTGCACAAACAACATTGCAGAATATGAAGGTTTGGTAAATGGGATCAAGCTGGCCATCGAGTGGAAGATCGTGGAATTACACATCTATGGAGATTCTCAACTCATTATCAACCAGATTAATGACCTATATAAGAAGAAAGATCAGAAACTGATGCCTTACAAGAGGATGGTGGATGATCTCAAGAAATACTTTACTTCTGTATCATTTCAGCAGATCCCCAGAACAACAAATAGAGTAGTGGATGCAATGGCCACTCTGGCATCTATACCATAGCTACAGGAGTCTAACTTTCATTTTGAATTCTTGGTGGAAGAGTTACATTACCCTGCTTGTGATTCTCCCGAGTCCCAGGTAGTTTGTTCTATTATTGGACATGACTCATCTTGTTATAGCCACATTTACTCTTACCTACATGACCAAGTTGTCCCTGCCAACCTTTCCCAATATGAAAAACGAAACCTAATCCGAAATGCGTCATAGTACATCATCAATGCTAATGACCTATTTAGGCAAGGTTTAGATAATACTTTGCTTAGATGTCTAGAAACTGAGGAGTCTCAACGCGCATTATCCAAAGTTCATGAAGGTGTTTGCGGATCTCATTCGAATGGTCTGGCTTTGGCATGCAAACTACTAATGGCTGGCTACTACTGGCCAGATATGGAGAAAGATGCTATAAAATTTGCTAAAACCTGTGAAAAGTGCCAACTACATGGGCACCTTATTCATGCTCCAGCAAGGGATCTCATACCCTTTGTGACACATTGCCCTTTTAATAGTGGGTGTTTGATCTAATTGGTCAAATATATTCGGCATCATCTAATGGCCACAAATTCATTATCACTGCCATTGAATACTTCACTAAGTGGGTAGAAGTGATTTCGCTCACCAAAGCAATTGGAAAACAAGTAGCTCTGTTTATTCTTAACTATATCATCTGCAGATATGGTATACCTTCATCAATTATAATAGACAATGGAGGACAATTCAAGAACAAAGATCTGGATGACCTCTGTGAGAAATTTAAAATCAAATAACATTGGTCTACAGTATATTACCCTCAAGGTAATGGACAAGCAGAGGCATCTAACAAAACCCTACTGACTATCTTGCATAGAACAATGAACAAATTTGGGAAGGATTGGCATCTGCAGCCCAATCCTACACTGTGGGCTTATAGAACAAGTATCATAACACCTACTGGGGCTACACCTTTTTCTTTAGTGTATGGGTCCGAAGCAGTATTACCCATTGAAGTAGAAATACCATCTCTAAGAGTTTCCTTGCAAGGTCTTGTTACTGATGAAGACTATATAATATCTAGATTGCAAGAGCTCGAATTGCTGGATGAGCGTCGGCAAGTGCCGTTTGATCATCTCAGAGTGTATTAAAAGAGAATGTCCAGAGGATATAACAAGAAAGTTCGACATCGATAATTTCAGGTTGGTGACTTAGTTCTAAGAGAGAATCCTAAAATCAACAGTTTCGAGATAACAAAGGGAAGTTTGAACCCAACTGGTTGGGTCCCTACATCGTTATTGTAGCTTTTGGCTCTGGTGCTTATCAACTTTCAACATCGGAAGAAGAACAGCTCCACGAACCGATTAACACCATCCATTTGAAGAAATTCTTCACCTAAATATTCTCTGCTCCAGCAGCTTTTACAGCGTAAAAAGTCCTCAAGAAATCCTAAAAATCAGAAAAAAGTCCTGAAGAAATCATAAAAATCAGAAAAAAGTCCTGAAGAAATCATAAAAATCAGAAAAAGTCCTAAAAAAATCCTAAAAATCAGAAAAAGTCCTGAGGAAATTCAAAAACAAAAAAAAAGAGAAAAAGAAAAACAAAAGAAAAAAAATCAAAAAAGAAGAGAAAATGCCCTGGTGAAAACCTGGTAAATAGGCACCTTGGTAAAAAATATATATATATATATATATGAATCTCTACCAAGCAGGCGAAAACCTAGTAAACAGGTGCCTCTTGTACTTGAGCGCTCCATCTATCAACGCAACGTTGGCATTCCCGCTTTCCTGCATATTTGCTTTCGCTTGTACATATTTCAGTCACTTTTGTGACATCCTAGTTCATTAGAACCTTCATGGCTTGAAACCGATCAATGTCCTAGTCTTAGGTAATCAACAACGCACATTACATGTCCTAAGCAGTGTCAAACAAGTCAACCTTACATCAGTGAAACCTGGTCATCCACTCGGATTCAATTACCTGTCTCCTGACTACTGAAGAGTTTTATCACTGAGTTAACAAGCAAAACAACAAAACGGAAAACAATCACTAAAAATTTTGAGCTATGCATGGAAATTTTATTTGTGTGTTGTCTTTTATATTAGTTTTTTATTATTATCCCTCTGAGTAACTCTAGGAAGTCTATCTTGACTAAGAGGAGCAAGGATTGGGGGCATAATATTTTCTTTGTTTTCTGCTTGAAGGAATGATCCCAATGATCTGGAAACATCTAAATTAGTTGGGTGTCTATGATAAGAGCCTTCACATCAAGGTGAAATTGCCTCACATACCTCGACTCCACTTATTTGAATGCTACAGGGAGGTTCCCACTATTTCCTTGTCTATTTTGAGGACATTTCTTTATGGTGCAATTCGGATCCCTGCAAATCTGTCCAAGGATATGAACAAAAAAAAAGGGTCATTGTGGACAAGATAATTAATATTGCACATGCAAAGAAAGGAACTCTACTATGCCTGCTATAACTTGTAAAATGCTCAATGATGAAAATTAAGCTATTCAAATCCAGTGACTAGGTTTAGGTTGCATCTCATTTTGCATTTTCATTCTGCATTTTGTGAATTTGGAGTGATTTTGGTATAGTAACAATGCTTTCTCTTTATCTTTTGAATCAGAGTTGGAGCATCATCATTTCTTCGCTAAGTGGTCTCTTTTCATCATTTCTCCGATTGAGTACTTGTGTTTTGAGATGTTAATTGCATACATAAACATTTAATATAGATTCATACATTCACTATCATTCATTTGCATTCATATTATTGCATAGAAAAATGAAGAAAAGTTGCATTGCTCATTCTAGTTACTCATTTACATAATCATTTATTTGCATATGAAAAGAAAGAAAAATAGACATTCATATTCCATTTGCATTCATACATTCATGTTGAAAAGAAATGCATACATATAGAATAAAGCATATAAAGGACATCTCATAAGTGAATCAACACAAGTATGATGAAGTCAAACCAGATCTCATATATATATCATGTCAAGTATAAGAGTACAAAGTGATGTCAAATGACATATACAAACTCCCATCGGAGCAAGAATCGTATAGGCTACAAAAAATAGGTGTTTCTACAAAAAATATCTGAGCTACAAAAAGAAATAATCTAACTAGAACCCTCTCCCTCATCGCCTGGTGGAGGAGGAGGAGCCCGATGCTTGGGATCCTGACAAGGTGCCCGCACTCCCTCTGACTGTGCCATGTACTGAGAGTAGGGTATCACCTGCTGCACAACATGAACTGCAACACTATGCACTGCCACATAGTAAGATGCCCTACTAGACTGGTGAAGGACCACCTGTCACAGGGGATCTATCTTTGCTCTCATCTCCGCTCTCAGCACTGCAATCTGACGATCACGCTCAGTCCTCACCTTGGTGATCTGGCGATCATGCTCAGTCCTCATCTCGGCCAGCTACCGGTCTCACTCCGCCAGCTGAGTCTGAGCCACTAGAAACTATGACTGCAACTCTACAAGATGTGCTCTCATTGATTGTCCAATGTCTGTCCCCTACTCTCTCGTAGTCTCTCCACCCCCATCTCCACCTCCACCACCACCTCCACCTTGCTCCTCTCTTCACTGTCGCACCTGTGTAGGAGCTTCTCACTCCTCCTCCATCCCACCCACTCGCCCTAGGGATCCACCCTCACCCCTTTGCTCTCCTCCCTCAACTGGCACCCTGCTACTGCTAGCACCTAGATCACCACTACCTCATCATGGAGCCTTAGCTCTCTATGCCTGACCCTGTCTCTGGCCCTGTCCCTGTGCTGGTGCGGGGGCATCATCCTCAACATCCTCAATATGAGGAGCCTGCTCACCTGGATCTGTAAACTGTGGGAATGGATGCTGCTCAAAATGATCTCTATATTGGGGCAATACCCTTGCATCTACTACATCATCCAGGTAATCCCACCTCAAGCAGTGTAACCCTATCAACTCCTGCATCGCCAATGCGTATGATAACCATGGAGACCATCCCTATCTCTCCTCATCTACATATCGAGCATACACTATATACTCCTGTGAGATCCCCTGGGGCCAGCCATATTGCCTCATCACTCACGAAATGACGAATCGCTCCACAACAGTCTGTGACCTCCCAATTAGTGGGTGTGTAACAAACAGGTCCCTGCAAACTAGCCAGTAGTCATCCCATGGCTCCAACCCTCTATATGGTCTACATACGACGACTATCAGGTCATTGAGCTACCGTCTCTAGAAGTCTATCTTGCCTAGATGGGGTTGTGTGATATATGTAGTATACCTGTAAATGATTGGCTGCCCAAGCTCTTTGTTGTCTGCTACTATGGGCCGACAAATAGGAAGGTGCTCCCAAGCCCACACCTGTAAAATGTACACACCCGCGGCCATGGTCCGCCCATCTCTGTATACGATCTCATGCATCTCCCGATACATGTGGGCCAATAAACAAGAGCCCCAACCAAGCCTCTGAGGGGTCTCTATCAACCTCTCTAGCATCTGGCACCATCCGTTGTGGAAACCCTGTTGCCCCCTATCCAACATCAAAAAGCACCCGATGAACCCTGCTAGAACACATGCCAGGGGATACTCCTCACTGTATCTACTCATAAGTATGTCCCAACTCATGGAACAAGTCAAAATGTTAGGATCACTGAAGACATGCCTTAATGCCTGCAGTCTAGGTAACAAAGCGGTATCATAATCCACCTTATCCCCAACAAAAGGGATATGAAGGATCCTGTACACATCCTCGGGAGTGATAGTCAACTCCCCAACTGGAAAATGAAATGTATTATGCTCTAAATGAAATTTCTCTACCAATGCCATGAGCATCCTGTGGTTCACACAGATATAAGGTAACCTCAGCAGATGAGTCAAGCCGCACATATCAACATGAGCCTACTCAACCTTAGATAAATCTCAAACTAATGCCATAGTGAGAGGATACACGCATCTAAAGAGCATAGGAGGCAAGCGCACCTGCAAAAATCCAACAATGAAGCATCATAAAACATTCCAAATGAACCTACACGAGAAGCAAAACATCACGCAAATCCAACTAAGTCAAATGCCAAATCAAATTTTCACGTTTACACCCTCAAAAATGCTCACTGTCTTTCATATGAAAAACACAAAGAAGCAGCATCTTGTACGAGTCAAGAATAGGGGTCATATGACAAAACAACCAGAAACGACAAAAGTTTAGACCCTACATGACAAAATGGTCTTTTTATAGACTTGTCGTACGACACCTGGGTGACCTTAGAATGACAAAACTAGTGGGATCAAATGACACAAGACTTTTTACTAGTTTCTCATACGAGACAGGATCCTATCTCGCACGACAAATCGAGATACCCAACCCAAAACACGTGGAAAACTTGAAAAATGCATAAAAAATTCAAAATTGGAAACACAAATAGGCTTAAGATCAACCACTTACCACCGGCCCATAGTTTCGAGGTTGATTATGTCTCCTCTGATGCTCGAATCAATGCTGACAAGTAGGGACCACCATTTTCTTCGCAGAAGGCTTTTTGAATTTTCAAACTTGGAGGGTCAAAATGAATTGAAAATGACACTTTTGTCCCATATATAGCCAAAAACCTAATTTTTCAACTTGCTCCGGTGGACACGAAAATTATACCCTTAGCTAATTTGACCGTCCTGATTCCATTTTCGGGATCGAAATTGAAATTTGAGATCATTTTGTTATTCAATTTAAGAATTTGGACCACTTAGCACTTTTCATTAGCTGCGCTTCCTTTAAATTTGCACTCAATTTCTCGTTAATCAACACCGAATCTCAATTTAATTTCTACAAATCAACTTTGCACTCAATTTCTCGCTAAATTTTCAAAAATTCCTCTGATTCAATTTGTGCTCAAACAACTTATCATCGCTAAAAATTGCCTATCATTATGTACTCTCGCTATTTTTTGATTTCGCTCCCGAGGGGGCATACTTGTGACCTTACGACCTTACATCTTCAAATGTCGAGAAAATTTTCAAATCTTCATCAAAAGTCGAGCAAAAAAAAAATCTTTTTCAATTAAAGAAAATCAATCAAACAAGACCTCATCACTAGGGGCATCTCAACTTCATCGCTTTATATCAAGTTGAGATTTCTGAATCGAATCAATCGCTAGGGGCATATCAGTTTCATCGCTTCATATCAAATTGATATTTGTCTTTTATCTGAATCAATCTCTTAACGTTAAGGAGTTTTTATTTTAATCACACTAAATCTAAGCAGGTGTTCAGTATTTGTTTCTTGATCAAGCTAAATAGTTTATCTTTATCGTGATCAATCAATTTCAAGATCGATTTTTTTATCATCACTCACTGTGTCTAGATCAATCAAGTTCTAGATCAGTAAGATCCGCTTCTTGATCAATCAAGTTCAAGTTCAATATCTTTTGTTTTCTATCATTCCTAGTTCAATCAAGCTCAGGAATGGTATCACTTTAATCAGACTTCATTTAGCTTTGTTGCTTCGAATCAAGCTAAACACCTCGCTTTTCTTCTAGTTCGTGATCAATCAAGTTCAAAACTGGTATCTCCTAGACATCAAATTTTCTTTGAACCAACGCACTGATCGCACATTAATTCAAAGAGGGGCAAATGTAATACCCTAAAAATGGTCATCTAAACCATGAGCCCCTAATCTTGACAACGTCACCAAGGTCCTAACTAAAGGCAATTAAATAAATCTTGAGCACACAATTAATTTCTAAAATCATCAAATGTCACATGGCAAAATTAATCAATCAATATTAATTAAATATTTATTTAATTAATCAATCATTCCAAGTAAATCATTTTAAACAATTATCCTATTTATTTTATTGAATATCCTAGCATATTTAATTAAATAAATCAATTTGCCATCAAATCTTCAAAAAAGGAAATAAATCAAAAAAAAGGAATTAATTGACCAAAAAAGAATTTAAAATTTGAGAAAAGAAATCAATTGGAGATAATCTTGAAAAACAAATTAAAAATTGATAAATAATCTCAGAGAAAGCAATTAAAACAATTAAATATTCAAATTGAATGAAATAGAGAATAAATTAGTTTTTTCTGATTTAATCTTATTTTTAGTTCAATTTCCTTTAAAATTGAGAAAAGCATCCAATCACATCAATTCACCCGAATTGCGCTTCCTCTTGATTAATCTTGACTGCTCATCATCAGTTGATCTCAACCATTGGTTTCTTTCTGAATTTTCTATAAATTTAGGCTCATCTCTCATTCAAGAGAGGCTGGAGAATATATTGTTATTATACTATTTTTCCACTAGACTTATTGATATATTGCATATTTATTATTTCATATTGATTAAATCATTTAGCTTAATATTGCTTAAATCTTGTTAGATTAATATTGCATCCATCTAGCATTCATCATGTTCATATAGATAAAATCCTTCGTCTTGATGTTGTCTAGTCACTGGTATTGCTAAATAATCTGAGAGCAATCATATACTCGCATCTTTTAGAAGGAAATGGGTCATTTGTTATGGTTTATTATTCATTGATTATATCTGATTAGTCATGCATGTAATGACTTGATTGAAGTGTTGTGTCTTGCAGATACAGATTCTTATTCCACTTTTCACACACACATTCACTACATCATCATCAATAATACCATTGTCAATAGCAACAAGACGATCTCTCTTTCCTTTATCCTTATATTTCTTAAATTTGTCTCTTGTATTCATTTTCACCATTAGGGCAATTAGTTGCTATATGACCAATCTTATTACAAGCAAAACATTTCAACGGTACCTTACCTCTGTATTTTCTAGTGTCTCTAAGTAGTCATTTTGCCAACAATTCTTCAAGCTCCACTAAACTGTCTTCAACATCAACATCTCTGTTGGATCTAGATTCATAGCTATGGCTGATATCTCTCCTTCTTCTCACAAATGGGTTAGAGATAGAAGCTCTGAATGTAGATTTTGATTTTTGTACACTACCATCATAGCCATTTAGTTCAAAAGTAGTAAGTTTTCCAATGATAGAGTCAAGAGTTACCTTTGTTTTGTCAATGGATTTCAGCTCTTGAATAGTTGTAACTCAAATAGCATAGACCGGTAGCAAGGTTTTCAGTACCTTACTGATCACTGTGGCAACTTCCACTTCCCTCCTGCACTCTTTATTTCACCAACTATCTCTTTTATCCTTTGACCATACTATTGGATATTCTCACCTTCAAACATTCTCATGTCATCAAATTTTCCTCTTAAACTCTCCTCTTTAGCAATCTTAACATGTTCATCACCACTATAAATATCTTCAAGTTTTTTCCATACTTCATATGCAGTTTCAAGACCATGAACATCTACATATTCAGCGTCAGACAGGAAACTGCTAATAGCTTCTAATGCTTGATTATTCTCTTGTTGTTCTTTCTTCTGATCATCGGTCAGAGTTCTAGTAGGTGCAATATACTTAGTTTCTATATGATCCCAATGCTGACTACCAAGACTCTTAATATAAATCTTCATTTTGTCACTCCATATCCTATAGTTATCTTTGTTTAACTTCATACCTTCTTTCTTCATCATGATCTACAAGATATTTTCCTCAAGTTGTTAGGCTTTAGGTTAAAGAGGACCTGAGACGCTCTGATACCAATTGATGGTATGATGAAAGAATAAGTATCTGGTAGAACACTAAGAGGGGGGGTGAATCAGTATACTTAAAAACTAATACTAACTCCCAAACTCACAAAGTAAACTTTCACTTATCAAGATCAATACTCAACATCAATCAACATCAACCGGTTTGACTGTTATGACAACTTAACCATAAACAACTTCAAAAATTCTTAATCATATGTCAACATATTCATCTCTCAATGCTTCCAATTATCATGCCTTATCAGAATAGTTAAGTAGTTAATCAAATAAACATATAAGATCATAACTGCAAAAGCATTCACCACTTGACACAAATATTTATACGTGGAAAACCCAAATAGGTAAAAACCATGGTGAGATGAGACTCACAAGGATAGCTATCTGAACTTTGCTGAAGTTCACCCTATTAGGAGCCAAGCCTGTTAACGCTTTTATAATAAGTCTCGTTAAGAACTAATTCCAGTTAGGAATCACCCAGTTAAGGGATTTACAAATATGCCTTGATGAAAAGCACAATACCCTGTTAGGAGTAACCTCGCTAGAGGATTTGAGAATCCAAACTAATAGACCACCTTGTTAGAGGATTTAAAAAGTAACCAAGCTTGTTAGAGCTTACCCAGTTAGGGGATTTCAATTTCTACTATAATTGTTAGAAAACAACAGGTTTTCTTGATCTATCTGAATAGCACTACATCTGCCTGATTAGATCCTTCTTAATCTTCAATCTACCTTTACTCAAACTGCAGATCCATCCATCGGTTAGGCAACCATACACTCAACTACTTTTTGCCAATCTTGTCAACTTTGCCAACACTTAATAAAACAATATCATCGATCTTAAATACAAATCAACTAGGTCGGTAACACAACAAAAACCTAATTCTCATCATCGAGATTACAAACAAGTCAGTACAATCTTGACCATTAGAAATCATAACAATCTCTTCACATTCTTCAAGAAAATTCCAACTGCTCCATGATCACCGCTTCATCAGACTTTGTAACTCATCACGCACTATGCACTAGATGTAATCCACTTTGATCCTTTCCAAGACAACAATACACCAAATCAATCTGAACTAATCCTCATACAATGATCACATGTGTCTCCATCATTACCGCTCAACATTAGATCTTAAACCAACAAACTTGATCGGTTAGGGTTTAACAGAAAACAAACCTTAGGGTTTACTGGTTACATAACATAGAAAGGTTTAACCCTTTACACTGGTTCAACTTACAAACTACCATATATCAGTTTATAACATCTTCCTTAAAGTTTATCATACAGGTTAGAAGACAATAGCAATAACAACAATAACATCAGCAATATCATGAATAACATTCACTGATTCAATTGACATCAATTATAACATATCATTAATGCAATCTATATGCAAAATACCAACAATCTAAAAATGCCAACATAACATAATAAGATTTCTTATTTATTTTTCCCTTGTTATCCTTAAACTTTTGTCTAGCTCCCTTTTCCAGACATCTAGTTGCAATATGACCAATATTTTCACATCTAAAACATTTAAAGAGTAACATATCTTTTTACTTGCCAATTTCTTTATTCAGTTTTCTCACAAAGTCTGCTTCCACCCCATCCAGGCTTTCTTCATCATCTGTACTATCTTCAGATGCCTTGAATGTGGTCTTTGACTTGTCTTTGTCCATTTCAAAATTTCTTACTTCAAATGTAGTCACGGTACTAAAAAGCTGCTCTTTGGTGAGCTTCTTTGGATCATAAGTTTCTTCAATTGCTTATTGATAATGTCTTCAAGATTTTGTTAATCACATTTTCATCACTCAAGGTAAATTTGAGTTCTCTAATTTCATTCACTGTGGTGTCAGCCTTTTCAAAATATCTTACAATGTGTTCTCCTTCTTCTATCTCTAGGTTCTTGTATCTTCTCTTAGTTGTTAACCTCTTTGTCAACTTGACTCTCTCATTTCTTTCATAGATGTCTTTCATCTTTTTCCAAACCTCATAAGCATTATTCAAGGAGATAATCTTAATCAATTCAGTTTTTAATAATGCACTGAAAAATAGCATACCTTTCTTTTTCATTTTCTTCATAGGCTTGAATCTCATCTGGAGTGTTAAGACCATTTGCCGGTAGAACATACTTAGTCTCCATATCCTTCCAAGTGTTGTAACATAGAGAAACCAAATAACCTCTCATCTTCACTTTCGAGAAGCTATAATTAGATCTTTCAAAGATAGGAATGGATAATTTGTGTGCCATCAAATCAAGATCTACCTCAAGCGGTTAAGCTCTATATCAAGGAACCAAAGCTTTGATAGCAATTGTTGAATATCTGGGCAACTAAGAGTGGGGGTTAATTAGTTGACAATAAAATTTTCTTTTAACCTTAATTTGCAGATCTGGAATAATAAACAAAATTAACAAAACATGAAAGCACATGCATGAAAAAAATTAGATACAAGAAACACCAAAATTTATGTGGAAAACCAAAGAAGGGAAAAACCACAAAGAATGCTAATTTTCAATATATAAACACCAGTTAAGGTGACACTAGTTATGGTGATTTTTACAAAGAATGGCTCACTGCAGGTGGGCTCACTACCCTGAAAGGCTCACTGTCAAAGAGGAAAGAAAGATAAAGATAATCCATCATAGAAACACATTCTGAACTTCCATAACTAATTCGCAACACTATCTACACACAATGACTGGATTCCTTCAATCTCACATGTCTTCAACACAAAAATCCTTATTAAATCTCATGAAAGCATACTCCTACATATACTGTCTTCGGAAAAGCATAATTCTCAATATCGGCTAAGATAGAGATCTAAAATAGGTCTCCACTAAACATTTTGGTGGTGGGAAGGAATGAGAAGTAGGCCACATTACACTGTTCCTCATTGAACATATCAACACGTTACATACATCACCAAATCTGGACCCAGAAACACATCTAGATGCTATGTTACACAACTTTAATACCTAACCCAAAACCTTGACCTCTGAACCAATCCAGACCCAAAGATAGGACTGAATAACATCTTCCAAAACACGAAAATCATCTAGTAAAACCAGGAAGCCTCCAAACACACAACATGCCTTAATCAAACACTTCTGCTCAACATACCACATTTGGACTTAATCTAGACCACGAGATTTGATATCATTGACAACACATCATGTAATTCTAACAAATGCTATCTTTGTTCAAGAAATACTCTTGGATGTAGATATCTTTGGAGCAAATATCTCTTCTCCTCCAAGGATTCATGAACATTGTTTCTTATAAGGATATCTCATTAGTGTTGAAGGTGGGTATCCTTGTTTGTAGCTTCCTTAAGACATCAACAGGGGGATATGTTGACATCTTAAAGGGGGCAGAGCATATCGCTCTCTTTGTACTATATTTTTGCATGTCTTAAATTTGGGGTGTTCATTCTCAAAACTAGAGAAAACAAACTCTAACATGAGATGCTTCATGCTCAAAACAAAATGCAACATTTATATCTTATACAAGGTGCACATTCTAAAAAACAAAGCAAACAATCTCTTACATGAGATTTCCTCAAATCAAACATATATTTGTCTTACATGGGGTTATACATTTTCGAAACCAGAGAAAATAAACTCTTACTTGAGATTTTTGCAATACTAGATAAACATTTGCATTTTAACTTCATGTCTTATATAGGTTGTTGCATGCTCAAAATCAAAGAAAACAAATTCTTATATGGGATTCTTAACACCTAAAACTAGACATTTTCACACATAGCAGGATGAGTGGAACTAGAAAAACATAGCCAGACTATTCCTACTCTCCTCCCCAATATTTATCACCTAGAAAAACACAACTATAATGTGTATCCATTTCTTCTCTCACATTTCTTCTCATGGATCACCTAGAAAAATACAACTAGAATGTGTATCCTTCTCTTCTCTCTTTTCTCCTCCTCATGAGCTCATAGCTTTTCTATTTGTAGTTCAACTAGCTGACTTGAGGTCTTGTTTTGGTTTTTATCTTTTGTGTGTTGTGTGCCTTTTTTCTTATGTCTTTGTTTCTCTTTGTTGGAGTTTTTTGTCTTTGTATTGTTTTGTGTGTTCTTGCATGCAATTGTGTGAGTTAGGATCCTAATATTGGGGGCTTGGTTATTTGAAATTAGTGATGTCTTATATTCCTTGTCATGGAGATCCTAATCTGTCCTCTCTTTCATATTTCATATACTTTACTGCAAGTATTTTCTCAAGCTCATACTCCCATTAAAGTGAGGGCTAAATGTAGCATTGTAAATTGTCACTAGGCCAATTTACACCTCATGTTTGTGCCCCTACTTTAGCATGTCCTATCCTCATCACCTTTATGGGTTTGTTTGTGCCTATTCTCTAGCTTTGAGGACATGAACAATCTTTTGTGGGTCCTACCATGGGATACCCACCCTATTTTAGATTTGTTTTGGTCTTTATTATAGTTGGACCAAGGTGTGGAATACCTTGGTTTGAACCATGGCACCCCAAAATGTCATGGTCTTTCTCAATCAAGCCCCAATTTAAAAGAGGGTCGGGGCTATATCTCAACAGTAAGACTTGATTATTGTGGTTTTGCATGACCCTTGGAGGTTGGCCTAACTGTTAATTTACCTAGAAGCCCCTATATAAAGACATTATATCAATTCATTTTAGATCTAAGTCTCCATCTTAAAGAAATATGATAACCGTGCATCCATGAAGCATTCATAATTAGGCATTTTTAGAGATCTTCAAGGTTGCATATCCATCCTTCAACCATTGTGGAACAAAATTACATCAATCTTATGCAAGCATGTGTGTGTGATTATGGTTTTGAGTTTGTCACTCCATTTCATACAAAAATTATGATTACATTCAAAGAGAAAAGCATCATCATCAACAGTTGTAGATCTAAGGTATATTTATCTAGTATTTATTTTAGTATTTGCATTATTTGATTCAAGGTTAATTCGTAAACTAGTGTTTGACTTAGGAAAACCAATATTCCCAAAAAATTCCCCCTTGTTTTTGTATACATGAAATAGGTACATAGATGCATTTGGAAGGATCTATTGGAATCCAAGAGTACTAAGAGGGGGGGTGAATCAGTGTTCTATTAGAATGTTCAATTTTAACCTTATTATAACATGCATTCACCAACCGGTAAATCGGTAAATATATAATTGAAAGAAGTAAAGAAATAAATAATCCAATCACATAAATTAATACCATAACACAAAGAATTATACGTGGAAAACCTCAAAGAGGAAAAACCACAGTGGGATTTGTGACCCACAATATCAATCCACTAGCCATATGAAAAGATATTACATAATATGGGGGCCTACACATGTAGGAAGGATTACATCCTAGAGCACACTTCTCAACACAAAGGAGTCTCACTAACTATAGTCACTTTGAATAAGAAAACATAAGACTGGACTCATTTAATGCATCTGCTATGCCTGATTGAGTTTCGGTTCAAGCTCTGACTGTTCTGGTTCTTAAAACCCTAAACCCTTATCGGAATAACCTCTTACATAAATATCCTCATATACATGATCTTTGTTAGGGTTCCCACAGATACTAAGAGGGTGGGGTGAATCAGTATCTGACCGGTTATGAGATTTTCTTAAAACTGAATATGCAGAATGTAAAGTAACAGTATACCGGTATGCAAGAATTAATGCAAATAACAAAATCAAAAGCATCCACATGAAAACAACACCATAACACAAGATGTTTAACGAGGAAACCCGGTGTGGGAAAAACCTCGGTGAGCTTTGTGACCCACAATATTCACTTACTGGCCAATAAGAGAATATTACTTACAATAGGGGTCTGCACATGCAGGAAGGCCAACTGCCTAGAGCTCACTGCTCAACAAGAAGTCACACTGACTTACAAAGAGGATTTACACAAATCCAATATTCTGTACTACTTTACAATAGCATCTTCAATGCCAGATTCAGTACTGATTCTTGCTCTATTCTTTACATATAACCTTGACCTACAATTAGCACATTAGGTCTACCTTATAATTTTTTCATTCTAACCATATCCTTAAATGCCTGCAATGATCTCTTTTATATACAAGAATCATTTTACAATTTGCCAAGTCGGCTTACAATGATAAACAAAATATTACATATCAAAAATCCTGTCGGCCTCTGTGCTGGTATACATATTTTCTTCTGTGCCGGTGCCGGTGTACATTGATTTTGTTGATGTCGGTGCACTATTCTGTTTGAGTAATGCTTTGCCGGTATAATGTCTTTGTCGGTGCCATGGGATTGCAAGGTTTCTTGTGTAATGCTTTGTCGGTATAATGTCTTTGCCGGTGCCATGGGATTGCAAGGTTGCCTCTATAATGCTTTGCCGGTATAATGCCTTTGCCGGTGCCATGGGATTGCAAGGTTGCCATCAATGACAAAACCTTCAATCACACACAATGTCTCATTGGAGTGTCCATATGCCAACAATCTTCGCATTACTCACAACATCAACATTCCTAATTACAATCATTTCCATCATATCCTAACATATCACAAAATGATCTAAACAAATGACCTATATACACCCTTACAATCCTTCATGACTCATGTCGGCTTACATAGATAATTACAAAATGAATATACATGTTGGCTCATTACATATATACATAAATATCAAAGTCAATTGTCAATTGTCAGATCTCCCAAATGATGTCGGCCTCCAATACCAGTATCCTATTGTAAGTCATGTCGGTCTCCAATGCCAATACCAAAGAATCCTTCGTACCGGTGTCGATGTCGGTGTCGATGTCGGTGAAGTGTCTGTCGATAAACAACCAAACCAAGAAATGAAAGCCGAAACATGTTGCCATCAATGAAAACATATGAAACCAATAAAATGAGTGTCAATTGCCAAAAATCTCTCCCTTTGGCATTAATGGAAACACTCATGTGAAAAATGATAATGGTTTCCATCTATCGGTTTCACCTTGAGACTGCTCTCCCTGAGCTAAATATCCATCTGTGATCATGATCTATACAAAATACTCCATATCTCCTAATGTCAAGAATATATATTTCACCTATACCTCTCCCTTTGACATCAATGCCAAAAAAAATGCCAATAACCGGGATGAGAGAATGAAATTGTGTACAAAGAATGTGTTCCAAAACACCTTACCAGAGCTGAATATACTTGAAAATTTCTGGATAGGCTTTCTCCAAAAGCTCTAGATAAGTGTCCCAACCAAATTTGAATGTGTCGGAAATAGATACAAGTCCATTAAGAATGTGAGCATATGACTCTTTATCCTTAAGCTCTGTCGGTGTGGGCTTACCAACCAAATCAATACATTCCTTCTTATGTACACTCAAAGAGTCTAACTTGGGACTCACCAATCCTCTAATCCCTTTAGCTCTCCTTATGATTTTGTCTTTTTCCCTTTCAAGATATAGAACTTGAGTTTCCAATACCAAAATGTGACCATTAATAGATGTAGTCAAAGAGTTTGAGCCATCAAAATAATTGACTAACCTACAATTTTCTCCTATGAATCCTTAATCCCTTTATCTATATCTGTAGTAAGTAAACCTATGCTGCACTGTAATCTCTTTCTTCTCAGATTCAATCATCTGATCAAAAGTAAATCTCTTAGCTTGTGTGAATCTCTCCAATGCCCATCAGTTAGATATCTGTTGTAAAGATTGAAAGTCCTTAGAAATGTGCTCTACGATTATTCTGAGCTTCCTAGATGGGCTTGCTCCTTTGTCAAAATGACACTCCGAGATAAGTCTATGCAATATTGGGATTGATTGATCAATAATTCCTTTGTCTGCAGATCTTTCATCATCTTCTATGCAACCATTAACATGAGCCCAGTAGAACTCATTTCAGTTATGATTTTCTCTCTACCTGTGAGGTATCAATTGAAAACAATGATGTGCTCGCTACCAGTTCCCTGCCGAATTCCTCTCCTTTCTCCTCTGATGATCGATTAACTTTAATAGCTTCCTCTTTTGCATTGGTGGCTTCACCACTTGGTGCAGTATCAGTTACTACCGGTATCTCCATATTTTCTAGTATAACGGTTGTGTCGTGTACATTAGATTCTACTGGGGGCTCTACATCCAATGCCTTATTATCTTTCAAAATTGTAGATGAGGTACCCACTATACCTTTTCCTTTCCCTTCAACTGGGATGTCCCTAGTGTCTATTTTAGCTTTCAGTGAAGTGTAGAAACTAGGGTTTTCAGCAAAGAATTGAACCCATGCCTTGTGGGTCTCAATGATTATGTCATTAACCCTACCTAGCATAAGAATAACTATCCTGTGCTTGCTGTGAAATATTATTGTGTCTACAACCTCAAGTGTCATATCCAACTCATTTGGAGTAATGGATCCACAAGTAGTCAATAACTCTTGAATCTTTATATGCTTATCCTCCTCCATACCTGATAATCTCCTAGCATCTAGATTTTCATATAGTTGTGCTGGTATTTGATTCTCAATTTCCAACAAAATTTTCTTATATATATCTAGATATAATAAAACTACTTCTTCAATTTCTCTCTATTCATTATTATCTAAATTCTCAAAATAGAATTTTATATTTTTCAACATACCATCCTTAGTTATTTCATCTAATAATTCTACACAAGTTTTGGGTGGAATAATAGTTACATTACCAAATACAATTGCAAGATCTATGTCATCCATCTTCTTTCTTCTTCCAGTACCGGATGGAGCAGAAGGTGTTTCCTTTGGAGCTCTTTTCTTTGCCGATACCTTGATTGTGACCTTCCTTACCAGTTATTTCCTTGATTCCTCCTTAGAATCCTCACCTTTCTTCCTTAATACCCTCTTGAATTCTAAAGGTATGTCATCTTCAGTTCTAGATTATGATGGAATAGGCTCAATAAAGAATTTGGGCTCTTTCCTCTTCCTTCCTTTTTCTGGAACAACATCCATTAATTCCTTGATGTCCCGAGATACTTGTTCAACAAATTTGATAGCCTTGCCTTGGTATTTCTCCCTCTTCTTCTGGTTAAATTCAATTTGAACCTCTTGCTTCTTCTGTTTTGCAGTACTAAAGGATTTTTCAACTTCATCAACAGGAGCATCAATTAACATCTTTGCATAAACATCCAGAATCTCAGCATAAACCTCATATCCCATTTCCTCTATCCATATCTTCCAGGGTTTCACTACTTCCATCAAGGTTTCATCATTTTTAACCATAAAGCAGATCTCAGTTGAGTATTTCTCAGCAATTTGTTTTGGAACCCTCTCTCTAGATTTCATTGCCTTCTAGAATGCCTTGAAGTAACCCCAAACCTTATCATCTCCCTCACTACCCAAACTAGCAATATATTGTTTCAGTTGTCTTCCTACTGGGATATCAAATGCCCATTGTCTTTTCCCAAAACCAAGAGTTTCGTTAATGAAAAATAACATCAAACAAACAATAATATTCCCATACCAAAATGTCCCCTTCTTCTCTCCTTTGATCTTCCCTAGCTTAATTAACAACTCATCAAACATCCATCCATAGAGATCTAACTTCTCATTTTCTCTCATGAACTTATGTACGAAATAAATGCAGGAGCTAGAAACAAAATTGAGACGATTGGATTGAGTTACCTTGTATCCAATGATCATGCTGCAAAATATGATGTCTCTATCAATAATGGTGTTGAACCTCATCGATTGCCAGTTTGAATTTGCACCGATGAGTTTGTTAACCTGATCATTAGAAATATTTTTCTCTGGACACTAACCAATCTACGGCAAACTGGTGATGGCCCTAATGGCCTCCTTCATGATCTTATAAGGTCTGTCCAACAAAATGAATTCTCTGTGCACTCTTCTCAATACATATGTGATGATCTCATTTTTTAATTTTGAGGTATCTAGAATATCAATAAACCATAGATCCTCAATGTTTTTATACTTAGGCTTGACCTTTCTAGAGTCTCCCATCAACTCGCTCATATACATGCTCTTGATGTCACTGGTACCTAGATCCTCAATGTGACAGTGAATGTATGCTCTGACATCTTCCACATATACAACTCCTTCCAGAATACGAGAAAATGCGCCGACTGAATCATCCAAGGTGGCAATATGCGAACATTTCTTGAAAATTGGCCTAGGATGATCCTTAACTTTGATAATAGTAGGATTTGCAATGAAAGTAGGTACAGAGGATGATCCCACTTCCATGATGAAAGATGATTTTGATAAGTACCTAAGAAATGGTTGTTGGTGAAACCCTAAAGAGCTCTTCTGATCGCTAGTGGAATCTCTAAAGAAGATATCTAATCCCACTGAATCACCTTAGACTTGCTCTTAATCTTTCTGAATGCAAGGTGATCAGAAATGAAGTCGATTCAACCTCTTAACCTTGAAGAAACCCTAATCTGTCATTGATATGAATGGATTCTAGTGGAACATACCAGATCTTGGTCAAACATCTCCATGTCGGACAAACATTTCCAATGCCTGGAACATCTTCCAGAACTCCTTCCCAGGGCTTAAGCAATATTATCATGAATTTTGCCTACCCCTAAGGCATCTGCCTCAGTTACTAGATGAGATTCCTGTCTATGCAGGAGCAACCTCCTCTTTTGGTTGAGTAACCAGAGCATTCCCATATGCTGATTGATCATCTGACTTCCTAACCCATTTCTTGATATGATCTTGTCAGATTTCATTGACATTCTCCTTCCCTTTATCATTTGATCCATCATTGTTAACCGGTGGATTTTTGCTTCTACAAAACTTAGCTATGTGTCCAATCTTGTTGCACGCATAACATATAACATTGTTCTTTTGAATTGCTTTGCCATAACCAGTATAATTTCTTGACCTGCACCGATTAGCCATATGTCCAAATTTTCCCAATGCATAACATTTAACATTCATTCTACAATCTTTTTCCTGTCTTATGACCATAATTATTTCATTTATAACATTTACCGAGAGTAAAATTATAGTTCTGATTTTCTCTATTTCTACATTGCCTAGCCATGTGACCAAATTTATTACAAAAAAAGCATCTACCATTAAATTTGTAAGAATTAAGCTACCTTACCGATGTCTTTTGGTTTTGATCTTCATTTGTAGTACTAGATTTTTGACCTTGTTCAAATCCAAGTCCACTAGAATCTCCATTCTGTCTTTGAATTTTCAATAATTCATCAAGTTGTGCTGAACTAGCCTTGAATTTGTCCTTATACTCACTTGCAATAGTCAAATCATCTCTTATAATTATTATATGTCTTTCAAGTTCTTGTTCATTACTTTGGGATTGCACTAAATCAGTTCTCAACATATCATTTTCATGAGCCAACCAGATGCATTCTTGAGATCTATCTTTTAGAGATCTCCCAAGGTTTTCTTCATTCATCTTTCGGTCTTCAATCTCCTCTGACATCCTCATAGTTAAGGCTTGCATTTCATTCCTCATGACCATATTATCCTGACTCAGCTTCTGACATCTTTCATTAAGGCATCTTTCGTATCATTATCTTGATTTTGCAGAAGTTCCTTCCTCCTAGCTTGAATAGATGACAACCTCTCTTGTAGTATAAGAATGAATTCCTTGGTAGAATTCAATTCATCTTATAACTTCAAGTTCTTCATCCTTTCAGCATCATAATCTTCAAGTGCTACCTCAAGTTGTCTCTCCATACTCATATCCATGGATTCTGGATTCACAATCTCCCTCAAGATGTTAGACTTCCTCCAAGGCACAAGACTCTGATACCAATTGTTGGAATCCAAGAATACTGAGAGAGGGGGGGGGGTGAATCAGTGTTCTACCAGAATGTTCAATTTTAACCTTATTATAACATGCATTCACCAACTGGTAAACTGGTACATATATAATTGAAAGAAGTAAAGCAATCAATAAGCCAATCACACAAATGAATACCATAACATAGAGAATTATACATGGAAAACATCAAAGATGAAAAACCATGGTGGGATTTGTGACCAACAATATCAATCCATTGGCCATATTAAAAGATATTACATAATACGGGAGCATGCACTTGCAAGAAGGCTTATAGCCTAGAGCACACTGCTCATCACAAACGAGTCTCACTGACTACGGTCACTTTGAATAAGAAAACATAAAACTAAACTCACTTAATGCATCTGCTATGCTTGATTGAGTTCTGGTTCAAGCTCTGACTGTTTTGGTTCTAAAACCCTAAACCCTTACCAGAATAACCTTCGCATTATAACATCCTATATCTCTCAATACATTCTTACATATAACAAAATGATCTAATCAACTGACCTATATACCCTTACAATCCTTCATGCCTTATGTTGGCTTACATAGATAATTACAAAATGAATATACATGTCGGCTCATTACATATAGACATAAATATCAAAGTCAATTGCTGATCACCAGATCTCCCAATTGATGTTGACCTCTAATATCAGTATCCTATTGTAAGTCATGTTATCCTCCAATGCTAGTACCCAAAGAATCCTTCCTACTAGTGAAGATACCTATCAGTGCCGGTGTCGGTGCTGGTGAAGTGTCTGTCAGAAAACAACCAAACCAAGAAATGAAATTAGGACATGTTGCCATCAATGACAACATATGAAACCAATAAAATGAGTGTAAATTGCCAACAGGATCGACATAATTCACTGAGATAAATAGGTTCAACTTTTGATGATAAGAAATTTAGAGGACCATGGTAAATTGATACTACCTGGTCCCAAAAACTATATCCGAACTTCTAGAAATAGATTCATGACATCTTATTTTTCCCAAATCTAGGTTGGTGTCTCTGTACAATGACTATAGCTCATTTTTTTTGTGTGGTCACTTCAATAATCACTTATTTTTCCCTAATATTCAACAATCCAATTCAATTCAACTTAAGGAGGATAAAGGCCTATCCAAGGAACCAAGATTTCGATCAGAATTGTTGACTTTCAAGGATAGATCTATTAGATTCCTCTCCTCCTTAATGTAATGGTCAATTAGGTCATTTAGTGGTTTTATTATCTTAATTTAACCCTAGCCATAATTTTCCACTGTCACACTTTTCAAAGAGAAAAATTAGAAGCTCTAGATAGATTTAAGATATTCAAGTTTATGGTTGAGAATCAAATGGATGCAAAGATCAAATGTTTAAGCTATAACAAAGGAGGTTAATTTACATCAAATGAGTTTGAGAGGTTTTGTGAAGAACGTGGTATTAGGAGACATCTATTTTCTCCTAGGACACCACAATATAATTAAATTGTTGAAAGGAAAACTTGGACTCTTCAAGAGATGGATAAAATAATGTTGAAGGATGGTAATCTTATGGATGTTTATTAGAGGAAAGTTGTGCATACTACTACATACATTCTTAAAAGAGTGAATAATTGAGAGCTAATCATTCTAAAACTCCTTATGAACTTTAATATAAGAGACCTTCTATTGTCAAGTATTTCAGAATATTTGGAAGTAGGTGTTATATTAAGAGAGATGGAGATGTTCTCTTAGAAATTTTGATACAAGATATAATGAATGGATTTTTATTGGATACTCCACAAGAAGAAAGGTCTACAAATGTTACAACAAAAGACTCTGAAAGATAGTTGAAAGTGCAAATGTCAGAGCAGATGAAGATTGGAAATAGCCTACTCTAGTTTCAAAATGTTTTGGATGTGATGTTGCCCCTTGTGTTGAATAAAAGGGTGAAGAAGAAATGAAATTACAAGAAAAGGAACCATAAATGACTCCCAAGACTCTAGAAAGATATGTTCATATGAATCACTCTGAGGATTAGATTATTGGTGAGAATAATGAAGGAGTTCAAACTAGGAGACTTGCCAAGGCAAGTGAAGAAGTAAATATTTGTCTCTTATCTGAATTTGAGCCTAATTTTTTTTTGATGCATGCAAGGATGAAGAATGGATGAAAGAAATGAAAGTAGAAATTGATCAGATTGAGAAGAATCATACATAAGAACTTGTTCCTAGACCTACTAACAAGAATGCAATTGGAAATAAATGGGTATTCCAAAAAAAACTAAATGTGGAAGGAAAAGTAAAGAAATAAGGCCAAATTGGTATGCAAAGGATATTCTCAAGTTAAAGGCATTGATTTTGAGGATATTTTTATTTCAGTAGCTAGAATGAAGGAAATCAAAATTTTTTGAGCCTTTTTTGCTCACAAGAATTTCAAATTATATTGGATAGATATTAAGTTATCTTTTTTGAATGGTGAACTAGAAGAAGAAGTCTACATAGAACAACTTGATGGATTTGAATTGGGAAATGATCTGGACATGGTATACAAATTGAAGAAGGCATTTTATGGCCTCAAACAAGCTCCTAAGGCCTAGTATGCTAGGTTGGGAAAATATCTATTGCAATAAAGATTCAAGAAAGGTACTATTGATAGTAATGTTATTTCAAAATTCAGGATAGTAATTTATTGATAGTAGTTGTATATGTTGATGATATTATCTTTAGAGGTGAAGATAAGGCATGTAACAAGTTTGTAGAAGGATATTGAAATGTCAATGATTGGTGATTTGAATTTCTTTCTTGGTCCTCAAGTTGCTCAGTTATATGATGAAATCTTTATCTCTCAAGCTAAGTATATCAAAAATATATTGAAGAAGTTCGATATGAAAAATTCTAAACCAGTTAGTACCCCCATGGCTACTAGTTGTAACTTTAGTAAGGATGAAGGATATCTAGATGTTGGTCAAGCTTAATATATATCTATGTTTGGTGGTTTCTTATATTTAATTGCATCTAGACCATATATTATTTAAAGAGCTTGTATGGTGGCTAGATATCAATTAAATCCTAAGAAATATCATGATGTGGTTGTCAAAAGAATATTCAAATATTTGAAGGGAACTCCGTATTATAGCTCGTGGTACAAAAAAGATGATGATTTCTCACTCATACCTTACACATATGTTTGTTAGGTTGGTTATGTGAATGATAGAAGAAGTACATTGGAAGTACATTTTTTTAGGAGGCAGATTGGTCTCTTGGTTCGGCAAAAAGAAAGATTTAGTATCTTTGTCCACTATAGAAGCAAAACATATTTTTGCAACATCATGTTACACTCAGGTGTTATGGATGAAGAAAAATTTGAAGGATATCAAGGTAATTTACGATGAGACTATTCATATGTGATTCATATCATGTGTGATAATATAGGTGCAATTAATATTTTAAAGAATCATGTAATGTATTTAAAAACCAAGCACATTTCTATTTGGCATCACTACTTGAGGAAGAAAGTTACAGAGAAGGAAGTTAGGTTGGAGTATGTACCTACTAAGGATTAAATTATAGATATTTTCGCTAAGTAACTTCCAAAGGATACCTTTGAGTATCTCTTGGAGAATCTAGGGGTTATTACCCCTCCTTCTAACTAAGGTGCATATGGTGGTGCATCTGTCTAGGGGGAGAAATTCAAGATATATCGTTAGTACTAGATTGATGTTGTATGCTTCTCTCGGGGGGAGCACTTAGTTGGATTTTCATTGCTATAAGAAGAATTTTTTGGACTATTACAAAGAGAGAGATTTGATATTTTTATTGATTAAAGAGAGAGATAAGTATTTTTGGTGTTGAAAATATATTTTTTCTATGTGCCATTTGTCCTTGATGTTAAAGGAGGACAAATATTGTTGATAACTAGAGATTATGTAGTTATGTTGCCATCAATGATAAAGGGGGATATTGTTCATAATATGTGTTGTCATTGATGTCAACATGATGTATCACAATATGTGTTGTCCTTGATGATATTTGAACAATTGATTGTGTGGCCATTGATGTTGTTGATGTTGCTATTATTTATATTGTTGATGTTGTTGATTGACATTATTAATGTTGCTGATGTACTGATGGTGTTAGTAATGTTGTTGATATGTGGTCATATATTGAGCTTGTATGTAGTTATGAAGTTTGATGGTTGTAATTTTTTTCGATTGTAGATGTCCACCCTCTTTAGTATCTTATGTTTACACTTTGTCTAGGTTATTGTATTACTATTGGCAAAGCTATTATGTTGGTATAATAAAGATGTCTTTTGGGTAAAGACCAATGATGATGGTTTAGTATATGTTCTCATTGGTTTTGACACTCTTTGTCTAGCCAATGATGTTTCTAGAAGGTTTTGTAATATGGTGAATTATGATATGTAAGAAAGATTATTTAATGTCTGGTTGGAAAAATGCTCCACATTCCTCCATTATTGTGAATTTAGTCCTATGGATTTGGACTTAATGTTTGTGTTATGTGGAATTTACACGACTATCTTTTCAAGTCCCTAGTATTGCAACAAAAGTGCATTGTGATGGTTGTTTGTTGATAGTTTGGTTGTCTATTAGAAGAGGTTTATCTAGTTTGGGAAATGCTATGCATTCTTCTACATTGATGTTTGAGGTGTTGCAACTTGGAGGACATGTTTTTAATGATTTTCTATTGTCTCAGTTCTATTTTCAAGTGTTTAATTGTTTTTCAAGAGGTTTATTGATGTTTTATTCAAGACAGTGTTTCCTAGTAGTTTGGTGATGAGGTTTTTTTTATATGTTTATATTACGATAGAATATATCAATGTGACAGTGAGAAATAAGTATTTAGATGTGTTTTTATATGTTCTATGAATTTCCTTATGTGCTTTGCATCATGTTGGATGCTCAATTTCATGCTTCATTTGATAACTCAATGATGAACAATGAGTACCAAACCGGTACTAAGAGGGGGGGTGTGAATCAATACAGACACAAAAACTTCTCCTAAACTGGTTTGACTGCAAACAGTGAACTTGACTGACAATCACTAACACCGATCTGAACTAGGTTACTATAGGTTAAACACAATGTGACTGTGAAAGATATAAACCAGAAACACTTATCTTTCCACACAACCTATACCTTATTTCCACATTATCCTTGTGTATAAATAGGTAATCTACCATTAGAAATATAATATCTTGCTAGATCAACACGATTCACCACAAAACAGGAAATAACAAAACATCATAGGAAAGAGGCATCACACATGACACACATATTTTTCACGTGGAAACCTAACTGGGAAAAACCATGGTTAGGATGAATACCCACAAGATGTTCTTGAACTCTTGAGAAGTCCACTCTATAAGGAGCCTAGTCTGGTTAAAGACTTTTACAACAGGTTCTGTTAGGAACCGATCTTGTTAGGGGTCACCCGGTTAAGGGATGGCTAGAATACCCAGTTAAGGGTTAAACCCTATTAGAGGTTACCTTGTTAGAGGATTTTATGAACTCAGTGGCTTTGAGTCACCCTGTTAAAGGATTTACAACAAGCTGATTAAAGCTACCCTGTTAAGGGATTTTTCAACTATTGAGGTGGTTAGAGATCAACAGGTATTGCAATGATTTGGTAATAGCACACACTGCCAATGCAGATCCGCTTTAGTTCCTTCCTTCTGCACACACACTCTATAGGTATCAATCCTCTTATCTAGTCTGGCAAGAATCATGTATCTCTTTACTTAGATACACACACAACATTTGCCAACAACTTCAACATGAAACACAACATCGACCTTATAGGAAATAGATAGGTCGGTAACACAAACCCTAAACCCTAAACATTTAGGTTGAGCAATTCAGTCGGTTCAATCCTGACTATTGAACACTTTGCCTTTGAATACAACGGTCTTGAACATATCTCAAGACATTCTTCATCGTTCATTCTTCACCACTCCTTGGAGGCAATAACCCGTCACGCGTTCTCCACTGTTTGCAGAGACTTCACACATTCCCGAGGTGGATAGGATAAATCTACTTCATGGAAGATCCTTCATGCGCACAAGGCTGACGTGGCAACACGATCTGATCTCCATTACACTGCTAACTCATCACACAATGCCATCGGTTGAATCACACAGGCTCAAAACACTTCAACCGGAAACCCTGAAGCTGAGACTACCAACCGATAGTCATACCATTTTAAACCTTGATAGAAATATTCCATATACTGGTTCCCCTTTCAATATACCAGTTCACTTGAACAAACATACCTCTTCACTGTTTCACATATATCAGTTATCAAGAACATACTGGTTCACTTTGCCAGTTGCTTGGCTTCAATATACCAGTTCACTCTTCAGCATATTGACATCAATGACAACACAATATCATCATGTCAACATATTATGCACATATGCCAAAAATCTCCCCCTTTGGCATTGATGGCAATATACAAAGATATCTCTCTTTCTACATCACATCTTCTCCTTAATACTGCAGATATCTTCTTCACTTCACATCTTCTTCCCCTTTGACAACAATGCCAAAGTGGAGGCACAAGTTTCCCTGTTCCACTATGCTGCTCCCCCTGAGGAGTAGCATCCATCAACACATCAATCCTGAAAAGATATAGCAATGTAAGATCTGACTGATGTGGAGCATAAAACTTTAGTTTACCTCTTGAAGGGGTAGCACCCCTAATTCACCTCTCAAATAGGTAAATGTAGCCTTTGTTAGAGGCTTGGTGAATATGTCTGCTAATTGCTCCTTACTAGAAACATGTTCCAATACCACCTCTTTGTTCTGAACCTTTCCCTCAAGAAATGATACTTGAGTTCAAAGTGCTTAGTTATAGCATGTAAAACTGGATTCTTGGAGATGTTAATTGCACTTGTATTGTCACAAAATATGCTTACCGGTTCAGATACAGGAACTTTGAAGCCATTCAACACATGCTTCATCCAAATAGTCTGGGTGCAGTTCATAAAAGCTGCAACATACTCCACTTCTTCTTTAGACTGAGAGATATAACTCTACTTCTTACTCATCCATGAGACTAGTCTATCGCTGAGAAAGAATGCACCACCGGTTGTGCTCTTCCAATCATCCACATTACTAGCCCAATCAGCATATGTGAACACTCTTAGGTTGAAATCATCATTGTATGGATACCATAATCCATAGTCAATAGTTCCCTTCAAATATCTAATAATCCGCTTGACTGCTACCAAGTGGGATTCCCTTGGGCATTTTTGGAACCAAGCGGTAATCCCCACTGCATGTGCAATGTCTGGTCTACTATGCACTACATAATGCAACTTACCAATCATTGATTGGTAATCCTTCTCATTTACCAATGCCGACTCATCCTCTTTTGATAGTTTACAACCGGTCACCATTGGTGTACCAACCGGTTTGCTATCTTCCATGCCAAAGGTCTTCAACACCTCTTTGACATACTTGGACTGAGTAATAAAGATTCCATCTTTCATTTGCTGAATCTACAGTCCAATGAAGAACTTAATCTCCCCTATGAGTGACATCTCAAACTCCTTTTTTATCTCATTTGCAAAGTCATGACTCATCTTGTCATCTCCACCAAAGATTATGTCATCAACAAATACTTCACAGATCAAAATGTGATCTCCTTCTAATTTCAAGTAGATATTGCTATCCTCACTTGTTCTTTCAAATCAAATCTTCACAAGATGGGAGTGCAAGCATTAATACCATGCTCTAGGTGCCTACTTCAGTCCATACAAGGGTTTATGTAGCCTACACACCATGTCATTGTCTTCTGATAGGGAAAACCCATTTGGTTGCTCTATATACACCTCCTCTTCAAGTATTCCATTTAGAAATGCATATTTTATATCCATTTGGTATAACTTGAATCCTTTAAAGGCTGAATATGCAAGAAGCATATGAACTCCTTCTAATATTGCTACTAGAGCAAAGGTTTTTCCATAGTCTTCTCCTTCTTCTTAGGCATGTCCTTTACACACTAGTCTGGCTTTGTTCCTTACCATTGTGCCATCCTCATTCAGCTTATTTCTAAAGACCCATTTGGTTCCAATGACATTTTTATGCTTCGGTCTGGGTACCAAAGACCATGTACCATTCTTCTCTATCTGGTCAAGTTCCTCTTCCATTGCCTTGATCCAGTGTTCATCTTTATGTGCCTCTTTGAATGATTTAGGCTCAAATTTAGAGATCATACATGAGCTTTCTCTAACCTTTCTTCTTGTAAGAATTCCTACATCTTTGTTTGCTATGATCTTCTTTGGATCATGATTGAGTTTGACATACCTAGGTATATTCTTAATAGATTCCTCTTGCTTTTCTTCTTCATCCTCATCTTCATCAACATTAGCATCTACCGGTGTAGGAGCACAATTACTGGTACTAGGCAGATTTACAACTGATTCCTAGAAGGTTACTACCGGTTGATCTCCTACATTCTCACTGCTAGTTTCCTCAGGTTTCTCAAAGTTTTCATCAACTCTAACATTGATGCTTTCAACGATTCTCTGAGTCCTATTATTGAAACATTTGAGAGCTTTACTCTTGGTGGAATATCCTAGGAATATTCCCTCATCACATTTTGCATCGAACTTGCTCTGATGTTCACTCCTCTTGATATAACATTTACTACCAAATACTCTAAAGTAGCTTACCTAGTGTCTTATCGGTCCAATACTCTTAAGGAGTCTTATCCTTTCCTTTCTTGATGAGTACCCGGTTCATTGTGTAGACTGTAGTGCTCACTGCTTCTCTCCAAAAGGTGTGAGCAACCTTTCCTTGGATCAACATAGTTCTAGCCACTTCAACCACAGTCCGGTTGTTTCTTTCTGCTAAGCCATTCTATTGTGGAGTTTGGGGGGAAGACAGTTGTTAGGTCCCAGAGACAACTAAGAGGGGGGGGGTTGAATTAGTTGTCAAATAAATTCAAACAAAAAACAACTTAACCAACTCAATGCTTAATACTAGTAAACCAGTCTTTAATACCGGTACACAGTTTTATCAGTTAATTGCAATATCGATAAAGATTAATGTATGAATCAAAAAGAAAAAGTCATCCACAACACATAACACTAATATTTGTACATGGAAACCCTGTAAGGGGAAAAACCACAGTGGGAAACCTTACCCACAATCAGATGATACTACTATAGATAGTAAGTGTAGCATGGACCTATTTGTTGGTAACAACAAATATGCAAATACGAATATGCCAACAAACAAATCTTCAAGACAAAGTGTCCAAACGATGTCTTCGACATAACCAGGTGTTTTCCATGCCATTCCAAGTGCCAGTGATCATTATATCCTACCAGTGTACCAGATACCGATGACTGTGCATAAGTCATTTGCTTGCCGGTGAATGTTGTTGATTCTCCAAAGTGCCAGAGTTGATAATTATTAGTAGGTGTTGACATCAATGACAAAACCATACCAAAATACCAACAATCTCCCCCTTTGGCATTGATGGCAACACAAGATGGAAAAACCATCAAAGTGCCAAAACAGAAATGACAAATACCAAAAGCCAACAATCTCCAAAAGAGATCATAACCAGAAATCAAAATACAGATACAGAGAGTAACAATCTCTCCCCCAATGAATAATCTCTCCCAAAAAGATAATATGTTTTTCCATATCAATCTCTCCCCCTTTGACATCAAATGCCAAAGTAGAATAAAGAAAACATTTTCAGATACAAAATACCAACCAATTTAGTATACTAACTACTCCGCCTGAGAAGTAGCTTCCTCATCAAAGCCGGAAAAAAGATTTCTCTGTTAATTCTATCGATTGATGACAAACATCAACTTCCTAAGTCTCTACCGGTGGGGGTATGACCCCAAGCTGATCTCTGAGATATTCAAAAGTCTCCTTAGGCAGAGGTTTAGTGAAATTATCTGCAATCTGCTCTTTAGTATTCACATTAACCAGTTTTATTTTTTTTGCTTCAACGTTTTCCCTTAAAAAATTCAGTTTGATAGAAACATGTTTGGTTTTAGAATGTAATACCGGATTCTTAGATATATCTATTGTTGCAGTGTTATCACAATAGATAGTAATAGGTTTCTTGCATTTTACCTTTATATCCTTAAACATTTGCTTAAGCCATAATACCTGTGTACAGTTAGTTGCTGCTGCAACATATTCTGATTTTGCAATTGATAAAGATGTACAACTTTGTTTCTTACTTAACCAAGAAATTAATCTGCTTCCAAAAAAAATGCTCCGCTGGTGGTGCTTTTTATATCATCCAAATCTCCTGCCCAATTTGCATCTGTATATGCACATAATTCAAAGTTTTCATCTCTAGGATACCATAATCCAAGATTTGTAGTGCCTTGTAAGTACCAGAAAATCCTTTTTACAACTGATTCATGATTTTCTCTAGGATTACTCTGAAATCTTGAAACAATACATATTGCATTCATGATATCAGGTCTAGTTTGTGTCAAATACAGTAAACCTCCTATCATAGATTTGTACCTAGTCGGATTAATAGGTGTAGATTCATCCCTTAGTGATAATTTGTCATTTGTAGTCATAGGTGTGCTTACCGGTTTAGAGTTCCCCATCCCAAATTTCTTTAGTAACTTCTTCAAGTACTTGGATTGACTCAAGAATATATCTTTATCAGTTTGTGAAATCTGCAATCTTAAAAAGAATTTTATTTCTCCAATCATAGACATTTCAAATTCTTGCTGCATTTCAATAGAAAAGTATTTACATAATCCATCTTCTCCTCCAAAGATTATATCATCAACAAAAACTTCTATAACCAAGATGTCATCATTAGTCACTTTGTAATATAAGTTGCTGTCAGCATTACCTTTAGAAAAAACAATCTTCAAAAGATACTTATCCAATCTTGCATACCAAGCTCTTGGAGCTTGCTTCAACCCATACAAAGCTTTCCTTAACCTGCAAACCATATCTTTGTTATCTGTCAAAGAAAATCCATCAAGTTGTTCAATGTAAACTTCTTTTTCAAGATCTCCATTCAAAAATGCATATTTGATATCCATTTGATATACTTTGTAGTTCTTGTGTGCTGCAAAAGCCAAAAATAATCTAACTACCTCAATTCTAGCTACCGATGCAAAGGTTTCATTATAATCAATTCCTTCTTTCTGAGAATATCCCTTACACACTAATCTTGCTTTATTTTTTATTACCTTACCATCTTCATTAAGTTTGTTTCTGAATACCCATTTGGTTCCAATCACATTTTTGTCTTTAGGCCAGGGAACTAATGTCAAAGTGTTATTTTTCTCAATTTGCTCTAATTCTTCTTCCATAGCTTTAATCCAGTGTTCATCTTCACATGCCTCATTAACAGATGATGGTTCAATTTGAGAAATAAGACACACTTCTTCCTTTTCTAATCTTCCTCTTGTCATAACTCTTTTGTACTTGTTTCCAATTATCTGATCTTCAGAATGATTCAATCTTACATACCGAGGTGTCTTTGTTTACTATTGTTCCTCAGTTACAGTAGAATTTTTCAGATGATACCGGGGTAACTGGATCTTCATTTTGTACTGGTGGGTCTAGTGTAGGTTCATTTGTTACAATTTATGTTGCTGGTTCAGAGTCTATATACCTTGAAGTTCCTCTGAATTGTTCATCAATCTTCACATTTGTACTTTTGACAATTTTCTGCAATCTTTTGTTAAAACATCTATATGCCTTACTCTTAGATGAATAACGAAGAAATATTCCTTCATCACTTCTAGGATCAAATTTGCCAATATACTCATCTCTTCAGATATAACATTTGCTTCCAAATATTCTGAAATATTTAAGAGTAGGAGTAATACCAAACCATAGTTCATGAGGGGTCTTATCAGTTTTTTTTTTTATGTGAACTTTGTTGAATGTATAGACCGTTGTACTTATTTCTTCTCTCCAATATACATGTGGTAGGTTTGCTTTTGATAACATACTTCTAGCTACATCCAAGATAGTTTTGTTTTTCCTTTCTACAACTCCATTTTGCTGTGGTGTCTGAGGTACTAATAGCTGTCTGATTCCATTTACTTCACAGAATGCATTAAATTCCTTAGATGTAAATTCTCCTCCTTGATCCGATCTTAGACATTTGATTTTCTTACTGGTTTCATTTTCTACCATTGCTTTGAATAGTTTGAACTTCCCAAGTGCTTCTAATTTTTCTCTAAGAAAAGTAACCCAACACATTCTAGAATAGTCATCAATGATTAGCATGAAATATCTATCACCTTGTAAACTTTTAGTTCTAGTTGGACCACATAGATCAGTATGAATTATGTCAAGAGCATTATTGGATTTTTCTGGAATAATTTTGAAAGTAGCTCTAATTGTGGGTAAGGTTTCCCACCATGGTTTTTCCCCTTACAGGGTTTCCACGTACAAATATTGGTGTTATGTGTTGTGGATGACTTTGTCTTTTTGTTTCATACATTAATCCTTACCGGTATTACAATTAACTGATATAATTGTCTACCGGCATAAAAGACTGGTTTACTGGTATTAAGCATTGACTTGGTTAAATTGTTTTTGGTTTGAATTTATTTGACAACTGATTCACCCCCCCCCCCCCCCCCTCTTAGTTGTCTCTGGGACTTAACATTCATCCCCACAGTGGTTTTCCCATTTGGGTTTCCATGTCAAAATAATTGTGTCAAGTGGTGAATGTTTTTGTGGTTAATTTGTTTAACTACTAAATCCACTTAGACATGATAAGATGAGCGACAATAATCTGAAATGCTCTTTTACTTTTGTCAATAAAGTATTTGGATGTTTTGGTCAAAAGGTTTAAGAGTTTTAGAGTTGTTTTACTGTTATTATGATATGACAGTCAGCCTGTATACTTGACAATGATATTGCAATTTGTAGTTCAGTGTTTGAACTAGTTAGATCTGAGTTTGACTTGAGAGGTTGTTTTTGATTTTGGTGAAAAGTTTAGTCAGTTTTCTATCTATAGATTCACCCCCCCTCTCAGTCGTTGTCCGGATCCTTATTGATTAATCATACCATCAATTGGTATCAGAGCATTTCAGGTCGTCTAGTGTCTAAGCCTAACAACTTCAGGTAAAGATATTGAAGAACATGATAAAGAAAGAAGGTCCAAAGTTTAATAGGGAAAATTACAGAATATGGAATGATAGAATGAAAATCTATATCAAGATTTAGGAAGTCAATATTGAGAACATTGTTACTTAGTTTGTTGCACCTAGTGGGACTATGTCTGATTATCAAAAGAAAGAGAAACAAGAAAATAATCAAGCATTGGAGGCCATTATCGGTTCTTTGTCTGGTTCAGAGTATGTTGATGTCCATGGTCTGGAGACTGCCAAAGAAGAGAGTCTGAGAGGTAAATTTGATGACATGCAAATGGCTGAAGGAGAGAATATACAACAGTATGATCCGAGGATCAAGGAGATAATTGGTGAGATCAAGGGTGTTGGTGGTAAACTGGAGGATGCCACAGTGGTTAGTAAGGTGTTGAGAATGCTTCTACTGATCTACGCTATTTGAGTTGCATCCATTCAAGAGCTAAATTTTATTGATAAAACTAAGGTAACTCTTGACTCCATCATTGGTAAGCTTACTGCATTTGAATTAAATGGTTATGATGGTAGTGGTAAAAAATTTGAATCTACCTTTAGAGCTTCATATCCTAACCCACATATGAGGAAAAGTAGAGATTCCAATCACAATTATGAATCTAGATCCAGTAGAGAAGTTGATGATGAAGATAGTCTGATCAAGATTGAAGCATTGTTGGCCAAGCGGTTACCCATAGGTACCAGTAAGTACAAAGGTAAATTGCCTTTGAAATGTTTTGCATTTAACAAGATTGGACACATTGCAGCTAACCATCCTAATAGTGACAATGAGAATAAGCGTGAGAAGTACAAGAAGTACAAAGGAAATGGCAAAAGAGATTGTCTCATTGCAGTTGATGGTGGTATCACTGCTGAGGAATCTGAGGGAGATACTAATGAAGACATTGTCTTTGTTTCCATTAAAGAGGAAACATTTGATCAAAAGGCATTAGTTTCTCGCATGGATAGTTCTGATGATTGGATCATAGATAGTGGTTGCTCACACCACATGACCGATGACCGAAGTAAATTTCTTAATTTGAAGGAATTTGATGGAGGAGTTGTGATATTTGAAAATGACTCACCCTGCATGGTAAAAGGAAAGGGAACCATTTATCTTAATGGAAAGAGTAGTGCAAATGATGTCTACTGGGTTGAAGTATTAAAGAACAATCTTTTAAGTGTAGCTCAACTCAATGATAGAGGTTATCCATTGGAATTCAAGAATTGAATGTGCAAAATCTATGGGAGCAAAGGTGAACTGATTGCAACTAGGAAGTAGACAAAAGGTAACCTGTTTCACCTAAATCCTAAAGTCAACAACTGTTTAATTGCTAAAGTAGATGATAGTTGGCTATGGCATCGAAGATTTTGTCATATAAATTTTTATAATATTGTTAAGGTCAATAAGTCCAAGTCGGTAAGAGGTTTGTCTCAGTTGGACAAACTGGTAAATTGTATGTGTAAGGAATGTCAGTTAGGAAAGATGACATCCTCAACTTTTAAGAGAAAATCCTTCTCAGCAGAACATTTGTTAGATTTGGTTCATATAGACCTCTGTAGACAAATAAGGACTAAAAGTATTCAAGGTGATAGATATTTTATGATCTTCACTAATGATTGCTCAAGAATGATGTGGGTCACATTCTTGAAGGAAAAAACAAAAGCCTTTAGTAAGTTCAAGGCATTCAGGGCCTTAGCTGAAAAGAAAAGTGGTAAGAAGATAAAGTGTCTGAGGACTGATCAAGGAGGTGAATTTACTTAAGAGGAGTTCACTAGATATTGTGAAGACAATAGAATTAAGAGGCAATTTTCTGCACCAATGACACCACAACAGAATGGTATTGCAGAGAGAAACAACCGATTAGTTGTTGAAGCTGCTAGAATGATGCTTATACAAGGAGGAGTAGCAAAACCTTTCTAGAGAGAAGTTGTCAGCACAACTATCTACACTATGAACCAAATATTGGTAAAGAGAGGTAAGGATATAACTCCTTATGAATACTGGTATGGTAGATCATCTAATGTCAGTTATTTTAAGATTTTTCATAGTAAATGTTTTATCAATGGAGGTCACTATGTTAGTGAGTTTGAGGCCTAGAGTGATGAAGGCATATTTCTTGGTTACTCCACCAAGAGTAACACCTACATATGTTACAACAACCGGACATAGATAATCATTGAAACTATTGATGTCTGAGTGGATGAGTGTCCTCAAGTTTTAGGAGAAACCAATAAGGAAAAGAAGGAAGATGAACCCTGCATTCTGATTTTGGAACTAGAACTGGTGAGGCCAGAAGTTGGTAAAGTGAATGTTGTAGTACCAGTTCAACTGAAACATGTAGATTCAAAAGAAGAGGATGAAAGTGAGGAAGAAGAACCTGAAGAAAATGATCATGTCACTCCAAGGTATGTGAGACTCAATCATAATCCAAACTAGATTATTGGAGATAAAGATGTTGGAGTTTTAACTAGAAGAAGAATTAGAGAGAACTCTTGCATGGTCTCCACTATTGAGCCTAGGATTGCTAAGGAAGTATTTGGAGAAGATCACTGGATTAAAGCTATGGAAGAGGAGCTTGAAGAGATTGAGAAGAACAATACATGGACCCTAGTACCTAGACCGATGAATAAAAATGTGATAGGTACTAAATGGGTATTCATGAATAAATTGAACGAAGATGGAGTACTAGTCAGAAACAAAGCTAGATTGGTATGCAAAGGTTATGCACAAGAAGAAGGAGAAGACTATGGTGAGACATTTGCATCAGTTGCTAGATTGGAAGGTGTTAGGACTCTACTTGCATTTGCAACATATAAGGGATTCAAAGTATATCAGATGGATGTGAAGTCAACATTTCTAAATGGGATACTGGAAGAAGAAGTATACATTGAGCAACCAGATGGTTATTCTTTGACTAATGCAAAGGATATGGTGTGTAAACTACACAAGGCACTATATGGTTTGAAGCAAGCACCAAGAGCATGGTCTGAAATGTTACATTCACACCTGATGAAGATAGATTTTCAGAGAACCAATGAAGACAACAATATATATCTGAAATCTGAAGGAGATAAGATACTGGTTAGTGAAGTGTTTGTGGATGATATCATATTTGGAGGCAATGATGACATGAGTGATGACTTTTCAAATGAGATGAAAAGTGAATTTGAAATTTATCTAGTAGGAGAGATAAAATTCTTCATAGGTTTGTAAATTTAGTAGATGAAGAGTGGTATTTTTATCACACAGTCTAAGTATGTGAAAGAGGTATTGAAGACATTTGGAATGAGTGACTGTAAACCAGTTGGGACACCAATGACTATAGGTTGTAAACTATCTAAGGAGGATGATGTTGCATATGTTGATGAAAAGGAGTACAAATCAATGATAGGGAAACTACATTATGTTGTTCATAGCAGATCGAATATTGCTCATGCAGCTGGTTTAGTTGCCAGATTTCAAAAGAATCCAAAGGAGACGCACTTGATAGAAACCAAAAGGATATTCAGATATTTGAAAGGTACCATTTACTATGGATTATGGTATCCATATGAAGGTAACTTTGATTTGAAGGTTTATACAAATGCAAACTAGGCAAGTAATGTTGATGATAGGAAGAGCACACCTGGTAGTGCATTCTTTTTTGGAGAAAGACTTGTATCTTGGAGCAGCAAGAAGCAAAGTTGTATATCATAGTCCATTGTTGAAGCCGAATATGTTGCAGCGTATATGAATTGTACCTAGACAATATAAATGAAATACATTCTCAAAGGATTCAAGATGAAGATTACAAATACAGTAAAAATTTTATGTGACAAAACCAGTGCAATAAATATTTCAAAGAACCCAGTGTTGCATGCTAGAACCAAGCATATTGAGCTGAAATATCATTTCTTGAGAGAGAAAGTGCAGAGTAAAGATTTGTTATTAGAGCATGTATGTACTAAGGAGCAACTAGTAGATATCTTTACTAAACCTCTACCTAAGACTACTTTTGAATATCTTAGAGGTTAGCTAGGGGTTGTGCTCCTACATGAAGTCAATTGAGCAGATGTGGAATACATCAATCTCAAAGCTAATTGAAGAATCTTGAAGTAGGATTGGTGTAAAGTGGAGTTATTCCATAAGGGGAGCATCAAGTTGCAGATTGTTGATGCAAAATAGTGAAGTATGACACTGCATGTTCTACTTTCACTTTGATATTGTTGTCAAAGAGGGAGAAGAACGATATGATTATGGGGAAAAGAATTGTATGATTGACAGAGAGAAGATTTATAGCCAGTTACCGGCTGAAGACATGAAGACTCAATTGAAGGAGAGTACATGGTAAAATGTAAACCAGGATTCCTATTCACAATCATAACAATCAAGGGTATTGATACTTGTATTGCCATCAATGCCAAAGAGGGAGATTGTTGGCATTTTCATGAAAATTGCATTGATGAACTATTATGTTCTCGTTGATATCAATTATAATTGGTAATGATGTTGTTTTGCAACTAGTAGGTGAGCTAGTGAAGGAACCGGTATTACTTGAGAAGAAATTAGATCAACCGGTAACCCTACCTATTGATCTGCCAAACCCTAATCGATGGAGCTTGGTGAACTAGTTGTATTGGTTTATGATCAAATGATAAGTGGTAATGATTATGCCACATATGCATGTTGTATGTGGAGAGTTTCAAATGGTTTTTGGCATGTAGACATAAATGGTTTTATCTTGGGAATAAGTGAGTACATTGCATGTAGTGGAACCGTGTGATGAGTTACAAGGATCGATGAAGTGGTGATCAAGGAGCGGTCAGGGTTGTCTTGAATCATGTGCAATGATTGCTATGTAATCCAATTGTCATACTTGAACCGATTTATTTGTAATCTCTATGAGATCTTAGGTTTGTGATGTGTTACCTACCTATTGTTTTGCTTATAAGGTCGATGAGTTGTTTTGTTGTAGAGTTGGCAATTTTGGTTAAATGTAAGAGTAGTACTATTCACCAGATCAACAAACCCCTGTTGTTCTCTAACAATTACAACACTCAAGTCCCTTGACCAGGTAAGCTCTAATAGGCGTAGTGTTATCTAAATCCTCTAACTAGGTGATCCATTAGCTTAGATTTCAAATCCTCTACCGAGGTTACTTCTAATAGGGTATTGCTTCTAATAGGGCATTATAGTCAATCCCTTAACTGGGTGGTCCCTAGAAGGATCTGTTCTTAATAGGACTTATTGTAAAGCTTTAACAGGCTTGGCTCCTAATAGGGCGAACTTCAGAAGAGTTTAGAATACTTATGGGTATGCATCCCCACCGTGGTTTTTCCCATTTGGGTTTCCACATCAAAATCATTGTGTCAAGTGGTGAATGTTTTTGTGGTTAATTTGCTTAACTGCTAAATCCACTTAGATATGATAAGATGAGCGACAATAATCTGAAATTTTCTTTAACTTTTGTCAATAAAGTATTTGGATGTTTTGGTCAAAAGGTTTGAGATTTTTAGAGTTGTTTTACTATTATTCTGATATGATAGTCAACCGATATACTTGACAATGATATTGTAATTTATAGTTTAGTGTTTGAACGAGTTAGATCTGAGTTTGACTTGAGAGGTTGTTTTTGAGTTTGTAGAAAAGTTTAGTTAGTTTTCTATCTATTGATTCTACCCCCCCCCCCCCCCCCCCCACCTGTCTTAGTAGTTGTCCAGAACCTTATTGATTCGTCATACCATCACATCAACTTTGAAATTCTGGTGAATATTAGTTTGACAAGAGCTGTGAGAGATTAACTAAGTCTAACTAACTAGATAATAGCATTTGTAGAGAATGTTAAGTGGGAAATTAGACAAAGAGAATTTGTAGAGGAAAGGAAAAATCTTCTACCAAACTATTAGATTTGGTGCACATAGACTTATGTGGTCAGACTAGAACAAGGAGTTTACAAGGTGAGAGGTATTTCATGCTTTTAATTGATGATCATTCTAGAATGACTTGGGTTGTGTTCTTAAGAGAGAAGTCAAAGGCATTAGAAAAGTTTAAGATATTCAAAGCTAGACTTGAAAATAAAGTTGATAGAAGAATTAAATGCTTAAGATCTAACAGAGGAGGTGAGTTTGTTTTTGATGAATTTAACACTTTTTTTTAAAAAATGTGGGATTAGGAGACATCTATCTACCCCTAGGACACCTTATCAAAATGGTGTAGTGGAAAGAATGAACAAAACTATACAAGAGTCTATAAGAATTATGATCAAAGAAGTAAACCTACCAGAACTTTACTAGAGAGAATCAATACATACTATAGTATATACTCAATAGAGTTCTATTCTGGAAGAAATATGGAAGACATCATATAAGTTATGGCATGGAAGGATTCCATCAGTGAATTATTTCAAAGTATTTGGAAGTAAATGCTACATCCAGAGAGATGAAGGAAATCTTGGAAAGTTTGATGACAGAGAAAATGAAGGTGTATTCTTAGGATATTCCACAAAGAGCAAGGCTTGCTAAAGTTACAATAAGTGATTTAGTAAATTTGTTCAAAGTGCAAATGTGAAGGTTGATGAAAGAATTTCCAAAGACTCTAGTATACAAGCAAAGAAGAAGAAGAGAAGAGAAGAGAAGAGAAGAGAAGAAGATAAATAGGAAGAAACTCAAGTTGCTCTAGCAACTGTGTCTAAAATTCTGAGGTATGTACAAAAGAATCACTCTGAGAACCAAATTATAGGGGATAGGAACAGAGGTGTTATTACAAGAAGTAAAGCTACTAAAGAACAAGTTCTTTTGTATTTAATTTCTGAAGATGAACCTAAGATAGTTGAAGAAGATTTTAAGATCATAATTGGATGAAGGCTATGAATGAAGAGTTAGATCAAATTGAGAAAAATCAAACTTGGGATCTAGTCCCTAGACCAACAAATAAGAATGTCATTGGAAAAAAGTGGGCGGTCTGTGTAGACGTATAAATCTGATCACTGTCTTAAATAAATATTTAATATTTATTTTAACCCCATTGCTCCTATTAATTAAATCTTATTTAATTAATTTCTTCATTTTCATCTATTTGATTAAATGAATTACCCAATTTATCTAATTAAATTCATCTAAATCTTTTCTAGCCTTTAATTAAATAAATCAGTTTATTTAATTAATTCCCCTTTCTTCCTTTTAATTAAATTTACATTTAATTAAATCCCCCCACTTGTATTTATGCAAGTTGCATCTATTTTAGTTGAAATATGTAATGCCCCGCCAGGAAACCCTGAAGGGTTAAAGCTAAAACACTCAAATGGAGTGCATATATATATATATATATATATATATATATATATATATATATATATATATATATATATATATATATATATATATATATATATATATATATATATATATATATATATATATATATATATATATATATATATATATATATATATATATATATATATATATATTATTATTATTATTATTATTATTATTATTATTATTATTATAAGACACAACATTAAGATACACTGGAGTTATCTAACGCTTAGATAACATAGCGGAAGACTAAATGAACCTAAGGAGCTTCCCAACGTGATTGCGTAACTAAACACCTAACTCAACTCGCGGCATTTGATCCAATTAAGTAGGATATCTTAATTACATGTTATTACTTGAAACATGGATATAATCTATTCAGTGAATTAACATTATAGAAGTTTGGAAGCGTTCATCTATTATGGTTGAAGATGAGGCTAACATGAGGAAATTTACCCATAGAAGTTAAAACATAGTTCACATGTAAATTCATCTATCAAGGTTAAAATATGGTTAACTTGATGAGTCCATCCATTTTAGTTACAATATAGCTAATATAACGAAGTTCATTTATTAAGGTTAAAATGTACATAACCAAATGGGTTCATCCATTATAGTTAAAATATAGTTAATAAGGTGAAGTTCATTTATTTAGATTGAAATGTAAATAACCAATGAGTTTATCCATTATAGTTAAAATATTACTAAGAAGATGAAGTTCATTTATTAAGGTTAAAATGTAAATAGCCAAATGAGTTCATCCATTGTATTCGTTATCAATTCATTACGTTTAATTTTGCATTAAACTCATACCATGCATCTTGATCCAAAATGCTCTATAATATCATCATAACCATGAGGTCTTTTCATGCATACTTATTTTCATTAACATTAATAGGGTGCATTCCTTCATGATCCATTTATTGCATTTAAAGGACAACTACATACATGCATTACGATAATTCTCATCTAACCCACTTATACATTCTATCAAATTGCCATCCATGCATGCTAGCACTAACCATGAAACACAAGGAAAAAAGAAACACATAACACCAAGATGGTATCGGAGTTCACCCCTAGTGGGCTACATCTCTGGGTCTGCTCAACTGCAAGACCCCTCTGATCATTTAAATAAGTTGAGATTACATAAGATTCATGTCATTTACAATTCTGCCTTTTAGGCGAACACAACCAATATACAAACGACCATTTCGGTCAATAAATCCTACATGATCCCTACATAGAAACGGATCCAACTAAACATATTAAAAGCTAATACAAAGTTCCATTTCCTGACGGTACTCTAACTAGGTGCCTAACCAACCTAGGGCCAACCACAATTTAGCCAGACGACAGGGTCTAAACAAACATATAAGGGTATTGCCATTACTTTAAACAAAAGAGAATATAGAAATTTGACTTGCATAGGCAATAATTGGGAAAGGACAATCTTCTTTCCTATTGGTTTAAATGATAAAGGTTGATCAAGTTTTCTCAATGACCCAAGTTTTCCAAATACATTAACAGCAAAATCACTATAACAAGGTGAATACAATGCCACAATTGCAATATTACCATTTGTCTAATCTCATTACAGAGGGAAAGTATAACTAAACCATTCATTTCACTAATGATAACATCAATATCTTACCAATTCTCAAATCGACACATCATTAAATTCTCCACTAATTCTAATAGCATAACATTTAAGTCTACAAGATATCCAACGATAAGTATTTCTTTTCTAAAATTCCTACGTCTCCTAGAATATTCAACTCCAATAATAATATATCCTTGAATAACATATTATGTAGAAATTAACAAGTTATATATTATTCCAAGCAATTTTCCAATTAAAATATTAACTCCAGGAAATAACGTATAACAATTATAAATTTAATAATCACACGATTTCAAATTAAGTATTATTTAATATATATATATATATATATATATTAATCTCATTAATAAAATATATATATTAATAATTGTTAAATAAATCGTAGATTTCAAATTAATTATTAATTAATATATATTTATTAAACCTCATTAATAAAATATATATTAATAATAATTATTAAAAAAAACTATTCAAATCATACTTTGCAAAATAAACAAGTTTTGTTTTAATTAAAAAAAAACTTTAATTTTCAAAAAAAAAAAAAGTGGTGAGGAGACCTCTGCGGGGCCCACCTCCCATCACGGGAGAGTTGGGAAGCTCCCTGCAGCTCCCCTCCTGTGGCCACTGCTCATAGCGGCCACTGCGAGCGCCGCTCAATGCGAAAAATCCGCGGGGAGGAGGGGAAGGGGGAGGCAGCGGCGTGAGTCGAGCCTCGGCTCCTCCGCTCGCCAAACCCTAGCCCCAAAACAAGGTTTTAATTTCGTTTTCAATCTACAGACATGGATAAATTTCTATTTTTTTTCAACAAAACCCTCAAATGAAATAAGAGTAAACTAGAATAGTAATAAACTAAAACCCCCAATCTCCATCCAAAAAAAATCAACAACCCCCAAAATATTTTCCAACCTAGGTTAAAAGAATGAAATTTTGACCTAATTTTATAATTTCGAATTTAAACACTTTTAAATAAAAAAATGAAAATAATCATTCTTTTTCAACTATTCAAATAATCTAACTTGCTTTTCTAATTAAAATTAAAATGCTTCTCTCTCATTTAATTTTAATTTTCTCAATATTAACTAAGCTCACATTTATGTTTTCACAATATTGATGAGGATAAAATATTTTAATTAAATTAAAATTCTCAAAATCAATCTTTTCACACTATATCAAATATACATATAAATTAAACTTGCTTTTCTACTAAAAATTGATTTTCTTAAATAGTAAAAATTAACCTTTCTTTACCAAGATGCAAAAGAGATTAAATTATTTATATTTCAAATAACTTTAAATCTTTCCTTTTTAAAACACATACACTAAATTAAATTCGTTAGTTAAAATTAGCCATTAAATTAAACTCGCTAAAAAACATAAATAGAGTGTTGTTTAATTAATGATTAATCACATAAAAGAAACCTATTTATTTTAATTCCTCAATTACACATACGTAAATGAACACATTAAATCAAATTAAATACTTAAACTTGCTACAAACATAAATAGAGCGATCTTTTTAATTAATGATTAATCACATAAAGGAAACCTATTTATTTTAAATTCCTCAATTACTAATGTGTAAATGAACACATTAAATTGAACTAAATACTTAGGATAAAATACTCAATTCTTTTACCACATGCAAGGCACACAAACCAAGAAAACCAACCAAATACATGACCCACAAACCCAAATGAAAAGGAAAACTGATGGACCATAGGTGATGCTCACTTGAGCATGACTAGGGTAAAATGAGGGTTTTATGACTACCTAACCCAGATTCTAAGGGCGAAAGAGGTATACTCAACCCTGCGAACCCAGGTGAAGACAAACCTCGCACCACGGCGGTACTGTACCTGCAATCTCTTGCAACCAAGAGTCTCACAAGCATACATATATATATACATATTTATTTAATGCAGGTGTTAGCTCAAGATGAAAAACAAGAATTAGGGAAACAATTAAACTTACATAAGAATCGATGCGAAAGCACATTAACAGGTACGCACAAAAATCATATTATCTAATCTACAACATTACATCACTATAAATCAACCATTCAAGAATGCCACATAGGAAGTCAACCAAGGTCAACCTAGTTTTTACAAAGCTGATTAGGGTAGGGCACTACAAAATAAAATATTTAATTTTAATTAAAAAAAAATTCCCTCATCCACTTGCATTTTCTTACATCTCCCACTTGCCTCCTAAACCCCTTCTAGATTTTCCTAATCATTGTCACATTCCTAAGTAAAAGGAAGTCACTTCTAAAAAACCTCCAAAGTCTTCAATAACCATTAAAGGCTTTATGTGATGAACACTAAGAGGGGGGGGTGAATTAGTATGCCAAAAATCTCTATCCTAAAACACTTAAATAGTCTGAAGACAAACCGGTAAAATAGTTTAACAGACAAACCAGTTATCACACATGCAAACCAAAATGCAAATAAAGCATTCACCCACAAAAGCAATACAACCATAACACAAGATATTTGACGTGGAAACCCAAATGGGAAAAACCGCGGTGAGATGGAACTCACAAGTCACTATCTGCAGAATAGAGACTAGACCAGTTAAGGTCAGACCGATTAAAGTCTTACAATGTTCTTCACCAGAACAGATCCTGTTAGGAATCTCAATCTCTATTAGGAGATAAGTCTGATTAAAGACTACCTTGCTAGAGGATTTTAGATTCACAGAGGTGAACCACCTTGTTAGAGGATTTTACAAAAGGCTTTTGGGCCTACCTGGTTAAGGGCTACAAACTTGTCAAAGATGTGAGTAATCAACAAGTGTTTGATCTATCTAATAGCACAGACTGCTTGGTTAGATCCAGTATAGTTCATAGTTAATGCATTCCAACATTACTTTAGTCTTCTTTGTCTCTCACTTAGTTACAACTTGATCTTCTCAGATAAGATCGCTCTTACAACAACTCATCAACCACCTTAAACCCTAGTACAACATAAACCCTTTCAACAACAACCTAAAACCCTAGACATGATGTCCTTTTAAAGGAATCTAATTTCATGTTGGTCCAATAGGATTGCATTACAATTTCCTATGTTCAATGAATCTAGACATACTCAGTAACACAACACAAGAAGCACCATCAGTGTATCAGCACTATCGAACAATCGGTGGATTGGTAACTCATCACAAAATGTCGGTTGGTAACTCATCACAGAGTATTACCAATTCATACAAAATACCGGTTGCCGGTTTGACAAAAATGAAGACTGGTAAGAATGTGTTATGCCGCTTTGCTTCCTCGTACCACTTGAGATCTACGAACCGCTTGGGGTTTACATGCCGCTTCAAACTGGGAAACACATTCTGCAAAATCACCAATAGTCTAAAGGCTAGAATACAACATACCAGTTGGAACAGATACTGGTTGAGCTCTAGCTCATACATATAGAGGAGATCTCAATGCAAGTGTGTGTCCATCAATGACAATCACAACATAAACATAAAAAATGCCAACAATCTCCCCCTTTGGCATTGATGGCAACACTTAGGAAAATAAAATTTTGACATCTAAGTGTTTTACAACAAAAACATGCCATTAACAAAATTGCTCCCCCTAAGCATATACACTATCCCTTAATCAATACAATGTATAGCAATTTTGCATACAGAGCATAAACATTGAGATATCAAAGCATATAGCAAAATTTTAAAACCAGATACTTCTCCCTATACTTCTCCAAAATAGATAGAGTACTTCTCCCCCTTTGCCAACAATGACAAAGTATCGCTGAACAACCCTGTTTCCATTGGATATTAAAATAATAAAAGTTTATGACAACAAGGAATAATACTTGTCAAAAATTGATTTAAAGTCCCGCAAAAATTGTTTCATTGATAGAGACCAGGACTCAAGTAGGGAGGTGGCCACTTCTTTCTCTGTTTGCATCTGGGATACCTGTTCTGTCATGGCATCAACTATACTCATCTCCTGCATAACTGTCAAGGCATCCAGGTTCAGATAACACTTCTAAAGAATTTGTAGATGTGGAAGTAAAACCAGTTGTAGCTCCTGCAAATCTCTAGACCGTGTACTAATCTCGTGCTCCATTTTGACTGACTGGATCTAAAACCGGTGAATAGTTTGCCCATAAGTTGCAAAGGAATCATAGGGTGGCTTAAATGTGCTTAAGTAAGACTATAAGTCCATTTGAAGATTTTTCTTCTGGGCTAGCACATCATCGTAGAACAGATGGGGTTGACAGATTTTGCTTAGTAGCAGATTTCCCTCATCCAGAGCGTCCCTTATATCCTTTTGGTCTTTCAGCAGTTCGGACTGGAGTTCATTCAACTTCTTCACCAGATCAATGTTAAGAGCCTTTTGATGCTCTTTCTTGACATTTGCCTCAGCTGCTTCTTCCAGGCTCTGCACTTGATCATCCACTACAGTACATAGTAGCTTAAGCTGTGCTAGTGATAATTCAGTGTTGGGAAGATTGGTACCGGGGATCAAACCAGTTAGGGTGTCCATAGCCACTTGAATTATATCTTGCTCCTTTTTCCTTCGAATGTTTTCAAGGCACTCTTGAGCAACCTTGATGCTCTGCATTAGCTCCGATTCACTTGCAAACTAGAGATGTCAGCTAGTTTGGCTTGACTCTCGGTTGCCTTTGGAGTCTCCATCTATGTGCTCTTCATCGCTTCCACTGCCTTGTCCTCTTCTTCCTTCTTTTTTTTCTCTGCTTCCTTCTTCTTTTCTTGTTCCTTGTCTTCCTCTTCTTTCTTTTTCCTCTCATCTTCCTTCCTCTTCTCCTCTTCTTTCTCTTCCTCTTCCTTCTTCTTCTTTTCTTCTTCCTTCTACTTTTCCTTTTCTTTTTCCTCTTCTTCCTTCTTCTTCTTTTCCTCCTTATCCTCTTCTTCTTTCTTTTTCCTCTCATCTTCTTGCTTCTTTTTCTCTTCATCTTTTTTTTTCTCCTCTTCCTCTTTTCTCTTCTCTTCCTCTTTCTGCTTTTTCTCTTCTTCATCCCTCTTCTTCTTCTCTTCCTGTTCCTTAGCCGGTTCCTATCTGTCCTCAACTTGCTCATTGCCCTGTTCAGCCTATTGCCCCTGTTCTATTCCCTCAGAAGGTATGTCCTAAGTGACATCTTCTACGTCTAGGGCATCGACATCAATAGTGTCGATTGGTTCTTCAACCGGGTTTCCTTCTTCATCAAAAACTTCATCCGGTTTGGATATGACCGGTTCTTTTTCCGCTTGCAGGTTGGCCATATGTGCTTTGTGAGCTTGAATAGCATGATTCATATGCTGATGAGTGTCTTTTTCAACATCATCAATTCTTCCCTCTAACAGCCAAAATCTTCTTCTCCTTGTGAAGAAGAGTCCTTTATTTTGGTCCAAAACATCAAATAATTCTGAGTTTGAGAGGTCGGGAAAGTACTGTGCAAAGGCTTTCTCCCTAATCTCCTGTTCTTTTTCTATGGCAATGCGCCATTTATTATCTAATGCCTTATATAATGAATCCAGTGTCTGATATTTAATCTCTGATGGCGACCGGTCATTCTTACACAAATAAATAATAATTTCCTATAGTACTTCTTTCTCCTCATCACTAAAATCATCATAATAATCTACTAAATCATGAAGTAATTTTCTCCTAATATTCTTTACTATTCTTTGACAATGTGTCAAAGGTTTATATGAGGAGATATTGATATTTACCGGTGCAGAAACTATCAGTTCATTCTTCTTCATCTTCTTCGACTGTCTAGCCTTCTTTGGCATTTCATCAGACTCAGTATCCTTAGAGTCCAGTTCATTTGACTTAGTCTTCCTTTTTCTTTCAAAGACTTTTGTCGGTGCCACTTCTAGTTTCTTCTTTGCAGGTGACTGCATGGTCACTCTTGGAGTTGCAGTAGTAGCCAGTGTCGATGCTGCAGGCACTGCCTTTGCTTTCTTTGCTGCTAGTTCTTTTCCTTTCTTAATAGAGGGTTCCTCGACTGGTGCAATCCTTTCCAGATAGGTTCCGGTCCTCTTTTCCTTGGGATCAAGAGGTGAGGCAATAAGGGTTGAGGCATACCTTTCCAGCATATCGCACATCACCTCATAGCCCATTGGCTCCAGTTCTTCCATTCTAGGCTCAACAGCCTCCATTAAGCATTTGTTTGCTTGGATGGTGAAACAGATGTCATCTTCATATTTCTTAACAATATCACCTGAGATCCTCATCCTTTGGCTCATCTTCTATCTGAACTCATCAAAATATTTTTTCAGCACATCAGGGTAACCAGTTCTGATAGCTTGAATGCTTTCCTTGATCTGCTTGGTTACTGGTTGGTCAGGAGACCACTAGACATCTCCTACTCCAAGAAAGTAGCCTTGGAAATAGAATAACAACCCAACCAATAGTTGTCTGAACTTAAATATCAGTGCATTATCCTATTTGATCGACTTTAGATTATACAGGAGTTGCCTCTGCATACCGGTGCATAGGTCAAATGATGCATCTTCTTTAATCATCCAGTAAGCAACATTTACCACTGCAGTAGATACAGAGTTAATTCTACTGGAAGAGAATGTTCTATAACCTATCACCATATAGGCATACTTAACAAGATCATCCTTGATGGAGTTGACTATCATGCCTCGTGAATCATTCATTGAGCCGGTGAGCTTGGCCATTTCAGTTTTACTTACCGTTCTTAGGGCAGACACTTCCCCTGTGTTGCAGAAACTGGTGACTGCATGAATTTCCTGAGGCATGATATCATGCATCCTCTCCAAGTACATCTTTTCACCATGGACTCTGGTCAAAATGATCCTAATATGATCCTTTGTAAAGTCTTCCAGAAAGTATACAACATTGTGGAGTTTCTTCTTCTCTAAGATACTATATTCCGGTTTGATTTTCTTGTCCTTTCCACAAAATAGACCTAGTTGAGTGTGGATGGCTAGAGACCCTAGGTCTTCAATCTTGCAATCAATATAGTCAGAAATTCCCTCTTCCACTATCACTCTAGCCGGAACTTGTGATAGGGCATTATACTTTGACTTCCTTTGAATGAAACTTTCAAACTCAATGGATGTACTAGAACTGGTATGAGATGCGGAAGCCATTGTAGAATATTTTAAGAACTCAAGGAATACCTTTAAACCGTGAATTTAGGGATTTTTGATTCTGCTTCACTCCACACTCCGTCGGTTGCCGAATCACCATTTTGTGTTCTCCACTTGACTGTTTGCAAACTGAATTTGAATCTCCTTCAAGATTTGTCAATTTCTTGAAACCTTAGCTCAAATCACCTTTTCTTCGCTCTACACTTTGAAAAAAAAAAAATTTTGCACAAAAACATATAGTGAGAAATGATTTGAAATATGCTTTTGTACACGTCTCTCACCTACCGCCATTAATGCTCCTTTATTAGGGCGTAAACCCTAATTTGCCTTTTTTACCATTTCCGGTGTTCTGCCAAGCGACAGGTATCACATACCGGTTAAGGTCTTTTACAGGTGAAATTGAGGGTTCAAAAATATTTCGCCATGTGCTCCCCCTAAGACTTTTGAAACTTAGTTTGCCGATTCCGATATTTCCACACTAGGTGCAGAAACTGGTTCCTCTTCCAACATTGTTGGTTTCTTCCTTCAAGTTTTGTTCATGTTCGCTTGAACTGTTTCAACATCAATTTCTCCTTCCTAAGTGACTGGTATATCATCAGATATACTCTTTCTACTTCTGTAGAATCTTGCAATGAGACCCGGTTTGTTGCAGTGATAGCAAACCAATCCAGGTGCTCTCCAAGGTCCATTGTACATGTTTCCATTCTTCCTTCTGCATGTTGCAGTAGTGTGACCATGACCATGACAAATCCAATAGTTTTCTCTCCATCTAGTTGCTAGTTGATAACCATTGTTACCTAACTGATAATTGTAAGCATTAAACCGGTTGGGGTTCTGGTTCAAGATTCTGGACCAGCTCCTTGGGTCCTCTAAGGATATCTTTCAGTGTTGTTCATGATAGACCTGCATTCAGATGTTCTATACCCAAACTTGTTGCATGCATAACAATGATCGTTGAACTTATTGGATCTAGGTACATTGATAATAAAGTAAGGAAAATTATTGTAGGCTTTGCTCCTACATACATTGGCTGTGTGTCCTTCTTTAAGCTAGTTAAAGCAAACAGGTTTGAAGTTTTTCTTACCTTTTCCTTTGAATGCCGTTGCTTCTTTGATGCTTCAACATTTGTTCCTGAGGATTCTCCTTCCTCATGTCTAGAGAAACCAAGTCCATTGTTATTCTTTACTGATCTAGATGACTTAAGCTTTTGCTCTAGCTTGACAGTACTTTTGCTGAACTTAGCAAGTATTTCCTTTGACTCACAGAGTTCTTTGGAAATAGCAGTATTTGTCTCCATTAGGCTTGCATTTTCAGAGATGGCTATGTTTAGTTCATCTTGTACTCCTTCTTTTTCCATTCTTCTCTCATGTAGGTGAGCAGTTAGTGCACTAATCTCTTGTTTCAACTTGGAGATCTCATGATCTCTGTCCTTCACCGGATCTTCAGCTTTCCTCTGTTTCTCAAGCTGTTGACTAAATTGGATAGTTAGTCCTTCCAAATCCTTTCTCAGGTTGGAGTTTGATTCATTCAACTTATTTACTTCTTCTATCATGGCTTCCATATCTGCTTCATCTACAGAACTATTTTCAGATAGCTCCATCAGATTTTCTGCATGTTCTCTCCTTTTTGCTTGAGATGCCTTGTATTTGACCATAAGATCATCATAGGCTTGCTCAGACTGAGTGAGCCATTGAGTAAGTTCCCTCAAGGTGTATTCCCCCATATCTCTTTCCAAGTGGTAAACTTATAGAGAGGTAGGCTCTGATACCAATTGATGAATACTAAGAGGGGGGGGTGATTTAGTATGCCAAAAATCTCTGTCCTAAAACACTTAAACAATCTGAAGACAAACTGGTAAAATAGTTTAATAGATAGACCAGTTATCACACATGCAAACCAAAATGCAAATAAAGCATTCACCCACAAAAGCAATACAACCATAACATAAGATATTTGGCGTGGAAACCCAAATGAGAAAAACCATGGTGAGATGGAACTCACAAGTCACTATCTACAGAATAGAGACCAGATCGGTTAAGGTCAGACTAGTTAAAGTCTTACAATGTTCTTCACTAGAACAAATCCTGTTAGGAATCTCAATCTCTGTTAGGAGATAAGTCTGATTAAAGACTACCTTGCTAGAGGATTTTAGATTCACAGAGGTGAACCACCTTGTTAGAGGATTTTACAAAAGGCTTTTGGGCCTACCTGGTTAAGGGCTAAAAACTTGTCAAAGATGTGAGTAATCAACAAGTGTTTGATCTATCTAATAGCACAGACTACTTGGTTAGATCCAGTATAGCTCACAGTTAATGCATTCAAGCATTACTTCAATCTTCTCTATCTCTCACTTAGTTACAACTTGATCTTCTCAGATAAGATCGCTCTTACAACAACTCATCAACCACCTTAAACCCTAGCACAACATAAACCCTTTCAGCAACAACCTAAAACCCTAGACATGATGTCCTTTTAAAGGAATCTAATTTCATGACGGTCCAATAGGATTACATTACAATTTCCTAGGTTCAATGAATCTAGACATACTCAGTAACACGACACAAGAAGCATCGTCAGTGTGTTAGCACCGTCGAACAATCGATGGATTGGTAACTCATCACAAAATGTCGGTTGGTAACTCATCACAGAGTATTACCGGTTCATACAAAATACTAGTTGCCGGTTTGACAAAAATGAAGACTGGTAAGAATGTGTTATGCCGCTTTGCTTCCTCGTACTGCTTGAGATCTATGAACTGCTTCAGACCGGGAAACACATTCTGCAAAATCACCAATAGTCTAAAGGCTAGAATACAACATACCAATTGGAACAAATACCGGTTGAGCTCTAGCTCATACATATAAAGGAGATCTCAATGCAAGTGTGTGTCCATCAATGACAATCACAACATAAACATCAAAAATGCCAACATTATGTTTTCAAATGGTTAACCTCTAAAAGTCTTCCAAACCATTAAAGTCTCTTACATAACCATTTATGGTTAACTCACCTTTGACCTTTGGTTAGAGACTTTCCTCTAACTTGACCATCCTTTTGACTCAAGGGTCTCATCAAGACTTATGGTTTTGACCATAGTTATCCTATTAACCCTTGCATAAGAGTTTACCCCTCAGGTTAAAGCTTTATCCAATGGATAACCCTAACCTAACCTTAACCCTTACCTCCTAAGGTAACCTTCATGTCTTCTCAAGCATTTAATGCCTCTTGCATCTTCTCTCAAGAAACCTCTTGTTGACAATTGTCACCATTTCATTGGTGAAAATTATAAACATGGATTGAGTAACTTTCAATCCTAAACATTGTTAAGATTATTCAATCTTAACCATTAATTGCCCTATTTTCCCTATAAATAGAGCTCTCATTCTTCATTCAAAAGGATCCAAGTTTCATGCATCTACATTATAGTCTAACTTACTAAGAATTTTAGCCTCTCTTTGTTAAAATATCATCATAAACATTTAAAAAGCATTTCATTTTCATATCAATAGTATACCCATGCTAGTATATCATGATTAGGATAATTTAGCAATATATTTATCATATCACTATCTTCATACTAGTTTAATCATCATAAGTTTTAACACATCATATAGATCACAATATCACTCATTCTTGGAGTTGTCATTCCTAATTCATTTGCTCAATGATCTGGGAACAAAACATTGGCTTTAGAGATCTTGTGAGATAGAGAACAATGGGACACCCCTTGGGAAGTTAAACTAGTTCAACTAGTTTATATACTTGCACCAAGAGTCTCATTGGTATGTAGGTCATTTGATCTTGATTTATTCATTTTGATCACCACATTTTCCTTTGTTAAAATAGTGTCATAAACATTTTAAAAGCATTTCATTTCATTAAGCATCTCTTTGTTAAAATATCATCATAAACATTTAAAAAGCATTTCATTTTGATATCAATAGTATATCCATGCTATGTTAGGTCCCAGAGACAACTGAGAGGGGGGGGGGGGTGAATCAGTTGTCCAATAGATTCAACCAAAATTAACTTAACCAAAACTTAATGCTTAATACTGGTAAACCAAACTTTATGTCGGTAGACAATTTTAACAGTTAATTGCAGTACTAGTAAAGATTAATGCATGAAACAAAAAGACAATAACATCCACAACACATAACACAAATATTTGTACGTGGAAACCCTATAAGGGGAAAAACCATGGTGGGAAGCCTTACCCACAATCAAATGATACTATTGCAGATAGTATGTGTGTACAATATGGATTTTGCACATGCAGAAAGGCCAACTGCCTAGAGCTCACTACTCAATCACAAAATGAGAGTCACACTGACTACAATTGGATGGTTAAATCCAATGATAATGTACTACATAAAATAGCATCTTCATATGCTAGATTCAGTACCAGTTTAGTTTTGATTGCCTTCACAAAATCCTTCCTTCAACCTTCAAATGATGTCTACATGTATAGCTCTGCTTATTTTTGCATATACTTTATTGCAATCTTTTTTCGCATTCACACATTTGTCTCACAAATGATATCTTACATTTATACCAGAACCTAAGACCAATTTGAATAGGTCAGCCCACTAAAAGATATTACAATAAAATAAATTAGAAATAAATCAATATTTGATGCATGATGTCAGCTCAATGTAGTTACAATAATAATAGATCATCTCCATAACGTGTCGTGCTCATCTAGAATAGATATGTCTGTCGGTGAATATCCTAGACCAATTTGCCGGTAACAACAAATATACAAACCCGAATAAACAATTAACCAAATCACCAAAACCAAGTGATCGAATAATGTCTTCAACATAACCAAGTAGTCTCCAAGTCATTCCAAGTGCCGATGAACAATATAATATGTCGGTGAACCAAATACTGGTGACTATGTATAAGTTTGTGACTTGCTAGTGAACATAACCAAAATCTCCAAGTGCTGATAAGTGTTGACAAGTGATGACAGGTGTTGACATCAATGACAAAACCATATCAACATATCCAAAATACTGACATGCTAGTATATCATGATTAGGATAATTTAGCAATATCTTTATCATATCACTATCTTCATACTAGTTTAATCATCATAAGTTTTAACACATCATATAGATCACAATATCACTCATTCTTGGAGTTGTCATTCCTAATTCATTTGCTCAATGATCTGAGAACAAAACATTGGCTTTAGAGATCTTGTGAGATAGAGAACAATGGACACCCCTTGGGAAGTTAAACTAGTTCAATTAGTTTATATACTTGCACCAAGAGTCTCATTGGTATGTAGGTCATTTGATCTCAATTTATTCATTTTGATCACCACATTTTCTTGCGTACAGTCTAAAATAAGTTGGATGAAGATGGACATGTTGTAAGAAACAAGGAAAGATTGGTATGCAAAGGTTACACTCAAGTTGAAGGCATTTATTTTGAATAGACTTATGCTCCTATTGCCAAAATGGAAGCTATTAGGGTGTTTTTGGCTTTTGTAGCATGTAATGATTTGAAAGTTTATCAAATGGATGTGAAGTCAACATTTTTCAATGGGGAACTAAAAGAAGAAGTTTACATTGAGCAATTGGAAGGATTTAAGTTGTCCAATAATCTAGATATTGTCTGTAGATTGAAGAAGGCATTGTATGAATTAAAGAAAGCTCCTCAAGCTTAGTGTGGAAGTCTAGTCAAGTACTTATTGAATCAGGGTTTTCAAAAAGGGTCTACTGACATAAATATTTATTACAAAGTTAAGTCAAATAAGATATTAATTGTTGTTGTATATGTGGATGATATAATATTTGGAGGAAATGATGGTATGTGCAAGAAATTTGCTGGTTGAATGCAAAAGGAATTTGAAATGTTCATGATTGGTGAGTTGAACTTCTTTCTTGGATTACAAGTAATCAAAATAGTAAAGGTATTTTTATTTCTCACTCAAATTATATTAGAGAGTTGTTGAAAAAGTTTGATTTGGACAATTCCAAACTAGTATGTACTCCTATTACAACTGGATGCAAGCTGACTAATGCTGATAAATCTCCTAAGACTGATGTAGGCAAGTACATATCAATGATTGGAGGACTATTATACCTAACTACTACTAGACTAGATATCATGTATGTTGTTTTTCTTGCAGCTAGATTTCAGCAAGATCAAAAAGAGTTACATGTTGTCGCAACAAAGAGAATTTTTAGATATCTAAAAGCTACCAAATATTTTGGACTATGGTATCCTAGAGGATCAGATTTTACTTTAAAACCTTATACTAATATATATTGGATAGGAAGTGTTGATGACAGAAAGAGTACCAATGGAGGAGCATTTTTTCCTGGCTCCCAGTTAGTTGCATGGTTAAGTAAAAACTAGGACTCATTGTCTTTACCAACCACAAAAACTAAATACATTGCGGCCAGATCATGCTCCACTCAGATACTTTAGATGAAATAGACATTGAAGGATATTGGTGTGATGTTTAATGAAATAATCTCAATCATGTGTGATGATACAACTGTGAGAAATATCTTTGAGAATCCAATATTACATTCTAGAATAAAGCATATCTCTATTCGGTATCACTTCTTAAGGGAGAAAGTGTTGGACAATGAAGTAAAACTTGAGTATGTTCTTACAAGAGAGAAGGTTGCAGATATCTTTATGAAGGATTTGTGCAAAGATACTTTTGATTATCTCAACAAAATTTGGGGGTAACACCTCTTCCTAGTTTGAACGAGTGCATTTAACAATGCATTAGTCCAGTGAACTTCATGTATATATTTTAGTCTATACTAATGATTGGGGCTTCCTCTTAGTAGGAGTTGTGTGGAATCTAAAGATAGTTACATGTGTTGATTTGTTGCTCACCTTTGTCTTTGATGTCAAAGGGGGAGATTAGAGAGATTGGAAAGATATGGAGATGTTTGGGGGAGAGATGAGTTATGATTATGAGTTTGTGTTTATTGTTGATGAATGTTGCCATCAATGACAAAGGGGGAGATTGTTGCAAGTGTGAATTTGATAGTGTGTTGGTATGGTTGTCATTGATGTCAACATACTGATTATGTGTTTCATTGATTGATTTGTACTCCGCATTTCTAATATCTTGCAATTGTAGTGTTCTCAATGATGATGGTATTTGACCATATTTGCAATGCTCCTCATATCTTCACATTTCTAGTTTTGATGATGATAACTTAGATTTATGTTCTCCATGTCTTTATATTTACTATTCTGATTCAGGACATGATGATGTGCTCCGGATTTGTGGTTATGGATATGTTCATTATGTCGGGATCGGTCCTAAATATTTTGATTTTTCGCTGGTGATTATAGCATATACATAATGTATCATTTTGATTGATGTAGTGCATTATGGTGTGGTCCACTTCTCATTCCTTTCCATTGTGGGAATTTTTGGTGTAGATCTATTTCAAATTGGGTTTCGATAAGTTTCTTTGGCTGACTTGGGAGACTTATTATTTAAGAGTTTAATATATAAATAAAGGATGATCGTAATGAGAAATATATAGAAGCAAGTGGATTCAAAAAGAAGATTTGTTTTCTATGAATGTGTGTGAGGTTATGTGAAGTTGTGGTGTAAAGCTCTAATGCTAATAGTAAACAAGATGAGAGGGGGGGGTGAATCATACAAACTTAATCTTCAATATATTCAACAGATTCAACCTCGGTAGCTTATACTTCAGAATACATAACCAAAACTGTAAAACATTCAAACTCGTGAACAGATAACATCACAACACATATAACACCAGATTTAACATGGAAACCCAAATAGGGAAAAACCACTGTGGGATTTTAGACCCACTAAGAAATATACCCTTCTAGAGTATGTTCGGTTAAAAGCAAATCCTGGTAAATATTACAAACACATTGCTAGATGTGACCTGGTTAAGGGATTTCCCTCAGACTTGTTAGAGTCTTTCACTTTGTTAGAAGTGACCTTGTCAAAGGATTTCACACTCATTTAGAATGTTACCTTGCTAGAGGGTTTACAAATAAGACTGTTAGGTCCACTCAGTTAAGAGATTTCTTGTCACTTACAAAATAAACAACAGTAATAAAATATATCTGTAACTTCACATCTGAAATGCTAAATCAGATTCTTATTTTCTCAAAACAATCTTGTCATAAGACTTATCTAATCCCTTGATGAGCTTGCTAGGATTCTCAATCTATTCTTCAATCAGATCTTCAAGCTTCTGAGCTCGGTAAACATTCCTGTAGCATCACTATGCATACATTTGCCTACATATAGTGTTTATCAACAATTCCTTATTTATAAACAATTTCTGACAGCTAAATCTCCTTGATCACATTTCCCATGATCAATCTTAGCCATCAGATCATCAAACTTGACTAGGTTCAGTGTATCCTTTGATCTGAAAATTTTTTACCTCGCCTTGGAACTTGCATTCCTTCCTAGGAACTTGTGCTAGGTTATTGCAGCTCAATCTGTGCTGTAGATCTTCCTCCTGTATTTTCATTGTTGTAAATTATTAACAAACTTCTTGCGCGACAAACCAATCATTTATTCATCTCCAGCTCATTAGCATCCTTCATTAAATAATGTTTATATCCATCTAATGCGATCTATTATAGTTCGGTTCTTACTCGGTTAATACTGAACTTTTCTCGGTAGACATTCTACCTTCGTTAACCGATATCGATAACCTTAGGTTTTACCGACTAGGTACCTTGCTCGGTGACATAATACAATATTAAACTTTTAATCAACAACATGTGTAGGATATCAAAACAATTAAAATAACATGATCTCATCATTGTCTAACTTGGTAATAGTTGTCCATTGAATAACTTATATCTCCCCTTTATTATCACATTCTTTCTGTGTCACTTACCGACCTCCTAATACTCATCAACACATACTTCTCAAGATATGGTAACATCGTAATGAATCAGAAAATCAATTTCTTGACATCAATGACAAAATAATATTATTAAGTCAGTAATCATCCTTCTTTAGTTATATCAACAATCTCCAACAACCTTCTTAATATCCTTATTGAAATGCCAACAATCTCCTTTCTACTATAATGCGAACAATCTCCCCCTTTGGCATTGATGGCAAAACCAACAATTAAATGGTAATACCAACTTGATTTGTTCCAACTGATTCAGATTCAGATTGTTGTTTAGTCTTGTCCTATTCTCCTTGAGCTGATCGAACCTTCTCCTGAAGTCTTCTCCCCCTGGCATTGGGTTTCTGTTATCTTCTCTATTTAGTCTACTTCTCCATTTAGTATTCTCCCCCTTTGACAACAATGCCAAAAATAAAAAGAGATAATTCATGGTTTCTTCCCCTGTGAAGTGATTTGCCTTGTTGTGTTACACATGTATTATCTTAGTCTCGGTCAGAGCAACTTGTCTCCAATCACTATTTCCCGCACACCTTTAGAAAACCTCCTCAAGTGCATAAATCAGCATCAATCCACAAATAATATTTGATAGACTCATTGAATTGATGCTTTCACCGAACTCTGTTAGTGAGTAGAAGATAGGGGTAGGACCCCTAACTTGCTTCTGAGATACTCAAAAGTGTGCCTTGGCAGTGACTTTGTGAAGATGTCTGCTAGTTGCTCCTTGGAACTTATATATTCCAGCGCAACTTTCTTCTCTTGAACTTCTTCTCTGAGATAATGATACTTTATAGAGATATGTTTTGTCTTAGAGTGCATTATCAGATTCTTTGAAATGTTAATGGCACTAGTATTATCACAGAATATGGTTACTGGCTCGGTAACTTTCTCATTTATACCTTCCAATAGTTGCTTGATCCATGCTATATTTGTACAATTCAATGCTACAGTGAAATATTTGGCTTCAATTGTTGATTGTGAAATGCATCCTTGTTTCTTGCTAAGCCAACTTACTAGTCCATCTCCCAAGAAGAAAGCTCCACCACTTGTGCTTTTCCTGTCATCAATGTTTCCTGCCCAATCAGCATCAATATAAACTTTTAAATCAAAATCATTCCTCTTTTCATATACTAAGCCATAGTCTTCAGTGCCTCTTAGGTATCTGAAAATTCTCTTGATTGCTATCATATGGGTTTCTTTGGGATCTGCAAAAAATCTTGCAACTATTCCTACTGCATGTGGTATATCTGGCCTGCTGTGAACAACATATTGCAGCTTTCCAATCATAGATCGGTAAAGTGTCTCATCAACAGATGTAGATTCATCATTCTTTGATACTTTACAGTTAGTAGTCATAGGAGTACTTACAGGTTTAGAATCCTCCATTCCAAATTTCTTCAAGATTTCCTTTATGTACGTGGATTGAGTAATGAAAATCTCATCTTTCATTTGCAGTATTTGTAAACCTATAAAATACTTTATCTCATCGATTAATGAAATCTCAAATTCTTTGCATGTTTCATTTCCAAAGTTCTTGCATAGAGAATCATTTCCACAAAAAATAATATCATCAACAAATATGGCTGAGATTAGTATTCCATTGTCCTCATCATTCTTCATGTACATATTGTTGTTTTCACTTGTCCTTATAAATCCAATCTTAATCAAGTAAGAGTGTAGTTGCTCATACCATGCTCTAGGTGCTTGTTTCAGACCATATAAAGCTTTGTTTAATTTACATACCTGATCTTTACTCTTGTTTTCAACAAATCCTTCAGGCTATTCAATATAAACTTCTTCTTCTAGTATACCTTTCAAAAATGCAGATTTAACATCCATTTGATATAAATTGAAATTTTTGAAAGCAGCATATGCCAACAATGTTCTTACTCCCTCAAGTCTAGCCACAGGTGAAAAAGTCTCACCATAATCTATTCCTTCTTCTTGACCATAACCTTTGTAAACTAGTCTTGCTTTGTTCTGAATGACCTCACCTTTTTCATTTAGCTTGTTTCTGAAAATCCACTTTGTATCGATTACAATTTTGTCCTTCAGTCTTGGGACCAATGTCCAAGTTTCATTCTTCTTGATTTGATCAATCTCTTCTGTCATAGCATTTACCCAATCTTCATTATTAAATGCCTCTTTTACTATTCTCAGTTCGAATTCAAATATCAGACATGTGTTCTGTCTCAGTTTGTTCCTTGTCATCACTGGATCATCCTTATCTCCTATAATCTGACTTGATGCATGATTTTTTCTGAAATATTTGGCTAATATAGGCTTAGTAGGCTCTGTATGATCTTCTTCATCACTCGGTAACTAGATATTATCTTCATTTTCTTCAAAAAATTTCTTGGCAGGACTTCTCAGTTGAACATAAACAAATTCTTCATAATTTTCTAGTTCTTTGGAATTTCCTTCATCATTTCTTTCTACAAATTCATCAGTTTTCACATTTGCACTTTCTACTATTTTGTTAGATGATTTGATCAGACATTTAATTGCTTTACTTCTAGAAGAATAACCAAGAAATGTTCCTTCCTTGCTTTTCTGATCAAACTTTCCATTCCTATCATCTTTGTGAACATAACATCTACTTCCAAAGATTTTAAAATAACTTACATTAGGTTTCTTGTCATACCCGATTTCATATGGTGTCTTCATAGTTCCTTTCTTCAGTTGTACTCAGTTTAGGGTGTAAACAATAGTGATGATTGCTTCTCTCCAAAATGTTTGAGATACCCTCTTTTCTATCATCAGGGTTCTGGCACAATCTACAATTGGCTTGTTTCTTCTCTTAGCTATCCCATTTTGCTAAGGTGTTCTTGGTGCAGACACTTGCCTTTTTATACCATGATCATTGCAAAATAAGTTAAATTCATCAGAAGTGAATTCTCCTCCTCTATCAGATCTAAGACATTTCAGTTGTCTTCCTGTTTCATTTTCAACTCTTTCCTTGTACCATTTAAACATTTGAAAAACTTCTGATTTTTCTTTTAAAAACATAACTGACATCATCCTTGAGTAATCATCCACAAATAATATGAAATATTTGTCACCATAATAACTTTGAACTTTCATGGGACCACAAAGATTAGTGTGTACTAGATCTAAAATTCCTTTAGAAGTGTAGGACTTACTTGTAAAGCTTGATCTTGTCATCTTACCCATCTGGCATCCTTGGCACATAGCATTCTCAGGTCTTTCCAGGCTCGATAGACCTCTTACTCGGTGCTTCTTACTTATTTTGATCAGATTATCAAAATTTACACGACAAAACCTTTTATGCCATAACCAGGTATCTTCTATTTTTGCATATAGACATTTGTTCCGAATTGAGTCAAGATGAAATGTATTACCTTTTGTTTGTGTCCCGGTAGCAGCCAACTTTCCATGTTTGTCATGAACTTTGAGACATCCCTTCTGGAATTCTATTTGGTATCCTGTATTGTTTAGCTATGCTACACTCAACAAATTGTATTTCAGACCTTTAATCCAGTATACATCATCACATTTAGCATTGTCAAGAACTTTTATAGATCCTTTACCTTTCACTAGACATGGTACATCATTACCAAATCTTACATATCCTCCATCATAGTCTTCTAATTTAACAAACTTGTGTTTATCACCTGTCATGTGATGTGAGCATCCACTGTTTATGATCCAAGAATCATTATTATTTATGTGACATATTAGGGCTTTTTCTTCATACCTTTCTTCATCTGATCCATCTTTAATAGCCACATAAACAACTTCCTCTGTATCAGTTTCATCAGATTTATCATCGCTAGATTCCTCATCAGCTACTAGGCATGTCTTTCTGTCTCTTCTTCTGAAGTCTCGGTGTCCTTTGTAGGGATTGTCTTTATGTCCGTCTTCTCGGTATTCTCTGTTCTCACTAGATTCTTTGTCAGCATAGTTAGATGCCATATGTCCTATTTTATCACAATTGAAACATTTTAAAGGTAGCTTTCCTTTATACTTACCTTTGCCTCTTGGTAACCTTCTGGCCAATAGTGCTTCAAACTCTTCTTGCTTTTTGATCTCCTCATACAGTTTGTGTACTTCTTCCATGTTTTTATGAAATCTCTCACTTGCTCCACTGTGATTTCCTTCAGAATACTTATTCATTCTATCATTATAGTCATCAGATTCACCAATATGAAAAGAACTGAATGCAGATTCTACTTTATTTACCGAAGACCCACTATTATCAAAATTACTTAGCTCAAATGCATGTAGCTTACCAATAGTGGCATCCAAAGAGACTGGCATGTTTGGTATAGACCTTAATTTATTGATTGCAGAGACTCAAATGGCATAAGTAGGTACAAGGGTTCTCAACAACTTACTTGCTACATCCTTTTCTTCAATAGTTCCTCTTGCTCCTTTAATTTGATTGACAATTTCCTTTAACCTTGTAATGTATTAGGTTATGTTCTCAGCTTAATTCATTCTCATGGATTCAAGTTGTCCTCTTTGTTGGTGTAAATAAATATTCATTTTGGATATTATTACACTTTACTTAAGTTAACTTAAGATAATGCATCTCTTCGTAGTTTGGATTTGAGACACTTAGGGAAGTGTGCACATAGGGATAGAGCTTGTAGGAGAAATTCCACCTTTTGTGGTCTTATTTTGCTGTTACTTTCCACATTTGGTGGGTCATCCACCTCTTGTGGAATATTATATTATTTCTCCTACCTACCCTTAGTATTTCTTACCTACCCTTGTTTCTCATTGAGCTACATGTCATAATTGTGTGCTCGTACATCCATATGGCCTTGCCTATATAAGCAGGCCTATATTCATTGTATTGGTTAATCCAGTTGATCATTTTGCATATTGATGAGAATACAGTTTGTTCTTATCATTCATTTGTCTCTCTTTTTATGCTTTTCATTGTGCCTTTGATCTTGGCAAAATCCTAGATGGTATCAGAGCCTATAGGGCTTCATTGATTAGTTTTTTGGAGACATTTTGGAGGCTTCTATTTTCAGATTTGGAGATCTTCATTTTTTGGGGGCGTCGTATAGCGATTTGGACATCACCATTGAATCCGGGAGGCCGTTTCCATGAATTTTGACTATAAAGTCGACCTATTTTGGTGAGAATTTTTTTTTCCCCATTTTGGCTTTATTTTACGGATTTCAAAAAAAAAAATTTATTTTCTGAAAAAAAACAGCGATCAAAAAAAAAAAATTTGAAAATTAAAAAAAAAAAAATTTTGTTGTTTTTGGGGGTCCATAGACCCCCCCGTGCCATCCGTACCTTGCAGGTTCGTCGCCCGTACTCTGCAGACCTTGCCGGCCCGTACTCCTCCGGAGCCTCCTCCCGCCGCCGCTGTGCACCTCCCACCGGTCACCTCGCTCCCACCGTCGGCCAGGACCTCCGGCGACCTGCAAACTCCTATCAGTAGTCCTCTAAACTGGCAGACCCATGCCCGCCACGTGGCAGGTGGCCACTAGCCCGCAGTCAACAATCGTACTCCAGTCACAGCACCACGTCAATAGTCAGTATGCCCAGTTAGCTGCCCAATCACCGCGCCCAGTCAGCAGTTCGTACGGTACGGATGCCCAGTCGCAAGGAGGTGAAGTTTTCACTACGGTCATATAGCCATCAAATTTAAGCTCGGAAATTTCTGACATCAGCGCCACATCAACAGACTTTTGAAATTTTTTGACCCCCTCTCCATTGAGCTTTTCAGTTTTGCAGTGCAACTTTGAAAGGCCATATCTTGCTCATTTTTCCTCCTTTTTTGGTGCATTTTTTTTTGAAATAGGCTAAAATTTTGTGATCTTCGTAGTGGTGTGGTTATTTTCTAATTTTGGTGCACAATTTTTTTGGAATTTTTGGATTCTCTCAGTTGTACCTGTCTAATCCTCAATTCTGCAACTTCAAAGGCCTCGTTTGAGCTCATACGACCTCCTTTTCAGGTGCTGTTTTTTTTTAAAGTGCATGTTTTTTTGTCTACTTTCATAATATATGATCAAATTTCAGAGATTTTGAGTGGAAATTGTACTTTCAGATATTGGTCTTATTTAGCCTATTAGGTACTTGTAAAGTGCTTGGATCTTAGTTTAGATCTCTTGCATTATTAGTTTGAGTCTCTTTTAGACTTATTGAGGTAGTTGTAAAATTATAATTAGAAGCCCCACTTTGCCATTTTTTGCAAGTGGCCCATTGTATACGCACTAAGTATAAAGTGCCAAATCATCATTTTTTGGGGGGGTTCCTTGATTGAGTGAATTTGGGGGGGTGTCTTGTGTGATTGTGCCTCTCTTTGTTCTTTTTCATTTTTGTTGCAATGAGTCCTCATAAATTTCCACCTTTAACTCCACATAATTATGCATCATGGAAAATTAAAGTATGGAGTAAATTAATGGAAAAGGGTCTCACGCATTACATAGATGGAACAATAGCAACACCACCTGATCCTAAGGCTGATCCTAATACTCAGTTAGAATGGCTCACAAAGAATTGCATGGCTCTTGGAACTTTGCGCAAGTATGTATCAGATGACCTCATTTTTCACATTGAGAAGTGTACAACAATCAAGGAGGCTTGGGATATGTTTTAGAAATTGTATGGTCAAGTTGATGAAATCAGAGGCTATAAAATTGACAATGAGCTCACCAACTTGGATCCCAAGAGTTTTGATACAATCCAAGATTATGTCACCAAAGCAAATGAGCTAAGAGCAAAGCTTAAGGATTGTGGAATTGACAAAAAGGATGCTCAGTTGATATTCAACTTGTTGGACAAGCTTGCACTAGAATATGCAGCATTTTTGTCTAGCTTCCAAACTCATCGTTTGACAGTGGGGAGTTCCTATGTTATGCCTTCATTTGATGCTTTCACAGAAATGTTGATATTGGAACAATCTAAGTTGTTGAACATGGGACTTCTCAAGTCTTCAAAGTCCAAGGCTTTGGTGGCTAATCAAGGGAATCAAGGAAGTCAAGGCAAAGATTCCAACAAGAAGAAGAAGCACTCTAAGTCTAAGCCACACCAGGAAAAAGGACAATCATCCTCTCCATCACAAGGAGATTTTTCATCCTCTTCCAAGAAGGGGACACCACCTAAGAAGGATAAACCAACTTGTGCATATTGCAAGAAGTATGGTCATGATGAGCATCGATGCCACACAAAGCAAGTTGATGAGTTAACTAATCTTCTTAAGAAAAACAACATCAACTTGCCATCCACCTACACAAAGAAGGATTCATCTCCTTCTTCTTCCTCACATTCTAAGGGAAAAGGGCAAGCATTTGTGGCTACAATAGGTTCTTCATAGCAATGGATACTTGACTCGGGTGCCTCATATCACATGGGTTCTACAAAGGAGCAGTTTTCTTCATTGGAGCCATCTAAGGTACCTCACATTTACATAGGTAATGATACACAAGTAGAGATTGAAGGGAAAGGTTCAATTGACATGGATGATGGAACATTTGAGAATGTTCTCTATGTTCCTAACTTGTCTGCCAACCTTCTCTCTATCTACCAAATCACTCACTATGGGAATGGGAAAAAGGTTGAGTTTACACCAGATTCAGTTGTGGTAAAGGAACTTGATGATGATGCCTTGGTAGCAGTGGGACAAGTCAATGACAACTCAAGGCTTTATTCATTCTCCCACTTTGTGCCAAGTTCACCTTCTAGGGCCTTGCTTACTCATTCAAATTCAGAAAGTAAGCTATGGCATGAGCGGTTTGGTCACCTCAACTACCGCTATCTTCAGCAGCTCAGCACTAAAGACATGGTCATAGGTCTACCTCGAATCATTTTTTCAAAGGGTATATGTTTAGGTTGTTCCATGGGCAAGCATCCCAAGGAGAAGTTTGATAAGGGGAAAGCTTGGAGAGCTTTGGAAGTTCTTCAACTTGTTCATAGTGATGTAGCAGGTCCATTTCCAGCACCTTCATTTCGTAAGGCCCGCTATGTCCTCACCTTCATTGATGACTACTCCCACTTCACTTGGGTCTACTTTCCCATTCATAAGAGTGAAGTATTTGATAGATTTCAGGACTTCAAGACTCGTGTGGAGAAGAAATCAGCGAAAGTGGTCAAGATTCTTCGCACAGATAATGGAAGGGAATATGTGAACAAAAGACTTGAGGATTTTTGTACATTTGAGGGGATTGATCTTCAGTATTCTGTTTCTTACACTCCATAGCAGAATGGCGTTGCAGAATGCAAGAATAGAACTCTCAAAGAAATGGCTAGTTGTATGATACATGCACATTCTCTTGATCCCGCCTTTTGGGCAGAGGCTATCAGTTGTGCCACACACATTCAGAATTGGGTTCCTCACAAAGCTTTGCAAGGTATTACTCCTTTTGAAGCTTGGGCTGGTAGGAAACCTATTGTGAGACATTTCAGAGTCTTTGGGTGTCCAGCATGGGCTCGCATACCTCCACAGAAACACAAGGCATTGGAACCTCAGAGTCGGCCTTGCCTATTTGTTGGATATCCTGAGGGTGTTAAGGCATACAGATTGATGGATCCTAAGACACATGAGGTGTTCATTGAGAGGAGTGTTCACTTTGAGGAAAGCTCTCCTAGCTTCGCCTCTCTACCTCCTCCACCTTCCTCAATTGTGGATAGTGATGTTAGTGATTCAGATGATGAGACTCCTACAACTCTGACTCATAGGGTTACACCTCCGTAGGGTCCACTTGCAGTTGAGGAGCCTCGTTCTCCACCTCCACCTAGACCTCGTTGGGCTTGATAGAAACTTGAGTCCACGGGTTCTCTTATTGGGGATCCTTCAAATACATGGAGAACTTGATCACAACATCAGGATCTACCACATGCATTCATTGCTACCGCTTCCAATCCACAGACATTTCAGGAAGCCTCAGGGGTTCCTGAGTGGGACCAAGCTATATAGGAAGAATATAGTTCCTTGATGAGGAACAACACATGGGATTTAGTCCATCTCCCTAAGGGGAGAAAGATGGTTCGATGTAAGTGGATCTATCAGACCAAGTTTGCAGTGGATGGTAGTGTGGATAAGTATAAGGCTCGGCTTGTTGCGAAAGGTTTCTCTCAGGTTGCAGGTGTTGACTATACTGAGACCTTTGCACCCATAGCCAAGATGAACTCCATTCATTTGACACTTGCTATTGCTGCAACTCATGGTTGGCCTATACATCAGATGGATGTGAAGAGTTCTTTTCTTCATGGTGATCTTGATGAGGACATTTATATGGAGCAGCCATAGGGTTTCATCCAGGACACTTCCTTGGTTTGCAAACTAAGCAAATCTCTCTATGGCCTTAAGCAGGCCCCCAGAGCTTGGTACGCCAAGATGGATTCCTTTCTTCTCTCTGTAGGGTTCACCAAGTGTCATTCTAATCTGAATGTCTACATTTTGCGACAGGATGACTCTCACTTGATACTTGTGCTCTATGTTGATGACTTGATCATTATAGGGAGTACTACATCCATCATTAGTAGGGTCAAATCTTCTTTGCATGACAGATTTGCTATGACTGACTTGGGTCTTTTGCACTGCTTTCTCGGGATAGAGATTTCACAGTCACCTTCCTGGATTACACTATCGCAGCCCAAGTATGCTCTTGATCTACTTGCATGCTTTCATATGGTTGATTATAAGCCTCCACCGACTCCCTTTCTTTCAGGAGTCAATCTTGAGGCTCAGTGTTCTTCTCCACCAGTTGATGCCACTTTGTATCATCAGCTTGTGGGTAGTCTCATCTACTTGACTCATACACGCTCTGATATTTCATTTGTAGTTGGTATGGTTTCCCGCTTCATGCAGGAACCACATGAGCTTCATTGGAAAGCCACCAAATGCATCCTTCATTACATCTAGGGTACACATCACTATGGGATCCACTAGGCAGCAGGCACAAGACTTCGCTTGGTTGGTTACACAGACTCTGATTGGGCTGGCGATCTTGATGATCGTAAGTCTACTTCTCGTTATAGTTTTCACCTTGGTTCGGGCCCCATTTGTTGGTAGAGAAAGAAGAAACATGCTATTGCTCTCTCTTCGACTGAGGCTGAGTATCGAGGTGCTGTTAATGCAGCGACTGAGACCATTTGGCTCCAGTAGATTCTCACAGAGTTTGGATTCACCACTCCATGGTCGACAGTTCTACAATGCGAAAATAAGAGTGCTATTGCAATCTCGAAGAACCCGGTCCAGCACTAGCAAACCAAACACATCGAGATTCATATGCACTATATCTGAGAGCTCATTTAGGAGCAGGTCATTGATTTGCAGTATTGTCCTACAACAGAGCAGGTTGCTGACATATTCACCAAACCTTTCACTGAGAGTAAGTTCCAGCAGTTGTGAGCTCTCTTGGGGGTGCGAGATGTGTCATTAGGGAGGGTCACCTGACTTCTCCTTCCTCTCTTATGGGGGGGACTTTTTCCTCTTTGAGGTTTTGTCCTTCTTCTTTGAGAGTCTTTTGTACTTTCATCTCTCTTTTGGGGGGGAGTTTTTTCCCACTGGGTTTTCTCCTTTTCTCCGTTTGTGAGAGATTGCATTGCACTGTTTTGCTTGCATTTGCATATTGTACATGGGTACCTATCATGGCCTAGTAGCCGAGACCCATCTTGCATTGTTGACTTGAGTCTTCATTCCCCTAAGTTGCACTTAAGGGGGGGTGTTGGTGTAAATAAATATTCATTTTGGATATTATTACACTTTACTTAAGTTAACTTAGGATAATGCATCTCTTCGTAGTTTGGATTTGAGACACTTAGGGAAGTGTGCACATAGGGATAGAGCTTGTAGGAGAAATTCCACCTTTTGTGGTCTTATTTTGCTTTTACACTCCACATTCGGTGGGTCATCCACCTCTTGTGGAATATTATATTAATTCTCCTACCTACCCTTAGTATTTCTTACCTACCCTTGTTTCTCATTGAGCCACATGTCATAATTGTGTGCTCGTACATCCATATGGCCTTGCCTATATAAGCAGGCCTATATTCATTGTATTGGTTAATCCAGTTGATCATTATGCATATTGATGAGAATACAGTTTGTTCTTATCATTCATTTGTCTCTCTTTTTATGCTTTTCATTGTGCCCTTGATCTTGGCAAAATCCTACACTCTTAGACTATCTACTTTTTCTCTTTGGACATGTTCATCACCGCCATACACAGATATGAGCTTGGTCCACATTGCTTTTTCATCATTACAACCTTCTAGATCATTCAACTCTGAGTCAGTCAAAGTTGATGTTATTTCAATCATAGCTTGAATATGTTCTTGCTTTGCCTTTATCTCTTCCAAGGTCATCGGGTTGGTGCTAGGTGCTATGTAATCATTCTCCAAATAATATGTTGCATATTCTCCAATTCCTGATAAGTGCAGCTTCATCCTTTTCTACCATGTGGAGAAACTTGACTTGTTCAGCTTTGGTGCATCCCTTTTATACATCTTCGGATCTTTGCCTCAAGTACCTTTAAACTTTTCTTCCAGAGTCCATAGCTCTGATACCAATTGTAAAGCTCTGATGCTAATAGTAAACAAGATGAGGGGGGGTGAATCATACAAACTTAATCTTCAATAAATTCAACAGATTCAACCTCGGTAGCTTATACTTCAGAATACATAACCAAAACTATAAAACATTCAAACTCATGAACAGATAACATCACAACACATATAACACTAGATTTAACGTGGAAACCCAAATAGGGAAAAACCGCTATGGGATTTCAGACCCACTAAGAAATATACCCTTCTAGAGTATGCTCGGTTAAAATAAAATCCTGTTAAAGATTACAAACACATTGCTAGATGTGACCCGGTTAAGGGATTTCCCTCAGACTTGTTAGAGTCTTGCACTTTGTTAGAAGTGACCTTGTCAAAGGATTTCACACACTCATTTAGAATGTTACCTTGCTAGAGGGTTTACAAATAAGACTATTAGGTCCACTCGGTAAAGAGATTTCCTGTCATTTACAAAATAAACAACAATAATAAAATATATCTGCAACTTCACATCTAAAATGCTAAAGAAGATTCTTATTTTCTCAAAACAATCTTGTCATAAGACTTATCTAATCCCTTCATGGGCTTGCTGGACTTCTCAATCTGTTCTTCAATCAAATCTTCAAGCTTCTGAGCTCGGTAAACATTCCTGTAGCATCACTGTGCATACATTTGCCTGCATATAGTGTTTATCAACAATTCCTTATTTATAAACAATTTCTGACCACTTAATCTCCTTGATCACTTTTCCCATGATCAATCTTAGCCATCAAATCATCAAACTTGACTAGGTTCAATGTATCCTTCGATCTAAAAACATTTTACCTTGCCTTGGAACTTGCATTCCTTCCTAGGAACTTGTGCTAGGTTATTGCAGTTCAATCTGTGTTGTAGATCTTCCTCCTATATTTTCATTTCCGTAGATTCTTAACAAACTTCTTGCGTGACAATCCAATCATTTATTCATCTCCAGCTCATCAGCATCCTTCATTAAGTAATGTTTATATCCATCTAATGCGATCTATTATAATTCGGTTGTTACTCGGTTAATACTGAACTTCGCTCGATAGATATTCTACATTCGTTAACCGATATCGATAACCTTCGGGTTTACTGACTAGGTACCTTAGGGTTTACCGACTAGGTACCTTAGGGTTTACCGACTAGGTTCCTTGCTTGGTGACATAATACAGTATTAAACTTTTAATCAACAACATGTGTAGGATATCAAAACAATCAAAACAACATGATCTCATCATTGTCTAACTCGGTAATAGTTGCCCATTGAATAACTTATATCTCCCCTTTATTATCACATTCTTTATGTGTCACTTACCGACCTCCTAATACTCATCAACACATACTTCTCAAGATATGGCAACATCATACTGAATCAGAAAATCAATTTCTTGACATCAATGACAAAATAATATTATTAAGACGGTAATCATCCTTCTTTAGTTATATCAACAATCTCCAACAACCTTCTCAATATCCTTATTGAAATGCCAACAATCTCCTTTCCTTTTTGGTATAGATCTATTTCAAATTGGGTTCCGATAAGTTTCTTTGGCTGACTTGGGAGACTTATTATTTAAGAGTTTAATATATAAATAAAGGATGATCATAATGAGAAATATATAGAAGCAAGTGGATTCAAAAAGAAGATTTGTTTTCTATGAATGTGTGTGAGGTTATGTGAAGTTGTGGTTGAGTAGTGTGGTAGTGTGTTGTTGTTATTTGGTATCAGAGGCAGTGAGCCAAAGGTTTCTTCTAGCATTGCAGCATAGTGGCAATTGTGCTTCAGTGGTGGATTGTTTCTTTTTTCCTTCTTGTTATGGGCAATGAGCCCTCCTTTTTCTAGTAGTTTCAGTTGCATTGTGAGTCCACCTACAGTAATAATTTTGACTTTGAGCCACCCTTTTTAAAATTCACCTTAATTGGTGTCACCCTAATAGGTGTTTTATACTTCAGAATTAGCATTCTCCATGGGTTTTCCCTTCTTGGGTTTTCCAAGTAAAATCTAGTATATCATGTGTATGTTTCATGTGTGTGCTCTCTCATGCTTACATCTGTTTATGGTTTAGTAATCAAGAATTAGTTTACTGAATCTATTTCTATGGAATAAGTAAAAGATTTTAATTAACAACTGATTCTCCCCCCTTCTTAGTTGTTTGGGATATTCAACATAAAATAGAGATTAGATGTATAAAGAGTGTTTTATCTCCATTTGATGAATGAAATGGTTTCTCTATGTCAAGTTCCAAGTAATTATAGTAATTGGATATTCTTGTTTGTCTTTTATGATTTCAATTATATCAAAGCATGTAGAACTTTGGATCATGTTTAATACTCTTTCAAATTTCTCTAGAAACTAGTTAAAGTTTGGTCGTATTGTGCTATGTGATGAGTAAAAATATTATTAAAGTTTGGTAGATCAGCTTAATTTATTTTATTTTATGCTTTCATTTCTATTTCCCTTTCCCCCTTGAGAAAAAACAAAGATTCCACCTCTAAAGTTCTAGAGGTTGTTCTATAAAATGCAGTATAGTCCCCCATTGGCAAAACTTAGGTCATAGGTTGTATCTCATAAGCGTTAGCTTTAGATATCAAAAGGTCCTAGAATTATTTATTTGAATATTATTTGTTTAATATGGTGCATATTTAATAATATCCTAAGTTAAAAAACTTTCATAGGAAGCCAAATCACTTTGTGGGACCGTTGCAAAAGAGATTCATGTTGGCAATTGACACTCATTTGATTGGTTTCATATGTTATCATTGATGGCAACATGTTATGGCTTTCATTTCTTGGTTTGTTTGTTTACCGACAGACACTTCACCAACACTGGTACTGGTAGGAAGGATTATTTGGGTACCGGCATTGGAGGCTGACATGACTTACAATAGGATATTGGCATTGGAGGCCGACATCATTTGGGAGATCTGGCAATTGGCAATTGATTTTGATATTTATGTATATGTAATGAGCTAACATGTATATTTTTTTTGCAATTGTCTATGTAAGACAACAAGGCATGAAGGATTGTAAGGGTGTATAGATCAGTTGATTAGATCATTTTGTGATATGTAATGTGTTGAGATATATGAGAGGAATGCTGTAATGTGAAGATTATATAAGAAGTTATTCTGGTAAGGGTTTAGGGTTTTAGAACTGGAATAATTAGAGCTTGAACCAGAACTCTATAAGGCATAGACGATGTATTAAATGAGTTTAGTTCTATGTTTTCTTATTCAAAGTAATTGTAGTCAGTGAGACTCCTTTGTGATGAGTAGTGTGCTCTAGGTTGTAAGTCTTCCTGCAAGTGTAGGCCCCCATATTATGTAATATCTTTTCATATGGCCAGTGGATTGATTTGTGGGTCACAAATCCCACCGTGGTTTTTCCTCTTCGATATTTTCCACGTATAATTCTCTATATTATAGTATTCATTTGTGTGAATAGCTTATTGATTTCTTTACTTCTTTCAATTATATATGTACCAGTTTACCAGTTGGTGAATGCATGTTATAATAAGGTGAACATTTCAATAGAACACTGATTCACCCCCCCCTCTCAGTGTTCTTGGATTCCAACAATTCCTACATGCATAGTGAGAAGATCATGATAGAGTACCACTTGTCAACTAGGTGTTTCACAGGAGACTTGTAGCTTGTGCCTACTCTTAGGAGGTGCACCATAGTGGCACTTGTCACTGGGATGCTCATTTGTTGAAATAAGTTTGTGAAAACTTCTTGTATTTACACGGTGATTACATGTGTCAAGGCACTGGTGAGTAAACTATGGATTAATCCCTATTTGATAGGAAGTTGGTTCCTTCTTGTATAGTTGATTTTGGAAACTAATATTTGTGCTAGATTTACGAAAAAAAGGAGTTTCTAATTACATGTTGAAGATACATAAAATGTGGTGTAGAACACAAGATATCACTAACAGAGGGGTGGATCAGTGATTATAAACAATTTTGAACTGTGTGTGTGCAACCGGTAAAGTAATGAAAACACTAATATTCAATCACACACAAAGAATGCATCACACAACACTAGATATACGAGGAAAACCCAATATGGGAAAAACCTCGGTGAGAAATGTTGCTAGAGTCTACTACTCCAATCTAGCCTTACAATGGAATAATAATTTTATAAGTTTAGGGCACCAACCCAAGGAGCACCAACCCCTAGCAATTTATGGGCACCTACCCAAAGGAGCACCAACCCCTACACTATTTTGAGTACCAACTCAAGGAGCACCAACCCTTGCACCAAGCACCCACTCAGTGAAATACAATGAGATAAATTTAGATACAATGAAATATCCTTGTTACCAATGAAATTTTGTAACTCCTGCAATCAATCTCTTCCATTAGTTTCAACTCTTCTTTGTCTCACAGCTTCTTTTACTACTGGTTATCTATTCACTCTCTCTAACCCCTTACCAGTCAACCTCTGCCTTCCTTGACTTCCTTTGATCCTTACTCTGCACTCATTCACTCTTATATGCCTTCTTACCAGTTCAAACACTCTCGGTTCACTTGACTGTTAACTCTATGACAGTTCATCAGTTACTCTATTTCTTACTAGTTAAACGCCTCTTACCGATTAAACCTCTCCTATCAGTTCTAGTTCAAATAATCAATTGCTTCAATCTTTTCAATCACACTCAGAAAAATCAAGTTTCTATTCACTCAAACACTCTCTTCTTTGGCCACTGGCATCAACAACAACACTAACTTAGATCTTCAATCTGTATATTTATATTTAGGCTTTCTTGCCAAAAAGGAGTTCAATCTTCACACCCCTAGGGTTTTATTTACTGACCCAATCCATAACAAATCAAATCAGATCTCATCTCTAAGATTGACAACCTAGAATAAATCAAACAACACTGCCATATTTGTTTCTTCCAATACACATTACTATCTTTATCAAAACATCGACCCTGTTTCTATCAATCACATTAAATGATCTCGTAGTTCCTTTCTCCAGATCAACTAGGTGATCACTTATCCTGCTTTGATCATGATGTCAAAGAGTCAAATCTATGTCCTTTGAACTTCTTTGAGCTACAATCTTCTACAACTCATCCATGATTTCCACAGTCGATATTTAATGCAGACTTAGTCAGAAACTAATTCATCGACGCACTCTTCACCAACCATTGCACATTAGCCACCTGGATCCTACGTGTCATCTTCATCAGCATCCACCTCAGTTCACTATGTTAGTTTAGTCTCAGGAACTAACTAAACACACAACTAGTGTTCACCTTATACTACAGGTTCATCTTACCCTACCAGCTATACAATAATTGGTTAACCTTCAAGACATGCTCTTCTCTATTAAGATGATTAGGACACAATACCTTTTCATTGCATATGACCCGATGCCATACTCTATGTTCTTCTTATCCCTTGCTTGCTTACTGGTGGACATGTTTACCAGTTGATACAACACCTACCTACATACTGGACTGGTATTCATTCTTCTTCAGAAAGTACATATCAGTCAATTATAAACATGCTCTCTGATTCACAAAACTTGATGCAGTTTCAATCATAGACTCATGCCAAAGCTATGAACATATATTTTGAGCCACAACATCTGAATCTTCTCCAATCATCTGTACCAGTGGCTTGATCACCTCTCTATTCCTTTTTACTAGTTGATAACAACTTATCAATTATGCAATAACAACTTATTTGATAAGCATGTTTGTCGGTTGACATCAGTGACAATACAATGCCAACAATCACCCCCTTTGGTATTGATGTCAACAAACACAATATTCGCTATCACACTGGTTCCTTCTCCCCCTTTGACAATAATGACAAAGGGCACTTCATTTATTCAACCAGTACAATATTTCCCTTGATCAAATCTCCCCCTATGTCCATCAAATGGTCCAAGAATCAAAAGATATGGCAGTGAACTCCTCCTAAACCATAGATCTCCATACACATTTAAGTGTATGAAGCTAGTGAAACCACACCTAACTTGTGGCATAGATACTCAAATGAGTTTACCTGTAGAGTTTTTGTAAAAATATCAGCCACTTGATCACCTATAGGGATATATTCTACCTTAACTTCCTACTCTTCCACCTTCTCCCTAAGAAAATGATATTTGATGGTATTGTGCTTGGTCCTTGAGTGCATCACTGGATTCTTTGATATGTTGATTGTACTTGAGTTATCACACCAAATAGAAACAAGGTCAGATATATCTATCTAAATATCCTTGAGGGTCTTCTTCATCCATAACACCTAAGAACAACATGTACCAGCATCAATATATTCTACCTCAGCAGTAGATAGGGAAATTGAATCCTACTTCTTGTTGTGCCATGAAACCAACCAGTTACCTAAGAAGAATGCACCACCAATTTTTCTTTTCTGGTCATCAATGTAGCTTGCCCAATCAGCATCATTGTATTCTTTTAAGGTGAATTCTCCTTGCTTAGGATACCATAGTCCATAATTAAGTGTTACTTGTAGGTATCTAAAGATTCTTCTGACTGCATTTTCATGTGACTATTTGGGTGTAGCTTGAAATCTTGCCACCATACATACTGCCTGCACTATATCCAGTCTTGAAGCAGTAAGATATAACAAACTGCCAATCATGGATCTATATAGTGTTTGATCCACTACCAGTGACTCATCAACCTTGCTCAGCTTGCGACCGGTCACCATGGGGGTACTTACCATTTTGTTGTCTTCCATTTGAAAATTCTTCAACATATCTCTGGCATACTTGATTTGAGAGATAAATATCCCTTTATCTTGCTATGAAATCTACAAACCAAGAAAGTATGACAACTCTCCAAGCATTGACATCTCAAATTATGACTACATCTTATCATCAAAGTTTTTGCACAGAGTGTCCTTGTTGCCTCCAAAAATTATGTCATCCACATATACAACCACAATAATCATGTGGTTTCCATCTACTTTAATATACAAATTATTGTCTCCACTTCCCTTTCTGAAACCCTGCTCCTTTAGATACTTATCTAACCTTGAATACCATGCTCTTGGAGCCTACTTAAAACTGTATAATGCTTTCTTCAACAGGCACACAAAAGTTTCATCATCATGCAATAGAAAACCTTTTGGTTGTTCTATGTAGACTTCTTCTTCTAAGTTATCATTTAATAAAGATATTTAACATCCATTTGATATACCTTGTATCCTTTGTAGGTAGAGAATGCTAAATACATTCTAATGGCTTCAAGTCTTGCAATCAGTGCATATGTTTCTTCAAAATCTATTCCTTCTGCTTGGGAATACCCTTTGCACACTAACCTTGCTTTATGCCTAACAATCTTACCTTCTTCATTCATCTTGTTCTGGTAGACCCATTTTGTACCAATGACATTCTTATCTGTCAATCTAGGAACTAACTCCCAAGTTTTGTTCTTTTCAATTTGTTGCATCTCTTCTTCTATTGCATCCATCCATTTCTGACTTTTTCTGGTTTCATTGAATGTTTTGGGTTCCATTTTTGTCATGAGGCAGAAATTTACTTATTCATCATGTCAGGCAAGTCTTCTTCTAGTCTGCACACACTCATTCTTATTACCTATAATCTTCTCTTCTGGGTGATTTATTTTCTCATACTGGTTTGGGGACTTGTTAGGTGCTTCTTCTGGTTCACTTTCTTACTGCATTTCATCTTCATCACATGAAGCATCATGCTGGTTTAATTTTGCTTGTTTGCCTTTATGCATATCTTCATCAACTCTGACATGTATACTCCCATGACTCCTCTTAGTCTTTTGTTGTAGAATTTGTATGCTTTGTTGTGAGTTGAGTAACCCAAGAAGATACCTTCATCACTCCTAGAATCAAAACCACCTAAGCCATCCTCATCTCTCTTGATGAAGCATTTGCTTCCAAAAACTTTGAAATATTTGACTGATGCCTTCTGGTCATACAATAGTTCATAAGGTGTCATTTTGTTGTTTGTTCTCAGTTGAACCTAGTTCAAAGTATATATATTAGTATGAACTACTTCCTTCTAGTACATATTCGGTATGTTTTCTTCATTTAACATAGTTCTTGCCATCTCCTTGATAGTCTAGTTTTTCCTTTCTACAACAATATTTTGTTGTGGTGTCCTTGGAGCTGAATACGGTCTTCTAATTCCATGTCTCTCATGGTAATTTTAAAGCTCATTTGATGTGAATTCTCCACCCCAGTCAGATCTTATACATTTCATCTTGCATCCACCTCCCCTCTTAACCATCTTCTAGAAAATCTTGAATCTTTCAAATGCTCGAGATTTGTCATGTAGGAAAGTGACCCGTGTCATTCTTAAAAAATCATCAATGAGGAGCATGAAGTATGTTTCACTAGATAGAGCTCTTGTTCTGGTTGGTCCACATAGATCAGTATGCACAAGTTCAAGTGGCTTTGAAGTATTATGTTCTTTAGTCTTCAAGGTCACCTTAGTCTTCTTTCCTCTTACACATTCATCACAAAATGTGCTTACCAGTTTCATGATTGGTGGTATACGTCTCACAGAGCCCTTTTTTATTTCTTTAACTAGATTATCAAAATTTATATGGCCTAATCTCCTGTGCCAGAACTAGCTCTCATCCACTTGTCCCATCATGCATTGGGACTCAAAGAATTCCTTCAGATTGTACACATTTCCATTTGTCCTTTTTCCTTCTGCTACAATATGTCTAGTACTCTCTTTTCTTATTTGCCAACTGGTAGAGTCAAAAGTGAATTTGTATCCTTTGTCACACACTTGACTCACACTAAGTAAGTTATTCCTTAAACCTTCCACATAATATATATCATGTGCCTTCAATTTTCCATCTATGTTTAGAGTACTTTTTTACGGTATGATGAATCAATAAGGATCCAGACAACTACTGAGAGGGGGGGGGGGTGAATCAGTAGATAGAAAACTCACTAAACTTTCACCAAACTCAAAAACAACCTCTCAAGTCAAACTCAGAACTAATTGGTTCAAACACTGAAGTACAAATTGCAATATCACTATCAAGTATACCGGTTTGACTGGCATATCAAAATAACAATAAAACAACTCTAAAACTCTCAAACCATTTAACCAAAACATCCAAATAGTTTATTAACAAAAGTAAAAGCACATTTCCAATTACTGTCGGTCATCTTATCATATCTAAGTGGGTTTAGCAGTTAAGCAAATTAACCATATCAAACATAACCACAAAAAAAATCTCCACTTGACATAATGATTTTGATGTGGAAACCCAAATGGGAAAAACCACGGTGGGGATGAATACCCACAAGTATTCTAAACTCTTCTGAAGTTCATCCTGTTAGGAGCCAAGCCTATTAAAGCTTTAAAAAAAGTCCTATTAAGAACATATCCTGTTAGGGACCACTCGGTTAAAAGAATGACTATAATGCCCTATTAGAAGAAATACCCTATTAGGAGAAACTTCGGTAGAGGATTTAAAATCCAAGCTAATGGATCACCTAGTTAGAGGATTTAGATAACACTAAGCCTGTTAGAGCTTACCCTGTTAAGGGATTTGACTGTTGTAATTGTTAGAGAACAACAGGGGTTTGTTGATTTGGTGAATAGCACTACTCTGCTTGAACAAATCCTTTTCATGCTCCTATTTGCCTTCACACATACGGAAGATACATCTCCTAGTTTGATAACCAATCACTCTTACACTTAACCAAAATTGCCAATACTACAACAAAACAACTCATCAACCTTATAACAAAAACAATAGGTCGGTAGCACATCACAAACCTAAGATCTCATAGAGATTACAAACAAATCGGTTCAAGTATGACCATTGGATTACATAGAAATCATTGCACATCATTCAAGACAACCTTGATTGCACCTTGATCACCACTTCATCGATCCTTGTAAATCATCACGTGATTTCTACTTCATGCAATGTACTGATTGATTCCCAAGATAAAACCGTTATCTCTACGCACCAAAAACCATTTAAAAACTATTTACATACAACATGCATATGTGGCATAATCATTACCATTCATCATTTGATCATAAACTAATACAACCAATTCACCAAGCTCCATCGGCTAGGGTTTGGCACATGAACAGGTAGGGTTATTGGTTGATCTCACTGCTTCTCAAATAATATCAGTTTCCTTCACTAGCTCACCTTCTGGTTGAAAAACAACATCATAACAACATCATTACTAGTTATAATTGACATCAATGACAATATAATAGTTCATCAATGCAATCTTCATCCAAATGCCAACAATTTTCCCCTTTGGCATTGATGGCAATACAAGTATCAGTACCCTTGATTGTTATGATTGTGTATAGGATTCCTGATTTACATTTTACCATGTATTCTCCATCGACTGAGTCTCCATGTCTCCAACTGGTAATTGGCTATAGATATTCTCTCTATCAATCATATAGTTCTTCTTCCCCTTTGACAATAATGCCAAAGTGAAAGTAAAACATGCAATGTCATACTTCACTATTCTCCATCAACAATGTGCAACTTGACGCTCCCCCTATGGAATAACTCCACTCTACACCAATCCTGCTTCAAGATTCTTCAATTAGCTTTGGGACTGATGTATTCCACATCTTCTCAATTGACCTCATGTAGGGGCACAACCCCTAGCTAACCTCTAGGATACTCAAAAGTAGTCTTAGGAAAAGGTTTAGTAAAGATATATGCTAGCTGATCCTTGGTAGATACATGCTCCAGTAACACATCTTTACTCTGCACTTTCTCTCTTAAGAAATGATATTTCAGCTCAATATGCTTGGTTCTAGCATGCAACACTGGGTTTTTTGAAATATTTATTACACTGGTGTTGTCACATAAAATCTTTACTGGTTCTATGATCTTTTGCTTGATCCTTCCAGAATGTGTTTCATCCAGATTGTCTGGGTACAATTCATATACGCTGCAACATATTCAGCTTCAGCAATGGACTGTGATATACAACTCTTCTTCTTGCTGCTCCATGATACAAGTCTTCCTCCAAGAAAGAATCCACCACTAGTTGTGCTCTTCCTATCATCAACATTACCTACCTAGTCTGCATCTGTATATGCCTTCAAATCAAAGTTACCTTCATATGGATACCATAATCCATAGTCAATAGTACCTTTCAAATATCTGAATATCCTCTAACCATGTGGGCAAGTGGAATTAACCATAAATGGTTATGTAAGAGCCATTAATGGTCATGTAAGAGCCATTAGTGGTTTGGAAGACTTTAGGGGTTAGCTTGTTGAACACATAAAACATTAAATGCTTTTCAAAGACTTTGGAGGATTTGAGAAGTGACTTCAAGTTGCTTATGAATGTGACAATATTTAGGAGATGGATTGGGCTAATTAGGAATGGTTAGAAGAACTTAGAAAGTCATTGGAAGAGTCTAGAAGGGGATTTAGGATTGCAAGTCGGTTTGGTGGGCGAGGGAAAATAGGATTTTAATTAAAATAAAATTAGTTTATTTCAATTGTGGTTGCAACTTGCATTTGTAGGAGAATGCAAGTGGGGGGGTAGTTTAAGGATTTAAATAAATGTTTTAATTGTTTATTTAAAAGAGGAAAGGGGGTTAAATTAAATAAACACGATTTATTCATTTAATTAATTTTGAGTGTGGCTTAATGAATTAATTTAAATAAATTGAATAATTTATTTAATTAATAGGAGAAGGGGTTGAGGATGAATTAATTAAATATTAATTTAATTAACTGATTATTGAAGGTTAAATAATCAAATAAGTAGTAAATATTCATTTAATTTAGTGGACAGATTTATGTGACTACAGTGCCTATCAAATTTTTATTCACCGGTATGGGTACTAGGGTCCATGTATTATTCTTCTCAATCTGGTCAAGCTCCTCTTCCATAGATTTAATCCAGTGATCATCTCCAAATGCTTCCTTAGCAGTTTTAGGCTCAATAGTGGAGATCATGCAAGAATTCTTTGTGATTCTTCTTCTGGTTAATACTCTAATATCTTTATCTCCAATAATCTAGTCAAGATTATGATTGAGTCTCACATATCTTGGAATGACATGATTATTATCTTCAAGTTCTTCTGAATCTACCTGTTCCGGTTGAACTGGTACTACAACATTCACTTCACCAGCTTTTGGCTTCACTGGTTCTGGTTCCAAAATTAGAATACAAGGTTCATCTTCCTTCTTTTTCTTACTGGTTTCTCCTAAAACTTCATGACACTCATCCACTCGGACATCAACACTTTCAATGATTCTCTATGTCCATTTATTGTAACATTTGTAGGCCTTACTCTTGGTGGAGTAACCAAGAAATATACCTTCATCACTTTTAGTCTCAAACTTGCTAACATACTCACCTCTCTTGATAAAATATTTACTACCAAAATTCTTAAAATAACTGACATTAGGCGATCTACCATACCAATATTCATAAGGAGTTTTATCGTTACCTCTCTTTACCAATATCCGGTTCATAGTGTAGACAGTTGTGCTAACAAATTCTCTCTAGAAAGTTTTTGTTACTCCTCCTTGTATAAGCATCATTCTAGTAGCTTCGACAACTGATTGGTTGTTTCTCTCTACAATACCATTGTTGTGGTGTCGTCGATGCACAAAGTTGCCTCTTAATTCCATTGTCTTCACAATATCTAGTGAATTCCTTTGAAGTAAATTCACCTCCTTGATCAGTCCTCAAACACTTTATCTTCTTACCACTTTCCTTTTTAGCAAAGGCCCTGAATGCCTTGAACTTACTAAAGGCTTATGTTTTATCCTTCAAGAATGTGACCCACATCATTCTTGAGCAATCATCAGTGAAGATCATAAAATATCTATCACCTTGATACTTTTAGTCCTTATTGGTCCACAAAGATTTGTATGAAACAAATCTAACAAATGTTCTATTGAGAATGATTTGCTCTTAAAATTTGAGGATGTCATCTTACCTAACTGATATTCCTTACACAGAGAATTCACCGGTTTGTCCAACTAAGGAAAACCTCTTACCAACTTGGACTTACTGACCTTAACAATGTTATCAAAATTTATATGACAAAATATTCGATGCCAAAGCCAACTATCATCTACTTTAGCAATTAAACAGTTGTTGACTTTAGGATTCAGGTGAAATAGGTTACCTTTTGTTTGCTTGCCGGTTGCAATCAATTCACCTTTTCTCCCATAGATTTTGCACATTCCATTCTTGAATTCCAATGGATAACCTTTGTCATTGACTTGAGCTACACTTAAAAGATTGTGCTTTAATCCTTCAATCCAGTAGACATCATTTGCACTACTCTTTCCACTAAGAGAAATGGTTCCCTTTCCTTTTACCATGCAGGGTGAGTCATTTTCAAATCTCACAGCTCCTCCATCAAATTATTTTAAAGTAAGAAGTTTACTCCAGTCACTAGTCATGTGGTGTGAACAACCACTATCTATGATCCAATCATCAAAACTATCCATGCGAGAAACTAATGCCTTCTTATCAGATGACTCCTCTTTAATGGCAACAAAGACAATGTCTTTTTTAGCATCTCCCTCAGATTCCTCATTGGTGATACCACCATCAACTGCAATAAGACAATCTCTTTTGCCTTTTCCTTTGTACTTCTCATGCTTTTTCTCATTGTCACCATTAGGACAGTTAGCTACAATGTGTCCAATCTTGTTACATGCAAAACATTTCAAAGGTAATTTACCTCTGTACTTACTGGTACCTCTCAGTAACCGCTTGGCCAACAATGCTTCAAGCTTGATCAAAATATCTTCATCATCAACTTCTCTACTAGATCTAGACTCATAACTGTGACTAACATCTCTGCTTTTCCTCATAGGTGGGCTAGAAAATGAAGCTCTATATGCAAATTCGGATTTCTGAGCACTACCATCATAGCCATTTAATTAAAATGTAGTAAGTTTACCAATGATGGAGTCAAGAGTTACTTTAGTTTTATCAGTAGACTTTAGCTCCTAAATGGTTGCAACTCAGATAGCATAGACCGGTAGAAGGTTTCTCAATACCTTACTAACCACTATGGCATCCTCCACTTTACCACCAACACTCTTGATCTCACCAACTATTTCCTTGATCCTCTGACCATACTGTTGAATATTCTCACCTTCAGCCATTCGCATGTCATCAAATTTACCTCTCAGACTCTATTCTTTGGCAATCTTCATATGCTCATCACCACTATAGATTTCCTCAAGTTTCTTCCACACCTCATATGAAGTCTCCAAACCATGGACATAAACATACTATGAATCAGACAAAGAACTGATAATGGCCTCCAATGCTTGATTATTTTCTTGGTGCTCTTTCTTTTGATCATCAGACATAGTTCCACTAGGTGCAACATATTGAGTAACAACATGTTCCCAGTATTGACTTCCTAGACTCTTGATATATATTTTCTTTCTATCACTCCATATTCTGTAGTTTTCCTTATTAAAATAGGGACCTTCTTTCTTCATTATGTTCTTCAAGATCTTTACCTCAAGTTGTTAGGCTTAGACACTAGAGGACCTGAAATGCTTGGATACCAATTGATGGTATGATGAGTCAATAAGGATCCAAACAACTACTGAGAAGGGGGCTAAATTATTAGATAGAAAACTGACTAAACTTTTACCAAACTCAAAAACAACCTCTCAAGTCAAACTCGGAACTAACTTATTCAAACACTGAACTAGAAATTGCAATATCACTGTCAAGTATACCAGTTTGACTGGCATATCAAAATAACAATAAAACAACTCTGAAACTCTCAAACCATTTAACCAAACATCCAAATACTTTATTGACAAAAGTAAAAGCACATTTCAGATTATTGTTGGTCATCTTATCATATCTAAGTGGATTTAGTAGCTAAGTAAGTTAACCATATCAAACATAACCACAAAAACATTCTCCACTTGACACAATGATTTTTACATGGAAACCCAAATGGGAAAAAACATAGTGGGGATGAATACCCACAAGTATTCTGAACTATTTTGAAGTTCGCCCTATTATAAGCCAAGCCTGTTAAAGCTTTACAAAAAGTCCTATTAAGAACAGGTCCTGTTAGGGACCACCCAGTTAAGGGATTGACTATAATGCCCTATTAGAAAAATACCTTGTTAGGAGTAAGCTCAGTAGAGGATTTGAAATCCAAGCTAATAGATCACCTGGTTAGAGGATTTAGATAACACTAAGCGTGTTAGAGCTTACCCTGTTAAGGGACTTGATGTTGTAATTGTTAGAGAACAACAGGGGTTTTCTAATCTGGTGAATAACACTACTATGCTTGAACATATCCTTTTCATGCTCCTATTCGCCTTCACACATACTGCAGATACATCTCCTGGTTTGGCAACCAAACACTCTTACACTTAACCAAAATTGGCAACACTACAACAAAACAAATCATCGACCTTATAAGAAAAATAATAGGTCAGTTACACATCACAAACCTAAGATCTCATAGAGATTAAAAACAAATCGGTTCAAGTATGACCGTTAGATTACATAGCAATAAGTGCACATCATTCAAGAGAACCTTTACCGCTCCTTGATCACTGCTTCATCGATCCCTATAACTTATCATGCAGTTTCCATTTCATGCAATGTACTCGTTCATTCCCAAGATAAAACCATTATCTCTACGAGCCAAAAACCATTTGAAAACACTTTACATACAACATGCATACATGGCATAATCATTACTGTTCATCATTTGATCATAAACCAATACAACTGATTCACCAAGCTCCATCAGTTAGGGTTTGGCACATCAACAGGTAGGGTTACCAATTGATCTCACTTCTTCTCAAGTAATATCATTTTCCTTCACTAGCTCACCTACCGGTTGCAAAACAACATCATAACAATATCATTACCAATTATAATTGACATCAATGACAACATAATAGTTCATTATTGCAATCATCATGTAAATGCCAACACCTTTTCCTTTTATCTTGATGGAAGAGTTGTCTCCAAATTTTACCGAACCTCCATTGCAATCTTCAAGCTTAATAAATTTATTTTTGTCTCCAGTCATGTGATTTGAACATCCATTGTCTACAACCCATAAGTTTCTTCTTTTTGCATGCAAAGTAGTCTACACAATCAAACTTGATTCTACATTTTTCTTTCTTCTTGGCTATTGAATTTCATGCTCTATTTTTGTTACTGGTTTCTAATCTGGTATTGACTTCTTTTGCTTGGTTGTTCTGAGTTTGCAATGTTGATGCAGGAGCATCTTTGGTCGATGAGCAATCTTGCTTCAACCAAAAATATTTCCTTTCAGTTTTGTTTTTATCTAGTTATTTATGTTGTTTTTTGTGTTCTTACTAGTTGGTACACGTAGTTGCTTGTTCTTTTTGGAAGATCTTATTTTTAGTTTCTAGGTTGGTTCGTGTGCTTAATTCCAAATTTCCAGTTCATTTGGGTTCTTTTCCAGTCAATTATCACTTCTGATTGACTATTTTTTGGGTTTTGGGATAGTTCTTGTGCTTACCGATTGGCTTTCCTTCATTACTGGTGCAATTCTTGGCATGTGGATCTATCTTGGGTCTTGTCAGATGTTCTTTGGTGTGTGGCCAACCTTCCTGCTGAACCACATCTCTTGGTTGTTATTTTCCAGAAACATTTCTTTAATTCTTAGGCCTAACCTATTTACATGTTTTATTTTCCTGCATTGGTAAATATAATCTTATGAGGCTAACTCATATATGTTCCAGTGGGTATAAATATGATGTTATGTAATCATTTGGAGGGGAAGAGGAAGTAGAATTGAGAATAAGGATTGAGATTCACATTTTGTGATTTGGTTGATTTTTAGAGTCCCAGATTGGATTGTATTTGGTTGATAGCCTACATGTAATTGGTTAACTACCAAATGTTCTTTGATGATTATATGATGATATCAGATGATTGCTGGAAGTTGTAAGGCATTAATATGATTTTTTTATGTAATCTTCTTATGTTTTCTTGTTGCTTTCATTGTGTTACTCTTTCTACAAAAGTCAGATGATCCTCTTTAAGAGTTTTACCAGTTATGGCTACATCAAGTGGTATCAGAGCTGGTTATGCACTGGCTGGTGGAAGAATCATTTGCAAACATTAAGGTATTCCTTTGGGTCGGCAGATCGTTGATTGGAGGTAGACTGTGAGTGTGTTCAATAGATCATTTAGGGGAGGCAATTGAAACCGATAGTTAGATTTCCAAGCTGAGGCAGTTCACTGGAGTGGAAGAGGAGATGCCGCCTAGAAGGAAAATCCCCTAGAGGGTAGAGAAGATGATGGAAGACTTCAACAATGAAGTGAGGAAGAAAATCCGAAATGCTTTGGCTAGTTTGCGGAGAAACCTTAATTTTTGAGGATGAATATAAGGAAGCCAGTGAATTTCTTGAGGAAGCTGACGGACCAAAAGATGAAAGAGAGGAAATATTCCTAAGAGCAATGGCCCAAGAAAGTAAAGTTGATAAAGTTGAAGTTTTCAAATTTTCTAAAATATTGAACCTAGAGGATCTGATTGATTGGATCACAGAGTTGGAGGACTACTTCAAGTTTGAGGATGTCAAGGACCCACATAGAGTTTGGTTGGCATAGACTAAGTTGAAAGGGCATGATGCCTTATGGTAGAAAGAATTGCAGAAAGACGGAGTGGAGAATGGTGAATTGAAGATCACCTGGTGGACACAGATGGTTGCAAGATTGAAGGCCAAGTTCATACCGGGAGATAATGAATTGGAATTGTTCAAGAAGTTGCAGAACCTGAAACAGAGAATCATGTCTATGAAAGAATATACTGAGGAATTCTACAAGGTGGTGATTAGATATGGACATAGAGAGATGGACAAAAAAAAGGTGTCGAGGTACATCAATGGACTTGCTTTTAACATTCAAGATGAAATGAGTATGTTGAAGGTTTTCACAGTTGAAGAAGCTTACTAGTATGATTTGAAGGTTGAGGAGAAGATGAGGAGAAGACAACTGAATAGAGGAAAGGAGAAATTCAAAGGATAGATAAGTGATAGTATGAAGAAACCGGTTGAGGAAGATGAATCAAAACCTAAGTGGAGTAAAGAACTAGAGAAGATAACACAGAGGAAAGACACTAGCAATACTGGTAAACATTTTCTTGGAAAATGTTACAAGTATGGAGAAACCAGACATAGATTCTATGAATATAAATAGGGAATGGCAAGAATTTCTGTAGAAAATGAGGAACCAGAAGGTGAAGGTATCGGATCTGACTGTGCACCAGAGCAAGGAGAATCCCTTATGTTCAGAAGAAAGGATACCAGATCTACTCAAAGGAATAGTCTTTTACGGACTATGTGTAAATCAGATGGTAAGTGTTACAAGGTTATTGTAGATAGTGGAAGTACTGGCAATTTGGTATATGAGAAGATGGTTATGAATCTTGGATTGAAGAGGCTTGATAATCCTTGTCCTTATCAAAGGAGTTGGTTACAAGGTGATCAAAAGATAGAGATAAAGGAGTGGTGTTTGGTGAATTCCAACATTGGGCCTTTTAGAGATGAGATTTTGTGTGATGTTGTATTTCTGAGTGCTTGTCATGTCTTGTTGGGAAAACCTTGGCAGTATGATAGAGGAGCTATTTGTGATTATACAAGAAACCTAGTCACTATTTAGAAGGATGGGAAGAAGTTCACATTGATTTTTTTGAAGGAGAAAGAGAAGGGGGTGAAGAATCTGAGTCCTGAGAAAAGTTGCAGTACTGAGAAACTGGTGGCAGAGGTTATACCGGGAGGTTTGAAGAAAGATCTAATGGTAGAGGTTATACCGAAAGGTTTGAAGAAAGATTTGATAGAACCAGTTGCTGAGGTTATACCAGAGGCTGACATGAGTTTTCAGAAGGATCTAACAGTTGAACCTGATGGATAGATGGAACCGGATGACAGAGAGCTTATGGTGACAAACTGGATGAAGTCTTGTGGCAGAAACAAATCAAAGTTGTAGAAGAAAGAAGTTAGTCAACAGAGACAATGTGCAGATCTGAAGAAAAGGAAGAAAAACAAAGAGGGTTAGAGATTAGAGAAGCCGGTTGAGGCACCGAAAGAGATAAAGTAGAGGTTGGCAGATAAAGAAGATGTTTGGATAAGAAATGAGCATGGGATATTTATTCTAAATCTTTTTAGATGTTCATGAGTTGCCTCTCATAGAACATCTTTTTCTTCCTAGGTTGTCTGATGCAGGAGCATCCCCGATCAATGAGAAATCTTGTATCAACCAAAAATATTTCCTTTATGTTTTGTTCTTAGCTAGTTCTTTATGCTATTTTTTGAGTTCTTACTAGTTGGTACCGGTAGTTGCTTGTTCTTCATGGAAGATCTTATTTTTGGTTTCCAGACTGGTTCATGTGCCTAATTCCAAATTTCCAGTTCTTTTGGATTCTTTTTCGGTTAGTTATCACTTTGGGTTGACTATTTCTGGATTCTGGGATAGTTCTTGTGCTTATCGGTTGGCTTTCCTTCATTACCAATGCGATTTCTGGCATGTGGATCTATCTTGGGTCTTGTTCGATGTTCTTTGGCATATGGCCGACCTTCCTGATGAACCACATCTCTTGGTTATTATTTTTTGGAAATATTTATTTAATTCTTAGGGCCGACCTATTTACACATTTCATTTTCCTACATTGGTAAATGTAATCTTATGAGGCCGACCCGAATATGTTGCGATGGGTATAAATATGATGTTATGTAATCATTTGTAGGGAAAGTGGAAGTAGAATTAAGAATAAGGGTTGAGATTCACATTTTGTGATCTGGTTGATTTTTAGAGTCCCAGATTGGATTATATCTGGCTGATAGCCTGCATGTAACTAGTTAACTATCGAATGTTCTTTGATGATTATATGATGATACCGAATTATTTCCTAAAGTTATAAGGCATTAATATATTATTTTTATGTAATCTTCTTATGTTTTCTTGCTACTTTCATTGTGTTGCTCTTGTTGCATAAGCCGATTGATCCTCTTTGAGGGTTTTACCAGTTATGGCTGCATTAAATGTGCCCAAACTTTTGACAATTATAACATTTTACATTGACATTAAATGATGAATTTGAGAACCCATTGTAGGATACAAGTAAAATTTTTCTACATTCATAACTCATATGACCTAAATCATTACACTGATAAAACACAACATTCATCTCCCAAAGTGCAGCAAAAGAATTTATACTTTCAAAACTAACACAAGGCTTATTCATCAGTTTACAATGAACAATTCTATGTCCAAACTTATTACACCAGTAGCAGTAACCATGGAATTTGGGTACATACCAGTCTTCTTGCTTTGGACCAACAAACCTTTGTCTTACCAAATGTCTTCCTCTCATGTTGTTGACTCCAGTGAATCCTTCATTATCTACCTTGGGCTTGCCTTTATGATTTGAACACCAGTTTAATGTGTGACCCTTCCAGTACTGAACATTCCAGTTCACATGCTTATTTCTTGTAGCTTCAACATAGGTCTTCTTTCCAGTATCATTGTTGACTGTAAATATTTGTTTCTCTTTACTTTGACTTGAGGAAGTGAATTGTAACTCCTTACCAGATGTGTCTTTTCTTTTTGAACTCTGTCCTTCTTCAAATCCTATACCATCAGTATCTTTTGAATGCTTCTATTGGCTCAAAATCTTGTCTAAGGCTTCAATTTTTCCCTCATACTTGATCCTCCTCTTCAATTCATCCTTTCTCTTTTCTATCTCCTTTCCGAGCCTTACAATTTCTTCTTCCAAATTCTGCTACTCCTTTTCCTGCTTTATCAAATCGAAGGATGTAACTTCACATATCCTCTTAGCTTCTTCCAACTGGAGTTGTAGATTAGAAATTGTTTTCTTGGACTCATCCAAGGATTGATTCAAACAATCTTTTCTTGTTGGCTTGATGATGATTGTATTGTATTCATCACTTGTTGTCATTGATGAAACACTCTCACACACACATGATTACATTGACTATAGGTGTAACTTCAATTGGTTTACACTGTCAACCAGTATTTTAAGGTCTATCTCTAACTGGTACTCTGTGTCAACCGATATGTGCTTAAGAGATAACCTGTGGCTATACTAAGTCGACATCAAAATGAAGATGAAGATAAAGATGGAGATCAAACAGAAGATTCTAGGACAATGGATCACATGTTTTGTTCCAACCAGTATTGACTATTCTAACCGGTATCTATTTTTGTGATGAGTTACCATCACCGTTTTCTTGGCGGTCATTTTTGTGATGAGTTACGACCACTTGTCTAGATACACTGCACTTAGGAAATTGTGTTTTGATTTCCTTAGGCCGACATAAGATTTGAATGTCTATATTAAGACAACTTATTGAATCATTTGAAACTGATAACTGATAGTGATAGAGAGGAGATTATGTGAATACTGATATGCATAAAGAGTGAAAGATTTTGTTGAAGAGCGATAAGTGTTATGATGAAGAGAAGTGTTGAATGTACTTAGAATGATCTGATCAAGCAAGCATTGTGCTACTCAGAATAGATAAAACCATTCTTGTTATTTTCTAATCATTACAACAGAATCAAATCCCCTAATCGGGTAAGCTCTAACAAGCTTCATTGTACAAATCCTCTAACAAGGTGATCCATTAGCTTGGATTCTCAAATCCTCCAGTGAGGTTACTCCTAACAGGGTAGTACTCTTAATAGGGTATAAGCTTCTAATCAAGCTTGGGATCTCTAACAAGATTTTCTCCTAGCAAAGCACTTTGTAAGACATTATCCGGTCAGTTATCTATTACTGCAAATAGTTAACTTGTGAGTTCCATCTCACTGTGGTTTTTACCTATTTGGGTTTTCCACGTATACACACTTGTGTTATGGTGGATGTTGTACTTAATGTGGATGTTGTTATTTCATTTTGGATAGCATGTATTTTGTTTAAATGCTTGATTAAGTTCATCTATCAATTAGTGTTTGAAGTAGTGTTTTATTTGGTGTCACTGATTCACCACCCCCCCCCCCCCCGCTCTTAGTGCTTTTCAAGTCCATCAATTGGTATCAGAGCCTAACTTCTTTGAAGCCTAACCACTTAGAAGGGAGTCTTGAAACTACCATGGGGGACATAAGCTACTTTGAGATGGTTAGAGAGCTAGAAGCTAGAAGAAATGAAGTTGAATCCCTTAGGGAAAAACTGAAAGTTTCTCAATTCAAAAGGAGAGAGCTATCTAAAAAACTGTTAGAAATATCTGATAATAGTTCTTCAGATGAAGCCAATATTGAAGCTCTAGCAGATGAAGTTGAAAAGGTGAATGGTGAGAAATTGAATCTAATAAGAGAGCTAGAAGGTCTCACTATCCGCATGAGTCAGGAACTGGAAACCAGAAGAGTTGTTGAAGATCTTATCAAGGTAAGAGATCAAGAGATTATAAAGATCAAATGGGAAAAAGACACTATGTATGAGAACTTGATTGCTGAAATAGAAGAAAAGGAGAACCTAAAGCTAGATCTTGAGTTGGCATCATCTCTGAAAGAGAACCTGTCTAAGCATAATGAAGATCTTGTCAAAAATATTACTGAAGCCAATGAGAAATTGGAGAATTTCGTCAAAAGTTCTACCATGCTGGAAGAACAAATTCAATCACAGAGAATGAAGGGTGATATCTCTAGTGGTTTTCATACAACTAAAAAAGGTGAATCCTCTGGTACAAAGAACAAAACTGCTCCTAAATTCAATAATGTTAGTTAGATGAGAGGGGGGTTGAATCAGATAAACTTACAATTCAACATATTCATCAGATTCAACCTCGGTAGAACTTACTTGATATGCAACTATGATTGTAAATCATTCAAACTCATAAACTGATACACTTGAAACATCAAAACACATTTAACACCAGATTTAACGTGGAAACCCTAATAGGGAAAAACCACTGTGGGATTTTGGACCCACAAAGAAAATATACTCTTCTAGAGTATGCTCAGTTAAAAGCCAATCCTATTAAAGATTACATAAACACATTGCTAGATGTGACCCGATCAAGAGATTTCCCTCAGATTTATGAGAATCTTACACTTTGTTAGAAGTGACCTTGTCAAAGGATTTCAAACACTCATTCAGAATGTTACCTTGTTAGAGGATTTACAAATAAGACTGTTAGGTCCACTCAGTTAAGAGATTTCCTATCACTTAAAAAAAAAAATAATAGTAATAAAATATATCTGCAACTTCACATCTAAAATGTTAAAGTAGACTCTATGTGCTCAAAATAATCTTGTCATAAGACTTATCTTCCTCCTTGTTGGGCTTCTCAATCTGTTCTTCAATCAGATCTTCAATCTTCTGTACTCGGTAATCACCTCTGCAGTATCACTGCTCTTCTATTTTCTCGCATACTTTGTTCATCAACTTTTCTTTATTTATAAGAAATGCCTAACCGCTTAATCTCCTTAATCACATTTCCCATGATTAATCTTAGCCATCACATCTTCAAATTTGACTAGGTTCATTGAATCCTTTGAACTGAAAAATGTTTTATCTTGCCTTGAAACTTGTATTCCTTCCTTGGTACTTGTGCTCAGTTTTGATCGTTCAATATGTGTTGTAGATCTAACTCTTGAATTTTCATTGTCGTTGATCCTTAACAAACTTCTTGCACAACATTACAATCTTCTATAAATCTCTAGCTCATTGGCATCCTTCATTTAATAATGTATTTATTCATCCAATGCATTATGTTACTGCTCGGTTGATACTTAGTTAATACTAAACTTTACTCGGTAGACATTCTGTATTTGTCTCGGTCACTGTCTCGGTAGTTTTGCTTTCTGATGACACTCGGTGACTTCTTCCTTCTTTAACCGATACTGATAACCTTGGTGTTTACCAACTAGCTCCTTGCTCGGTAAAATAGAACAGTATCAAACCTTTACTCATTCTGTTGCATGAAATCTTTTCTCCTTCTTATTCAATCTTTGAATACACATATATAGGATATCACAACAATCAAAATATCATAATCTCATCACTGTCTAACTCGGCAATAGTTTCTTATTGAATAACTTATTACTCCCCTTCATTTTATCATTCTTTTTGTGTCACTTACCGACATCTTTATACTCATCAAAACATACTCTTTAAGATATGGCAACATCATACTGAATCAGAAAATCAATTTCTTGACATCAATGACAAAATAATATTATTAAGACAATAATCATCCTTTATCAATTATATCATCAATCTCTAACAACCTTTTCAATATCCTCATACCAACAAACTTATTGTAATGCCAACAATCTCCCCCTTTGGCATTGATGGCAATACCAACTTGATTTATTCGAATTGATTCGAACTATTGTTATTCTTTTCCTATTATCCTTTCTTCCTGTCATTAGTCTTCTCCCCCTTTGACAACAATGCCAAAAGTAAAACTAAACCATGATTACTTCCCCTGTGAAGTAATTTCCTTGTTGTTTAAAACATATACAAATGTATCATCTTAGTCTTCATTCACTATTTCCTACACAACTTTAGACAACATCCTAAAGTGTGTAAATCAACATCAACACACAAATAGTATTCTGTAGAGTCATAGAATTGATTCTTTCACCGAACTCTATCAGTGAGTACTAGATAGGGGTAGGACCCCTAACTTACTTTTGAGATACTCAAAAGTGTCCCTTGGTAGTGGCTTTGTGAAGATGTCTTCTATTTGTTCCTTTGTGCTAACATATTCTAGCACAACTTTCTTTTTTTGAACTTCTTCTCTTAGATAATGATACTTTATAGAGATATGCTTTGTCTTAGAGTGCATTACCGAATTCTTTGAAATGTTAATAGCACTTGTATTATCACAAAATATAGTTACTGGCTTGGTAACTGTCTTATTCATACCTTCCAACAGTTGTTTGATCCATGCTATATTGGTACAATTCAATGTTGCAGTGACATATTCAGCTTCAGTTGTTGACTGTGAAATGCATCCTTGTTTCTTGCTAAGCCAACTCACTAGTCTTTCTCCCAAAAAGAAAGCTCCACTGCTTGTGCTTTTCCTGTCATCAATATTTCTTGCCCGATAAGCATCAGTATAGACTTTTAAGTTAAAATCATTCCTCTTTTTATATAGTAAACCATAATCTTCAGTGCCTCTTAAGTATCTAAAAATTCTCTTGATTGTTGTCATATGGGTTTCTTTGGGATCTATAGAAAATCTTGCATTTATGCCTACTGCATGTGCTATATCAACCCTGCTATGAACTACATATTGCAACTTTCCAATCATAGATCGGTAAAGTGTCTCATCAACAGATGCAGATTCATCATTCTTTGATAGTTTACAATTAGTAGTCATAGGAGTACTTACAAGTTTGGAATCCTCCATTCCAAATTTCTTCAAGATTTCCTTTATATACTTGGATTGAGTAATGAAAATCCCATTTTTCATTTGCAGTATCTGTAAACCTATAAAATACTTTATTTCACCAATTAATGACATCTCAAATTCTTTGCACATTTTATTTCCAAAGTTCTTACATAAAGAATCATTTCCACAAAAAATAATATCATCAACAAATATGGTTGAAATCAGTATTCCATTATCCTCATCATTCTTCATATACATGTTGTTGTTTTCACTAGTCCTCATAAATCCAATCTTGATTAAGTAAAAGTGCAACCTTTCATACCATGCTCTAGGTGCTTGCTTTAGGCCATATAAAGCTTTGTTCAACTTACATAACTGATCTTTATTCTTCTCTTCAATAAATCCTTCAGGTTGTTCAATATAGACTTCTTCTAGTATACCATTCAAAAATGTAGATTTAACATCCATTTGATATAACTTGAAATTTTTGTAAGCAGCATATGCCAACAATGTTCTCACTCCCTCAATTCTTGCCATAGGTGCAAAAGTCTCACCATAGTCTATTCCTTCTTCTTGAGCATAACCTTTGCAAACTAGCCTTGCTTTATTCCGAATGACTTCACCTTTTTCATTTAGCTTATTTCTGAAAATCCACTTTGTACTGATTAAATTTTTTTCTTTTGGTCTTGGGACCAGTGTCCATGTTTCATTTTTTTTGATTTGTTCAATCTCTTCTATATAGCATTCACCCAATCTTCATTGCTTAATGCCTCTTTTACTATCCTCGGTTCAAACTCAGATATTAGACATGTGTTCTATCTCTGTTTGTTCCTTGTCATCACTGGATCATCCTTATCTCTAATAATCTGACTTGATGCATGATTTCTTTTGACATATTTTGCTAATATAGGCTCGGTAGGCTCTGTATGATCTTCTTCATCACTCGGTAACTGAGCATTTTCTTCATTGGCTTTCTTGGTAAAACTTCTCGGTTGTACATATACAAACTCTTCATAATCTTTTGGTTCTTTGGAATTTCCTTCATCATTCCTTTCTGCAAATTCATCAATTTTAACATTTGTACTTTCCACTATTTTGTTAGATGATTTGATCAGACATTTAAATGCTTTACTCCTAGAGGAATAACCAAGAAATGTTCCTTCCTCACTTTTCTGATCAAATTTTCCACTTTTGTCATCTTTGTGAACATAACATCTACTTCCAAATATTTTAAAATAACTTACATTTGGTTTCTTGTCATACCAGATTTCATATGGTGTCTTCATAGTTCCTTTCTTTAGTTGTACTCGGTTCACGGTGTAAACTATAGTGCTTATTGTTTCTCTCCAAAATATTTGAGGTACTCTCTTTTCTATCATCAAAGTTTTGGTACAATCTACAATTGATCTATTTCTTCTTTTAGCTAACCCATTTTGTTGTGGTGTTCTCAGTGCAGACACTTGTCTCTTTATACCATGATCATTGCAAAATAAGTTAAATTCATCAGAAGTGAACTCTCCTCCTCTATCAGATCTTAGATATTTCAACTGTCTTCCTGTTTCTTTTTCAACTCTTGCCTTATACCATTTGAACATTTGAAAGGCTTCTGATTTCTCTTTTAAAAACATAACTGACATCATCCTTGAGTAATCATCCACAAATAATATGAAGTATTTACCACCATAATAACTTTGAACTTTCATAGGACCACAAAGATTAGTGTGCGCAAGATCTAAAATTCCTTTAGAAGTGTAAGACTTACTTGTAAAGCTTGATTTTGTCATCTTACCCATCTGACATCCTCGGCATATTGCATTCTCAGGTTTTTCCAAGCTCGGTAGACCTCTTACTCGGTGCTTCTTACTTATTTTGATTAGGTTATCAAAATTTACATGACAAAACCTTTTATGCCTTAACCAGGTATCTTCTATTTTTGCATATAGACAATTATTCCGAGTTGAGTCAAGATGAAATGTATTACCTCTTTTTTGAGTCCCGATGGCAGCCAACTTTCCATGTTTGTCATGAACTTTGACAATTCCTTTCTGAAATTCTATTCGGTATCTTGTATTGTTTAGTTGTGCTACACTCAACAAATTATATTTCGGACCTTCAACCCAATATACATCATCACATTTAGCATTGTCAAGAAGTGTGATAGATCCATTACCTTTCATAGGACATGGTGCATCATTTCCAAATCTTACACAACCTCCATCATAATCTTCTAAATTAACAAATTTGTGTTTATCACCTGTCATGTGATGTGAGCATCCACTATCTATGATCCAAAAATCATTATTATTTATGTGTGATATTAAGGATTTTTCTTCATACCTTTTTTCATCTGAGCCATCTTTGATAGCCACATATACAACTTCCTCTGTCTCAGTCCCATCAAATTAATCATCATTGGATTCCTCATCAACTACTAGGCATGTTTTTCTATCTCTCCTTCTAAAGTCTCGGTGTCCTCTATATTGGTTGTCTTTCTGTCTGTCATCTCTTTATTCTCTCTTTTCACTAGATTCTTTGTCAAGATAGTTTGAAGCCATATGTCCAATTTTATCATAGTTAAAACATTTCAAAGGTAACTTTCCTTTATACTTACCTTTGCCTCTTGGTAACCTTCTGGCCAATAATGCTTCAAACTCTTCTTGCTTTCTAATTTCCTCATATAGTTTGTGTACTTCTTCCATGTTTTTGCAAAATCTCTCACTTGCTCCACTATGATTTCCTTCAGCATACTTATACATTCTATCATTGTAATCATTAGATTCCCCAAGATGAAAATAACTTAATGCAGATTCAACTTTGTTTACCGAAGACCCGCTGTTATCAAAATTCCTTAACTCAAAAGCATGTAGCTTACCAATAGTAGCATCCAAAGAGACTGACATGTTTGGTACAGACCTTAATTCATTAATTGCAGAGACTCGAATGGCATAATCAGGTAGAAGTGTTCTCAGCAACTTACTTGTTACATCCTTTTCTTCAATAGTTCCTCCTACTCCTTTGATTTGATTGACAGTTTTCTTTAACCTTGTAGTGTATTGGATTATGTTCTCACCTTCACTCATTCTCATGGATTCAAGTTGTCCTCTTAGGCTGTCTACTTTTTCTCTTTGAACATGTTCATCACCACCATACACAGATATAAGCTTATTCCACATAGCTTTGGCATCATTACAACCTTCTAGATCATTAAACTCTGAGTCGGTCAATGCTGATGTTATTTCAATAATTGCTTGAATATGTTCTTGCTTTTCCTTTATCTCTTCCATGTTAGGTCCTGGAGACAACTGAGAGCAGGGGGAGTGACTCAATTGTCTAATAAATTCAACCCAAAAACCAATTAACCAACTAAATGCTTAATACCAATAAACTAGTTAAGTATGCCAGTAGACAGTGTTAACAGTAAATTGCTATACTGGTAAGGATTAATGCATGAAACATAAACATAAAGTCATCCACAACACATGACACCAATATTTGTACATGGAAACTCTGTAAGGGGAAAAACCACGGTGGGAAACCTTACCCACAATCAGATGATACTATTGCAGATAGTAAGTGTACATAAATGGGGTCTGCACATGCAAAAAGGCCAACAACCTAGAGCTCACTACTCAATCACAAAATGGGAGTCACACTGACTACAGTTGGATGGTTAAATCCAATAAGAATGTGCTACACAAAATAACATCTTCATATGTTGGATTCAGTACCTGTGTAATGTTGATATGCTTCTACAAAAACCTAGCTTCACCTTCAAATGATGTCTTCATGTATACCTCTTCTTAATCTCGCATATACCTTCTCACAATTCTTTTTCACATTCCCACATTCGATCTTACAAATAAGATCTTACATTTATACCATACCCTAAGACCAATTTTAGTAGGTCGACTCTACAAGATATTACAATAAAAACATTTTACAAACAATATAATATCCGATGCAATAACTGAATGAACATGTCGACTTAATGCATTTACAACAATAATAAATCATCTCCATAGCGTGCCATGCTGATCTGGAAAAGATAAACCTGTCGGTGTAACCCTATGTAACCCTGGACCTATTTGCTGGTAAAAGCAAATATGTAAATATGAATATACCAATGATTAATTCTTCAAAAAAAAGTGTCCATACGATGTTTTCAACATTACCAAGTGTCTTTCATATCATTCCAAGTGTCAGTGATCATTATATATTGCCAGTGAACCATATACCAGTAACTGTGCAATAGTTGCTTGTCGGTGAATGTTGCTAGATCTCCAAAGTGCTAGTGTTCCAGTAGGTGTTGACATCAATGACAAAACCATACCAAAATACCAACAATCTCCCCCTTTGGCATTGATGGCAACACAAGATGGAAAAACCATCAAAGTGCCAAAATAAAAATGCCAAATACCAAAAACCAACAATCTCCTCTAAACAATTTCTCCCCCTAGGAGCAACATGTGTTTATCCAAAGATTTATTTTCAATACCAATCTCTCCTCAAAAGATAATGTGTTTTTCCATAGATATCTCTCCCCCTTTGACATCAAATGCCAAAGTTACAAAAATCAAGTTCATATACAAAATACCAATCAATCCAATATACCAACTACTCCCCCTGAGAACTAGCTTCCTCATCAAAGACCAGAGTAAAAGATATGTCTTTCAATTATGTCAGTTGATGACAATCATCAACTGTCTAAGTTTCTACTGGTGGTGGTATGACTCCAAGCTGATCTCTGAGATATTCAAAAGTCTCCTTAGGCAAAGGTTTTGTGAAAATATCTGCAAGTTGTTGTTTAGTTTTCACATAAACCAGTTTTATCTCCTTTTCTTCAACTTTTTCCCTTAAAAAATTCAGTTTAATAGAAACATGTTTTGTTTTAGAGTGTAGTACCAGATTCTTATATATATCAATTGTTGCAGTGTTATCATAATATATAGTAATAGGTTCCTTGCATTTTACCTTTATGTCTTTCAACATTTGTTTAAGTCATAGTACCTGTGTACAGTTAGTTGCTGCTGCAACATATTCTGATTCTGCTGTTGATAAAGATGTACAACTCTGTTTCTTAATCAACCAAGAAACTAATCTCTTTCCAAGAAAGAATGCTCCTCCAATGGTGTTTTTTCTATCATCCACATCTCCTACCCAATTTGCATCTGTATATGCACATAGATCAAAATTTTCATCTCTAGGATACCATAATTCAAGATTTGTTGTGCCTTGTAAGTACCGAAAAATCCTTTTTACTGTTGATTCATGGTTTTCCCTAGGATTACTTTGAAATATAGAAACAATACATATTGCATTCATAATATCAGGCCTGGTTTGTGTCAAATATAGTAGACCTCCTATCATAGATTTATATCTAGTTGGATTAACAGGTGTAGATTCATCCCTTTGAGATAATTTGTCATTTGTAGTCATAGGTGTGCTTACCGATTTAGAGCTCTCCATCCCAAATTTCTTTAGTAATTCTTTCAAGTACTTGGATTGACTCAAAAATATACCTTTATCAGTCTGTGAAATCTGCAATCCTAAAAAGAATTTTATTTCTTCAATCATAGACATTTCAAATTCTTGCTACATTTTAATAGAAAATTTCTTACATAATCCATCTTCTCCTCCAAAGATTATATCATCAACAAATACTTCTATAATCAAGATGTCATCATTAGTTATTTTGTAATATAAATTATTGTTTGCAATTCCTTTAGTAAAACCAATCTTTAAAAGATACTTATCCAACCTTGCATACCAAGTTCTTGGGGCTTGTTTCAATCCATACAGAGCTTTTCTTAACCTGCAAACCATATCATTGTCATCTGTCAAAGAAAATCCATCAGGTTGTTCAATAGAGACTTCCTCTTCAAGATCTCCATTCAAGAATGCACATTTAATATCCATTTGATAAACTTTATAGTCCTTGTGAGCTGCAAAAGCCAAGAATAATCTGACTGCCTCAATTCTAGCTACCGGTGCAAAGGTTTCATTGTAATCAACTCCTTCTTCCTGAGAATATCCCTTACATACTAGTCTTTCTTTTTTTCTGACAACCTTACCATCTTCATTTAGTTTGTCTCTAAATACCCATTTGGTTCCAATTACATTTTTATCTTTAGGCTGGGGAACTAATGTCCAAGTATTATTTTTCTCAATTTGTCCTAATTCTTCTTCCATAGCTTTAATCCAAAATTTATCTTCACATGCCTCATTGATAGATGATGGTTCAATTTGAGAAATAAGACATACCTCTTCATTTTCCAATCTTCCTCTTGTCATAACTCCTTTAAATTTGTTTCCAATTATCTGATCTTCAAAATGATTCAATCTTACATACTGGGGTGTCTTAGTTTGTTGTTCTTCAATTACTGTAGAATCCTCTAATGGTACTGGGGTAACTGGATCTTCATTCTGTACCGGTGGATTTAGTGTAGGTTCATTTGTCACAATTTCTGTTACCGGTTCAAAGTCTATATACCTTGAAGTTCCTGTGAATTGTTCATCAATCTTTACATTTGTACTCTCAACAATTTTCTGCAATCTTTTATTAAAACATCTATATGCCTTGCTCTTAGATGAATAACCAAGAAATATTCCTTCATTACTTGTAGGATCAAATTTTCCAATATACTCATCTCTTCTAATATAACATTTACTTCCAAAAATTTTGAAATACTTAAGAGTAGGAGTATTACCAAACCATAGTTCATGAGGGGTCTTACTGGTTTCACCTTTGATGTGAACTTTGTTGAATGTATAGACAACAGTGCTAACTGCTTCTCACCAATACACATGTGGTAGATTTGCTTCAGATAACATACTTCTTGCTGCATCCAAGATAGTTTTGTTTTTCCTTTCAACAACTCCATTTTGCTGTGGTGTCCAAGGTGTTGATAACTGTCTTCTGATTCCATTCACTTCACAGGATGTATTAAAGTCTTTAGATGTGAATTCTCCTCCTTGATTTGATCTTAAACATTTGATTTTCTTATCGGTTTCATTTTCAACCATTTCTTTGAACAGTTTGAACTTTCCAAGTGCTTATGATTTTTCTCTGAGAAAAGTAACCCAACACATTCTAGAATAATCATCAATAATTAGCATGAAATATCTATCACCTTGTAAGCTTTTAGTTCTAGCTGGACCATATAAATCAGTGTGAATTAAATCAAGAGCATTATTGGATTTTGCTGGAATACTTTTGAAACTAGCTCTAACCTATTTTCCAAATTGACATTCCTTATAAATTGTATTTTGAGGTTTCACAATTTTAGGTAGATCTCTAACTGCCTTAGAAGTACTGATTTTCACCGTGCAATCAAAGTTTACATGACATAGTCTCTTATTCCATAACCAACTTTCATCTATATATGCAATCAAGCATGTCATTTCACTATTATTCAAATGAAAGATATTACCTCTAGTCTAATTACTGGTTGCAATTTCCAAACTAGTTCTATTCATGATTTTGCATTTTCCATTTTTAAATTGTAACTGAAATCCTTTCTCAACTAATTGACCAACACTTAAAAGATTATGCTTTAATCCTTCAACATAGTAGACATTATCAATATTATGCTTACCATCAAGAGATATTGAACCCTTACCTTTGATTGAATAGGCTTTGTCATCTCCAAATCTTACTGAACCTCCATTGTATTCTTGAAAGTTCAAGAATTTACCTTTGTCTCCTGTCATGTGATGTGAGCATCCTGAGTCAATGATCCATTCATCCTTTACTTCAACTTTAGCTACTAGGGCTTGTTCTACCGGTTGAGCAGTAGGTGTTGATTGATCTTCTGTTATAGCAACAAAAACCCATCCATTGTCTATTGGATCCTCATCAAAATCATTAGTCACACCTTCATCAACAATGTAACAAGAATTGTCTTTGTTCTTCTTAAATCTGTATCTTTGATATTCAGGATTAGGCTTGTATGCTCTTCTAGCTTCTTCTCTGAGTCTAGCATGTCTATTAGGGCATCTCAAAGCCATATGACCAATCTTATTGTATTTGAAACATTTAAAGGGTGCTTTACCTTCATAATTACTTCCAACTGGACCTTTTGGCATTTTTCTTGCAAATAGTGCTTCAAGTTCTTCAAGCTCTTCATTCTCGTTCTTGGTTTCTTTAATTTCTCTTGCATAAAAGGCTTTCCAGTCTGATTTGTCAAATGATGGAGAAGATGATGTTGATGCTTTAAAGGCCAAATCAGTCTTTATAGTAGCAACAAGACCAAATTCCTCAATTTCAAAGGCTGAAAGTTTTCCAATCAATGTATCCCTAGTTACTGATGTATTAGGCATTGTTCTCAACTCATTTATAGCAGTAACCTTCATTTTATATGCCGGTGGCAATCCTCTTAAAATTTTTGAAACAATTTCATCCTCACTCAAGGTTCCTCCACAACATTTAATACCTAAAACAATTTCATTTACTCTTTCCATAAAAGCAGAAATCCTTTCATCTTCTTCCATTTTCAGATGTTCATACCTAACTCGGAAGCTTTTAAGTTTTGCAATCTTGACTATGGAATATCCTTCATTTAGTGTTTCCAAATGATCCCAAATATCTTTAGCAGTAGACCTATCTGATAGTCCCATGATTTGTTGATCTGATAATGCCCTCAAAAGTGCTTCTCTTGCTTTGCAATCATTCTCCTCATCTTTAGCTAAGGTAGTTGGAGCAGTCTAACCAGCTACAAGAGCAGTATAACCATTCTTTGTAACTTCCTAGATGTCTTTACCAATGCAATTCAGATGTGTCTCCATCCTGATCTTCCATATCCCATAGTTGGTTCCATCAAGTTTAGGACTTTCCTTCCTGAAGTAATTAGTAGACATTGGATCTCCTCAAGTTTTTAAACTTCTGCAAAAAGAGGACTAAGCTTTGATACCAATTGTTAGGTCCCAAAGACAACTGAGAGGGGGGGGGGGGGGTGAATCAGTTGTCTAATAAATTCAACCCAAAAACCAATTAACCAGCTAAATGCTTAATACCAGTAAACCAGTTAAGTATGTCGGTAGACAGTGTTAACAGTAAATTGCTATACCGGTAAGGATTAATGCATGAAACATAAACATAAAGTCATCCACAACACATGACACCAATATTTGTACGTGGAAACCCTGTAAGGGGAAAAACCATGGTGGGAAATCTTACCCACAATCAGATGATACTACTGTAGATAATAAGTATACATAAATGGGGTCTGCACATGCAAAAAGGCCAACAGCCTAGAGCTCACTGCTCAATCACAAAATGGGAGTCATGCTGACTACAGTTGGATGGTTAAATCCAATAAGAATGTACTGCACAAAATAACATCTTCATATGCTAGATTCAGTACCGGTGTAATGCTGATATGCTTTTACAAAAACCTAGCTTCACCTTCAAATGATGTCTTCGTGTATACCTCTGCTTAATCTTGCACATACCTTCTCACAATTCTTTTTCACATTTCCACATTCGATCTTACAAATAAGATCTTAGATTTATACCATACCCTAAGACCAATTTTAGTAGGTCGGCTCTACAAGATATTACAATAAAAACATTTTACAAACAATATAATAACCGATGCAATAACCGATTGAACATGTCAGCTTTATGCATTTACAACAATAATAAATCATCTCCATAGTGTGCCATGCTGATCTGGAAAAGATAAACCTGCTGGTGTAACCCTATGTAACCCTAGACCTATTTGTCAATAAAAGAAAATATGCAAATATTAATAGACCAATGATTAATTCTTCAAAACAAAGTGTCCATATGATGTCTTCAACATTACCAAGTGTCTTTCATATCATTCCAAGTGTCAGTGATCATTATATCTTGTCGGTGAACCATATACCAGTAACTATGCAATAGTTACTTGCTTGCCGGTGAATGTTGCTAGATCTCCAAAGTGCTAGTGTTCTAGTAGGTGTTGACATCAATGACAAAACCATACTAAAATACCAACATTCCATTGTCATCGGGTAGGTGCTAGGTGCAGTGTAATCATTCTCCAGATAATATGTTGCATATTCTCCAATTCTTGATAAGTGCAACTTCATCTTTTTTTGCCATGTGGAGAAACTTGACTTGTTCAACTTTGGTGCATCCCTTTTATACATCTTTGGATCTTGCCTCAAGTTCCTTTAAACTTTTCTTTCAGAGTTCCAGGTCTAATACCAATTGTTAGTTAGATGAGAGGGGGGGGTGAATTAGATAAACTCACAATTCAACATATTCATCAAATTCAACCTCGGTAGAACTTACTTGATATGCAACTATGAATGTAAATCATTCAAACTCATAAATTGATAAACTTGAAAGATCAAAACACATTTAATGCTAGATTTAACTTGGAAACCCTAATAGAGAAAAACCACTGTGGGATTTCGGACCCACAAAGAAAATATACTCTTCTAGAGTATGCTCGGTTAAAAGCCAATCCTGTTAAAGATTACATAAACACATTGCTAGATGTGACCTGGTCAAGAGATTTCCCTCAGATTTATCAGAATCTTACACTTTGTTAGAAGTGACCTTGTCAAAGGATTTCAAACACTCATTCAGAATGTTACCTTGCTAGAGGATTTACAAATAAGACTGTTAGGTCCACTCGGTTAAGAGATTTCCTATCACTTACAAAAATAAATAATAATAATAAAATATATATGGAACTTCACATCTGAAATGTTAAAGAAGACTGTATGTGCTCAAAATAATCTTGTCATAAGACTTATCTTCCTCCTTGCTAGTCTCCTCAATCTGTTCTTCAATTAGATCTTCAATCTTCTGTACTCGATAATCACCTTTGCAGTATCACTGCTCTTCTATTTTCCCACATACTTTGTTCATCAACTTTTCCTTATTTATAAGCAATTCCTAACCACTTAATCTCCTTAATAACATTTCCCATGATTAATCTTAACCATCAGATCTTCAAATTTGACTAGGTTCATTGAATCCTTCGAATTGAATTTTTTTTTATCTTGCCTTGAAACTTGTATTCCTTCCTTGGTACTTGTGCTCAGTTTTGATCGTTCAATCTGTGTTGTAGATCTAACTCTTTAATTTTCATTGCCATTGATCCTTAACAAACTTCTTGCATGATATTACAATCTTCTATAAATTTCTAGCTCATTGGCATCCTTTATTTAATAATGTATTTATTCATCCAATGCATTCTGTTACTGCTCGGTTGATACTCGGTTAATACTGAACTTTACTCAGTAGACATTTTGTATTTGTCTCGATCACTATCTTGATAGTTTTTCTTACTGACGACACTCAGTGACTTCTTCCTTCTTTAACCAATACTGATAACCTTGGTGTAAATCGACTAGCTCCTTGCTCGGTAAAATAGAACAGTATCAAACCTTTACTCATTCTATTGCATGAAATCTTTTCTCCTTCTTATTCAGTCTTCGAATACACATATATAGGATATCACAACAATCAAAATATCATAATCTCATCACTGTCTAACTCGATTAGGTAGTTTTGCTTGCTGACAACACTCGGTGACTTCTTCCTTCTTTAATTGATACCAATAACCTTGGTGTTTACCGACTAGTTCCTTGCTCGGTAAAATAGAACAGTATCAAACCTTTACTCATTCTATTGCATGAAATATTTTCTCCTTCTTATTTAGTCTTTGAATACACATATATAGGATATCACAACAATCAAAATATCATAATCTCATCAATGTCTAACTCGGTAATAGTTGCCCATTGAATAACTTATTACTCCCCTTCATTTTCTCATTCTTTCTGTGTCACTTATCGACATCTTTATACTCATCAAAATATACTCTTTAAGATATGGAAACATCATACTAAATCAGAAAATCAATTGCTTGACATCAATGACAAAATAATATTATTAAGACAGTAATCATCCTTTATCAATTATATCATCAATCTCCAACAACCTTCTCAATATCCTCATACCAACAAACTTATTGTAATGCCAACAAATAAGACTACTTGTAAGAAGGTTTTTAAACCTGTTTGCTTTGTTTGTCATAAGCCTGGTCATACTACAAATGTTTGTAAAGACAAACCTAACATAAATACAAATTACAATACTAATGCTAGGTATGTGTCTAGAAAGTTTGAAGGTCATTGCTACACATGTGGAATGTATGGGCATAGACATGTTGAGTGCAGATATGGAGCAAACAATCCTGTACCACACATGCATCCTAGACCAAATGGTGACCGGATAAGGAACTTTGAGAACTGGGTAAATCTGACTTGGCAAAGATCCTATGGCAACCGGTTTAGTCCATTCGAGATGGAGAAGGTAACAGATGTTGTTTGCAACTTCTATAATAACTTTGGTCATGTGGCTATGAAATGCAAAAGAAGAATAGGAAGAGGAAATGCAGGACCCTGGAGATAATCTGGTATGGTCTATTACCATTGCAACAAATTAGGGCACTTAGCAAAGTTTTGTAGATCAAGAAATAGCAGACCGGTCAACTCTTTCAAGGATCAGAAAGGCAAGCAGAAAGTTGATGTTGAGGAAACCAGAGAAGATATAAATCAAATTTGGAAAAAGAAAGGTGATGACTCACCTGGAGAAGAAACTGTTCCTTCACCCAATGAAGAGAACCCAACACCGGTGACTTAACCCTGTTTTACATGGCTAAGGGGAGCTTAATGGTAAAACATCTCTGGACCCCTTGTAGAATGAGCGAGAAAGAATTTTTGAATTATGAATTTTGGTGACTATTTGTTGATGAGTTATCAATCGGTTTTTTCACTTAAGTGGTGAAATTAGGGTTTGTAACCTAAAGTGTGAGCATTTATTACAGTTGGTAAAAAGGGATAAAAGCAAGTTCTACTCTATCTTTTTTACCCTAACTCTTTTGAGAAAGAAATTTGAAGCGATTGCGAAGCCGAACAAAATTGTCTTGGTGTCAATTCGCGAATTACTTTGTATGTAAAAAAATTAAGTTGAATCCAAAGTTGAAGAGAGGCGAATGGGTGTTCATTTGGGCATTTCAACTGGGAAACGAAGGAACGCACAAGAAATAAGGTATTTCTTTGAGTATACTGCTTCAAAACTTGTTTATCTAGAATGGCATCTACTTCTAAGTCTGTAGAGAGGTTGATGATCACTATTGAGCCTGAGGAAGCTCTAAACGCAGATGAAATTATGTCTTATAATGCATTGTCACAAGTCCCAAGTAGTGTTGTGGTCAAAGGTGACTTGTCTAGCTATATAGATTGCAAGATAGAAGATTTAGGAACTCTACACATCTATACACAGTTGAAATCACTCTGTGATAAGAGAAGAAAGATTGAAACAAAATATGCTAGGGTTTTTGAAAAAGGTTTTCATAATGCCGCCTATTTTCTTGAAGATTTTGAGGAAGAACACATAAGAATCATTTTGAGTCGAGTCCATAGAGAGAATATGTATTTGGAAAGGACTCATACAATAAACAAGGAAGCTATTAGGGTTGTAATGGGTTATTTCTCAACTAGTGAAATTCCTATGCTAAGAAGAATTTCAAAGGATACTATCTTCAAATAACCAGTTCTACATCTGATAAGAATGCTTTTTCTATCAACAATATTAGAGACCCTATGGTGAAACTAGCAACAATGGTGATAGGCTACCGGGTATTTTACTCCAGTAGACTTACTAGTGTTCCATCTGCAGCAATTCACATAGCACATAGAATGATTGTTGATAACACAAATTATGATATCTGTGAAGCCATCAGAGTGCAATTATTTCAAAATTTGCAATCCATTAAGAAGGACAACACACAAAAGTTCAAATATGGTCAGCTATTAGTTGGGTTATTTTTCTATTTTCAGAACTTCCTACCAGGTATTGGAGATATTGAATGGTCCAAAGACCTACTGGTCAATGCACGGATCAAGAACAACATTAAGGCTATGAAGAATACTTTTTCAGCTGCCGTGAATAAGTATTTTAATGAATTTTAGAAAAAGATGAGCATGAGAATGAGGTTACCTGAAGATGTGGTAAAACACTTTCCAAAAGACATAGTCTTCACTGTTACCACTGACTTTTGCTTGATGCAATCAATTGAGCCTAGAGAGGAAGAGATGAAAGATATGAGCTATGAGGTTAATCATGATTTACTGGTTGGCTATGCTAATACCTTGTTAGCATTGCCTAAAGATAAAAAGGAGGTAAAATTGGACATTGTGGTAGTCCAAGTTGCACCAACAGAAACCGGTATTGCACCTGTAGCTAATGTGAAAGGAAAGAAAAAGAAGTATGATGAAAAATCTCTTGTGAAAAAGACCACAAGGGTGACTCGGAGTGTCCTAACCAAGAAGGAACCAGCACCTAAAGTATATGTAAAGAAGGAGAGTGCACCAAAGAAGAGAAATCAGAAATTGATTTTGCAACTAGAGTCTGAGGGTACAGATTCTAAAGAAGAACCAAAGAACAAAAAAGCAACTGACAAAACACCCATGAAGGTAAAGGTAGTGTTGAAGGAAACTACACCTATAGATATTGCTACCTACAAACCTGACACAGTTTTTGAGAGGGCAATGAAGACATTAGGAATAAATAGGTTTGACAATGTCACAAAATATTTTGATTCTTTCACTAAAGATGAGTAGAAGCAAGTAATCCAACAAGTAATAACTTATTTGGGTTATTACAATAGATTTCCACATGATTTTGAAAAAGATATTTCAATCTCTTTGTACAATACTCTTTTAGATAAATGGGAAGAAGCTATTCAATTGGAAAAGAAGATTATTGATGAAATATTTGTACAATATTTTCCCAATTTATCATCAGATGGAATTAGTGCTTTAGTTGAGAAATACAAAGAATATTTTTATTTTAAAATGATAAGATTGAAGCTTCTTATTGCAAAAAGGTCAGTTATTGAGTCTGAGACACATCAACTAGCCTGTGTAATCAAAAAGAGGGAAGAAGTCGTCCACTCTAGCAATAAGGATGATACTACAGATGATGTTCCTCGATCGGAAATGGATGAAGAGGAGATTATTCAAGATGGCATAGTCTATCCAATCAAGAAGAAGGATGATTCCATTTTTATTGTTGATGAAGATGATCAAAATACAATAGACCTATCTGGAGACATCACTGCATAAGATATGGAGTCTCCTACAATCACTGAAGTATAGGTTACATTAGTTGAACAACTGGGTATTCAACTAACAGTGGACAATGAACCAGCAACAGAACAACTGGAGAAACCCCAATCTCCACCAGTCATTGAAAATACTCAAAAGGGGTCTACTGAGAAAGTTGTCACTCAGTTACTTGGAGAAACAACAAAGCTGAACATAGAGAGAGCTATCATTAAAAGAGTACCCCCTGAACCGGTGAAGCGGAAACTACTTGAAGATGATGATGATGATTCTTTAAGTATTTTTGGACCCATTGACATGAACACCTTGAGTGCATCAGAAATGATGAAGATTGCTAATGTTATGCAATATTGAACACACAAGAAGAGACTGAAAGAGCAAAGGATTGAAGCAGAGACAATCCAAAATGTAGTAGAAATTTTGTCTAGTTTACTATCGGAAATAGATGTTGCACATCTTCCTACACCCATTAGAAAACTTGGTTAGTTAGTTGTAGATGCATTTGATCAAATCAAATCACTTGAAGATGATGCTCAAATGTCTACTGAGAAGAGCCACAAGAAGAAATATGGAGATAAACTAGCAAAGAACATTGAAAGTGGCAAAATGGCTTTATCTAATAATGCAAGTCTATTGAAGAAAGCTATTGAATCTGGAGGAAAGTATCTTACTTCTACCTCCAATGTTTCTTTCTTTTACTTTGACATTTCTAAGAGTCAAATTGAAACTGAGCAAGAAATGGAAAGGTTATTTAAGGAATATGTCCCACACCAAGACTCCATTCATGACTTTAACCGGTCTGTAGATGATTTGTATGACAGACTGAATAGGAATGATAATGAGAAGGCTAAGAGATTCTAATCTCTAAGAGAGCTCAAGAGTTAGCTCACCTCATAGGTCGACATTATTCAAAGAGCCTACTCCAATGCAGAAGCTATTCTTGCTACTCCTAAAACCTGCATGCTAGACTCAATGGAAGAATTCCATTCCTAGTTGATGTCTACATCTGAGTATACTGCTAACATACTGGAATCATGGGAAAATGCTTTATCATAGATGAAGTAGAACTTCAATGATTTTTTTATGAGATTAGCCAATGCATGAAACTTTTTTTAAAGTTGTAATATATGTTGAACACTTTGATACATATTTTCTATGTATATGTATATATTTTACTTTATCATTTTGGCATTGTTGTCAAAGGGGGAGTAATAATATGTATGTGTGTTTTTGAAAATTTTGTATTTATGCATGCATTAAGGGGGAGTATTGCATTAAAGTGGAGTATGAGAACATGTGTAAATATGTTGTGTATGCACACTTAGTGGTATTGTATTACTCTAAAATTTTCTAAGTGTTTCCATCAATGCCAAAGGGGGAGATTGTTAGCTTGATAATGATTGTATTGTATTCATCACTTGTTGTCATTGATGAAACTCATACATTGGCTACCAGTGTAACTTCAATTAGTTTACATTGTCAATCGGTATGTTTAAGGTCTATCTCTAACGAGTACTCTGTGTCAACCGATATGTGCTTAAGAGATAACATGCGGCTACACTAAGTCGACATCAAAATGAAGATGAAGATAAAGATGGAGATCAAGTGGAAGATTCCAGGACAACGGATCACATTTTTTGTTCCAACCAATATTGACTATTCTAACCGGTATCTATTTTTGTGATCAGTTACCAGTACCATTTTCTTGGTGGTCATTTTTGTGATGAGTTATGACTACTTGTCTAGATACACTGCACCTAGGAAATTGTGTTTTGATTTCCTTAGGCCGACATAAGATTTGAATGTCTATATTAAGACATCTTAGTGAATCATTTGAAACTGATAATTGATAGTGATAGAGAGGAGATTATGTGAATACTGATATGCATAAAGAGTGAAAGCTTTTGTTGAAGAGCGATAAGTGTTATGATGAAGAGAAGGGTTGAATGTACTTAGAATGATTTGATCAAGCAAGCATTGTGCTACTCAGAACAGATCAAGCTTGGGATCTCTAACAAGATTCGCTCCTAGCAGAGCACTTTGTAAGACCTTACCCAATCAGTTATCTATTACTGCAGATAGTTAACTTGTGAGTTCCATCTCACCGTGGTTTCTACCTATTTGGGTTTTCCACGTATAAACACTTGTGTGATGGTGGATGTTTTACTTACTGTGGATGTTGTTATTTCATTTTGGATAGCATGTATTTTGTTTAAATGCTTGAATAAGTTCATCTACCGGTTAGTGTTTGAAGTAGTATTTTATTTGGTGTCACTGATTCACCCCCCCCTCTCAGTGCTTTTCAAGTCCATCAGTTCTTCTGCAGTAGCATACTTAATCTTCTTGATTTCTCTTCTTGTTTTATTCAACTCCTCAATTGCACTTATGAATTCACCTTCCAAGTCCACTTTAGCTTCAATGTCTTCATCTTCATTATCTTCATCAACCCGTTCATCTAGTGCCATAAAGAGATTTTTTTCCCTTTCATCCTCACAGCAACCTTCTTCTGATACACTTTCTTCATCTGTAGCATCTTGTTCTACTCCTGGCAACTTCTTTTGTCTTACTAGTAAGGTTTCTTCTTTCTATCCTTACCAAAAGATTTCTTTGAGCTCTTTTTCTCATCTCCACCATTTTCACCATAGGGACATTTAGAAGCAAAGTGTCATATTTTACCACAGTTGAAACATTTGAAAGACAATTTTCCTTTATACTTACCGAGTCCTCTTTTGGGCTTCCTTACAAAGTTTGCCACCTTTGTATTCGAGTCTTCATTGGATTCTCTATGAACAATTTATTCCTTACCCATTTTGGTGGAGTTGAAAGTTACCTCTTTCTTGGAAATTCCTTCACCGGTTGTCCTCATCTCATAAGCAGTTAGGGAGCCAAATAACTCATCCATTGAAAAAAAATTCAGATCCTTTGCTTCCTCTATAGCAAAGAGCTTTGTATCATACTTAGATGTGAGTGATCTAAGTACCTTTTTGAAATAACTTCATTAGATATATCCTCTCCAAGTCCTCTGATGGTGTTCATAATTTCATCTACTCTCTAAACATAATCTGCAATCTTTTCTTCATCTTTCATCCTCAAGCCTTCAAGCTGACCTCTTAGTGTTTGCAGCTTGGCCTCCTTGACCTTGACATCTCCTTCAAATAATCTATGCAGTTTATCCCATGTCTCCTTGGTGGATAAGCAGTGCATAAGCTTAACAAACTCAATGTCAGACAACCCACTAAGAATAGCATGCTTAGCCTTTTCACTATTTTCATACTCCTTCTTAGCATCTAGATCTCTAGGAGGAACACTAGGGATAGTATACCCATCCTTAACCAACATCCAAACATCAAAACCTAGGGAGGACAGACAAGTTTCCATTCTTGAAGTAGTCAGCGGTGAGGAGGGACCTCAAAGAGAACAATCCAGACTGGTCAGCAAGAGTAAACATAACAAAAACATAGGTATGATGGAGGTAATGCAGAATAGATTATTTTATTTCATGAAACTTGATTGCATCCAACCAGTAACAACTGGGTTACCGCATACCGAATCACAGGCCTAGTAGAACATACATAATAGGTCACAACCGGGACCTTGAATCTTAGGATCTATCTTCTACGCACAGTCTAGCTGCTTGATTCTCTGATTGATTAATTCTAATGTGCAATTACAATTATATATATCGATCCAAAGGATCTAATCAGCCCAAAAGGGATCAAAACCCGAAGAATAAGACCTAACATGCAAAATAAACAAGGTCGACATCCTCCAAGAGAGTTCATTTATTTCCTCCTGTATCTTGTTGATCTTCTTGTCTAGATCAACTATCAAAAAGATAGTCTTACAAGTATCTCTGTACAAAGTTTTGAATTCCTTTAATGTGCTACATAATTCTGATAGAAGTGTGTCAAACTGCCTTGTACACTTCTTTATTTCTTCCTCAAAGAATTTGTGTCTTTCCTTCTCCAATCTCTCCTTGAATGCTTCCTCTTTTATTTCATCTAAAAGTTTGTCAATTGGAGCAATATTTTGTTGAGTCTTTTTCTTTGGTGTTAACTTTTTCTTGGTTTTTGTGAAAGCATATCAGAACTACACCAGTACTGAATCTAGCATATGAAGATGCTATTTTGAGAAGTACATTCTTATTGGATTTAACCATCCAATTGTAGTCAGTGTGACTCCCATTTGTGATTGAGCAGTGAGCTCTAGGCGCTTGGCCTTTCTGCATGTGCAGACCCCATTTATGTACACTTACTATCTGCAGTAGTATCATCTGATTGTGGGTAAGTTTTCCCACCATGGTTTTTCCCCTTATAGGGTTTCCATGTACAAATATTGGTGTTATGTGTTGTGGATGAATTTATCCTTTTGTTTCATGCATTAATCCTTACTGGTATTGCAATTAACTGTTAAAACTATCTACTGGTATATTAGACTGGTTTACCGGTATTAAGCATTAAGTTGGTTAAGTTGTTTTTGGTTTGAATTTACTAGACAACTAGTTCACCCCCCCTCTCTCAGTTGTCTCCGAGACCTAACAATTGGTATCAGAGCCTAGTCCTCTTTTTGTAGAAGTTTAACAACTTGAGGAGATCCAATGTCTACTAACTATTTCAGGAAGGATAGTCCTAAACTTGATCAAACAACTATGACATATGGAAGATCAAAATGGAGACACATCTAAATTGCATTGGAAAGGACATTTGGGATGTTACAAATAATGGATATACTACTCCAACTCAGAGTCAGCCCAATCCACCTCACTTGACTAAAGAGAAGAAAATGATTGCAAAGCAAGAGAAGCACTTTTGAGTGCATTATCAAATCAACAAATCATGGGATTATCAGATAGGTCTACTGATAAAGCTATTTGGGATCATTTGGAAACACTGAATGAAGGATATTCCATAGTTAAGATTGCAAAACTTGAAAGCTTCCCAGTCAGGTATGAACATCTGAAAATGGAAGAAGATGAAAGGATTTCTACTTTTATGGAAAGAGTAAATGAAATTGTTTTGGGTATTAAATGTTGTGGAGGTACTTTAAGTGAAGATGAAATTGTTTCAAAAGTTTTAAGGGGATTGCCACCAGCATATAAAATGAAAGTCACTACTATAAATGAGTTAAGAACAATGCCTAATACATCAGTAACTAAAGATACATTGATTGGAAAACTTTCAGCTTTTGAAATTGAAGAATTTGATCCTATTGCTACTATAAAGATAGATTTAGCTTTTAAAGCATCAACATCATTTGCATCATCATTTGACAAATCTGATTGGAAAGCCTTTTATACAAGAGAACTTGAAGAAAGTAGGAAAGAAAATGAAGAACTTGAAGAACTTGAAGCACTATTTGCAAGAAAAATGCCTAAAGGTCCAGTTGGAAGTAAGTATGAAGGTAAAGCACCCTTTAAATGTTTTAACTACAATAAGATTGGTCATATGGCTTTAAGATGCCCTGATAGACATGCTAGACTAAGAGAAGAAGCTAGAAGAACATACAAGCCTAACCCTGAATATCAGAGATACAGATTTAAGAAGAATAAAGACAAATCTTGTTACATTGCTAATGAAGGTGTGACTGATGATTCTGATGAGGATCCGACAAACAATGGATGGGTTTTTGTTTCTATAATAGAAGATCAACCGACACCTACTACTCAACTGGTAGAATAGGCCTTGGCAGCTAAAGTTGAAGTAAAGGATGAAAGGATCATTGATTCAGGATGCTCACATCATATGACTAGTGATAAGAGTAAATTCCTAACTTTTCAGGAATACAATGGAGGCTTAGTAAGATCTAGAGATGATAAAGCTTGTTTGATCAAAGGTAAGGGTACAATATCTCTTTATGGTAAGCATAATACTGACAATGTTTACTATGTTGAAGGCTTAAAGCATAATCTTTTGAGTGTTGGTCAATTAGTTGAGAAAGGATTTCAGTTACAATTCAAAAATGGAAAATGCAAAATCATGAATAGAATTGGTTTAGAAATTGCAACTGGCAACCAGACTAGAGGTGATATCTTTCATTTGAATAACAGTGAAAAGACATGCTTAATTGCACATATTGATGAAAGTTGGTTGTGGCATAAGAGACTCTGTCATCTAAACTTTGATTGCATGGTGAAAATTAGTACTATTAAAGAAGTTAGAGATTTACCTAAAATTGTCAAACCTCACAATACAGTATGTAAGGAATGTCAATTTGGAAAACAAGTTAGAGCTACTTTCAAAAGTATACCAGAAAAATCCCATTATGCTCTTGATTTAATTCATACTGACTTATGTGGTCCAACTAGAACTAAAAGCTTACAAGGTGATAAGTATTTCATGCTAATCATTGATGACTATTCTAGAATGTGTTGGGTTACTTTTCTCAAAGAAAAATTAGAAACACTTGGAAAGTTAAAACTGTTCAAAGCAATGGTAGAAAATGAAACCGGTAAGAAAATCAAATGTCTAAGATCAGATCAAGGAGGAAAATTTACATCTAAGGAATTTAATACATTCTATGAGGTAAATGGAATCAGAAGATAGCTATCAACACTTTGGACACCACAGCAGAATGGAGTTGTTGAAAGGAAAAATAGAACTATCTTGGATGCAGCAAGTAGTATGTTATCAGAAGCAAACCTACCACATGTATATTGGACAAAGGTAGTCAGCACAGCGGTCTATACATTCAACAAAGTTCACATCAAAGATGAAACTGGTAAGACCCCTCATGAACTATGGTTTGGTATTACTCCTACTCTTAAATATTTCAAAATTTTTGGAAGCAAATGTAATATCAAAAGAGATGAGTATATTGGAAAATTTGATCCTAGAAGTGATGAAGGAATATTTCTTGGTTATTCATCTAAGAGCAAGGCATATAGATGTTTTAACAAAAGATTGTAGAAAATTGTTGAAAGTACAAATGTGAAAATTGATGAACAATTCAGAGGAACTTCAAGGTATATAAAGTCTGAACTGGCAACAAAATTTTTTGACAAATGAACCTACACTACATCTACCAATACAAAATGAAGATCCAGTTACCCCGGTATCATCTGAAAATTCCACTGTAACTGAGGAACATTAGCAAACAAAGACACCTCGGTATGTAAGACTGAATCATTCTGAAGATCAGATAATTGGAAACAAGTATAAAGGAGTTATGACAAGAGGAAGATTGGCAAATGAAGAGGTATGTCTTATTTCTCAAATTGAACCATCATCTATTAATGAGGCACGTGAAGATAAATATTGGATTAAAGCTATGGGAGAAGAATTGGAACAAATTAAGAAAAACAACACTTGGACATTAGTTCCCCGACCTAAAGATAAAAATGTAATTGGAACCAAATGGGTATTCAAAAACAAACTTAATGAAGATGGTAAGGTTATCAGAAATAAAGCAAGACTAGTGTGTAAGGGATACTCTCAGGAAGAAGGAATTGATTACAATGAAACCTTTGCACTGGTAGCTAGAATTGAGGCAGTTAGATTATTTTTGGCTTTTACAGCACATAAGCACTACAAAGTATATCAAATGGATATTAAATGTGCATTTTTGAATGGAGATCTTGAAGAAGAAGTTTAAATTGAACAACCTAATGGATTTTCTTTGACATATAAAAAAGATATGGTTTGTAGGTTAAGAAAAGCTTTGTATGGATTGAAGCAAGCTCCAAGAGCTTGGTATGCAAGATTGGATAAGTATCTTTTGAAGATTGTTTTTTCTAAAGGTAATGCAGACAGTAATTTATATTATAAAGTGACTAATGATGAAATCTTGGTTATAGAAGTTTTTGTTGATGATATAATCTTTGGAGGAGAATATGGATTATGTAAAGACTTTTCTATTGAGATGTAGCAAGAATTTGAAATGTCTATGAATGGAGAAATAAAATTCTTTTTAGGATTGCAGATTTCACAGACTGATAAAGGCATATTTGTTGAGTCAATCCAAGTACTTAAAAGAGTTACTAAATAAATTTGGGATGGAGAACTCTAAACTGGTAAGCACACCTATGACTACAAATGACAAATTATCTCTAAGGGATGAATCTACACCTGTTAATCTGACTAGGTACAAATCTATAATAGGAGGTTTACTGTATTTAACACAAACCAGACCTGATATTATGAATGTAGTATGTATTGTTTCAAGATTTTAGAGTAATCCTAGAGAAAAACATGAATCAGTAGTAAAAAAGATTTTCCGGTACTTACAAGGCACTTCAGATCTTGGATTATGGTATCCTAAAGATGAAAACTTTGAATTATATGCATATGCAGATGCAAATTGGGTAGGAGATTTGGATGATAGAAAAAGTACCACCAGCAGAGCATTTTTTCTTGGAAATAGATTGATTTCTTGGTTGAGTAAGAAACAAAGTTGTATATCTCTATCAATAGCAGAATCAGAATATGTTGCTGCAACAACTAACTGTACACAGGTATTATGGCTTAAGAAAATGTTGAAAGACATAAAGGTAAAATGCAAGGAACCTATTACTATATATTCTGATAACACTGCAGCAATTGATATATCTAAGAATCTGGTATTACATTCTAAAACCAAACATATTTCTATCAAACTGAATTTCCTAAGGGAACATGTTGAAGCAAAGGAGATAAAACTGGTTTATGTGAATACTAAAGAGAAGATTGCAGATATTTTCACTAAACCTTTGCCTAAGGAGACTTTTGAATATCTCTAAGATCAGCTTGGAGTTATACCCTCGCCGGTAGAGACTTAGATAGTTGATGATTATCATAAGCTGACAGAATTAACAGAGAAATCTTTTTTTCCGACTTTGATGAGGAAGCTACTTCTCAGGGGGAGTAGTTGGTATATTGAATTGGTTGGTATTTTGTATATGAACTTGGTTTTGTTGTAACTTTGGCATTTGATATCAAAGGGGGAGTGATATCTATGGAAAAACACATTACCTTTTGGGGAGAGACTGGTATGAAAAATATATTACTCTCAGGGGGAGAGATGTCACTTGGGGAGAGTTTACTTATACTCTGGTAATTGTTAGTACTTTGGTATTTGGCATTTCTATTTTGGCACTTTGATTGTTTTTCCATCTTCTATTGCCATCAATGCCAAAGGGGGAGATTATTGGTATTTTGGTATAGTTTTGTCATTGATGTCAATACCTACTAAAACTCTAGCACTTTGGAGATCCAACAAACATTCACCGGCAAGCAAGTGACTTTTGCATAGTCACCGGTCTATGGTACACCGACAGGATATAATGATCACTGACACTTGGAATGACATGGAAAACACTTGGTAATGTCAAAGACATCATTTGGACATCTTGTCTTGGAGAATTGGTTATTGGTATATTCATATTTGCATATTTGTTATTACCGGCAAATAGGTCCAGGCTACACCGGCAGGTTTATCTTTTCCAGATCAGCACGACATGTTATGGAGATGATTAATTGTTGTTGTAAATGCATTAAGCTGACATGTTGAATCAGTTATTGCATCAGATATTGTATTGTTTGTAAGAAAAATTTATTGTAATATCTTGTAGAGCCGACCTACTAAAATTGGTCTTAGGTTATGGTATAAATGTAAGATCTTATTTGTAAGATCGGATATGGAATGTGAAAAGGAATTGTAAGAAGGTATATGCGAGATTAAGCAGAGCTATACATGCAGACATCATTTGAAGGTGAAGCTAGGTTTTTGTGAAAGCATATCAGAACTACACCAGTACTGAATCCAACATATGAAGATGCTATCTTGAGCAGTACATTCTTATTGGATTTAACCATCCAATTGTAGTCAGTGTGACTCCCATTTGTGATTGACCAGTGAGCTCTAGGCACTTGGCCTTTCTGCATGTGTAGACCCCATTTATGTACACTTACTATCTATAGTAGTATCATCTGATTGTGGGTAAGGTTTCCCACCGTGGTTTTTCCCCTTACAGGGTTTCCACGTACAAATATTGGTGTTATGTGTTGTGGATGACTTTATCCTTTTGTTTCATGCATTAATCCTTACTGGCATTGCAATTAATTGTTAAAACTGTCTACCGGTATTAAGCATTAAGTTGGTTAAGTTGTTTTTGGTTTGAAATTACTAGACAAACAATTCACCCCCCCCCCCCCCCCCTCTCAGTTGTCTCCAGGACCTCAAAGAGATCAATCCAGACCGGTCAGCAAGAGTAAACATAATAGAAACATAGGTATGATGGAGGTAATGCATAATAGATTATTTTATTTCATGAAACTCGATTACATCCAACCAGTAACAACTGGGTTACCACATACCGAATCACATGCCTGGTAGAACATACATAATAGGTCACAACTGGGACCTTGAATCTTAGGATCTATCTTCTACGCATAGTATAGCTGCTTGATTCTTTGATTGATTAGTTCTAATGTGCAATTACAATTATATATATCGATCCAAAGGATCCAGTCAGCCCAAAAGGGATCAAAACCCGAAGAATAAGACCTAACATGCAAAATAAACAAGGTCGACCTCCGCCAAGAGATTTCTCTGGAAAATCCAAAGGATTCAATGAAGATCATGAGAAAACGTCAGCCACACACCAAGGAACATCAAAATTAATGCCCAAGGCTCTGCAAGCTTTGGAAGGTGTGCTGGTAGATCACCAAAATAGGTCCAAGAAACCGGTAACGAGAACTGTCAACTGGTAACAGGAAACTGTCAAGGAAACCGATAACGATATCTTGCGAGAAAATGATCCAAATGCGATGCAGTGTGGAAAAAAGAAAGATGATCAAGTCTTTAAGTATAATCCAACTCTGTAGGATCTGGTGAGCTAAAACTAGAACACACAAAAAGGAAAACTAAAACTGCAAACAGAAAGAAAAATAGAAAGATTGTTATGAACCGGGGATGCTCCTACATCAAAACTTACATCTAGGGTTATTGAAAAAGTGAGCCTCTCACTTTGTAGGGGTAAGAGGAAAACCAAGGAGGTCTACCTCTACCTGAAAAATCCAAGATGAATCTTCAACTGGTCTATCCTTCCACTTCACAAGATACTCCTTATACTGACTACTCTGGGTACTATGCCCAATCCTATTGTCCAAAATCTCTTCAATCTGGTCCGGTTCCTTCCAAGGCAACTGTTTCTCCAATTTTTCAATAATGTCCTCATTGAATTTTGGTTCATGATACTCATGAATATCTACAATGTTAAATATAGGTGAAATACTCACACTATCCGGTAACTCCACTTTATATGCATTTCTAGAATTGAACTTCCTCAAAATCTTACAAGGTCCAAACTTCTTCATCTGCAACTTGTTATAAGTTCCAACTAGGAATCTCTCTTTTCTTAGATATACCATCACTTCATCACCAACTTCAAATTCCTTATGTCTCCTCTTCTCATTTTCCTTCTCCTCATACTTGTTGTTCATGTCTTCCAAATGCTTCTTAACCTGAATATGCAAGGCTCCCATATGATCTGCAAAGTCTTATGCTTCTAAAATTCTCTGATCTTCACTGCTAATGTCTCTAAATTCTAATATACCTCTAGGATGCACTCTAGTAACAATCTCAAAAGGTATTCTTCTGATACTTCTATTCACTAAATTTTTGTAGGCAAACTCTACTTGTACAAGGATCAAATCCCAAATTCCGGTTTTATCTCCCACTAAACATCTCAACAAATTTCCCAAACTTCGGTTAACTACTTTTGTCCATCCATTAGTCTATGGATGAAAAGTATAACTAAACTTCAAATATGTCTTCATCTTCTTCCAAAGTGTTCTCCAAAAATAGCCAACAAACTTAGTATCTCTATCTGAAACTATGCTCTTAGGTAATCCATGCAATCTCACCACTTCCTTGAAAAATAGGTTTGCTACTTGCAATGAATTTGATGTCTTCTTACAAGGTATGAAATGAGTCATCTTCGAGAATCTATCCACTACCACAAATATAGAATCATTCCTCCTTGGTGTCTTAGGTAATCCAAGTACAAAATCCATGCTCATATCCTCCCAAGGTCTTATCGGTACTGTCAAAGGTTTATACAATCCCACATTCTGACTACTACCCTTTGCAACTTGACAAAATCTACAACTTTTCACATATCTCTTAACATCCTTTTGAATCTAGGGCCAAAAGTATTTCTCACTCACCAATGATATTGTTTTGTCAATACCAAAATGTCCAGCTAGGTGTTTCTCTTTTAGCAGATTCTCCCTCATAGAACTCTTAGGTATGCACAATCGAACTCCTCTGAATAATATCCCATATTGAATGAAGTAATCCAAACACTTGCTTCTATCTACCATAACTAGTTCTCTACATGCTTTCGAAGGTTCTGCAAAATCTAGGTCATCATCATATAAGGTCTTCAAATCTTCAAATCCAAATACTGTCACTCTCATCTCTGTTAGAAAATTCCTTCTCCTACTCAATGCATCATCAACTTTATTATATTTACCACTTCTATTCTTCAACACAAAGGTGTAACTCTGCAAGAATTCTACCCATCTATGTCTTTGATTCAACTTACTCTAACTATTTAAATGCTACAAATCTTGATGATTTGTATACAACACAAACTCCTTAGGCAATAAGTAATGTCTCCACTTCTTCAAGGCTTGAACTATGGCATAAAACACCTGATCATACATTGAATATCTCCTTCGGGTATCATTCAAATTTTCACTGAAATAAGCTACTGCTCTCCCTTCCTAACTCAAGATTGCTCCTATTGTTGTTCCACTTGCATCACAATCCACTTGAAATACTTTGTTAAAATCCAGTATAGCCAACACGGGTTGCTCAATCACTTTCTGCTTCAACAGTTCAAAACTTTTGTTTTCTTCGGTGGTCCACTTTAATTCCTTCTGATCTCCTCTCATGGTTTTAGTCATAGGGTTACAAACAGAACTAAAATTTCTAATAAACTTTCCGTAAAAACTAGCCAATCCACAAAATGATCTTACCTCTCCAATTATTTTTGGTGTAGGTCATTCAACAATTGCTTTCACTTTCTCTGGGTCCATCTTCAAACCATCCTCAAATATCACAAATCCCAAATAGACTAGCTCATCCTTCATGAAAGTACACTTCTTGATATTTATTAGCAACTTTTCTTCTCTCAATCTCTGCAAAACTTGTCTTAACTGCAACAAATGCTCCTCTTTTGTCTTACTAAAAATCAGAATGTCATCCAAATACACAATAACAAACTTAACCAAGAAGTTCTTCAATACCTCATTCATTAGCCTCATGAAAGTACGCGGTGCATTAGTCAATCTAAAAGGCATCACCAGCCATTCATATAGTCCTTCATTTGTCTTAAATGATGTCTTCCACTCATCACCTTCTCTGATACCGATCTAATGATATCAACTCTTCAAATCTATCTTTGTAAAGTATTTTTTGCCAGTTAAATAGTCCATTATGTCATCCATCCTAGGCAAAGGAAACTGGTATTTCACTGTGATCTTATTTATTGCTCTGGAATCGGTACACATTATCCACTCTCCATTCTTCTTAGGTGCTAATACGACTAGTAATGCACATAGGCTCAGACTCTCCCTAATCAAACCTTTCTTCAACAACTCCTGCATTTTTTTATTCAGTTCTTCATTCTCTGTTAGTGTCAATCGATGTGCATCTTTGTTAGGCAAACTAGCTCTGAGAACCAAGTCTATGTAATAACTAATACTTCTCACAGGTGGCAATCCATCAAGTACATTATCTCAAATGATGTCTTTATATTCTCTCAATAAATCTTTTATCTCTTTTAGTTGTTCTCCTTCTGGTTCGGGTTTCTTAGTCTTCTTAGGAATTAAGGCAAAACACACATTCTCATGTCTCAGTCTATCCAGGAATTTTCTTCCATCTACTAAACATATTCTAGAATTCATACAAACTTCATTCTTCAAAGGTTCCTCCAAAGGCAACAAGGTTTTCTTCTTCCCATTGGCCACAATAGTGTACGTATTCTTCCTCCCATCATGTATTGCATGTCTATCAAACTGCCAAGTTCTACCCAACAAAAGATGACAAATATCCATAGGCATAATATCACACAATACTTCATCATGATAATTCCCAATCTCTCCAATTTAAACTTATTCACCATCTATTCTGAAACAACATTATCTGAACTACCACTATCAATAACAACTTTAAAACACTTACCAAATACCTTACATCTAGTCTTGAACAAATTCTTCCTCTGCAAGGGCTCTTCATCTCCTCTAGTATGACACAAAGCTCTCCTCATCACCAATAGTTCTCCATCTCCCGGTTTGTTGTCTAATCCGGTGGGTTTTTCTTCCACTATTGTTGCTCTTCCAGTATTTTTTGTCTTCTTACACTCAAATGTACGATGTCCTTCTCCTCCACACTTAAAGCAGGTTCCTCTAAATGTTCTCTTGTCTTCCAAAATTCTCATTCCGGTAACCATCTAGCTCTCTCCTCCGATAGAAATTTCTATCATCCTTCCGTTATGAATTACCTTCTCTATTCACTTCCTTGTCCTTGTTCTAATCTATATTGGTTCCTCTACCTCTAGTATATCTTCATCCTCCTTGAAATCTCCCTCTGGTAAACCTTCCACCTCTACCTCTTTGCCTCTGTTCATGTCTTTTGTTTAACTTCTCTTATGCCTTTAGGGCATACTAGTAATCTTCTTCAACACTCTCCAATTTGATCAAACTGAGTTCATCTTGTATAGACATTCACAATCCATTCAAATATCTTGCAACTTGTTCAACTTTATCATCAACATGTTCGGATCTAATGCTCAACTTGTAAAATGCTTCACTGTACTCCTTCACACTAGATTCCTTCTGTCTCAAATTCTACAACTTCCAAAATAGATTCACTTGATAATCAGCTGGAATAAACTTTGATTTCAACTTAAAAATCATTTGATCCCATGTCTTAATCTTCTCTTTACCTCTTCTTTGTCTATCAACTTGCAAATGCTCCCACCAAAGAGATACATGACCTTTCAACCGGGTACAAGCATATTTCACCTTCCTCTCTTCTGTAGTGTTTTCAAAATAAAAATACTTCTCCATCTCCGAGATCCAATCCATCAATTCATTTGAATCTAACTTTTCATCATATTCCAGTGGGGTAAAATGAGGTTTAGTATTCACCCTACTCAAAACCCTCAAAAACCTTTCCTCATCTAGATCGAGCATCGGTAGGTTTGCTTGTTTTGTTGGGGCTTCTTCTCCTTTATCTTCGCTCACATCTTTGATATGTCGGCCTCTTCTCTGGGCTGTCTCCACGGCTTCCAATCGGGTTGTTATACCTTGCAACATCTCCATCACAATAGGGTCTGCATTCCCACATGTTGCACCATTCCTAGCTCCTATCCACATCATCGTTCAAGCTAGTCGTATGCAGCTGCAGGTCGGATCTGTAATCCACCACCCTACAACAAAAATTTCAGGACATGCAACCTCTAGAATGAAAGTTCACTCTGATACCACTTGAATCAGTCACTGGTGAGGAAAGACCTCAAAGAGATCAATCTGGACTGGTCAGCAAGATTAAACATAATGGAAACACACAGATATGATGGAGGCAATGCATAACAGATTGTTTTATTTCATGAAACTCGATTACATCCAACTGGTAACAACTGGGTTACCGCATATTGGCTCACAAGGTTGGTAGAACATACATAATAGGTTACAACCAGGACCTTGAATCTTAGGATCTATCTTCTACACACAATCTAGCTATTTGATTCTCTGATTGATTCATTCTAATGCACAATTAAAATTATATATATATATATCAATCCAAAGGATCCAGTCGACCCAAAAGGGATCAAAACCTGAAGAACAAGACCTAACATGCAAAATAAACAAGGTCGGCCTCCACCAAGAGATTCCTCCAAAAAATCCAAAGGATGAAACATAGATCGCAGGAAAAGGTCGGTCACACACCAAGGAACATCTAAATTAACACCCAAGGCTCTGCAAGTTTCAGAAGGGGTTCCGGTAAATCACCAAAATAGGTCCAAGCAACCAGTAATAAGAACTGTCAATCAGTAACATGAAACTATCAAGGAAACCGATAGCGATATCTTGTCAAAAAATGATCCAAATGCAATGCGGTCTGGAAACAAGAAAGATGATCAAGTCTTCAAGTAGAATCCAACTCCATAGGATCCAGTGAGCCAAAACTGGGACACACAGAAAGGAAAATTGAAACTACAAATAGAAAACAAAATAGAAAGAAAATGTTTTTGGTTGGTGCAAGATTGCTATGAACTAGGGATGCTCCTGCATCAATTCTTCTGCTCCAAAAGGCATAGTTGGTTCCATCAAACATGGGGGATTTGGAGGAGGAGGATTTATTCCTTTCCATTGTGTTCTTAAATAGGATCTACCCAAGCTAGAGAAATCTTTAACCAATAGTGAACCTAAGATGCTCTAATACCAATTGTAGAACACAAGATATCACTGAGAGGGGGGTGAATCGGTGATTATAAATAATTTTCAACTATGTTTGTGCAACTAGTAAAGTAATGAAAACACTAATATTCAATCACACACAAAGAATGCATCACACAACACTAGATATACGGGGAAAACTCAATGTGGGAAAAACCTTAGTGAGAAATGATGCTGAACTCAACTGCTCCAATCTAGCCTCACAATGGAATAACAATTTTACAATAGTTTAGGGCACCAACCCAAGGAGCACCAACCCCTATCAATTTATGGGAACCTACCCAAAGGAGCACCAACTTAAGGAGCACCAACCCCTACACTGAGCACCCACTCAGTGAAATACAATGAGATAAATTTAGATACAATGAAATCTCCTTGTTACAAATGAAATTTTGTAACTCCTGAAATCAATCTCTTCTGATGGTTTCAACTCTTCTCTATCTCACAACTTCTTTTACTACCAGTTATCTATTCACTCTCTCTGACCCCTTACCAGTCAGCCTCTTCCTTCCTTGACTTCCTTTGATTTGTACTCTACACTCATTCACTCTCAGATGCCTTCTTACCGGTTCAAACATTGTCGGTTCACTTGACTGTTAACTTTGTGATAGTTCACTAGTTACTCTATTTCTTACCGATTAAACCCCTCTTACCTGTTAAACCTCTCTTGCCAATTCTAGTTCAAATACTCAGTTGCTTCAATCTTTTCGATCACACTTAGTCAGATCAAGTCTTTGTTCACTCAAACACTCTTCTTCATCCACTAGCATCAACAACAACACTAACTTAGATCTTCAATCGGCATATTTATATTCAAGCTTTCTCGCTAAAAATGAGTTCAATCTTCACACACCTAGGGTTTTTTTCACCGATCCAATCCATAACAAATCAAATCGAATCTCACCTCTGAGATTGATAACCTGCAATAAATAAACAACACTGCCATATTTGTTTCTTCCAATACATGTTTACTATCTTTAGCAAAACACTAACCCTTCTTTTATCAATCACATTAAATGATCTAGCAGTTCCTTTCTCCAGATCAACTAGTTGATCACTTATCCTACTTAAATAATGATGTCAAAGAATTAAATCTCTGTCCTTTGAACTCATTTGAGTTGCAATCTTCTGCAACTCATCTGTGATTTCCACATACGACTTTTAAAGCAAACTTAGTCGGCAACTACCTTGTTGGTATTTTGATATGTTACATTGGTTTTTTCATTGATTCCAACACTTGTTAACACTTGTCAACACTTATTAGCACTTGGAGATCTTTTGTTTTTCTCACCAGCAAGTTAGTGACTTATGCACAATCACTGGTATTTGGTTCATCGGTATTTGGTTCACCAGCAAGTTATATTGTTCATCGGCACTTGGAATGACTTGGAGGCTACTTGGCTATGTCGAAGACATTTGAACACTTTGTTATGGTGATTTTTTCATTGGTCTATTCGGTTTTGCATATTTTCTATTACTGGAAAATAGGTCTATGTTATGCACCGGCAAGCATATCTATTCCAGATCAACATGACATGTTATGGAGATGATTTGTTATTATTGTAAATACATTGAGCCGACATGATGCATCACATATTGATTTATTTGTAAGTGATTTTATTGTAATATTCTTTGTAAGCCGACCTACACATTTTTTCTTAGGCTTCGGTATATATGTAAGATCTCATTTATGAGATTGATATGGGAAGGTAAGTAAGTGCGAATAAGGTTTATGCAAAAAGCAGAGCTATACACGCAGACATCATTTGAAGATTGAAGGAAGGTTTTGAGAAGATAATCAGAGCTTAAACGGTACTGAATCCAACATATGAAGATGCTATTTTGAGCAGTACATTATCATTGGATTTAACCATTCAATTGTAGTTAGTGTGACTCCCATCTTGTGATTAAGCAGTGAGCTCTAGGCAATTGTCCTTTCTATATGTGCAGACTCCATATTGTACACACATACTATCTGCAATAGTATCATCTGATTGTGGGTAAGGCTTCCCACCATGGTTTTTCCCCTTACAAGGTTTCCACATACAAATATTTGTGTTATGTTTTTTGGATGTTATTGTCTTTCTGTTTCATGCATTAAACTTTACCGGTACTGTAATTAACTGCTAAACTATCTACCGACATTAAAGTTTGGTTTACCGGCATTAATCATTAAGTTTTGGTTAAGTCATATTTGGATTAAAATTTGTAAGACAACTGATTCACTCCCCCTCTCAGTTGTCTCAGAGACCTAACAATTGATATCAAAGCCTAGTCCTCCTTTTGCAGAAGTTTAACAACTTGAGGAGATCCTATGTCTACTAACTATTTTAGGAAGGACAGTCTGAAACTTGATGGAGCTAACTATGGTATATGGAAGATCAGGATGGAGACATATTTGAATTGCATTGGAAAGAACATTTGGGATGTTACAAAGAATGGGTATACTATTCCTACTCAAGGTCAACCTAATCCACCAACCTTGGCTAAAGATGAAGAAAATGATTTCAAAGCAAGAGAAGCACTTTTGAGCGTATTGTCGGATCATAAAATCATGAGATTATTAGATAGATCTACTACTAAATCTATTTGGGACAAGTTAGAGACATTAAATGAAGGAGATTCCACAATCAAAATTGCAAAACTTGAATGCTTCCGGGTCAAGTATGAAAATCTGAAAATGGAAGAAGATGAAAGGACTTTTTCTTTTATGGAAAGAGTAAATGAAATTGTTTTGGGTATAAAATGTTGTGGAGGAACCTTAAGTGAAGATGAGATTGTTTCTAAATTTTTAAGAGCTTTGCCACCAGCATATAAAATGAAAGTTATTGCTATAAATGAATTATGAACAATGCCTAATGCATCAGTATCTAGAGACACTTTGGTTGGAAAACTTTCAGCTTTTGAACTTGAGGAATTTGGTCATGTTGCTACTATTAAAATAGATTTAGCTTTCAAGGCATCATCATCATCTGAGAAATATGATTGGAAATCCTTCTATGCAAGAGAACTAGAAGAAATTAGAAAGGAGAATGAAGAACTGGAAGAGCTTGAAGCACTATTTGCAAGGAAAATGCCTAAAGGTCCAGTTGGAATTAAGTATGAAGGTAAAGCACCATTTAAATGTTTTAACTGCAGTAAAATTGGTCACATGGCTTCTAGGTGTCTTGATATACATGCAAGATTAAGAGAAGAAGCTAAAAGAACATATAAACCTAACTCAGATTATCAGATATACAAATTCAAGAAGAATGGAGACAAATCATGCTATTATGTTGATGAAGGAGTCACTGATGATTTTGATGAGGATCCGACAGACAATGGATGGGCTTTTGTTGCTATAATAGAAGATCAATCGGCACCTACTGTTCAACTAGTAGAGTAGGCCCTAGCAGCTAAAATTGAAGATAAGGATGAATGGATTATTGATTCCAGATGTTCACATCACATGACTGGTGAAAAGAGTAAATTCTTAACCTTTCAGAATTACAATGGATGTCTAGTAAGATTTGGAGATGATAAAGCTTGTTTGATCAAAGGAAAAGGAACTATATCTTTTGATGGTAAGCACAATACTGATAATGTTTACTATGTTGAAGGTTTGAAGCATAATCTTTTGAGTGTTGGTCAATTAGTTGAGAAAGGATTTCAGTTACAATTCAAGAATGATAAATGCAAAATCTTAAACAGAATTGGTTTGGAAATTGCAACTGGTAATAAGAAAAGAGGTAATATCTTTCATTAAAATAACAATGAGAAAGCATGTTTTATTGCACATATTGATGAAAGTTGGTTATGGCATAAGAGACTTTGTCATGTAAATTTTGATTGCATTGTGAAAATTAGTACAACTAAGGTAGTAAGAGATTTACCTAAGATTCTTAAACCTCACAATCCGGTATGTAAGGAATGTCAATTTGGAAAGCAAGTTAGAGAAACTTTCAAGAGTATTCCATAGAAATCTAACAATGTTCTTGATTTAATTCATACTGATTTATGTGGTCCAACAAGAACTAGAAGTATACAAGGAGATAGATATTTTATGCTAATCATTGATGACTATTCTAGAATGTGTTGGGTTACTTTTCTCAGGGAGAAATCTGAAGCATTTGGCAAATTCAAACTATTCAAGGTGATGGTAGAGAATAAAACTGGTAAGAAAATTAAATGTTTGAGATCAAATCAAGGGGGTGAATTCACATCTAAGGAATTTAATACATTCTGTGAAGTGAATGGAATTAGAAGGCAGTTATCAGCACCTCAGACACCACAGCAGAATGGAGTTGTGGAAAGGAAGAACAAAACTATTTTGGATGCAGCTAGAAGCATGATATCAAAAGAAAACCTACCTCATATATATTGGAGAGAAGCAGTGAATACAACAGTTTACACATTCAACAAAGTTCACATCAAAGGTGAAACCAGTAAGACCCCTCATGAACTATGGTTTGGTAATACTCCTACTCTTAAATATTTTAGAATATTTGGAACTAAATGCTATATTAGAAGAGATGAGTATATTGGCAAATTTGATCCTAGAAGTGATGAAGGAATATTTCTTGGTTATTCATCTAAGAGAAAGGTATATCGATGTTTTAACAAGAGATTGCAAAAAATTATTGAGAGTGCAAATGTGAAGATTGATGAACAGTTTAGAGGAAATTCAAGGTCAATGGACTCTGAAATGGTAATAGAGATAATCACAAATGAACCTACTATGAGTACACCGGTACAGAATGTTGATCCAGTTACACCGGCATCATCTAAGGATTCAACGGTCACTAAAGAACAACAACAAGTAAAAACACCCCGGTATGTAATCTGATTGAACCACTCTGAAGATCAGATAATTGGAAACAAATATCAAGGAGTTATGACTAGAGGAAGAATGGAAAATTGAGAGGTATGTCTAATTTCTCAAATTGAACCTACAACAATTAATGAGGCATGTGAAGATAAATATTGGATTAAAGCTATGGAAGATGAATTGAAACAAATTGAAAGGAATAACACTTGGTGGTTCCCCAGCCTAAAGATAAAAATGTAATTGGAACTAAATGGGTTTTCAGAAATAAACTTAAAGAAGATGGTAAGGTAATCAGAAATAAAGCAAGATTAGTGTGTAAGGGATATTCACAAAAAGAAGGAATTGATTACAATGAAACCTTTGCATCGGTAGCTAGAATTGAGGCAGTCAAATTATTATTGGCTTTTGCAGCCCACAAGAACTATAAAGTATATCAAATGGATGTTAAATGTGCATTTCTAAATGGAGATCTTGAAGAAGAAGTTTACATTGAACAACCTGATGGATTTTCTTTGACAGATGACAAAGCTATGGTTTGCAGGTTAAGGAAAGCTTTATATGCATTAAAGCAAGCTCCTAGAGCTTGGTATGCTAGCTTGGACAAATATCTTTTGAATCTTGGTTACACTAAAGGTAATGATGACAACAATCTATATTACAAAGTGACTAATGATGAAATCTTGGTTATTGAAGTTTTTGTTGATGATATAATCTTTGGAGGAGAAGATGGATTGTGTAAAGACTTTTCTAATAATATGCAGGAAGAATTTAAAATGTCTATGATTGGAGAGATAAAATTCTTTTTAGGATTGCAGATTTCACATACTGATAAAGGTATATTCATTAACCAATCTAAGTACTTGAAAGAGTTACTTAAGAAATTTGGCATGGAAAACTCTAAACCGGTAAGTACACCTATGACTACAACTGATAAACTATCTTTAAAGGATGAATCAGCACCTGTTAATCTGACAAGACACAAATCTATGATAGGAGGTTTACTGTATTTAACACAAACAAGACCTGATATTATGAATGTAGTATGTATTGTCTCAATATTTCAGAGTAATCCTAAAGAAAATCATGAATCAATAGTGAAAAGGATTTTCCGGTATCTACAAGGCACTACAAATCTTGGTTTATGGTATCCTAGAGATGAAAATCTTGATTTATGTGCATACATAGATGCAAATTGGGCAGGAGATGTAGATGACAAAAAAAGCACCACTGGCAGAGCATTTTTTCTTAGTGTATGCTAGGAAATCGGAAATCATCAAAGCAAATACGAATTAAACTAGCTCAAATGCAATGATCAATCCTAACACACTCAATAAAGACATGAAAGTAAAACATTCAAGATTTGAAAATTAAGCAAACCAAATGCAGATTTGAATGTCTCCTTCATGTGGCTTCATTGTCCTTCTTTCTCCTTCAAATAGCTTTGTTGTGGATCTCACCTACTAGTGCATGATCATGATATGAAAGCAAGTAGACAAGATGATTGCTCAAGAATACTCGAAGCATGATTGATTCAGGAATTGATTTGAAAAGTGATTCGTTCGATAATGTGATTAGTTGGGATTGAAGAAAATCATCCAATTTATAGACAAATTGGAGAGATGATCAAATTAGCATGACGATATTCAAATGGAAATTGCAAATCAATTATGTCAATTATGACAAATTTATGACAAATTTGCACTTTCTATGCAAAATTGATTGATTGATAATTCAAGACAAATTTATGACAACTTTCTATGTCAAAATTGATTGATTGTCAATTATGACAAATTATGACAAATTGAAATGTCATTCCCATGAAATTAGGAAAATTAGAAAAATTGGAAAATAGGAATTAGGAAATTAGAAAATGAGGAAATTAGGAATTTAGTGAATTAATTAATACTTTTTCATTTATTAATTAATTCACAAAAACGGAATTTAGAAATTGATGAAAGATTAGGAAATTAGGAATTAGGAGAAATTAGGTAAATCAATTAATAATTTGTCATTTATTAATTAATTCACAAAAAGAGGAATAATTAGTTAGCCAATTAAATTAAACATTTAATTGTGACACGAAGACTTAGGATAAATAAATAATTTATTTAACCTAGAGGGAGAAATGACAAACAGGGTTAAATGAATAAAATCATGAAACCCTAAAAGATGAATTAGAAAATGCAAGGATGACAATTAGGTCTTGACAAATGATTATTGATATCGATTCAATTTGATCATGATTCTGACTTGATAAAAGACAAATGTTGACAAACAATTTGATTGATAAATGCGCCAATTGACGAGGAACAATAACTAATTGATCCAAATTGATATGATTGAGAAAGATGACGATCGATGATAAATCGATCACCAAACGACAAAATTGACTAGAGGACAAGGATCGATGACAAAATGGATTGCAAAATGACAAGATTGATGACAAATTGATCAAAAGACAAGAATCGATGACAAATAGATCGCATGATGACAAGATTGATAAGAGGACAAAACCCTAATTAGGATTGATGATGTCCGAAATGATGACAAATGAATACGCACATTGATGTCACAAGATAAGATCGACCAAAATCATGACAAATATTGGTGTTGACAAGACCAAATTCGAAGATGAGACGAATGAAGGATGTAGAAGAAGGACTCGATGCTCGCAAATGATAAAGACCAAGTGTGAATCATAGGAGAAATGTTAATGCGATGCAAAAGCCCTAAAATAAGGCAATGCGCAAATGTTAAAGTATGACTCCGCAAGCGTTGACCATTTTTAGGTGTCTACATTTTGCCCCTCTTTGAGACAATGCGATTTCAAGCATTGTTTCAAAGAACAATAATGAAAATGCCCCTGACAATGATAATGACATATGCATGCCCCCTCAAGGAATTGGCCGGAAACATGTAGAGAAGAGGCCAATTGATCGATAAAAATGATAGAACATGATAGGAACAAACAGACTGACAATCGGGGATCGGATGCACGAATGACAAGCAATTGAAGATGCAAAAGACCGTGACCAAGATGAGATGGAGAAAGTGCATGTCCATCTATGCACTGACAAAGATCTATAAATGAGGCAAAGAGAGTGAAATTTGCTCATTTGCACTAGCCAAAGAGAAGGATTTGTTGTTTTGGAAAAGGACACTTGTAGAGAGATGGTGAACATTCCAATGGCAGATCACCTCGGAGAACGTGTATGCACGTACAGACAATCGGATGACACAGGAGCAGTGGTATGTATCTCAAAAACCCATGTTTTCAATTTTATGAATTTGACTTGCTTGCGAGACATTGCGGGGCCCACAGGGGATGCAGAAAGGGACTCCTGTGCGGGTCTTCTGCGCTTGTGTAGGGAGACACAGGCATAGGATGCAGAACACAGGCGTAGAAGTGCATTGGCAACCCTAATTTTGGTCAAAATAGCATGCAAATGATCCGGAAAGGGGGGATAAGGGTAGGATAGGTCAGAATAGATGAAAAACACCCTGATGTGGACATGAAATGAGGAAATGCAACCCATAGGAGAAAACCCTAAAACTAACAAAATATGCCCCAATTGTGATGTAGAGTCGACAGTATCCATTGATCACGCGGGAGAACCGACCAGACTGCTTCATGCTATGACATAGACTCAGGAGCACAGACAGAAATATGTTTGCCAGACTTGGGATATACTATATCACATTCATGCCCAAGATTAGGGCAAACACAGGATTGCTTACCACATTGGCAGGGCAATGGCATTCGGAGACCTCCTCTTTCCATCTGGCGACTGGAAAGGTGACTGTGACACTAGAGGACGTATGGCGTATCCTCCGCATTCTGATTCATGGAGAGATGGTAGAGTATGACCCAGTGACAGGGAGAGACACATTGTGTAGATTATTTGAGTGCAACACTGATGATCTGGATATCGTAGAGAGGGAGATTGGCTGGGAGACCATGGCATCAGAGTATGATCGACGATATGTGGTGATAGTCATGATTATAGCATGTCTACTAGCAGGAGACAAATGAGGACATGGACTCCCTATTGGATGGGGAAGAGTGCTAGAGCGGATGGCGACAGAGGGGATGGTGTATGCATGGGGACCATGTGTATTGGCTATGTTGTATTTTCAGTTGCATCAGATAGCATATCAGGGAGTGCAGACTTTGAGCTGTGGAGTCACATTGCTATAGGTATAGGAATTTGAGCACATAGCCATATGTCAACCGATTGCAGAGAGACAGGTATTACCACATCGACCATATGTGTACTGCTATGGAGGAGCATTGAGACAGGGTCCTTTTGGATACATATTGTATTGGCGACATGAGCTAGATAGACTGAGAGAGTTCACATGGAGGCCATATCATGATTGCCCTGGATGGTTAGATGATAGTGATGAGCTACCGTATTGTAGACAGGAGAGGTACCTGATTGGGCGACCAGTGAATTGCCAGAGAGTGATTGAGATGTACCTACCAGAGAGAGTCAGATGACAGTTTGGAGAGAGGTAGGATGTACCCAGGAGGACTGCACACTTTGCTCGATCTCACAGAGAGATGAGTCAGTGGGGGAGTATGATTTAGCCACACATAGTAGAGATAATGGGATTGGAGATCAAATGTGGAGGACACCAGGATGACAGAGGAGTATGAGAGATGGTTTGCATGATGACGGCCAGTGCCATTGACAGATCCGGACATTCCAGTACCTAGGAGACAGGAGGAGGGAGATGATGAGGATGAGGAGGATGAGGGTGGTGATGAGGATGAGGGGGATGATGAGGATGGAGATGAGGATGGGGATGATGAGGACGAGTTAGATTCAGGCGAGCAAGAGGCATTGCAGGATATACCCATAGAGCCGGAGACAGCTAGCATAGAGGAGATGGAGATGTGCAGGGCTACCATAGTGAGTCAGCATGATCATATTGCGACATTAGAGAGATAGAATGCCATCTTTAGGACAGAGAGGAGATAGCCAAATTGACAGTGGCTCGAGATACAACAATAGCTCAGGCACAACGAGAAGAACAAAGAGTCACTGAGTATATTGGGTCGATTAGGGATGCTAGTGCACGGGAGATGGCACAGATGTTGGTAGAGATCGGAGAGGAGATACGCCATTGGAGGACACTATATGAGAGTGCAGTTCCACCAGAGAAAAGAGCAGCTTCATATCGGGCACGATCGAGGACAGAGAGCAGGGCACGCTCTCGGAGGTCATTGAGCAGCATCGGGGTGAGTGGACCTATGAGACCACCACAGCCAGGACCAGGAGGGACATCATCCGTGAGACATGGCAGGGATGAGGAGGATAGAGGAAGCACCTAGTGACAGAGGCACGTGCTCCTTAGGACAGAGACAGATGTAGTTTGACATTTTGTAGTCAGCCTGCGGGCCATACTTAGGACAGACAGTCCAATTTTGTACTCCGATGTTATTTTGACATATGATATGATATGCATCGATATGATGGGATGCATTGTGTTATGACTAATGTTATTTTCCATGTATGGATGACTTATGCACTGTTTATGTACCATTGTGGAACATGTATGGATGTATTTTTTTTTTATGTGTTTTTGATGCATTGATAATATGAAATGGATAAAATGCTAGATATGATGCTTGATGTGATGCAAATGTACTAACCAATAAATGTAGGATGCAGCATATGTGTTTGGGGAAATCGGAGCACTAGACCGAACTGACTATCCAAATGGATAGAAGAAATGTTAGTAAGAAGAAATGAGATAGAGGATAGTTAGAGGCGAAGAAAAAACTTGCTTTCAGTAATGCACTTTGTAGGTGAGAACCTTTATTTTAATGTAGCAAAAATGGATGCGTAGCATCATGGCATTGAAGGCCAGAGCTGAAATGCAACCCTTTTTGCAAAAGACAGACACATCGCAGACAAACAGCAAAAAAAAAAGAAAGGGACCATGAACCATCCCAGTCACTCTAAATCACTTAGTGACATCATCGAGCAACATAGGAACATGACCGAAGCCAAAGATAAATCAGTAAAAAGATAAGATGCACAAATTCCAACAAATCAAACAAACATCTTGATCTTCATTGTCAAAAGTTGAAAGCGTGATAGGATGATCATGTTGTCTAGTTTCAGGACATGCGGTACCCCGTCTAAGACAGGACACAGTCTGGTTTCGAGTATACCACACCCTATATAAGACCCATGATAGTAGAGACAAGGACAAATGATTTTGAGGTTGATTGATATGACAAGTGCGATCAGTTTGAATGTCTGGTTTGAGTGAAAAGTTCATCTGCTTAAGCGTGATTTCATTTAAAGCACAGTGTTGGATTGCGTGTCATTGGATGTATACTCGGTGATCTGTCTTATGCACCAAGAGGATATTTATTGCAAAATGCAAAATGCCAAAGGAATTGTTTTTGGGTTTTGATGTTTTTGAAAAAAATTTGTTCATTTTTTTTTTCAGGACTTTATTTGACTTTTTAGGGATTTTTTTCAGGACATTTTTCAATTTTTAGAGATTTTTTCAGGACTTTTTAAAATTTTTTTGAATTATTTCAGGACATTTTTCAATTTTTTTAGAGATTTTTTAAGGACTTTTTTCAAGTTTTTTGGATTATTTCAGGACATTTTTCAATTTTTTAGAGATTATTTCAAGACATTTTTCAATTTTTTTTGAATTATTTCAAGACATTTTTCAATTTTTATGATTTTTTCAAGACATTTTTCAATTTTTTTGAATTATTTCAGGACATTTTTCAATTTTTATGATTTTCCCCCCATTGTCTAGCAAGTCAAGGAATATGAAAGGTGAATAAATAGGCTTTCTAAAATGTTGGTGGATAGAGGGAAGACAAAGGCCTTTTATTATGGAGACAATGTGGATGCAATTTTCAAGGGCTATTGCATGATGGGACAAGAGACTGGATATGGCAATGTAAAGCAGGAAGATGGCATGAGGGACATGTCAAGAGGTTTTTGAATCCATGTTTAAATTGTGCGTCCTTATGTCAGATCAAGATCAAGGAATGAAAAAGAGTGTATGGATAGTGATAAGATATGGATGGGATAAGCAAGACCAAGAATGGGTAAGGGACATGGACTGAAGGTCAGGATTGGCTAAGGGTTAGTGGCAGAAAGTTGCAATAAGCCAGGGAATATGGATGAAAGGTTGTAATAAGCAAATGGATAAAGATCAAAAGCTATGATAGACTAAAAGCTGCAAACAAGATACATGATGCTCATGACGATCCTCAGCCTTGTCAAGATCAAATGCGGAAAAAGGAAATGGACATGAGGGACAATAGGATATGGATGGTAATGATAGGGGTTCGATAGGATAATGGAACAATGAAGGACAAAAGGATATGATAGGATAAGACCTGCCCCCAAGTGTGGTGTGCAAGAAGTTCATAGATTATACATGACGCCTGTTTGCCAGGTTTTCACCAGTGGACGAATTATTTTTGCTTTACCTTTTTTTCTTTTTTCTTTCCTTTCTTTTTCAATTTTTTTTTGTATTTTGACTTTTTCAATAGAAGATGGACACATGATAGGGGATGGAAGAAGGACTCAAGCGTCTTTTTTTGTTTTTTTGGATAGTAGCCTTGAAAAAAAATGGACTATGACCTTTAAAAGTATGCTCAAAGACGTTGGTAGGATAAGGACATGGAAAATAATATGAAACTAAGGCAAGGATTTATGCAAAAGATTGGATCAAAGGGATCAAAGGATGGAAAATATGCATTGGATAATGGATAGGGCATCAGAAGAACTATGCTTCAGTGGATGGAAATTTTGGCAATATTGACATTGGCACACACCTTGAGGGTTGATGGACTGATGGAGGAGAAATGTATTTCAGATTGTGAGATTTGGATGGAGGAACAACTTGGGATTTTGGGACATAAGGGCCCAAAATGGATGAAGAAGGCAATGGAGGAACAAATTTGAGAGGTTTGGATGGAGGAATGTCAACTTTGGATGCCAAGTTGGATGTTTCTTTAGGCTTCTATGCTTCAAGGAGCTTCTTAGGAACCCACATTGTTTTTGATTTTTCATGCTTTTGTGGTTCCTTGGAGTGCATTCCTTGCACAAGGGATTTAGGAACCCATATATATTTTGAATTTTGTTTTTGAGCAATGGGCCTTTGTGACCTTTTGGATATTTCTTTTCTTTATAGATCATATTGTTCTTTGTTTTGACATGACGATTATATTGGACATGTTGATTCTTGAATACATGTGGATTGCTAGACTTATGACATTTATACTTGGCATCCAAATTGCTTGGAAGAGGGAATGAATGTCGGTGTGGATGGGAATGAAATGGAGTTCTTTTGGATTGATGAAATTTACTCAAGTATGTGTGCCTTTTCTAACCTTGCATAGAGGATGAAGGGATATAAGGACCTAAGATGGATGGAAGATATGATGGGGAAGGGATATGTTTGGATTTTGAAGGGATGTTGGATTTAGTAGGGGTACCCACGTCTTGAGGAATTTCACTGAGGCCATGACCCTTAATATTTTCTTTAACATGAAGGGATTCTTGCTTATGGAGATCTACTCCTTTGCCTTTATGAATATCTTGACTTGTAGGATACTCTTTTCTTTGGGAAGAAGACGCGAGTCCATTATGAGGTGGATATGATATGAGAGAAATAATGAGATCTTGAAGTGGATCGAATTGCACCAAAGTGGAAGAACCCATTATGCATGTCGAGGGTTCATGAACATCTTGCACTGACACATTAGAATCATGAGGGGGATTAGGATCATGAGGGGGACTAGGATTGTGTAGTGGACATGGTTCAATGACAAGCTCTTCAAGAGATGGAATGGGAGAAATAATGGGATCATCAAAAGAAATGTGATCTTGGAGTGTATATGGAGCATTAAGACAAGGAGATGGAGGAACAAAAGGATCTTGTGGAGGATTTAAAGGAATAATTTGATCTTGACAAGGAGGAAGATCATTGGAATCCTCTTTAAAGGTGCTTTGCTCTTGACTTTCAATAGGATCATCGAAAAGGATGGAAGGGATATCTTGATCTTTCTTAGGAAGTGGAATGTCAATGGGATTTGAAAGGACATTTTTTTCATGAAATGGAAGGGGATCATTTGGGATTGGATGGACTGGGATATCTTGATCTTGCTCAGGGAATGGAGTGTCAATAGGACTTTGGATAGGATGGACAAGATTAGGGGAATCATCATGAGTGTCTGGGGAAGTGGGATCTTGGTCAACAATTGGATGGGATGATAAGGTTTTAGGATCTTGATCTTGATTTTCTTTAGGACTCATTTCTTCACGCTCTAAATTATCCTCTTGACATGAGGTTGGACTTTGGATATGCATGGGGGATTCTGACAAGGAATCAATGTTTTGGCATGAAGGAGATGCACTTTGAACATTTGTGATGGATTTTGGCAAGGAATCAATGCTTGAACATGAGGAAGAGGGACTTCGAATGGGGTCCTCTAAAAGAAGTAATGGCAATAAAGTGCATGGTGGCATCGGGTCTTGTATTTCTGAAACATGACAAGGATATGCATCATGAATTGGATTATTGTGGCAATCAATTATGGATATCCCTTGGGTAATTTCATCCTTGGGTGTATTGTTTGATGAGGACAATATGGAAGGTTCTTGTGAAACTTCTAGAGGTGTAGGGATAGATGCCACTGGAGAGTCAATTTGTTTGTGGGGAGATGAGGCATTGCTAGACATAATTGTATTATCTTGATCTTCCTCAAAGAACTCACTTGGTAGTTTCCTTAAGAGCATTGCAATAAAGCCACCTTTCTTTCGAGGTTTTGACATGATTGGACCTGGAATTTGAACTTGTTTTTGATTTGATGTCATGTTTTGATATTGGACTTGGTTTAATTGTTCTGACATGTTTGAAACTTGGGTTGGTGTGTGCTGCAACCTTTGTTTCTGAATGTTTGATTGTGGTTGTTGACATTGATATTCCACCATTGGTTGAACCATTTGTGGACATTATATAGTTGGTTGGACATATTGTTGAAATTGGACCATTGGTTGTATATGTTGAACAATTGGTTGAAAATCTGATTGATAGTAAACACCTTCTTGTTCTTGATGTGGAGGCACATAATGTTGAAATTGATGTTGTCTCCTTTCTTGAAATTGTTTCATCATCTCTATTTGGGAGAGGAGAGCTAGTATGTCTGATTGTTGAAGAAGAGATCTTACATCAATTGGCTCAATCTTTGGATTTCGACCTGGAAATTTTTGAAACATTTTGGACATTTGTGATCTATTCTTCTCAATGTTTTTCACTCTCTGTTCCAATATCTCCTCTTCTTGAGCTAGTTTCTCCTCTAGTTTTTGTATTTGGAGACTTGTTTCATCATTAAAATTTTGATCAATATTGCTTTGTTGTTGGGTTGGATATAATTGTGATTGCATTGTCGGTTGATATGTCAAACTTTGTTGCATCATTGGTGCTTGGAACCTTGTTTCAATAGACATGTCACTATGCAAATGCAATATTTTTGGAATTTTTTGATTTTAAAAGGATGATGTATGATATGCAACTAAATGCAACCTAAATAGGTGAAAATGCAATCTATGGCAAGAATGAAACCTATTGTTTTTGTTGTTTTTCGAGATTTTGACAAACTTTTTGGAATGCAAATCTAAAAGAGACCGTTAGGAAATTGAAATGATGTCTAGACCTCAAAGGAAAAAAGGACCAAGTGACAAAAGGACAAATGACAATGTCTCCCCTATATGCTTGGATACTAAGCTAGGTTTGACCAAATGACAATAATGACATAAACAGAAAAGGTGTGATAAGGTCTAGACTTCTTAACAATGACTTAGGGTTTATCAAAGATTTGGATTACTCAAGTATGACAAAACCTAGTTTTGACACTATATGCAAAGGGACAATTACTATGCAAATGACCCTAATATGATATGATAATGACCTAAGCTTAATGAAGAGACCTAGGGTATGAAAATGCAAATGTATGACAATGGTATTACTCTAATGCAAGAGGACACATGTAAATGGATGACCCTTATTGATATGTAAAGGAGTATGACCTAGGTGAAACTTAGCCTTGGTAATTGACAATGAATTTGCAAAATGCAAACCTAGGATGAACCTAAATCTAAGTGACATGAATGTTGAGACAAGATTTTGAAAAATGTTTGACAACCATGTTTGAAGGTGTTTTGAACTTTGTTGAATGAAATACTCTTGTGTTTAACCTTGTTTTGAATCAATTTGTCTTGTTTTTGAAATAAGACACAACTCAACTTTTGACCAGCAAAGAAGACAAGATATTTTAACTTAGACTCAAAACAATCATGCTCATTCACACATTTCTTATGGTAAGAAAGGAAATTAGGTACTTGAGAGGTAGACTTGTTATGGGATTCAAGGAGAATATATAGATGCTTGACCCCACGGGATCCCCTCCACGGCACTCACTTCTCAGGGCAGCCAAGCATCAGTCCCCATGGAAATCTCCCCATGGCGAACTTAGTATCTCTTCGAAGTATCTGAACTTGTCCTTCTCAAGCAACTAGAAGGATTTTTGGCCTCTAAATACAAGGTGTTTAGTAAGGATTTCTATTAAGCGTTACTCCTTGATGTCACGCAAGCGTGATTGGGACATTAAGCCCACCAAGATACCAAACAAATGTAGTCGCACAAGCATGATTTAGACCATGAGGTCCTACTTAGATGTTGATATGAGAGAGAGTTCAAGGGTCATCACTTCCCAAGTAACTGCAATTCCCACGTAACCCTTCCTTCAAAGCTTTCGCCCATCAGGTATTTGTTTATAGTGAGCTAGAATGCCAAGGTATTCTAGCCATACTCACTTTGGGTCGTTCCCTTCTCACGATTATCACTTGCTTGCAAAAGCAAATGGTCGGAAAGGCAGGCCCTCTAAAGGTGACACACAATCAAAAACATGAGCATGGTATTGAAGATCTGGATTTCTGATCACCCTAAGAAGGATGAGAGCATACTCTCCTACTCCAATGTCAAACTCAACAATCAAAGAAAACATATATTGATTCCATCCTATTTAGAAATCATACTAGGTGCCTAAATATTAATTTCAAACACAAAGTTTAGTTGTATTCCAAGGCAACCTGCAAAACCCAAGTCAGAAGTTTGATATGTTTAGTCTTTGACTATCGAACCTGCACAAAAATGTGTTAGTAGTTTCATTTGTTATCTTTGTCATGCGTATGCCAAGGTTCTGCACAGAGAATCAGTACCAAAAATCCAAAAAGCAGAAACAAAATGCAAAACAAAACAATTTTGCAAGTGAAAAACACTATCTTTTTACCTCTGTTTCTAGCCCTACACAAGCGCAGAATGTCTGACACAGGCGTAGAATGTCTGACACAGGAATAGAATGTCTTTGACATAGGCACATAATGCTTGACACAGGTGCATAATGCTTGACACATGCGCAGAAGTTCCCAGAAAACCCTGCACTACCCTGTTTCTTGGGTTTTTGACCTGCAAATCAACTCAAAAGCACTCAAAAGCATGATTAGGGGGTTAGTTCACATCGGGTTCACCAATTAATGTATGCTAGGAAATCAGAAATCATCAAAGCAAATAGGAATTAAACTAGCTCAATCACAAAAGCTCAAATGCAATGATCAATCCTAACACACTCAATAAAGACATGAAAGTAAAACATTCAAGGTTTGAAAATTAAGCAAACCAAATGCAGATTTGAATGTCTCCTTCATGTGGCTCCATTTTCCTTCTTTCTCCTTCAAATAGCTTTGTTGTGGATCTCACCTACTAGTGCATGATCATGATATGAAAGCAAGTAGACAAGATGATTGCTCAAGAATACTCGAAGCATGATTGATTCAGGAATTGATTTGAAAAGTGATTCGTTCGATAATGTGATTAGTTGGGATTGAAGAAAATCATCCAATTTATAGACAAATTGGAGAGATGATCAAATTAGCATGAAGATATTCAAATGGAAATTCCAAATCAATTATGTCAATTATGACAAATTTATGACAAATTTGCACTTTCTATGCAAAATTGATTGATTGATAATTCATGACAAATTTATGACAACTTTCTATGTCAAAATTGATTGATTGTCAATTATGACAAATTATGACAAATTGAAATGTCATTCCCATGAAATTAGGAGGAAAATAGGAAGAAATTGAATTAGAAATTAGGAAAATTAGAAAAATTGGAAAATAGGAATTAGGAAATTAGAAAATGAGGAAATTAGGAATTTAGTGAATTAATTAATACTTTTTCATTTATTAATTAATTCACAAAAAGGGAATTTAGAAATTGGTGAAAGATTAGGAAATTAAGAATTAGGAGAAATTAGGTAAATCAATTAATAATTTGTCATTTATTAATTAATTCACAAAAAGAGGAATAATTAGTTAGCCAATTAAATTAAACATTTAATTGTGACACGAAGACTTAGGATAAATAAATAATTTATTTAACCTAGAGGGAGAAATGACAAACAGGGTTAAATGAATAAAATCATGAAACCCTAAAAGATGAATTAGAAAATGCAAGGATGACAATTAGGTCTTGACAAATGATTATTGATATCGATTCAATTTGATCATGATTCTGACTTGATAAAAGACCAATGCTGACAAACAATTTGATTGATAAATGCGCCAATTGACGAGGAACAATAACTAATTGATCCAAATTGATATGATTGAGAAAGACAACGATCGATGATAAATCGATCACCAAATGACAAAATTGACAAGAAGACAAGGATCGATGACAAAATAGATTGCAAAATGACAAGATTGATGACAAATTGATCAAAAGACAAGAATCGATGACAAATCGATCGCATGATGACAAGATTGATAAGAGGACAAAACCCTAATTAGGATTGACGATGTCCGAAATGATGACAAATGAATACGCACATTGATGCGACAAGATAAGATTGACCAAAATCATGACAAATATTGGTGTTGACAAGACCAAATTCGAAGACGAGACGAATGAAGGATGTAGAAGAAGGACTCGATGCTCACAAATGATAAAGACCAAGTGCGAATCATAGGAGAAATGTTAATGCGACGCAAAAACCCTAAAATAAGGCAATGCAGAAATGTTAAAGTATGACTCCGCAAGCGTTGACCATTTTTAGGTGTCTACACTTAGTAACAGATTAATTTATTGGTTGCGCAAGAAACAAAGTTTCACATGTTTATCAACAGCTAAATCAGAATATGTTGCAGTAGCAACTAATTGTACACACGTATTATGGATCAAGCAAATGTTGAAGGACATAAAGGTAAAATGCAAGGAACCTATAACTATTTATTGTGATAATATGGCAGCAATTGATATATCTAAGAATCCGGTATTTCATTGTAAAACTAAACATGTTTCTATCAAATTAAATTTTCTAAAGGAGAATGTTGAAGCAAAAGAAGTGAAATTGGTTTATGTAAATACTAAAGAGCAAATTGCAGATATTTTTTCTAAGCCTTTACCTAAAGAGACTTTTGAATATCTTAGAGAGTAGCTTGGGGTTATACCTTCACCGGTAGAGACTTAGACAGTTGATGTTTTGTCATCAACCGACAGAATTAACAGAGAAATCTTTTATTCTAGCTTTGATGAGGATAGCTACTTCTGAGGGGGAGTAGTTGGTATTTTGTAATAAATTGGTATTTTGTATAAAATTTGTAACTGGTTTCTGTATTGCTTTGGAATTTGATGTCAAAGGGGGAGAGATATTATGGAAAAACAAATTTTGGGAGAGATTATTCCTAGGGGGAGAGATATTATGTATTTTTATTTCTGGTTAATGATCTTTTTGGGAGATTGTTGGTTTTTGGTTTTTGGCATTTCTGTTTTGGCACTTTGATGGTTTTTCCATCTTGTGTTGCCATGAATGCCAAAGGGGGAGATTGTTGGTATTTTGATGTGTTATATTGGTTTTGTCATCGATGCTAACACTTGTTAATACTTGTCAACACTTATTAGCACTTGGAGATCTTTGGTTTTGTTCATCAGCAAGTTAGTGACTTATGCATAGTCACTGGTATTTGGTTCACCAGCAAGTTATATTGTTCACCGAAACTTGGAATGACTTGGAGAGTACTTGGTTATGTCGAAGACATTGTTTGAACACTTTGTTATGGTGATTTGTTCATTGGACTATTCAGGTTTGCATATTTTCTATTACCGGCAAATAGGTCCAGATTATGCACCGACAAGCATATGTATTCCAGATCAGCGCGACACGTTATGGAGATGATTTGTTATTATTGTAAATGCATTGAGGCGACATGATACATCACATATTGATTTATTGTAATTGATTTTATTATAATATTCTTTGTAAGCCGACCTACACATTTGGTCTTAGGCTTCAGTATATATGTAAGATCTCATTTATGAGATTGATATGGGAAGGTAAGTAAGTGCGAATAAGGTTTATACGAAAATAAGTAGAGCTATACACGCAGACATCATTTGAAGATTGAAGGAAGGTTTTGAGAAGATAATCAAAGCTTAACCGGTACTAAATCCAGCATATGAAGATGTTATTTTGAGCAGTACATTATCATTGGATTTAACCATCCAATTGTAGTCAGTGTGACTCCCATCTTGTGATTGAGCAGTGAGCTCTAGGCAGTTTGCCTTTTTGCATGTGCAGACTCCATATTGTATACACATACTATCTGTAGTAGTATTTTCTAATTGTAGGTAAGGCTTCCCACCATGGTTTTTCCCCTTACAGGGTTTCCATGTACAAATATTTGTGTTATGTGTTGTGGATGTTATTGTCTTTCTGTTTCATGCATTAAACTTTACCGATAGTATAATTAACTGCTAAACTATCTACCGACATTGATCATTAAGTTTTGGTTAAGTCATATTTGGATTAAAATTTGTAAGACAACTAATTCAGCCCCCCCCCCTCTCAGTTGTCTCTAGGACCTAACATACCTCACCGACGTACTCTTCACCAACCACTGCACGTTAGCCACTTGGATCCTATGTGTCATCTTCGTTGATATCCATCTTAGTTCACTATGTCTGTTTAGGCTCAGGCACCGACCAAACAAACAACCGGTGTTCACCTTATACTACCAGTTCATCTTACCCTACCGGTTAACCTTCAAGCCATGCTCTTCTTTGTTCAACCGGTTAGGAAACAATACATTTTCACTGCATATGACCCGATGCCATACTCTATGTTCTTCTTGTCCCTTGCTTTCTTATCGGTGGATATGTTTACCAGTTGATACAACACCTACTTGCATACCAGACCAGTATTCATTCTTCTTCACAAAGTACATCTCAATCAATTATAAACATGCTCTCTAGTTCACCAAACTTGATATGGTTTCAATCATAGACTCATGCCTAAGCTATGAACATATATTCTGAACCTCAAGACCTGAATCTTCTCCAATCGTCTGTACCAGTGGCTTGATCACCTATTTCTTCCTATTTACCAGTTGACAACAATTTAGAAGTTATGCCAACAACAACTTATTTGACAAGCATGTTTACTGGTTGACATCAATGGCAATACAATGCCAACATGTGGATGCATTTTAGAATCTATTATTTTTTGCATTGTAAGCTCTATAAATACAAGTGTTTCTAGAGGATCCATGAGAGATAAATTCATTTCACTGGGGATATGCTATAGGATTTTCTCCATGTGGAACATGATGTAAATCTCCATGTAAAGGCTTAGAGCCTAAAGATTATAGTTTAACTTTATTCTATTGTTGAATAATACAATGATTATTTTTTTGGAGTCTGGGGTTTTTACTAGAAAGGGTTCTACCCACCTAAATTCTATGTTCTTATTCTTGTTCTTGTTCTTGTGTTTCATCTTTCTATTTTATGGTTCGGTAATGTTGAATCTTTTTGATTTGGAAAGATATAAAATTGCAAACTCTCTCCTCTAAGGATTAAAATGGGAAATAAATTATGTTTGATTCATCTTTATGATGTGGTAGTGTGCATTTGTATTGGATATTATATGTGCCTAAAACTCTGAGATGGTCATTCTGGGATGCCCATTTCCCTTTAATTTGGTATTAGAGCTTTGTAATGGGATTCATAGATCACTTCCATATGAATTACATGTGTTTCATGTACACACATTGTGTTGCATGTACAGGATGTTAGGAATCCCACAGATACTGAGAGAGGGGGGTGAATCAGTATCTAACCGGTATATAGAATTTCTTGACTTAAAACATGCAAAACATAATATAATAGTGCACCGGTATGTAAGAAATAATGCAATAAATAGAATCAAGAACATCCACATGAAAAGCACACCATAACACAAGGTTTTAACAAGGAAACCCGGTGTGGGAAAAACATCGGTGGGATTTGTGACCCACAATATTCACTCACTGGCCAATAAGAGAATATTACTTACAATAGGGGCCTGCACATGCAGGAAGGCCAACTTCCTAGAGCTCACTGCTCAATGGGAAGTCTCACTAACTTACAATGAGGATTATACAAATCCAATATCTTGTACTACTTTACAATAGCATCTTCAATGCCTGATCCAGTACCGGTTGCTGCTCTGTTGCTTTCATAAACCCCTTAACCTATATTTCACATAATAGGTCTGCCTAATATTTTTCCTTAATGCTTACATCTCATATATCAAATGTCTACAATGATCTCTTTTATATATAAGAGTCATTTTACAATTTGCCAAGTCGACTTACAAAATAATAAATAAAATATAATATAACAAAATCCAGTCGGCCTCTGTGCCTGTATACTTCCTTTCTTCTGTGCTGGTGCCGGTGTCCTGAGTGCCAGTGTAGAGTGTGATCTGCTGATGCCGGTATAATGCCTTTGTTGGTGCATAGGATTGCAAGGTTTCCATCAATGACAAAACCTTCAATCACAAACAATGTCTCATTGGAGTGTGCATATGCCAACAATCTCCCCCTTTGGCATTGATGGCAACACTCATGAGAAATTTCAAAAGATGTATCCAAAAATGTGAAGTCCAGAAATGTTACCAAAAATGTGTGAGCTCCCCCTGAGCATATGATTCTTGTGATTTGAATTTTCTCATCCCACTACTCCCCCTTTGGCATCAATGACAAAGGTTGTCAAGATGTCAATAGAGTTTGTAGTTTCAACCTTGTAATTGGGTGGTTACAATTTGAAAAAGATCTCCCAAAATCAAGTTTATACTATCCATAAACTTTTTGCTATCCTTTATTGTTGTCTTTGTTCTCTTCACTGTACTGGTGAGATGCTGCAAATGCTCTGCCGGTGTTTTCTATCTCTGTATTAGTGCCTTAGATACTTCCTTCCGTAGTAATGCTAGATAGTCCAATCTTGGACTTAGTTTTGATCTCAAATGCTTTGCCTTATTCACTATTCTTTCTTTCTCTCTTTCCAATTTAAGTAATTCTTCAAAATTTGTTATCTTCTCCTCAAAAACTGATAGTGTATCAAGTGAGTTAACAAAATTATCTGCAAGTTTATTGATCTCATCCTATACCTTGCTCATCTTCTTGTCTATATCTACAGTCAAAAATTTTGTTTTATAGGTATCTTTGTAAAGATTTATAATAGCATCTTCAATGCCTGATCCAGTTCTGGTTGTTGCTCTGCTGCTTGCATAAACCCCTTAACCTATATTTCGCATAATAGGTCTGCCTAATATTTTTCCTTAATGCTTACATCTCATATATCAAATGTCTACAATGATCTCTTTTATATATAAGAGTCATTTTACAATTTGCCAAGTCGGCTTACAAAATAATAAACAAAATATAATATAACAAAATCCAGTCGGCCTCTGTGTCGGTATACTTTCTTTCTTCTGTGTCGGTGCCAGTGTCCTGAGTGCCAGTGTAGAGTGTGATCTACTGATGCCGGTATAATGCCTTTGTCGATGCCATAGGATTGCAAGGTTGCACATGTTTCATATATGTTCATTTTGTAAGTTGCATGTACTTACATGGACTCGCATGTTACTTTCATGTTATTGCATGTGACGATTCCTAGTGTTTTAGGTTTAGATAGTTATTCCTCCTAGTAATATTTATTAGCCTAGCAACATTGATGATAAATCCTCTAGTGAGTGAAAGTATATTGGAATCAAGGATCACTGAGAGGGGGGGGTGAATTAGTGATCTATCGGTTAGCATATTTTCAAACTTAACTTTAAACCATTCAAAGCAAACACTTGAAACTGAAATGCAGAAACATAAAACAAACAATCGCAAAAGCATAACACCAGATTTTTACGTGGAAACCCAAATGGGAAAAACCATAGTGGGACTTTAACCCACAATATTATTCCACTATGGCTAGTAGAAAAACAATATTACAATATAGGAATGCACAGGCATTCAGGCACACTTCCTAGAGCTCACTACTCAATTACAATAACTCAGAAGGCTACAACTCTAAGGGAAGGCTCACTACCTTACAAATTAGTTACAATGATTAATTACAGTAAATGACCTCTAAAATAACATCTGTAATGCTTGGATGAGTTCCAGTTGAGTGCCGAATATACTGACTGACTCCCTTCTACTGATCTGCTCTGTTTTGTCTTGTTCTCTGTCTCAGTCATCTACCAAATCAAGAATGTGCACATGAAACTTGGATACAAAGGATTCTCAATCACCACTCGCTCGCATACAATCACATCATCCATCAAAAAGATCATCCACACCAAAATTATATGTCGGTAATCATAAAATAGGTTATTTAACATGTCGACCTGCTAGAGTAATGTGTAGTCTCATGTCAGCTTGACCAGATCCAAAAGGATAAATGAGGATCACCAAAACAATGATAAAATGATGTATCTATGTCAGCCCAATCATCCCAAACACGATTCAATGCACCGCAATCACCAGAAAGTTTTCAAACCAAAAATGCTTTGTTCTTCCTGAAATACCGATTAATAGGCTACCAATTAACAGTTTCTTTTGGATCGAATATCTATGGAGATTTTCCATAAATGACAACCCTAGACCAATAATTAGCCACTAGAAACCACTAGATGAGTGTCAATTGCCAACAAAGTCTTGCAATTGTTTCAGTTTCAAGAGATGGTGTACGGTTTGAGTGATGGCGAAGATGAAGCAATTATAATTGATCATGTTGAAATGGCATTGATCTAAAGCTCCTAGTTGACATTGGAATGACCCTGATGCATGGGGTGTGTTTTTTCACTTTGTGGTTGCATGAAATAAATTTTTCATATTGGGTGTTCATGTGAGAGTCCTTGGTAATATGGAGGAGCTTGCATTGTTTTCAACTATGGAGTGATGTGCTTATGTTTAGTACTTTTTCTCGATATTGGAAGACACTACTTTTGTTTTCCCTAGTTACATGAAAGCTATGAATTTAATCATTAGATGAATTTGAAGCTTCTGGAAGAGCATGCCTCCCTCAGATGCATGTATTGATGGTGGTTGTGGACTTGGCCTACAAATAGGTTCGGAGTTATTGAATTGCTTTTTCCTCATGGGTGATTGTACATGCATGGTTCAGATTCATGTTCCTTGGATCTGAGGGTTTAATAATTTTTTTGTTAAAATCTATGGTGATTCTCATTTGTGATACTCCATTATTCTATTTAACCATTATGGTTCCTTTTTAGACTTTTTATTCTTCTAGATGTGAAGTGGGTATGGATGTGCACAATTTTTGTCAAACACGATGGTTTTACAAGTTTTACATGGTCAAGAAAAACTTGCAATTTATGGATTTGATTTTGGATGATATAATTTCATCCCTATATGTATTCTTTATGCATCTTTTGAGGAGATGTTGGTACATGATCAGCCACTCACCATTTTTGTGGTAAATTCTTGGTGGGTTCCTAGACTATGGTGCTCAATGTGGACATGTTTAGCAAATCAAATGTGTGCTTGATCTAGTGCTTGAGTAATGGCATCTACATGATTATTCTCTTTGAGATATTAGTTTGCATGTCACTAATGTGATCGTGGGTTTTCATGTTGTGATGATTAGATCTAATTAATATGCAATTGTGTGGGTTGATCACCTATTCAATTGTAGCAAGATAACTCAAATGTGAACTATCCATATCTACAAGGATTTATTCAATATTGATGCAATCTTGTTACTTGGCCTTGTTTGTGGTCACTTGTGTATTGGTGTGGTTGCTTTGAGATGAGAGGAAGGATGATGGGTGAGTACCTGCATAGTCAATCATGCGGTCCTATAGCATGATGTATTTCCTTGGTTTGTAGATCTTGATTCCACTTGGTGTGATTAGTAGTACACTTGTATGCATGTGGACCTAGATGATATTTTGATTTGGGAGATGGTGTATCATGTGCTGGCATTCTACACTCTTATGAGAATAGTTGATGTTGTCATTGATGGCAACCAGCTGGCAATCACCTGGCAACCCATCGGCATTTACCGGAACCATAAATGGACTTCTACATACACCAGTAGGCACTTCACCAGCAATGGCAATAATGCTTACCTGCACTCAAGCCGACATGGAATAAACTTTTGTCTATTGTTTTACATTGTAATTATCTCTTGTAAAGGCTGACATGACATATTGTAAAAGACTCATATATATGTATGAGATCTTATAGGTCATTTGGATATGAGAGGATATGATGAAAGTGAGAGAATATAGATAATATTTTGTATAAGGTGATATAGTTGATAGTGAAGGTTTTGGTTATAGACTAAGCTTAAATTGATACTGAACCTAGCATAGTTGATGTTGATCTGAAGCAGTACATTGTATTGGATTTTGATAATCCATTTTGTAAGTCAGTGAGACTTTTGTTTTATAGTTGAGGAGTGAGCTCTAGGTTGCTAGATCTCAATATCACAATTTGATGGGAGCTTTAATAGTGGTTGTGTATTCATCACTTGGTTATGGATGATCTTCTTAGTGATTTAGATGGTTTGGAGGGACTCTTAGATCTTTTTTCTATAGAAGGGTTCTTTCACATTTGCATGTGAACACTATTTGATGATGTGTAACATCTCAAGGAAATGGAGGACTCTTGGAGTATTTGGTTGAGTTGTTAGTGGTTCATGGCAAGTGATGTTGGCTTAAAGAATGTTTGGTATTATGTCATCATACACTCTTGACTGATAGTTATATTTTGATATGATACAATTCTCTAGAGACCATGGTATATTCACTTGGATCATGTGATCTCCTAGAAGGACATGGTTAGATCATGTATTATGATATGTTCTTGATTGAAATGATTGGAGCTTTGACAAAGGTTTGGTGAGTTCTCTTTGTATTGAATACATTAGTCATGTTCTTGAGAGATTCATGGGAGTGTAATGTTGCATCTGCATCTTAGCATGGGTTGAATGGTTGGTGGCACTCATGGATACATGGAAGGTTGGGCGGGGATATAGTTCTCTTGACATGGGAGGCATACTACTAAGATGGTTACTCTTGATGATATTTTAGCTCAAATTCTGATGAGCCTTGACCTTTGTTGTGTTGGCATATGTGTAGAGTTTGATGACATGATGATACTGTATGTTCTCATTGATTTCAATATGCTGAAGTATGAACCAGTATATTGAAGTAAGCAAACTAGCAAGAGAACCGGTATGATGATGTAAATAGGTATATGTGAAAAAGTGAAGTGGTATGTTTGTTCAAGTGAACCGGTATGTTGGAATGTGAACCAGTATGTGGAAACTTTTGTATTGGGGTTTCATTTGGTATGACTACCGGTTGGTAGTCTCAGCTTCAGGGTTTCCAGTTGATGCATTTCAAGTTTGTGTGATTCGACCGATGACATCCTGTGATGGGTTAGCATTGAAATGAAGATCAGATCATGTTGCCACATCAGCCTTGTGCATGTGAAGGATTTCCTTGAGGATCTTGCATGAAGAAGATTGATCCTATCTACCTCGGGAATGTGCGAAGTCTCACTAAACGGTGGAGAACACATGATGGGTTATCATCTTCTAGAAGTGGCATAGAACGAACGATGGAGAACATCTTGAGATTTGTTCAAGACTATTTTATTCAATGCAATGTGTTTGAATGGTCAGGATTGAACTGACTGTATTGATAACCTAAATGTTTAGGGTTTAGGGTTTATGCTACCAATCTATCTATTGTCTATAAGGTCAATGATGATTTGCATTGTGAAGTTACTGGAAAATGTTATGTGTGTATCCCATTGAAGAGATACTTGATTCTTGACAGACCGGAGAAGTGTGTTGATACCTGCAGAGTGTGATTGCAAAAGCAAAGGAACTAAAAGTGGATCTGCCTTTGCATTTAGTGTTGTTATCAGATCAATGTATTACCTGATGAATTCTAACCATTTTAGTAGTTGGAAAATCCCTTAACCGGGTAGCTTTAACAGGATTTTTGTAAATCCTTAAATAGGGTGACTCAAATTCATTGAGTTCTTCAAATCCTCTTGCGAGGTAACCTTTAATAGGGTTCTAACCTTTAACCGAGTATTTAGCCATCCCTTAACTGGGTGATACCTAGCAGGATCGGTTCCTAGCAGAACCTATTGTAAAGTTCTTAACCGGACTAGGCTCCTAACAGAGCAGACTTCAGAAAAGTTTAGAGAACAACTTGTGGGTATTCATCCCCACCGTGGTTTTTCCCAATTGGGTTTCCAGGTGAAAAATCAGTGTGTTATGTGTGATGCTTTTTCATGTGATGTCTTAGTGTTTTTTGTCAAGTGGTAAAGCATGTTGATCCAGTGGTCTTTATATTTCTAATGTATTACTTGTTTATACATATGGGTGAAGTGGAAAGGAGAGATTAGGTGTGGTGAAGATCTAAATGTTACCGGTTTATGTCTTTCACAGTCATATTGTTTTTTACCGGTAGTGACCTGATTTAGATCGGTGATATTGTTTACCAGTTAGTATAGTCTTTGCAGTCAAAGTGGTTTAAGGAAGTTTTTGTCTATACTGATTCACGCTCCCCCCTCTCAGTATCTGTTGAGTACTTACTATTCATCATTATTCATAAATTGGTATTAGAGCATCCTCTAGGTCCTCTGTGTTGTAAGCTTAATCGCTTGAGGAAAAGATCCTATTCTAACGATGAAGAGGGAAGGTCCTAAGTTTAACAGAGATAACTTTAAGATATGGAAGGACAGAATGAAGATATACATTAAAAGAATGGGTGCTCAACAATGGAGCTATGTTGAGAATACTTATGTTGTCCCTACTGGTACTCTCACTGATGATTAAAGAAGAGAAATTCAGGAGAATGGGCAAGTAATGGAAGCTCTTATCAGCAGTCTATCTGATGTTGATTTTATAGATTTTCAGGAAAAAGACAATCCCAAAGATGTATGGGATACTCTGGAGTCTATCTATGGCGGTGATGAGCATGTGAAGCAAGCTAAGGAAGAATGCCTTAGAGGAAATTTTGAAGACATGCGGATGGTTGAAGGAGAGACCATTCAACAATATGGGATAAGGATTAAAATTGTTGTTGGAGACATCAAGAGTGTAGGAGGTACAATGGATGATTCCACCATTGTTAGCAAATTTTTGAGAACCTTATTACCGGTCTATGAAATAAGGGTTGCCGCTATTCAGGAGTTGAGATCTATTGACAAGGCAAAGGTGTCCCTAGATTCTATCATTGCTAAGTTGACCGCATATGAGCTAAACAGTTATGATGGCAGTGTTCTGAAGACTGATTCAGCCTTTAAAGCATCTACTACACTATCTAGAAAGGGTAAAGAAGCCGATGGAATTTGAGGCTCTTTTGGCCAAGAGACTTCCTAAGGGAACTGGAAAATGCAAAGTTAAGCTCCCTTTGAAGTGCTTTTCTTACAATAGGATAGGACACATTGTTGTAAACTATCCTAATGGTGATAATAAGGACAAACCAGAGAGGTTCAAAAATTTCAAAGGAGGAAATAGGAGAAACTGTCTTGTTGCAGTTGATGAAGGTGTCACTGATGATGAATCAGAAGATAAAGAAAGCAAAGACATAGTATTTGTAGCTATCAAGGAAGATGTGTCGGACAAGAAGGCTCTTGTCTCTCGCTTTGATAATTCCAATGAGTGGATTATTGATAGTGGTTATTCTCACCACATGACTGGTGACCGAAGAAAGTTTCTATCTCTGGAAGAGTATGATGGAGGTGTAGTTTGATTTGGTAATGATGCACCTTGTATGGTAAAAGGCAAAGGGTCCATCTCTTTAAATGGAAAAAGTAGTGCTGATAATGTGTATTGGGTAGAAGGTCTCAGGCATAACCTTTTGAGTGTTGCTCAGGTGAATGATAATGGACTCACTCTAGAATTCAAAGATGGAGTATGAAAAATCAAGGGAAAGAGTGGTGAACTGATGGCCACAGGTATGTAGACCAAAGGTAACCTATTTCAATTGAATGCAAATATTAGTCAATGTCTAATGGCTAAATATGATGACAGTTGGATATGGCATAGGAGACTCTGCCATGTAAATTTTGATAACATTGTGAAGGCCAGTAAGATCAAGGCAGTTAGGGGATTGCCTATACTAAACAAACCAGAGAATCCTTTATGCAGAGAATGTCAACTGGGGAAAATGTCTTCCTCAACCTTCAAAGGTAAATCTTTCATAGCAGAAAATTTACTTGATCTTATGCATACTGATTTGTGTGGTCCTATGAAGACTAGGAGTGTTCGGGGAGATAGGTACTTTATGATTCTCATTGATGATTGCTCAAGAATTATGTGAGTCGCATTCTTGAAAGACAAGTCTGAAGCTTTTAGAAAGTTTAAATCCTTTAGAGCACTAGTTGAAAAAGAAAGTGGTAAGAGAATCAAATGCCTTAGAACTCACCAAGGAGGTGAGTTCAATAAGTACTGTGAAGAAAATGGCATCAAGAGGCAACTATCTTCCCCCTGAACTCCATAGCAGAATGGCTTCGCAGAGAGGAACAACCGAACTGTAGTCGAAGAAACCAGAACTATGCTGATTCAAGGGAAGGTTGCTCACACTTTTTCAAGAGAAGAGGTGAGCACTGTAGTCTACACTATGAACTGGGTACTCATCAAGAAAAGTAAGGATAAAACACCTTATGAGTATTGGATCGGTAAGACTCCTGTAGTAAGATACTTTAGAGTGTTTGGTAGCAAGTGTTATATCAAGAGGAGTGAACACCAGAGCAAGTTTGATGCAAAATGTGATGAGGGAATATTCCTAGGGTATTCCACCAAGAGAAAAGATCTCAAGTTTTTTAACAATAGGACTCAGAGAATTGTTGAAAGTTTCAATGCTAGAGTTGATGAAACCTCTGAGAAACCTAAGGAAACTGGCATTGAGCAAGTGGTAGATGAACCAGTTGTAACCTTCTGGGAACTGGTTGCAAAATAGCCTAGTACCAGTAACAGTGCTCCTACACTGGTAGATGCTAATGCTGATGAAGATGAGGATGAAGAGGAAAAGCAAGAGGAAACAGTTAAGATCATTCCTAGGTATGTAAAGCTAAATCATGATCCAAAGCAGATCATATGAGATAAGGAATTCTTACAAAAAGAAAGGTCAGAGAAAATTCTAGGATGATCTCTGAATTTGAGCCTAAAACATTTAAAGAGGCACATAAAGATGAAGACTAGATCAAGGCTATGGAAGAGGAGCTTGACCATATAGAAAAGAATGGTACATGGTCTTTCATACCCAGACCTGAGCACAAAAATGTTATTGGCACCAAATGGGTTCTTAGAAAGAAGCTAAATGAAGATGGCACAGTAGTAAGAAACAAATCCAAACTGGTATGTAAGGGATATGCTCAAGAAGAAGGAGAAGACTATGGAGAAACTTTTGCTCCAATAGCTAGATTGGAAGGTGTTTGAATGCTTCTTGTATATGCAGCCTTCAAGGGATTCAAAGTGTATCAAATGGATGTAAAATTTGCATTCCTGAATGGAATACTTGAAGAGGAAGTCTATATAGAGCAACCAGATGGGTTTACCCTATCAAAAGATAGTGAAATGGTGTGTAGAATACATAAAGCCTTGTATGGATTGAAGCAGGCACCTAGAGCATGGTATAAACACTTACACTCACATCTTGTAAAGATTAGATTTGAAAGTGATAGTTCTAATACTTAATGTAAGTACAAATCCAATAGCCAACAAGATGAGAGGGAGAGGTGAATCATACAAACTTAATCTTCCATAAAAACATCAGATTCAACCTCGATAACATATACTTCAGTAATATAACCAAAACTACTAAACATGCAAACTCAAAAGCATATAAACATCATAAACCTCATAACACCAAATTTAATGTGGAAACCCAAATAGGGAAAAACCACTGTGGGATTTCGGACCCACTAAGAAATATACTCTTCTAGAGTATGCTCGGTTAAAAGAAAATCCTGTTAAAGATTACAAACCACATTGCTAGATGTGACTCAGTTAAGGGATTTCCCTCAGATCTGTTAGGATCTTCACCTTATTAGAAGTGACCTTGTTAAAGGATTTCAAACACTCAATTTGAATGTCACCTTGCTAGAGGGTTTTACAAATAAGACTATTAAGTCCACTCGGTTAAGAGATTTTCTGTCACTTTCACAAAATAATAGTAATAAAAATCTATCTGCAACTTCACATCTAAAATGCTAAAGTAGATTCTTATTTTCTCAATACAATCTAGACATAGAACTAATCTTGTCCATCTGTTGGGCTTCTATACTCTATTATTCAAACAGGTCTTCAAGCTTCTGTGCTTGGTAATCACTATGTAGCATCCCTGTACATACATTTGCCTGCATGCCTTGTTTATCAATAGTTCCCTATTTATAAACAATTAGCTAACCACTTAATCTTCTTGATCACATTTCCCATGATCAATCATAGCCATCAGATCTTCAAACTTTGACCAGGTTCAATGTATCCTTTGATCTAAAAATGTTTTACCCCACCTAGGAACTTGCATACATTTCTTGGAACTTGTGCTAGGGTATTGCGGTTCAATCTGCGCTGTAGATCTTCATGTCGATTTTCCTTTGCCATAGATTCATTAACAAAATTCATGCATGGCATACCAATCATTTAATCAGTTCCAGCTCATCAGCTTCCTTCATTAAATAACACATGTAACCATTTAATGTATTATGTTATAGCTCGGTTACAACTCGGTAACAACTCGATAGACATTCTGCCTGCATTAACCGATAGCGATAACCTTAGGGTTTACCGACTAGGTTCCTTAGGGTTTACCAACTAGGTTCTTTGCTCGGTAACATAGTATAGTATTAACCTTACAATTTACAACATATGTATGATGTTAAAACAATCTAAACATCATGATCTCATCATTATCTGACTCAGTAATAGTTGCCCATTGAATACCTTATTCATCCCCTTATTCATCATATTCTTTCTATGTCTTTTACCGACATCTTTATACTCTTTAAATCATACTTCTCAAGGTATGGCAACATCATACTGAATTAGAAAATTAGTTTCTTGACATCAATGACAAAATAATAATATCAAGACAGTAAACATCCTTAATCTGTTATATCCATAATCATCAACAACCTTCTCAATATCCTTATTGAAATGCCAACAATCTCCCATTGTCTGTTATAATGCCAAATGCCAACAATCTCCCCCTTTGGCATTGATGGCAAAACCAATTGATTTGACCTTAAAAAGATTTGGATTGCTGTGATTCTGAAATGTTGAAATGCTCTCTTGCTGTTAACAAACTTCTCCTATTTTCTTCAGTCTTCTCCCTCCTTTTTTTTAATCTGCAGTTTCAGTCTTTTCAATCAGTCTTCTCCCCCTTATATTAGTCTTCTCCCCCTTTGACAACAATGCCAAAAAGTAAATAAGTAAAACATAATTTCTTTCTGTATGAAGTGATTTCCTACTGTTATGTGTCAACTTAGTCTCGGTTAGAGCATTTATGTCTTCAATTCCTGTTCCTTGTATTATTTCCTGTACACCTTTAGAAAACATCCTAAAGTGTGTAAATTAGCATCAACTCCTAAAAAGATATCTTGTAGAGTCATCGAATTGATGCTTTCACCGAACTCGGTCAGTGAGTAGAAGATAGGGGTAGGACCCCTAACTTACTTCTAAGATGTTCAAAACTGTCCCTTGGTAGTGGCTTGGTGAAGATATCTGCTATTTGTTCCTTTGTGCTAACATATTCCAACACCACTTTCTTCTCTTGAGCTTCTTCTCTAAGATAATGATATTTGATAGAGATGTGCTTTGTCTTAGAGTGCATAACAGGATTCTTTGAAATTTTAATAGCACTAGTATTGTCACAGAATATAGTTACTGGCTCGGTAACTTTCTCATTTATATCTTCCAACAGTTGTTTGATCCATGCAATGTTGGTACAATTCAGTGCTGCAGCAATGTATTCAGCTTCTATTGTTGACTATGAAGCACATCCTTGTTTCTTGCTGAGCCAACTCACTAGTCTTTCTCCTAAAAAGAAAGCTCCTCCACTTGTGCTTTTCCTGTCATCAATGTTGCCTACCCAATCAGCATTAGTATAAAATTTTAAATCAAAATCATTTCCTTTCTAATATACTAAGCCATAATCCTTTGTGCCTTACAAGTATCTAAAAATTCTTTTGATTGCTGTCATGTGTGTTTCCTTAGGATCCACAGAGAATCTTGCAACTATACCTACTGCATGTGCTATGTCTGGTCTACTGTGAACAACATATTGTAGCTTTCCAATCATGGATCGGTAAAGTGTCTCATCAATAGATGTAGATTCATCATTCTTTGATAGTTTACAGTTGGTAGTCATAGGAGTACTTACTAGTTTTGAATCCTCCATTCCAAATTTCTTCAAGATTTCCTTTATGTACTTGGATTGAGTAATGAAAATCTCATTTTTCATTTGCCGTATCTGTAAACCTATAAAATACTTTATCTCACTGATTAATGACATCTCAAATTCTTTGCTCATTTCATTTCCAAAGTTCTTCCATAAAGAGTCATTTCCACAAAATATAATATCATCAACAAATATGGTTGAGATCAGTATTCCATTTTCATCTTTCTTCATGTACATATTGCCATTCTCACTTGTCCTTATAAAACCAATCTTAATCAAATAAGAGTGCAATCTTTCATACCATTCTCTAGGTGCTTGTTTCAGACCATATAATGCTTTGTTCAATTTACATACTTGATCTTTATTATTGTCTTCAACAAATCCTTCAGGTTGTTCAATAAAAACTTCTTCTTCTAATATTCCATTCAGAAATGTAGATTTGACATCTATTTGATATACCTTGAAGTTTTTGAAAGTAGCATATGCCAACAATGTTCTTACTCCTTCAAGTCTAGCCACAGGTGCAAAAGTTTCACCATAATCAATTCCTTCTTCTTGAGCATAACCTTTGCAAACTAGTCTTGCTTTATTTCGAATGACCTCACCTTTTTCATTTAGCTTGTTTCTGAAAATCCACTTTGTATCGATTACATTTTTTTCCTTCGGTCTTGGGACTAGTGTCCATGTGTCATTCTTCTTGATTTGATCAATCTCTTTTGTCATAGAATTTATCCAATCTTCACTATTACATGCCTCTTTCACTATTCTCGGTTCAAATTTAGATATCAGACATGTGTTCTATCTCAGTTTGTTCCTTTTCATTACTAGATCATCCTTATCTCCTATAATATGACTTGGTGCATGATGTCTTCTAACATACTTGGCTAATACAGGCTCGCTAGGCTCTATATGATCTTCTTCATCACTCGGTAACTAGATATTCTCTTCATTTTCTTCAATAGTTTTCTCGGTAGGACTTGTTGGTTGAACATAGACAAATTCATCATAATATTTTGGTTCTTTGGAATTTCCTTCATCATTTCTTTCTACAAATTCATCAATCTTCACATTTGCACCTTCTACTATTTTATTAGATGATTTGATTAGACATTTAAATGCTTTGCTGTTAGAGGAATAACCTAGAAATGTTCGTTCTTCTCTTTTCTGATCAAACTTGCCATTTCTATCATCTTTGTGTACATAACATCTACTTCCAAAGATTTTAAAATAACTTACATTAGGTTTCTTATCATACCAAATTTCATATGGTGTCTTCAAAGTACCTTTCTTCAGTTGTACTCGGTTCAGGGTGTAAACTGTTGTGCTTATTGCTTCTCTCCAAAATGTTTGTGGCACTTTCTTTTCAATCATCAGGGTTCTAGCACAATCCACGATAGATCTATTTCTTCTCTCAGCTATTCCATTCTGCTATGGAGTTCTCGATGTAGAGACTTGTCTTTTAATACCATGATCATTGCAGAATAAGTTGAACTCATCAGATGTGAACTCTCCTCCTCTATCTGATCTAAGACATTCCAGTTGTCTTCCTGTTTCATTTTCAACTCTTGCCTTGTACCATTTAAACATTTGAAAAGCTTTTGATTTTTCTTTTAAAAACATAACTGACATCAACCTTGAATAGTCATCCACAAATAATATGAAATATTTATCACCATAATAACTTTGAACTTTCATAGGACTACAAAGATCAGTGTGCACAAGATCTAAAATTCCCTTAGAAGTGTAAGACTTACTTGTAAAGCTTGATCTTGTCATCTTACCCATCTGGCATCCTCGGCACATAGAATTCTCAGGTTTTTCAAGACTCGATAGACCTCTTACTCTGTGCTTCTTACTTATTTTGATCAGATTATCAAAATTTACATGACAAAACCTTTTATGCCATGACCAGGTATCATCTATCTTTGCATACAGACACTTGTTTCGAGTTGAGTCAAGGTGAAATGTGTTACCTTTTGTTTGTGTCCCGGTAGCAGCTAACTTTCCATTCTTATCATGAACTTTGACAATTCCCTTATGAAATTCTATTTGGTAACCTGTATTGTTTATCTATGCTACACTCAACAAAGTGTATTTCAAACCTTCAGCCAAATAAACATCATTGCATCTTGCATTGTCAAGAAGTGTTATAGATCCTTTACCTTTCACTGGACATGGTGCATCATTACCAAATCTTACACAGCCTCCATCATAGTCTTCTAACATAACAAACTTGTGTTTATCTCCTGTCATATGATGTGAGCATCCACTATCTATGATCCAAGAATCATTAGTATTTATGTGAGATATTAGGGATTTTTCTTCATAACTTTCTTCATCTGATCCATCTTTGATAGCCACATAAACTACTTCCTCTGTATCAGTTTCATCTGATTTATCATCATTGGATTCCTCATCAGCTATTAAGCATGTCTTTCTATCTCTTCTTCTGAAGTCTCGGTGTCCTCTATAATGATTGTCTTTTTCTCTGTCATCTCAGTAATATCTCTTTTTGGTAGAATCTTTGTCAGGACATTTAGAAGCCATATGTCCTATATTATCACAATTGAAACATTTCAAAGGTAGTTTTCCTTTATACTTACCTTTGCCTCTTGGTAACCTTCTGGCTAATAGTGCTTCAAACTCTTCCTGCTTTCTTATTTCCTCATACAATTTGTGTACTTCTTCCATGTTCTTACGAAATCTTTCACTTGCTCCACTATGATCTCCTTTAGAGTACTTGTACTCTCTTTCATTGTAATCATTAGATTCATCAAGATGAAAAGAACTAAATGCAGATTCAACTTTATTTACCGAAGATCCACTGTTATCAAAGTTACTTAACTTAAATTCATGTAGCTTACCAATAGTAGCATCTAAAGAAATTGGCATATTAAGTACAGACCTCAACTCATTGATTACAGAGACTCAGATTGCATAAGTTGGTAGAAGGGTTCTTAACAACTTGCTTGTTATATCCTTTTCTTCAATAGTTTCACCTTCTCCTTTGATTTGATTGACAATCTCCTTTAGTCTTGTATTGTACTGAGTTATGTTCTCACCTTCATTCATCCTCATAGATTCAATTTGTCCTCGTAGACTATCTACTTTTTCTCTTTGAACATGTTCATCTCCTCCATATACTGATATGAGCTTATCCCACATAGCCTTTGCATCATTGTAGCCTTCTAGATCATTAAACTCTGAGTCGGTCAATGCAAATGTTATTTCAATCATTGCTTGGATATGTTATTGCTTTGCCTTTATCTCTTCCATTGCCAATGGATAGGTGCTCAGTGTGATGAAATCATTCTCTAGATAATATATAGCATATTCTCCAACTCCTGATAGGTGCAACTTCATCCTTTTCTTCCATGTAGAGAAACTTGACTTGTTCAGCTTCGGTGCATCTCTCTCATACATCTTCGGATCTTTGCCTCAAGTACCTTTAAACTTTTCTTCTGGAGTCCAAAGCTCTGATACCAATTGATAGTTCTTATACTTAATGTAAGTACAGATCCAATAGCCAACAAGATGAGAGGGGGGGGGTGAATCATACAAACTTAATCTTCCATAAAAACATCAGATTCAACCTCGGTAACATATACTTCAATAATATAACCAAAACTGCTAAACATGCAAACTCAAAAGCATATAAACATCATAAACCTCATAACACCAGATTTAACGTGGAAACCCAAATAGGGAAAAACCACTGTGGGATTTCGGACCCACTAAGAAATATACTCTTCTAGAGTATGCTCGGTTAAAAGCAAATCCTGTTAAAGATTACAAACCACATTGCTAGATGTGACTCGGTTAAGGGATTTCCCTCAGATCTGTTAGGATCTTCACCTTGTTAGAAGTGACCTTGTTAAAGGATTTCAAACACTCAATCTGAATGTCACCTTGCTAGAGGGTTTTACAAATAAGATTGTTAAGTCCACTTGGTTAAGAGATTTTCTATCACTTTCACAAAATAACAGTAATAAAAATATATCTGCAACTTCACATCTAAAATGCTAAAGCAGATTCTTATTTGCTCAATACAATCTAGACATAGAACTAATCTTGTCCATCTGCTGGACTTCTATACTCTATTATTCAAATAGGTCTTCAAGATTCTGTGCTCGGTAATCATTATGTAGCATCCTTGTGCATACATTTGCCTGCATGCCTTGTTTATCAATAGTTCCCTATTTATAAACAATTTGCTAACCGCTTAATCTCCTTGATCACATTTCCCATGATCAATCATAGCCATCAGATCTTCAAACTTTGACTAGGTTCAATGTATCCTTCGATCTAAAAATGTTTTACCCCACCTAGGAACTTGCATACATTTCTTGGAACTTGTGCTAGGGTATTGCGGTTCAATCTGCACTATAGATCTTCATGTCAATTTTCCTTTTCCATAGATTCATTAACAAACTTCATGTATGGCATACCAATCATTTAATCAGTTCCAGCTCATCAGCTTCCTTCATTAAATAACGCATGTAACCATTTAATGTATTCTGTTATAGCTCAATTACACTCGGTAACAACTCGGTAAATACTAAACTTCACTCGGTAGACATTTTGCCTTCATTAACCGATAGTGATAACCTTAGGGTTTACTGACTAGGTTCTTTAGGGTTTACCAACTAGGTTCTTTGCTCGGTAACATAGTATAGTATTAACCTTACAATTTACAACATATGTATGATGTTAAAACAATCTAAACATCATGATCTCATCATTATCTGACTCAGTAATAGTTGCCCATTGAATACCTTATTCATCCCCTTATTCATCATATTATTTTTGTGTCTTTTACCGACATCTTTATACTCTTTAAATCATACTTCTCAAGATATGGCAACATCATACTGGATTAGAAAATCAATTTCTTGACATCAATGAAAAAATAATAATATCAAGACAGTAAACATCCTTAATCTGTTATATCCATAATCATCAACAACCTTCTCAATATCCTTATTGAAATGCCAACAATCTCCCATTGTCTGTTATAATGCCAAATGCCAACAGAAAGAACAAGTGAAGATAGCAATATCTATCTGAATTCAGAAGGAGATCAGATTCTAATCTGTGAAGTATTTGTTGATGACATAATTTTTGGTGGAGATGACAAGATGAGTCATGCATTTGTAGATGAGATGAAGAAGGAATTTGAAATGTCACTAATTGGAGAGATTAAGTTCTTCATTGGACTATAGATTCAACAAATGAAAGATGGTATCTTTATCACTCAATCCAAGTATGTCAAAGAGGTGTTGAAGACCTTTGGCATGGAAGACAGAAAACCGGTTGGTACACTGATGGTGACTGGTTGTAAATTGTCAAAAGAAGATGACTCAGTATTGGTGAATGAGAACGAATACTGATCAATGATTGGTAAGCTGCACTATGTAGTACACAACAGACCGGACATTGCACATGCACTGGGCATTATTGCGTGGTTCCAAAAAAGTCCAAGAGAATCCCACTTGGTAATAGTGAAGCAGATTCTTAGATATCTGAAGGGAACTATTGACTATGGATTGTGGTATCCATACAGTAATGATTTCAATCTCAAAGTGTTTACAGATGTTGATTGGGCTGGTAATGTGGATGATCGGAAGAGCACAACCAGTGGAGCATTATTTCTTGGTGGTAGACTAGTCTCATGGATGAGTAAGAAGCAGAGTTGTATCTCTCAGTCTACAGCTTAAGCAGAATATGTAGCAGCATTTATGAACTGCACTCAAATGATTTGGATGAAGCATGTACTAAGTGGTTTCAAAGTCCCTGTATTTGAACCGGTGAGCATATTTTTTGATAACATAAGTGCAATTAATATTTCCAAGAATTTGGTATTGCATGCTAGAACCAAGCACTTTGAGCTCAAGTATCATTTCTTGAGGGAGAAAGTTCAGAACAAAGAGGTTGTCTTGGAACATGTTTCCAGTAAGGAGCAGTTAGCAGACATATTCACCAAGCCTCTATCAAAGGCTACATTTACCTATTTAAGAGGTGAATTAGGGGTGTTGCCCCTTCAAGAGGTGAACTAAAGGTATGTGCTCCACATCAGTTAGGTATTGCATTGTCAAATCTTTTTAAGGATTGGTGTGTTGAAGGATGCTACTCCTCAAGGGGAGTAGCATAGTGGAACATGGATGTCTATGCCTCCACTTTGGCATTGTTGTCAAAGGGGGAGAAGATGTGAAGCGGAGAGATATCTTTGTCTATTTCCATCAATGCCAAAGGGGGAGATTGTTGGCATATGTACAGAGTTTGATGACATGATGATACTGTATGTTGTCATTGATGTCAATATGCTGAAGTATGAACTGGTATATTAAAGTAAGCAAATTGGCAAGAGAACCGGTATGATGATGTGAGTTGGTATATGTGAAAAAGTGAAGTGGTATGTTTGTTCAAGTGAACCGGCATGTTGGAATGTGAACCGGTATGTGGAAATTTTTGTATTGGGGTTTAATTTTGTATGACTACTAGTTGGTAGTCTCAGCTTCAGGGTTTCCGGTTGATGCATTTCAAGTCTGTGTGATTCGACAGATGACATCCTCTGATGGGTTAGCATTGAAATAAAGATTAGATCATGTTGCCATGTTAGCCTTGTGTGCATAAGGATTTCCTTGAGGATCTTGCATGAAGAAGATTGATCCTATCTCCTCGGGAATGTATGAAGTCTCAGTAAATGGTGGAGAACGCGTGATGGGTTATCAGCTTCCAGAAGCGGCATAGAACGAACGATGGAGAATGTCTTGAGATTTGTTCAAGACTGTTTTATTCAATGAAATGTGTTTGAATGGTCATGATTGGACTGACTATATTGATAACCTAAATGTTTAGGGTTTAGGGTTTATGCTACCAATCTATCTATTTTCTATAAGGTCGATGATGATTTGCATTGTGAAGTTGTTGGTAAATTTTATGTGTGTATCCCAGTGAAGAGATACTTGATTCTTGCCAGATCGAAGAAGTGTGTTGATACCTATAGAGTGTGATTGCAGAAGAAAAGGAACTAAAAGTGGATCTGCCTTGGCATTTAGTGTTGTTATCAAATCAATGTATTACCTATTGACTTCTAACCATTTCAGTAGTTGGAAAATCCCTTAACCGGGTAGCTTTAGCAGGCTTTCTATAAATCCTTTAGCAGGGTGACTCAAATTCATTGAGATCTTCAAATCCTCTTGTGAGGTAACCTTTAACAGGGTTCTAACCTTTAACCGGGTAATAGCCATCCCTTAACCAGGTGATCCCTAGCAAGATCGGTTCCTAGCAGAACCTACTGTAAAGTCCTTAACCAAACTAGGCTCCTAACAGAGTGGACTTCAGAAGAGTTCAGAGAACAACTTGTGGGTATTCATCCCCACCATAGTTTTTCCCAGTTGGGTTTCCACATGAAAAATCAGTGTGTTATGTGTGATGCTTTTTCATGTGATGTCTTAGTGTTTTCAGTCAAGTGGTAAAGCATGTTGATCCAGTGGTCTTTATATTTCTGATGTATTACTTGTTTATGCATATGGGTGAAGTAGAAGGGAGAGATTAGGTGTGGTGAAGATCTAAATGGTACCGGTTTATGTCTTTCACAGTCATACTATTTTTATCGCAAGTTCTTAATGCTTATTTTTCATTGGATATGAATCTTGAGCCATAGTTAGATGGTTCTAGAAGATTCATTGTGAGAGATATATAGCATGGTTATCTCTTTGGGATGTGTTTTCTCTTATGATGATCATAGGAGATGGTAGATGTCTCATTTCTTGAATTATGAAATGGAGTAGTTCGATGTTCTTTGAGAGGCTTACATCCATAAAGATACATGGAACATATATTGTGTTTGATCTTTTGAGATTGAACAATTTGGGTGTTGTTGATTCTTTTCTCTTGAGGATGTGAAGGAGATCTTATTTGGCATAGCTACCATTTAGAGGTGTTTGTAAAAGGATATGCTATATGTTTATGGTTAGTAGTTTCTCATTTTGGCCTTAGTGATCTTGTATGTTTGAATTCACATGATATTTGATGTGAGGTTTGGTGTGGAGGTATATTGACCAATAATTTTTGGTAATGTGTCGTTACTTTGTTCTTGGGTGATGACATGGAGGTTCTTGTATCTCTTTCTTTTATTAGATGTGGAGAACTTGGGAGAGATGTGGAGACTTACAGAGAGAAGCAATATTGTTTGAAGGATTTGCATATCTGTGTGCATGGTCCTTGGCACTACATGGTTAAACTCTCTCGTATATGACAATTAGTAAACTGGGCAGGCCTTTGATCTTTTCAGATTTAGGATTACCCATGCAGTGGGAGTTATTGGATGTGTTTGGTCTCCATTGACTGATTTGCACATGAAACTTGTGGTTATAGTTTATGGGTTGGTTATGTTGGTGGCATGAGTTTACTGATGTTTGATAGCTTCAAGGTGTGTGTGATTGGATGGATTATCACTTATTGTGAGTGTTATTTTCAACTGTGTGGGTTTATCCATTAGATGGGATTAGTCTGTTTGATTGAATTATTGTAGTTGTTCTATCTTATTTTTTGGTGGATTACTTTTGAGTTGTGTTTTGGATATAAGATTTGAATTTGATGTTGTTGATGCTTTCGTATAGCTTGTGAGCATAGTAGAATGGTGGTAGTATCCTATAGCCTTTGATATCATTGGGATCTTATACTCGTGTTCTTTAGGTTTGTTCGTATATGCCTTGGCTTGTTCATTTTCTTTCACAAGTGGCATGTTAAAGGATGACATGAATTGTTGCCTAAGATGGTGGACATCTTTAATGTTGTTGCATATGACTTGATGGAGAGCAAGAGCATGTTCGAGATCTTTTTGGTTAATGGATGACTGTTATGATGCATTTTTATTGGGTAGCTCTTAGGATTGTAAATATTGATTTTTCCAGTTGGTGGGCAAGGTCATTGATGTCACAACTTGCACCATTTAAATTATTTTCATTATCGACTCAGGGTGTGTCTAAAAGCTATCTAAGATAAGGAGGATCTCAATTAGGGGTTTTGCACTAAAAAATAGTGACTAGGGTTGGATCATGCTCCATCAGGAGCTATCAGGATCTATTCAAAACTACTCCTATGATTGTGGTTTAAAACTAAAAAGAAGACACTTTTCTACTTTAAGCCATGAGAAATCAACTATCCTACAAAGAATTCAAATCCGATACCAACAATCCGAACAGAACAAAGTTTAAGATATAAATAATGAAATTGACTAATCAAAAATTTAAATAACTTTTATCTTCCTATGAAATGAAATCTATCACTAAATACTGAAAATGAAGCTATTTTACACTTGCTAAAAGTGAAATTTGATTTATGTTTGTAGGAAATAAATCTAAATTATAATTGCAAAAATGAAATCTACTTAAACCAGAAACAGCTAAATTACATGAATTTTTCCAACAATGCTTTTATTCTTTTCTTAGTCCCAAATTCTTCATCTTACTAAAATTAGAAACTAAATTCATTTACTATAAAGGAACTAAATGACAACAAAAAACTAAAACTTCTAAACATGCATTCATCGAAACAATATCTAAACAGAGATTAAACAACTACAACTTTTGAAGTTTAACACTTAATCTAGTCAGTCATGCATTAACAAAGAATCTAAACAATGTGAGATAAACTTCAATACACAAAACTAAACATGAAAAATAAATAGCACAAGGATCACCTCCCTTCGGTTGAGTGGGCCCTGCTCTTCCTTTGGTGGTATCCTAAGTACAAGAATTCTTAGATCAACTTCTGATTTTCATTGAAATGTACTTCCAACAGGAAGTAAAAGCAGACTTGCTAATTACAAAATATGGAGCTCTACTGCTGGCTAACTTACTAACTAGTTTTCCTATTACATTCTACAGAACTGAATTAAAGATTTATAGATATCCATCTTTATTCAAATTCAAACTATTGCTACCCTCTTAAAGCAGAGTAATGGCTACAACCAAACTAGAGAAAACTTAATATTAAACTAATAAACTTCAGAAGGAAGTTAAATTTCCAAGACAGCTGGTGAAATAAACACAGGGAAGATCAAGAGGATCTTCAATCTAGAATACTTCAAGATCCGTCATCATACAGGTGGCCATTGAACTGGACTCATTTGTCTAAGTTTGCTTGTTCTTATTAAAATATATTCAAAAATACATTTATAAAGATCAAACAGAACAAAGCAACATATTTCTGGTTATAATGACATTCATACTTGGAAATTAATCAAAAAAGTAAAACATTTAACCATAAGATATCATTCCTAATATTACTTCCAATAAGAAGAATATAGTAGCAAAAATTAATAAACATGCAAGTTATAAGGATGTCGCTATACATATTGTTCATAGATAATTAAAAGTTTTAAACCATTAAGTATGATTAAGAGTGCAAAGATGAGCCCCTCATCATTTCTCTCCTTCCTAATTCCAACCATGTCCTCATGGTTAATTTGGTAAGTTCCTATTTTGTCTCTCAATCCACAAGTTCAAATCTAACTTATTGAAATTATATTCCTGATATTTCCTGGGAGGCACATAACCTTTCCATCATTCAACCTCGTCTGTCCATTCTCTTAAGGTTTCCTATGCAAATTTGTCTATTACATTAAGTTGTGGTGCTAGCATAAGAATCAACAGTGGCCTGAATTTCATTCTAACCCATTCTATTTCTTGTTCCTCCATTATTCTTATAATAGACCTTACTTTGTTCAGACTCCAGGTGATATTTGGAGGAGAAATTGGTTCTCTTCTCCTCTATGGAAGTGGAATAGTGTTATACCTGGCTCTTGCTATTTGTAATGCTTTATAAGGGAGCTAATTTTGAACATCCCTAAATGCCCTGATATTATATTGTAGGTTTCTGGAATATGTGGGCTACACTTTTTTTAACTATGAAATTGAAACAAATTAGGACCGAATAGCTAAGGAATTAGGGGTTTCATCCCTAATAGGAAGGCCCAGTCTGTTATGTGCTTCCTTGTACTAATCCAACTGGTTTTCCCAGTCTACTTGATTTTGCAACAAGGATACAAAAGCTCTGACTTGAACATTACCAACATAGATATTCAAGGACTGATAATAATGGACAATCAAAAATCCATGCAAGAAAAATTCACACATTTTATTCTGGTATATGGGATGACTTTTGTAAAATTCTTCAAGGAATTCATAATCATCTGCATAGTCTATTTTTCTATCCAGAACCAATTGATTTATTTTCCATTTAGGAATTTTTCACGTAGAAATAGAGAGTAGAAACTAGATGGTTTTCTCATGGATAATAGAGAAAAAGAAAGTTCTGCAATCTACTCTATCCTTGAACTGCTTTACCTTTATGTTCTCTTTCTTCTTTCAGTTGTTTTATTAGTTCAGAATTTTCTTGCTTGAATTTATCAATAACCAAGGAAAGTTCCCACGGAAGAGAAAAGGGGGTTAATGTCCCTTGGGTGGATGTTGACGGTTTTTTATTCTTTATTTGGATTTATTTTATTGCCAATCCTTGCTTTAATTTTTTTATTTCCTCATTGTTTTGTAACAATTGTGCAGTTGTCTAGCCCAAAGCTTCCTCAGTCTGTTCGATAACCTTTTTCCAATTTTCTTCTTTTTCTTGAGCAACTTCTTGTGTTGTTTCATTTCTCAGAATAGATTTTCTAATTTCTTCTTATTTTTGTCTCAAAATTTCTCCCATAAAAATTATTTTCTTTTGTGCATCAAAGAGTTCTATTTCTAGATGCGACATAATCATGGCTTTTATTAATTCAGCATACTCTTCCTCCCTTCCTTTATCTATAGTTTGTGCAACTTCTTATTCTACTAGAATTTCTTTTCCTTCTCTTCTGACAAATTGTAAAGGGGATGAAGGCATTTGAGGTTCAACATTATGAGGAGGAGAAGAGTAAATTTGAGCAGCCTCTAATTCTTCGGGAGATTCTAAAACATTTGTGTCTTCTCAAGAAAGTGTAGAAGAATGAGGAGACTGTTGTTCTTGTTCATCATCAGAAGAGTCATCATCAAGAGAAATTATTTGAGGAGGCAATTGTTTAAGGATTTTATCAATTTGTGGTTCTTTTAATGGAAAAACGTCAACACTTGGTTGTGTTAGCAACAATCAAGAAGGAAGACTACGAGGGGGGTGGGGGGAGTGAATCAACCTTCATCAGAAATTAGATAATCAAACACCAAAACATAAACTAATAAATTGTAACAACTAAAAGATAAGAAAATGAATAGCAGAACACACAACACCAAAATTTTTGATGTGGAAAACCCAGTCAAGGGAAAAACCATGGTGGGAACCTACCCACAATAAGATGATACTCTATAGCAGTATGTGAAAATATTACAATGGGCAATGCACATGCATTTAGGCACACTCCCTAGGCTCACTGCCCAAAAGATATATGCCTGAAAGGCTCCAACCCTCAAGGAAGTCTCATTGACTTACAAAATGAATTGAACTATAATCTAAAAGAAATGAACTATAATAGTAGCATCTACATATGCCCGATAATAGTTTTGGTTAAGCAAGGTTGTCTGCTCTATAATATCAATCTCACCACAATACTTCACCAAATGATATATCTCTTGTTTGCACACACAACTCTCTTTGATAATGCAGACATCACATTAACAACTAAATTACATAAGTATATCACCTATATATACAAACCATCAACCTTGATAGCAAGGCTGGCTAAACCCTCAACCCTCAATTCATAAATACAAAAATTATATTACACGATACAAAGATCAACCACCAGACCAAAATTATGATTTGCATTACATAGAAAAGACCTAATTCAAAATTTCAAGTGATCATATCCACCACAAATTGTGCCAAAATCAACTGCAACATGTTACACCCCCAAAAATACCGCATAACACACAAATCATCATCAGTTGATAGAAATCACCAAAACTCACACAACAATCAATGTGGATCACCAAAAAAAATAGGACATGATTAGGAGACACCATCAAACATGTTAGAATCATCTGAACTAGTTGCACCAACACCTCAAATCAAATCTTCATTGATCAATGTCTCAAAGCTCAAGAACACAACCAAACAACATGTGTCACAAAGAAAGATAACTTGTGGGTCACCAAATCATGCACCATCTGAAATGAAGATACACAAGATCATCCCAAACAAAATCCCAAAGTCTCAACACAAGATCTTATCATTTCGAAATATATCGAAGGGAATATCAATTGGAACACCAGGAACCAGTAACCAAAGAATAGCAAATCGGATCAGAAAATCTTCACAAGATCATCGGAAAAACTCATTGGAATATGTTGAAATCAATGACAACAGCATATCCAAGTCTAACAACTAAATCCATCAGACTACAACAATCTCCCAACAATCTCAACAACTCAACAATCTCCCCCTTTGGCATTGATGGCAACATATGAATGTGAAAAACAGTCAATGCAAAGAAAGAAGATATATCCAACAAACTCCCCCTAATATCAGGATAGATAATGTAATTTTTCACATGATCTCTCCCCCTTTGACATCAATGTCAAAGCTCTCCAAAAATAGAAAATGAAACACATTCTCCCCCTTTGAATATGAAACACGGATCTCTCTCCACCAAAACACAGAAACATGAATCTATCACAACCAAGTCAACAAACTACTCCAACAAAGGAGAAACACTAACACATCAATCCAAATATGAAGAATAAGGCTCTGAAATCCATTGGATTGATGCAACTCAATGCATCTAGTTCTCATCAAGAGGGGTGGCTACCCTTAGCTTATCTCTCAAATAGACAACTGTATCTACGGGCCTTTGTAAAAATATCAGCAATTTGTTCCTTTGTAGATACATATTCGAGCGTCACCTTTATTCACTGGCTTTCTCCTTCAAGTAATTGAATTTGATTGATATATGCTTAGTCTTTGAATGTTGTACCAGATTCCTTGCATGTTTATAACACTAGAATTATCACAATATATAACAGTAGGCTCATCATAAATAATTTTGATCTTTCAGCATTTACTTCATCTAAACTATCTGAGTGCAATTACTAGCAGTAGCAATGTACTCAGCTTCAATAGTAGATAAAGATACTAAGTCTTGTTTCTTGCTAGCCCATGAAACCAACTTTTTACCCAAAAAGAATGCTCCACCGGTAGTACTCTTCCGGTCATCTACATCACCTTCCCAATTTGCATCAATGTAAGCACATAACATAAAATCATCTTTCTTACGATACCATAAACCATAATACACAGTTCCCTTAAGATATCTGAATATTCTTTTAACAACAGTAACATGACTTTCGTTTGGATCAAATTGATGTCTAGCAACCATACATACAGCATGCATAATGTCAGTCCTAGTCTGAGTAAGATATAATAGTCCACCAACCATAGATCTGTACAAACTCTGATTAGGTCTAGGAGATTTATCATTTTTAGATAGTTTACAACCAGTTACCATAGGAGTTCCAACCAGTTTGGAATTATCTAGTCCAAAATTCTTCAAAAATTGCTTCACATACTTAGTTTGAGATATAAAGATACATTTCCCTCTTTATGCAATCTACAAACCTAAGAAAAATTTCATCTCACCAATCATACACATTTTAAATTCCTTTTGCATATCACTGGCAAACTTCATACTCATATCATCATCACCACCAAAAATAATCTCATCAACAAAGACTTCAACAATCAAAATTTATCATTTTCAATTTTAAAGTACAAATTACTATCAACAACACCTTTAGTGAATCCTAATTTCAACAATTATTTATATAATCTAGCATACCAGGCTCTAGGAGCTTGTTTTAATCCATAAAGTGCTTTCTTCAACTTGCATACCATATCACCATCATCTGATAGTGAAAATTCATCAAGTTGTTAAATATAGACTTCTTCTTCTAGATCACCATTCAAAAATACAGATTTGACATCCATATGATATATCTTTAAATCTTTATAAGCAGCATAAGCAAGCAACATCCTAACAGATTCAATTTTTGCAACCAGAGAAATTTTTTCTTCATAATCAATTCCTTCTTATTGTGAATAACCTTTGCAGACCAGTCTAGCTTTATTTTTGACTACTTCACTGGCTTCATTCAATTTGTTTCTAAAAATACATTTAGTACCAATAATGTTTTTATCCTTCGGTCTAGGCATAAGTTCCCAAGTATTATTCTTTTCAATCTAATCTAATTCTTCTTCCATGGCCCTTATCCAATTCTCATATTTACAAACTTCAACAACATCTTTAGGTTCAACTTTGGATATCAAACATACCTCTTCTGCAACTAACCTTCTTCTGGTCATTGTAGTCACTCAAAATTGGTCATCACTCTTACATTGCTAACCTAATTCTTAGCATGTCTTCTATGTCACATTTGATTTTCATCATATGTTGGCATTGTGTCATTCCTATTGTTTCAATTCATTTCAAATCCAACCCTCATCAATCTCGTTCAATCACATTTGGTCCTAAATCATTATAATTGGCATTTTCAATATCAATTAATATTATCAAGTCATTATCAATCAATCTTATCAGTCTCTTATCAAAATCATTATCAATTTTGGGTCTTTTTCGATCCTTTGTCCTATTTTGTTGTCAAATTTAGTCAATTGTCATTAATTTTCATCAATTATTAGCCAATCAATCATCACTATTGGGACTTCATTCATCATTAGGGTTGGTATCTTAATTTATTCAAATCATTTCCCCTAGGTTAATTAATTAAATAATTAATTAATCTCCTTTCTTACTAACATGTCCCTTTTTGAATAAATAAATATATATTTATTTATTCACCATATTTTTGTCCATGTCACAATTAATATTTTTTTAATATTAATTGGCTAATTTGATTTTATGAGTGAAATTAATAATTATTAATTATTAATTTCCACCTCACTCAAATGTCTTCACTTAAGTGATTCACTTTCTAAAAAGTGAATCACTTGTCTCCTCTCTCAAAGGCAAAGTTTCCATTTTCGACCAAGTGTCGAAAATGGAATTGTCCTTCTAACTCATCTTCCACTTGCCATCAAAATGGCAATTTCCCAAGAGACTCCCCTTTGCATGCAATGTCGATCGTCAGATTGAATCGATCTCATTCGTCGAATTCTTGTCTCATCTCTCTCCAAATTCTATAAATTGGAGGCCTCTTTCAATCATTTAAGGACCACGTCTCTAGTATCCTTACGCTATCATTTTTTGAATTATAATCTTGCTTGCATACACTTGCATTTTGGAGGTGAGATCCACAATAATTTGGAGGAGAAAGAGAAACAATGGAGGTCAAGGAATGAGCTCAAATATATGGTTTGCATAGTATAATAGTGTTTTTATTTCCTTCTTCTTTTGAATGTTTTGCTAGAATTATCATATACTAGGTTATGTTCGTGGTTACATATCTTATGATGTATTTGATGTTTTACAATATTTTTAGCTACATTAAATGGTGAACCCGACGTGAACATGCTTGCATCTAATATTTTTTTTGAATGTTTTGTGAAGTTGCAGATTTTTTTGTGGAGAAATTGCAGATTTTTCTTCTAAGAAAAAAACAGTCATAATCAATTGATCACGTAAAACATTTCGTTCAGAATTAAAATAAACGATTTCTGGGTATATTAGATCATGTTTTTACCTTTCCATATCATCTTACGGTTTGTGATTTTAATAAATATTGAGGAAGTTATGACATTTTTAATTAGGCTTCTGTAAATGGTCAAAATTTTCAAAAACAAAATCATGCAACCTTCATCTAGATTAATTTAGCTTGGCAAATTAATCATGCATTCATGCAAATTTTATCTAGATTAATCTAGGGTGGTAAATTTGATAAATTTCACATAGATTAATCTAAGAGGACAAAGAATCACAACTTTTATGGATTAATTTTGATGGTGATTCATTTCTCTTGATTCTCTAGCATTGTTGGTAGCTTTGTGGTGAAACGCTTGACAAAGAATTATTTCACAAACTACTAATGAATTGTTTGTAGGTTCGCTAGTCAAAGACCAAGCAAATCAAACTCCTAACTTAGTGATTTTGCAGGTTGCCTTATATTCCAACCAAACTTTGTGTTTGTGATTTTTAAGTAGGCACCTAGTATGTTTGCTAAGTAGGATGGAATGAACATGTGTTCACTTTGCTTGCCGAGTTTGACATTGGAGTAGGAGAGTATGCTCTCATCCTTCTTAGGGTGATCAAAAATCTAGACCTTCGATACTATTCTCATGTTTTGGATTGTTTGTTACCTTTAGAGGGCCTGCCTTCCTGACCATTTGCTTTCTTTTGCAAGCAAGTGACAATCGTGAGAGGGGAACGACCCAAAGTGAGCACAACTAGAGTACCTTGGCATTCTAACTCACTATAAATAAATACCTGATGGGCAAAAGCTTTGAAGGAAGGCTTACGTGGGAATTTTAGTTACTTGGGAAGTGATGACCCTTGGACTCTTTCTCATATCGGCATCTAAGTAGGGCCTCACATTCTAAATTGTGCTTGCGCGACTACATTTGTTTGGTATCTTGGTGGGCTTGTATCTCAATCATGCTTGTGTGACACCAAGGAGTAGCGCTTAAAAAAAATCCTTATTAAACACCTTTTATTTAGAGGCCAAAATCCTTCTAGTTGCTTGAGATACTAAGTTCGTCGTGGGGAGATTTCCATTGGGACTGATGCTTGGCTGCCCTGAGAAGTGAGTGTCATGGAGGGGAGCCCATGGGGTTGAGCATCTATGTATTCTCCTTGAATCTCATAACAAGTCTACCTCTCAAGTACCTACTGTCCTTACCTACCATAAGAAATGTGTGAATGAGCATGATTGTCTTGAGTCTAAGTTAAAATATCTTGTCTTCTTTGCTTGTCAAAAGTTGAGTTGTGTCTCATTTCAAAAACAAGACAAATTGATTCAAAACAAGGTTAAACACAAGAGTATTTCATTCAACAAAGTTCAAAACACCTTCAAACATGGTTGTCAAACATTTTTCAAAATCTTGTCTCAACATTCATGTCACTTAGATTTAGGTCCTCCATTGTCCATACTTAGGGCTGAGAGCATCATTCTTGCATTCCACTTGGTCCATTTCATTTAGGTGTCCATTTGCATGTCATTATTAGGTCCTCACTTAGGTGTCATATTGCATGTCCAACATTAGGTTCATCCTAGGTTTGCATTTTGCAAAGTCATTGTCCAGTACCAAGGTTAGGTTTCACCTAGGTCATACTCCTTTGCATATCAATAAGGGTCATCCATTTTCATTTGTCCTCTTGCATTAGAGTAATACCATTTCATAATTCAACCTTAGGTTTTGTCTTAGGTTGACATTGTCATACATTTGCATTTGCATCTTTGTCCTCATAACATTAGGTCACATTTGCATACCCTAGGTCTCTTCATTAAGCTTAGGTCATTATCATATCATATTAGGGTCATTTGCATAGTAATTGTCCCTTTGCATATAGTGTCAAAACTAGGTTTTGTCATACTTGAGTAATCCAAATCTTTGATAAACCCTAAGTCATTGTTAGGAAGTCTAGACCTTATCAAACTTTTGTCTTTTTGTCATCAATGTCATTTGGTCAAACCTAGCTTAGTATCCAAGCATATAGGGGAGACATTGTCATTTTGTCCTTTTGTCACTTGGTCCTTTTGTCCTTTGAGGTCTAGACATCATTTCAATTTCCTAAGTGTGTGGGGGAAAAAGTGACACTAAGCAAACATGCCCTAATTTCACTTTCAATCACACACTTGTGGAATACGAAAGAGCCTAGAGGTATCACACAATTGGCTACTTCTTTTTGTGGAAGAGAGAGCCACGGGCTACCTATTAGGATTTCTATTCCTTTGTTGCAAATGATAGATAGAATGATGCAAGTTCAACTATTAACCCTAAAGTGTAAGTATGAACTAGTAACAAGATTGCAGAATTAAGATTAAATAATGGAAAGCTGTAAACACAAGGACAAGATAAGAATACAGATGTGTACCCGGAGTTAAAATCTGAGTGAAAATGTTCAGGACGAGGGCGTGGGCGCCACTGTCCTGATTCTACTCCTGAAACTGCTCCTGAAACTGTTGTTTTGCAACCTGAAAAGCTGTCAGAAATGCTGAAACTTGCTGTCTGACAGAAGGACCAGGGCACCCAGCGCCCCTATCCCAGGGACCAGGGTGCCCCACGCCCCTGTCCTAGCTTTCTGGGCTAGAATTTGGTGTGAAGTTCTGTCTCAGTCTGCTTCCGTCGAATCTGCAACTTGCGGCATCATCCGAATCCCGAAACCTGCACTTATATCTGAAAAGGTATGGTGGGCGGCTATATAGGGTTTTGCCTTAGTCAAACCCCCACTTTGGTGATTTCCACCTCCATGAATAGCCAAGTTGTATTGTAAAAGTAGTGTGTGTGCAGACCTTATGTGTGTGCAAGATCCTAAAATGCAAGTAAGCAAACTAGAGCAACCTAGAAAGTAAACCCTAATTGCTTGTAAATGATAATGTAAATGCTCCAAATCAAGATGTAGAGTGATCTAAAGCATGAATACAAATGATGTAATGAAGCTTATGCAAAGACATGAAAACAACATGAAATCATACCCAACCCCAAGGGAGGGGTACAAGCCAATCTTCAGTCGGTGATCCCTTATTGCTTTTCAATGTCTTCAAAGCCCTAAATGGATGAATGAAATTGATGAATGCTTGATGGATGGATGTTGAATGTTGTTGAAGTCTTCAAAGATCTGCTCTTTCGCTGCATAGAAGGTTCCTTAAAATAAAAATTGGATCCTTTCAAATGAAGAAAGAGAGCTCTTATATATGAAACCCTAGGTCTTAATTTCAACTTTAGGCTGACTTAGAGATTGAATCTCCCGCCAATTTCTTGGGGTTAAGCTTTATTTTATGATTGGATCGCGCTCCTAAAATTTCGAGAAAAATGTCCGAGACCGTGTGCAATCTGGGTGCCATGGTCCCGACAACGTTTCACCAAATTTTTAGGGTCGTCGGATATGATGATTTTAGAGAGAATCCCGAAGTTACAAGTGATTTCGAGATGTTTTGACCCCCGAAATCAAGCCCCCAAGTTCAAAATAGGACCTAATTAGGGTTTTTGATTAAATGATGCATTGGAGGAATAAAATGAAAGGGGCACACTTTAATGAAAGGGCCCAACTTTATGATGTAGAAGATGATGAAATAGAACCTTAGACTTAATTAATTTGATTAATTAAGTGCTAAAGGGGAAATGCAATGCAAATGCAAAATGCGCCAAGGCGGGTGCTAAACTAGGTGTGAAATTGTACCACCCTAGCAAGTGCGTACAATTTACGATGCTACATTTAGCCCCCACTTTAGTGGTCATATGAACACTACGTGCATATGCAAGTTAAAGTACAGAAAAGTAAACATTATTTGAAAAAGGATATATCCATAAGTCTGTCGAACGAAGCCCCCAGTGGTATCTGCAGTACACAGTTAGGAACCGCACCCTACAAAACACACGTTAGATCACAAAATCACCTAATGCTTACTAAGGAAGGTGATGAAAATTCGAGGGTAGCTATATGCCCCCCCCTGTTTCGGCTTGCTAATTTTAGTGAGTTGAAATAGGGTATCATGTTTACCACTTCGAATTGTTAAAGAATATTGATGACAAATGCTCACAAGAAGATTTGATATGAGATCAAAAACTAATGGAGAATCATTTGGTAAGAAAGAGGACCAAATCTCAATTCCAACACAACAAAGAGTGTGAGGATTTGAGAGTTCTCTAACACAAGATGAAGTATGTAAATGGAAACAAAATGCAAAGAGAAGAAAAGAAAGGAAAAAAAAGCATGAATACACACATTGGTGATCCATGAGAAGAATAGTGAGAGAGAAAACATGGACTTCTCACCCCTAGATCTTGTCTAAGTGATCCATGGGAAAAAGGACATGGAAAACGAGCCCCTAGAGTCTGTCTAGGTGATCCATGGGAAAAAGGACATGGAAAACTAGCCCCTAGAGTCTGTCTAGGTGATCCATGTAAGGGAGGAGAGTGAGAAAGTCTATCCTTATGCCGCTAGTTCCACTCAACCTCGTGCATGTGTGTGTAAGGGAGGTTAGAAGCACCTCATAGGAGTCTATGCCCGAGTATGCTACAACCTGTATATGTATAGTACAAAAGCGTGACATCTCGCTCTAAGAGTCTGTGCTCTGGTTCCGAGAATAATCACCTTGCATAAAAGAAAAATGGAGACATCTCGCTCTAAGAGTCTGTGCTCTGGTTCTGAGAATGACCCATTGCTCAAAAAGTGTAATGTTTATGTCAAAAGCAAAGTAGAACAAGGATACCTACCTTCATCACAAAAGAAGATACCCCAAAAATGCAACAATGTCATAGATCCAAGCAAAAGAGTTTTGCACTCTTTAAGAAAGGATAAGATAGTTGAAAAGGGATATCTTGTAGTATGTGTAAAGGAGATCCTTAGAGGAGAAGAGATCTTTGTACAAAAGACACCTATCCCTGAGAGGAATTGTTTTAGAAAAATATAACACCTTCTAGAATAAGACAAAGAAGAGAATAAGAATGCAATACTTCCTTCTTTTGTGAGGTGAAAGTGATTCTTAATGAAGGATGACGCTCTTTTTAACCCAATCGGGAGAGTGAATTCATTATGGATGTATTTTACCAAGTGCAAAAGAGGTTGTAGTCAAGGACTTACACCTCTTGTAAGAAAGAATCCTTGAACAAACAACAACAAATGCATACAAGGAATAACATCAAGTAATAAAGTTCACACCATCCACGAAATAGGAAAAAGTGGATCCTTAGATAAAAATAAGAAAAGATCATTGCCTCCCAAGGATAAGGTCAATGAGAAGGACTTACACAATCTTCCAGGGAGAGATTTAGACATAAACAAAATGTACTACATACTCACATGGGTTCTTGAAAGCAAGACATTAGTGTATGTAAAATTCTCCTCACAAGAAGTGGGTAGGATAAGAAAGAGAATACACATCTTCTCCCATATCTAGGAAAAGAGAATTCTAAAGCAAAGATGATCAATATTTCCACACTATTACCCCATAGGAACAAGAGATAACATAGAAAAATTAGGCTATTATGTTGCTTCAAAAATATGATTGCACTTGAAATTGTACCATCATGAATGACAATGAGCCCCCAGTAAATGAGCTACCAATGTCACATAATGATGAGCAACATAATAGCCATTAATGTTATTTAAAGACATGATAGACTAAATGAGGTATTTGAATATGACATGCTAAATGCTCAACGATAAGTGAGATCAAAAACATGTATAAAATGATAAAAATTGAAGAAGGAAAGTTATGAGAAATCTTAGAAGAAAGATGAGTGTAATTTATTAGAGCCTTATCCCTGGAGGAAAGGACTTTATGATGAATAGGAGATAAAGATTCATAAGTGGATTCAGAAATTTGAGGGGAGTCATAAAGAGATTTGTTCATCGCCAAGATTTCCTTATGAGGGGAATGAGGGTTGATAGAAGTAGAAGATGATTTAGTTGAAGTGTGATCATCATCACTACTAAATATAGCATTCACATTGAGAGATGGTCTTTTAGATGCTTTGGTGGGCTTAGAAAGATTATATCCAAGTCCAAATGAATATTCATGCATGTTATGTTCTAAAGGAACTTTAATTCCTTGTTCATTTGTGCCACAACCATTTCCACTATAGCCACTCTTAGCCAAAATATGAAAACCATGACCATAACGATTAGCCATTTCAGAAAGAAAAGGTGGTTTTTCATAAGACAAAGAATCAAATTCTTTAGAATTAGAGGTGTGAGGAGAAAAAGTTTGAGAAGCAGCCACAAAATTACTGCTCATAGGTTCAGGTAAGACTGATTGATCTCTAGTTTCTTCCTTCTTTTTAACTTTAAGCTCTCTAGGAGGAACCCTATACTCACCTACAAAGGTGGGATTGAAATCAAGAGATCCCCAATCATCTTCTGCGAGAACCTTCTCAGGATCAAAATCCTTTTCATGTGTAGATTCAAGTTGAGAAGAATCTTCTTCAGGAACTTTAGACTCATCCAAAGAATTTTGATTATCAGAGGGTAATGATTCATCCATAGGTATCTTGTTTAACGAGTCATCACTAGAAGAGGAAGGCTTAGAAGAACTCCCTTTGGAAGTAGATGTTTGCAAACAAGCTTGAAAATTAGTATCACCTATCAAGGTATATGTCTTATTATTATAAATAAATTTAACTTGTCTATGCAATGTAGAGGGGACAGCTTGCATACTGTGAATCCAAGGTCTCCCTAATAAAAAGTTGTATGTTAGATTTCCCGACATAACATGGATAGGAGTAGGCAAAGTAACAGGTCCCACTGTGATGGGTAAGGTGATAATACCTAATGAAGACATAGCCACATTATCAAAGCCTCGAATGGGACGAGAGTCTGGCTCAATAAGGGATGTATCCACATTCATCTTATGCAATAGATTAATGCTACACACATTAAGGCCAGAACCATTATCTACCAGTGTTCGTCTTATAGCAGTGTCACTTATGATAACCACAATCATCAAGGGATCATATTGATGTTGAATTTCACTAGTAGGAAACTCATCTTGAGTAAACACAATTTGAGCTTTAGGATTCATCACAGAGTTAACCAAAGACACTATATTACTAGATGTATTAGGTGGAGGAACATTCAAATCTTTCAAGGCATCTTGTAACATTCCATGATGAGTGGAAGAAGTTTGGATCAAATCCCAAAGGGATATCTTAGCAGGGGTAGCTTTAAGTTGTTCTATGAGATCATATTCCTTACCAAGAACTTGTGAAGTACGTGGAGCTTGTGGAAGAATTGGTTGGGAAGGAGGAAGTGAAGTTGGGATAACTAGAGGAGGATTAGGTTGCCTATTGTTTCTTGTGTTATAGGTATGAGCAACCGCATTATAATTCTCTCTAGTCAGTTGCTTAGCATACTCATAAGGGCTCTTAGTAGAATAACCTCCTTGCACAATAATAATAGGTTTCTTAGGAGTGCAAAAAGAATCATTAGCATAACCACCTTGGACCACTAAGATAGGCTTATTTAAAGGTTGAGAATTTTGAGAAGGATAGGCACCTTGGATAGTGAAGAGAGGTTTGTTAGGTGTTTCATTCACATGTATCAAATTGATTGAGGATGGTTTAGAGGAATGAACAAAAGTGTTGGAAGAATTGTTGATAGTCTTCTCTTGCACTAAAATCTCATCACGGATTAAATCAATTTTAGGAGAGAGACAAGGGGTAGGCATTGATGTTCTAGTAGGCAGAGTAATACTAGGAAAGGTCATATCATCCTCTATCATCAAAGGATCTACATGGGGAATAAACTCTCTAGGAGAAGGATCAACATTACTCTCTAAAGTCTCACTTTTGAGATGGAGATCTTTGAAAGAGATGTTAACCATCTTGTTTTGAACTAGGGTTTCCTTATGAGTAGAACCAAGTTGAGGAGAGGGAGATGCTTTATTTTTAGAGGGAGAATGATTGAGATTCAAGGAAGGTGAGAAACTATCAAGGGAGTTTTCAATCTTGATTTCATCCCCTTTGGCTAGGGTTCTCTCATGGGGAAGAGAATAATCTACACCTTCTTCTAATGGTTCATCCCAAATAGTGAGGTTGTTGAAAGGAGTGTTTGAAGTATTGTCAATTTCGGGAGAGGAGATAACATTGTTTATTAATTCCTCATCCTTAGGAGGGAGAGCATCAATAGATGTGTTAAACTCATCCTCTTTCCTCAAAATATGTTCAATATGATCTTTAGGGGAGAGAGAATTAAGGAAATTTCTTTTTATTTCATCTTCTTTCTCTAAGGGATGCTTATGGGTAAGACAAACTTTAGGAGAAGGGTAAGCATTTATCATTAATTCATCATCTCTAGTGGGAATTTTGTTGGAAAAGGAAATGCCATCACTAGGAAATGTAGGGATAATGTCATCTTCTTGCACAAAAGGATCCTCATGAAGGGAGCATTTTTTAGGAGCCACAAAGTCATCAAGGGCATCATCCAACAAAGCATGATCATATCTATTAAAAGGTTTATCTTTTGATTCAAAAGGAGATATCTCTTCATAGAGAGGATCATTGAAAACAACCATGTTACTAGATTTAGTGGAAGAGTTTATAGGAATTTACCCTTGAGAGGAATCATTCGACTTATCTTTCTCATCACAACGAAATGGCATAGTAACAATGTTTATGAGTTTTTGGTAAAATGAAGGTTTGGTATCTTTAGGTTTCAAAAACATATCTAAAGCTTCATCTAACTCATAATCATCACAAATATGAACATCTTGCAAATAAAAATCTGACATTTTGAAATAAAAATTGCACACAATGCAAAGAAACACTCTTTCTTTTCCTTCTTTTTTCTTTTTCTCTTTTTTTTTGAAAATGAAACTTAAATGAAACACGCTAAATCTAGATTTAGATCTAACAAATGTAGTGCAAGAGAAAGCAATAATAAGATTCACGCCGGGTTCACCAAAATGTGTGGGGGAAAAAGTGACACTAAGCAAACATGCCCTAATTTCACTTTCAATCACACACTTGTGGAATACGAAAGAGCCTAGAGGTATCACACAATTGGCTACTTCTTTTTGTGGAAGAGAGAGCCACGGGCTACCTATTAGGATTTCTATTCCTTTGTTGCAAATGATAGATAGAATGATGCAAGTTCAACTATTAACCCTAAAGTGTAAGTATGAACTAGTAACAAGATTGCAGAATTAAGATTAAATAATGGAAAGCTGTAAACACAAGGACAAGATAGAATGCAGATGTGTACCCAGAGTTAAAATCTGAGTGAAAATGTTCGGGACGGGGGCGTGGGCACCACTTTCCTGATTCTGCTCCTGAAACTGCTCCTGAAACTGTTGTTTTGCAACCTGAAAAGCTATCAGAAATGCTGAAACTTGCTGTCTGACAGAAGGACCAGGGTGCCCAGCGCCCCTGTCCCAGGGACCAGGGTGCCCAGTGCCCCTATCCTGGCAGGACCAGGGCGCCCCACGCCCCTGTTCTAGCTTTTTGGGCTGGAATTTGGTGTGAAGTTCTGTCTCAATCTGCTTCCGTCGAATCTGCAACTTGCGGCGTCGTCCGAATCCCGAAACCTGCACTTATATCTGAAAAGGTATGGTGGGAGGCTATATAGGGTTTTGCCTTAGTCAAACCCCCGCTTTGGTGATTTCCACCTCCACGAATAGCCAAGTTGTATGGTAAAAGTAGTGTGTGTGCAGACCTTGTGTGTGTGCAAGATCCTAAAATGCAAGTAAGCAAACTAGAGCAACCTAGAAAGTAAACCCTAATTGCTTGTAAATGATAATGTAAATGCTCCAAATCAAGATGTAGAGTGATCTAAAGCATGAATACAAATGATGTAATGAAGCTTATGCAAAGACATGAAAACAACATGAAATCATACCCAACCCCAAGGGAGGGGTACAAGCCAATCTTCAGTCGGTGATCCCTTATTGCTTTTCAATGTCTTCAAAGCCCTAAATGGATGAATGAAATTGATGAATGCTTGATGGATGGATGTTGAATGTTGTTGAAGTCTTCAAAGATCTGCTCTTTCGCTGCATAGAAGGTTCCTTAAAACAAAAATCGGATCCTTTCAAATGAAGAAAGAGAGCTCTTATATATGAAACCCTAGGTCTTAATTTCAACTTTAGGCCGACTTAGAGATTGAATCTCCCACCAATTTCTTGGGGTTAAGCTTTATTTTATGATTGGATCGCACTCCTAAAATTTCGGGAAAAATGTCCGGGACCGTGTGCACTCTGGGCGCCTTGGTCCCGACAACGTTTCACCAAATTTTTAGGGCCATCGGATATGATGATTTTAGAGAGAATCCTGAAGGTACAGGTGATTTCGAGATGTTTTGACCCCCGAAATCAAGCCCCCAAGTTCAAAATAGGACCTAATTAGGGTTTTTGATTAAATGATGCATTGGAGGAATAAAATGAAAGGGGCACACTTTAATGAAAGGGCCCAACTTTATGATGTAGAAGATGATGAAATAGAACCTTAGACTTAATTAATTTGATTAATTAAGTGCTAAAGGGGAAATGCAATGCAAATGCAAAATGCGCCAAGGCGGGTGCTAAACTAGGTGTGAAATTGTACCACCCTAGCAAGTGCGTACAATTTATGATGCTACACTAAGGGTCTCATTTTTAGAATTGCATTCATGAGTTCGTCAAAATCTTGAAAAAACAACAAAAACATTAAGTTGCATTGTCATCCTTTTAGGTTGCAGTTGTCAATCCCATTAGCTGCATTGCATAGTGACATGTTTGTTGAAATGAGGTCTCAACCTTCTTACGAAGCCATGTCATCACAATTGAGAAATCAATCATATCAATCCAATCTCTACATGTCTCAGAACTTGGATCAAACTTCTCATGATGATGTAAATGTCCAAATACAAAAACTAGAGGAGAAACTAGCTCAAGAAAAGGAGATATTGGAACAAAAAGTGAAAAACATTGAGAAGAATAGATCACAAATGTCCAAAATGTTTCAAAAATTTCCAGGTTGAAATCCAAAAATTGAGCCAATTGATGTAAGATCTCTTATTGAACGATCAGACATACCAGCTCTCCTCTCACAAATAGAGATGATGAAACAATTTCAAGAAAAGAGACAACAACATTATGTGCTTTCACAACAAGAACAAGAAGGTGTTTACTATCAATCAGATTTTCAACCATCACAACCAATTGTTCAACACCTCCAACATTTCCAACAGACACAACCAATGGTCCAACATATAAAACCAACACAACCAATGGTTCAATTTCAACAATATGTCCAACCAACTATACAATGTCCACAAATAGTTCAACCAATGGTGGAATATCAATGTCAACAACTACAACCAAACATTCAAAAACATAGGTTCCAACACACACCAACCCAAGTTTCAAACATGTCAAAACAATTGAACCAAGTCCAATATCAAAACATGACATCAAACCAAGACCAAATTCTTTCCAAACAAGTTCAAATTCCAGATACAACTATGTCAAAACCTCGAAAGAAAGGTGGCTTTATTGCAAGGATCTTAAGGAAACTACCACGTGAGTTCTTTGAGGAAGATCAAAATAATACACTTATGTCTAGCAATGCCTCATCCCCCCATAAGAAAATTGACTCTCCAGTGGCATCTATCCCTACACCTTTAGAAGTTTCACAGGAACCTTCCATATTGTCCTCATCAAACAATACACCCAAGGATGAAATTATCCAAGGGCTATCCATAATTGATTGCCAAGATAATCCAATTCATGATGCACATCCTTGTCACGTTTCAGAAATATAAGACCCAATGCCACCATGCACTTTATTGCCATTACCTGTTTTAGAGGACCCCATTCGAAGTCCCTCTTCCTCATGTTCAAGCATTGATTCCTTGTCAGAATCCATCACAAATGTTCAAAGTGCATTTCCTTCATGCCAAAACATTGATCCCTTGTCAGAATCCTCCATGCATATCCAAAGTCCAACCCCATGTCAAGAGGATAATTTAGAGCATGAAGAAACGTGTCTTGAAACAGATCAAGATCAAGATCCTGAAACCTTATCATCCCATCCAATTGTTGACTAGGATCCCATTTCCCCAGACACTCGCAATGATTCACTTATTCCTATCAATTCTATCCAAGAACACAATGTCCTTTCAAATCCCATTGACATTCCACTTCCTAAGAAAGATCAAGATATCCCTTCCATCCTTTCCGATGATCCCATTGAAAGTCAAGAGCAAAGCACCTTTAAAGAGGATTCCAATGATCTTCCTCCTTGTCAAGATCAAATTATTCCTTTAAATCCTCCACAAGATCCTTTTGTTCCTCCATCTCCTTGTCTTTCCATCTCCTTGTCTTAATCCTCCATATACACTCCAAGAACACATTTCTTTTGATGATCCCATTATTTCTCCCATTCCATCTCTTGAAGAGCTTGTCATTAAACCATGTCCACTACACAATCCTAGTCCCCCTCATGATTGTAATCCCCTTCATGATTCTAACGTGTCAGTGCAAGATGTTCATGAACCCTCGACATGCATAATGGGTTCTTCCACTTTGGTGCAATTTGATCCACTTCAAGATCTCATTATTTCTCTCATATCATATCCACCTCATAATGGACTTGTGTCTTCTTCCCAAAGAAAAGAGTATCGTACAAGTCAAGATATTCATAAAGGAAAATGAGTAGATCTCCATAAGCAAGAATCCCTCCATATCAAAGAAGATCTTAATGGTTATGTCTACACAACTCACTCTCAAGACATTGGTATCCCTCCATCAAAATCAAAACATACACCTTCCCCATCATACTTTCCATCCATCTTAGGTCCTTATATCCCTTTGTCCTCTATGCAAGGTCAGCAAAAGCACACATCCTTGAGTAAATTTCATCAATCCAAAATAACTCCATTTCATTCATATCCATCCATGCATTCCTTTCCCCCTCTAAGCAATTTGGATGCCAAGTATAAAAGTCATAAGGCTAGCAATCCACATGTATTCAAGGATCAACATGTCCAATATAATTGACATGTCAAAACAAAGAAAAATATGATCCAAAAAGAAAAGGAAAAATCCAAAAGGCCACAAAGACCCACTGAGCAAAATAAAGCAAAGTCAAAATATATATGGGTTCCTAAATCCCTTGTGCAAGCAATGCACTCCAAGGAACCACAAAAGCATGAAAAATCAAAAACCATGTGGATCCCTAAGCGGCTCCTTGAAGCACAAAAGCCTAAAGAAACATCAAAATTGGCATCTAAAATTGCTATTCCTCCATCCAAACCTCTCAAATCTATTCCACCATCACCTTCATCATCCATTTTGGGCTCTTATGTCCCAAAATCCCAAGCTATTCCTCCATCCAAATCTCACAATTTGAGATACATCTTTCCTCCATCAGTCCATCACCCCTCAAGGTGTGTGCCAATGTCAATCTTGCCAACATTTCTATCCACTCAAGCATAGTTCTTCCAATACCCTATCCATTATCCAATTCATATTTTCCATCCTTTGATCCCTTTGGTCCAATCCTTTGCATAAATCCTTGCCTTAGTTTCATCTTATTTTCCATGTCCTTATCCTACCAACGTCTTTGAGCATACTTTTAAAGGTCATGGTCCATTTTTTTTTGGGCTACTATCCAAAACAAAAAAAAAAAAAAAAAAGATGCTTGAGTCCTTCTTCCATCCCCTATCATGTGTCCATCTTCTATTGAAAAAGTCAAAAAAAAAAAAAAAAAAAAGTAAAGCAAAAATAATTCGTCCACTGGTGAAAACCTGGCAAACAGGCGCCTTGGGAAAGTACCATGATGAAAACCTGGCAAACAGGTGTCATGCGTAGTCTATGAACTTCTTGCATACCGTACTTGGGGACAAGTTTTATCCTATCATACCCTTTTGTCCTTCATTCTTCCATTATCCTTTCGAACCCCTGTCATTACCCTCCATTATCCTATTGTCCCTCCTGTCCATTTCCTCTTTCCACCTTTGATCTTGACAAGGCTGAGGATCTTCATGAGTGTCATGCATCCTATTCATAGCTTTTAGTCTATCATAGCTTTTGGTCTTTATCCATTTGCTTATTACAACCTTTCATCCATATTCCCTGGCTTATTGCAACTTTCTGCCACTATCCCTTAGCCAATCCCGACCTTCAGTCCATGTCCCTTATCCATTCTTGGTCTTGCTTATCCTATCCATATCTTATCACTATCCATACACTTTTTTATTCTTCCTTGATCTTGATCTGACATAAGGATGCAAAATTTAAACATGGTTTGAAACACCTCTTGACATGTCCCTCATGCCATGTCACTGCTTTACATTGTCATATCCAGTCTCTTGTCCCATCACACAATAGCACTTGAAAATTGCATCCGTATTGTCTCCATGATAAAAGGCCTTTGTCTTCCCTCTATCCACCATCATTTCAGAAAGCCTCTTTATTCACCTGTCATATTCCTTGTCTTGCTAGACATTAGGGGCAAAATCATAAAAATTGAAAAATGTCCTGAAAAAATCCCTAAAAATCAAATAATGTCTTGAAAAAATCCCTAAAAATCAAATAATGTCCTGAAAAAATCCAAAAAAATCAAATAATGTCCTGAAAAAATCCAAAAAAATCAAATAATGTCTTGAAAAAATCCAAAAAAAAATCAACTAATGTCCTGAAGAAACTCCAAATCCAAAAACAAGCATTTTGCATTTTGTCAATAAATGATCCCTTTGTGCATAGACAGATCGCTGAGCATACCTCCAACGACACTCGCTTCAAACATTGTGCTTTAATGAAATCACGCATTCACAAATGAACTGTTCAACCAAGCATTCAAACTGATCAACATTGTCTTATCAATCGAACATCAGCATCAACATTATCTATCCTTGTCACATCATCATGGGTCTTATACAGGGTGTGGTATACTCGAAACCAGACTGTGTCTTGTCTTAGACGGGGTACCGCATGTCCTAAAACCAGACAACATGATCGTCCTATCAACTCTTTCAACTTTTGACAATGAAGATCAAGATGTTTGTTTGACTTGTTGGAATTAGCGAGTCTTATCATTTATTGATTTATCTTTGATCATGATCCTATGTTTCTTGATGATGTCACCAAGTGATTTAGAGTGGTCGGGATGGCTCATGATCGTCATTGTTTTGATTTCTGTCTGCGGGGCGTTTCATCAAATTTTGGGGCAATTATGTCTTAGGATGCTTGGAACATTCCTTGTCTGTGACATGTATATCTTATGCAAAGGGAATGCATTATCATCCTTGGCCTTCATTTGCCATGGTGCGCTGCATCCACTTTGCCATATCAAATAAAGGTTCTCACCTACTCTTTGTGCATTTGTGAAAGCAAGATTTTGCTTCATCATTAACACTTCTCCATCTAGTTTCCTCTTACTAACATTTCTTCTGTCAATCCTTGTAGTCATCTTGGTTTAGTATCAGCATCATTCATTCAACTCTTTATCTCTAATCAATTAAGTATTCTTCTCTTTCATCATATTTTCACTTTCTAACATTTCTTCTCTTCTTTTCGAGAGATCATTCATTCCTTTCATACATAAAAAAATCTCTCGAGGGGGCACCCACCTCTGTCCCTCGATCTACTAGGGCATGATCTTCTTAATTATTCTTTGAAACAATGCTCATAATCACATTGTTTCAAAGAGGGGCAAAATGTAGTCACTCAAAATTGGTCATCACTCTTACATTGCTAAACTAATTCTTAGCATGTCTTCTATGTCACATTTGATTTTCATCATATGTTGGCATTGTGTCATTCCTTTGGTTTCAATTCATTTCAAATCCAACCCTCATCAATCTCGTTCAATCACATTTGGTCCTAAATCATTATAATTGGCATTTTCAATATCAATTAATATTATCAAGTCATTATCAATCAATCTTATCAGTATCTTATCAAAATCATTATCAATTTTGGGTCTTTTTCGATCCTTTGTCCTATTTTGTTGTCAAATTCAGTCAATTGTCATTAATTTTCATCAATTATTAGCCAATCAATCATCACTATTGGGACTTAATTCATCATTAGGGTTGGTATCTTAATTTATTCAAATCATTTCCCCTAGGTTAATTAATTAAATAATTAATTAATCCCCTATCTTACTAACATGTCCCTTTTTGAATAAATAAATATATATTTATTTATTCACCATATTTTTGTCCATGTCACAATTAATATTTTTTTAATATTAATTGGCTAATTTGATTTTATGAGTGAAATTAATAATTATTAATTATTAATTTCCACCTCACTCAAATGTCTTCACTTAAGTGATTCACTTTCTAAAAAGTGAATCACTTGTCTCCTCTCTCAAAGGCAAAGTTTCCATTTTCGACCAAGTGTCGAAAATGGAATTGTCCTTCTAACTCATCTTCCACTTACCATCAAAATGGAAATTTCCCAAGAGACTCCCCTTTGCATGTGATGTCGACCGTCAGATTGAATCGATCTCATCCGTCGAACTCTTGTCTCATCTCTCTCCAAATTCTATAAATTGGAGGCCTCTTTCAATCATTTAAGGACCACGTCTCTAGTATCCTTACGCTATCATTTTTCAAATTATAATCTTGCTTGCATACACTTGCATTTTGGAGGTGAGATCCACAATAATTTAGAGGAGAAAGAGAAACAATGGAGGTCAAGGAATGAGCTCAAATATATGGTTTGCATAGTATAATAGTGTTTTTATTTCCTTCTTCTTTTGAATGTTTTGCTAGAATTATCATATACTAGGTTATGTTTGTGGTTACATAGCTTATGATGTATTTGATGTTTTACAATATTTTTAGCTACATTAAATGGTGAACCCGACGTGAACATGCTTGGATCTAATTTTTTTTTTGAATGTTTTGTGAAGTTGCAGATTTTTTTGTGGAGAAATTGCAGATTTTTCTTCTAAGAAAAAAATAGGCATAATCAATTGATCACGTAAACAATTTCGTGCAGAATTAAAATAAATGATTTCTGGGTATATTAGATCATGTTTTTACCTTTCCAGATCATCTTACGGTTTGTGATTTTAATAAATATTGAGGAAGTTATGATATTTTTAATTAGGATTCTGTAAATGGTCAAAATTTTCAAAAACAAAATCATGCAACCTTCATCTAGATTAATTTAGCTTGGCAAATTAATCATGCATTCATGCAAATTTTATCTAGATTAATCTAGGGTGGTAAATTTGATAAATTTCACATAGATTAATCTAAGAGGACAAAGAATCACAACTTTTATGGATTAATTTTGATGGTGATTCATTTCTCTTGATTCTCTAACATTGTTGGTAGCTTTGTGGCAAAACGCTTGACAAAGAATTATTTCACAAACTACTAATGAATTGTTTGCAGGTTCACTAGTCAAAGACCAAGCAAATCAAACTCCTAACTTAGTGATTTTGCAGGTTGCCTTATATTCCAACAAACTTTGTGTTTGTGATTTTTAATTAGGCACCTAGTATGTTTGCTAAGTAGGATGGAATGAACATGTGTTCACTTTGCTTGCCGAGTTTGACATTGGAGTAGGAGAGTATGCTCTAATCCTTCTTAGGGTGATCAAAAATCCAGACCTTTGATACCATTCTCATGTTTTGGATTGTTTGTTACCTTTAGAGGGTCTGCCTTCCTGACCATTTGCTTTCTTTTGCAAGCAAGTGACAATCATGAGAGGGGAACGACCCAAAGTGAGCACAGCTAGAGTACCTTGGCATTCTAACTCACTATAAATAAATACTTGATGGGTGAAAGCTTTGAAGGAAGGGTTACGTGGGAATTGTAGTTACGTGCGAATTCTTGTCTCATCTCTCTCCAAATTTTATAAATTGGAGGCCTCTTTCAATCATTTAAGGACCACGTCTCTAGTATCCTTACGCTATCATTTTTCAAATTATAATGTTGCTTGCATACACTTGAATTTTGGAGGTGAGATCCACAATAATTTGGAGGAGAAAGAGAAACAATGGAGGTCAAGGAATGAGCTCAAATATATGGTTTGCATAGTATAATAGTGTTTTTATTTCCTTCTTCTTTTGAATGTTTTGCTAGAATTATCATATACTAGGTTATGTTTGTGGTTACATAGCTTATGATGTATTTGATGTTTTACAATATTTTTAGCTACATTAAATGGTGAACCCGACGTGAACATGCTTGGATCTAATTTTTTTTTTGAATGTTTTGTGAAGTTGCAGATTTTTTTGTGGAGAAATTGCAGATTTTTCTTCTAAGAAAAAAATAGTCATAATCAATTGATCACGTAAACAATTTCATGCAGAATTAAAATAAATGATTTCTGGGTATATTAGATCATGTTTTTACCTTTCCAGATCATCTTACAGTTTGTGATTTTAATAAATATTGAGGAAGTTATGATATTTTTAATTAGGATTCTGTAAATGGTCAAAATTTTCAAAAACAAAATCATGCAACCTTCATCTAGATTAATTTAGCTTGGCAAATTAATCATGCATTCATGCAAATTTTATCTAGATTAATCTAGGGTGGTAAATTTGATAAATTTCACATAGATTAATCTAAGAGGACAAATAATCACAACTTTTATGGATTAATTTTGATGGTGATTCATTTCTCTTGATTCTCTAACATTGTTGGTAGCTTTGTGGCAAAACGCTTGACAAAGAATTATTTCACAAACTACTAATGAATTGTTTGCAGGTTCACTAGTCAAAGACCAAGCAAATCAAACTCCTAACTTAGTGATTTTGCAGGTTGCCTTATATTCCAACAAACTTTGTGTTTGTGATTTTTAATTAGGCACCTAGTATGTTTGCTAAGTAGGATGGAATGAACATGTGTTCACTTTGCTTGCCGAGTTTGACATTGGAGTAGGAGAGTATGCTCTAATCCTTCTTAGGGTGATCAAAAATCCAGACCTTCGATACCATTCTCATGTTTTGGATTGTTTTTTACCTTTAGAGGGTCTGCCTTCCTGACCATTTGCTTTCTTTTGCAAGCAAGTGACAATCGTGAGAGGGGAATGACCCAAAGTGAGCACAGCTAGAGTACCTTGGCATTCTAACTACTATAAATAAATACCTGATGGGTGAAAGCTTTGAAGGAAGGGTTACGTGGGAATTGTAGTTACGTGCGAATTCTTGTCTCATCTCTCTCCAAATTTTATAAATTGGAGGCCTCTTTCAATCATTTAAGGAGCACGTCTCTAGTATCCTTACGCTATCATTTTTCAAATTATAATGTTGCTTGCATACACTTGCATTTTGGAGGTGAGATCCACAATAATTTGGAGGAGAAAGAGAAACAATGGAGGTCAAGGAATGAGCTCAAATATATGGTTTGCATAGTATAATAGTGTTTTTATTTCCTTCTTCTTTTGAATGTTTTGCTAGAATTATCATATACTAGGTTATGTTTGTGGTTACATAGCTTATGATGTATTTGATGTTTTACACTATTTTTAGCTACAGTCATCACACCTTTATTCTTCTCACCAATAATCTGATTCTCAAAGTGATTTAATATAACATACCTTGGAGTCTTATGATTCTCAAATTCTTGCACAGCATCACCAGCAGCAACAACATTTGGGTTAACAGTCTTTCTCTCTACCAGATCATTCTACTTAGGTCCTTCGGGCTGAATAAGAGCTAAAACAACATGCTGACCTTCATCATAAGCTATAATCTCCTTTCCAAGGTTCTCATCCACCTTCACACATGCACTCTCAACAATCCTTCTCTCTCTTTTTATATCACTGGTAGGTTTTACTCTTTGTGGAATATCCCAAAAAGATACCTTCATCACTTTTAATGTCAAACTTTCCAATATCCTCATCTCTCTTGATATAATATTTTCTACCAAAAACTTTGAAATTTTTCACAATAGGAACATGACCAAACCAAAGCTCATAAGGGGTCTAACTGGTATCACCTTTGATATGAACTTTGTTAAATGTGTAGACTGCAGTGCTAATGGCTTCTCTCCAGTAGATCTTCAGAACATTTACTTCAATCAACATAGTCCTTGCAACATCCAAAACAATACAATTCTTCCTTTCAACTACTCCATTATGTTGTGAGGTTCTAGGAGTAGAAAATTGCCTTTTGACTCCATGCATCTCACAGAAAGAATTGAACTCATTGGAATAGAATTATCCACCTCTATCAGATCTTGGACACTTCAGCTTCAATCCAGACTCTATTTCAACTTTAGCTTGGAATATCTTGAATTTCTCAAATGCTTTTGATTTCTCCTTCAAAAACACGACCCACATCATCCTAGAATAATCATCAATTAGAAGCATAAAGTATTTATCTCCCTGCACACTTCTAACATTTTTAGGTCCACATAGGTCAGTATGCACAAGATCTAGCAATCCATCTGATGCATATCATTTATTCTTAAAAGAAATTCTTGTTTTCTTACCCAACTGACACTCCTTATATACCAGATTAACTGATTTAACAATCTTAGGTGTATCTCTAACAACATGTGTAGAACTAATCTTGATCAGTGAATCAAAGTTTACATGACATGTTCTTCTATGCCATAACCAAATCTCATCTATCTTAGCAGTAAAACAACTTCTCTCACTAGCATTCAAATGAAAAATGTTACCTTCAGTCTTAGTCCCATATGCAATCTCTATACCAGAGGCATTCAATATTTTCCATTTACCATCCTTGAATTGCATATCATAACCCTTGTCAACCATCTGTCCAACACTTAAAAGATTATGCTTCAAACCTTCTATTAGGATAACCGTTGGACAACTAGGAGGGGGGTGAATTATTTGTCAACAAATTATGAAACTTTAAGAACACAAAATCTTTTACCAAAATGCATAAACCAAATATCAAAATAGCAAATATAACAATTCAGCACAAACATAAATCAAAGAACAATTACCATCCATTCATAACACAAAACACCAAGATTTGTACATGGAAAACCCGGTAAAGGGAAAAACCATGGTGGGAAGCCTACCCACAGTTAGATAATACTTCTATAGTAAGTATGTGATTACAATAAGAGGGGTCGGCACATGCAGGAAGGCCAATAGCCTAGAGCACACTGACTACAAAGGAAATCCAGACTACAATCCAGAAAGATGAATGAATTGCGAAAATATCATCTCCTATGCTTGAGTACAATTCTGGTTAAGCTCAATACCGAAGGTCTTAAACCTCTTACACAAACCCAGTTTGATCACCTATGATTGACTAGAACCTCTGCATATTATTACAACTTTATTCGCACATAGATAATCCCATAATCCACATACCACAATCTACAAAGAGATCTTACATCATATTTATACCAACCCAGGACCTAAACAATTAGGTCAGCCACCTGAAATATAATACAATAAATCTATTACATAATCCCACAAACCAATGATAAACCAAATCTGCCTAAGATCGAAACAACATAAACCAATCAATAAATCCAACTAGTAACACATCGGGAGAATCAACCAACATGTTACATAAACCAGTCCATAACCTAGCATAATAACACCAGACCTAAAATAGGTTGCCATAAGCTAAATGAAGCACCACTGATCAACCAAAACATGATAACCCTCAGCATCCTAATAGCTTTCTAGAAGCCTCACCAACACTACTTATCAGATTCATCAAAAGATCTTCAACAAATCTCATCTAGTAAAACCCTTATCGATAACCAAAAGGTGTACTAGAACAAATGATAGCATCTGAATCATAAAATCTCGAACCAACTGAGTATGATACGCATTAGGAACACATCATGAATAACCAGTCCAAACCAATTCCACAAGCCAAAACATACTGGAGAAAATCTCTAGATCAACATCATATTCCAATCACTCTACTGGAACCCGGTAGATAGCAAAAGAGCTAGTGCTGACATTAATGACAAATATCAATGCAACACATAATCAATTCCTCCATATTTCCAACAATCTCCCCCTTTGGCATTGATGGAAACACTAGATGTGAAAAACATCCAAGTGCCAAGAAATGCCAAACAAGTCTCCCCCAAAGGAAGACATCCAACCATCTCCCCAAAATGATATAACAATGAAGTTATGAACCAACATACCAAACTCCCCATGTGAATGATATCCCTGTAAGCTCTATTTTTCACATAAATATCTCTCCCCTTTTGACATAAATGCCAAAAATCTGACATAAATATCAAAGAAAAATCATAAATCCTATGAACCACACAGTCGACTACTCCCCCTGAGTAGTAGCACCAACACATCAATCCAGAATGAATGATAGCTTTGATAAATGCATATCGGACTGATGCCAATCAACATCACTCAGGTCTCTACCAGAGGGGCAAAAACCCCCAATCTATCTTTGAAGTACTCAAATGATTCCTTAGGCAAAGGTTTAGTGAAGATATTTGCAATCTTCTCTTTAGTGTTCACATAAACCAGTCTGACTTCATTTGCTTCCAACTTCTCCTTTAGAAAATTATACTTAATGTGCTTAGTCTTAGAATGAAATATTAGATTCTTTGATATGTCAATAGCAACAGAGTTATCACAGTGAATAACTACCGGTTCATTACAATCTACCCTTATATCCTTCAATATTTGCTTCATCCATAGAACTTGTGTACAATTAGTAGCAGTAGGAACATACTCAACTTTAGTAGTAGATAAAGAAGTACATGATTGTTTCTTTTTGATCCATGAAACAATTTTCTTTCCAAGAAAGAAAGCTCCACGAGATGTGCTTTTCCATTCATCAACATCTCTAGCCCAATTTGCATATATATATGCACATAGTGTAAAGTCATCATTTTTAGGATACCACAAACCATACTCAGTTGATCCTTGTAAGTACCTAAAAATCCTTTTCACTACACTCTCATGATTCTCTCTAGGACCACTTTGATATCTTGATACAATACAAACTACATTCATTATATCCAGTCTAGTCTGAGTCAAATATAACAAACCAACAATCATAGATTTATACCTTGTAGGGTTTACCGAAGCTGATGCATCTTTCTTTGTTAATTTCTCACTTGTAACCATAGGAGTACCAACGTGTTTAGAATTTTCCATATCAAATTTCTTCAATAACTCTCTAGCATGCTTAGTTTGACAGATGAAAATACTTTTATTAGTTTGATTAATCTACAAACTTAAGAAAATTTTCATCTCTCCAATAATAGACATCTCAAATTCATTCTTCATATTATCAAATAATTCCATACATAACTTATCCTCACCTCCAAAAATAATAACATAAACAAAGAATCCAACAATCAATATGTCATCATCAGTGATCTTATAATATAAGCTACTATCAGCATTAACTTTAGTGAAACCAAGCTTCAAAAGATATTTATCAAATCTAGCATACCAAGCTCTAGGAGCTTGTTTCAATCCATATAAAGATTTCCTTAACTTGCAAACCATGTTTTTGTCATCTGAAAGTGAAAATCCATTAGTTTGCTCAATGTAAACTTTCTCTTCAAGATCTCCATTCAAAAATGCACACTTAACATCCATCTGATAAACCTTGTATTTCTTATGGCTAGCATAAGCAAGAAATAATCTCACAGCTTCAATCCTAGCTACCGGAGCAAAAGTCTCATCATAATCAATTCCTTCCTTCTAAGAATATCCTTTACATACCAATCTATCTTTACTCCTCACAACTTGTCCATCCTCATTCAATTTATTCCTAAAGACCCATTTAGTTCCAATAACATTCTTATTTTTTGGTTGGGGAACTAAAGTCCATGTGTTGTTTGTTTCTATCTGATCTAATTCCTCTTCCATAGCTCTCATCCAACATTCATCTTTACAAGCTTTAATAACTAATGCTAGTTCAACTTGAGAAATTAAACATACCTCATCAGCTACGAACCATCTTCTTGTCATTACTCTGTTGTTCTTGTCTCCAATGATCTAATCTTTTGAATGATTTAACCTTACATACCTAGGTGTCTTCTAACTTTTTGTTTCTCTTCTCTGATCTTCAGTTACTGTTGAATTTTCTGATACTGTCGAGGTAACTAGTTCAACATTTTATTCTGGTATAGGTGCTACGTGTTTAGTTATGATTATCTCCACTTTCGGCTCTCTCTCATAAGTTCTTATTTGACCTTTGTACTACTCATCCACCTTGACATTAGCACTCTCCACAATTCTCTGCAATCTTTTTTTATAACATCTATATGATTTTATTTCATTAGAATAACCAAGAAATATCCCTTCATCACATCTAGGATTAAACTTTTCAATGGAATCATCTCTTTTAATATAGTATTTACTACCAAAGATTCTGAAATACTTAATTGTAGGTGTATGACCAAACCATAACTCATAAGGTGTCTTATTGGTATCTCCTTTGATATGAACTTCATTGAATGTATATACCGCCATCCTAACAACTTCTCTCTAGTAGATATGAGGCAAAGTAGCTTCCATCATCATAGTTCTAGCTACAACCAAGATAGTTTTGTTCTTTCCTTCCACAACACCATTCTACTGAGGTGTCTAGGGTGCAAAAAACTATCTCCTTATCCCATACTTCTCACAATAATTGTTAAATTCACCGGATGTGAATTCACCACCCTGATTAAACCTTAAGCATTTAATCTTCAACCCTATCTCTATTTCAACTTTAGCTTTAAAGATCTTAAACTTTTAAAGGCTTCAGATTTCTCTCTTAGAAAAGTAACCAACATCATTCTATAATAGTCATCAATGATTAGCATGAAATATCTATCACCCTGAAAACTTTTTATTCTAGTAGGACCACACAAATCAATATGAATAAGATCAAGAACATCATTAGATTTGTCAAGTATAGTTTTAAAAGAAGTTCTGACTTGCTTTTCCATTTGGCATTCCTTACATACCAGAATATAGGGCTTCACAATCTAAGGTATATCTCTAACAACCTTAGTTGAACTAATCTTTACATTGCAATCAAAATTCACATGACACAACCTCTTATGCCATAGCCAACTCTCATCAATTTGTGCAATCAAACATGTCTTCTCACCAGAGTTCAAATGAAAGATGTTACCTTTAGTCTGAGTACCAATTGTAATCTCCAATCTAGATCTGTTGATGATTTTGCATTTTCCATCTTTGAACTATAATTAAAATCCCTTATCCACCAATTGTCCTATACTGAAAAGATTATGCCTCAAACCTTCAACATAATAAACATTATCAGTGTTATGCTTACCATCCAATGATATAGTTCCTCTTCCTCTGATCATGCATGCTTTGTCATCTCCAAATCTAACCAGACCACCATCAAATTCTTGCAAAGATAGAAACCTCCTTTTATCTCCAGTCATATGATGTGAACATCCACTATCTATCACCCATTCATCCTTGTCTTCAATTTTAGCAGCAAGTGCCTTTTCCTCATTTTGAATGATAGGTTCCAAAGCATCTTCCTTGATAGCCAAAAATACCCATTCCTTTCCACTACTAGATCCACTAGCTGAATCTTGCATCGGTTCATCATCAAAATCTGTCACACCTTCCTCATCTGCATAGAAACATGATTTGTCTTTGTTCCTCCTATACTTATGCTTGTTCTTATAATCATGGTTAGGCCTAAAATATCTTCCATCTTTCTCCTCAAATCTTGAATTCCTCTCAGAAAATATAGATGTAAAATGACCTATCTTATTACATGCAAAACATTTGAAAGGTGATTTTCCTTCATACTTACTTCTTGTCGGACCTTTAGGTACTCTTCTAGAAAATAGGGCTTCAAGTTGCTCAAACTATCCATCTTCTTTCTTCATTTCCTCCAGTTCCTTTGCATATAAAGCTTTCCAATCACTCTTGCCGGTTGATGATGTAGATGCATAAAAAGAAGATTCAGTCTTTGGAGCTCCTTGAGGACCAAATTGTTCAAGCTCAAAAGAAGATAGCTTTCCAACCAAAGTATCCATGTTAACAAAGGTGTTAGACATTATTCTTAGTTCATTAATTGCAGTAGCCTTCATCTTGTAAGTTGGTGGCAAAGCTCTCAATATTGTATAAATAATCTCATCTTCACTTAGAGATCCACCATAACATTGAATTCCTATAACAAATTTATTAACTCTTTCCATAAAAGCAGTAATCCTTTCATCTTCTGCCATCTTTAGGTTCTCATACCTCACGCTATAACCATCAAGTTTAGCAATTTTAATAGTAAGGTCACCTTCATTCAAAGTTTCCAACTTATCCCATATAGCCTTTGCAGATGATTGGTCATTTAATCCCATTATTTGATTATCAGAAAGTGCACTCAAGAGGGTTTCTCTAGCTCTGCAGTCATTTTCAATGTTCTTATCAAAGTCTATCGGAAGAGGATTGCCAGATGTTTGATTATAAGGAGTATACCCCTTCTCAATGATCTCCCAAATCTCTTTCCCAATACATCTCAAATGAGTCTCCATCTGAATATTTTATACTCTGTAATTTGTTGAATCAAGCTTAGGGGTTTCTCTCTAGAAAACAGTTGCAGATGAACTATTAGATGCCATAAGATCTTCCTCAAGCTGTTAAGCTTCTGCAAAGAGGACCAAGCTCTGATACTAATTGTTAGGATAACCAGTGGACAACTGAGAGGTGGGGTGAACCAGTTGTCAATAGATTATGAAAATTTAAGCACACAAAACCTTTTACTAGAATGCATAAACCAAATACCAGAATAACAAATACAACAATTAAGCACAAACATAAATCAAAGAACAATTACCATCCATCCATAACATAGAACACCAGGATTTGTACGTGAAAAACCTGGTAAAGGGAATTACCATGGTGGGAAGCCTACCCACAGTCAGATAATACTTTTGTAGTAAGTATGTGATTATAATAAAAGGGGCCTACACATGTAGGAAGGCCAACAACCTAGAGCACACTTCTCATCACAAACGAGTCTCACTAACTACAAAAGAAATCCAGACTACAATCCAGAAAGATGAATGAACTGTAAGAATAGCATCTCCTATTCCTGAGTACAATTCTGATTAATCTCAATACTGGAGGTCTTAAACCTCTTACACAAGCCCAATTTTATCACCTATGATTGACCAAAACCTCTGCATATGATGACAACTTTATTCACACACAAGTAATACCATAACCCACATACCACGATCTACAAAGAGATCTTACATCATATTAGCACCAACCCAAGACCTAAACAATTAGGTCGGCCACCTAAAAGATAATACAATAAATCCATTACATAATCCCACAAACCAATGATAAACCAAGTCAGACTAAGACTAAAACAACATAAACCAATCAATAAATCCACCCAGTAACGCATCGGGAGCATCAACCAATACGTTACATAAATTGGTCCATAACCTATTAGAATAACACCAGACCTAAAATAGGTCACCATGAGCCAAACAAAACACCACCGATCAACTGGAACATGATAACCATCAGCATCCTAATAACCTTCTAGAAGCCACACCAATACCACTTATTGGATTCATCAAAAGATCTTCAATAAAGCTTTGTCGTTAAAACCCTTACCAGTAACCAAAAGGCTTACTAGAACAAATGATAGCATCCAGATCATCAAATCCCAAACCAACTGAATGTGATACACATTAGGAACACATTAATAACTAGTTCAAACCAATTCCACAAGCTGAAACATACCGGAGAAAATCTCTGGATCAACATCATAATCCAACCACTCTACCAGAACCTGGTAGACAGCAAAACAGCTAGTGTTGACATCAATGACAAACATCAATGAAACACATAATAAATTCCTCCATACTGCCAACACCTTCATCATACAAGACATCATCAATATTATGCTTATCATTAAAAGAAATAGAACCTCTCCCATGGATTACACAGGCATTGTCATCTCCAAATCTGACTATTCCACCATCATACTTTTCCATACTTACAAATTTTCTTTTATCACCTGTCATATGATGTGAACAACTGCTATCAATCACCCATACACTCTTTTATTCAAATTTTGTAGCCAAAGCCTTTTCTTCAATAGAATATCTAGTGGAATCAATAGGCACAGGTCCATCTTCCTTAATGGCAATATACACAACTTCATCTCCTTTTGATTCTTCATTTGTAACACCTTCATTTGCAGCATAATAATAGTTCTTCTGGTTCCTAAACTTCCCATACTTCTCATATCTATCATTCCTATCATACTTATCAAACTTATCATGTATGTCATACTTATCCATTCTCTCCAGACATCTAGAAGAAAAATATCCTATCTTATTGCAAGTAAAACATTTCAAAGGCAACTTTCCATCATACTTATCGACACCTTTAGGCAATCTCTGGGAAATAAATGCTTCAATCTCATCAAGCTCTCTCTCTTTCTTTGCAATCTCTCTTCTTTCTCTTTTGTACCTGGATATCTTGCACTCATTGGGATCATACTTCTACTTACCGGAGATACATGTTGATGCTCTAAATTTTGTCTTAGACTTTCCATGTGATTCTCCAAATTCGCTCAGCTCAAATGCAGTAAATTTTCCAACCAACATATCTCTTGGTACTATAGTTACACTCTAGATCTCATCTATAGCAGCAACCTTATGTTTGTAAGTGGGAGGCAAAGATCTCAACACCTTGGTAACAATCTCATCTTCCTCAATCTTCCCACCGACACATATGATACCAAGGAAAAGCTCATTCACCTTAGCCATGTATGAATGTATGCTATCATCATCTCCCATCTTCAATGTTTCATACTTTCCTTTCAAGCTCTGCAACTTAGCAACTTTCACTTGAATATCACTTCCTACAGGATCTCAAGCTTCACCCATATCTCATGTGCGGTCTGAAGTTCCATTACATTTATCATTTGAGAATCAGTTAGGGCACTGAGTAATGCTTCCTTTGCTCTGATATTATATTCACCTTCCTTAACTTCATCAAGAGTGGATGGTCCATTCTGAGGAACAACATAGACATTCTTAGTAATCTTCTCTAAGATATTTCAAGTCCACCTCCATCCGGTTCTTCTACACAGTATAGTTGCTTCCATCAAACCTTAGACTGTCCTTCTTGAAAATAATACCTTGAGCTTTCATCCCTAATCTCCCCAAGTGATTAAGATTCTATCGGAGGATCTAGCTCTGATACCAATTGTTAGCAGTAATCAAGAAGGAAGACTAAGAGGGGAGCTGAATCAATCTTCACCAAAAATTGGATAATCAAACACCAAAGCATAAACTGATAAACTGCAACAACTAAAAGATAAGAAAACAAACAACACAAAACACAACACCAAGAATTTTGATGTGGAAAACCCGGTCAAGGTAAAAACCATGGTGGGAACCTACCCACAATAAGATGATACTCTATAGTAGTATGTGAAAATATTACAATGGGGAATGCACATGCATTAAGGCATACTGCCTAGACTCACTTCCCAAAAGATATATACCCGCAAGGCTCCAACACTCAAGAAAGTCTCATAGACTTACAAAATGAATCAGACTACAATCCAGAAGAAATGAACTGCAATAGTAGCATCTACATATACCTGATAACAGTTCTGGTTAAGCACAGTTGTCTTCTTTGCAACATTGATCTCACCACAACACTTCACCGAATGATATATCTCTTGTTCACACACACAAATCTCTCTGATAATGTATACATCACACCAACAACTAAATTACATAATTATATCACCTATATATAAAAATCATCAACCTTGATAGCAAGGTCGGCTAAACCCCCAACCGTCAACTCATAAATACAAAAATTATATTACACGATACAAAGATCGACCACTAGACCAATATTATGATTTATATTACATAGCATGGACCTAATTCAAATTCCTAAATGATCATATCCACTAGAAATCATGTCAAGATCAACCACAACATGTTACACCCCCAGAAATACTGCATAACACACAAATCATCACCGATTGATAGAAATCACCAAAACTCTCACAACGCTCAATGCAGATCACCAAAACAAATAGGACACAATTAGGATACACCATAAAAAACATTAGAATCATTTGGAATAGTTGCACCAACACCTCAAATTAAATCTTCATCGGTCAACATCTCAAAGCTCAAGAACACAACCAAACAACAACTGCCACGAAGAAAGATAACTTGCGGGTCAAAAAATCATGAACCATCTTAAATGAAGATACAAAAGATCATCCCAAACAATATCCCAAAGTCTCAACACAAGATCTGATCATTCTAGAATATACCAAAGGGAATATCAACCGGAATACCAATTGGAACACCAGGAACCGATAACCAAAGACCAACAAACTAGATCAAAAAATCTTCACAAGCTCACCGGAAAAACTCATAGGAATATGTTTACATCAATGACAATAACATATCCAAGTCCAACAACTAAATCCAATAGACTACAACAATTTCCAAACAATCTCAACAACTCAATAGGTTGAATAGGTTCAGTGGACATAGCAGGGTCTGTATCAGCAACATTATCTTAGGAAGGAGGATTTGATAGAGAAGGGTCATTATGCTCAGCAACATGACTCTGTTCTTCCTCAGGTTTTGCTAAGGAGGGTTCATCACGAGCCCTATAGGTATCAGAAGGAGGACTATGTTCACTATCTTTTGTTGGCTGAGAAGCCTTCTTGGCAGAGCTACGAGTAACTCTAGTTATTTTAGGGTCTTCACTTTGAAATTTTCCCTTTTTATGTGATGGGCCCTCTTCCATAATTTCAACATCCCCAGATGCTCTTTTTGCCCTTTTCTTGAAGGGTTCCTGTTTTTCTACTTTTATACTTTTTAACATTGACCCTTTCTTGGCTCTATTAATAGGTGAGGAAATAAATTCAAGCCATTTTTCTTTTCTTGTTTCCTTCTTTAGAAAGTGATTTTTAACAATAATATGAATTAGACTAGGGTATTTTATATGTTCATCTTTCCCCTTTACCCTAGTTACCATAGCAGAAATTTGCAAAAATAGAAAAGATGGAAGATTTACCTGAGCTTCAGGTCTGGTATTTGCATACCTTAGGTAAAACAATAGTTGCATGCTTGGGCCCAACACTGTACCATACTACCCTTCACAAGTGAAAAACTTTATGAGCCAGAGGACTGAAGTTTTCCATGGTTCATCCAGGATGCTTCTATTTATACCTTTTGTATTGCCCTTGTGCACTTGTAAAACATGATTTCTCTCATTCCCTTGATGGCAGGAATTAATTACCTTATCAAAATTGATATGGCCTTTTTTTATCATCTCCCCTTCTGCAAGAATTCCTAACATTTCACTTATAACCTGTGGAGTGACTTCAATTATTTCACCCCCTACTTTGGTGATATTGATGTGAAATTTTTCACAAATTCCTCCACAATCTTATGTGCATATCCCTCGTACATTTGAATGGATCTTAGCCATCCCACTTCTTGCAATAATCTTTCTATTTCTAGGTCGAGGCTAAAATTCTCAGGTTCTGCAATTCTCTTATTTCCCATTTTCTTATAACTCTGCACCTCTCAACTTTGTCACTAAACTTATCTTTCAAAATAAGAAATGAAATGAAATAATTCCCAATCTTTAATAAAAATTATTCCATAATTATCATTAATTACATAAACACATGTTTAATAAATTTCATAATAAATCGGACGATCCACCTACCATCATCTTGTACTTTGATTTCAGATTTGTTGAGTTGGTGGTGGTCAAGTATGTGTGATTATCACTATAATCATTACTTTTTAGATTTTGAAATGATAACTAATGTCAATTCAATCTATCTCAAATCATTTCCTCTTTTAAATATTTACTTTTAATAATTTCATTATTAATAAGCTGGCGGAAACTTAGTACAAGAAAAATTTATCATTTCTACATTATACCTATAAAATTAGAAAATAATACTTATGATAAATATCTACCTTTTAATCACTTAATGCATATTGGTCAAGAGTCATCATGCAAAATGGACTGTCTTTCTTACTAAAAAGAAGCAGCATGTTGATCAGGAGCTATCAGGAGTGTGAATATCAACATGTCATTATGACAAGTTAATGAGGGATTATTCAAAGCTTCTTCTGCATGTACCAATAAAACATTAAATAAAATATTTTTTTATCATCGGGAACTTGTCAGGGGTGAGAGTGTTACCGATTCAGCAAAGACTTATTCTTGGTCTTTGAAAGCCATCAGGAGCTATCAGGAGCCATCAGGAGAAAATTGAAGTTGATCAGGAAAAACTATTATTTCTGGTTTTCAAGTTTTTCCTTAGGTATGAATCATCATTTTTGGTTTTCAATTGACCCTTGGGGTAGACTGCCATTTCTAGTTTTCAATCTTCCTCGAACTTTTTTTTGGGGGGGAGATAAACCGCCTTTTTTAGGTTTTCAATTTGTCTCCTTTATTCAAACTTTTGTGGAATTATGCATAATTGGATTCCATCATAGAAGTGATAACTTCCATGTTGAAATGTTCAATTTTTTAGTGCAACTCTTCATAGAATTCCTCTCTTGATGTTGGTTTGTGATATAACTTGAGATGATGACCATTAACTAACATTATCCTCTTTTCCTCATCAATAGGCACTAATTGGACTACACCATTATCATAACCTTGACTAATCTCATAAGGTCCCAACCATCTTGTATGAAATTTTCATTTAAATTCTTGGAACCTAGAATCAAATAACAGTGCCTAGTCTCCCTTTTTAAATTGTCTAGAGATAATATGTTTGTCAAGTCATAGTTTCCTTTGATCTAAATTAACTTTGTATGTTGTAGGGCTTCTATTCTCATTTCATCCAATCTATTCAACTACAAAATTATGGCCTTCTCCGGTTCTAAACGATCAATCCCGACTTCCCATGTTGTTCCCAATGTTGTCAATTCAAACTCAATTGGCATAACAGGTGTTTTTCCATACACTAATTCATATGGAGAAAATCATGTTGTGGTCTTCCATGATGTGTTATAAGCCCAAACTACTTCATCTAACTTATCTGACCAGCCTGGCTTCCTTAAAGAAATAGTTTTTGTGATTATATTCTCTAATTCCCAATTAGTAACTTCCACATGACCATTAGCTTGAGGATGATCGGGTGAAGATTTTTGGTATGTCGTTTAATATTTGTGCATAAAAGCTTCCATCATGTAGAGATGAATTGTGGTTCTTGATCATATACTATTTCTCTCGGAGCACCAAACCTTTGAAGAATCTGTTTGTACATAAAATCAGCAACCTTCTCTTCTCTAGCTACTGGCAATGCTTTCACTTCAGCCCATTTTGTAACATAATTTGTACGGACCAAAATATAATAATACCCTTTAGAAGGAGGATCTATAGGTCCCACAAAATCAATGCCCTACTTCTCAAAAGGCTTAAGAACTATCTGTGGTTGAAGAGGCATCCCCATTGTTGATGTTGGTCTCCCCATGCACTAGCATTCATCACAATGCTTCACATAAAATGAAACAACTTTAGTCATGGAAGGCCAAAATAGCCTACTCCCAGGATCTTATGAATTGTTCTGCTCATTGAAAAATGTCCACCTTTTTGTTCATTATGACATGCATAAATAATCTCATAAACATCGATCTCCTGTACACACCTGCAAAGAATATAGTCAGGACACATTTTAAACAACAATTCATCAACCCATTGGAATCTATAACTTTCACAAATCAATCATTTTTTTGGGGGGTTGAAATGATTTGGGCACTTCCCTGTTACAAGGTAATTTGCAATATTAGCAAACCATGGTGCTTGTACTGAGATAGAAAACAAGTGTTCATCCAAAAAGGCATCATTAATTGGTTCATCATTGCCCTGCAAAACCATTCGAGAGAGAAAATCAGCTACAACTTTATCTTTCCCTGGATTATTCACAATAGTTATATGAAATTATTGCAAAAGCAACAACCATCTGATTATGTGATCACCTACCACAACTTTGTTTATTAAATAACGAATGGTTGCATGATCTGTATGAATAAAAAATTTATAGTCAGTGATATAATGTCTAAATTTATTTATAGCATGCACAACAACTAAAAATTCCTTCTCAATTATTGTTTAATTCCTCTTAGCTAGACTCAAATTTTTCAGATATTGTAAATGACATTCATTGATCCATTTTTCATCTTTTTATCCTAAGATTTCTCCAATGGAAAAATTGGATGCATCAATATGTATATGAAATGGTTCTTCCCATATTGGTCCTTTGATTATTAGAGAGATAGTCAAAACATGTTTTATAGTTTTAAATGACTTTTGATAGTCATCTGTCCATAAAAATTATGAATCCTTCTTTAGTAAAGTGAACAATGGTTCAACAATTCTACTAAATCCTTCCATGAATCTTCTGTAATAACCTACATGACCAAGAAATCTTCTAACACTAGTCGGAACTTCTATTTGTTGGATGACTATAACTTTTTTTGGATCAGCTTTAATGCCCTCCTCAGAGATATGTGTGTACTTGAAAGAGTAGTTAGGTAGTTAAGAGAAAAACACAATCAAGTATACCAATGAAACATTGCATGAGAGAGATTAAATGAGAAAAACAAGTTAAACGAGATATCATCTTAGATTATATGAGCACTTGATCTCTAGGATGACTACCTAAAGAATGAGGGATACAAATGATAAAAGATCTAAATGCAAGTGCAACTAAGATCTTAGCATGATATGGATATGAAAATCTATGATATGGTGCAAGATGATGAGATTAAAATGAAGATTGTGCTAGTATGATATGCTATCCTAACATGATAATGCTATGATAATACTAAGTTATGATAAAAAAAACTAACATGCTATGATAATGCTATTGCTATCTAAAATGATTAATCTTATGAGAGAGGCAAAATGCGAATTCTTGATAATCTAGATGCATAAAACTTGGATATGATGATAATGAAGAAATGAGGCCTATTTATAGAATAAATGGGCAATTAGATAGTTAATATTGAATAATCTTAACAAGGGTTAGGATTGAAGGATAATCAATCCATGTGAACTTTCAACCCAATCCCATGTTGACAAGTGTCACCATGAGGAGGCTTGAGAGGAGAGATAAGGAGCATTAAATGCTTGAGGGGACATGATGGATACCCTAGGGGGTTGGGTTACGGTTAGGTTAATATATATTCCTTTTATCCAAGGGATAAATGAATGTGCAAAGGTTAAACAGTTACCTTAGTCAAAGTAATAAATGCTTTGAAGAGACCCATGAGTTAAAAGGATGGTTATGTTAGAGGAAAGTCTCTAACCAAAGGTCGAATGTGAGTTAACCATTAATAGTTATGTAAGAGCTTTAAATGGTTTGGAAGGCTTTAGAGGTCAACCATTTGAAGACATAAAGCCTTTAATGGTTATTGAAGACTTTCGAGGTTTTTGAGAAGCGACTTCCTTTCAATTAGGAATGTGATAATGGTTAGGATAGGATTTGGTTAATTAAGAAGGATTAGGAGATTTTAGAACAATGATTAGTGTGCAAATGGATTTTGTAGGAGAATGCAAGTGTGGGGATTTTGGGATTTTCAATTAAAATAAATCATTTATTTCTATCAAATGGTGCAACTTGCATTTGGATAGATATTTAAATAAATATTAATTTATTTAAATGTGAATGTGAATTTTGGATTTTATTTAAATAAATCTTAATTTATTTAAATGAGAAAAGGGGGGATAAAGCATTAAATCCTTGAAGACTTTGAAGGAAATCATTAAAGGCTTAAGAAGACTCTAGAAGGAAGCCATTAAAGACTTGAAGACTTTAAGGGAAACCCTTAAAGGTTTGAGAAGACCCTAGAAGGAAGCCATTAAAGGCTTGAAGATTTTAAGGGAAGCCATTAAAGGTTTCAAGTGGGTGATGATAAATAGAATTTTAAATAAATAATTTATTTATTTAAAATGGTGGTGCAACTTGCATTTGTAGGAAAATGCAAGTGGGTGAAGGATAAAGGGGATTTAAATAAATGTTTATTTATATAAATGTCAGAGGGGGATTTTTGGGATTTAAATAAATATTAATTTATTTAAATGTGAAAGAAGATTTAATTAAATAAATATGATTTATTTGTTTAATTAATTGTCTCAATTTGGTTAAGTGAATTAAATCAAATAAATCAAATAATTTATTTAATTAATAGGAGAAGAGGGTTACGATGAATTAATTAAATATTAATTTAATTAATAGTTGAAAAAGGGGAAACAATATATTAAATGTGAATTTAATTAATAGTTGGATAAATGATAATTAAAGAAATATAAAATTCATTTAATCAAGTGGATAGAAATAGGTGTCTACAATATGATATCCTAAAACAATTCCATCTATCATCATGAGTGAGCATTTCTCATGGTTGAGTGACAATCTATGATCTTTGCATATTTGTAACACTTTGTCCAAACTTTCTAATACTTCTTCATATGTTTTTCAATGAACCGAAAAATCATCCATATAAACTTCTACACATGAAGTAGTTAAATCAACAAAAATGACCAAAATAGCTCTTTCAAAAGTGGTAGGCGCATTACAGAGTCCAAATGGTAAAAATCTATATGCAAAAGTTCCCCAAGGACATGTGAATGTTGTCTTATCCTTATCTTCAAGGGCTACTTGTATTTGATTATAACCACTAAACCCATCCAAGAAAGAGAAGTAGTTACTACCAGCTAGGTTATCGAGAACTTGATCAATGAAGGGTAATGAAAAATAATCCTTCTTGGTGGCCTTATTCAATTCCCTATAGTCAACACAAACACACCACTTCCCATTCTTTTTAGGCACAATGACTAAAGGTGACGCCCACTGACTATTAGAGATTGGGTAAATAAATCCGTTTCAATAACTTCTCTATTTCAGTTTTAACAAAATCCCTCAAAGATGGATTAATACGTCTTTGTCCTTGTCCCACAAGTTTGACATCCTCTGTATAAATATGATGTGTGCAAATTGAAGGGTGAATTCCTCTCATATCTTTATATTTCCAAGCAAATGCATCTATATGCTTTTCCAGAGTAAGTTTAAATTATTTTGCTTGCTCAAAAGGGAAATATGAACTAATAAAGAGGGGCTTATTTGTTGAGACTAAAATTTCCTTTGTATGATTTTCCCCTTCAACTAGATCTTTGATAAGAGTATTCAAAGGACAAGTATATTGGTCATGATGACTTAAAATCTTTCTCTAATTCTCATTTTCTTCCTTCTTTCATGAAGAATTTCCTTCAATCTCTTTACAAAATTTCTCTTTGTTATCCAGTTTTTCTCCTTCATCAACATATTCTTTATACTCTTCAATATATTCAGTTAGTGTGACCAAGGCTAATTCAAAAACTCCATCCCCTTCTGAATCCATATCCTCATCAACCCATTGTTGAGTATCTGAATGGATTGTTGGTTTTGTTGGAGGATAAAGTGTTTATTCTTTTTGTTTATGACCATTAGAAATGGTCATACTACCAGATCTGCAATCTATGAGTGTTACAGTAGATGCTAACCAAGGCCTCCCTAAAATTATTGGATATCCTGATACTTTTCTCCTAGCCTTAAGTACCAAAAAATCTACTAGATAATCCCATGTATCAATAGTTACTGTAATATTTTTCAAGATGCCTTTAGGTCTAGCAATAGACTGATTTGCTAACTAAAGGGCAGTTGTTATTGGTTGAACTTGAGTCATTTTCAATATTTTTGTTGTATCTTCAACAATAACGTTTATGGCCTTTCCTAAATCGATCAACACATTTGGTATTTCAATTTTTCCTATGCTTAAGGTAATCACTCGATTCCCAGGGTCACTATATTTCTAAGGAAGCAATCTCCCTGACAAAACATCAGTAAGTTTTGTTCCCAACTATATTGTGGGTGGAAATTTACATTTCCTACTAGGTGTCTTAACACATAAGTTGATTTATTTCTGGTACATCCTTGATAGCTTGCAACAAAGGGATTTTGATGTTAATCTTTTTCAACTCCCGAAGAAGTGAATCTACCAAATCGGTATGGTTTGATTCGGAGGAATCGAGAGTTTTTTATGGTATATCCAATCATTCTGGATATGGGGCTTTATCAATTGCTTCTTTTTCTTTGTCTATACCATGTTCCTCTTCCTTCGTTTCCTCAACATCTCCTTTCTCTTTGGTATTATCTTTAAAATGAATATTACGATTCCTTAGTTGAATACGATTTACTTCAATTACATTTAAACTAGGAGGATTGATATCAACATTAAATGCTTGTTAAGGACGGTTATTTTTAGGATTTGGGACTAGTTGTGCTAGAATCTGCGGTTGGTTGATTTGTTCATTGGCAGCATTTGGACCAGTGATAAGAGGTGGAGGTTGTCCCCAAGGTCTCTTTGGGCCTTGATTTTGCCATGGATGAAATTGAGGTTAGTTTTGTTGCCATGGTTGTTGATTTTGTTGCCACTGTGGATTCCACTGTGGTTGATTCTGTTGATTCCATTATGGACTAACCCATTCAAGAGGTGTCCATGATGTAGGAGGTGGTTGCATTAGAGGGGGCTCCAGTTAATCTTAGGACCATATTGCCCCGTGTAGGAATTAAAACTAGTATTCTACGATCTTTGACCAACATAATTGAGTTCTTCTTCAATTATAGGTGGCTTTTTCAAATGATTCTTGATTTTCGGTAACAGATTGCAAGAACTAGTAGGATGGATTTTCTCACAAATTTCATAAAGATCAACTTGGTTTAATGGATATTCCCTTAAGAGATGTTTCCCCCTACATTTTAAACAATAGATGGCTAAAGGATAAGTACTTTTCTTATCTACCTGAGTCTTGAGATGGATGAGTATATCAGTTTTTAAATTTACCAAATCTTCCATAACTTGAGATACATCGGGTCCTAAAGATTGGTTTCTCTTGGATCCCCTTGTTCCAATTCTCGTCCTGGAGTAATTTCTGCAGATATCAATAATCTCCTCTAAAGGAATCTTATTAATATCTCCCTTTCCCATTAAGTTCAAAGCTTTTTTTGATTCATCATCAACTCCTCGTAGGAAAATTGTCTGACTAATGTCATCATTTAGACCTTCAGCACATCTTTTGTACAAAAATATTAATCTATCAATGTAATCCTCTAAGCTCTCACCTTCCAATTGCTTCATTTGAAACAATTCCTCTTTCCTATCTCTCACTCGACAATAATCTTGGTAAAGAAAAGCATTTCTATTTCCGGCCAAGTCGAGATTGAACCAGCTCATAAATGTTACAAGCTAGGGTTGTCATTGTACCAAAAGATCAACCTTTCAATGCTCGATACAACCACTAGACTTATAGAATCCACATGACCCTGTTAAACCATGTTGTGAATCCCCACGAAGGACGCTAGCCCACTACCAACAATCCTGCTCCCAACATCACTCGTCGTGGCCTGCATGATTCGAGCCTGTGACCAATATCTGATACCACTTGTTACAAGATAAGGTTTTCATTGCACCAAAAGATCTACCTTTCTATGCCCGATACAACCACTAGACTTATAGAATCCATAGGAGGTTGTTAAATCATGTCGTGAATCCCCACGAGGGACGCTAGCCGACTACCAGCAATAAACCCATAAACCATCTTAATGTTGATTCCTTCAAAGTGGAGGAAAAAAATTCAACTTCTGATTATCAGATGTATAGTCATATGTCTGACACAAGACTTTGAATTCAAAGAGAAACTGTTCAGGATCTTCAGAAGGTTTTCCTCTAAAAGCTGGTAATACTAAGGTTGAAATGTTTTTCATAGGAGGTTCATTATCTCTTATATTCAAATTAATAGGATATGAGAACGTCCTATTTGGTGGAGGATCTTCAACTTCCACTCTATCACCCATTTCGTTATGTTGTTGTCGTTCAAATTGCTCAATTTATTCGTCTAACTCATTTTGTTGTTATTCTTGCAATTGTTCAAGGTTATAATGTCTTGGAAGGAACTTCCAAATTGATCTCTAGATCTTCTTATCATCTGCTTGATTCTTCCTTATCAACACTAAAGTTCTAACTTTAATAGTCAGATCTTTTTAGTTCTCAGACAACGACACCAAAAATGATGGGCAAGGTCATTGATGTCACAAATTGCACCATTTAGATTTTTTTCATTATCGACTCGGGGTGTGTCTGAAAGTTGTTTGCGATAAGGAGGATCTGCTGGCAATTGACACTCATCTGGACACTTTCGATGCTTGATTTATGGTCTAGGGTTGTAATTGATGGCAACTCTTGTTGGTGATTCAATTCGACGATCGTGATTCATCTTATTTGGAAGCTAGAGTTGACCGGTAGGTAGTTAACCAGTAAAACAGGGTATTTCGGTAATGTTTTGGTCCATAATGATTTCCGATGATTGCGGTGTTTTTGGTGATTGTTTTTGTGATCTTGGTGATTGGGAAGACCCTCAGGAAGTGTGTGATTATAATCTTTTGGTCTGGTGCTATGTTTTATTCAAAATTGAAGCCAACTTGGAGCTACACATCACACTTTTTAAAGCCGACTTGAAGGAGATTGCTTTTGTGTTAAGACTAGATATATAAGATCGTTTTGGCAATTGATTTCCAGTGTGTTAGTGGTGTGGTGATCCATTTTGGTGCAACTGAGTGCAATTTCATGCACGCACTTTGCTTTCAGATTAATTGGTAACTGACTAAGATAGAATCAGAGTATTTGCAAAGTGAAGACAGTCAGAGATTCAATGCTTAACCGAAACTCATTCTTGCATGGTCAGATGCTAATTGAGAGTTCATTTTATTGTATTTTCTCATTGTAATCAAATTGTAAGTCAATGAGACTTCCCTAAAGGTTGTAGCCTTCCGGGCAACTATATTTGAGCAGTGAGCTCTAGGCAGTGAGCCTGAATGCAAGTGCATTCCCCATCTATGTAATATTTATGTACTCCTAGTCATAGTATATGAATATTGTGGGTTCCAGCCCCACCATGGTTTTTCCCTTTGCGGGTTTCCACGTAAAAAACTTGGTGTTGTGGATTTGTGTATTCTTTGATGCATGTTTATGATCTTTTCTGTTATGCATTTCTAACTAGTGGATAAAGAATAAGTTTGAGGATTTGATTTCCGGTAGATCACTGATTCACCCTTACCCCTCTCAATGATCTCTAATTATAACAATTGGTATTAGAGACAAATTAATCTAAGGAATCTTAACCACTTGAGGAAGATTTGGGAGATTGATTCTATGGATTTTGGTTTTCAGGGACAACTCAATGTGGCATTTGTTGGGAGTATTTAAAATTAAGTCAAGTTTATAGGCCCATTTCAAAATTTTACCCTGCATTTCCAAATGATTAAAATAAGTCAGTTTGAATGGCCTAGTTAGCAAGGGGTAAAATGGAGCCAGTTGATTTTTAGAGGGTAAGGCTCGGGATTCATGTCCCACACCTTTCATTTGGCCTATGTAGTGATGTGCAACTTTCAGAATTCAGTTTGGATAAGTTTATCAAGTACCCATTTCGAGGGGTGAGCTGAAAGTGCATTCTAGGCACAAGTGCAAATTTTATTGAGTAGCCTACTTTGAGCGATTACATCTTTTGCCCTGTTGATCGTCATGAAAAAATTCAAAATGGATTCAGTTGTGTGCATTAATGTGAGTCACCCTACAAAATTTCAGGTCTTGACGAATCCATTTGCTCAGTTTTCAAAACCGAATCCGTTTGCAGTTTGTGTGTTTTGGCAAGTCCCTATTTCGACAGCTAGTCGAAGCCCTGTTTTGCACAATTGTAAAACTTGCCTCAGTAAGAATCATGCCAAAGTGTTTCTTCCAGGTTGATGTCAGTATAAATTGTGAGTCAACATGCAAAATTTCAAGTCCTTATGAATCCGTTTGCTCAGTTTTCAAAGCTCAATCCGTTTGTAGTTTGTGATGTTTGCACAAGTGTAAAAGTGTCCCGGTGAGCGTCATGTCAGAATGTTTGTTCTGGGCTAATGTTGGTATAAATGGTGAGCTACATTCCAAATTTCAAGGCTCTACCAATCCGTTTGATCGGTTTTCAAAAGGACTCATTTTGCCATCAAATTCAGTTATCCGCACTTCCAGTGTTAGATCAATAAATGTAGCCGTTTTGGTGAGCGCGCCGTTTGCATCTTGTCAGTCGGGTGATCGAACTGAGAATTCAAAGATTTAATATGTACTTAAAGGTACCTATGTTCCGAATTTGAGGACCCACGGAGGTCGTTTGATATTTTTGAGAAAGGCATCATGTGTTGCCAGAACATTGACTTCATCAGGTCCGCAGTGTCGACAAAGCCAGTTGGCCGTTTTCGGAAATTAATATCTCTTCGCTCGGGACTCGTCTTGAGAAACCATTTGGTAGATGTCATCCTTGTATATCAAAGTACACGCCTGTCAGATGGCGAGCTCCAAAAAGGTGTTTTGATAGGTTTGAAAATTACGTCTTCGCGATTAAATGCAAAAATTGTGGCATAAGTGCCTGAAGGTTGTAAAATGCGGATTAATGATCCGAAAACGATGTCGATCGTTCCCAGAGGTATGTTTGAGGTCTGTGAAGATATTCCAAAGGCCAGTAGCTTGAAAACGAAAAAAAATTTAGTCGGACCCACTTTGAGGCCCGACCTGGCTCATGCCTGTGCTTTAATTTTAATGGTGAAATGTTTTTTTCTCCTGGCAATATATGTGTATCCATATTGGATCAATTTGAATTCGCCAGTCAGACAGTGAGAGAGAAGAGAAACTCCAATACCAAATGCAAATTGGTATGTGGAAAATTGAGAGGTTTCTTTTAATGGTTTTCCTTTGGCTGGCAAATAAATTTTCAAAATTTCAATAGCAAGGTGTAATTCCATTATGCTCCTTGCATGGTTTTTGAAAGGAAGGTTTTTTAAAAACTTCAACAAATTGCAGTTGGCTGATGTTTTGCCATTAATTCTCTTGCTGCATGAAGAAGGAATTAAGAGGCATTAGAAAATTTCAGCAAATACAAACATTTGTTTGCTCTCCCCTCCCATATGGTATGTGAGGCAGTATTAAAACTGAGACCAAATGTAGTGAGCAGCAAATGGAGAATATGGAGGATTTTAGAAACTTCAAACAAATGCAATGTGGCAGGTTTGAGCCCAAATTCCATGATATATGCAAAGTCCTTGCTGCTGGAGAGGGGCATTTTGTAATGCAAAGTTCTGAACAGCAGCAACTTCCTCCCTCCATGGAAGCCAATGGGGATGGTAAAAAGGGCAGCTTGGTATTTGAAATAGTTTGTAGAAGACTTCAAGGTTCTATGTGGGCATTGGAGTTACCAGCAATCATTGACACTGCAGCAAATTACCAAGGCAAGTGTGCCAATAGGAAACCACTCTCACATGCTCTCCCTCCAGCAGTAAACAACATTCAACAAATAGCAAACTTCATTCCACCCACATAGCAATTGGAAGTGACAACAATGGATTAAATCTTCAACCAAATACAAATGGCATGAGACAATAGCAGCAATCAAAACCAATAATGCAAAATGTAATAGAAACCCCCTCTGTGTGGCTGTTTGGAGGCCATTTTTAACATGTAGCAAGTGCATGTGGAGGTGTAAAGCCAATGTCCGTGACTTTGCTAGCATTTTCCCTCCCTCACGTGTTGTTTGAAGACCAACATTTTCGATCAAATCTGGAAATCGCCATTAAAACTCAAGAAAAGAGCTCAAAAAATGTAGCTACAGGAAGATGCATATATCCCACATTGGCTGGGAAGTGGTATTTTTTAATCTTTATAAGCAAAAACGCACAGTAGTATAATGTCTAAGCCTTAAAGGCTTTTGACACAAGGTGCCTATGGGCGCCCAAGGCGGGCCCATGCGTGAGCACGCTTCCCGAGGTGACAGAGGAGTTGACTGGACGAAGACCAAGTGGACCCCACGCAAGCACACTTCCTGAGGCAAACAGGCAAAATTTTGTAGACGAAGGCCGGGTTAACGAGCGAGCAAGTCCAAGAGAGATCAACGGTGCGCGCTATTTCGCGAAGGGAAGATGCACATCGTTTAAACCCCGCGAAATAGCGAAAGTGAACGAGAGTTGGCCACGTGTCGTGATAGGTGGCAGTCCAGTAGGTGGGTCCTGGTGAGGTGGCACACAGTTGGCGCACAGGTGGCAGTCTAGTGGCGATGACGTGGCGGCCAAGTGGCAGTGATGAAGCAAATGACGTGGCGATGATGAGGTGTCATCCCAGGTGGCATCCGGTCAACCCCACTGACCAATCAGAGGCCGCCATGTGGCAAGGCGTCAGAGCACAAATGGAGGCAAAAATCAAATTTAAAATGATTAAATGATATAGTTTAAACTATAGAGAAATTCGAAAAATTTAAATGATGGTTCCATGTTGAGGATTAATTCGCCCAGGGCTCAATTTTTTGCCAAAGTATAAAGTGTTATATGTTTTCGGAAAGCTCTCGGAGTGAGGAATCTGATTATGAAGTTAATTTTGACAAATGTGAGATATTTTGGATGCAGTTTTCACGGGAACAAAATTCAGTTAGAGAAGGGACACTTGGCAATTCAGTTGCAGATTTGTTTTTCTTCTCTCCTCTTTTTATTCCGAATTCTTCTCAGTTGTAAGGGTTCCAGAATTCTGTGAGAATGACTCCAGTTTTCATGGCTTCCAATTTTGAGCATTCTTGAAGATTGTACAAGGCAGGGCTTTTCCTTCAGTAATGGAGTTCAATTCTTGTTATAGGTGTTTTTAGTTGCAGGGTCTTGTGTATGTAAGGCATACATAAATTCACACAGGATTGTCTCTAGATTTGTATTTCCATTTTATCAAATCAGATCCTCAAGGAGGATGAAATTTGTTATCTCAAGGAGATAGTTATGATTGTTTGCAGGGATTCTTCAAGGAAGGATTTAAATTCTACAATAAATCATAAAAAATGGAATATAGTTTCAAGATTTGATGATTTTGTGAATGATCTTAGTAATGCATTTATGCAAGGCATTAATGCATGAATATTTAATAATGAAGATGGATTTGCAATCGAAGCTTTCATTTATAGTTTGATCTATGACTTTGTTTCCCTTGGATAAGGCACTAATCTCGCAATTAAAGGGGTTCTCAAACCAATTTAAAATCCAATCAAAATACCTTTAGTTTGTGTTATGTTTTGAAATGTTTCATCTATCTCATGCTCAAGTACAGTTGAGTTTTATGTGTAGATCTAGCCCATCTACAATAAACTACTTGTTTTGGAGCCTTAGTGAGATCTATCTGTTTATGTTGATGCTGTCATAGATGTGTAATAGGTTTAATTCTAAGCATCAAAGGTATACCTGCCTAGGTTTTGCAGAGCCTGAAGAGTAGAAGGATTCATATCTTTGTCATGTTGTCCAAGCCCTGAAGTTCTTCATAGATTGAATTGGCTACTTCATAGATCAATTGCAGGTGTTCTTGGGTTATCACTTTTGGTGAACAACAACACTTGAGGATCTTGATGCAGCTAGAAACGAGGTATGTACCTTGAAGAAGAACCTGAATGCTACTGATGAATTCATTAGTGAGCTAAATGATCGAGCAAGTATTTGTAGAGAAAAGAGGAAGGAATTAATGGACAAGTTGAAGGAGAAAGAAGATCAGATCATGGAATACCGAGACAAATTTGATGAGTTTAACAAGCATGAGAGAGAGAATTCTGCTTTTAAGAATGAGATGCAATCCATTATGATTAGACTGACTAAGGAAATTGAGGACCAAAAGAAGAAAGAAGACAATCTGGCACAATCATTCCAGGATAGAGATGATGAATGCTTCAGGCTTACTTATGAGAATGATCAGTTGAAGCTTGAGTTGACACAATCAAGGAATAATCTTGAAAGACACATTGCTACCTTGAGGGATGAACTAGCTACTGCCAATGAATACAAAGACAAATTCAAAGCTAGTTCAGCAAGGCTTGATGAGATGATGGAAAGTCAGAGACATGGAAAGGATATGTGAGGTATAGGATTTGAGAAAGGTGAATCCTCCGGATCTGGACAAGGCAATGCTAAACCTAATCAAAAGAAGAGTAATAATTCTCCTATAAGACAACCTAATGCTCATAAATTTAATGGTAGATGTTTTACTTGCAACAAATTTCATCATATGGCGAGTCAGTGTAGAAGTAGGATGAATAATGAAATTATGAACAATAACAATATGATGAACAACATGAATAATGTTCCTACCTTTACCGGTCAATGTCTCATATGCAATAACTTTTGACACAAGTCAAATGTGTGTAGAGCAGTAGTGAATAACCTTCAAAGCAATATATGTTATGCTTGTGGAATGTTTGGACACATCTCTAATTAGTGCAGGACAAGAGCAAATCAGAGGAACTTCAGACTTATGCAGAATAATTTTGTTTGTCAAGCATGCAACAAAACTGGTCATATTGCAAAATACTGCAGAAACAAGAACAGTGCTCTGGTAGACAAGAACAAATCAGATGAGAAAGTTAAAGAGAAAATAGAAGAGATCAAGGAGAAGCATGAGAATATGTGGGTGAGAAAGGATGAATCCAGAGCTGACAATGAGTCTGCACCCAAATCCGGTGCAGGATCTTCAACTGATAACTAGGGCTTTATGCCTTAGGGGGAGCTTTTCATGCAAATTCTAAGAACCCCCTCTTTGGTGGTTTGCAATCGATTTTGGAAGATTGCAGAAGGACTAATCATATGTGCAGATGATATCCAAAAGTTTCTGAAGGATCTTGTGCTCCAGTATGAAATTTCATGAAGATCATGATAATCGGTTGATGCATTTATTACAGTGAAAAATTAGGTTTTTGAAGGTTAAAAGTGCATCTCAAGACTTCATTTGTCACAATACGATCAAGCGAGTAAGATCCGAGGAGAGAAAAAAGCAACTTGGCGATCTCAACAATAATTTCAGCAACTTCTAAGTAAATTTTAGCGCCCAGTTGTGAAGCAAGGTATCTCTTTGTTCAGATTTTTAGTTTTTCGCAAACCCTAGGATTTGAAATGGCTTCAGTTTCTGGTATTGTGACTCCTCTGGTGATTGAAATTAAGGATAGGGCTCATCCTGTCTTTAAGAAACATCCATTTAAATCGATCAAGGATGATCCAAAAGGTGCATTCTCATATGTTCCCTAGGGCGTGTTGCATAATGAAGATATCAGGGCCTACATTCACTGTAACCTTGAAGAGCTTGGGAATGCAAACATGTTGGACCTATACAATAAACATTTGGCTGATGGTTTGGGAAATCTCAAACCCGAATATAAGGTGTTGCAAGATAACGGTTTCTCACAGTTCGTACATTTTCTGTTATTTGATGAGGCGGAATGGATCTGCTACATCCTTAGCCGCATGCATGATGAATTTATATGGCTTGATAGGCCTCATAAAATCACCAAGCAAGCAATTCATGTTGTAACTGGTTTAACTAAAACTGGTGATGTGCCCAGTTTAAGAAAAGTATCAAATGACACCATCATAGCTACCACTAGATCCAAATTTGATAGCAGAGCCATGATTGTGAATGACATTTTGGAGAATGATGTGAAGTTTGCTTCAATGGTAGTTGGATACAAGGTTTACCAGTCCATCTGACACAACTTTGTCTCTGGTACTGCTATCTACTCCACGTACCAAATGCTCAAGGAAGATAAGAGGTATGATTTGTGCACTGCACTTCTGAATGAATTATTGAGCAATCTAAACAAAATTAAGCAAGATTAAAGCATAGTTTTAAATATGGTACACTCCTCATTTGGCAAGCTTTGTACTTCCTGAATGAGATACCCAATATCAATGGTAAGGTCCAATGGGCCTATGATAGACCAGCGTCCATGTAGATCAAGGAAGGTATATGGGGAGTTGGTGATGCAACCATGAAGATATCTTTCCTCTGGGGATATTTTAAAACCTTCCAAGCCGCAATGAAGAACATGGAGAGGATTCCGAAGGATGTAGTTAAGAAATATGAGCAAACCATTTGCTTCATGTTCGATAAGGATCAATGTCTGATGGAAGCAGTGGAGCCCCAGATAGTACAGATCATGCCCATGGGGTATGAAGTTGACTCTAGTACACTTGAGGCATATGCGCAACACCTTCTGAGTCAACCAGTAGATCCCAAGGAAGGGAGATTTGGCACATTCAAGGAAAAGGACCTTAGTTTACATATGTAGTTCACTGCTCCTGCCCAAAAGAGAAAAGTCACTAAGATGGCAAAAGAAGTAGCTGCTCAAATGGGTTTCACCAAGGAGGAGGTGAAGAAAGAAAGAGAAAAATATGCTCAAAAGGAGGCCAAAGAGGAAACCAAGAAACCCAAGGTTGATCTAGTTCCCTCCAAGGAAAAACCTAAGGTAATTAAGTTTTCTCCTACTCTGGTGGCACAACCTACAAAACCTAGCCCATCCAGAAAGGGTATGCTAAAGCAGAAAGAAAAAACCAAAAGAACATACATTGTAATATCTCTGGTGGCCTCAAAAACTAAATCTGAGGAAGAGGTAGGAAGAGCTACAAAAAAGGGAGAGTTTGTCATACTAGTGAGAAAGCCTCAATCCGGTGGAGCACAACAAAGCAAAAAGACTAAGTCAGATCCTTCTCCTACTAGTAGATCCCAAAGAGGTAGACAGGTAAAAAGTCAACTCAACAAAGACCTTCAGTCTGACAACATACAAGGTAAGTACACAATCATTCCTCCACTATCAACAGACCAGTTGATAGATGAAATATTAGTGGATGGCAATTTGAAGAATCTTGAAGCAAATTTTGAGCATTTTGATGATGTTGACCAAAGGAAAGTTGAGGAAGCAGTAGTACTATACTTACATAATTTTAGTAAGACATTAATTGAATTAGAAAATTCCATTCCAAACGACTTGTATAGTTTAATAGATGCAAGAAGAATGAATGCAAGCAAAATTGACAAATAAATGAAGGAGAGAGAGCTAGTAAATAGATGTATGTGTATTACTCATAGTGAAGTTAATAGGTTAATTGAAGATGCAAACAAAAAGGAATTCAGAAGTAAGAACAAAATCAACATATTAATGATTGGAAATGGAGAGGAGGTGAGGAAGGAGACAGAGGAAATATGGAAAAAGATTATTCAGAATGACCCTTTGTACAAAGATGCATTTAGACCATCTCAGTCGGAAGATAAGCAAGGTGATTCTGGAAGTCAGAAGGTTGAGACTCGGTCTAAAGATCAACTGGAAGACCAAGGTAATACCACAATTGATGTTGAGACCAGTGAAAATCCTCTAGTGATAGATAGCTCTGCAGACCCTATGTGGGAAACTCACCTAGGATTTTTGAAGATTGTTTATGCTAACCTCTTCAAGTATTTGTAAAATGTTTGTCATCTGTATATCAATTTTGGGCAGCACCCCATCTTTGGCATTGATGTCAAATGGGGAGAGATGAGGTGAAAAATGTACAAAATAATTGTGTATAGAGTGTACAGTTTGGTGATGTAGATTTTTGGATTGTTGATCTAAGTGGGATCCTTATAATCCTTTTATTCTTTCATCCAGTGTACAGGTTTCAACACTTAGCCATTTTCACAGGTGTTGCCATCAATGCCAAAGGGGGAGATTGTTGGCAATTGAAACTCATCCAGTGACTTTTGATGCCTGATTTATGGTCTTGGGTTGTCATTGATGGCAACTCTTCTTGGTGATTCGATATGGCGGTCGTGATTCATCTTATCTGGAAGCTAGAGTTAACTGGTAGATAGGTAACCGGTAAAAGAGGGTATTTTGGTAATGTTTTGGTCTAGAATGATTTTCGATGACTGTGGTGTTTTTGGTGATTGTTTTTGTGATCTCATTGATTGGGAAGTCCCTTAGGAAGCGTGTCATTATAATCTTTTGGTTCGGCGCTATATTTTGTTCGAAATTGAAGCCGACTTGGAGCTACATGTTACACTTTTTGAAGTCGACTTGAAGGAGATTGCTTTTGTGTTAAGACCAGATATATAAGATCAATTTGGCGATTGATTTTTGGTGTGTTAGTGGTGTGGTGATCCATTTTGGTATGATTGAGCACAATTTCACGTGCCCACTTTGCTTTCAGACCAGCTGATAGCTGACTGAGACAGAAGCAAAGTATTTGCAGAGCGAAGATAGTCAGAGATTCAATGCTTAACCGGAACTCATTCTTGCATAGTTAGATGCTAATTGAGAGTTCATTTCATTGTATTTTCTAATTGAATCAAATTATAAGTCAGTGAGACTTCCCTGAAGGTTGTAGCTTTCTGGGCAACTATATTTGAGCAGTGAGCTCTAGGCAGTGAGCCTGAATGCAAGTACATTCCCCATCTATGTAATATTTATGTACTCCTGGCCATAGTATATGAATATTGTGGGTTTCAGCCCCACCGTGGTTTTTCCCTTTTCGAGTTTCCATGTAAAAATTCTGGTGTTGTGGATTTGTCTATTCTTTGTTGCATGTTTATGTTCTTTTTCTGTTATGCATTGCTAACCAGTGGATAAAGAATAATTTTGAGGATTTGATTTTTGATAGATCATTGATTCACACCCCCTCTCAGTGATCTCTGATTCTAACAGGATCTCAATTGGGGATTTTGCACTGAAAAACAGTGACTGGGGTGGATCATGCTTCATCAGGAGCTGTCGGGATCTATTTGAAACTACTCCTATGACTGTGGTTTAAAACTAAAAAGAAGACACTTTTCTACTTTAAGCCACAAAAAATCAACTATCCTACGAAGAATACAAATTTGATACCAACAGTCTGAACAAAATAGAGTTTAAGATATGAATCATGGAATTGACTATTCACAAATTTAAATAACTTTTATCTTCCTATGAAATGAAATCTATCACTAAATGTTGAAATGAACCTATTTTATACTTGCTGAAAGTGAAATATGATTTATGTTTGCAGAAAATAAATCTAAATTATAATTGCAGAAATGAAATCTACTTAAACTAGAAAATAGCTAAATTCCATGAGTTAACCCAACAATGCTTTTGTTCTTTTCTTAGTCCAAAATTCTTCATCTTACTAAAATGACAAACTAAATTCATTTATTGTAAAGGAACTAAATGACAATAGAAAACTAAAACTGCTTAACATGCATTCATCAAAACAATATCTAAACGAAGATTAAACGACTACAACTTTTGAAGTTTAACACTTAATCTAGTCAATCATCCATTAACAAAGAATCTGAACAATGTGAGATAAACTTCAATGCACAAAACTAAACATGAAAAATAAATGACACAAGGATCACCTCCCTTTGGTTAAGCGGGCCCTGCTCTTCCTCTGGTGGTATCCTAAGTACAAGAATTCTTAGATCAACTTCTGATTTTCATTGAAATGTACTTCCAACAAGAAGTAAAAACAAACTTGCTGATTACAACAAATGGAGCTCTAGTGCTAGCTAATTTACTAACTAATTTTCCTATTACATTCTACAGAACTTAACTGGATATTTATAGATATCCATCTTTATTCAAATTCAAACTATTGCTACCTACTTAAAGTAGAGTAACGCCTACAACCGAACTGGAGAAAACTTAATATTAAACTAATAAACTTTAGAAGGAAGTTAAAGTTCCAAGACAACTGATGAAATAGACACAGAGAAGATCAAGAGGATCTTCAATCTAGAATAAGTCAAGATCCGTCATCATACAGGTGGCCACTAAGCTGGAGTCGTCTGTCTAAGTTCACTTGTTCTTATTAAAATATATTCAAAAATATACTTATAAAAATTAAACAGAACAAAGCAACATATTTCTAGTTATAACGACATTCATACTTGCAAATTAATCAAAAAAGTAAAATGTTTAACCATAAGATATCATTCTTAATATTACTTCCAATAAACAGAATATAGTAGCAAAATTGAATAAACATGCCACCAGGGATATTGTTCACATATAATTAAAAGTTTTAAATCATAAAGTATGATTAATAGTGCAAAGATGAGCCCCTCATCACCAGTGACTCTTGACAAGTCTTTGACAAGTGGGAGAATTTTGGGATTACGGTGTCTCAATATTTGAGTCTTGGCATTGTTTATTTACACATGATTTGTTTAATATGGTGCATATTTAATAATATCCCAAGTTACTAACTTTAATGGGAAGCCATAGCACTTTGTGGGATCCATTAGCTAAGAGATTCCTACATGCATAGTGAGGAGATGACAATAGAGTGCCACTTGTCACCTAGGTGCTTCATGGGAGACTTGTAGCATGTGCCTACTCCAAGGAAGTGCACCATAGTGCCACTTGTCACTTGGGCATTCATTTGGAGAAAGAATTTTGTGAAAAATTCTTGGAGTTGCATGGTGGTGACATGTGTCAAGGCACTTGTGAGTTAACTATGGTTTGATCCCTATTTGATAGGAAGTTGGCACCCACTTGGATAATTAAGTTTGGAAACTAATATTTGTGCTAGAGTTATGCAAAAAGGAGTTTCTAATTACACGTTGAAGATACATTAAATGTGGATGCATTTTAGAAGCTATTGGTTTTTGCATTACAAGCTCTATAAATACAAGTGTTGGTAGAGGAGTTATTAGAGAGAGGAGTTCATTTTATAGCGGTTATGCTATCAAATGTTCTCCAGGATGGAATAGGGTGTAAATTTCCATGTCAAGGCTTAGAGTTTGGAGATTGTATTGTTATTGTATTTTGTTGTTAAATAATACAATGAATCTCTAATTTTGGAGTGTGGGGATTTTTACCTGAAAGGATTTTCCCCATGTAAATTATTTTTTCTTGTTCTTCTATTTCATCTTTTTGTTTTATGATTTTGTAATGTTGAATCTATATGCATGTTGTTGAACCTATTGATCTAGCAAGATCTAAAATTGCAATATCTTTCCTCTAAGGATCAATGTGGGAAATAAATTGTGCCTAATTCCTCTTTATGGCATGGTAGTGCACATTTCTTTTGGATAGTGGATGCACATAATGATCTCATATGGTCATTTTGGGATGCTTGAATTCTCTTCAATGGCAAGGTTAAAATGGATGGGAAATACAATGGTTGCAACTTGTACCTCATGAAGCTATAATGGATGACAAGATTAAAGTGTATAAGAAATCAGACATAACATAATTAATTTTTTTGTCTTTTGACTTAAATTGAACTATATATATATATATATAAACAAACTACAAAGTGAGTTTGCTAGTCTTAAAAAGACTCATGGCACATCAATTTCAAAAGATCTTGAAAAACCCAAATGGATGCAAGATATACAATTTTTACAAGAGGAACATCCCAAACTCTGTAGTTAAGATATAAGTCCTTATGACTTTGAAGATTGTTCATGTGAATATCATAAGTAATTTTTCCCTTTATGTAAAACAAATTGAACCAAAAGGAAAGCGAATTAACAAAAGGAAGAAAAAAGATAGTAGGAAGGACACCCCAAGAACTAACACTCCAACAAGAAGGACCCTTATAGTAATCAAGAATATAGATAGGCATTGTAATCAATATTCATAAAATCCTTGAAAGAGTTGGTTGAATCCCATGTAGGGCAATCTTGATCAAATCTAGTATCAAAATTGATATTGTTCTAACCCGAAGTAGATTCCAAAAAAAATGTAACTCGATTGTATTCCCTTCTAGTATGGCTCCGCTAAACATTAATGAAACCAAGAATAAGGATATCAATGTCTTTTTTGCATTCATTTAACTTGCACTACTAGAAGCAAGAGGAATACTTGTTTTTGAAATGTTCAATCAATATTTTAGAGTTTGACTCTAGAATAATTTGAATTTTTTTATTTAACTTGTAAAAATATTGGTAAATGGTCATGACCTCAACAAAGTTATTAGAAGAAACACCATGACTACTCGCAAACCAAAATTAGACCTTGTCATTATGGTTGCAACAAACACCTCTCATGCCAACATTTCCAAAATTACCTTTTGAAGCTCCATCAACATTAAATTTAACAACGTTTGAATAAGAAAGAATCATTTTAGTAATTTGAGAATCATTAGAATTGTTGAAAGACATGGATGAAGGAGAAGTCATTTGAATACGAAGTCTCGTCAACACTTCAAATTCCCACCAAAAACTTGATAAAGCCTCTTTTAGATTAACAATTATTCTACCCAAAATTTAACAAACATACAAAATACTATTCAAAATGTGTTGGTTATGTCAGTAAATTAGATCAAGACAAATATCTTACAACAAGATAAAGGTTTTAGCTTCAACAAAAGGCATAACTGATTGACAAGAAAGTCTTGGATAGGCTCATAACTATTCCATGAAATGCGCATCAATTCAAACCATAGTCAATGAAAGAAAATGGCAATGGACAATCTAAAAGGAGGTTTTTGTCCAGACTCCTCAAATTGAAGGCATAGAATACATTTGTTTGGACCAATAATTCCCCATTTCTGAAATTATCATAATGAAATTTTTCTACCGATATGCAAGCCACCTAGTATCTTGAACTTCTCGGTTCTCTGTCAAAATAATTTTGTAACCAGTAGCCACCTTATAGAAAGAACTCAATTGCTGTATAACTTAAATCTTACCGAATTCATTAGAAGCACAAAATGGCAGGGTTCTTTTTATGGAATTTTCTGACATGCAGTAACTTTTTCCTTGTATTTTTAATTTAGTAATTTGTATTTGCTTGGGTTTTTGTTAATCTCTTGCCTTGTAAAGTAATGTTATATCTTATCTTTGTTCATTTCTTCAGACAAGAATACACAGATAACTTTGCCTTAGTTTTCCCTTCTCCCATTTTGATTGCCTCCTACCAACCTTAATTTACCATTATTCTTTCATTTGCATAAAAGACAGTTTGTGTTTCCTCCTTTTTCCTATTAGGATAAAATACTGTTTGAATGTTTTTTCCCTTCCCTTTCAGCTTCTTTGTTGTAAACTGATCAAGGTATGTTCTGTGGTTCTACAGATGTGTATGAAGGATGGCAAACTTGTGAAGCAGAATATTATACTCTGGATGATATGTGGGGTTCTTTTAACGAACTTGGTGCTTATGGTGCTAGAGCACCAATTGTTGTTGGATTGTGTAAAGTCAAATTCCACAAGTTTTGCCAGCATCCTGCTTGCATTCTCCTACAATGGGAGGTTTGGAACAGGTATGTACATCTATCAAAAGAAGGGGAATTGTTGTCAGATTGGGAAGAAGTAAAAGGGTGGTTGAAATTGAACGACATTTCATTCTGGATCGTGCAGTGTATGAAGATATTCAAATTCAATTGAACAATCTGAATGAGATCTTTGAAGAAATGAAGCTCCATCCCAAATTTCTTAATCAAGATACACAATAAAAAAACTGACATTAAAAAAAGCCTGAAAATGGTTTCCACCTGATATCACGTATGTAGTTAAAATTCATTCATTCGTTCAACTGCCCTGTTAGACATGCTTCCAAAATATGGAAGCATAGACATGGCACGTGAACTATGAACTGCCAGGTGTAAAGCCATAATTTCATGATCGCTGACAGCATCCTCCTTGCCTATGCTGAAAAGTTCGGAACAGGGTATGGACATCGATTAAAATAATAAAAGGGCGATTTTTCTCAGATACTATAGTTGGAAATGGTAGACATGTATTCAAAACATAGAAGAATAGACTAGACAATGAACCGTTTGACGGAATGCCTCAGAGAAATGTGATCGGTTTCATGGAATGCCATGATTGTAGGATATGCACAAAATGGATAATTTAGAAGGCTTTACACACTTTCAAGCAAATGCATTTGGCAGGTGCAAAGCCAAATTCCACAATTTTCGCCAGCATCCTATCTGCCTGTGCAAATGTGGGAGGTTTGGAACAGCGTATGGGTATCTATCAATAGTTAAAGCCTGTGGGATTGTTATCAGACGTTACAGTTGCAACTGCCACGGTATACATGAATGCAAAATGCGGAAGCATAGAAAAAGACACCTGAACTGTGAAACTGACAGGCGTAAAAGCCGAATTCCACTATTTCTGCCAGCATCCTACTTGCAGGTGCTAAAACGGGCACTTTAGGACATGGTATGGACATCCATCTAAGCATAATGTAAGGGAGAATCTTGTCAGATACTATAGTTGGAAATGATCTCTCAGACATGTATGAAAATGTGTAAGCAAATGCAACAATATGAACTGTTTGACAGAATGCCTGAAAGAAGTATGGGCTCACGGATTCCCATGATTGCAGCATATGGACAAAATCGAAGCTTTAGAAGGCTTTACATGCACGCAAACACAATTGAGAGGTGTAAAGCCAAGTTCCAATTCGCCAGCACCCTGCCTGCCTGTGCAAAAATGGGAGCCTTGGAACAGGGTATTGACATCTGTCAAACGGTAAAGGAACAGGGATTGTTGTCAGATGTTATAGTTGTAACTGATCTGGGAGCCTTGGAACGGGGTATTGACATGTAAGCAAAATTTGGAGATATAGACAACACTTGCGAACTGTTTGACAGAATGCCTGGAAGAAAAAAGAATAGAGAAATTTTTTTCTGTCAGTTTATTTTTCCTTTCTTTCCAAAAGCTTGGTTAACGGTTCGAACGCTCTATGGAAATGATTTTTCAGTTAGAGGGCTAGAATTGGTCGCAATGGTTGTGGATGTGAATAAGGTTACTGTGCGTATGGAAGAACGCAACGACGTTCCATCCCCTTCAATTAAAAATCTAAGGGCACTGCCAACATTTTTAGGGCATGCACTTAAGCTACAAGTTCTTCTGCAAATTCATAACTGTACTGTAAGAGCCAGTTTCAAAAGCAGCTTCGTCTCCTTGCAAGTTAAGACAGCATCCTTATTGTCAAGATTGGACGTTTAACAACCCAATATATGCAAAGTCTCAAGCCATTCTCATAAAAATGAAATTAAAAATTTCTGGCCAGGAAGAAAGCAAATTTGGAGTCGCTTTGCTTGAGGTATAAGTAATCAACTATAATTACAGTCTTACTCCTTTCAACTGTAACTCCACCCGTACTGTAGAGAAATTAGAGCAAACTCCCCAAAAATGATTAAATGTGAGAAAGTTGTACTCCCCTGCCAAGAAAGCTGAAAAAAGTTCACCACCCATTGAGGAAATTGATAGTTATAAGGAGATGACACAAGCCAACAAGGACAGAAAATTTGGGCACGAGTAATTCCAATCCTTTGAGGTCTAACAAGTTGGCGAGAAGATCTTTGGAGAAAGCTAAGAACACTATGTAGGTGGAAGGTTTTGAGATGGAGGAAGATACTGCTAAGTCCGAGGAAGAGAATAGTTTGGAAAAGACAACCAGTGCAAACTCAAAGAGTGCCAAGTCAGAGCCACTTGACCTGATGAATGATGCCCACCTCTTGAAGGATGGACCACATGCGGAAGATACTCAACTAGTTGGAGGAGCTCATTCAGGTGCCAAATGCGATGCAATTGTTACAAAACTTGCTACCCTTAAAATGAATGTGATTGACCTAGAAAAGAAGATGGTGTACCTTTCCAAATTCAACTCCAAGATCTGACATGTAGGTTTGCTACTACGCTATGCTTATTATAGAATAAAGTGATTGTGAAGGATGCAAAAGATGAAGGGAACTACAAAGATCTCTTTAAATTCCTTACTAAGGATTAAGGTAGCATATTTACCTAGTGTCTTGTTTGCTATTTTTAAGGTTTTCTTCAGTTCTAGTGTTATAGAATTTTATATTGTTGTAGACTCTTATATTGCTAAGTTTACTTTAAACTGCTTTTTGATATTATAGTCTGAACTTTATGGTGTTGTTAATGCTTCCTACGGGTTGTTTGTCTACAAGGTCAACACCCTTGTTTTGTTTCTAATTAATATAAAAAAATATGGTTGTCATAAAAGCATCATCTCTAAATGAGAAGCTAACTTGAGATAATGAAAATCCTCCAATCTCCAATGGTGAAAGCTCAACATAAGTATACATCATTAGTACCTTCAAAACAATAAGCTTCAATAAAAGCACCATTTGGGCAATCCCAATCCTCAACATAGTCCTCAACATAGGCTAAGTTAACATCAATTGATTCTTCTTTGATTTTTTCCTTAAGAACATTACTAGCTCAAGTTCTATAAGTTCAAGTTGTGTGACATTTTTCTTATAGTAATAACATTCAATTTTATTATAATAATTATTTGAGTATAATAAATTCTCATAAAACGATAATTTAATATTGTTGAGTTGATTTGGGAATGAATTTACAATATGAATTTTAAAAAGCCTTTGAAATATACTTTCTTGAACTACTAACTTACAGGAATGTAACTGATTATTAAATAATAAAAATAAAAAAGACGACATGTAAAGGTGACTTTATTATTGTAAACATATTCCAATGTTTTGTTAACTTTATTATAGAAGTTGAGTGAGGATACCTACACATTCCATGTCCACACTTAGTTGACATGCTTGACAGAGTCAAGACTATGTTTTCCAACTTCTATCAATGAAGCACAATTCATCAATCAAAATATAGATTATATATGTTATTTCTTCCTAACAATTGTTTAACTTTGTATAGCTTGTCTAAAAATTATACAGCAATATTACAAGTAGAAATTCAGTTGTTGCCTGAATCATTAGAAACATGAGAAATATATTGATAGTATTGCTATAAACAAAAAAAAATCAAGAGCACTCTCCCCCTTTATTACTTCTATTAAATATTCTGTATTTTTCTGTTAATCTTGTTTATTAGTAACTTGTGGTTGGTGAATTTAACCTTACATGATTCGATACTATGCATTATACATAGGTGAACAAGATTAAAAACAAAAAGTAAGAAAACAATAGCAAAAGAGAAATAGATTGTGATTTATTGAAAAAAATCTTTAATAATTAGTCATCTCTTAAAGACGAGTTTTTTTCATAAAGTGTATAATTCTCTATTCATTAATTATATCTCTCAATACTAATAGAAAAGACATACTACTAATTTTGTTGAGATCATACTTGAATTTTTTTATTTTTTTTTCACTAATAATATATAATTTATTTTTATCTAAAACTGTTCTATGGATGCAGACATTCTATAAAGTCTGGCTTAATCAAGTTCTAAAGTTGAAAATCCTTACAACTTTAAGTCCAAGAAATTTAACGAATGCGAAAATTGCAATATATATTATTACCTACTCAAGTTCTTAGCTCTAGATGCCATTGGTTAATATTTATAGAGGAATCCTACAAATGCATAGTTTTGGACTCTTTTAAGTTATTATTCTGGTGGGTCATATGGATCAAAATTTCAGTAAAATCTACTTTAAGAAATACTCGAGAGTCTTGTGGATGTGAGGTTTGTTATTAATATTAATATCAATATTTGTTTTTGTTTCTTAAGTATACATTTTATGGTTTAGTGTCTTTGAGATGTGTCAATTTTTATTAAGGTTTGAGTTGTTTTTTTTTTTATTTGAAAAAGTGATAATTAGGTAATAAAGGAAAACATTTATATTTCTTTCTTAGGTATACATGTTGATTTAGGAATATTTTTAATGATTTTTTAATGAGATCTAAGATTAAGATTTGTTTTGGTGAATCAATAGTTTAGGATTGCTCCTTGATAATTAAGATCCATGGTGAATCAATAGTTTGAGAAAGATACATAGAACTTGCAGACTGAAGCTCACTTCTCTAGAGCAAGATATACAAGGAATTGTATGCTGATGTTCACTACTTCAAGGAAAGATATATAAGGACTTGCAGGCTGAAGCTCATCATTCCAAGGCAAGATACATAAGGACTTGCAGGCTGAAGATCACTTCTCCAAGGAAAGATACATAAGGACTTGCAGGCTGAAGATCACTTCTCCAAGGAAAGATACAATATCACAACTTTTGAATCAACAATATAAATTCTTCTCTTAATATGAAGTTGTACTTGAAACACTGTTATAAGCAATCAACTCCAACAATAATCACCACCACACATCCACTATCTCCACATCACAAAAATTTACAAATGATATGATCGTGAAAGCACATTCGCGGGTATTCTGATTTACATACTTACATCACAACACCACTAATCGCAACTCCATGTTGATCTTCTATATATGTCATCTTCTTTATTACAAACATCAATTAGGTCAGCCAAAACAAAGGATAAGCATAGGTTTAATTAAGCCGACCACCAAACATAATTGTGGTGAATACAATCCAATCTAAGAGACAGAAAGGACCTAAAACATCATATTACACTTCATCTTAGATTGTACAGTGTATGTGCATATTCATATTCAATTTGGAAACATTTTGCAAATTGACAATCCGAATAAGATATTAGAAAAGACAAAGCTGCGCTGTATAAAAAACCTTAAAAAACCTTAAAAAAACCTAAAAGTAGACTCTCATGGTCCTTATACTGCCTAATCTTGTGAACTTAATTAAAATTCATTCATCCATTCATTCATAACTGCAACTGCCTTTTCCAAAATATGGAAGCACAGACATGGCACGTGAACTATGTAAAGCCAAATTTCATAATCTCTGACAGCATCCTCCTTACCTATTCTGAACAGAGCGGCTCGGAAAAGGGTATAGTCATCAATCATAATAATAGAAGGGCAATTTTTGTCAGATACTATAGTTGGAAATGGTAGACATGTATGCAAAATAAAGAAGCATAGACTAGGCAGTGAACCGTTTGACTGAATGACTCAGAGAAATTTGATCGGTTTCATGGAATCCCATGATTGCAGGATATGCACAAAATGGATATTGTAGATGGCTTTACACACTTTCAAGAAAATGCAATTGGCAGGTGCAACGCCAAATTCAACAATTTTTGCCAGCATCCTGCCTGCCTGTGCAAATATGGGAGGTTTGGAACAGGGTATGAGCATGTATCAATGGATAAAGCATGGGTGATTGTTGTCAGACGTTATAGTTGCAATTGCTCCGGTAGACATGTACGCAAAATGCGGAAGCATAGAAGAGACACCTGAACTGTGCAATTGGCAGGCGTAATGTCGAATTCCATTACCTCTGCCAGCATCCTCCTTGCATGTGTTAAAACGGGCACTTTAGAACATGGTATGGACATCCATCTAAGCATAATGAAAGGGAGAATTTTGTCAGATACTATAGTTGGAAATGGTCTCTCAGACATGTATGAAAATGGGTAAGCAAACGCAACAATATGAATTGTTTGACAGAATGCCTGAAAGAAGTATGGGCTCACGGATTCCCATGATTGCAGCATATGGACAAAATCGAAGCTTTAGAAGGCTTTGCATGCACGCAAACACAATTGAGAGGTGTAAAGCCAAGTTCCAATTCGCTAGCACCCTGCTTGCCTGTACAAAAATGGGAGCCTTGGATCAGGGTATTGACATCTGTCAAACGGTAAAGGAACAGGGATTGTTGTCAGACAACACTTGCTAGCTGTTTGACAGGATACCTGAAAGCAAAAAGAAAAGAGAAATTTTGTTCTGTCAGTTTATTTTTCCTTTCTTTCTAAAAGCTCGGTTAATGGTTCTAACGCTCTGTGGAGATGATTTTTCAGTCAGAGAGCCAGAACTGGTCGCAATGGTTGTGGAAAATGTGAATAAGGGTACTGTGCGTATGGAAGAACCCAACGACGTTCCATCCCCTTCGATTAAAAGTGTAAAGGTACTGCCAACATTTTTTAGGGTATGCACATAAGCTACAAGTTCTTCTGCAAATTCATACCTGTACTGTAAGGCTTGTTTTATAAGCAGCTTCCTCTCCTTGCAAGTTAAGACAGCATCCTCATTTTCAAGATTGGACGTGTGACAACCAAATATATGCAAAGTCTCAAGCCATTCTCATAAAAATGAAATAAAAAATGTCTGGCCGGGAAGAAAGCAAATTTGGAGTCCCTTTCCTTGAGGCATAACTAATCAACTATAATTACAGTCTTACTCCTTTCAACTGTAACTCCACCCATGCTGTAGAGAAATTAGAACAAACTCCCCAAAAATGATTTTCATTGGAAAAAATAATGTATATTATTTAAAAATTAATCATATTTGCATCAAGGATGGATCAGTTATCAATAATTGAAAATCCTAACAACAAATGGAATGTCCTAAGTTCTATTTATAGATGGTCCATTTTAAAAAATAAGTTAAAATTCAGATAAGCAAAGGCAGGCCAAATTATGATCTAAACACCTACAATATAACGAAAAAGAAGTAAAATTTAATATAATATTAGAGCTTTGATAAGTAGAGCCAAATTAAGTTAGAATCTCTGAATACTACGAGTGTGGCTAAGAAAGAGCTGGAATGTTCACCAAGAGATCTAATAGTTCAGTAGATTTGGTTAAAAGAGAGCATTGCATCATCAATTGGAGGTATAATTATTTTAATTTAAGCATTTAAATTCAGATTTCTATTTTATTTTCATCAATACTATAGGGTTGAAACCCAACCTAAGGTTTGACTAAGGAAAGCCTAATTACAGCCCCAAACATAATTTTTCTCTTCTTTGTGTAGATATAGATTTAGTTACTGGTTTTGGGAAAGAAATCAGCTCAATACATAGTTACAAGTTTAGGTTTTCAATTTCATAAAAAAAAATCCCAAGACAAAGTTACCTGGGGCATCATAGTCCACCCAAAATTAGTTGAAATTTGATAGAGAGAAGGTATAGACCTCCTAAAGCCTAGATTTAGTCTCGTAGGTCTAGAACTCATCCGAAAGGTCCAAAATAACCAAGACAACATAGATCATCCAAATTTGGCTCAATTATAGGTGCACCACATAATTTTCCTTTCATTTTTAAAGTTCACACTTTCTAGACCAGTCAATATCATTTAGTTAGACTTAGATCTTAATTACCTAATTTATCAAAGCATTCAATCAATCACTTATAAGCAACAAAGGAATAGAAGAGCTAAGACTATGATATTCAATTGACTCTCTTGAGAAAATTGTTAGTCAATCATACTTATTTCTTGGTGGCTTTAGATTCTAAATGTAATTAAAGTGAAAATAGGCCTAGTTTCCTAGTTTGCATGCCTAAGCTAGTGAACCCTATCTTCTCACATTACAGTATTATAAAAACATCTTGCACAACATGACAATTTAAATTAATTTGCATTTGCTCACATTCATTTTGTTAACAACAATTGTATTTGAATGCAATTGATCTTTTAAGTTAATCATCTTCTTGCATCATAATTTTTTTTTTATGTTATAAAATCATTTTACATAACATATCGGGTTAAATTAAATTACATTTGTTCATTTTCACTTATTTTCACATCTCATGATCAATTGAATTTTATTATATATAATTGTAACTCCAAAGAAAACTAATTTTCATTTTTTTATAATCTCACCCTACCTCTGATATATCACCCAAACTATACCTTCCTATCAACGTAACCATTGGACCCCCTCTAGTGCAAGTGCTAGTGTTAACCTTAAATAAGAAGAAAATAATTTATCAGCCCAACAAGAATAATATTTTAATATAGTTGTGTCACAAACTAACTGAATTTTCATATTTTCAAGATGAAACAAAATACAACGAACAACAATGTGCGGGTTTCAAACCTTAATGGACCCAACAATGCAAAAAAATTCAGAACTCACAATTGTGCCTGTCATACCATGACCCATCCTAAGGACCCATAGGTCATCTAACCTATGGATGCTAGATCTCACCAACTACTCAATGCAAGGACAACATCGATGAAGAAAAAGCTAGGGATCATGGAGCCCTCAAAATTGAAAAATCTAAAGGAGTCAATCATGTCAACAATCGAGATGTAAACCTGTTAGTCACATAGCTAAAGACTTCTGAGAAAGACAGTCATAGGGCATCACCACAACCTAAAAACAAGTCTGATGAGACTATCCAAATAAAAACCCACTCCACTCTTCTCGATGATAGTGCGTCATGTAAAACTATTACTTTTGAATTCATTGTTGATGTTGTTGCTAAAATCAAAGCCAAAAAAATCATGGAGTACCAACTTAACAAGAGTTTTTTAAATGGAAACATAACACTTGGGAATTAAAGGGTTGGATTATAGAATCGTTTAGGGGTTGGGTAGGTATTATATGGCCTACACCTTTGTTGACCTAAAACATACTCATACAGTCTTTCAATATGATTCATTGATATTATGTGGATAGACCTATTATGTGCAAGCTTGGGATACTACATTTCACCATGAGGGTATTTCAAAATCTAAATATCAGTTGTGCGTAGAATTTTGATTCTTAAACCTTGTTTTTTGTCACTTTATGAATGAAATTGTATCCCCTCAATTAGGTAGGGTATTATGGTGTAAAAATAACTCTAATAAATGGTCCAATCTACATGTTCAACCTCAGGCTTGTATAGAAATGAACCTTACCAAACTACTTCCAAATACCATTAAACTTGTTGGACAAAGTTTTGAGTGTGAGCAATGAATTTCCTACTTGAACAAACCAAATGCTTGCTTCTATTACCACTAGGAAGGTATATTTCCCTATCCCTTAACCTTATTTTGTTCCTCAATATTTTAATGACCCTCATCCTACTAACTTTTTCACCCTCAGCTCCCCCCCACCACCACCAACAAAAAAACTCCTCATTTCCACTAACTCTTCTTCTCCATTGCCTACCACCTCCACTCAACTATGGATGATCTCTTCTTGAAACTATCCCTCGTGAAATTTCTCTTCAGCAATTTGTTACCCATACTAAGCATCTTCTTAGAAAATTGGTTGTTTATAAAGGAAAAGGTGCTTGGGTTCATGCTCATCTCCAATGGATCAAGGATGGTGATTGAGGTTCTAAATTATTTTTTTAATGCTTGAAACATAAACACAAAAAGGAATAAATTTTTGTCATTAAATTTGTTGATGGAATCCCACAAACTAGCCACTCAGTCATCATGCAAATTTTTTTTTGGATCACTACAAACAACATTTCACTAATGAAATAGTCGAGGATCCTTTCCACTATGGAGGAAAGTGTGGCAGGGTGCATTCCTCACAAAATTGTTGAAGACTATAACAACTTTCTTGACATGACTCTTTCAATGGAAGAAATTGATGATGCACTTTATAACATGGTCATTGAAAAGAGCCCTGGGATGGATGGACTTTCTCTTTAGTTCTATTGTGCTTTGTGGCCTTACATTCATGAAGACTTCTCATATGTGTATCTTGAAGAAGTTGAAACTAGTTCTTTCGAGGACCAATCATTAATCAAGGATTAATTAAACTCATTCCTAAAGGCAAGGATGAGAATATTGTGGCTGGTTGGTGAACCATTACATTGCTTAACACCTCTTACAAAATAATAGCCAAATATTTTTCTCAAAGAATCAAACCCATTACTCAAAGGATAGTGCAATCGGAACAAACAAGATTCTTAGGAGGAAGATTTATCCTTGATAACCTTGTGTTGTCTTGGGAGACAATTGAATGGGCCCAACAAACTGCTCAAGATGCTCTTATTGTCAAGCTAGATTTTGACAAAGCCCATGATCACATTTAGTGGCCCTTCATTCATAGCATGTTGAAATGGATAGGATTTGGTCCTAAAATCTATGCTCACATCAAAATTCTCTTGATAGATGCTAATGCCAGATTAGTAGTCATTGGTTCCCTCTCTTCTCAATTTCCTCTTAAAAGATATATTCACTTAAGCTATCTTCTTGCCCCTTTCTTGTATGTCCTTGCTACTAATGGTCTTGGCTATTTACTCCATCATGCAAAGGCTAATCAGATTATTTGTGGCATATCCTTACCTAATAATGCCACTACCCTCAACTCAAACTTTGCTGATGACAATTTTCTTTTTATTTAAAATTTTGTTGCAGAGGTGTCTAATACTTTGGATACCTTGGACGTATTTTGTACCATATGATGAGTCTTAGTTTTATGCCTTTATTTGCAGTCATTTTACCATGCTTAGGACTCTTAAATACTTACTAATGAGACTTTATATTATGTTTTTTCTGACTTTTAGAACCTGTTTGATGATCATGTTGTTTATAGTTTGAAACCTTTATTTTGACAAAATAGTGAACCTTATGAATACAAATATAAATATTTACTATCTATGTATGTTGTTGAATATATTGCAATGAATGACCATGAAATGTGGATGAGAGTGATTTTTCTAAACTTGGTGTTGCAGCTACATGGAAGACTTTTTGTGATCAAATATGGCTTTATTGATAGCAGCATGACAATGTGGACATTATTGGACAACAAGGCGTGAAAAGGTCAAGGGTTGGTACTGTTGGCCATTTGTTGGAATTTATTATGTGTTTCATTGATGTTTTATCATTGATGCCAACACTAGTTATTTGGATACTTTACCGACACCCTTTTGGTCCTAGTAGGATGAGCAGTTTCTATTCAACTTGGATCCGACATGATCCGGTAGGCTTCAGTATAATCTAGTGATGGAATTGTCTTGTTCATGATACTCATACTCATATTTGATCAGTTGGTTTTGGTCTGGAGATTGGATACTATCCTGCTTGCTTAGAAGATTGGTTTCTGGTTCCGATGAGGGTTTCACCGGCAAAGCTTTTAATGGAGATCTTTGATGAATTTCATAAGTGGTGTTGGTGTAGCTTCTGATGGAGTTTCAGGATGCTACTGATGATCATTTTTGAGACTTGGTGGTTGGAGATCATTGCTGAAGCATATGGACCTATACTTGGTCTCGGTTGATCTAGGTTATGGACCGACTTCAATGTAACGTGTGGATAGGACCTATTGATGTATTTCTGGGATGTCTTATGTGTTAATATTACTTGTTTGGTCTTAGGCAGACATGGTTTGTAATTATGTAATCGGTTTATTTTCTAGTGGCTGACCTGATTGTTTGTGGTCAAGGGTTTGTATATATAGATGTAAGATCTCATTATAGATCATCATGGTTATATGTAAGAGGTCATGGTCAAGGAATGTAATGTGCAAATAATGTAATATCATTCAGACAGAGGAGTTGATCGATCATTGGAGATCGAATTGGGTTTATGTTAGAGGATTTAGTCCTTCAGTATTGAGCTTAATCGAAACTATACTTAGGCATAGGAGATGGTATCTTTTGAAGTTCAACACTTCTACGGATTGTATTCTGGATTTATATGTAGTTAGCGAGGCTCTTTTTGTGATGAGCAGTGTGCTCTAGGCCGTTGGCCTTCCTGTAAGTGCAAACCCCTCAATTATAATTCACATACTTACTGCAGAAGTATTATCTGATTGTGGGTAGGCTTCCCACTATGGTTTTTCCCTTTATTAGGTTTGCCACGTACAAATCTTGGTGCTGTGTGGATGGCTTTTATTCTATGATTATTGTTTATGCTTAATTGGTTTATCTTCTATTCTAGTATGAATGTTTTAGGTTCCAATATTAAAGTTTGAATTGCTAATGGTTCCTGTAATATGTGACAACTAATTCACCCCCCCCCTCTCAGTTGTCTTCTGGTTATCTGAACTATCTAACAGTTACAACTTAGGCACTAATTGTTCAAGCTCATTAAGGAATCTTAAAAAGCAGACGTGATCTATTAATAATTCTATTAATAGCCATGTTAGATGTTGGAGCATATCTAGGAAAGATTTGCAAATGTTAAAAGATGGAGCAGAGTCTTGTTTTCTTAGTTCTCTTATATTTCATATTCTAAATAAAAGCCTCCACCTAGATATTAGGAAGTGGGTGGCTCTTATGGAAAACTATTGTAAGGATGAATGTTATAAATCCTTCTTGAGTTTCCTAGTTAGTTAGTTGTTGTTTTTTTATATCAGACCATGTTATATTGTTGAATTGATTTTGAATAAAGGAGCATATCTACTTTCTTGAATAAGTTCATGGTGTTATGATATGATTATGCGAGCCTTATAGTTAACTTCTATTGTAGCTTATAATCCAGGAGACTCACTCAAGGGGGCCCACTTGGTGAGCATTTTGTCTGGTTATTTTTAAGCACTTTATCTTTTGAAGTTGTTTAATTCTATTCTATTAAATTGCTCACTGTCCGTTCCTACAGCCATGATAGAATAAAACAGTCATTTCTGCATAGGTTAGAAGAACTTACATTTTGTTGGTAAAAGTTAGCATAGTTTCTCTAAGTTATAATTCTGAAGAAAAGTTCTATTGGATATTGTTGCTGCTAGGATGTGTTGTTGTCATTGATGTCAACATATTCTTGTGTTCTGGTGCTTCGGTGATTGCAGAGAGTTTATCTAGTTTGTTTATCTGATTTGGATGTTGAATCAACTAGAGATACTTCATTATCTATTGGTTTTAGTGGTCTGAAATTTTACTTGATCATATCATTTGATTCAGATTGAGGTTTGGTTTTTCTGTTCAGTGGTTGGCAGCATCTGGTATTTGATCCATTGTGCTCTAGTGTGATCTGATCTTGTACTGCAGATTTGGGAGTGTTTGGGATGTTCATGTGTATCTTCATTTCAGATGGTTCATGATTTGGTTCTCCGAAAGTTACCTTTCTAGTCTGAATTGTTGTTGTTAAGTGTTCTTGAGTGTTATCATATTAATCGAAGATGATTTGATTAAGTGGTGTTGGTTTATCTATTGCGGATGGTTCTAACATGCTTGTTGGTATTTCTTGATTGTGTCCTATTTGTTTTGGTGGTCCGTATTGATCATTGTATGTGGTGTTGAAAATATTTTGGGTCCAGTGATGTTCTATGCATTATGCGGTATTTTGGGTGGTGTAGTGTGTTGTAGATGATCTTGGCGAGATTTATGGTGGTATTACATGTTCAAGGATTTGATTTGGGTCCATACTATTTCATCTATGGCATTTTATTGGTCCGGTGGTTTATTTATGTATCGTGTGATTTAATTTTGTAATTGGGTGTTGAGGGTTTGAGTCGACCTTGTAGTCAAGGTTGATGAATTGTATAAATAGGTGTTATATTCATGTAATTCATGTGTTGTGGTTGTGTTTGCATTACCAAAGAGTGGTGTATGTGCGAATAAGAGAATTCATCTTTCGGTATGGTGTATTGAGCAAAGATTGTTGCAGAGAGACAAATGATCTCAACCAGAAATGTCATCAAGCATTAGGAGATGCTATTCGTTCAGTTCATCTTAACCAGATTGTAGTCCAAATATTATTGTAAGGTTGTGAACCTTGAGGGTTGGAACCTTTTGGGTCATCATATTTTTGAGTAGTGAGCTCTAGGCAGTGTGCCTGAATGCATGTGCATTCCCCATTATAATATTTACACATACTACTATAGAGTATCATCTTATTGTGGGTAGGTTCCTACCGTGGTTTTCCCCTTAACTAGGTTTCCCACATCAAAATCTTGGTGTCGTGTGTGTTGATGTTATTGTGTTTATCTTTATTCATGCTATAGTTGATTATATATGAGAATGTACTTAAATTGTTTAATCTGGTGAAAACTGGATCACGCCCCCCTCTCAGTTTTCCTTCATTGTTGTTGCCAACAATTGGTATCAGAGCTAGATTCTCTGGAATAAGCTTGACCACTTGAGGAGATCCGAGATGGCAACTTATGTGTTCTAGAAGGAGAGTCCGAGATTTGATGGAAATAATTACACTGTATGGAAGGACCAGTTGAAAGTTCACTTGAAATGTCTTGGAAAAGAGTATTGGAAGATTACAAATAATACTTATAATGTTCCTCGGAATGGACCTGTTATTGCTGCTGAGATCAAGGATGTTGAACATAACATAAGAGATAAGGAAGCATTGCTGAGTGCTCTGACTCAATTAGAGATGACTAATGTGATGGGTTTGCAGACCGCACATGAGATCTGGGAGAAGTTAGAGACCTTGTATGAAGGAGATAAATATGTCAAAGTTGCTAAGCTATAGAGTTTGAAAGGGAAGTATGAGATGTTGAAGATTGGAGAAGATGAGAACATATCTACCTTCATGGCTAAGGTGAATAAACTTGTCCTTGGTATTAGATGTGCTAGTGGAACTCTTGAAGAAGATGAGATTGTTGCTAAAGTTCTGAGATCTTTTCCTCCTTCTTACAAGCCTAAAGTAGCTAATATTGCTGAGATCTGAGACTGCATTTAGAGTCTTTGTATACGAGACGTAGAAGTATGATCTAGGAGAGAGTTCATGTTGGGTTTCTAGATATGAAAGAGAAAAAAGAGAGATGGAAGAGCAGGAAAGAGAATTGGATGAGATTGAAGCCCTTATTGCTAGAAGCTTGGCTAAGGGAGCCGGTAAGTATGATGGAAAGTTGCCTTCGAAATGTTTCTCTTGTAATAAGATAGGACATTTTTCTTCTAGGTGTCCTGAAAGAATGTCTAGGTATGATAAGCCCTATAAGCCTGACCAAAAGTATAAATATCAGAAGAAATGTTATTATGTTGTTGATGAAGGTGTGACAGATGAAGAGTCTGAGAATGGGAATTCGGGAGATGAGTTTGTATTTATTACTATCAAGGAAGATGATCCAGTACTAGTAAATTCTACAAGTTGCATTGTTGAAGAGAAAGCTTTGACTTCTAGGATTGAAGAGAAAGATGAATGTGTGATTGATAGTGGTTGTTCACATCATACATAGGTGAGAAAAGAAAATTTGTGAATATAGAAAGGTATGATGGTGGTATAGTGAGATTTGGAGATGACAAAGCTTGTGTGATCCGTGGTAGAGGTTCAATTTTTTTTATGATAAACATAATACTAATGATGTCTTGTATGTTGAAGGTTTGAAGCATAATATTTTGAGTGTTGGACGAATGGTTGACAAGGGATATGATTTGCAATTCAAGAATGGTAAATGCAAGATTCTAAATGCCTCTAGTATAGAGATTCCATCAAGCACTAAAACTAAAGGTAATATTTTTCACTTGAATGTTGGTGATAAAAGTTGTTTGATTTCTCATATTGATAAGAGTTGGTTGTGGTATAGAAGGATGTGTCATGTTAATTTTGACTACATGATAAGGATAAGCTCTACTCAAGCTCTTAGAGATTTGCCTAAAATTGTGAAGCTATCTAATCTGGTATGTAAAAAATGTCAGCTGGGAAAGCAACCAAGAACTACATTCAAGAGTAAGTTGTATTCATCTAATGGATTATTAGATCTTGTGCATACTGACTTGTGTGGTCCTACAAGAGTGAGAACCATGCAGGGTGACAGATATTTCATATTGAAGATTGATGACTATTCTAGGATGATGTGGGTTACTTTTCTAAGGGAGAAATCAAAAGCGTTGGAAAAAATTAAAGATATTTAAAGCTAAGGTGGAGATTGATACAAGGTTGAAGCTGAAGTGCCTAAGATATGGCAAATGAGGAGAATTTACAATTGGTTAGTTTGATTCATTCTGTGAGAGGAATGAAATTAGAAGACAACTATATGCTCCTAGAACCTCTCAGCAGAATGGAGTTGTTAGGAACAAAACCATTTTGGATGCTCCTAGAACTATGTTGATTGAAGGAAATGTTGCACAAACCTTTTGGAGAGAAGATGTAAGCACTACTGTTTACACATTCAACCGAGTGCATATAAAAGGTGATTTTGGTAAGACTCCTCACGAGATATGGTCTGGTCATCTTCCTACAGTTAGATATTTTAGAATTTTTGGAAGCAAATGTTGTATCAAGAGAGATGGAGATATAGAGAACTTTGATGCAAGATGTTATGAAGGAATATTCTTGGGATATTCTACTAAGAGAAAGGCCTACCGGTGTTACAACAAGAGATTGAGAAAGATAGTGGAGTGTGCAAATGTGAAGGTTGATGAATGTGATGAAAAATAGATCAGAGCATGTGGATATGAGTTTGATGATCAGGATGTTATTTCAAAGCCTATGCAAACTGCGATCTTAAAGCAAAATGCTCCGGTAGAGACAGTTAATCCGGATATTGCTCCTGCAAGTGAAGAAGTTCAAAAGCCTGACAATAAGAACAATCAGAAGACTTCGAGGTATGTAAGATTGAATTATTTAGAAATTCAGATTATAGGTGATAAAAATAAGGGTGTGATGACTAGGAGAAGGATTGCTACTAAAGAGATATATTTGATTTCAAAGATTGAACCTAAAGATGTTGCTGAAGCATGTAAAGATGAAAATTGGATAAAAGCTATGGAAGAAGAATTAAATCAGATTGAGAAGAATAACACATGGGAGCTTGTTTTGAGACCTAAAGAAAAGAATGTGATTGACACTAAATTGGTGTTCCAGAATAAATTGAATGAAGTTGGCGAAGTGGTTAGAAGAAAAGAAAGACTAGTATGTAAAGGGTGTTCACAATGGAATAAATTGACTATGAGGAGACTTTTTCTCTAGTAGCTAGAATTGAAGCTGTTAGATTACTGCTCACATATGTTGATTATAAGAATATCAAGGTATATCAGATGGATGTTAAGTCGACCTTTCTGAATGGTGATTTGGAAGAGGAAGTCTACATTTAGAAACTAGATGGATTTTCATTATCAGATGAAGGGGACATGGTATGCAAATTAAAGAAAGCACTCTATGGACTTAAGCAAGCCCTAGAGCCCGATATGCTAGATTAGACATGTATTTGACGAAGTTGGGATTCTTTAAAGGTATTGATGATAGTAACTTATACTTTAAGATTGATAATGATAACATTTTGATTGTTGAAGTATTTGTTGATGACATTATTTTTGAAGGAGATGATGAATTGAGCATGAAGTTTGCTAATAATATGAAAAAGGAGTTTAAGATGTCTATGATAGGTGAGATAAAAACTTTCTTAGGGTTGCAGATTATACAAATTGACAAAGTTGTTTTCATTTCTCAATCTAAGTATGTGAAGGAATTATTGTAAAATTTTGGGTTAGATGACTCCAAACCTGTTGGAACTCCTACTGTGATTGGATGTAAGTTGTCTAAGAATGATGAATCTCAAAAAGTTAATCAGAATTTGTATAGATCTATGGTTGGTGGATTTTTATACTTGACTCGGACTAGGCCAAATATTATGCATGTTGTTTGTCTTTTTGCTAGATTTCAAGATGATCCTAAAGAGAGTCATGTTACTGCTATGAAGAGGATTTTTCTGATACTTAAAGGGGACAATTGACTATGATTTATGGTATCCAAAAAATGATGATTTCATGTTTTGTGCTTATAGTGATCCTGATTGGGTAGGTGATCTTGATGACTAGAAATGCACTACCAGTGGAGCTTTCTTTCTAGAAAAGAAGTTGGTTTCATGGTCCAGTAAGAAACAAGATGCTATATCTCTATCTACTTTAGAAGCTGAATACATTGTTGCTGCTAGCAACTATACTTAGGTAGTTTGGATGAAGCTTATGTTGTAGGATATTAGAGTTGTTTATGATGAGCCTACTATTATATACTGTGATAATTCAAGTGCTATCAATATTTCCAAGAATCTGGTACTGCATTCTAAAACAAAGAATATTTCAATTATTTATCACTTCTTGAGGGGGAAAGTCAGTGATGAAGAAGTTGGATTGGAGTATGTATCTAAAAAGGATCAGATTGCAGATATTTTTACTAAGCCTTTGCCTACATATACATTTGTTTATTTGAGAGATAAGTTAGGGGTATTTTCCCCTCTTGATGAGAACTAGTGCACTAAGTTACATCAATCCAGTGGATTGCATGGTCTTATCTTCTTATACAGATTGATGAGTTGGCGCTGCTACTTAGTCAGAGTGGTCACTAAGTGATTTAGATGTTCATAACTGTGAGTTTATCCTAAGGGGGGAGAGAAGAATGTGAAAGACTTCCTTATCTTAGAATATTTGTCTGCATGATCTTAGGGGGAGTGGTGCAGGAGCACCCAATTTTGGTTGCATTTTCAAAATTTCAACAATTTTGGTGTGAATGATCCTCATTAGGTCCACATATGTGTTTCCTCAGTTTGGCCAATATGCCTTTGTAAGCCTAAAATGGAATCTCATAGCAAAATTTCTTGTAAGTCCTCATTTGTCTAGCATCGGGATAACTCAAGAGCAGCTATACCGATAGTGGAAACCTATTCCGATAGTTTGTTCGTTGGTGAGCCATCGGGTATCGAGAGGAGCAGTTTCAAGTTACCCCGACGACCCGATGATAAAGCATTGGCTTGGAGCATGCTCAATGGGTGGTGTTATCGGAGATCGGTAAGAGGGGTTTCACACTACACTGATGACCCGATGAGACCACATCGCTTGCTAAGTTGTCATGGCCATCAAAACTCAGGTTTTGAAGTCTCCCCAATGACTCGATGGAAAGCGGGACGTGGTGTGTGTTGTCATCGATCATCGGTAGCCCCGTTTTGGTGTTACATCGATGACCCGATAGGAAGTGCAAAGTGTTGGAGGTTGTCATCGGTCATCGGTAACCTTGTTTGGATGCTACCCCGATGACCTGATGGAACTTGAAAAATAATTGCCACTGGAATGCTACCTCGATGACCCGATGGAACCTGAAAAATAGTTGCCACTGGAAATCATTGGTAACGAGATCAATCTCATCCAATAGGAGGAATTCACAACAGTGGATGGAATATATAAAAAGACCCAATGGGCATCTGTAAGAGGTTGATTGCCTCAGAGAACAAATCTATTTTTTTGAATAGCAAAAGAGAAGTCTATTTTCTGGTTTCCAATTCAGAGTCTAATTTCTATTCATGAATTGCAAATAATGTTTTAGAATCTTTAAGTTCACTTATGTAGTTAATGTAAATGCTTCATTTCTTTGTTTTGTGAGTTACTGGTTTGAATCCATGAATAAACTTGGAATCTGTAAATAAGGTTTTCTATTTCAATTTTTGTTCTCTGTTTGTAACAATAATATGACTCTGACTTGAAACTCCACATGACCATTGGAGGTTGTCAAGCAGAGCCAACCTTGTACAATAGGTTTTCACTTGAAGGAGACCGGGAGATGGCATTAGCTATTCCTACAAACTGGCCCTAGGCGAGCTTGGTGATAGTCCGACTAGGTGTCAGTAGCTTGAAGGAGATAAATTGTCGGGGAAGGATCTACTGAGAACTGGAAGAAGATCCAGAAGGCTACAAGCCCTGAAACCTAGACATTTTGAAACCGAAAGGAGAAAGTTTGCTAAACCAAACAAGATGTGTGGTTTTGCAATGAGAGAACAAATGGTGTGTGTCCTACACCCCTGCAAGGATATAGTGAGCAAGCTTACCTTGTGAGCTTGAGGAAGGTGAAACAAGAAAACTAATGGTAGGGGAGTACATAGGAGGAGACTACGGGCCCTAAGAGAGACTAGGTTTATACTAGCAAAGAACTCCAGTTGGTAGTAAATTAGGACTTCTCCCTATCATAGTGGTATCATAGCTTCCAAGATTTGGGAAGAAGCCAACATATGATAGACACTGAATCAGTAGGAGAGAATAGTCTAAGGATGGTGAACAATGTAGAGCTAGCAAAGAAGGTAGAAGACCAATAAGAAGAAAATAGGCTCCTCAGAGAAAGATTATTACAACTAGAGAGAAAACTAGAGGTAGTTGAAGATAAAACTAAGAAAGTGACAATCAAGGTCAATGAAGGGAAGGGAAAAGAAGTTGTAGAAGAGGATAGGACTCTTGAACCAGACCCTATTCTACCTGAAGAACCTTTCCTTAAAGCAATTAATGCCTTAGGAGGAAAATCCCTAGAAGGAGTGCCACTTTTTTGTGGAAAAATGGAGCCTGAGGTAGTCCTAGAATGGATAGAGGGATCGGAGAATCACTTTGAATGTGATGGAATCAGTGAGGCATAAAAGGTGAAGGTGGCCAAGTCTAGATTGAGAGGGGCAACATTGACTTGGTGGAAATTTATTCAAGAAGAGAGGCAAAAAGAGGGCAAGAACCCCATAGCTATGTGGAAGGGCATGTTAGCCAAGGTGAAAGAGGCACACATCCCTAAAGATTATGAAATATAGTTGCACAAGAGGAGACAAAATTTGAGGCAAAGAGACTTGGATGTAGGTAGCTATATTGAGGAATTTCAGAAGTTGTGTCTGAGATCCAAGGTAGTAGAGGATGAGAACATCAAGGTAGCAAGATACTTGAATGGCTTGAGATGGAATATTAAAGAGGAATTAATCTTGTTATGTTCTAACGCTGTGCACAAGTGCTATCAGTTGGCACTAAAAGTGGAGGAAAAGAGCAAGAAGAAACAATAACAAAGCAACAAAGGCAGAGGTAGGGGAAGAGATGGCAGAGGTCGGAGAGGTATTTTTGGTGGAAGAAGTATAGACCAAAGATCCCAAGGGGAATCAAAGTTGGTTGAGAAAAGTGGGGATTCCAATAGCAAGAGCAGCTACAGAGGGAGGGGATATAGCAACTCTAGTAGAGGAAGGTCTAGTGGATCAGGAAGAGGGTCCTATTTTTTCACCATGAAGTGCTACAATTGCCATCAACTTGGACACCCGACCTATAGATGCCCTGAGAAGTCTTCTTCATCCCAAGGAGGTGAGAGGAGAGTAAATTATGCTCAAGAGGATGAAACAAACATGAAAGCATCAGAAGTAAGTTTGGATTCAGAGGTTGGAGAGAACCACATGATAAGGAGAGTCTTGATTAAAGAACCGATTAAGGAGGAACCTAGCCAAAGGAGATCCTTGTTCCGAATAAAATGTAAGATCATGGGAAAGGTATGTAGAGTGGTAGTGGATTCAGGATCCACAGACAACATATTGTTAGAGGAAGCAGTGAGTAAGCTTAATTTACCAAGAATCCCACATAGTGATCCCTACAGAGTTATGTGGCTCAACAAGGGGCAGCATGTTCTTGTTAATGAACAAACTTGGGTTGAATTCACCATTAGAGGTTACAAAGACAAAATATTATGTGATATATTACCCATGGATTCTTGCCACCTACTTCTAGGTAGGCCATGGGAGTTTGACAGAAAGGCAATACATCATGGAGAGAAAAATGCCTATACTTTTCAAAAGGATGGAATCACCTATAAAATCCAGTCCATAGGAGACCAAGTAGAGGGAAGATCCAAAGGTCCTAATGTGTTGTTGGTTGGTGAGAAAGAGTTCATCAACACCCTCAAAGCGCGAGAAGGAGTGGGGTTTGCCATTGTTGTGAAGCCAAAAGAGGACAGCAAGGAGAAGAAGATGAGCATTCCTAAAGAAGTGCAACATGTTCTAAATTAGTTTGAGGACATCATTAGTGATGGAACACCAACTACATTGCCTCCTCAATGTGCCATAAGTCATCAGATTGACTTTATATCGGGAGATTCTTTACCTAATAAGATAACTTATAAAATGAAACCGGATCAAAACAAAGAGATAGCCAAGCAAATACAAGAACTCCTAGATAATGGTCTGATCAGGAAGACCATCAACCCATGTTCGGTACCCACCATTTTGGCTCCAAAGAAGGGAGGTACTTGGAGACTTTGCACTGACTGTAGAGCCATAAAATATATTACTATCAGATATAGATTTTCCATCCCAAGAATTGAAGACTTGATGGATTGTTTGGGAGGTGCTGAATACTTCACCAAGATAGATCTCAAGAGTTGTTACCACCAAATCAGAATAAAGGAGGGTGATGAATGGAAGACAACCTTCAAGACTACAGAAGGACTTTATGAATGTCTTGTTATGCCATTTGGACTCACAAATGCCCCGAGCACATTCATGAGACTCATGAATGAAGTACTCAAGGATTACATTGGTAAATTTGTTGTTGTTTACTTAGATGACATCTTAATATTTAGCAAGTTTAAAGATGAGCATCTTAAGCATATAGAAATTGTCTTGAGTAAACTATGTGATGAACAACTAACCATCAATTTGGAGAAATGTGAGTTTATGAAACAGGAATTGGTGTATCTTGGGTTTTTAGTCTCAAGAGGTGATTTGAAGATGGATACATCTAAGGTGGAAGCCATAATCAGTTGGCCTACACCTAGGATAGAAAGTGAAGTGACAAGTTTCCATGGCTTGGCTCAATTTTATAGAAAGTTCATCAGAGGGTTCAGTGAAATATGTGCACACATGCTTGAGACAATCAAGGAAGGTGTAAGAACCAAGTTTGTATGGAAAAAGGAAGCACAAAGAGGTTTTGAACTCTTGAAGACAAAGGTGGATACTCAACCAGTACTTATCCTACCAAGCTTTGACAAACTCTTCACAATTGAATGTGATGCAAGCAACATAGCGATTGGAGCAATATTGAGTTAAGACAATAGACCAGTTGCCTTCTTCAGTGAGAAACTCAATGATGCAAAGAAAAGGTATTCCTCCTATGATTTGGAATCGTATGTACTTGTCCAATCACTTAGAAAATGGAGGCATTATTTTCTACCTAAGGAATTTTTGGTTTGCACTGATAATCAAGCTCTTAGTTTTCTTAATTCACAAGAAAAGTTGAACCATAGGCATATTAAATGGGTAGAGTATTTGCAGTCATACACCTTTACCATCAAGCACAAGTGATGTTCTGCAAAAAGGATTAGAAAATCTGTTTGATGGCAACACACACAAGAGCACAAGAAACAAATGTTAGTGTTAGCAACAAAAGATTATCCTAAACAGGCATATCAAGAGAGATATTAAGCACGAAATAGAAAGCATATAAACATAGAATAAAATAGCTAATCAAGATGCTCATAGTTGCTCCTCCCTTGTTCCTCTCCTCTCCAAGTCCCAAATGAGTGTAGCTCTCAGCTTTTAGCACTAGCCATGGATGCCATATGGAGATTCAAGATAGTTGAATATGATGAGCAAATGCTATGCAAGTGTAGACAATGATGCTATGAGAAAGCTCTATGCTAATGCCAGTATAACAACAATACTCTAATGCTTCTTTTTTTGCTTGAGGAGAAGGGTTCTATTTATAGAAGAAATGGGGAAATGAAGGGTTAAGATTGAATGGTTTAATCAAGGGCCAAGTTTGAAAGTTGGGGATCCATGTGCACAATTGGCACCAATAAAATGGTGACAAGTGTCAACATAGGATTGGGTTGAGAGAAGAGGTTGGAGGCATTAAAGGCCTGAGAAGACCTCATGGTTATCTAGAGGCTAAGGGTCAAGTCCAAATTAAGATTACCCACTGGATTAAGAGTTAATCCAAGGATAAACCTTTGTGCAAATGTTTAAGAGATAATCATGGTCAAAGCATTAATGGCCTGATGAAACCTTTGGGTTGGGTAGAGGTTGAGTCAAAAAAAATGTTTTAACCATGTGGGAGGGTTTGAGATAACCATTAATGGTTATTGGAGACTTTGGGGATTAAGTGGTTGAAGGTTGAAAGCCTTCAATGGTTATCAAAGACTTTGAGCCATTTAGTGGTTGAAGGTTGAAAGCCTTTAATGGTTATCAAAGACTTTGAGGGTTTGAGAAGTGACTTCCCTTTTGCTTAGGAATGCGACAAAGTTTAGAGAAGGGGTTAGGTTATTTAGAAGTGATTAGAAAATTCTAGAAGGGGTTTAGGCATGCAAGTGGATTTTGTAGGAAAATGCAAGTGGGAGAAATTTTGGTATTTTCAATTAAAATAAAATCATTTATTTCAATTAAATGGTGTAATTTGCATTTGGATAAATATTCAAATAAATATTAATTTATTTAAATGAGAAAAATGAAGATAAAGCATTAAAATGCTTGAAGACTTTGAGGGAAACCATTAAAGGCTTGAAGACTTTAAGGAAAACCATTAAAGTCTTAAGAAGACTTTAAGGGAAGCCATCAAGTTTGAAGACTTTAAAGCCATCAAGTTTGAATACTTTAAGGGAAACCATTAAAGGTTTCAAGTGGGTGAGGATAAATAGGATTTTAAATAAATAATTTATTTAAAATAGTTGTGCAACTTGCTTTTGTAGGAAAATACAAGTGGGTGGAGGATAAAGGTGATTTAAATAAATTATTTATTTAAAATAGTTGTGCAACTTGCATTTGTAGGAAAATGCAAGTGGGTGGAGGATAAAGGTGATTTAAATAAATTATTTATTTAAAATAATTGTGCAACTTGCATTTGTAGGAAAATGCAAGTGGGTAGAGGATAAAGGTGATTTAAATAAATGTTAATTTATTTAAATGTGAGAGGTGGGATTTTGGGGGAATTTAAATAAATATTAATTTATTTAAATGTGAGAGAAGATTTAATTAAATAAATATGATTTATTTATTTAATTAATGGTCTGAATTTGGTTAAGTGAATTAAATCAAATAAATTGAATAATTTATTTAATTAATAGGAGAAGAGGGTTAAGATGAATTAATTAAATATTAATTTAATTAATTATTAATTGATGGTTAAATAATCAAATAAATACTAAGTAATCATTTAATTAAGTGGACAGATTTATGTGACTACATTTGCCCCTCTTTGAGATGGTGCAGTTTATCGCGTCGTTTCAAAGAAAGAAAAATAGGTGTGAAGAAATGCCCCATAAAATGTAAATTTAATGGGTGGTATGCCCCCTCAAGAGATGGGCCAAATTTTTTTTGAAAAATCGGGCGATCTCTCGAAAAAGAATGAAAAGTGGAAGGGAGGTAGAATAGAAGAAATTAGAACTAATGATGAAAGAATGGGAGAAAATGGAGTGAATATGAAGAAACAACAAGCCAGCGAGTACCCTGAGGTCATGCAAGAGATACATAGTAGATGTAGTGTGGGGTTTGGATTGATGCTATACAATTGATCAAAATTGGTTGGACAATCTGGTGCAATCGGTTTAATTGCCCCAGTCAAGTCAAAGCGTGACAGTTGATGTCAGTTGGTCGCTTGGACATGATAAAGTCTGAGTAAGTGAATCAAAGTGACTTGATGTGACTTAGACAATTGATGTAATTGCCCGATGAAGTCAAGGTATATGAAGAAAAATACTCGTTGAGACGTAGACAATTGATGTAATTGTCCGTTGGATTGTGTTTGATTGGTTGATCAATTGATAGTGTGTGTGTGGGATGGATGATTGTGGTGAGTCATAGCAGCCCCATTGAGACTAGGTCATTATGATAAATTCCTGTTGTAGTCTAGGTTTGCCATAATTGATTACCTGTTGAGACCCGAAGATACTTGATCAGAGTATCTGTTGATAGTCTAGGTGTGTGTGAGTTGATGTACCTATGCAGATAGAGTAACTGTCTTCACTTATTGGATGACTTAGGATAGGAAACACAATCCCTCCTATTTAGAGATGGATGGTGATGAACGAGGCTTGATTAGGTTGATTGGGACACGATGTAGGGTATGTGATGGTGATTATCGAGATGGGGAGGGTGAGGGGGGGGGGTTCAATGTTAGATAGAGTATCCATTGTCATTACTATGTATGAATGATATGTAGCTATTTATGAATGTATGGATGGATGGAATGCAATGGAATGCAATATATACAAATGAGATGAAATGATGATCCATGGTGCTTTATTTTTCATCATTGAGCTTTAAAATGTTGTAAGAAAATACAAGCAACTTGACATAAATATTCAAGATGACCAGAGTATTTCTTACATGGATTTTGATATAGCAAGTTAATACAAGCAACTTGATATAATGGATCAAGTTGACCTGAGTATTGCTTGCAGAACAGACAAGGATTATCTCCTTTCATGCATGACTTGGATCATCCTCCTTGATCTTAGGCTGATCATATCCTGAGACAAGTGCATACCGTAATAAGAGATAAAACCTTTATCTAGTTTGGATGAGGTAGGAGGAACCAAAGAAAAAGCATTGTACCTGCAAACAAACAGTATATACATAAAGAATAAAGAATATGGATCCTTGGTAATGGTTCATGCTCATATGGTCGAGGTATACGCTGTAGTCAGCAAGCCGTAGTGATCTATGACTGCATTTTGCATAAGATCACGTAGCTTAGTGAACTTCCCACGTAGACACCATTAGTACATGCCCCAGAACTTCATCGGAAGTAATGTGCAAATGATACAAAATAATGCTGAAAGATCCTAATATAAATTACTAGACCATAAATCAACCAAGTATTTGATAGTGTAAACAAAATTTTCTTGTCAAAGAAAATATCATCTTGTCTTTGTTTTTGTAAGGAAGGATGCATCCTTGTTGAAGACAGTTTTGAGTGTTGATGTTGTTTGGTTTGATTGATAAATGGTCATTTTGTTAAGTATGTCGCAATGTTTGTTTGGTATCTGCATGGACGAGTATGTACAATGTGTTGCCATGTTTTTGTTGGATTTGTCAATGGTTTGTCGATGTTTTTGGATTTTGAATTGTTTTGAATGTTTTTGGTATTTTTGTTGAGACATTTTTGAATGTTTTTGGATTTTTGCAAGATATTTTTGAATGTTTTTGGATTTTGTGAGTCATGTTTGAATGTTTTTGGATTTTGCGAGACATTTTTGAATGTTTTTGCCAATGAATCACCAGTAATGTAGAATCCACTTCCATCATCTAGATTGTAAGGGCATTGCCCCCAAGTTGGACATGAGTTATGAAAAAGCGGGATGCCAGACGCATGAAGTACTTTCTTGGATTATAGATCAAATAACAAGCCATGGTTAGATGGATGGATGTGTGTAGGTATGAAGGCGATCGCAACGAGCCTGAAAGATACTAGAGCCATTGCCTTTACGAGTGGTGCATGTTTGCCAGGTTTTCACCATCACACTTACCCAAGGTGCCACCGGAGTGGTTGTTCACCGTTTGGATGTATGATTTTTCTTTACTTTTTGAATGTTTTTGTATTTTCTTCAGGACATTTTCTGAATGTTTTTGGTATTTTTTGATATGCAGGGGAGCCTGATGCCTTGTACACCTTAAGTATAAAACTGTTTCTGGTGCATGCTATTGATTGGATCTGCGAGCGGTTCTCCTTTTGATGTAGCCAACTGATATGCCCCGGACCCGAATACAGCAGTGACAACATATGGGCCGAGCCAGTTTGATTCAAACTTGCCTTGATGTTCTCTATTTGGTTGGTTGCGAGGATTTTCTTGAAGAACAAGATCACCTACCTCAAATGTACGAGATCTAACTCGGTGATTGTAGCTTCTACTCATGCGCTGCTGATAGGCTTTGAGGTGATTGTATGCAGCTTGTCGTTTCTCATCAAGTAACTCTAAGTCCTGAAGGTGTGAGACTTTGTATGCTTCATCATCGATGAGATTATGCAAGGAAACTCGTAATGATGGTATCTCAACCTCAATAGGTAAGATAGCTTCTGCACCATAGACCAATGAATAAGGAGTTGCACCTGTAGGGGTTCGAATGCTAGTTTGATATGCCCATAATGCTGGATTCAATTGAACATGCCAATCATGACCGGCATCATTGACTGTCTTCTTTAGGATTCTCAATATGTTTTTATTGGATGCTTCAGCCTGACCATTGCCTTGTGGGTAATAGGGAGTGGAAAAGCGGTGTTGGATATGAAATTTCTCACAAAGCTCACGAACATCCTGATTTTTGAAAGGAAGACCATTATCTATGATGATGGACATGGGAACACCATATTGGCAGATGATGTAGTTGAGGATGAATGAGGCGATCTGCTTGCTGGTGACTTGGGTAAGTGGAACAGCTTCGATCCACTTTGTGAAATATTCGGTGGCGGTAATAATGAATTTATGGCCATTGGATGAAGATGGATGAATCTTACCTACAAGGTCAAGGCCCCATTGACAGAAAGGGCATGGTGTCGTGATTGGTTGCAGTTCCTAGGCCGGTGCATGTATCAGGTCGCCATGAACTTGACATTTCTTGCATTTTCTGACAAAGTAGTAGGAATCCTTTTCCATAGATGGCCAATAATATCCAGCTCGCATGAGTTTCTTGGCTAGTGACATACCACTTGAGTGAGTCCCGCAAATTCCTTCATGTACCTCTTCCAAAGCCTTTGTTATCTCATCTTATTCCAGACATCGAAGGAGAGTACCATCAAGACCACGTCGGTATAGGGTTTCGACAATAATGGTATATCGAGCAGTTTGGCGAATGAAGGTTTTACGTTGGTTATTTGATTGGTTGGAAGGAAGGGTGTGATCATGGAGATAGGTGTAGAATTCACCGTACCATGGGGATTCAGAACCGACAAGGTGACATATCATTTCAGATTTGGGGATATCATAAGCGGGGATCCAAAGTTGTTCTACCAAGAACTCGTAGCGTATTGAATTCTGTGGAAGATCCAGGAGAGATGCGATGGTAGCCATAGCGTCAGCAGCTCGATTCTGATCTCTTGGTATCTGCTCAAAAGTGATAGTAGTAAATGATGTCTTTAGAGTGTCCACCATTTGCTTATATGGCATGCGTTTATCATCCTTGGTCTGATATTCATCGGTTGCCTGCCGAATGACCAGTTGTGAGTCGCCATATACTTGTAGTTCTTGTAATTTCCATTGTACGACGAGCCTGAGTCCTGTGATCAAGGCCTCATATTCTGCTATGTTGTTTGTGCATGGAAATGTGAGCCTGTAAGACTTCGGGATGCTATCACCTTGAGGTGTGATAAACAGAATGCCTATCCCCGAGCCATGCCTAGTGTACGAGCCATCAAAATATAGTTTCCATGGTTGTACTTCTGTGATCATGAATATCTCTTCATCTGGAAAATTGGAAATGAGAGGATGATCACCTATGAGGGGTGCATCGGCCAACTGATCTGCAATAACTTGCCCTTTGATAGCTTTACAATCTACATACTTGATGTCAAATTCACTTAGAATCATCACCCATTTGGCCAAGCAGCCTGTCAATGCTGCTTTGCTGAGTAAATACTTGAGTGGATCAATCTTTGCAATGAGTTGTACCTTGTGTGTCAACAGATAGTGCCTCAGTTTAGTGGCTGCTAAGATTACTGCTAGGCAAGCTCGCTCAATAGGGGTGTAATTGAGTTCATAGCCCACCAATGTGCGAGAAATGTAGTAAATAGCACACTCTTTTCCTTCTGCATTATGTTGTGCCAGTAGTACACCCAATGTTGTACTTGTTGCTGAGATATAGAGTAACAACGGTCTACTTGGATCTGGTGGCATCAACAATGGTGGATTCATGAGATAGTCTTTAAGCGTTTGAAATGCTTGCTGGCATCGGGCATCCCACTAAAAGTGGATGTTCTTGTGTAGCAGATGTGTAAATGGGTGACACTTATCAGCCAATTGTGCAATGAATCTTTGGATGGATTGAAGTCGTCCTTGTAATGTCCTTAGCTAACTGATATTCTTTGGTGGTGGCATGTCCATGATTGCTTTTACCTTTGCTGGGTCGACCTCAATACCTTTGCTTGAGACAATGTATCCTAGAAGCTTCCTGGAGGTCACTCCAAAGACACATTTCTTTGGGTTGAGTCGAACATGGTATTGTTCCAGTCTATCAAAGATTTTATCTAAGATGTGGAGATGCCCTTCTCTGGTGAGTGATTTTGCTAGTAAGTCATCAACATAATCTTCCATCATAGTATGCATCATGTCATGGAAGATGGTGGTCATTTCTCTTTGATAGGTGGCTCCTGCATTCTTTAGACTGAAGGGCATTACATTCCAGCAATATGTGCCCCATGGACATGTGAAGGCTGTCCTATGTTGGTCTTCTGGTGTGATCTTTATTTGATTGTATCCTGAAAAGCCATCCATGAGTGAAAGCATGGCATGCCCTGCTGTTAGATCCACTATGATGTCGATATTTGGTAAGGGGAAGTCATCCTTAGGACATGCCTTATTCAGATCTCTGAAGTTAGTACAAATGCGGATGCCCTCTTTTGGTTTGCCGACAGGCACAATATTGGAAATCCATTCTGCATAATCAATTGGTCTAATGAAACCAACATCTAGGAGTTTCTTGAGTTTTGTTTTGACTAGCACTGCAATCTGAGGATGCATCTTACGAAGCTTCTGCTTGACAGGTTTGGCTCCTTCTGCGATAGTGAGGTGATGCATGACTAAATTAGGATCAAGCCCAGGCATGTCTGCATATGACCATGCAAAGTTGATTTGACGCTTCTGGAAGAACTCTATAAACTTAGGTTGTTCCTCTGGAGTGAGAAGAGATGCTAGATGTATGAGATGAGGATTTTCAGGAGTCCCCACATTGTATTCTTTGGTTTCCTTGATGAGAATCGTTGATCATTCCTATTGTGCATTAGCAGGGAGAATGTCAAACCCTTCATCCTCAGGTGCCTCAGAGAGGTTTTCACCATTGGATACGCTCTTTCTTTTTACTTTTGTTGGATCAAACAGTGCCACAGTGTGGTTTTCACTGGAAGATCCATGCTTTATTGTTATATTTTTGCAGCTGAAAGGTTTGGCATCCGCCCCGAAGTATGCTGTGCTATTAAGTTCAATGGCAAATCTAGCTTTGTGATCCCCGCTTGGTAGGTTATCCCTTAATTCCAAAAAGTCAATGATGGCCTCATCGTTTTGGAAGAGGTCAAGACATGGGGGATTTGGTTGGTTCCATTCGATGAGTTCAGGGTGGATAATGGGCATTACTTCATCGATTATGTTAAGTGCGGGAGATGTATCAGTGAGGGTTAAGACATTATGGTGAAGGTCATTAATGGTACTCTCCTTGTTAGAATCAGGCGTAGGATGAGACATAGGGTCTGTGGAAGATGTTTCCAGTTCGGGAACCCAATTGGTCTTTATCTGTGCTTCTCCATAAATAGGGATACCTTTGCATGGCAGAGGTAGTGATGCATCTTCCTCATCTGAAGTATTAAGTTGTACCAAATCAAATTCCCATTCATGTGAGTCGGTCTCTGAATCACTTTCCAGCATCTGATTGCTATACCATACTGGGATGTCTTTTGAGTTAAACACTGCAGGTGTGATTAGTTGATGTACCTTTGTAGTGATCAGTGCTATAGGAAGTTTGATGGGGATAAAAGAATCTGGCATAGGAAGTATCAGTAGTGTTGACTCAGTGGCTTCTGCGGGAACTGCTGGTACCATAGATGCTGCTGCAGGTTCTGATATAGTTGCTGCTGCTAATGGTACTATGGATGTAATGGATGTTGCGAATGGGATTACTGGTTTGATTGGTGGGATGATTGGTATTGTAGATGGTTGGGTTGGGGTTGTGAGCCTCGATGGGGTAGTCAGGATGGTGCTTGAAGCTGCTTTGATAATGAAAGGTGTCCTTTTTGCAGTAGGTTGACATAATGATTTGGTGGGTTTTCCTTTGAATCTGAGCTTAGGAAAGATCTCTTTTTCAAAGCCTAGGCCTGTATTACCTTTGGGCTTTAATTCTGGTAGCAGAGGTTCATGTCGTCCTTGTTTGCAATATCCCAAAGCACTTTGACCATCATACCCCATTCTTTGCATAATGAGGAGGCCTTTACCATACTGTTCCGTAGGAAGTGTAACTCGCGGTTTATCAGTGGTGATGGGATCTTTATAGATCCATTCTGCTAGGTCCTCATCTTGTGTCTCTTCCTCTTGACTCTTTCCAAGGATGAAAGGCATCAAAGCACATGTTGGCGTGATCAGTGGTTGCTGGAGTAACTGTTGTGGTTTACCATGTGTTCTAGGAGAAGTGGGCATCTATCCCACACAAAAGAGTTGACTCAAGTTGTATTCCCCGGGACCTTCCTCTGTGACTTTCATCTTAAGCTTTTCTTGCTTGGGTATAGTGGTGTTTGAACTGGCAAGAGAGGTTGGGCTTATATATGATGTAGAGGAAATGGCTTCTCTATTATTAGGAACGGTAATCTCTGGTTGATGGCTGATATTATGGCAAAAAGCAAAGGAATTTGCATCGCCCAGGATTGTGATCTCTGTACCGTTATGTGGGAACTTGATACATTGATGGTAGGTGGATGGAACAGCTTGCATGGCATGTATCCAAGGTCTCCCTAATAATAGATTGTATGGCAGAGGAAGGTCTAGAACCTGACAGATGATGTGCTTTACCACAGGGCCCACGCGGATTGGTAGTACCACAGCTCCTTTGGATGAACACTCTGCGTCGTCATAGGCTTTGATTGTGATCTTCTTACGAGGATCCACTGATTCTACCGCATAGCCCAATGCTGTGACCAACTATAGTGTACAAATGTTCAGGCCTGCTCCATTATCGATCAAGACTCGCTTGATCCTGTGTTGGTTGATAAAGCCTTCAATGTGTAGTGAGGCGTTATGAGGTTGCTGGAAGGAAGAGTTGTCACTTTCGGAAAAAGTGAGACAAGATGATGACTTTAGACTTCCAACCATGGCTTGAAATTGGTCTGTATTCAGATTTGTAGGGATTGACGCCTCTTGGAGTGCTTGATCCAAGATAGTTTTATGAGATGGCGATAGGCGCAATAGCTCTAAAATGGATATAAGTGCAGGCATTTTGTCTAATTGTTCTACAAGATTGTACTGCTTTGGGATGGAGGTGGTGCCTTGCGGAGCTTCCTTTATGGTGACCTTGCCACGACGTGTAACAACATTGCAATTTGAGTTGGGATTTTTGAAGGTTATAGTTGCAATTTGTTCATTGGAATCATACAGATGATTTACAGTGTAATCATACGCAGCCCGCGTATAATCAGTGGTGTCAGTGCCTCGCCTGGAAGTGGAAGGCTCCCTTTGATCTTGTGATGGAAGTGGATTTTGGAACATCAAATGATCATTATTGGTTGTTTTTGGGTCATGTCCTTCAATTTCAATTTCTCCTCGATCAATAAGATCCTGAATGAGATCTTTCAATCGATGACAATTACTTGTCTTGTGTCCTCTCCCTTGGTGGAAATCGCAGTGTTCAGTATCTCTCCACCATGCCGGTTTGACCTGAGGCTCATAGTTTGATAGTTTAGGTAGAGTGACCAAATTTTGAGAAATGAGTTGTCGCAAGACAATTTCAATGGGTTCCCCTAAGGGAGTGTATGTGCGTTTCTATTTTTGCTGATGAGGTCTAGGTTCATCGTGAGATGTGATGTGACCTTGATTAGAAGTAACATTTGTGTTGTTTTGAGGTGGAGGATTTTGTCCTGCAAACCGAACTACAGGTTGTGCATTTTGGATAGTCCGGGCATCCACAACCCCATCGTTGACGATATTCTTGTTTTTATTCCAGAAGCTTGGTTTATCACTATTGAAGCGCGGGTGAGGACCATCTTTTGGTTCATTAAAGATTTTGATGAGTCCTTTCTTGATGAGTGCCCGTTCACATTTTAAACCCTTGGTGATCATATCATTAAAAGAGTTTGTGTCTTTGACATCCAGGTGAAATTCCATTTCTTCGTTTAAGTTGGAAATGAATATTTCCACTAGTTCGCATTCAAGTAACTGAAGAGAACGTCTGCTAGACATTTGGCACCATCGTTGCAGGAATACTAAGAATTGTTCACCTGGTTTTTGCTTGGTGTTGCACAGATCAGCCATGGTGATGTTGCGTTCAATGTTATGAGAGTAATGAGCTAGGAACTTCTGGATGAGTTCCTCAAATGTTCTAATGCCACCTGGTAGTCGGGAAAACCATGATGTGGTTGTTCCTCCCAAGCTTTGGGGAAAAAGGCGCATTAGGTATGTGTCTTCATATGCTACTTCGAGACAAGCGGAATAAAATTCTCGAACATGATCACGGGGATCCCCCTTTCCTCTATATTTTTCAAATTTGGGTGTTTCGAATCCTCGTGGAAATGGTGGCATGTAAAGATTCCTATCAAAAGGATAGGGACAAATGTCATTGAGTGAGAATTGGTTAGTCTTGACACCACTGTGAAGCTGTTGGGTGAGATTCTCGACTTGTTGCCACAACATCTCCATTTCATTTGGAGGAGGAGGTGGTGGGTTACCTCAAGGAATGTTATATCTGATGGGATCTCTACCTCTTTCCTCTTCATGGCGACTTTGTCTTTCTGATGCTTGTCTTAATTGGGCAAGATCAAAGTCAGAGGGGAGTTTTGCTCCTTCTTGAGCAAGTCTTAAGAAGTGAGCATCTGCATTGCTCCTGAGTATTTTGTCAAAAAGTCTGTTAAAGAGAGGGTTATGCTGAGCCCTTTCTATTGTTGAGGGAGTGGGAGTACTTGGGTTTTCGTCATCTGCATTTCCTCCAAGTGCTTCTTGAAATTCATTGAGATTTTCCTCTTCTTCTTCTTCCCTTTCTATTTCTCATTGCCTGGACTGTGATCGGGTTTGGGCCATTTTGTTTATAAGCTTTTTGTTGAAGTTGTGTGAAAATGATGATGAGTTTTTGTTGAAATGAGAGATTGATGGTTGGTGAATTGTGTTGCACGTGGATCTCTAACACCTTTAAGGTGGATGTAACCAAAATTCCTTCTTTGAATTGCTTGTTTGTTTGATAAGTTTTGATGTGATAAGGTGTAGAGAAATCTGAGATGTGTTACAGATTTAACTACCTAGTAATGAGAGGATTCACTCATGAACTAGTTTTAACCTGCGTAGATGTGTCTCTTAGGATGAGATTATCCTAGATGTAGAAACAATCTAAAAAGTGATGTGATGTGTTTGATTTCAAGCAATATCTAAAAGAGAACTTGGGACAAGAACCTCTTAATGTTTTGAGAGTTGGGACGGATTGATGATGAAGTGATGATGTATGAGTGAGATGATGGATGAAAATGTTTTCAACTTCAATAAAAAATTTGTGTTACAAATGGGACAAACTCTATCTCTTCCCTTTCAGGTGTTGGTGGTATTTCTCGAGCTGTGTTGTATGTGATACAGACGTTTGGGAAGAAGTTGGGATTAATCTTTCCTCCTTGGTTTTTGTGATAACTCAGAGCTCTATATTGCATAAAAGCTCTGCGGTTCAATGATTCGGAATTAAATTCGTTTGTTTTTCCTTGAAGGTAGAGACACATGTGACGCAGAAAGACTCTATGTGAGACAAAGATTTGTCTATTTATATAGAAGAATTTCCTCCTTTTGATCAAAGCCTTTGAGCTCAATGGTCTTCTTTTCAAGCTGATATTCTGATGACGCTTCTTCTTTCGTAAGATGTGAAGAATGGTCATAAAATTTGACTCTTTGTTGTTTGTACCTTGTTTTTGATGTTTTTGGTTGTTTTGATAGATGTTTGGTTGGATGAATACTTTGTTTTTGGGAAGTGATTTTCTGATTTTTCTTTGACAAGAAAATAAAGCAAGCACACAAACACAAGAATGTTGCCTCAAAGGCACAAATGAGTATGGGTCTAGATCAACCCAATCCTTGGACTTTTATATAACCCTTCCTTTAGATGTATTTTAAGGTGTATTTCCAAAGCTTGAAGTTGGCTCAATTTGCACTTGGTCTTGACTAAAATGAACATACTTCAAACAATTTTTATCCCTAAGGTCAAATGGCCAGTTGTGATAAATTTAGCCCACATCTTGATATTTCTTCAACTTTGGTACTACATACCTTATGAATCCCGCCTTGGCAGGTAAGGATGTGATATACTAAGTCTTGCATGAGCATAACAAATAGATGATCCCTATGATGGGGGAGTCACCACTTTTATCAAGCCACAAGTGACTTTTCAAAAAGCTATGTTTCTACTCAAGGAAATATGTATGGTGAGTATCTTGGGAGCAAAACCATCTATGCTCTTGCACTAAATTATATCGCAAATATCCTCAATCAATAGAACGGGTGGGCCACTACTTAAAGGTGTTTAGTCATGTTCGATGTTTTTGGACATAAGTTCATTCTGCAGTGACTCACTTAAGAGCCTTGTAATTGGTGGTGGGGCCCATTTGTCATTTCGGCCAGTTACACTGTAGGAACAACTATACCCAAGGCTACAGCTTTCGCTCACACCTGATTTCTATAGCGGCTCGAAGGATTTACCGCTCAAGGTCGTTCCCAAGAGTGATGTGTCTCTTGGCAGGCCTCTCTTAAAAAGATAAAATTTTGAGTGTTACTAACACTTTTCTCTTGCACCTAGGACCACAAAAGCCAAGGGAGAGGATAGTGTGTGTTAGAAGTAGGACCACTTGACCAACTCTTTGCACAAGTGTGCCAAGCACGAAAAACACTTGTTCTTTTTAATCTATCATTGCAATGTGATCTAACTATTTGGAGATGTTGCTCCAACAATCATGGTGTTCTTTTTAATTTTCAAAGGCAATTGTTTGAGTAAACTAGAATTTGAAAATCCTGGTCAACTTAATGAAAAACACGTTTGCATGAAGTAAAATTGCTTTAAAAATGAGACAAGTTGATTGTGAATTTTATTTGCACCAAAAATGGAAGTGTGGATTGTGAGTTTTATCTTGATGCAAGAAATAAAATTTGCCTTGTTGATTTTAAGCACCAAAACGAAGTTTGTTTCCTAACTTGCAAAAAAAATAAAGTTGTTTTTGTATAAGTTTGTGGTTCTTTTTACCTTGGAACAATGAAATTCTTTTTAAGAGCCCCAAACAAATGTGTGATTCTTTTTTAAAAGCCCAAATTTGAAATGTGAAGTTAATTTTAAACCAAAATAAAAAGTGAATTCATTTTTAAAACCAACTTCAAAAACAAGTTAGTAAAAAATATAAATCTGCTTTTTAATCTAATTTAAATCTGCACAAAAGAGAAAAATAGTTAGTAAAATCCGCCTATTTGGTGGGCTTCTACAAGCCTAATTTTTTTTTTTTGGTTTTTTTTTTTTTTTGGTTACAAGGTGATTTGTACAACGTTTTGTTACAATAGCGCTAGTCTGCGTTTGAACAGAGGCACTATTTAACACAAACGCACTAAAAGAAAGGGAAAGACAGAGAAGGCAAAAGCACTGAAACAGGGTGAATAGCGCCAAAATAATGTCAAACACACCAAAACAGTGTCAAAAGCGCAACCTGTGTGACATTTTCAACATTCAAACATGTTATTGGTTAAAAAAAAAAAGTTGATCTTTTTGGTGTTTGGATTCACGTCGGGTTCACCAAATGATGCTCTGCAAAAAGGATTAGAAAATCTGTTTGATGGCAACACACACAAGAGCACAAGAAACAAACGTTAGTGTTAGCAACAAAAGATTATCCTAAACAGGCATATCAAGAGAGATATTAAGCACGAAATAGAAAGCATATAAACATAGAATAAAATAGCTAATCAAGATGCTCATAGTTGCTCCTCCCTTGTTCCTCTCCTCTCCAAGTCCCAAATGAGTGTAGCTCTCAGCTTTTAGCACTAGCCATGGATGCCATATGGAGATTCAAGATAGTTGAATATGATGAGCAAATGCTATGCAAGTGTAGACAATGATGCTATGAGAAAGCTCTATGCTAATGTCAGTATAACAACAATACTCCAATGCTTCTTTTTTTGCTTGAGGAGAAGGGTTCTATTTATAGAAGAAATGGGGAAATGAAGGGTTAAGATTGAATGGTTTAATCAAGGGCCAAGTTTGAAAGTTGGGGATCCATGTGCACAATTGGCACCAATAAAATGGTGACAAGTGTCAACATAGGATAGGGTTGAGAGAAGAGGTTGGAGGCATTAAAGGCCTGAGAAGACCTCATGGTTATCTAGAGGCTAAGGGTCAAGTCCAAATTAAGATTACCCACTGGATTAAGAGTTAATCCAAGGATAAACCTTTGTGCAAATGTTTAAGAGATAATCATGGTCAAAGCATTAATGGCCTGATGAGACCTTTGGGTTGGGTAGAGGTTGAGCCAAAACAAATGTTTTAACCATGTGGGAGGGTTTGAGATAACCATTAATGGTTATTGGAGACTTTGGGGATTAAGTGGTTGAAGGTTGAAAGCCTTCAATGGTTATCAAAGACTTTGAGCCATTTAGTGGTTGAAGGTTGAAAGTCTTTAATGGTTATCAAAGACTTTGAGGGTTTGAGAAGTGACTTCCCTTTTGCTTAGGAATGCGACAAAGTTTAGAGAAGGGGTTAGGTTATTTAGAAGTGATTAGAAAATTCTAGAAGGGGTTTAGGCATGCAAGTGGATTTTGTAGGAAAATGCAAGTGGGAGAAATTTTGGTATTTTCAATTAAAATAAAATCATTTATTTCAATTAAATGGTGTAATTTGCATTTGGATAAATATTCAAATAAATATTAATTTATTTAAATGAGAAAAATGAAGATAAAGCATTAAAATGCTTGAAGACTTTGAGGGAAACCATTAAAGGCTTGAAGACTTTAAGGAAAACCATTAAAGTCTTAAGAAGACTTTAAGGGAAGCCATCAAGTTTGAAGACTTTAAAGCCATCAAGTTTGAATACTTTAAGGGAAACCATTAAAGGTTTCAAGTGGGTGAGGATAAATAGGATTTTAAATAAATAATTTATTTAAAATAGTTGTGCAACTTGCTTTTGTAGGAAAATACAAGTGGGTGGAGGATAAAGGTGATTTAAATAAATTATTTATTTAAAATAGTTGTGCAACTTGCATTTGTAGGAAAATGCAAGTGAGTGGAGGATAAAGGTGATTTAAATAAATTATTTATTTAAAATAATTTTGCAACTTGCATTTGTAGGAAAATGCAAGTGGGTAGAGGATAAAGGTGATTTAAATAAATATTAATTTTTTTAAATGTGAGAGGTGGGATTTTGGGGGAATTTAAATAAATATTAATTTATTTAAATGTGAGAGAAGATTTAATTAAATAAATATGATTTATTTATTTAATTAATGGTCTGAATTTGGTTAAGTGAATTAAATCAAATAAATTGAATAATTTATTTAATTAATAGGAGAAGAGGGTTAAGATGAATTAATTAAATATTAATTTAATTAATTGTTAATTGATGGTTAAATAATCAAATAAATACTAAGTATTCATTTAATTAAGTGGACAGATTTATGTGACTACAACAAGAAAGGACAATGTAATAAGGTAGCTAATTCATTGAGTAGGAGGTTACTAACAGTGCAAGAAGTGCAGCTCAAAAGCATTGGAGTGGATAGTTTCAAGAGTTTGTATGAAGAAGATGAAGACTTTGCTACTGCCTACAAGGTTTGCCAAGAGTTTAGGAATCATTTCCACAGTGAGTATGTAGATTACGCCTTGCAAGATGGTCTTTTATTCAAAGGAGGGAAGCTATGTGTGCCTAAAGGGTCTATGAGGGAAAACTTGATGCAAGAGAAGCATAATGGATACTTGAGCAGACATTTTGGTTTGAACAAGACTTTGGAACTTGTCCAAAGATTCTACTTTTGGCCTAGAATGCAAAGATATATCAGAAGATATGTGGAGCAATGTGTGGTTTTCCAAAGAGATAAGGGTACATCTTCCAATGCTGGTCTTTATCAGCCTTTACCTATTCCCAACCGGCCATGGGAGTGTGTAAGTATGGACTTTGTGGTTGGTTTTCCAAAAACCAAATCAGGTTTGGATTGCATCTATGTTGTGGTAGATAGGTTTAGTAAGATGGCTCATTTTATTCCATGCAAGGTCACTCATGATGCCAGCCACATTGCTCACTTGTTTTTCAAAGAGGTTATTAGGATTCATGGTTTACCTATCAGCATTGTGTCAGATAGGGATGCAAAGTTTATTGGTCATTTTTGGAAGATTTTGTGGCAAAGATTAGGTACTAATTTGTCTTTCAGTTCATCCTATCATCCACAAATGGATGGTCAAAATGAGGTGGTCAATAGAACACTTGGGAATCTACTTAGATGCCTAAGAAAAGAGTATGGTCAAGCTTGGGATCAGATCATCCATCAAGCTAAGTTTTCCTACAATTATAGTGTGAATAGGTCCACTGATAAAAGTCCTTTTGAGGTGGTGTATGGAATTCATCCTAGAGGAGTTTTGGAGCTCAGAGATGTGGGAAAGATGGGACAGAAGAGTGGACATGCATTGGACATGGCCCAATCAATGCAAGAGGTTCATGAGTAGGTCAGGACAACCCTATTGGACACTACACAAAAGATCAAAGACAAGGTGGATGAAAAAAGGAAAGATATCCAATTTACTATTGGTGATATGGTGATGGTTCATTTGAACAAAGCAAGGCTTCAGAAAAGTGTCCCTAGTAAGCTCCAAATGAGAAAGATACGTCCTTGCAAATTTTTGGCCAAGTATGGCAACATTGAATACAAGGTAGACTTACCCGGTGATATGGCTTTGTCACCCATTTTCAATGTGGCAGATTTGGTGCAGTATAAGGGCACACTTCCAGTAGAAGATAGTAGAGTTTTAGAAGTCTCTCAAGCACTCTCAGACCCACCCTTATCACCAACAACCATACCACAAGCCAAGAAGGTGTTGGATTCACGAGTCCTCAAGAAGACCAGGCATACCACCTATATGGAGCATTTAGTTAAATGGTAGCACCTTCCAGAATCTGAGGCCACTTGGGTCCTGTAAGAAAACTTTCCAAAGCTTGGAATTGCCCCCTCTATGTTACCTCAAGGAGTCACTTGACTTCTTTCTCATTGGGGGAGTATGGTGCAGGAGCACCCAGTTTTGGTTGCATTTTCAAAATTTCAACAATTTTGGTGTGAATGATCCTCATTAGGTCCACATGTGTGTTTCCTTAGTTTGGTCAATATGCCTTTGTAAGCCTAAAATGGCATCTCATAGTATAATTCCTTGTAATTCCTCATTTGTCTAGCATCGAGATAACTCAAGAGTAGCTATACTGACAGTGGAAACCTATTCCAATAGTTTGTTCATTGGTGAGCCATCGGGTATCGGGAGGAGCAGTTTCAAGTTACCCTGACGACCCGATGAGAAAGCATTGGCTTGGAGCATGCTCGATGGGTGGTGTTATCAAAGATCAGTAACAGAGGTTTCACACTACACCGATGACCCGATGAGACTGCATCGCTTGCTAAATTGTCATCGACCATCGGAAGTCAGGTTTTGAAGTCTCCCTGATGACCCGATGGAAAGTGCGAAGAGGTGTGTGTTGTCATCGGTCATTGGTAGCCCTGTTTTGGTGTTACATCGATGACATGATAGGAAGTGCGAAGTGTTGGAGGTTTTCATCGGTCATCGGTAACCTTGTTTGGATGCTACCCCGATGACTCGATGGAACCTAAAAAATAGTTGCCACTGGAATGCTACCCCGATGACCCGATGGAACCTGAAAAATAGTTGCCACTAGAAACTGTTGGTAATGAGATCAATCTCATCCAATAGGAGGAATTCACAATAGGGGATGGAATATATAAAAAGACCCAATGGGCATCTATAAGAGGTTGGTTGCCTCAGAGAACAAATATGTTTTTCTGAATAGCAAAAGAGAAGTCTATTTTTTGGTTTCCAATTCAGAGTCTAATTTATGTTCGTGAATTGCAAATAATGTTTTAGAATCTTTAAGTTCACTTATGCAGTTAATGTAAATGATTCATTTCTCTATTCTGTGAGTTACTGGTTTGAATCCGTGAATAAACTCAGAATCTGTAAATAGGGTTTTCCATTTCAGTTTTTGTTCCCTATTTGTAACAATAATATGGCTCTGACTTGAAATTCCACATGACCATTGGAGGTTGTCTAGAAGAGCCAACCATGTACAGTAGGTTTTCACTTGAAGGAGACCAGGAGATGACATTAGCTATTCCTACAAACTAGCCATAGGCAAGCTTGGTGATAGTCTAGCTAGGTGTCAGTAGCTTGAAGGACATAACTTTTGGGGGAAGGATCTACTGAGAACTGGAAGAAGATCCAGAAGGCTACAAGCCCTAAAACCTAGACATTTTGAAACCGAAAGGAGAAAGTTTTCTAAACCAAATAAGGTGGGTGGTTTTGCAATGAGAGAACAAATGTTGTGTGTCCTACACCCTTGCAAGGATATAGTGAGAAAAATTACCTTGTGAGCTTGAGGAAGGTGAAATAAGCAAACTAATGGTAGGGGAATACATAGGAGGAGACTACGGGCCCTAAGAGAGACTAGGTTTATACCACCAAAGAACTCCACTTGGTGGTAAATTAGGACTGCTCCCTATCAGGGAGTTTGTTGGAGACTGTTGGTTTTGATTTATTCCTTTGCATTGATTATTTTTCACATTCATATGTTGCCATCAATTCTAAAGGGGGAGATTGTTGGATATTGCTGCTGCTAGGATATGTTCTTGTCATTGATGTTTACATATTCTTATGTTCTTGTGCTCCGGTGATTGCAAAGAGTTGATGTGGTTGGTTTATCTGATTGGGATGTTGAATCAACTAGAGATACTTCATTCTTTATTTGTTTCAGTGATCCGAAAGTTTATTTGATCATATCAATTGATTCAGATTGAGGTTTAGTTTTTATGTTCAGTGTTTGGTAGAGTTTGGTATTTGATCCATTGTGCTCTGGTGTGATCTGATCTTGTGTTGCGGATTGGGGGGAGTGTTTGGGATGTTCATGTGTAACTTCATTTTAGATGGTTCATGATTTGGTGCTCTGCAAGTTATCTTTCTAGCCTGAATTGCAGCTGTTAAGTGTTCTTGAGTGTTAGCATATTGATCGATGATGATTTAATTAAGTGGTGTTGGTGTTGTAGCTAGGAAATGTGGAAATCATCAAAGCAATAACAAATTGGACTAGTTCAATCACGAAAACTAAAATGTAGTGATAACAATCCTAAAAACATTCAATGAAAACATGAAGACAAGACATTCTAAATGAATCTAAGCAAACCAAATGCAGATGTCTCTGTCATGTGGCTCCATTGTCCTTCTTTCTCCTTCAAATAGATTTGTTTGTGGATCTCACCTACTAGTGCATAAGCATGATGTGAAAGCAAGTAGACAAGATGGTAGCACAAGAATACTAGAAGCGTGATTGATTCGACCAGGGATCAGGGATCAGGGACTTTGATTGAACAAATTCATCCAATTTATAGACAAATTGGAGAAAAGATCAGATTAGCATGAAAGTGATTCGAATGGAAATTCAAATCAAGAATAGCAAAATTATGACATGTGTATGACAAATTGCTATGCAAGGATTTATGACAATTTATGACAATTTATGACAAATTGCTATGCAAGGATTTATGACAAGTTTTTGAAATAGAAATAGACATGTAGGAATTTAGGAGAAATTAGAAAATTAGGTTATAAATGATGACTTGGAAATTAGGAAATTGATGAAAATTATGTAAATTAATTAATAATTTCTCATTCATTAATTAATTTACAAAAATAGGAGGAATTAATTAGCCAATTAAATAAACATTTAATTGTGACAAGAAGACTTAGGATAAATAAATAAATCATTTATCCTAAAGAGAAAATGGAGAGAAAATGACAAACAAGGTTAAATGAATAAATCATGAAACCCTAGAAGATAAATTAGAAAATGCAAGGACAACAATTAGGTCTTGATGTAAGATTGATTTGATGTCGATTCGATGATTTTGAATTGATAAATGATTTATACTGATAAGTGATTTGATTGATAAATGTGCCAATTAACGAGGAACAATGACTAATTGATCCAAATTGACATGATTGAGAAAGACGATGATCGATGACAAATTGATCGCAAGATGACAAGATTGAAAATAACAATGATTGATGACAAATCGATCGCAAGTCAACAAGATTGATAAGAGGACAAAACCCTAATTAGGATTGATGATGTCCAAAATGATAACAAATGAGCATGCACATTGATGTGACAAGATAAGATTGACCAAAATCATGACTGAAGATTGTTGTCGACAAGACCAAATTTGAGAGCGAGATAAATGAAGAATGTAGAAGAAGGACTCGATGCTCGCAAATGATAAAAACCAAGTGCGTAACATAGGAGAAATGTTAATGTGACACAAAAACCCTAAAATAAGGCAATGCGCAAATGTTAAAGTATGACTCCACAAGCGTTGACCATTTTTAGATGTCTACATTTTGCCCCTCTTTGAGACAATGCGATTTTAAGCGTTGTTTCAAAGAACGATAATGAAAATGCCCCAGATAATGACAATGACATATGCATGCCCCCTCGAGGAATTGGCCGAAGATATCTAGAAAAGAGGCCAATTGATCGATAAGAATGATAGAAGATGATAGGTTGAAACAGACTGACAATCGAAGATTGGATACAAAAAGGATAAGCAATTGAAGGTGCAAAAGACCACGACCAGCATAAGATGGAGAGGGTGCACGTCCATCTATGCATTGACAAAGATCTATAAATGAGACAAAGAGAGTGAAAATTGCTCATTTGCACTAGCCAAAGAGGAGAATTTGTTGCTCTGGAAAAGGACACTTGCAGAGAGATGGCGAACATTCCAATGGCAGATCACCTCGGAGAACGTGTCTCAAAAACCCATATTGTCAATTTTATGAATTTGACTTGCTTGCGGGACATTGCGAGGCCCACAGAGAATGCAAAAACTGACTTCTGCGCCTGTGTGAGCGCATCCTGCGCTTATGTAGGGTATTCTATGCTTGTGTAGGGTACACAGGCGTAGTTCAATGCAACATAGGTGCAGGACTTAGCACACAGGCGCAGTTGTTCACTAGGAACTCAATTTTGGTCAAAAACAGCATGCAAATGATCTGAAAAGGGGGGATAAGAATAGGATAGGTCAAAATAGATGAGAAACACCCTGATTTGGACATGAAACAAGGAAATGCAGCCTGTAGGAGCAAACCCTAAAACTGACAAAATGTGCCCCAATTGTGATGCAGAGTCGACAGAGAGTCACTGAGTATCTTGGGTCGATGAGGGATGCTAGTGCACGTGAGATGGCACAGATGTTGGTAGAGACTGGAGAGGAGATACGCCAATGGAGGACACTATATGAGAGTGTAGTTCCACTAGAGCAGAGAGCAGCGTCATATCGAGCATGATCAAGGACAGAGAGTAGGGCACGCTCTCGGAGGTCAGTGAGCAGCATGGGGGTGAGTGGACCTATGAGACCACCACAGCCAGGACCTTGGGTAGGAGGGACATCATCCGTGAGACATGGCAGGGATGAGGAGGATAGAGGGAGCACCCAGTGACAGAGGCACGTGCTCCTTATGATAGACAGTGGACATTATGTAGTGTGATATTATATAGTCAGCCTGTAGGCCATACTGAGGACAGACAGTCCAATTTTGTACTCCGATATTATTTTGACATATGATATGATATGCATCGATATGATGGGATGCAATGTGTAATGACATATGTTTACTTTCCATGCATGGATATCGTATGCACTATTTATTATGGAACATGTATGGATACATTTTGATGTGTTTTTGATGCATTTATAATATGAAATGGATAAAATGCTTGATGTGATGCTTGATGTAATGCAAATGTACTAACCAAATGGATGTAGGATGCAGCATATGCATGTGGAGATCAGAGAACAAGACTAAACTGATGGAAGAAAGGTTAGTAAGAAGAAATGAGACAAAAGATAGTTAGAGACGAAGAAGAACTTGCTTTCACTAATGCACTTTGTAGGTGAGAACCTTTATTTTAATGTAGCAAAATGGATGCGTAGCATCATGGCATTGAAGGCCAGAGCTGAAATGCAACCCTTCTTGCAAAAGACAAACACATCACACACAAGGAATGAGTGAAGCATCCTAGGGTGCATACATCAAGGGTCGAGGTATGTGCGGCGTTCACAAAGCAAACGTACTTATCACAGACACCCAATGATATAGTTGCCCCAGTTTGTGACAAACATTCCACAAACAACAATCACAACAAAAAAGAAAGGGACCATGAACCATCCCGGTCACTCTAAATCACTCAATGACACCATCGAGCAACATAGGAACATGATCGAAGATAAATCAATAAATGATAAGACTCGCTAATTCCAACAAGTCAAACAAACATCTTGATCTTCATTGTTAAAAGTTGAAAGTGTTGGTAGGACGATCATGCTGTCTAGTTTCAGGGAATGCGGTACCCCGTCTAAGATAGGACACAGTCTGGTTTCAAGTATACCACACCCTGTATAAGACCCATGATAGTAGTGACAAGGACAAATGATAATGTTGATGCTGATGTTCGATTGATAAGACAATTTTGATCAGTTTGAATGTCTGGTTTGATTAAAAAGTTCATCTATTAATGCATGATGTCATTAAAGCACAATGTTTGATTGTGTGTCGTTGGAGGGATGCTCAGTGATCTGTCTTATGCATCAAGAGGATATTTTTATTGCAAAATGCTTGTTTTTGGATTTTAGTGCTTTGAAAAAAAAATTTGTTCGTTTTACAAGTTTTTACAATTTTTTTTTTTTTGTGTTCATTTTTTCAGGACTTTATTTGATGTTTAGGGATTTTTTTCAGGACATTATTTGATTTTTTTTTTGGATTTTTTCAGGACATTTTTTGATTTTTATGATTTTCTTTTTCAGGACAGTTTTCAATTTTTTTTTTTTTATTATTATTTCAGGACATTTTTCAATTTTTTTTGATTATTTCAGGACATTTTTCAATTTTTATGATTTTGCCCCTAGTGTCTAGCAACGAAAGGAATATGATAGGTGAATAAATAGGCTTTCTAAAATGTTGGTGGATAGAGGGAAGACAAAGGCCTTTTATCATGGAGACAATACGGATGCAATTTTCAAGGGCTATTGCGTGATGGGACAAGATACTGGATATGACAATGTAAAGCAGGAACATGGCATGAGGGACATGTCAAGAGGTTTTGGAAACCATGTTTAAATGTTGCGTCCTTATGTCAGATCAAGATCAAGGAACAAAAAGAGTGTATGGATAGTGATAAGATATGGATAGGATAAGCAAGACCAAGAATGGATAAGGGACATGGACAGAAGGTCGGGATTGGCTAAGGGATAGTGGCAGAAAGTTGCAATAAGACAGGGAATATGGATGAAAAGTTGTAATAAGCAAATGGATAAGGACCAAAAGCTATGATGGACTAAAAGCTACAAACATGATGCTCATGAAGATCGTCAGCCTTGTCAAGATCAAAGGTGGAAAGGGAAACTGGACATGAGGGACAATAGGATATGAAGGGTAATGACATGGTATGATAGGATAATAGAACTGTAGACACCCAAAAATGGTCAACGCTTGCGAGGTCATACTTTAAAATTTGCGCATTGCCTCATTTTAGGTTTTCGCGTCGCATTAACATTTCTCCTATGTCACGCACTTGATTTTTATCATTTTGTGAACATCGAGTCATTCTTCTATATTCTTCAATCATCTCGTCCTCAAATTTGGTCTTGTCGACAACATTATCCAGTCATGATTTTGATCGATTTTATCTTGTTGCATCAATGTGCGTATTCAATCTTATCATTTTGGACATCGTCAACCCTAATTAGGGTTTTGTCCTCCTGTCAATCGTATTATCAATCTTATCAATCGTATCATCAATTTTTGTCATTTTGGACATCGTCAATCCTAATTAGGGTTTTGTCCTCTTTTCAATCTTGTCATCATGTGATCGATTTGTTATCAATCGTTGTCATGTTCAATTTTGTCATTTAACAGTTGATTTGTCATCGATCGTGGTCATTTTCAATCTTGTCGTTTTGCAATCTATTTGTCATCGATTCTTGTCCTCTTGTCGATCTTGTCATTTTGCGATCATTTCGCTATCAATCGTTGTCTGTCTCAATTATGTCAATTTGGATCAATTTGTCATTGTTCCTCGTCAATTGGCGCATTTCTCAATCAAATTGTTTATCGCATTGGTCATTTATCAATTCACAATCATGACATTAATTATCTTTGATCAAGACCTAATTCATCTCTTTAGGGTTTTATGATTTATTCATTTAACCTAATTTGCCATTTCTTCCTCTAGGATTACTAAATTATTTATTAATCCTAAGTCTTCTTATTACAATTAAATCTTTATTTAATTGGCTAATTATTCCTCTTTGTGAATTGATTAATAAATGAAAAATTATTAATTAATTCACTAATTCCTAAATTCTAATTTCTATCAATTTCTAATTCCTAATTTGTCATCAATTTCAATTTCCTAATTTTCTTAATTTCTAATTTCTTTTTCCTCCTTTTTCATCTCCTAATTCCATGGGAATGGCATGTCAATTTGTCATAAATTGTCATAATTGACAATCAATCAATTTTGACATAGAATGTGTCATAATTTGTCATCAATTATCAATCAATCAAATTGTGCATGGAAAGTGCATAATTTGTCATAATTTGTCATATTGATTTGCAATTTCCATTTGAATTGCATCATGCCAATCTTGTCATTTCTCCAATTTCTCTATAAATTGGATAATTTTCTTCAATCAATCCCTTCGAATCCTTCGAATCCTTTGAATCCTTCATGAAGTCCGAATTTCTATCAAACTACCAAACTTTCGTTTCTAGTACTCTTGAGCTTTTTTGCTTTCAATTGTGTGAGCACTTGTAGGTGAGATCCACAAACCCATTGAAGAGGAAAGAACAACAATGGAGCCGCATGGAAGGAGTATTCAATTCTACGTCTGGTTTGCATAATTTTCATTTTGAATGCTTTGTTTTCATACCTTCATTGAATGTGCTTTGGAATTAGGTTCATTTCAATGAGTGTTCTTTTGATTATGTTATCATGTCTTGTGTTTTGATTGATCTACTTATCTTGTGATGATCCCTAATTTCTACGCTACAAGAACAATGAAGGACAAAACGATATGATAGGATAAAACCTATCACCAAGTGTGGTGTGCAAGAAGTTCATAAATTATGCATGACACCTGTTTGCTAGGTTTTCATCACGGTACTTGTCCAAGGCGCCTGTTTGCCAGGTTTTCACCAGTGGATGAATTATTTTTGCTTTATTTTTTTTCTTTTTTTGTCTTTTTTTTCTCACTTTTTTTGATTTTATTTTGACTTTTTCAATAGAAGATGGACACATGATAGGGGATGGAAGAAGGACTCAAAAAAAAAGGACCATGACCTTTAAAAGTATTCTCAAAGACGTTGGTAGGATAAGGACATGGAAAAAGAGATGAAACTAAGGCAAGGATTTATGTAAAGGATTGGATCAAAGGGATGGAAGGATGGAAAATATGCATTGGATAATGGATAGGGTATTGGAAGAACTATGCTTCAGTGGATGGAAATGAAGGCAAGATTGACATTGGCACACACCTTGAGGGGTGATGGACTGATGGAGGAAAGATGTATCTCAAATTGTGAGATTTGGATGGAGGAATAACTTGGGATTTTGGGACATAAGGGCCCAAAATGGATGAAGAAGGTGATGAAGGAATAGAATTGAGAGGTTTGGATGGAGGAATAGCAATTTTAGATGCCAATTTTGATGTTTCTTTAGGATTTTGTGCTTCAAGGAGCCACTTAGGGATCCACATGGTTTTTGATTTTTCATGCTTTTGTGGTTCCTTGGAGTGCATTGCCAACACAAGGGATTTAGGAACCCATATAGATTTTAACTTTGCTTTATTTTTCTCAGTGGGCCTTTGTGGCCTTTTGGATATTTATTTTTCTTTATAGATCATATTGTTCTTTGTTTTGACATGTCGATTATATTGGACATGTTGATCCTTGAATACATGTGGATTTCTAGACTTGACTTTTATACTTGGCATCCAAATTGCTTGGAGGGGGAAAGGAATGCACAGATGGATATGAATGAAATGGAGTTATTTTGGATTGATGAAATTTACTCAAGGATGTGTGCCTTTTCTGACCTTGCATAAAGGATGAAGGGATATAAGGACCTAAGATGGATGGAAAGTATGATGGGGAAAGTGTATGTTTTGATTTTGATGGGATGTTGGATTTAGTAGGGGTACCAACGTCTTGAAGAATTTCACTGAGGCCATGACCCTTAATATTTTCTTTAACATGAAGGGATTCTTGCTTATGGAGAGCTACTCCTTTGCCTTTATGAATATCTTGACTTGTAGGATACTCTTTTCTTTGGGAAGAAGACACGAGTCCATTATGAGGTGGATATGATATGAGAGAAATAATGAGATCTTGAAGTGGATTGGATTGCACCAAAGTGGAAGAACCCATTATGCATGTCAAGGGTTCATGAACATCTTGCACTGACACATTAGAATCATGAAGGGGATTAGGATCATGAGGGGGACTAGGATTGTGTAGTGGACATGGTTCAATGACAGGTTCTTCAAGAGATGGAATGGGAGAAATAATGGGATCATCAAAAGAAATACGATCTTGGAGTGTATATGGAGCATTAAGACAAGGAGATGGAGGAACAAAAGGATCTTGTGGAGGATTTAAAGGAATAATTTGATCTTGACAAGGAGGAAGATCATTGGAATCCTCTTTAAAGTTGCTTTTCTCTGGACTTTTAATGGGCTCATCGGAAAGGATAGAAGGGATATCTGGAATGTCAATGGGATTTGAAAGGACATTTTTTTTATGAAATGGAATGGGATCATTTGGGATTGGATGGACTCGGATATCTTGATCTTGCTTGGGGAATGGAGTGTCAATAGGACTTTGGATAGGATGGACAAGAATAGGGGAATCAACGTGAGTGTCTGGGAACATGGGGTCCTGGTCAACAATTGGATGGGATGATAAGGTTTCGGGATCTTGATCTTGATCTATTTCAAGAAATGTTTCTTCATGCTCTAAATTATCCTCTTGACATGGGGTTGGACTTTGGATATGCATGGAGGATTCTGACAAGGGCTCAATGTTTTGGGATGAAGGAAATGCACTTTGAACATTTGTGATGGATTCTGGCAAGGGATCAATGCTTGAACATGAGGAAGAGAGACTTTGAATGGGGTCCTCTAAAATAGGTAATGGCAATAAAGTGCATGGTGGCATTGGGTCTTGTATTTCTAAAACATGACAAGGATGTGCATCATGAATTGGATTATCTTGGCAATCAATTATGGATAGCCCTTGGATAATTGCATCCTTGGGTGTATTGTTTGATGAGGACAATATGGAAGGTTCTTGTGAAACTTCTAAAGATGTAGGGATAGATGCCACTGGAGAGTCAATTTGTTTGCGAGGGGATGAGGCATTGCTAGACATAAGTGTATTATCTTGATCTTCCTCAAAGAACTCACTTGGTAGGTTCCTTAAGAGCCTTTCAATAAAGCCACCTTTCTTTCGAGGTTTTGACATAGTTGTATCTAGAATTTGAACTTGTTTGGAAAGGAGTTGGTTCTGATCTGATGTCATGTTTTGATATTGGACTTGGTTCAATTGTTCTGACATGTTTGAAACTTGGGTTGGTGTGTGCTGCAACCTTTGCTTTTGAATGTTTGGTTGTGGTTGTTGACATTGATATGTTGATTGAACTTGTTGATATTCCACCATTGGTTGAACTATTTGTGGACATTGTATAGTTGGTTGGACATATTGTTGAAATTGGACCATTGGTTGTATATGTTGGACCATTGGTTGTGTTTGTTGGAAATGTTCGAACTGTTGAACAATTGGTTGTGATGGTTGAAAATTTGATTGATAGTAAACACCTTCTTGTTCTTGTTGTGGAGGCACATAATGTTGAAATTGATGTTGTCTCTTTTCTTGAAATTGTTTCATCATCTCTATTTGTGAGAGGAGAGCTGGTATGGCTGATCATTCAAGAAGAGATCTTACATCAATTGGCTCAATATTTGGATTTTGACCTGGAAATTTTTGAAACATTTTGGACATTTGTGATCTATTCTTCTCAATGTTTTTCACTCTTTGTTCCAAAATCTCATTTTCTTGAGCTAGCTTCTCCTCTACTTTTTGTATTTGGAGACTTGTTTCATCATAAAAAGTTTGATCAATGTTGCTTTGTTGTTGGGTTGGATAGAATTGTGATTGCATTGGATTAAAATTCGATTGCATTGTCGATTAATATGTCAAACTTTGTTGCATCATTGGTGCTTGGAACCTTGTTTCAATAGACATGTCACTATGCAATGTTACTAATGGGATTGACAAATGCAACCTAAAGGATGACAATGCAACTTAATGTTTTTGTTGTTTTTCAAGATTTTGACAAACTCATGAATGCAATTCTAAAAATGAGACCCTTAGGAAATTGAAATGATGTCTAGACCTCAAAGGACAAAAGGACCAAGTGACAATAGGACAAATTGACAATGTCTCACCTATATGCTTGGATACTAAGCTAGGTTTGACCAAATGACATTGATGACAAAAAGACAAAAGTTTGACAAGGTCTAGACTTCCTAACAATAACTTAGGGTTTATAAAAGATTTTCATTACTCAAGTATGACAAAACCTAGTTTTGACACTATATGCAAAGGGACAATTACTATGCAAATGGCCCTAATATGATATGATAATGACCTAAGCTTAATGAAGAGATCTAGGGTATGCAAATGTGACCTAATATTATGAGGACAAGGATGCAAATGGATAACCCTTATTGATAGGAAAAGGAGTATGACCTAGGTGAAATCTAACCTTGGTACTTGACAATGAACTTGCAAAATGCAAACCTAGGATGAACCTAAATCTAAGTGACATGAATGTTGAGACAAGATTTTGAAAAATGTTTGACAACCATGTTTGAAGGTGTTTTGAACTTTGTTGAATGAAATACTCTTGTGTTTAACCTTTTTTTGAATCAATTTGTCTTGTTTTTGAAATGAGATACAATTCAACTTTTTGACAAGCAAAGAAGATAAGATATTTTAACTTAGACTCAAGACAATCATGCTCATTCACACATTTCTTATGGTAGGTAAGGACAATAGGTACTTGAGAGGTAGACTCATTATGAGATTCAAGGAGAATACATAGATGCTTGACCCCACGGGCTCCCCTCCATGGCACTCACTTCTCAGGGCAGCCAAGCATCAGTCCCCATGGAAATCTCCCCATGGCGAACTTAGTATCTCTTCCAAGTATCTGAACTTGTCCTTCTCAAGCAACTAGAAGGATTTTTGGCCTCTAAATACAAGGTGTTTAGTAAGGATTTATGTTAAGCATTACTCCTTGGTGTCATGCAAGCGTGATTGAGACATTAAGCCCACCAAGATACCAAACAAATGTAGTCGCACAAGCACAATTTAGACCATGAGGTCCTACTTAGATGTTGATATGAGAAAGAGTTCAAGGGTCATCACTTCCCAAGTAACTGCAATTCCCACGTAACCCTTCCTTCAAAGCTTTTGCCCATCAGGTATTTGTTTATAGTGAGTTAGAATGCCAAGGTATTCTAGCCGTACTCACTTTGGGTCGTTCCCTTCTCACAATTGTCACTTGCTTGCAAAAGCAAATGGTCGGGAAGGCAGGCCCTCTAAAGGTAACACACAATCAAAACATGAGAATGGTATCAAAGATCTGGATTTCTGATCACCCTAAGAAGGATGAGAGCATACTCTCCTACTCCAATGTCAAAATCAACACTCAAAGAAAACATACATTCATTCCATCCTATTTAGAAGTCATACTAAGTGCCTAAATATGAATTACAAACACAAAGTTAAGTTGTAATCCAAGGCAACCTGGAAAACCACCAAGTTAGAAGTTTGATATGTTTGATCTTTGACTATCGAACCTACATAAAATTCGTTAGTAGTTTCATCTTTGTCTTTGCCATGCGTAATGCCAAGGTGCTACACAAAGAATTAGTACCATAAAACCAAAAAGCAGAAACAGAATGCAAAACAAATCAATTTGCAAGTAAGAAAAATGCTTTTTTTACCTCTGTTTCTGGCCTTACATAGGCGCAGAATGCTTGACACAGGCGCAAAATGATGCAACACAGGCATAGAATGATGCAACATAGGCGCAGATCCCTTTGACATAGGTGCAGAAGTCTTTGACATAGGTGCAGAAGTGTCCAGAAAGCTCTGAGGCGCCCTATTTCTTGATTTTTCACTTGCAAATCAGCTCAAAAGCACTCAAAAACACAGTTAAGGGGTTAAGTTCACGTCGGGTTCACCAATTAATGTAGCTAGGAAATGTGGAAATCATCAAAGCAATAACAAATTGGACTAGTTCAATCACGAAAACTAAAATGTAGTGATAACAATCCTAAAAACATTCAATGAAAACATGAAGACAAGACATTCTAAATGAAATCTAAGCAAACCAAATGCAGATGTCTCCTTCATGTGGCTCCATTGTCCTTCTTTCTCCTTCAAATAGCTTTGTTTGTGGATCTCACCTACTAGTGCATAAGCATGATGTGAAAGCGAGCAGACAAGATGGTAGCGCAAGAATACTAGAAGCGTGATTGATTCGACCAGGGATTAGGAATCAGGGACTTTGATTGAATAAATTCATCCAATTTATAGACAAATTGGAGAAAAGATCAGATTAGCATGAAAGTGATTTGAATGGAAATTCAAATCAAGAATAGCAAAATTATGACGTGTATGACAAATTGCTATGCAAGGATTTATGACAATTTATGACAATTTATGACAAATTGCTATGCAAGGATTTATGACAAGTTTTTGAAATAGAAATAGACATGTAGGAATTTAGGAGAAATTAGAAAATTAGGTTAGAAATGATGACTTGGAAATTAGGAAATTGATGAAAATTAGGTAAATTAATTAATAATTTCTCATTCATTAATTAATTTACAAAAATAGGAGGAATTAATTAGCCAATTAAATAAACATTTAATTGTGACAAGAAGACTTAGGATAAATAAATAAATCATTTATACTAAAGAGAAAATGGAGAGAAAATGACAAACAAGGTTAAATGAATAAATCATGAAACCCTAGAAGATAAATTAGAAAATGCAAGGACAACAATTAGGTCTTGATGTAAGATTGATTTGATGTCGATTCGATGATTTTGAATTGATAAATGATTTATACTGATAAGTGATTTGACTGATAAATGCGCCAATTAACAAGGAACAATGACTAATTGATCCAAATTGACATGATTGAGAAAGACGACGATCAATGACAAATTGATTGCAAGACGACAAGATTGAAAATAACAACGATCGATGACAAATCGATCGCAAGTCGACAAGATTGATAAGAGGACAAAACACTAATTAGGATTGACGATGTCCAAAATGATAGGAAATGAGCACGCACATTGATGGGATAGGATAAGATTGACCAAAATCATGACTGAAGATTGTTGTCGACAAGACCAAATTCGAGAGCGAGATAAATGAAGAATGCAGAAGAAGGACTCGATGCTCACAAATGATAAAAACCAAGTGCGTAACATAGGAGAAATGTTAATGTGACGCAAAAACCCTAAAATAAGGCAATGCACAAATGTTAAGTATGACTCCACAAGCATTGACCATTTTTAGACGTCTACAGGTGCAACTATTGTGAATGGTTCTAACATGCTCGTTGGTGTTTCCTGATCATGTCCTATTTGTTTTGGTGGTCCACATTGATCATTATGCATGGTATTGAAGATCTTTTGGGTTCTATGATGTTCTTCATGTTATGAGGTATTTTCAATGGTGTAGCGTGTTGCGTATTCGAGGGTTTGATTTGTGTCCATGCTATGCCATCTATGGTATTATATTGGTCTGGTGGTTTATTTATGCATTTTGTGATGTAATTTTGTAATTGGGTGTTGAGAGTTTGAGCCGACCTTGTAGTCAAGGTTGATGAATTGTATAAATAAGTGTTATATTCATGTGTTGTGGTCATGTCTGCATTATCAGAGAGTGGTGTATTTGTGAATAAGAGAGTTCATCTATCGGTATGGTATATTGACTAGAGATTGTTGCAGAGCAGAAAAATGAGCTTAACTAGAACTATCATTAGACATTAGGAGATGCTATTCATTCAGTTCATCTTAACCAGATTGTAGTCCAAATATTATTGATAGGTCGTGAACCTTTCCCGAGGGTTGGAGCCTTCTAGATCATCATATTTTGAGCAATGAGCTCTAGGTAGTGTGCCTGAATGCATGTACATTCCCCATTGTAATATCTACACATACTACTCTAGAGTATCATCTTATTGTGGGTAGGTTCCCACTATGGTTTTTCCCTTAACTAGGTTTTCCACATCAAAATCTTGGTGTCATGTGTGTTGATGTTATTGTGTTTGTCTTTATTCTTGCTACAGTTGATTAGATATGAGAATGTACTTAAATTGTTGAGGAGAAATATTTGGCTGCTAAGATTGAAGAGAAAGATGAATGGGTGATTGGCAACGGTTGTTCACATCAGACACAGGTGATAAAAGAAAATTTGTGAATATGTAAAGGTATGATGGTGGTATAGTGAGATTTGGAGATGACAAAGATTGTGTGATCTGTGGTAGAGGTTCAATTTATTTTGATGGTAAGCATAATACTGATGATGTCTTGTATGTTGAAGGTTTGAAGCATAATATTTTGAGTGTTGGACATATGGTTGACAAGGGATATGATTTGCAATTCAAGAATGGTAAATACAAGATTCTAAATGCCTTAGGTATAGAGATTCCATCAAGGACTAAAACTAAAGGTAATATATTTCACTTGAATGCTGGTGAGAAAAGTTATTTGATTTCTTAGATTGATGAGAGTTGGTTGTGGCATAGAAGGATGTGTCATGTTAATTTTGACTGCATGATAAGGTTAAGCTCTACTAAAGTTGTTAGAGATTTTCATAAAATTGTAAAGCCATCTAATCCGGTATGTAAAGAATGTCAGTTGGGAAAGCTAACAAGAACTACATTCATGAGTAAGTTGTATTCATCTAATGGTTTATTAGAACTTGTGTAGACTGACTTGTGTGGTCCTACAAGAGTGAGAAGCATGCAGGGTGACAAATATTTCATCTTGCTGATTGATGACTATTGTAGGATGATGTGATTATTTTTCTAACAGAGAAATCAGAAGCATTTGAGAAATTCAAGATATTTAAAGCTAAGGTGGAGACTGAGACAGGGTTGAAGTTGAATTGCCTAAGATCTGAAAGAGGAGGAGAATTTACATCAGGTGAGTTTGATTCATTCTGTGAGAGGAATGAAATTAGAAGATAACTATCTACTCCTAGAACCCCTCAACAAAATGGAGTTGTTGAAAGAAAGAACAAAACCATTTTGGATGTTGCTAGGGCTATGTTGATTAAAGGAAATGTTTCACAAACCTTTTCGAGAGAAGTTGTAAGCACTATTGTTTACACATTCAACCAGGTGCATATAAAAGATGATTCCGGTAAGACTCCTTATGAGCTCTAGTTTGGTCATGTTCCTAAAGTTCGATACTTCAGAATTTTTGGAAGTGAATGTTATATCAAGAGAGATGAGGATATATGGAAGCTTGATGCAAGATGTGATGAATGAATCTTCTTGGAATATTCTACTAAGAGCAAGCCCTACTAGTGTTACAACATGAGACTGAGAAAGATAGTAAAGAGTGCAAATGTGAAGGTTGATGAATATCATGAAAAGAAGATCAGAGCATGTTGATATGAGTTTTAATGATTAGGATGCTATTTCAAAGTCTGTGCAGACTGAGATCTTAGACCAAAATGCTTTGGTAGAGAGTTCATTCGGATATCACTACTACCAGTGAAGAAGTTCAAGAGCCTGACAATCAGAGCAATCAAAAGACTTTGAGGTATGTAATATTAAATCATTCAAAAAATCAGATTATTGGTGATAAAAATAAAGGTGTGATGACTAGGAGAAGGATTGTTGCTGAAGAGATATGATTGATTTCAAAGATTGAACCTAAAGATGTTGCAACAGGATGTAAAGACTAGAATTGGATAAAAGCTATGGAAGAAGAGTTGAATCAAATTGAGAACAATAACACATGAGAGCTTGTTCTAAGAGTTAAAGACAAGAATGTGATTGGTACTCAATGGGTGTTCCAAAATAAACTGAATGAAGTTGGTGAAGTGGTTAGAAAAAAAAGCAAGACTAGTATGTAAAGGGTGTTCATAGATGGAAGTAATTGACTTTGAGGAGACTTTTGCTTTGGTAGCTAGAATTGAAGTTGTTAGATTATTTCTCGCATATGCTAATTATAAGAATTTTAAGGTATATCAGATGGATGTTAAGTCAATCTTTCTGAATGGTGATTTGGAAGAGGAAGTGTACATTGAGCAACCAGATTGATTTTCATTATCTGATGAAGGGGACATGGTATGCAAATTAAAGAAAGCATTATATGGACTTAAGCAAGCCCTTAGAGCATGGTATGCTAGCTTGGATAGGTATTTGATGAATTTGGGATTTTGTAAAGGTACTACTGATAGTAAATTATACTTTAAGGTTGATATGGATAACAATTTGATTGTTGAAGTATTTGTTGATGACATTATTTTTGGAAGAGATGATGAATTGAGTATGAAGTTTGTTGATGAGATACAAAAAGAGTTTGAGGTGTCTATGATAGGTGAGATGAAATTTTTCATAGGGTTGCAGATTACACAAATTGACAAAGGCATTTTCATTTCTCAATCTAAGTATGTGAAGGAATTATTGAAAAAGTTTGGGTTAGATGACTCCAAACCTGTTGGAACTCCTATAGTGACTGGATGTAAATTGTCTAAGCATGATGAATCTTATAATGTTAATCAGACTTTGTATAGATCTATGGTTGGTGGATTGTTATACTTGACTCAGACTAGGCCAAATATTATGCATGTTTTTTGTCTTTGTGCTAGAATTCAATTTGATCCTAAAGAGAGTCATGTTACTACTATGAAGAGGATTTTCAGATACTTGAAGGGGAAAGTTGACTATGGTTTATAGTATCCAAAGAATGATGATTTCATGTTATGTGCTTATATTGATGCTGATTGGGTAGGTGATGTTGATGACCAGAAAAACACTACCAGTGGAGCTCTCTTTTTAGGAAAGAAGTTGGTTTCATGGTCCAGTAAGAAATAAGATGATATATCTCTATCTACTATGAAACATGGATACATTGCTACTACTAGCAATTGTACTTAGGTAGTTTGGATGAAGCAGATGTTGAAGGATATTAGATTTGTTTATGATGAGCCTACTGCTATATACAATGATAATTTAAGTGCTATCAATATTTCCAAGAATCTGATACCGCATTCTAAAACAAAGCATATATCAATTAAGTATCACTTCTTCAGGGAGAAAGTCAGTGGTGAAGAAGTCAGATTGGAGTAGGTGTCTACAAAGGATCAGATTATAGATATTTTTACCAAGCCTTTTCCTATAGATACATTTTTTTATTTGAGGGACAAGTTAGGGGTATTTGCCCCTCCTGATGAGAACTAGATGCATTGAGTTGCATCAATCTAGTTGATTGCATGGTCTTATCTTCTTATCCAAATTGATGAGTTGGTACTACTACTCAGGCAGAGTAGTCAGTAAGTGATTCATATGTTTAAATTTGTTTATCCTAAGGGGGATAAATTGTCCTTCTTAGAGGGAGAGATGCATGATTTGTTATCTTTGGCATTATTGTCAAAGGGGGAGAGACGCATGTGAAAAACTGCCTTATCTTTGAAGCTTTGTGTGCATGATTCTAGGCAGAGTTTGTTGGAGACTGTTGGTGTTGATTTATTCCTTTGCATTGATTCTTTTTCACATTCATATATTGCCATCAATGCCAAAGGGGGAGATTGTTGGATATTGTTGCTCCTAGGATATGTTGTTGTCATTGATATCAACATATTCTAGTGTTATAGTGCTTTGATGATTGCAAAGAGTTGATCTAGTTGGTTTATCTGATTGAATGTTGAATCAACTAGAGATACTTCATTCTTTATTGGTTTTAGTGATCAATAATTTTACTTGATCATATCATTTGATTCAGATTGAGGTTTGGTTTTTCTGTTAAGTGGTTGGCAGAGTCTGGTATTTGATCTATTGTGCTTCAGTGTGATATGATCTTGTGTTAAGGATTTGGGAGAGTGTTTGGGATGTTCATGTATATTTTAATTTCAGATGGTTCATCATTTGGTGCCGAGAAAGTTATCTTTCTAGTCCAAATTGTTTCTCTTAAGTGTTCTTTAGTGTTAGCATATTGATCAATGTAGATTTGATTAAGTGGTGTTGATGTAGCTATTGAGGATGGCTCTAACATGCTTGTTAGTGTTTTTTGATCATGTCCTATTTGTTTTGGTGGTCCGCATTGATCATTGTGCATGATATTGAAAATCTTTTGGGTCTGATGATGTTCTTCATGTTATGTGGCATTTTCGGTGGTTTAGCGTGTTGCGGTTGATCTTGGTGAGATTTTTGGTGGTGTTGCGTATTAGAGGATTTGATTTGGGTCCATGCTATGCAGTATATGGTATTTTATTGGTTTGGTGGTTTATTTATGCACTGTGTGATATAATTTTGTAATTGGGTGTTGAGGGTTTGAGCTAACCTTGTAGTCAAGGTTGATGAATTGTATAAATAGGTGTTATATTCATGTAATTCACGTGTCGTGGTTGTGTTTGCATTATCAGAGAGTGGTGTATGTGTGAATAAAAGAAGTCATATTTTGGTATGATGTATTGAGAAGAGATTATAGTAGAGTAGACAAATGAGCTTAACTAGAACCGTCATTAGGCATTAGGAGATGTTATTCATTTAATTCATCTTAACCAGATTGTAGTCCAAATATTATTGTAAGGTAGTGAACCTTCCCTGAGGGTTGGAGCCTTCTAGGTCATCATATTTTGAGTAGTGAGCAATAGATAGTGTTCCTGAATGCATGTGCATTCCCCATTGTAATATTTACACATACTACTGCAGAGTATCATCTTATTGTGGGTAGGTTCCCACCGTGGTTTTTTCCTTAACTAAGTTTTCCATGTCAAAATCTTGGTGTCATGTGTGTTACTGTTATTGTATTTATCTTTATTCTTGCTACAGTTGATCAGATCTAAGAATGTGCTTAAATCATTGAGGAGAAAGCTTTGGATACTAAGATTGAAGAGAAAGATGAATGGGTGATTAACACTGGTTGTTCACATCATATGACAGGTGATAAAATAAAATTTGTGAATATGTAAAGGTGTGATGGTGGTAAAGTGAAATTTGGAGATGATAAAGCTTGTGTGATTTGTGGTAGAGGTTCAATTTATTTTGATGGTAAGCATAATACTGATGATGTCTTGTATGTTGAAGGTTTGAAGCATAATCTTTTGAATTTTGGATGGACGGTTGACAAGGGATATGATTTGCAATTCAAGAATGGTAAATGCAAGATTCTAAATGCCTCCAATATAGAGATTGCATCAAGGACTAAAACTAAAGGTAATACCTTTCACTTGAATGCTGGTGAGAAAAGTTATTTGATTGCTTAGATTGATGAGAGTTGGTTGTGGCATAGAATGACGTGTCATTTTAATTTTGACTGCATGATAAGGTTAAGCTCTACTCAAGTTATTAAAGATTTTCATAAAATTATGAAGCCATTGAATCTGGTATGTAAAGAATGTCAGTTTGGAAAGCTAACATGAACTACATTCAAGAATATGATGTATTCATCTAATGGTTTATTAGATGTTGTACATACTGACTTGTGCGGTCTTACATGTTGGCAATTTGGAGGAATTAAATATGTGTTGCAATGATGTTTATCATTGATGTCAACACTAGCTGCTTTGGCTGTTTATCGGTATTTGGTTGGTCCCAGTAGGATGATTGGTTTCTAGTTGGTAAGATCATGTTGATCCAGTATACTCTAGTATGCTTTGGATTATGGAATTGGCTTAGATATGCTATTCATGCTATTTAGTTATATGTTCAGTCAGTTGGTATTGATTTGTTGATCCGGAAGCTATCACTTGTTCTAGTAAGCCTTTTGGTTACCGGTAAGGGTTTTACTAATAGAGCTTTGTTGAAGATCTTTTGATGAATCTGATAAGTGGTGTTGGTGCAGCTTCTAGAAGGTTATCCAGATGTTGATGGTGATCGTGTTTGGGATTTGACTAATTGGGATCATTGCTTTACTGTGTGTGGACCTAAATTGGGTCAAGTACTATCTAGGTTATGGACCAACTTAATGTAACGTGTTGTTAGAACTTCTCGATGTGTTTCCAGGATGATTTATGGGTTGGATGATATTTGTTTGGCTGGAAGCTGACATTGTTTATAATTATGTGATAGGTTTATTGTCTAGGTGGCCGACCTAATTGTTTAGGTCTTGGGTTTGTATATATATGTGTATGATCTCTTTGTAGATCATAAGATCATGTATGGTATGGGCTATGGGATTATCTCTATGTGAACAATGTTGTAATCATTCATGCAAAGGATTTGGTCGATCATAGGTGATCGAATTAGGTTTGTGAAAGAGGTTTAAGGCCTCCGGTATTAAGCTTAACCAGAACTGTACTCAAACATGGGAGATGCTATACTTGCAGTTCAATCTTCATTCCGGATTGTTGTCTGATGTTTTCTGTAGTTAGTGAGAGAGTCCTTTTGTGATGAGTAGTGTGCTCTAATCTATTGGCATTCCTGCATGTGCAGGCCCCTTATTGTAATATTTATTCATCTGATCAATGGATAGATATTGTAGGTCTCCTATCTCACCGTGGTTTTTCCTCTTTGAGACTTTCCACATATAAATCTGTGGTGTTATGGTGTTCATCTTTGTGGTTGCATTGTTTCTTATTGTTATATGCTTTTATGTGTACCGGTTGTTGAGTTGTTGTATTAATAAGGTTGAATTTCTCCATTCTGGTAGAACACTGATTCACCCCCCCTCTTAGTGTTCTTGGATCTCAATAATTGTTATCAGAGCTTGGTGCCTCAAAGTAAGTCTAACAGCTTGAGGAAGATCCTGTATCCATAATCCATGGAAATGAGTATGGAGAAGAAACTTGAGGTAGCACTTAAGGATTATGATGCTGAAAGGATGAAGAACTTGAAGTTACAAGATGAATTAAATTTTGCAAAGGAATTCATTCTTATCCTACAGGAGAGGCTATCATCTATTCAAGCTAGGAGGAAGGAACTTCTGCAAAATTGGGATAATGAAGAGAAAGATGCCCTTAAAGAAAAATGCCAGAAGCTAAGTCAGGAGAATATTGTCATGAAGAATAAAATGCAAGCCCTAACTATGAGGATGTCCAAGGAGATTGAAGACCGAAAGAAGAATAAAGAAAATATTGCTATATCTCTAAAAGACAAATTTGAAGAATGCATTTGGTTGGTTCATGAAAATGATGTGTTGAGAATTGAATTGGTGCAATCACAGAATAATGAGCAAGATTTGGAAAGAATGGTAACAATCCTAAGAGATGATCTGACTACTACAAATGAATATAAAGATAAGTTCAAGGTTAGTTATGCTAAGCTTGATGAATTATTGAAGGATCAAAGGGACACTGGAGACATTAGAGGTCTTGGATTTGAGCATGGAGAAAGATCTGGTATTGAAAATGAAGATCAAACATCCGATTAGAAGGTCAATCAAAATCATAGCTCATAGGTAAGGCAAACCAATGCACATAAATTAACTGGTAGATGCCTTTTTTGTAATAAATTTGGTCATATGGAAAGACATTGTAGAAATAGAGCAAATCAGAATAATAATCCTAATCAATGTTCAAATTGTAAGAAGTATGGTCATAAGACAAAAGATTGTAGAATGAATGTGAAATGCCATGCATGTGGAAAGTTTGGACATATGGCTAATCAATGCAGGTCAAGGAATGGTCAAGGTTACAGTAAAGCAATTCAGAAGAACAATGTCACTTGTTATGCATGCAACAAAGTAGGACATATTGCTAAATTTTGCAGAAGCATGAACCTACCAACAGGAAGTGATGAATCTAATGAGAAGGGAAAGCAGAAGGTTGATGACATTTAGAAGGAGCATGAGAAGAAGTAGGTTATAAAGTTTGAGGCTCAACTGATAGAATCAATTGCCCTAGATGTTCATTTGGCTGAATGATATACCCTGGTTACTCAACTGACAGAGCAAAATGTTCCTGCACTGGCCAAAAACTCATTTGGTAACTAAGGCATTCGCCTTAGGGGAGGCAAATTGATGCATTGCCCGTGGTAGTAGTTTGAAAGCCTATTTCAGATCTTTGGAAGTCATTTGAAGGTTAACCAACAAAAAATTATTGGATCTTGGATCTAGTTTGGTTTACCGAATAGAAGTCAAATCAGATCGTATGAGCAAAAATCGGCAGTGGAAATGGTCTTAACTAAACTGGTAACACCTTTAGCGAAATAAAATGCTGAACTAGTTACTCTGGCAGTATCTAAAATTCAACAATAACTGAAGATCAGGAAAGAGGAACAGAGAATCAGAAGACTCCTAGGTATCTAAGGCTGATTCATTCAAAAGAACATATAATTGGACAAGAAGAAGGTTGGTTGCTAATGAGGTATGCTTAATTTCTTTAATTGTACCGACATCAGTTATTAAAGCTTGTAAGGATGAATGTTGGATGAAATATATGGAAGAGGAATTGGATCAGTTTAAAAAGGAAAACACATGGACTTGGATGTTATTGGAACTAGGCTTGATTGGTTTGCAATGGATATTCTCAAAAGGAAGAAATTGATTATGTTGAATCCTTGCTCTGGTAGCTAGGATTTTCAGATATTTTCAAGGATTTTCTGGTATGGTTTTTGTTTTATAATGACTTTACACTATGAGCATGTTTAAATGCGGATTAGGCTAGAGATATAGGTAACCGAATAGGCTCATCTAGTGAAGCTTTCTTTCTTGGAAAGAAACTTGTTTCATGGATCAGGTAGAAGCAGCCATGTACTTCTTTATCTACTACTAAAGCTGAGTATGTTGCTGCTGACACTAACTGTACACATGTTCTATGGATGAAGCAAATGTTGAAGGATATAAAGCTGTATCGTAATGTATCAGTATTTATCCATTGTAATAACTCTACTACTATTGTCATATCAAAGAATTTGGTATTCTATCAAGTATAATTTTCTGAAGGAATAGGTGGAAGCAAATGAAGTCAAATTGGTTTGAGGAATCATTTGAGCATTTGAGAGATAGATCGAGGTTTTCTGCCCCTCTGGTAGAGACTTGATTGATTCTATTTGGCATCAGTCTGATATGCATTATTAGAGCTATTATTCATTCTCGATTGATGTGATGATGCTACTACTCAGGGGGAGTACTTAATCTTGTGATTCAGTGCTTTGATATTTATGCCAGATTTTTGGCATTGATGTCAAAGGGGGAGAGATATTCATGTGAAAAACTTAAGGAGTTATATACATTAGGGGGAGAGATATTTATGTGAAATATAGAGCTTAACAGAGATATCAGTCTAAGGGAGAGATTATTGGCACAAGGAGGAGGAACAAAATTTCAGATTGGTTGTATCCTATTGGGGGAGTTTGGTTAAGGTCTATGGATGGTTAATTGGTACAAAGATATTTAGTTCAGAACCTCATTGTCATATCATTTTGTGGGAGATTGTTGGTTGTCTTCCATTGGGGGAGACTTGTTTGGCATTTCTTAGCACTTGGATGTTTTTCACATCTAGTGTTGTCATCAATGCAAAAGGGGGAGATTGTTGGAAATTTGGAGGAATTGATTATGTGTTACAATGATGTTTGTCATTGATGTCAACACTACATTCTTTGGTTGTTTACCGGTATCCAGTTGGTCCTGGTAGGATGATTGGTTTCTGGTTGGTAAGATCATGTTGATCCGATATACTCCAGCATGCTTTGGCTTATAGAATTGGCTTGGATCCGCTATTCATGCTATTAAGATATATGTCCAGTTAGTTGGTATTGCTTTGTTGATCTGGAAGCTATTACTTGTTCTAGTAAGCCTTTTGGTTACTGGTAAGGGTTTTACTGACAGAGCTTTGTTGAATATCTTTTGATGAATTTAATAAGTGGTATTGGTGCTACTTATAGAAGGTTATCTAGATGTTGATGGTGATAGTGTTCGGGCCTTGACTAATTGGGATCATTGCTTTAGCATGTGTGGACCTAAATTGGCTCTAGTACTATCTAGGTTATGGACTGACTTAATGTAACGTGTTGTTGGAACTTATTGATGTGTTTCTGGGATGATCTATGGGTTGGATGATATTTGTTTGGCCTCAGGCTGACATGTTTTATAATTATGTAATAGGTTTATTGTCTGGGTGGCCGACCTAATTGTTTAGGTCTCGGGTTTGTATATATATGTATATGTATATGATCTCTTTGTAGATCATGAGATCATGAGATCATGTATGGTATGGGTTATGGGATTATCTTTGTGTGAACAATATTGTAATCATTTATGTGGAGGATTTGGTTGATCATAGGTGATCGAATTGAGTTTGTGGAAGAGGTTTAAGGCCTTTGGTATTGAGCTTAACTGAAACTGTACTCAAGAATGGGAGATGCTATACTTGCAGTTGAATCTTCATTCCAGATTGTTGTTCGATGTTTTTTGTAGTCAATGAGACTCCTTTTATGATGAGCAGTGTGCTCTAAGCTGTTGGCCTTCCTGCATGTGTAGGCCCCTTATTGTAATATTTATTCATTTGATCAGTGGATAGATATTGTGGGTCTCCAATCCCACCATGGTTTTTCCTCTTTGAGGTTTTCCACGTATAAATATGTGGTGTTATGGTGTTCATCTTTGTGGTTGCATTGTTTCTTATTGTTTTATGCTTTTATGTTTACTGGTTATTGAGTTGTTGTATTAATAATGTTGAATTTATCCATTCTGGTAGAACATTGATTCACCCCCCCCTCTCAGTGTTCTTTAATCCCAACACTACAAGAGTGAGAAGCATGTAGGGGTAAGTGCACTAAGATGGTGTGCAAAAAGGGGGGTATAAGTGGACACTTTTTTTTTCTTCTTCTGAAATTAGGTAAACCTAAACTTGGAGGAGAAAGTTGAGAGCCATCCACTCAAGATATGAAGATACTCAAAGAACAAAGATTGTAGTACTCTAAAACTAGTTTCCAAACTATTATTTTTTTTCAAAATAGGATAAGATTAAGGGGGTCAAATCCTTCATGCACAAAAAACAAACCCTGATTTTTTCTGAAAAACATAACATAGTGTCTAACGTGCGCATCAAAAAAGTCATAGTTAGATTTAGTATTTTGACAAACACTTTGGCAGAAAGATAGGTAAGAGTGAGAACTAGAAGTTGTGTATTTTTTTGTAATTTTTTGTTGAGCATTTTTTTTTATGATTTTTCCAATCAAGCACATCTTGAAAATCAGGTACCTGTTTGTGCGTGAAGCATAACTTGCACCAAAACAATAAAAAAAAATGCAATTTTTTTTGAAAATTATAAAGAATCAAGTGCACTAAAATAATATATAAAGTTTTTTAAATTTGGATAAGTAGATCAAAAGTTATTTAAAAAATGGTACATGTATGTCTCTGAGAACTATGGAGACACTGGTAAAAGAAATTCAATAATAATATGTTATTGTTGTTCAAATTTTAAAAAAATTATATGGTTAGAAAGCTTAGAAGATGGGTGAAAATATGGTGGCAATTTTAGTAATACCCACTTGATAAAATAAAGAATGTCAAAAAGGAGGGAAATGGAGGGAAATCAAACTTCCAAACCATAGCTTTGTCATCCAAGCCTATTCACAAGCCTAAACAGACAAGAGCACGTACGGGGTTTCTTTTGAATAAGAACTGCGTATGGGTTTTTTTAAAAATAAGCAGCACGTATGCGGTTCTTCCTGTGTTACTATACCATAAAGAAATTAATGTGTATGTTTAAAATGTGTGTGTGCATACATATACATATACATATACATATACATATACATATACATATACATATACATATACATATACATATACATATATATATATATATATATGTAGATATGTAGATATTGTATGTATACAAAATATGTGTATGACGTATGTACACATATATGTAAGTTTATAATATATACATGTATAATATATATAATATGTATGTGTGTATTATATTTTAATATTTATATGTATTATATGTGTAGTGTCATAATTGTACACCCTTGCTAGGGTGGTAAAATTTCACATTTAGGTTAGCACTCGCCTTAGTGTGTTTTGCATCTTGCATTTCTAATCTCTTTTAAGGATTTAATTAATTAATTTAATTAAATCTAAATTCATAATTCACCTCTTCACATGTTATAAAATTGGGCCCTTTATCCTAAGTGTGCCCCTTTTTATTCCTTCAATAAATCATTTAATCATAAACCCTAATTATGTCCTATTTCGACCCTTAAGGCTCGATTTCACATATCAAAACATCTCGAAATCAACTGTAACTTTGGGATCCACTCTAATATCATCATATCTAACGACCCTGAAAATTTGGTGAAAAGTTGGTCGAACCATTTTGAAAGTGCACATGGTCCTCGACTTTTTTCCTAAAATTTCGGCTTCATAATCCTATGATATAATAATGCTTAACCCCAAAATATTGGCGGGAAATTCAAATCCTAGGTTGGCCTAAACATGAAATTAAGATCTAGGGTTTCATACTTAAGATCTCTCTTCCTTCATTTGAAGGGGTCTTCTTTTAAGAATATAAGAGTAGGTTTTTGGAGCATGAAGAGCCTTCTTTCTAGTGAAAGAGTATATCTTTGATGTCTTCAACACCATTCAACATTCATCCATCCTTCATCAAGCATCATTTCATCAATTGGGGGTTTTGAAGATATAGGAAAGCAATAGGAGATAACCAACTGAAGATTGTCTTATACCTCTCCCTTGGGGTTGGGTATGGTTTCATGTTGTTTTCATGTCTTTGTATGAGATTCATTTTAATTCATATTCATGCTTTAGATCACTTTGCATCATGGATTTAGAGCATTTACTTTGTCAATAATAAGCAATTAGGGTTTACTCTTTAGGGTTGCTCTAGATTGTTTGCTTTCATTTTAGGATCTTGCACACACAAGGTTCTAACACATACATTTTCATTACATTATCAGCTATTTGTTGAGGTGGAAATCATCAAAACAAGGGTTTGAATAAGGCAAAACCCTACATAGCCACCCAAAACCCTCTTTTTCAGCTACATGTACCGATTCGGATCTGAGCATCGCTAGAAGTTTCAAGACTGACAAAGCACACAAAGGCTTTCCCAGGGTTCAAAACTCATCAGAAACCCCTAGGAAAGAGGCATGGCACCCTAATCCTTCCTAGGAAATGGGTGTGGCTCCCTGGTCCTTCCTATTTTCAGCAGCATTTGGCAATGCAACAGTTTGCAGATTCTAGAATCGAGTCTTTGAGTTGTAGCTTCAGACTTGTAGAATCAGGACAGTGGTGTGGTACCCTGATCCCAAACATTTTGACTTAAATTTCAGACACAGGTGCACTTCTATTTCTGCTTCCTAATCTATACTTTTTCAGCAGTTTATCAGTTGATTCTATTCTGCATTTTCAGATTAGGGTTTGCTTGCTTGCTTGCACTTTAAGTAAAATTGCATTTTGAATCAATCCTCTCTCTCATTTGCAAAAAATGAATAGAAACCTTAAGAGGTAATCCAAGACTCTTTCTTTCTCACAAGAAGTAGCCGAAGTGTGTTACCTCCCTAGGCTCTTTCGTATTCTGTGTGTATGAGAGTAGAATTAGGGTTTCCATACTTAGTATCACTTTTTCCCTTACACATTTTGGTGAACCCAATGTGAATCCAATTGCATTTTCATTACATTGCATTGTTAGATCTAGATTTGGTATCTTTTCATTTTTCTTTATAAACATAAAATTCTAAAAAAGTGAAAAAAAATTCAAGAAAAAAAGAGAGAGATTTCCCTTTATTTGCTTGCATTGGATGTTTAAATCTTATTCAATTTCCATTTGAAAATGTCAGTTCTTTAGTTACAAGATGTTCATTCTTTTGATGATGTATGCAATTTTGTTGATTATGAGTTTAGTAAGGATGAATTAGATGAAGCTCTAGATGAGTTTTTGAATCCTAAGCCGTCTAAACCCTCATTTTACCAAAAACTAATCAACCTTGTTACTATGCCATTTCGTGGTGATGAGAAAGATAAGTTGGATGATTCCTCCCATGGGTACATTCCTATACACTCCTCCACTAAATCTAATAACATGATTGACCTTCAAAATTCCCTATATGAGGTTATGTCTCCTTTTGAGTCCAAAGATAAACCTTTCAATCACTATTGTATACACATAAAAATGGCTATGAGCAATTAAATAAATATTTTATATTTATTTAATAATTATTCTTCTATTAAATAGTTAATTTGAAAACATTAATTTATTTAATTCATTTCGTGACTTTCTATTAATTAATTTAATTGAAATATTTTATTAATTAATTCATCTATCCCATTCCTCTAAATAATTAAATATTAAATATTTACTTATTCCTTTAACGAAAATAATTAAATATCTAATGTTTAATTATCTCCTCTAATCAATTAAATATCTAATATTTAATGGTTATTCTCCTATCCTATAGTATCAAATGTTAAATAGTTTCTTAAATTATTTAATATCTTTTCCAAACTCACCTTCCATCTCCACTTCATCTTCCCTTTGCCAACTCATCCAACATGTGGCTAAGGAAATTAATATTTCTTAAATATTAATTCATCATTTATCTTCAAACCTCCAAATTCAATGAATATTGTGTACGCACACATATTTCATAACCATCTTCTATATTCTCTCCAACACCCCCTACATCTTAGGAAGGACTTGAGTCCACTTGTCCTCTCAAGCCTAAATCTTCTCCAACCATCCCTAGATTCCCTCAGTCAACAACCCAGTCAAGGTGAGATGAGTGAAACTTGTCTTCTCCTTCCCCCTTTCTCTCAACCTTCACCTTTGCTCACAACCATCCAAATCTACAGATCTGATCATGACCGTTGATCTAAGCCACATCATCTCATCCTCTCAAGGTATATAAAATCAAGAGCCTTAGTTGAAAGAGTTAATCTTCAAGTTAGACTTCAAGAGACTTCAAGTGCATTTTCAAGCGAATCATTTGTAAAACTTATGCATCCGCGAGTTTTAATCTTGAAGAAAATAGCATAATCATTTAGCATAATCATTTTAGCTTAATAATGTAGTATTGAATATCATAACATTTGTTAACTATCAGTTATCTGTCCATTCTTCATATGCCATCTTGGAAGCTATCAGTGCATTGTCTGAGAGTACACCATCTGCAACCAGTAACAGTGAAGTTAGGACACAAGGAGACATAAACCATGAAGGTAATATTAGTATTTTTATTTCATATGTATTTCATGTAGTTTCATTGGTTGAGTTTGGATTTCCTGTGGCATTTCCATTGGTATTTTGTGAAACTAACTTGTTGCAGGTAGCATTCTAAGGATGAAATTCAAGTCAACATATTCTGGCGCCCACCGTGGGGCTCATGGACCTTGTATATACCTTTAAAATCTCACAAAAAGTGAAATTAATGCATTTGTAATGTAGATTCACGCATGTGTGAATTTTGACAGCAATTTTGTTCTATAGGTTAGTGCATTTGCATCTTAGGTTAGTGCATTTGCATCTCAGGTTAACACATATGTCATGCAAGTTAGCACTTTTGTCTAAAAATATGTGCATTTTCTCTATAGGTTAACGCTTTTGTCCTCTAGATTAGCGCATTTATTAAAGAAATCATGCTTTTGTGTCCACATAGCAGTGCTTTTGTAGTCCAAGTTAGTGCTTTTTCTTTATAGATTAGCGCTTTTGAGGGGAAAGATAACACATATGTTAGAATAGCACTTTTGCTTGCAACTAACAAAATTTTCTTCCAGGTCCGAATATCCAAGAAATTAAATTTTTTTGAACTACTAACTTGCATGTGCAGGATGGTGTTTGAGACAAATCTCATGCATTTTCTCACATAGTTAATTAAAAGCCTTATTTTGGGAAGTAATATATCATGTCTTGCTCATTTAGTCTAACTTAGAGGATAAATTGATAGCATGCAACTTGCATTTTAGTAACTTCTCTAAAATAGTTGCACGTAGACTTTTAAAAAGGCTAAAATAAACACCAAGCTTGTTGGAGCAACATCTCCAAATAGAGGATAGATCACATTGCTATGGAAAGTTAAAAAGAACACTTATATTTTGTGTCTTGAAAGTGGTAGGTATATGCTCTCCCCTTAATTGGGTGACCAAAAAGCCAAACCCACTCTTTTATGCTTTCTTTACTTTCAAGCAAATAAATCCTTTAGAGGGCCTGCCTTCCCGAGCTGCCTTGAGGGGGCCAGTGAGAGGGGAATGACCTAAAGTGGAAATGGGCTAATACGAGTCCTTCCAATCCACTCTAAATAAATCATGTTTGTGACGAAAGTCCCAAACAACATGTGCTGATAAGTTCATACCGACACTATGTTTCCCCATAAACCCTATGGAGCGTAACCTCTATAGGCTGGGAACCTTCTGTATTTACAGAGTTGAAAGTGCCACATGTATGGCCACATGACCAAAACCCTTTACTAAAAACCACTTGTACTAGTTGCCAAAATCCTTCTAGTTGTTGGCGCAGGAGGTCGGACCTCTGAAGTGGCTCACACACATATGGTTCTTAGTAGAGATATAAAGTTTTCCATGGGGAGTTTTCATGGAAACTAGTGCTTGGCTGCCCCGGAGAAGTGAGTGCCGAGGGTGGAGCTAGTGGGGTTAAGCATCTAAATATCCGCTTTGAATAGCATAGCCTCGGGGGAAACCCCATGTGAGATTCAACAACTATTGTCTCAGCCTGCCATAAGATTTGTACTTGCTTGTGCATTTTGTTTATTAAACATTGTGTCTTCTATGTCTGTTACATGTTCCAAATGGTCAAAAATTGAAGAAAATGATCATCAACAAATGAGCAAAAATCCAACAAATTGCTGAAAAAAAAATGATCAAAAGGGTAATACAAAAGCTCTCCAACATTTGAAACACCAGATCAAAACTAGAGTGTCAAAACATCAGTATCAAAATAATTTTAAAAGTAGATTTGTCTCTAAACCATCACGTATTTTCAAACTAGCTCAACAACTGGGTCACTCATCCAACAGGTTATTCCCAAAAGGTTTTTATAAACATAAATATTCAACAAGCTATTGATTAAAACATCTTAAGTGCAAAAAAATCAACATCATTGTCAAGTCTTTCATCAGGATAATCAAATCCTCTATCACGAAGCTTGATCAATCTATACTAGGTTCATAATCTTGAATATATCTTTCCTATTTTGAACCTAGGTTATATCAAAATCAGAATCGCACCAACATTGGAATCAAACAAACTTGTAATTGTCAGATTCTTATATGACTTTTAAGTATCACCTTAAGAAAACAAAACTCAGTTATAAAGCTATTCAGAAAAGAATAAGATTCTTGTATATCAATCGCAAGATCTTATTAAAACATAGGACATTCCTACACCATTTTCGTCACTACTTAAGTGGCTGTGGTACAGAGTTTGACGGAGAAATTTTGCAAAGACGCGCTTTTCAACAAAGAGATGCTTTATCACAATGAACAAAAAACAATGGTAAAATCAACAAAGCATATCTTCCTAAACCAATAATCACCTATTGACTTTATCTTTTGGAAATTTCAAAAATATTGAAATAATCACATGCCAGTTTGGACTAGAGCTCAATACGAACAACTTACAAAACAACAACCAATGAAGGAAGATGATAATCCTGTATTCCAAACTTTTGGGTTTACCACTATTGATGAAGAAGCAATCAATAGCACCATTTTAAGACCTTAGGCAAGATTTCAAATTTCATAGGCTAATGGAAAAATTGTTGGCAAAGCAAAAAGAGAAATATCTCTTGATGTTGGCAAAATCTAGAGCTAAACTACCACAAGAATTGGAGGCATGTAACACCCAAAGCATAGATGATCCAAATAATGAAGATGTGAACAAAGAAAGTCATGAAGAAACAAGGAAAGAAAGGGATGACACAAGAAAAGAGCGCAGTGATAAAAGAACTCACGAAGAAACAAGGAGAAACTATGTGGATAATCCATTGTTAAGCCTTACTCAACAAATGAAAACTCTACAACAATAGATACAAGACATGCAAAATGGAACAAGCTCCAAGAAGTATTCATTAGAAGATATATGCCCATATCTGTTCGATAAGAATTTGAATATGATACCATTTCCACAACATTGCGAGATTCCTAAATATGACAAATACAATGGAAAATTCGATCCTCAGGATCACATTAGGGAGTTTTGTACTATGAGCATGGAATTTTCTCATGATGAAACTTACCTTATGCGTTTTTTTCCTAGGAGTTTAAATGGACAATCAATGGAGTGGTTTTCAAGATTACCATCTAGAATCAAATCTTTTGAAGAACTTGTGAATAGATTTATTTCACAATACTCCTTCAATATAAGGAATGAGATAACAATGCTGGATCTCTGCAATGTTAAACAAAAGAATGGTGAATCTTTTACGATCTTCTTACAATGATGGAAATGCATGTTTAATAGGTATCCCTGAGATGTACCTGATCAATAAAAAATGAACATATTCATTGATAATCTTATCAGTGAAATGAGTTATCGACTAAGAATGCAATGTCCTCCCTTTTTTGCCAAAATGATCGAGAATGGTCTGAAAATAGAGAATGCGATGGTAAAGAAAGGAGAGCTAAAACTTTACAATAATTCCTACAACAACAACAACAACAACAATGACAAACCTAAATTCCGGTCAAAGAATAGGAATGTCAACAATGAAGGAAATGACGATAATAGTGCTACAAAACAACAACAACCAATTTTCAATCTATCAAGTCAAATCCCAAGCAATAACAATCCAGAAAGCAATAAAGACAAGTCCTTCTTCTCTAATCCTCAAAGAAAATTCACAAACATTGGAGAACCTTTGGAATCAGCTCTAAAAACTTTGCTTGCCAACAAATTGATTGTTTTACTAGAAGCAAGATGTTATGAACCACCAATCAAGCCAAATTGGTGGAATGACAATCATTTTTACAATTACCATTAGAATAAAGGACACCAAAAAAATGATTGTCATAGATTGAAACACTTTATCCAAGATCTAATTGATAATGGAATCATCACAATGGATAGCCATAAGACAAACGAATCACACCTAGCTTTCAAAACTCCACTTCCAAGTTATGACAAAGGTGAACCATCCCAATTAAAAGATGACAAAGGAAAAGCCAAAGTGAATTACACTTATACCTATGATGATGTGGTAAATGTTATCATTGTTAAAGATAATCCATCTTCAGAGACAATCAATGTTATTACGAGAAGCAAGCGAAGGTTACCTTTCCAGGTATAGCAAAAGACCCAACATCCACTTCACAACAATACAATTTAGTAAAGCAATTACAAAGAATACCCGCTCAAATATTAATTCTGAAACTTCTCAAAGTTTCACCTATGCATAAGGAAATTTTAGAGAAAGCCTTAGTGGAAACAACAGTCTCAAAAGATTTGGATATGGATCAGTTCCAAAACATGGTAGGACACCTTATAGCTCCTCATTGCTTATCATTTTCTGAAAATGATGACGCATCCTTGCAACATCCTCACAATGCTCCCTTACATGTTGAAGTCACCATCAATAAAACTTGTGTCAAATGTGTACTCATAGATGGAGGAGCCGACTTAAAAATTTGTGCATTAAGTTTGATAAAAGCTTTGGGATATTCAAAAAATGTAGGAGACCCGAAAAAGAAAATAACCATCAAGGCTTATGATGAAGCAGAACTTTCTTCTAAAGGAAATGTTGTGCTACCAATCAAAATAGGACCTGTGGAAAGGAATACATTGTGTCAAGTTTGATTTGAACCTCTCCTACAACATTCTTCTAGGAAGACCATGGATTCACAAGATGCAAGCAGTTCCTTCTACATATCATCAATGTGTAAAATTTCCTCATGAAGGACAAGAGATCGCTGTAATTACAGATTCTAGTCAATATTGCAATAATTTGAAGCCAACACAAGATACAAGAGTTCCACATAATAGAGAATCAGTATATCCTACCAAAAAAATTCAAGAAAATTTATGGGAAACTTTTGAGGAAAAGCTCAAATTAAATGATGAAGGAATGGGAAATATTCTTTGCATAATTTTCCACTTTCCCCTAAGTCATATGGAAAGCCTACAGGTATTCAATCAAAGACATCAGAGAGATCAAAACATATGTTTAAAGAAACATTTGTTAGTGCTGGAACTCTTGAAGAAGAAAATGAAGACAAAGCCATTCTTGGTTGGTTATACAAGGATGAAGATAAAACTATAGCAATAGCAGAAGAAGTCAATATTCCCATAAAACAATATGGCAAAGGTTATGAAATCATGCAAAAATTGGGATATGAAGGAAAATGACCAATTGGTAAGCGACATCAAGGTATTTCAGAACCTATTTGTCCACACTCACAATCCAAAGAAGATAAATCTGGGCTTGGATATCTAAAATCCAATCAAAAGCAACATAATCATCAACAAAAAAAGTGGAGAAAGAAATTAGTTTCTGAAGAAGAAAATTGGCAAGAAAAGCTACATCAAGCGGCATAAATAGTAATCAATAAACAAAAGAAGCAAGAAGAACAAGAAAAGAAAGAAGAGGAGATTACCATCAAAGGTTAAGAAGAATTTTGTCAACAAGTTCTGGAAATACAAAACAATGCAAAATCTGAACAAGATATTCCAGAAGCAGTAAAAATAGAGATGGTAGAAATCAAGGAACTCTTTGCACCATACAACATTCTAGTATGGTATAGTGGAGTAATCCTAGATCATGATTCGGAGGCAGATTCAAATGAGTATGAATGGGATCCAAATGTCTTATCTACTACATCAAGTAAGGAATACAATGAAGACCAAGGAACTATCATGAAAGAAGACTTGTCTATTACAAAACAAAAGATGGAGTTAGAAAGAAGGCAAGAAAAACTCAGAATTCAGAGAAAAGAGGCATATGAAAAAGGAAAGGGAATGACAAAGACAAAGAAGTAATGCCACAAGAAGTACAAACAAGGATAGATAAAGCATCTGGAAATATAAAATTTTCATCAAAAGAGGAACAAGATGTATCCAGATGTGGCAGAACCATAGAAGAATTAAGAGATAGTCAAATTGGATTGACTATTAGTCCATAAGAAGTTGAGCTAGAAAGGAGATGAAATATAGAAAAAGAATCCTCTTTATCATGTACACAAGTATGTCAACTCCAAAATGAAAATGAGGTCAATCAAGAAGAGATTTGCAGTATTAAAGACATGTGTGTTGATATAATCCATTCATTTAAGGGACAAACGTCAGTTGAAGAACCACTTGAGTGTGAACTACAAAATACTAATATTGATTTTGTTAGATCCAATTGGGAGACGCTTGGGAAAGACAATTCTCAAAAATATTTAATCTATGATAGTACCTATTCTATGCCAAATTATGATCATCATGTCATGAACATTGAAGCACCTAATGATGACAGTGATTATGATTTACCCCTTATTCATCCTAAACTAATTGATTGAGATAATTTAGACAACCCTGAACTGAATGTCTTTTCCAATGATCATGACTTAGCTATGTACCTTAATGTTGTTGAACCCATCAAACCTAAGATATCTCCCATTGTAGAATCAAGTGATGTTTCTCATAGTCAGGAGAATGCCAAACTTTTTAGTTGCAAAAGTGAAATAAAACAAGGAAAGAGACCTATTGTTGAAAACCATTTCATGGCAACACTAGATCAATCAAAAGAGAAAATAAAGGACATATTTGAGGGAGGTGCCAAAAGATGGAAAGTTTGACATTCTTCCTACATTTTTTTAGGAGAGATCTACTATCTTGATAGAACCAATAGAACCAGTAAACATTGGTACATCAAAGGATCCTAAAATACTTCATTATGCTACCTCATTATCAGAAGAGAGGAAAGAATACATGGAATTTTTTAAGCAAAGTCAAATAAATTTTGCTTGGTCCTATGCAGATATGCCAGGACTTAATCTAAATCTTATCATGCATCATCTTAATGTGGATTTAAAAGAAAAACCAGTTAAACAAAAGCTAAGAAAGATGCAACCACACATTGCTCTTCTTATAAAAACCGAGCTGAAGAAACTATTAGAAGTGGGGTTTATAAGACCCGTTCCTTATCTAGAATGGGTTTCAAGTATTGTACTAGTGTCCAAACCAAATAAAAGCATAAGAGTTTGTACAGATTTCAGAGATCTGAATAAAGCATGTCCAAAAGATGATTTCCCGCTACCAAACATTGATATAATAGTGGACTTGTCAGTAGGGCATGAAATGTTTTCATTAATGGATGGCTTCTCACGATATAATCAAATAAGAATCGCACTTGAAGATCAAGAAAAGACAACTTTCACCTATGCCTGGGGAACATATTGCTGGAATCTTATTCCATTTGGTCTTAAGAATGCAAGAGCAACTTATCAAAGGGCTATGATGACAATTTTCCATGATATGATGCATACATTTATGGAAGATTATGTCGATCACATACTTGCAAAATCTCATACAAGACAAGAACATTTGAACATCTTAAGCAAGATTTTTGACAGGATGGAAAGATATCAATTGAGATTAAATCCAAAGAAAAGTGCATTAGGGGTAACCTCTAGAAAAATCCTTGGGTACATTATATCAGCTCATGGAATTGAAGTAGGTCCTGAAAAGATCAAAGCCATCATGGAGATGGAGTCACCTAGGAACATAAGTCAATTACGATCTTTACAAGGAAGATTGCAATCAATCAGGAGATTTGTTTCTCAGTTAGCAGATAGATGTCTTCCATTCACCGATCTTCTACATAAAAATATTTCATTCAAATGGGATCTAAAATGTGAAGAAGCTTTTTTGCAAATAAAACAATATCTTATGAGTCCTCCAGTACTGGTATCACCAACCAAAGGGAAACCATTGTTGCTCTATATCTCAACAACATATGTATCATTAGGAGCTCTCCTAGCTCAACATGATGAAGAAGGAAAAGAAAGAGTAGTTTATTATATCAGTAGAATGCTTGTTGGTTATGAATTAAATTATTCCTCAATAGAAAAGACATGTCTAGCAGTCGTATTTGCAACTCAGAAGCTGCGACATTATATGTTGATTCATTCTGTACAACTAATAGAAAAGATAGATCCCCTCAAATATTTGTTGAGCAAGTCAACTTTGACAGGGAGACTAGCCAAATGGGTTATGATATTGAGTGAATTTGATATAGAGTATGTTGATCAAAAAGTTATCAAGGGACAAGTCATCGCTGATCAATTGGTTGATGCACCTTTACAAAATGACATGCCTTTGCACATCGAATTTCCTGATGCAGATATCTTGAAAGTAAGTAGAAACTTTTGGGAATTGTACTTTGATGGTTCTTATACACAATATGGATCAGGTGCAAGAATCTTTTTCACCACACCTCAGGGACACACAATTCCAAAATCATATAGACTGCAATTTCTATGCACCAATAATACTGCAGAGTATGAAGCATTGGCTATTGGACTTAAAATAGCCATTGAATGGAACATCAAAGAACTACATGTCTATGGTGATTCACAACTTATCATCAATCAAATAAATGATGAATATCAAACTAAGGATGATAAGCTCATGCCATACAAATAGCTGGTAGAGGAGTTTAAAGAACACTTTAAAGAAATATCATTTACCTAGATTCCAAGAAATGAGAATAAAGCAGCGGATGCAATGGCTACAATAGCATCTCCCTTTCAAAATAAGGAGAATCAACAATGTTACAAATTTCTCATGGAAGATATCTTAACCCCTACCATTCAATCCCAGCGTGCCTACCAAATTTGCCGTATATCAAGAACCAGTCAATCCTCATACGGTCAAACTTATCAATATTTAAAAGAAAATATCCTTCCTCTTGACCTATCTCGCAATCAGAGAAGGAATTTTATCTGTCAATCCTCTCGCTATACCATTATTGCTGATATCCTATATAGGCATGGTTTAGATGGTACTTTGTTGAGATGTCTTGAACAAGAAGAATCTGAGAAAGTTCTTAATGACATTCATGCAGGTATTTGTGGCACACACTCAAGTGGTTTAACATTGGCTAAGAAAATTCTTCGTATGGGTTACTATTGGCCTACTATGGAGAGGGATTCATTCACATATGATATAAAATGCAAACAAATGTTAGATCCATGGAAATCTCATTCATGCACCAACACAAGAGTTATATCCTATGACAGGATCATGGCCATTTTCTCAATGGGCCCTTGATTTGGTAGGAAAGATAAATCCCTGATCTTCTAATGGACATAAGTTTATTCTGATTGCTACTGAATATTTTACTAAATGGATTGAAGTAGTGCCTTTAACAACAATGATTGTAAAACAAATATCATCATTTATTTTGAGTTATATAATCTGTCGCTATGGAGTTCCTATGACCATTATCATTGATAATGGAAGACCATTCAAAAATCAAGATGTGAAGGAGCTATGTGAAAAATTTCATATCCAACATAGGTTTTCTACTCCATATTATCCATAGGGAAATGGTCAAGCTGAGGCATCAAACAAAACTATCTTGAAAATATTGAAGAAAACAGTCAATGAAGCTGGAAAAGACTGGCACATTCAACTAAATCCTTCTCTTTGGGCATACCAAACTAGTATCTGCACTCCAACAGGGGTAACTCCATATTTTTTGGTCTATGGATCAGAAGCCATACTACCTATAGAAGTAGAGATACCTTCTCTACGAGTATCCTTGCAAGGTCTTATACCAGAAGAAGAACAATGAGTCTCTCGACTCTAGGAACTTGAATTGATTTAGGCATGTCGCCAAAATGAAATAGATCATTTAAAGGTATATCAACAAAGAATGGCAAGAAGTTATAACCACATGGTCAAGCCGTGCATTTTTCAGATTGGTGATATATTTCTAAGGGAGAATCCGAGAAATCAGCAAGACTGAGACAAGAAGGGAAAATTTGAACCAAATTGGCTAGGACCTTTGTCATAGTAGCAACATATGGATCAGGAGCATACAAGTTATCTACCTCTGAAGGTGATTGGTTTGATGAACCTATAAATTCTGTTCATCTCAAGAAATTATATGCTTGAGATATAAAGTCCTGACAAAATCAATAAAAAGCTTATAAAGTCATGAGAAAATCAGTAAACATCCAAAATGTAAAAAAAATCCCTAAAAAAAATCAACATATGAAAAAAATGCAATAAATTTAGATGGTGAAAACCTGGTAAATAGGCGCTATCTAAAAAGTGAGTTCCTCCATCTATGAGATCTCTTTGCGCACCTATACACTTCATCATATCCAATCTATCGCTTCCATCATATCCTAGCTTATCCATTCCATCTTTCGCATCCATTGCTCTGAACCATTAGTAGAAAATATGCAGCTTACCAATAGTTATCAATCTTTGACATACTTGTCGTAGTCACTGTCTTAAATCTTATCAGAATCAATCAATCTGCATTTGTATCTCTCCATGGTTTGGATCTTGATCAATTCATACATCCATAATAAATTTTTGTTTCCACTGAGGCAAAAATCCTAATTCCTTTTGCTAAGGTGATCTCTTGAATCTTTGAAAAATCCAAAACATTTGAAAAACTTAGAAAAACCAAAAACACCTAGGGTTTTGAAACAGATAACGAGCAACAAAGCCACAAAAAATCAAGGCATTTCATCAACAACTGAATCATGAAACTCAGAAATTGAAGAATCGATCAACAAGTAATAAAGGATTATCAAAGATCATTCATCAAGATGATTATATCAGTTAATGACCATAAGAACATGTGAATGACATACAAGATTCAGTGTTTATATCTTGATTTTATTACTAATCATGTACTCTATGTGACTCAAGGATGTCCATGACTAGAGAAGCTATGATGGGGCATGATTATTTTTCTTTGATTGTTGTCTGTGGTTTATCTCTTACTAAAGTATGTACTTGTGTCAGGATATGATCGACAAAAGATCAAGGAGGACGTTCCAAGTCATGCATGAAAGGAGATAATCCTTATCTGTTCTGCAAGCAATACTTAGGTCAACTTGATCCATTATATCAAGTTGCTTGTATTAACTTGCTATATCAAAATCCATGTAAGAAATACTCAGGTCATCTTGAATCATCATGTCAAGTTGCTTGTATTTTCTTACAACATTTTAAAGCTCAATGATGAAATCAAGTACTGTTACAAGATAACATATGAAGAATGCAGTATCATTTTTAGTTAGATCATTTCATTAACTCATTATTCATCTGCATTATAAGCATTCAATGCCAATTGCATTATAAGCATATCATTTAATTAACAGATCAATGGTCATGAATAAAGATTGAGTATACTTGGACAAACAAAAACAATTTGCATTTAATCATCATCCATATTTATTTAGTTGCATTTAAATCATAGCATTAATTTGTATTCATCATAAGTGCATTTCATTCATCATGTAGTGTATCATCATTATTATTTGTATTATCATTAAAGTTCATTAACGATCATTTAGTTGCATCTTTGCACTTAGATTCATAATCATTATAAGTATTACATATAAATCAAAAGACAACTCAATCATTCATTTGCATTTCCATATAGATCATTGAATTTGCATCATTTAAGTTAGTAATCATTTTTATTTGCATCAAAGATCATCAAAATCAAAAATCAAAAACATTTATCATTGCATCATATCAATCATTATCATAAAGCAAGAAAAGATCTTAACATCATCCATATAATCAATGCATATAGATCATCATAGCATAGAGTAACATGCATAAATATCATCATCCATCTAATCATAACATCATCCATATAATCAATACATATAGATCATCATAAAATAGAGTAACATGCATAATAAAGATCATCATCATATAAAGTCCATGTCTGCATATAGATCATCATAAAACAATAAAAAGTCCAAGTATACAATGATATCAGATAAACAATACAAGTGCCTCCAAATCAAGTCATGACTGTCCTGTACCACTACCACCTGACTCTGTCAGTCTCTATGGCTGTGGGCAAGAAAATCCTCTAGATACCTATCTCCCATGATCACCACTCCTCTGAGGAGGTCCCATGACCCCACCACTGCTAGTATCCATCAACAAGTTGGTATGATAACTACCTTCTCTCTAGCTCTTTGCAACTACCTCCTCATATCATCATCACTAGTGGGAAGTCTCCTTCCTGGCCCAAACTAATGCTCTAATAGTGTCAGCCGAGAGAGTACCTAATCCAATCTATTGAATATGATCAAGAAGGCCCTGAGTATCCTGCTGTCTCCTAACAGCTCTATCCCTCTCAGCCATGAAAGTTTGTACCTATGCTCAAAGCTGATCAATTTGTGCTCTAAGAATATTAATGGTTTCCTGCTCTAGCATATCATGCTCTGGTGTAACCTGCTTTGGCATATCATGCCCTGGTGCATCCCGCTCTGGAAAATCCTGCTGTGGTGCATGAACCCCAATCCCATCCTCTCCACCTCCCTGTCCAACTGCTGGAATCCCAGTCTGAGTAGCTCTCAGAACCCATCATCTAATAAGAGGAACATGATCCTTTGGATCCTCATCATCTCCACCATGAGATGCAATAACCCTAGGGTGTGGTTGAATCTGACCAAAATCAATACCTCTCCTGCAACCCCCATCCAGTCCAGTCATCTTTCCTCCTCCTATTAATGGAAACCCTCTCGGTTCTCTCATCCCCACCCTGCCATGCTCCCTCCCAATCCATCCAACATCCCTCCCACCCATAGGACGTGGCCTCCTAATCCTGCCAACCTGTCCAAAAAGTCCTCCATGGACTCTCAATCAACCTCCCCTCTGTCCAAGTCTCCTACCACCCCCACCTCCATCTCCACCCTCATCTCCACCTCCCCCATCCTCCTGAGAATCTCTGAGCTCTCATATCCATCTCTGTCTCCTAAAAACTGGATCATCTAAATCATCATCCTCATCTCCTGAGCTGGGAGAAGGATCTGCTGATCAGTAATATGAGGAAATGGATGTGCTAGTATGTACTAAGCATACTCTATAGTAACACCAAGATCAAGAATGTGCAATCTCATATCATAAGCAACTCTTAGAGTAGAAAGAAACTTTGTGCGAGCAATCTCAAATGACAATGAAGGTCCCCAATCTCACCTATCTCTGTAACGCTGAGCATATATCGTCACACTAGTAGGCATAGGCTAGATGATACCAAACTGTCAAAGAATGTGACTAATCAACTATCACTCAATAATGTAAGGAGTCTGACCAATGAGATATCTACTTTGCATAATAAATGGTAATGTTCATACATCATCCATCCATGGCTCACAATTAACATATGGTCTCCAAGTGATACTATCCAATGAATCAAGCACCCAATGCCAATACTCGATCTTACCCAGCTTATGCTGAGTAAGGACACCTGCATAAAAATACACATACGACTGCCTCTCTCCATGAACTCTATGATCGATAGGCTGAGTAATAGTAATATGCTCCCAACACCAGATCTGCAATAATGTGCATCCTGTAGACAAACTAGAACTCTCATCATACACCACCTAATGAAGATCATGATATAAATGAGAAAGCATACAAACAACCCAAGCATATCAAGTACGATGTTGCATCATACTCAGGAGAATCTCACCCCATCCAACAGCAAAACCTCATGATCACCTATCAAGACAAATGAATCCTCCAATAAAACCAACAAGAATCACAGGGAGAGTCTCGTAATACATGACCATATCCTCCCATCGGATCTCTCCTCTAGCGATGCTATCATCAACAAAAATAGCTCTGCAAGCCTCTGTGCCAACATGATCCTGAAAATCATATTACACTAAATCACTAGTCACTGGGATGTGTGAAATCCTATAGACATCCTCGAGCATCACACTAATCTCACCTGTGGGCAAGTGGAAAGTGTTATGCTCACCGTGCCATCTCTTGGCTAACACCATCAACAATCCTCTATTATGCATAATCTCAGGCATATAAAACAAATGACATAAACCACAGGCATCTATATGTCTAACCTTTGCCTGTGTCAGCCCTGGCACTACATGACATACTGTCAATAATTTCTCTTGACACTGGAGAACATCAAGTTTCTCCTATTTTCCAAGAGAATTAGATCAATCATCACTTATCTATCTATCAAATCAAAGCGATTGCTAATCTATCAAATCAAGCTCAAGCAATTTACGCTATCAAATCAATCAAATCAAACTGAAGCAATTTACGCTATCAAATCAATCAAATCAAACTCAATCAACTTACACTATCAAATCAATCAAATCAAACTCAAGAAACTTACACTATCAAATCAATCAAATCAAACTAAAGCAACTTAAGCTATCAAATCATTTAAAAACCTATCAATCATGGTTTCTATTAATCATTGAGTTTAATCAAAACTCTTCTAAGCTCTTGCATTAGAAACTAAATCAACTTCTTAGAGATAATCTATCAAAACAAATCAAATTGATCTATCCAACAACGTCAATCCATCAATCAAGTCCCTATTCATCACACACGCACATCAAACAAGTTAAATCTAATCATCAAAGTGATTTTAGCTTTTACATCTATCAAAAACATCAAATTTTGAGCATATGCACTATCCTATTGAACATAAGCGCTAAAAAAAGCATATGTGCTAACTTTTTCAACAAACGCGCTAACCCTACGTATGAATGCGCGAAACATGCAAAAGTGCTATCAAACAATGCATATGTGCTAACAAACGACACATACGTGCTAACCTATTCATATGCACTATCATCCTTAACATATGCACTATCCTAATGAGAATATGCACTATCACATGCAAATGTGATAAACCTAATGGCATATGCACTAAATTTAAATGCAAAAGCACTAACATAATATCAAAAATCGCAAAAAAAATTCAAAATTAAAAAACGCACCTAAAAACTTGAAAAGTTGCATGACAAGTTGAAAACAAAGCTCAGGATAAGATACATACTAGACACCCATACTCAGGAGGTCGTTGATATCATCGAACACGCTCAAATCGATGGTTCTCCACATGAATCACCATTTCGCCACCTCACCAAGAAAATTTTCTTCACAAGCTAACAAGGATAACAATGAAATTAAAATTAACCTTGGTTAATTTAATATTTACTATTTGAAGAGTAATTAATGCTATTCAATGGGGCAATTTAATTTATTATTTACAAATGAATTTAATTGATGGGACCTTTTTTTATCAATTATCATGAGATCAATTGTTCAAACCAAAGTTTTCAACAATTTCACGATCAATCTCTTGAGGGGGCACTCAATCAGGATTTTCAATCTCCATCAGGCACACTAGCAAGACTTGATTTAATCTTTGAAACAATGTTGTCTCAACATCATTTCAAAGAGGGGCAAAATGTATCCACATAAAAATGTCTATGAGCAATTAAATAAATATTTTATATTTATTTAATAATTATTCTTCTATTAAATAGTTAATTTGAAAAGATTAATTTATTTAATTCATTTCGTGTCTTTCTATTAATTAATTTAATTGAAATATTTTATTAATTAATTCATCTATCCTATTCCTCTAAATAATTAATTATTAAATATTTAATTATTCCTTTAACCAAAATAATTAAATATATAATGTTTAATTATCTCCGCTAATCAATTAAATATCTAATATTTAATGGTTATTCTCCTATCCTATAGTATCAAATGTTAAATAATTTCTTAAATTATTTAATCTCTTTTCCAAACTCACCTTCCATCTCCACTTCATCTTCCCTTTGCCAACTCATCCAACACGTGGCTAAGGAAATTAATATTTCTTAAATATTAATTCATCATTTACCTTCAAACCTCCAAATTCAATGAATATAGTGTACATACACATATTTCATAACCTTCTTCTATATTCTCTCCAACACCCCCTACATCTTAGGAAGGAATTGAGTCCACTTGTCCTCTGATGCCTAAATCTTCTCCAGCAATCCCTAGATTCCCTCAGTCAGCAACCGAGTCAAGGTGAGATGAGTGACACTTGTCTTCTCCTTCCCCCTTTCTCTCAAACTTCACCTTTGCTCACAACCATCCAAATCTGCAGATCTGATCATGACCGTTGATCGAAGCCACATCATCTCATCCTCTCAAGGTATATAAAATCAAGAGCTTCAGTTGAGAGATTTAATCTTCAAGTTAGACTTCAAGAGACTTCAAGTGCATTTTCAAGCAAATCATTTGTAAAACTTATGCATCCGTGAGTTTTAATCTTGAAGAAAAATAGAATAATCATTTAACATAATCATGTAGTATTGCATATCATAGCATTTGTTAACTATTAGTTATCAGTACATTCTTCATATGCCATCTTGGAAGCTATCAGTGCATTGTCTGAGAGCACACCATCTGCAACCAAGAACGGTGGAGTTAGGACACAATGAGACATAAACCATGAAGGTAATATTAGTATTTTTATTTCATATGTATTTCATGTAGTTTCATTGGTTGAGTTTGGATTTCCTGTGGCATTTCCATTGGTATTTTGTGAAACTAACTTGTTGTAGGTAGCATTCTGAGGATGAAATTCAAGTCGACACAACTATGACTATGCTTTATTAGAAGATGCCCTTGATGACTTTATGTCTTTACGCAAACCTCCAAATAAAAACAATACATCTAAAAGGTTAATCAACATGATCGATGTGAATGAACATAGTAAACCTGTTTTTATGGTCCAAGGTGCTTATCCTTCCCCAACCTCACCTCTTTCTAATCAACCCCTTTTCATAGTTTAAGGTGGATATAGTCATGATTCCTTTAGCATTGCAAAGAAACCTATCATTATTGTGCAAGGAGTAAATCCCACCAAGAGTCCTTATAGCTATGCTAAACAATTAACTAAAGAGAGTTATAATGCAGTTTCCCATACCTATAACATGAGAAACAATAGGCAACCTAATCCTCCTCCGGTTATCCCAACTTCTCTCTTCCTAATCCTCAACCTATTCTTCCTCAAGCATTTTGCAAACTCTTGGTAAGGAATATGATCTTGTTGAACAACTTAAAGACACTCCTGCCAAGATATCCCTTTGGGACTTGATTCAAAATTCTTTAACTCATCATGGATTGCTACAAGATGCCTTGAAAACATTGAATGTCCCACCCATAGTGACATCTAATAATATGGCCTCCTTGATTAATTCTATCACAGCTCCTAAGGCTTAAATTGTGTTTACACAAGATGAACTACCCACTAGTGAAATTCAAGATCAATGGGATCCCTTAATGATTGTGGTTATTATAAATGATAGTGCAATAAGATGAACACTAGTGGAAAATGGTTCTGGTCTTAATGTTTATAGCATTAACTTGTTGCATAGGATCAATGTGGATACATCTCTTATTAAGCCCGATTCTCTCACTATCCGAGGCTTTGATAATGTTGCTAAATCTTCATTAGGTATCATCACTTTTCCTATTAAGGTAGGTCCTGTTACTTTACCCACACCCATCCATGTCATATCTAGAGAATTAAAATACAACTTGTTATTAGGGAGACCTTGGATTCATAGCATGCAAGTTGTCCCCTCTACATTACATAGGCAAGTTAAGTTCATTTACAACAATAAGACATATAGCCTGCTAGGTGACATAAATCTCCAGGCTTGCCTTTAGATATCGGCTTCCAAATCCTCTTCAATTGGTTCTTTCCCAACCATCTTAGATGATTCCTCTAAAGCTTCTAGTGTGTCCACTTCATCAAACTAATATCCTACTTCTGAATCACTTCCCAATACTTCCTCAAGTGGACCTAAAGTTCTCGAGGAAGAGTCTTCTCAACCTGATTTTACTTTTGAGGACACTTTCTCTCTTGAAAAGGTTCTTGTAGAAGACGATTGGGGATCCCTTGATTATAATCCTACCTTCGTAGGGGAACATAAAATTCCCCCTAGAGAACCTAAGGTCAAAAGGAAGGAAGAAGAAGAAGAACCTTAAAATCAATCCACTCTGTCTGGGCCTTTGAGTAATAACTTTGTGGCGGCTTCCTAGAATTCATCTCCCTTAGTTTCTTACCTAGAGAACTTTGACTTTTCACTTTATGAAAATTCTCCTTCTCTTTCAAAAATGGTTAACCTTTATGGTCCTGATTTTCACATCCTAGCTACGTGTGGATATAATGGTAATGGATGTGGTGCTCAAGAACAAGGGATAAAGGTTTCTTTGGAAAACAACTTTCGTGATATGACATTCGGGCTTGGTTATGATCCTTTTAAGCATACTAAAGCCTCTAAGAGACCATCTATTAGTGTTAATGTCATTTCTACCTCTCTCCCAATAAAATATCCATAGTATATTGACCATGACTTCTAGTGTCCTCGCTTTGGATGTTTATTCTACTGATGATTCCTTAGTCAAATTCTTAGGAGCTTATGACAACCTTCCTTGTTATCACCATAACCATGGCTTTCCTTATTGTCTAAATGCGGAAGCTTACTTTGGGAATGACAAAAATAATGATGAGATAGTTAAAGAATTTACTCAATTAAAAGACGCTCCTCAACAAAGAAATCTCCTAATAAGTGACACTATTGATATCAGGATAGATCCTTATGTTGAAGATAAAATCATCAAGATATGGAAATATCTTGATGAAGAAGAGAAAAAACAATATTCTGAGTTATTACTTGAATTTCCTAAAATCTTTGCTTGGATGTACTCTAACATGCCTCGCATAGATCCTAAGATTATCACTCATAACATTGTCCTAATTCCTAATGCTAAACCTGTGAAGCAAAAGATTGGAAAGATTCACCCTAAAGTGGCATTACTTGTTAAAGATGAGATTGAAAAATTGTTGGAAACTGGATTCATCCATCCTATCGATTATTCCCCATGGATTTCAAACATTGTGGTTGTGGCTAAGTCTAATAATAAGATTGGGATGTGTACATACTTTCATGATCTAAACAAATCTTCTTTAAAAGATGACTTCCCTCTCCCAAATATCGATATGATAGTGGATTCTATAGTAGGTCATGCTTTATTATCCTTCATGGACGGTTTCTCTGGATATAATCAAGTCTTGATTAGTCCTCAAGATCAATACAAAACTACTTTCACCACCACTTGGGGCACGTTTTGTTGGGTTATGATGCCTTTTGGATTGAAAAATGCAAGCACAACCTATCAATGTGCTATGACTCTTATCTTTCATGATTACATGGATAAAACCTTAGAAGATTGCGTTGATGATATCTTAGCTAAATCTGTTCTTTGCACATATCATGTTAAGATCCTTCGTCAGGTCTTTGAGAGGATTCATAAGTATAACATGCACTTGAATCACCAAAAAATGGGTTTTTGGTATGGAAAGTGGAAAAATATTAGGGTTCATAGTTTTGCATCATGAAATTGAGGTGAATACAAAAAAGATAGATGCCATTGTTAACATGTTGCGTCCTAAAAATGTCTCACAACTGAAAATTTTGCAAGGAAAGATTCAAGCTATTCATAGGTTTGTTTCTTAGCTTGTGGATTGTACCTTTCATTTTACTCAATTGCTTAGAAAGAATATCACCTTTCAGTGGAATGAACATTGTCATAAAGAATTTGAGGACCTAAAAAAAATTATTTGGCCAATCCTCCTATTCTTCAACCCACTGACCCTTCTAAACCCTTTTTTCTATACGCAACTACTTCCCTTCATGCTCTTACAACTTTATTGGCACAACATGATACAAATGGTAGAGAATGTCCGGTTTATTACATAAGTTGTACTTTACTCGATTACGAAGTCCGATATTTTACAATAGAAAGGCAGTGCCTTGCTTTGGTCTTTGCAACCCAAAAGTTAAGGCATTGCCTTTTGAATGCTAAAGTCCATGTTATCATTAAATTTGATCCTCTCAAGCATCTTTTCTGTAAAGCTGACCTTTCAGGATGCTCAACTAAGTGGGTTATGATGTTGATTGAGTTTGACCTTAATTTTGTCTCACATAAGGTAATAAAGGGTCAAGCATTGACTGACCACTTAGTTGAGTCTCGTTCACCCTTCTCCCTACCTAATCTAGAGTCCTTTCCTGATGAATACATTTGGTCTGATGAGATTGATGAGATTTGAGAATTATATTTTGATGGCTCTAGATGTCGTATAGGATCAGGGGCAGGGGTAGTCTTAATTTCTCCTAAAAAAGAAGCCTTTCCCCTTATCATATCATCTCAATTTCTTATGTACCAACAACATTACTGAATATGAGGCTCTTATAGCTGAAATTAAAGTGGCCTTAGCATTAAATATAAAACATCTACATATATATTGATATTCTCAACTAATAATAAGACAAGTGACGGGAGTTTATCAAACTAAGAAAGACAAATTATCACAAGATAGAGATCTAGCTATATCCTTGTTACAGAAATTTGATTCTTATACCATGGAGCTTGTTCCTCAAAAAGATAATCAACATGCTGATGCAATGGCATGTGTATCCTCTATTGTATCTTTAGAGGATCCCTTGGTATATCTTAAATTCACTATTCACAACCTCACTACACCGGCTATTGTTGATAATCCTAGCGATATGGCATATTGTTGCATTATCGATTCTGATGAATGGTACTCTCATATCATGAGATATTTAAATGATGGTACCTTTCTCGACTCTAGAAATAAGAATACTCAAGCTAGGATTCACAAATTAGCCGCTAGATACATTATCCTTTCTAATGTTCTTTATAGGAGGAGTTATAATGGTCTTCTTCTTAGATGTCTTAACAAGATTGAAATCCCTATTTCTCTTGAGGAAGCACATTTAGATGCTTGTGAGGGGAATTTTGGGGGTAGATCCTTAGTTCAAAGATTGCTCCGAATGGGATATTATTGGCAGACTATGGAAAAGTATTCCTTTGTGTTTGTTAAAAAATATCATTTGTGTCAGCAACATAGTAATTTGATCCACGCTCCTACCCAAGAACTTTGATCTCAAGTAGTGTCTTGGCCCTTTTATACATGGGGTTTGGATCTCATTGGTAAAATATCTCCTCCTTCATCCCAAGGACCACTTTCATCATAGCTGCAACTAATTACTTTACGAAGTGGGTGGAAGCAGTTCCTCTTCGATCCACTACCATTGAGGTAATTTGTCAATTCATCTTAGAGAACATTATTTATCGATTTGGAATACCTTCTGCCTTAGTTTTAGATAATGGAACATCATTTAAAAATAAGGATGTGAAGAAGTTCCTCAAGAAATATCATATTCAACATAAAGTTTCTACACCCTACTATCCTCAATTGAATGGCCAACCTAGGTCTTCTAATAGGATAATTGAATAGATTCTTTGAAAGACTGTAAACAAGCATGGTAAGGATTGGCATATTCAATTAACCTATGCTCTCTAGGCCTATTAGATGAGTGTACATGTTGCTACAGGTTGTACCCCTTATAATCTTGTTTATGGCACTGATGCCATTCTATGTTTGGAGTTATAAATTCCTTCTTTGAGAGTTTCTCTTAGGGGTATAGTGGATGATGATTCCTATATAGAAAAAAAACTTCAACAACTTGAGATGCTCGATGAATGACATATAAACACTCTCAATCATATTCAAGAATATCATAAAAATTTACAACATAGCTATAATGATAAAATCATTCAATGTTCCTTTTCAATGGGTGATCTAGTGCTTTATGAAAATCAACGTAACGTGAATGCTCTACCTAAGGACAAAGGAAAATTCAGCCCTAATTGGTTTGGACCATACATTTTTATTGAAGTCTATGGATCAAGTGCTTACAAGATAGAAGATGTGGAAAGTAAACCTCTCAAGGAACCTATAAATGCTATGCACCTTCATAGATACTATGCCCCGCCTCTTTTTCTTTCTTTCTCTCCCTCTTTTCTTTCTTTCTAGTTTATCTTCTCTCTATTTGTACCTTTTCTTTGTTCAAAATTGGATAATGTGTTAGCATATATTCATTAGAGTATGTGGTATTAAATGATATTGTATTGTTTAGTCTACATTACTTCATTCTTGACAAGCATGTTCCTTTACTCTGTTGTTTGTCTTGAATTCATTTATGTAAATTGTAATAGATTTACATTTTATATGTGCAAGCATATTATACAATTTCTTATGTTTTAAGTATGATTATATCATGTTGTGTTTAATTAGAGTTAATTAAATCAAATTAGTCATATATTTCTTAAGATTAACACATTTTTCTTCTACATCATCAAAGCAACATTTAATTAAATAATTAGTTATTTAATTAAATCACACATGTATCAATTTAATCATGAAGCATTGAGAAATCAATAACATGGAAATTAAATTAGACATACATGTTCATCACCAAATGTGTTACTTTTAATTTAAGCAATGCATACATTGTTTAAGTATTAAAATAGCATTTTTGAGATATAACATGGGCATAAATACATACATATCCATGAGTGTCATGTACATCAACAAAATGCCTCCTAATGAAGCAAAGTCATCTCCTATCCCTAAGACTAGTAGTTGGAGGATGGTGACTAGATGTCCCCTCCTGATCTAGCCGTGGGGGTGGGACCATGGGTGTGTATCATGATATGGAACGCGAGTGACTCTGCGAGGAGCTCTTGCGATCCCTCTCCATCATAATCCTGCGGTATGTGGCTGCCTCTATTTGAGATGCTGCTAGATCACGCTCTTTGTAATCTCTCTCTCAAATATCTCTTTGTATCTCACCAGATCTCCATCTCCATCCAAATGGGGGTGAATAGGTCCTTGTGTCTTCTTCTCTTCCTTGTGATCTATGTGCTATCTACAAGGAATTGGGGATGTGTGCAAACATGATGAGGTCTATCACTACATGCTGGATAAGGGAGCACCATTCCTAATGCTAGCTGCACACACACACACACACAGAGAGAGAGAGAGAGAGAGAGAGAGAGAGAGAGAGAGGTTTTCATTAGTAACATTCCATTTTATCATGTGTGAAAAATAAGGTACATAAATTAGACAATCACTAAACACCTTACCTAGATCTCCCTCTTGATATTAGGAGTCATGGAAAGGACCCACATGAGACTAGGACCCACTTGGCTCTCCATGTTTGTACTGTCTTTGTACAGTATTCATGGGCCAATGGGGACTGGAATCAAGACCCCTTATAGGGTTCTTCTTCACCTACAATGGAAGGCTCAGTGGATTTAGTGCTATGGTGTCATCCCTAGAGTGATGAAGAACTGCATCTAACTCATCCTCCTCAACCTACTCCTCAATCTCCTTGTCCTCATCCTCTTCCTCCTCCTCCTCCTCATCCTCATCCTCTTCCTTGTCCTCTCCATCCTCCTCATCATCTCCATCCTAATCTCCATCTCCTATATCAAGATCATCTCCCTCACTACCTGCCTCCTGCTATCCTGCATCATCAGCCTGCTCATCGGTGCCCTCCTTAGATGTATCGGGTCCCTCCTCATCACCCGCCTGTCTCCATGATCCAGGATTCCCTCTAGGATAGTCTTATGGAAAGATGGTTCTAGGGTATGTCCTCCCCCACCATGTGATGTACCATCGATGCGCACCCACATCATCTCTATAATTCGTTGTGACATCTCGATTTGATTCGTCTGAATCTGAGATGTCAATCTCATCACTCGTAGGCCTCATTATAGCTCCCAACCTAGAAGTCACACGTGAGTGTTGGATGTAGACAAACACATCAGTAAGAACACACTGTTTGAACCCAAAATGCTGTCGCACTCAGTTGAAGTAGAAGGGAATGACTATGTCACTATACCGTCCCTCTAGTAGACAGTTTCTTTGCATGAAAAATAACTGCCTGTGTATCCCTACCCACATATACATCCTGAGGTAAGGTCTCCATATGATCATACCTGTTAATCTATCTAGACTCAATATCCAATGTAGTAGATCCACAAACCACCACTCATGGGTAAGTGGATAAGAAAATACCTTAGGCTACTCTGGAACTAAGTTCATAGGGACTCCAACAGGCTTAGTGCATGTAATATGCTCAAACATCCACACCTATAATAATGTGTAGGTCATCAGAATGCACCTCTGTCCAAACACATACTCTACAAGGTTGCGATAGAGATGTGCAAGCATGCTTCGACCCCAAGAGTATACTCCTTGATGTCTCTCCATGGCCCTAATTATGTAGGTGAGACCTCCATGCATGTGGGTGCCACACTTATTGGGACACATGGCTAATGCAATGGTAGTGATCATGAGCCGCCTCACCAGTGGAACCTCATCGGTAGGGTGTAGGATCCAACTGACCATGATGCAACCCCTTGTCTTACCAGGCATCACTCTCCCTATGCAATAGACTTGCTCCCTCTGGTACTTGGTAGCAGAGCGATCAACTTGATATCTAACAGTCTCTCCCCTGATGGGACGGTGCAGAATATGATATACATCCTCAAGGGTAACCGTCATCTCCCCCACAGGTAGAAGGAAAGTGAAGGTATCTGCATCCCACCTCTCCATCAACGCCATCAACATCGTAGGATGAAACTTGATGGTGGGAATAGTCATTGTATACCATAAGCCTACAGTGTGAAGCAACTCTCTCTCTTCTAGTATAAGCCTCAAAATCTGATTCCAAAGGCTCCAAAAGGTGTGATCGATAGTTTTCTCATGAATGTATGGAAGAATCTACAAATTGAAACATCAAATCATCAATAATAAATCATCGATCATAATCATCCAGCATAAAACATCATCAATCTATTCTATTTGTTTGACGCCTGATCCCATGCACCCTTTGGTCATCCCGAGCAGGGACGAGGGCACCTAGGTGACCAGGGTGCCCTAGGAGGACCAGGGTGTCCTCATGGGACCAGGGCGCCCATGGAGGACCATGGTGCCCTAGACCATAGTACCTAAACAGGGGGCATGGGCATGATATTGGTGATGACATTATTCAACATCGAATTCAGTGCAAACATAAAAAATCAAAGACGAGTCTATGACAAGTCAACTCACCTCGTCCAAGGGTCCATTAGCGAGTATGAACCAACGCAGGATATCCATATGCATAGGTCGCTCGGGTCAGTGTCAAGGCATAATGGTGAATAAGTGGGCTCCTCGGCAGTGAATAGTTTCAAAAAGTCAAAAAGTGACAAGTGAAGGTGTCACTTTCATATCTATGAGGTATGCACTTTTTCATTTTTATGATTTTATGTTATAAACCCTAATTTATGCACTTTTCCTTCAATCTATCATATCTTGAGCTAGAGAGCTCTTTTGTTTGCACCATCAATGGCATTGGAATTGTAAATTCTCTCTCTCTCATTCTGCATTGGTTCCATAAAGTGCTTGGATGCACAACTGAGACTTGTTGTGAACATGTTCATCAAGATTTTATCCCAATTCGATGTAGTAAACATGATACCCTATTTCACCTCACTAATAAGCAAGCCAAAACAAGAGGCATATAGCTACCCACGAATTTCATCACCTTCCTTAGTAAGAATTAGGTGATTTTGTGATCTAACATGTGGATTTGTAGGGTGTGGGTCCTAACTATGTACTCAGATACCGCTGGGGGCTTCGTCCGACAACTTATGGATATGACCTTTTTTCAAATGATGTTTACTTTTTCTGTACTTTACCTTGCATATGAAAGTAGTGTCATATGACCGCTAAAGTGGGGGATAAATATAGTATCGTAAATTGTACACCCTTTCTAGGGTGGTACAATTTCACACTTAGTTTAGCACTAACCTTAGTGTGTTTTGCATCTTGCATTTTTAATCTCTTTTAAGCATTTAATTAATTAATTTAATTAAATCTAAATTCATTATTCAACTCTTCACATGTTATAAAATTGGGCCCTTTATCCTAAGTGTCCCTTTTTATTCCTTCAATAAATCATTTAATCATAAACCCTAATTATGTCCTATTTCGACCTTTAAGGCCCTATTTCGCATATCAAAACATCTCGAAATCAGCTGTAACTTTGGGATCTGCTCTAATATCATCATATCTAACTACCTCAAAAATTTGGTGAAAAGTTGGTCGAACCATGTGGAAAGTGCACATGGTCCTCATATTTTTTCCCAAAATTTTGGGAGAATAATCCTTTTATATAATAATTCTTAACTCCAAAAGATTGGCGGGAAATTCAAATCCTAGGTCGGCCTAAACATGAAATTAAGATCTAGGGTTTCATACTTGAGAGCTCTCTTTCTTCATTTGAAGGGGTCTTCTTATAAGAATCTAAGAGCAGGTATTTGGAGAATGAAGAGCCTTCTTTGTAACGAAAGAGTAGATCTTTGACTTCTTCAACAACATTCAACATTCATCCATCATTCATCAAACATCTTTTAAAGATATAGGAAAGCAATAGGAGATCACTGATAGAAGATTGGCTTGTACCTCTCCCTTGGGGTTGGGTATGGTTTCATGTTGTTTTCATGTCTTTGCATGAGTTTCATTTTGAATCATATTCATTCTTTAAATCAATTTGCATCATGGATTTAGAGAACTTACTTTGTCAATTATAAGCAATTAGGGTTTACTGTTTAGGGTTGCTCTACAAAGTTTTTTTTCATTTTAGGATCTTGCACACACATTTTCAGTACATTATCAGCTATTTGTTGAGGTGAAAATCACCAAAACAGGGGTTTGACTAAGGCAAAACCCTACATAGCCACCCAAAAACCTCATTTTCAGCTACAGGTACAAGTTCATATCCGAGCATCGCTGGAAGTTTCAGGACCAACAGAGCACACAAAGGTTGTCCCAGGGTTCAAAAATCATCAAAAACCCCTAGGACAGGGGCATAGTTCCCTGGTCCTAGTTATTTTCAGTAGCAGTTTGTAGATCTTAGAATCTAGTCTTTCAGTTGCAGCTTCAGACTTGCAAAATCAAGATAGTGGCGTGGCACCCTAGTCTTGGACATTTTGGCTCAGATTTCAGACACAAGTGCACCTCTGATTCTTCTTCCTAATTTGTACTTTTCAGCAGTTTTTCAATTCTTTTCTATTATGCATTTCCAGATTAGGGTTTGCTTGCTTGCTTTCACTTTAGGTTAAATTACATTTTGAATCATTCCTCTCTCTCATTTGTAGAAAAGGAATAGAAACCTAAAGAGGTAATCTACGACTCTCTCTTTCTCACAAGAAGTAGTCTAAGTTTGTTACCTCCCTAGGATTTTTTGTATTCCATGAGTGTGTATGAGAGCAGGATTGGGGTTTTCATACTTAGTCTCACTTTTTCCCTTACACAATAAGTATATGTGTATGTACATGGACATGTATATTGACATTTATTGTCTTTTGATATCTTATTAAACATTGTATTCCTACCACCCCCCTCTCTCTCTCTTGCCCCCACATAACACCTAATGACATCATGTAAGGTCTCTTAGCACACATATGACCCCTTAAGACTATATGATGCTCTAACACATGTACGGCCCCATTATGACCCTACATGACCTCCAATGTTGCCATATGACCCCTTTGGACCATGTATGATATCTTAAGGGGTCATCTGGTGTCTTAAGGGGTCGTACGGTGTTGTAACACATGCGTGGCTCAATTAGGACCCAACATGACCCTTAACAATATCATGTGACATCTCTTCCTCTCCACCCATCTCCCTCCCTCCCTTTTTTTATTCCTCTCTCTCTCTCCCTGCCTCCCTCACTCCCTTCCTACCCCATCTCTCTCTCCCCCATCTCCCTCTCTCTCTCTCTCTCTCTCTCTCTCTCTCTCTCTCTCTCTCTCTCCCCCTTAGGACCCCACATAACACCACATGAACCTTTAGGAGCATATGATGTCCTAAGGCATCAAGATGGCATTACGATATCGTAAGGTAGCAAGATGAACCATTATTACAATATAAAAAGAAGTACCAATACTGCTTACAATAATAAAAAACTAACACGCTCCCCCTCTCTCTCTTATCACCCACTTTTTTTGTGTAGAGAAAATTTAGAAACACTTTCAAGATTTCTCCTCCTAACTCCTCCACTATCACTTCTTCTCTTCTGTTCTCCATGAAACCTGCAACCTGTAACACAATACTTTCTCCTCCCACCTCTTTCATCACTATACTATATTTACCCATCTTCTTATATACCACTTGGAACATAATAATCTTATCTCCCACCTCCTTTATCATAATCACTCCTTTATTTTGAACCATCGGATCCCCTTCAAACATGGCCCAAAAAATATCTGACCTGCTCACCTGCCAATATATTATAAAACAAAATTCAATAGAATGTCCTTAATCTAAGCTCCTCTCTCTCTCTCTCTCTCTCTCTCTCTCTCCCTTAGGACCCCACATAACACTTAATGACATCGTGTGACCCCTTAGCACACCACATGACCCTTTAGGAGCATATGATGTCCTAAGGTGGCAAGATGAACCATTATTACAATATAAAAAAATGTACCAACACTGCTTACAAAAAGAACAAATCAACATGCTCCACCTCTCTCCCTTCTTTCATACCACATCCATACACAAATTTAACTTGGTAAACAACTTCTTTATCTGAAAATTGGGTGCAAGCCTCGCAAGTTGTTTGTAGTTGGCAAAAATTTCATTATCACCCACTTTTCTTGTGTAGAGAAAATTCAAAAACACTTTCAATATTTCTCCTCCTACCTCCTCCACTATCACTTCTACTCTTCCGATCTCCATGAAACCCGCAACCCATAACACAATACTTTCTCCTCCCACCTCTTTCATCACTATATTACATTTACCCATCTCATTATATACTACTTGGAACATAATAATGCTATCTCCATCCCCTCCATCTCCCTCTCTTTCTCTCTCCCCCTCTATCTCCCTCTCTCTCTCTCCATCCCTCTCCCTCTACCCTCTCTGTCTCTGTCTCTGTCTGTCTGTCTGTCTGTCTATCTGTCTGTCTATCTGTCTGTCTGTCTGTCTGTCTGTCTGTCTGTCTGTCTCTCTCTTTGTGCCTCTCCATCCTCTCTCCTATCCCTCTCTCTCTCCCTCTCCCTCTCCCTCTATCTCCCCCCTCTCCCTCTCTCTCACTCTCCCCTTTTCTCTTCCTCTCCCTCCCTCTCCCTCCCTCTCCCTCTCCATCCTCTCTCCCACCCCTCTCTCTCTCCCTCTCCCTCCCTCCCTCCCTTTTCCTTCACATTCACTTTACTGGAAGTAACGTGTATGAGGTTTTGATAAGTTAAAAGTGCGTAGGGAGTACAGGAATATGGGCATTGGCCTGCTGAGCATTTTTAAGGACTAAAAGCATGCATGGGGTTACTAAACATAGTGCGTATGCTGTTCTTAGACATAGTTTTTGTTGGGAAATGCACACTCCAATGAGATATTGTAGGTGATTGAAGGTTTTGTCATTGATGGCAACCTTGCAATCATATGTTACTGGTAAGACAATTTACCGACACTAGCAATGATAGACTCTGCACCGACACATATAACACTGGCAGTGAAAGGACGTATATCGGCACCCAGGCCAATAGGAATTTTGTTTATAATATATTTTGTAATTAATTGTAAGATCATTGTAAGCTGACTTGGAAAGTTGTAAAATGACTTTTATATGTATGAGATCATAATAGATCATTTTGTAAGAAAGTAGATAGGCGAAATAAGGCATACCTAATATGCGAATTATAGGTTAAGGGTTTATGTATGAAGCAAAGCTAAAACGGATACTGGATCTGGCATAGTAGATGCTATTTTGAAGCAGTACAAGACATTGGATTTGCATAATTCATTTTGTAAGTCAATGAGACTTCCCATTTTGTAATTGAGTAGTGAGCTCTAGGCACTTGGCCTTCTTGCATGTGCAGGCCCCTATTGTAGCAATAATATTCACTTATTGGCCAGTAAGCGAATATTGTTGGTCACAAATCCCACAGAGGTTTTTCTCACACTGGGTTTCCTTGTTAAACTACTATGTTATGGTGTGCATTTCATGTGGTTGCTGTTATCTCTGTTTATTGCATTACTTTTTGTTTACTGGTATACAATATTGATATGCTTTACATGTTTTAAGTTAAGAAAATTATACAACCAGTTAGATACTGATTCACCTCCCCTCTCAGTATCTTTGGGAATCCTAACAGTTTTAGTTGCTTAACAACCTTAATGACCTCAAAAGAAGTTTTTAAGGTCGTTGAAGGCCCCACTGCAACTGTTACTGTGCTTCTGTGATAGTTTTATATGTAGAAGTAAGTGAAATTTTTGTTTTGGATGATTCCAATTGATTGAGTTGTTGTTCTTATTAGTTTGGTCATTGTTATTGTGATTGTTTAATAATTTTGATTTAAGAACTTTTGTCTCAGCCTACCAAAGGATCTATGCTTGCTTGTGCACTTTGCTTTCCAAACATTGTGTCTTTTGTGTCTGCAAAACATTCTCAAAATGGCAAAAAACTTGAAAAATCATCATTCTAAAATAAGTTAAAAATCTAACATCTTGCTGGAAAACTAAAATTTCACTTAACACAATCAGAATCATGCTTTTGTAATGCAGAACAACACTTTTGGGCAATGATACAATGATTTTGACCTTTAGGATCATGCATTCGCTCAACGGAATAGCGATTTTACAACTGGAACAATGCTTTTGCACCTTAGGGTAGCACTTTTAATGCACATAGTAGCACTTTTATTGAATAGAGCAGCGCATTTGTTGCACATGTTAGCGCTTTTGATCCATAGGTTAGCGCATTTGTTTTCCCACATATTAGACCAAAATTCCAACATCATTTTCAGATACCCTTTTTCGATGAGGTTTGTTTTCAACTATCATAGGTCTTCAAACTAGTCAAACAATTAAGTTATAGATCAAATAGGCTATTTTTCCAAAGGTTTTTATAAGCATAAACATCCAACAAGTTAGTGATTCAACCATCTCAAGTGCAAATCAACATCACTATCAGTTTCTTATTAGGATACATCAAATCCTTTATCATGAAACTTGATCATATCAACCTTTGTTCACTATCTTGGATATATTGTTCCTCTTTGGACCTAGGTTTATCAAAATCAAGATTGCACTCACATTGAAATCAAATAAAATTGTAAATCATTAGATGCTTATATGACTTTTAGATATCACCTCAAGACAAGAAAACCAAGTTGGAAGGCTATCTTGAAGAAGAGGAAATTCTTATACATAAATTTCAAGATCTTGTTAAAACATAGAACATTCCTACACCGTTTTCATCACTATTTACGTGGTTATGGAACAAAGTTTGATGGAGAAATTTTGCAAGCACGTTCTTTTCAACAAAAAGACGCTTTATCACAACACACCAATAACGGTGGTAAAATCAACAAAGCTTATCTTCCTAAACCAATAATCACCTATTGAGTTGTATTTTAGAATATCAAAACTTGGGAAGTTTTCAAATCAATCACATGTCAGTTTGGACTAGAGCTTAACATGAGAAATTGAGAAGACAAAAAAAATGGAAGATTAAAATCCAATGTTTCATCAATTTGGATACACAAATGTTGATGAAGAAGCAGTCAATAATACCATTAGAGACCTTGAACAAGATTCCAGATTTGACAAGTTAATGGAAAAACTCTTGGAAAAAGAAAAGAAAAAATACATCCTAATGTTGGCAAATTCAGGAACTAAATTGACACAAGATTTTAACATGGAAAGTTTGAAACAAGATGTAGGAACAAGTAATAATGAAAACACTGATGATCCCAATAATGATGATGTAAATCGAGTAAATAATAAGGAAACAAGAGGAGATAGAACAAGAAAAGACCATGATGATGCAAGAAACCAAGATGAAACAAGGAGAGAGCATAGTGACATAAGAACTTATGAAGATGCAAGGAGAACTTGTATTGATAATCCTTTGTTAACTCTCACTCAACAAATACAAACATTGCAACAACAAATACAAGATATGCAGAATGAAAAAAGTTCCAAGAAATATTCATTGGAGGATATCTTTCTATATCCTTTTGACAAAAATTTAAACATGATACCATTCCCACAACATTGCGAAATCCCTAAATATGAAAAATATGATGGGAAATATGATCCTCAAGATCACATTAGGGAATTTTACACCATGAGTATGGAGTTTGCACACAACAAAACTTACCTAATGTATCTATTTACTAGAAGCTTAAGCAGACAATCAATGGAATGGTTCTCAAGATTACCATCTGGAATTAGATCTTTTGAAGAACTTGTGAATAGGTTTATCTCACAATACTCCTACAACATAAGAAATGAGATAACAATGCTAGATCTATGTAATATCAAACAAAGGATTGGTGAACCTTTCATGGTTTTTCTACAGCGATGGAGACGACTATTTAATAGATATCCAAGAGATGTACTAGATCAAGAGAAAATGGGCATATTCATTGATAACCTTACCGGTGAAATGAGTTATCGTCTCAAACTACAATTCCTACAACAACAATAACAATCACAACAACAACAATGGTAACAATAACAATGACAAACCTAAATTCTAGACAAAGAATAGGAATGTTACCAATGGAGGTAATTACGATAACAATGCTATCAAAAAACAACCAATTTTTAACTTTCAAGTCAAGTACCAAACAACAACAATCAAGAGAACAATAAACCCAAGTCTTTCTTCTCCAATGCTTGAAAAAATTCACAAATATTGGGGAACCATTGGAATCAGCTTTGAAGACTCTTCTTGCGAATAAAATGACTACCTTACCAAAAGCAAGAAATTATGAGCCTCAAGTCAAATTGAATTGGTGGAATGACAATATTTTTTGCAACTATCATCGAAACAAAGGACACTAAACCAATGATTGTCAAAGATTGAAGCACTTTATTCAAGATTTAATCGATAATGGAACTATCACAATGGATGGTCATAAAATGAATGAATCACATCTAGCATTCAAAACTCCACTCCCAAATTATGAAAAAGGTGAACAATCCAACCCAAAGGATGAAAAAGGAAAGGATAAGGTAAACTATATGTACACATATGATGGTGTGGTCAATGTCATCATTGTCAAAGACAAAACACCTTAAGAACCAATCAACGTCATTACAAGAAGAAAAGCAAAGGTTATATTTCTGGGTATAACAAATAAATCAACATCCACTTCACAACAATACAACTTAGTGGAACAATTGCAAAGATACCCGCTCAAATATCATCTTTGGAGCTCCTAAAAGTTTCACCTATGCATAAGGAAATATTGGAGAAAGCTCTAGCAGAAACAACAATCTCAAAAGACTTGGATGTGAATCAATTCCAAAACATGGTGGGACACCCCATAACCCCACATTGCCTATCCTTTTCTAAAAATGACAATGCATCCTTGCAACACCATCACAATGCTCCCCTACATATTGAAGTCACCATTCATAAAACACGTATCAAATGTGTACTCATAGATGGTGGAGTTGGCTTGAACATTTGTGCATTAAGTCTAATAAAGGCTTTGGGATATTTAAAGAATGTAGTAGATCCAAAGAAAAAAATAACTATCAAGGCTTATGATGAGGAAGAGTGTTCTTCTAAAGGGAGTGTGGTGTTCCCAATCAAAATAGGACCAAAGACACATTATGTGAGGTTCTAGATTTGAATCTATCTTATAACATTCTTTTGGGACAACCATGGATTCATGACATGCAAGAAGTTCCTTATACATATCACCAATGTGTTAAGTTTCCTCATAATGGACAATAAATCACTATAGTAGCAGATTCCAGTCAATATTGCAATAATCTAAAACTAGCGCAAGATACAAGAGTTCAACATAATAGAGAATCAGTCTATCCCACCAAGGAAACACAAGCAATTTTATGACAGAATTTTGAGAAAAAGCTGCTCAAATTGAATGATGAAGGAATGGGAAAGTATTCTTTACCACTTTCACCTAAGTCTTATGGAAAACCCATAGATTTTCAACCACGAATCTCACAAAAATCAGTTGAAATGTTTGATGGGGCATTTGTTAGAGTTGGAACACTTTCAGAGGAAATCGAAGACAAGGACATTATTAGCTAGCTATACAAAGATGAAAATGAAACTATAGCAGCAATTGTAGAAGTCAGTATTCCCATAGAGAAATATGGCAATGGTTACAAAATCATGCAACGGATGGGATATGAAGGAAAAGGACCAATTGGAAAGCGACAGGAAGGTATTTCAGAACTCATTTATCCTCATACACAATCTAAGGAAGATAAGTCAGGACTTGGGTATCTTAAATCAAAACAAAAGCAACACACTTATCAACATCCAAAGTGGAGAAAGAAAGCAATTCCTAAAGAAGAACCATTGCAAGAAGGCTACATCAAGAAGCAAAAATAATAGCCAACAAAAAGAAACAAGAAGAATATGAGAGACAACATGAAGAGCTTATTATTAAAAGAGAAGAAGAATCTTGTAAACAAGTCCAAGGTGTACAAGAAAGCACGAAACCTGATCAAGATATTCTAGAAACAATGAAAGAGTAGATGGAAAAAATCAAAGAACTATTCTCACCATATAACATTCATGTCAGATATAGTGGTGTGATTCTAGACAATGATTCAGAAATATATTCAAATGAATATGAATGGGGTCTAGATGCATAATCCAATGCACCAAATGAATGAAATGATGAGGAAAAAACTATTGGTCCAAGTGAGGACACACTTTTCACAAAATAGATAATAGAGATGGAAACAAGGCAAGAAGAAATCAGGATTTAGAGGAAAGAAGCATATGAAAGGAAACAAAGAAAAGAGAATGAGAAGGATCAAGAAATGGCAACATAGGAAATAGAGAATATCAGATCTATATCAAACATTGAGCAAGAGATACCAAGTTATGAAAGAACTATAGAAGAACTAATAGAAAGTCTAGTAGGAATGACTACTAGTCCAAAAGAAGCTAATTTCAAGAGAAGGCATAAGATAGCAAAGAAAATAGTGACAGAATCATCTATGCCATGTGCACAAGTATGTCAACTTCAAGACACAAATGAATCTGATTAAATTGACCCAGAAGGAACCTATAGTATCAAAGATGTATATGTTGATATAATCCATCCGTTTGAGGGAAAAACGTCAGATGATGAGTCACTTGAGAGTGAATCACAAAATACCAATCCTGACTTCGTTAGAGCTAATTGGAGAGCGCTTGGGATAGATTATCCTCAAGAGAGTTCTATCTATGACATAACCTATTCTACACCAAACTATGACTATTACATCATGAACCTTGAAATACCCAATGATGACGATGACTATGACCTACCCCTGCTTCATCCATAATTGATTGATTGGGATAACTTAGAAAACCCTGAATTGGATGTCTTTTCCAATGATCATGACTTAGCCATAAATCTTAATACTATTGAACTAATCACACCTAAGATATCTTCCACTGGTGAATTGAGTAATGCTTCTTGTAGTCAAGAGAGTGCCAAACTTTCCAGTCACAAAATTCAAATAAAACAAGGCAAAAGACCTAATTTTGAAAACCATTTCATGGAAACACTAGATCAATCAAGAGGAAAAATAAAGGACATATCTAATAGTGAAAAACCTCCTTGAGGTGCTAGAAGATTGAAAGTTTGACACCCTCCCTACATATTTTTAGGAGAGATCTGCTATATTGATAGAGCCAACAGAAGCAATAAACATTGACACAACAAAGGATCCCAAGGTCCTTCATCTTGCTACATCATTATCAGATGAAGAAAAGAAAGACTACATAGAATTCCTCAAACAAAGGTAAATAAATTTTGCTTGGTCCTATGCAAACATGCTAAGACTTGATCTTGATCATATCATGCACCATCTCAATGTGGATCCGAAAGAAAAATCAGTTAAGCAAAAGCTAAGGAAGATGCATCCACATATTGCTCTTGTTGTCAAAACAGAGCTAAAGAAACTATTAGATGTGGGTTTCATAAGACCTATCGCTTATCCAAAGTGGGTCTCAAGTATTGTACTAGTGTCCAAACTAGATAAAAGCATAAGATTCTACATTGACTTCAGAGATTTAAATAAAGCATGTCCCAAACATGATTTCCCACTACCCAACATTGATATAATTGTGGACCTATCAATAGGACATGAGATGTTTTCCCTAATGGATGGATTCTGGGGGTACAATCAAATAAGAATCACCCCTGAAGATCAAGAAAAGAGAACATTCACTTGTGCATGGGGTACTTACTACTGAAATGCCATGCCATTTGGGCTTAAAAATGCAGGAGCAACTTATTAGAGGGCCATGAAAATAACTTTCCATGAAATGATGCATACATTTATGGAATATTATGTAGATGACATACTTTAAAAATCTCATACAAGAAAAGAACATTTGAACATCTTGGATGAGATTTTTGACAGGCTTGAACAATATCAGTTAAGATTGAGTCTGAAGAAATGTGCATTTGGGGTTACTTATGGAAAACTTCTTGGGTACATTATATCACCTCATGGAATTGAAGTAGATCCTAAAAAAGGTAAAGCTATCATGTAGATGGATTCACCTAAGAATATAAGCCAATTGCGTTCTCTACAAGGGAGATTGCAATCAATCAGAAGATTTGTTGCCCAGCTAGCAAATAGATTTCATCCCTTCATTCACCTATTACACAAGAATGTTCCATTCAAATGGGATCATAAGTGTGAGGAAGCCTTTATGTAAATCAAGGAATATCTGGTGAACCCCCCAGTACTGGTATCACCAATCAAAGGGAAACTATTGTTGCTTTACATTTCAATAACAAATGTATCACTAGGAGCTCTCTTAGTGCAACATGATGAATAAGGAAACGAAAGAGCATTGTATTACATTAGTAGGACAATTGTAGGCTATGAATTGAACTACACATTAGTTGAGAAGACATGCCTAGCAATTGTATTTACAACTCAGAAATTGCGACACTATATATTTTGACTCGTTCTGTGAAATTGATAGCAAAAATAGATCTACTGAAGTATTTATTAAGCAAGTCAACTTTGACAGGTAGATTGGCTAAATGGGTCATGATACTAAGTGAGTTTGATATAGAACATGTTGATTAAAAATCTATCAAAGGACAGGTCAATGTTGATCAATTAGCTGAAGTACCTCTGGAAGATGACACACCATTGCACATTGAATTTCCTAATACAAACATTCTAACAGTTAGCACATATTTTTGGTAGTTGTACTTTGATGGCTCCTATACACAACATGGATCATGTGCTGGAATATTATTCATCACACCTCAAGGTCACACAATTCCAAAATTATATAGATTATGATTCCCATGCACAAACAACACTGCAGAATATGAGGCATTGGTTATTGTGATCAAAATGGCCATTGAATGGAACATCAAGGAACTGCATGTTTATGGAGATTCACAACTCATTATCAACTAGATAAATGATGATTATCAAGCTAGGGATGACAAGCTGATGCCCTATAAACAACTAGTTGAATGTTTTAAAGAACACTTTGAAGAAATATCATTTACTCAAATCCCAAGAAATGAGAACAAAGTAGCAGATGCAATGGCTATAATAACATCTCTTTTGCAGAATCAAGAGAATCAACAACGTTATGAATTCTTGGTGGAAGATATCTTGTAGCCTACTGTTGAATCCTAGAACACCCATATGATTTTCCATATATCTGGAATCGATCAGTCCTTATATAGCCAAACTTATCGATACTTAAAAGAGAATATCCTTCCTCCTGACCTATCACACAATTAGAAGAGAAATTTTATTCATCAGTCATCATGATATACTATCATTGCTGATACCTTATATAGACGAGGTGTAGATAGCACTCTACTAAGATGTCTCAAACAAGAGGAATCTAAGAAATTTCTTAATGAAGTCCACATAGGTATTTGTGGCACACACTCAAGTGGTTTAACACTGGCTAAGAAACTTATTCGATTGGGTTACTATTGGCCTACTATGGAGAGAGATTCATTTACATATACCAAGAAATGCAAACAATGTTAGATCCATGGGAATCTAATCCATGCACCAACACAAGAACTACATCCCATGGCAGGATCATGGCCATTCTCTCAATGGGGTCTTGACCTAGTGGGTAAGATAAATCCTTCATCTTCTAATGGACATAAGTTTATTTTGACTACTACTGAGTATTTAACTAAATGGATTGAAACAATACCTTTGACAAAGATGATAGGAAAGCAAATATCATCATTCATCCTAGATTATATAATCTATCACTATGGAGACGCTTCATTGATAATGGTATGCCATTAAAAAATCAAGATGCAAAGGAACTATGTGAGCGATATGATATCCTACATAGGTTTTCTACACCATATTATCCACAAGGAAATGGTTCGATTGAGGCATCAAACAAGACAATCTTAAGAATCTTGAAGAAAACAGTTAATGAAGCTGGTAAAGATTGGCATATTCAGCTAAATCCTTCTCTTTGGGCATATCAAATCAACATCCACACACTAATGGGGGCAACTCCATATTACTTAGTCTATGGATCAGAAGCCATATTTGATGGGAATGGGCTTGGGATAGACTAGCCTAGTCTATGCTCTTTGATCCTCCCCTTGGATCACCAGGTGTTCCAACAACACCCTAGGGTCTCTAGGTCTTCCCTTGCTTGTGGCATCCCCTGACATTTCCCAATCAACCCACCAACAACATGTGATTCTTCTCCTAATCTCTCACCTACTCACAAGCTTCAAAAACCCTTACATAGGCCAATAAGGGTTTAACTCCTCCTACACCTTCTCAGGTCCTAGCAAGGATAGGACAGGTCTTTGACATGTCTCTCCAACCACTCATGTGCCCCCAAGAGGTTTTGACATTCCTTCTTGTTACCAATTTCACAATTTTGCTTCTTTCCTACAAAATAGGGCTACAAGGAATGAGCCCCTATTGGGCCTCCATTCCGGACTTTTAGGGCTTCCTCTTGCAAACAATGCCAGAAATTGTAAAACTTCCCAAAGGGACTGCTATTCATTTATCAAAGGTTCAAGGATTTTCCTAGTTTTGGGCCCCCCAAGTGTTCGTACATTGCCCTAGGTGAAATTAAGGGTTTCTAAAGGTTTTTAAGGGTTTTTTTAGGCCTGCCAAGGTCACAGAGTTGGTTTTCTATCTTCACCACATTTTCTAGATTGGTGGAAGCTCCTCCTTCTCACCAATTATTCTCAACACACCCCTCTACAACTCATCCAAAGGGTGCCTCCTTCCTTGTCCTTCCTTGCTCTCACGAACCTCTGCAACCTTGACCCTTCCTAGCCGAACATAGACCAGTCTCGCCTAGGAGTGGGTTTTTGAAAGTTTTTCCTACATTCTCCAGGGCCCTCCTTCCTCTGAGATACTATATAGGGTCTATACTCCTATACCCCATGGTTTCATGGTGTTTCAACAATGGGGATAGGAGTTACCAACCCATTTTCACAAAGCAGTCCAAAACTAGACAATGAAGAGGTAACTACAAAATATTTACAAAGCACACAACACCTGCAAAACAAAACCTGATCTAAATGCTCAAAATGAAAGTATAAAAACTATACAAGACTCTCAACATAGTTTAGTTTCTAGAACAATCCATTATCAATCCTTTATTGCTTCATTTGTGCTGACTGGCAACAAAAACACAGTCACAGTCAAGGTGTTTTTCCTTTGGCCGTACAATCTGACATCTAACCCCTCATTTTAGGGTTTACAATAATTTATAATGTATTTGCCTTGGTTTGTGTGCCAAATTTAGGGTTCCCAATTCCAAGCTAGGGTTATGACCAATTTGGTGGAAAAGTTGCATGACAACTTTGAAAAGTTGCATGACAACTTTGAAAAGTTGTCATGCAACTTTTTCCAACTTTTAAACAACTTTTGCAATGTTGCTTTTCTTGGCTTTTAGGCCTTTATGAGGCTATCCTCTGGACACAACCATGCCAAAAGGACCCCAAACTCATCAATAGGCCCACATTCCCTCAACCCCAAGAGAAAAATCAACGCAGACTTGTGAACCTAGGACCTAAACTAGGACCTAAACAAAACCAATGAGCTCTTGGCTCTTATTACATTACATGGCTTCATGAAGAAGAAAAATCACAACAAAAAAAAATGGTGGGAGCCCTTAGAAGGGTGCTCCTACACCATACTCCCCCTCTACACAAAACTAAGGAACAAGGGGAGAGATGAGAGTCGGATCAATACCAAATTGCTTGAACCTGCCCTCTTCAACCCAAGTAGCTTCAGACACAGGTTGACCTGCCCACTTCACCAAGTGTTCCATGTAGACTTGGTGTCTAGTAGACTTATTCACCCTTGACTCCAAGATCTTCTCTGCTATGGGCTACTTCACTTTAGGCAAGGCATTCACATCTAAGTCCTGCAACACCTTGGCCTAATTCTCAGTCTGCCCTACTATTTCACCTTTGTATAATATCATATCAGCAACATTGAAGACTGGTGATATAGCCAAATCTGAAGGAAGATCTACCTTGCAGGCGTTCTCACCATATTTGGACAAAATTTTACAAGGTCCTACCCTCTTCATTTGCAACTTAGTAGGCTTGCCACTTTGCATTCTAGCTTTACTTAAATGGACCATCACATAGTCACCCACTTTAAACTGAACCTCCCTCCTTTTCTCATCCACTTTAGCTTTTGGTTTTCGAGTAGACTCTAGGATGGCTCTCTTGACCTATTCTTGTACTTCCTTGATGGTTTGGGTGAAGTCCTCTGCTTGCCCGCTCTTCATCTCCATTGAACCAAGTTCTCTTAGTTCACACACCCCTCTAGGATGTATACCATAGACAACCTCAAAAGGACTCCTTCCAGTGGTGCTATTTACACTATCATTGTAGGCATACTCAGCTTGTGGAATAACTAGATCCCAAGTCTGCCCATACTCCTTGGTTAGACACCTTAGCAAGTTGCCTAATACCCTGTTAATGACTTGAGTTTGACCATCAGTTTGTGGATGGTAAGCTAAGCTAAATGATAGATTAGTTCCTAGTCTTTTCCATAAGGTTTGCCAAAAATGGCCCATGAACTTGCTATCCCTATCTGAAACAATACTTAATGGGAGTCCATGAATCCTTACAATCTCCTTAAAGAAGAGATGTGCAATATAACTAGCATCATGAGTAGTTCTACATGGAATGAAGTGGATCATCTTAGAAAACCTATCTACCACCACATAGATGCTATCCATACGTGTCTTTGTCTTGGGGAGTCCTACCACAAAGTCCATGCTCACACACTCCCAAGGCCTATTTGGGACCGATAATGACTGATAGATGCCTACATTGCTTGATCCTCCTTTTCCCCTTTGGCAGACACCACATTGCTCTACATACCTTCTCACATCACTTGGCAACCTAGGCCAATAGTACTATCTTTGTACTAGATCCAAAGTTTTATTGATTCCAAAGTGTCCACTTAGGCTTCCATTGTGTTTCTCTTGTATGAGATTTTCTCTCATGGATCCTCTAGGCACACATAACTAATTGCCTTTGAACAAGAGACCATTTTGAAGAGTATAATCTGCATACTCATCATGAAAATGATTCTCAAACTCCTTGCAGACCTTGTAGGCTGATGAGAAGTCTTCATCTTCTTCATAGAGATCCTTGAAACCTTCTATCCCTATGCTCTGCAATTGTAATTCTTGGATAGTCAATAACTTCTGGCTTAAAGCATCTGCCACCTTGTTGAGCTGCCCATTTTTATGCTTGATGGTAAAGGTAAAGGATTGGAGGTACTCCATCCACTTCAAATGTATGTTGATAAGCTTCTCTTGAGTGTTAATGTAACTCAAAGCCTGGTTATCTATGAAAACCACAAATTCTTTTGGGAGTAGATAATGCCTCCACTTCTTGAGAGACTGAACTAGTGCATACAACTCTAGATCATATGTTGAATACCTCTTCTTTGCCTCATTAAGCTTCTCACTAAAAAAGGCCACAGGCCTTCCCTCTTGACTCAATACACCCCCTACTGCAATTCCACTTGCATCACATGTGAATAGCTTGTCAAAAGTAGGTAAGAGTAGGATGGGTTTTGTGGCTAATTCTTGCTTCAATAATTGGAATGCTTCATCAGCTTGTTCAGTCCATTTGAACTTAGTTTTAAGGCCTCCTTTTATAGTGTCAAGTACTGGTGCACATATGCCACTAAATTTCCTCACAAAATTTCTATAGAATTGGGCTAAACCATGGAAACTCCTAACTTCAATCCCTGTTTTAGGGGCAGGCCAATTCAAGATTGCCTCCACTTTGCTTGGATCCATCTTCAAGGTTCCCTTAGACACCACAAAACCCCAAGTAGGCTAACTCTTTCTTCAAGAAGTCACACTTCTCTAAGTTGATTGCCAACTTCTCTTCATGAAACCTCTCTAGGACTAACCTCAAATGTTCAAGGTGCTCCTCTTTGGTTCTGCTATAGATGAGTATGTCATCTAAGTACACCACCACAAATCTGCCTGTGAAGTCCTTCAACACCTCATTCATCAACCTCATGAAGGTGCTTGGGGCATTGGTAAGTCCAAATGGCATCACAAGCCATTCATACAACCCTTTTGTGGTCTTAAAAGCGGTCTTCCACTCATCACCCTCCTTAATCCTAATTTGATGATAACCACTTTTAAGGTCCAAATTAGTAAAATACATGGCACCCCCTAAATAGTCCATCAAATCCTCTATTCTAGGAATAGGGAATATGTACCTTATGGTGATCCTATTTATTGCCCTTGAATCAATGCAAAGTCTCCACTTGCCTCCCTTCTTTGTTGCTAGCACTACTGGGGCTGCACATGGGCTGATGCTCTTCTTGATCATTCCTTGATCCAACAACTCCTGCACTTGCCTTTCCACCTCCTTATTTTGGTCAGGTGTGAGCTTATATGCTGCTCTATTGGGCAGGGATGCACCAAGGACAAAGTCTATTTGATGGCTTATAGACCTTCTTGGTGGAAGTGTTGCAGGTGCTCCATCACTCACTATGTCTTTGTATTCTTGCAACATTTGCTTTACCTCCTTAGGTACCTCTATCTACAAATTACCTTCCTCCTCCTTTGGCTTCACAAAGATGGCACATCCCACTATCTCCTCTTCATGCAGTAGGTGTAAGAACTCTTTACCAGTGTTAAGTAAGACACTAGGTGTTCTTGATGTTCCCTCATCATTCTTTGTCAGAGACTGAATCTTAAAGGTTCTGCTATCCTTCTTGAAGGAAATGGAGTTCTCCTCTCCATCATAGATCACCTTCCTATCAAATTGCCAGGGTCTACCTAGCAGCAGATGAAAAGCATCCATGGGTAGCACATCACAAAGGATCTTGTCCTTGTACCCTCCAATAGAAAACTCCACCCAAGTCTGTTCATTGACAAGCACACTTTGCTCTTGATTCAACCATGTCACCTTATAAGGACTAGTGTGGGGTATCTTTGTGAGTTTCAACTTCTTGGCTACCTCATCTGATATGATATTATCAGTTGACCTTGAATCAACTATCACCTTGCAAACCTTACCAAGGATTTTGCATCTCACCCTAAACAATGCTCTCCTATGCCTAGGTTCATCCTTAGCTGGCTGTCTTATCAAGACCCTATTGAACATCAGATTTTCTCCAATTTTTGATTCAATATGGTCCACCTTAGGTGTTTTATTGCTTGATGTGTCTTCATGGGCATAAGTAACCCTCTTTCTGCTATTTGATGAGGTAGGCTTGTCAGGACATCTATAGGCCGGGTGTCCCAATTGACCACAATTGTAGCATTTCATGGTTGCAAAGTAGGAATTACCCCTGCCAGTACCTCTACCCCTATTTGGACCCCCTTGTGCACCTCTTCCTCTAGAATGGCCTCCTTTGAGAGTGGTTTCACTATTATGCTCAGTCAACTTGGACTCTCCTTGATTCCTTTGCTCATTTGCCTTGCTTTGGTAACCACCTCAGTGACTCATTTGATCTCTACCTCTACCTCTACCCCTATTGTTGGAGTCTCCTTTCCTTTTGTTCCTCTCTTCCACCTTAGTAGCAAGATGATGACATTTCTGGATAGTGGTAGGAGTCCATAGGCTTATCTCCTCTTGGATGTTCCACTTTAGGCCACTTAGATACCTAGCCACCTTGATAGATTCCTCTTCTTGGACTTTGGATCTAAGACAAAGCTTCTGAAACTCCTCTATGTAAGAGGCCGCATCAAGATCTTTCTTCTTCAATCCCTGTCTCTTCTTATGAAGTTGGACTTCATAATCCTTTGGCAAGTAGTTCTCCTTGATCTTATTGACCATGGCCTTCCAGTTTGCAATAGGTAGCTTCCCCATGCTAATTCTCTCCTCTTGCAAGTACTTCCACCATGTCAAGGCTGCTCCCCTTAGTCTTGATTTGGCAACCTTAAGCTTTTGGGCTTCTGTCACACCTTCACACTCAAAATAGTTCTCCATACCTTGAATCCATTCCATGACGGTGTCAATATCCATCCTTCCATTGAAAAGTGGCAATCCTTCAAAAGATTTTGTATTCAAAGCCTTAATGGCCTTTACAAAAGGTTCTTCATTGATTAAGGGGTCTAGTTCAGTTATGATGTCATCTATATCAATAGCTTTCTTTCCCCTATCATTGGTGTCTACACCCCAGAGTTCTTGTGCTCTTTGATCAACCACTTCTTGCAACTTGTTCCTTATCTCACTCATAGCATCTTCAAGGAGTCTATTTTTCTCCTTTTGCTCTTCTACCTCCCTAGCTAGCTCTGCATTAGTGATGATTATGTTCTCCCCTACTGATTCACCAGAATATAGAGACATGCACGGTCCACCAAATCTTTAACCTGGCTCTGATACCAATCTGATGGGAATGGGCTTGGGATAGAATAGCCTAGTCTATGCTCTTTGATCCTCCCCTTGGATCACCAGGTGTTCCAACCACACCCTAGGGTCTCTAGGTCTTCCCTTACTTGTGGGATCCCCTGACCTTGCCCAATACACCCACCAACAACATGTGATTCTTCTCCTAAGCTCTCACCTACTCACAAGCTTCAAAAACCCTTACATAGGCTAATAAGGGTTTAACTCCTCCTACACCTTCTCAGGTCCTAGCAAGGATAGGATAGGTCTTTGACATGTTTCTCCAACCACTCATGTTCCCCCAAGAGGTTTTGACATTCCTTCTTGTTACCGATTTCACAATTTTGCTTCTTTCCTACAAAATAGGGCTACAAGGAATGAGCCCCTATTGGGCCTCCATTCCGGACTTTTAGGGCTTCCTCTTGCAAATAATGCCAAAAATTGTAAAACTTCCCAAAGGGATTGCTATTCATTTATCAAAGGTTCAAGGATTTTCCTAGTTTTGGGCCCCCCAAGTGTCCGTACACTACCCTAGGTGAAATTAAGGGTTTCTAAAGGTTTTTAAGTGTTTTTTTAGGCCTGCCAGGGTCATAGAGTTGGTTTGCTATCTTCACCACCTTGTCTAGATTAGTGGAAGCTCCTCCTTCTCACAAATGATGCTTAACACACCCCTCTACAACTCCTCCAAAGGGTGCCTCCTTCCTTGTCCTTTCTTTCTCTCACGGACCTCTACAACCTTGACCCTTCCTAGCCGGGCACAGACCAGTCTCACCTAGGAGTGGGTTTTTGAAAGGTTTTCCTGCATTCTCCAAGGCCTTGATTCCTCTAAGATACTGTATAGGGTCTTTACTCCTATACCCCATGGTTTCATGGTGTTTCCACAATGGGGATAGGAGTTACCAACTCATTTTCACAAAGCAGTCCAAAACTGGATAGTAAAGAGGTAACTACAAAATATTTACAAAGCACACAACACATGCAAAACAAAACCTGATCTAAATGCTCAAAATGAAATTATAAACACTATACAAGACTCTCAACACAGTTTAGTTTCTAGAACAATCCATTATCAATCCTTTAATTCTTCATTTGTGCCAACTGGCAACAAAAACACATTCACAGTCAAGGTGTTTTTCCTTTGGCCATACAATATGACATCTAACCCCTCATTTTAGGGTTTGCAACAATTTATAATGTCTTTGCCTCAGTTTGTGTACTAAAGTTAGGGTTCCCAATGCCAAGCTAAGGTTATGACCAATTTGGTGGAAAAGTTGCATGCCAACTTTGAAAAGTTGTCATGCAACTTTTAAGCAACTTTTGTAATGTTGCTTTTCTTGGCTTTTAGGCCTTTATTAGGCTATCCTCTAGACACAACCATGCCAAAAGGACCCCAAACTCATCAATAGGCCCACATTCCCTCAACCCCAAGAGAAAACTCAACCTATACTTGTGAACCTAGGAACTAAACTAGGACCTAAACAAAACCAATGAGCTCTTGGCTCTTATTACAATACATGGCTTCATGAAGAAGCAAAATCACAACATAAACATACGGTGGGAGCCCTTAGAAGGGTGCTCCTACACCAATATTCCTAGTAGAAGTAGAGATACTTTGTCTATGAGTGTCCTTGAAAGGTCTTATCCTAGAAGAAGAACAACGAGTCTCTAGGCTTCAAGAACTTGAGATGATTTAGGAAAGTCGCCAAAATGCTCCAGATCATTTGAAAGCATACTAACAAAGAATGGTGAGAAGTTACAACCACAATGTTAAGCCACACATTTTTTTAGATTGGAGATCTAGTCCTAAGGGAGAATCCATGAAATCAATAAGATCAAGAAAAGAAAGATAAATTTGAGCCAAACTGGTTAGGTCCCTTTGTCATGGTAGTAGCATATGGTTTAAGAGCATATAGATTATCTACACCAGAAGGAGATTGGTTTGATGAGCCTATCAATACTATGCATCTAAAGAAATTCTATGCTTAAAAGTATTAGCAGAAAGAGAAAATACAAAAACAGTTAAAAAGAAGAAAAAGCCTAAAAATCATAAAAGAAGCAAAAATCCATAAAAATAATAAAAAGAAAAATACAAAAATAGTGTAAAACAACGAAAACAGTTAAAAAAATCAAATATGGAAAAATGTAATAAATTTAGATGGTGAAAACCTGGTAAACAGGCACTATCTAAACATGAGTTTCACCATCTATGAGATCTCTTTGCCCATTTATTCATCCTAGCCCATCTATTCGCATCTACCTATCCTCACATATCAATTTATCTTTCGCATCTATTTCTTTGAACCATTAGTAGGAAATATGCAACTTATCAACAATTATCAATCTTTGATATACTTATCGTAGTCACTATCTTGGATTTTATCAAAATCAATCTACATTTGTATCCCACTATGGTTTGGATTATTCTTTATACATCCATAATAAAGTTTGTTTCTGCTGGTGTAAAACCCTAAACTCCTTTTGTTAAGGGTATCTTTAAAAGCTTCAGAAAACCAAAAGCATTCAAAAAACTTAGAAAAACCAAAAACACCTAGGGTTTTGAAATAGATGACAAACAACAAGGCAACGAAGATCAATACATTTGTAACAATTGGATAGTGAAACTCAGAATATAAAGATTCAACCAACAAGTAATGAAGAATTATCAATGATCATTCATCAAGATGATTATATTGGTTAATGATCATGAGAACATATGTGCGACACAGAAGATTCAATGTTTATATCTTGATTTTTTCTAATCATGTGTCCTATGCAACTCGATGATGTCCATGACTAGAGGAGCTATGATGGGGCATGATTATTTTTCTTTGTTTTTTGTTTGTGGTTTATCTCTTAGTAAGGTATGTGCTTGTCTAAGGATATGATCGACAAAAGGTCAATGAGGATGTTCTGATTCATGTCTAAAAAGGGATAATCCTTGTCTGTTCTGCAAGAAATACTCAGGTCAACTTGATTCATTATATCAAGTTGGTTGTATAAACTTGCTATATCAAAATCCATGTAAGAAGCACTCAGGTTAGCTTGAATCATTATGTCAAACTGTTTGTATTTTCTTACAACATTTAAAATCTCAATGATGAAATCAAGCACCATTATAGGAAAGCTTACGAGGAATGACAATATCATTTAAGTTAGATCATTTTAAATAAGTTCATTATCATCTACATTATAAGCATTCATTGTCAGTTGCATTATAATAATTTCATTCGAGATCAATGGTCAAAATAAAGATTGAGTATATTTGGACAAAAAAAAACAATTGAATTAGTTTGCATTCAATTATCTAGGTTCATTTTGTTTAGGTTTGCATATTATCATGATCATCATGTCATTTATCATTCATCATTCATCAGTTGCATTCATTTTAATTAAATAATGTCATTTACATTGATCATATCATTATGAGTTGCATTAGATTCATTTCTCATTATCATCTTTTGCACTTAGTTATCATTAGTTTCATTTTAGAATCATTTTCATTATGTTCATTTAATTGCATTTGTGCATTTAGAATCATTAACCATATTATTACATCATCATTGTTTATATTTCATCACCTAATCATTATAAGCATTATCATACATAATCATCATATTGAATTCAAAAACTCAAAATCAAAAACATTTCATGTAAATCATTTCATCACTACATGCATATACATCAAGGAATCGAAATAAACATCCATTTGCATATGTCATCATTATAAGCATTTTTTCCATAAAGATCATTACATTTTTAAAATCATTTTCATATGCATATAAATTATTCCACATCATCATCATCATCATATCATCAAGATAACACCATGGAATATAAAAGAAAGGAGAGATTATCATATCAACCATGTAATCATTGCATATAGATTAGCAAAGCATTATCCATGTAATCAATGCATATAGAACATATAAGTCATCATCATCAAATCAGCATACATAATAAATCATAACCATCATATAGATTTCATGTCTTCATATCATCATAAAACAATAAAAAGTCCAAGTATACAATAATATCATAGAAATAATCAATAACATACAAATGTCTCATAATACCAAATCAAGTCTCATTGATGCCCTATACCGCTCCCACCTAACTTTGTCCATCTCTGAGGCTATGGCCCTGCTCCTCGATCTCTGTTCCTCTGAGGAGGCCCCATGACTCCACCACTGCTGGTTTCCATCCTACCAGGTACATGAGTATTTGAGTATTAACATAGCTCCCGACTCTCTGGGTCTCTGAGACCAGATCCTCATATAGTCACTGCCAATGCACTGTCTCCTTCCCATCCCAGAATAATACCCTCACAGTGTTAGCTAAGAGAGTGCCAAAGCCAACCTCTTGAATGTGATCAAGTGTATCCTATGTATCCTAGTATCTCCTCACATCTCTATCCCTCTCAATAGTAAGCATCTAAACCTGTGCCCATGAGCTGATCAATCTATGCTCTAATGTCATCTATGCTCTCCTACTGTAGCTCATCCTGCTGGGCTACATTCTACATCCCCTCATCACTACCTCCCTCTCTACCTGCTAGAGTCTATACCAGAGTAGATCTCATGATCCATTGTCAAATGAGGGGCACATGATCCTCTGAGTCCTCCTCCTCTTCATCCCAACGACCCTATTCCATGATCACTCCTGGATCTGGATGAGTCTACCCAAAATCAATCCCCATGCCCTGATCTCTATCCAATCCTCCACCTCTACCTAATCTTGGAGAGGTAAATCCTCTCACTTTTCCAAACCCTCCTCTACATGTGTCTCCCTACCATAGGAAGTGGCCTCCCACCTCTCCTAACCTATCCAAAAGGTCCTCCTCGAACTCTAAGACGACCTCTTCTCCATCCTTGTCTCCCTCTTTGGCCACCTCCACCATCATCTCCCCCATCTCCCTCAACCTCTTGATCAGCTCTAAGATTTTGCCTCTATCTCCGTCATTGGACAACAAGATCATTTGAATCATCCTCCTCATCTCCTGAGCTGGGGCGTGTTAGGGTTCCCACAGATACTGAGAGGGGGGGGTGAATCAGTATCTGACTGGTAATAAAATTTTCTTAAGATAGAACATGCAGAACATAAGGTAACAGTATACCTGTATGCAATAATTAATGTGATTAACAAAACCAAAAACATCCACATGAAAAGAACATCATAACACAAGATGTTTAACAAGGAAACCCGGTGTGGGAAAAACCTCGGTGGGATTTGTGACCCACAATATTCACTTACTGGCCAATAAGAGAATATTACTTACAATAGGGGCTTGCACATGCAGGAAGGCCAACTGCCTAGAGCACACTACTCAATAAGAAGTCACACTGACTTACAATGAGGATTATGCAAATCCAATGATCTGTATTGCTTTACAATAGCATCTTCAATGCCAGATTCAATACCGGTTCTTGCTCTGTTCTTTACATATACCCTTGACCTATAATTCACACATTAGGTCTACCTAATAATTTTCTTTATGCTTCCTATTCATATCCTACAAATGTCTACAATGATCTCTTTTATATACAAGAGTCATTTTACAATTTGCCAAGTCAGCTTACAATAATAAACAAAATATTACATATCAAAAATCCTGTCGGCCTCTGTGCCGGTATACATATTTTCTTTTGTGCTAGTGTCGGTGTAGATTGTTCTTGCTGATGCCACTGCACTGTCTTTCTTGAATAATGCTTTGCCGGTAGAATGTCTTGTTGGTGCCATAGGATTGCTAGGTTGTCTATGTAATGCTTTGCCGGTATAATGTCTTGCTGGTGCCATAGGATTGCAAGGTTGCCTGTCTAATGCTTTGCCGGTATAATGTCTTGCCGGTGCCATAGGATTGCAAGGTTGCCATCAATGACAAAACCTTCAATCACACACAATATCTCATTGGAGTGTCCATATGCCAACAATCTCCCGCTTTGGCATTGATGGCAACACTCATGAGAAATTTCAAAAAGATATCCAAAAATGTGTAGACCAAAAATGTGAGAACTCCCCCTGAGCATATGATCCCTATGTTTTGAATTTTCTCATCTTACTACTCCCCCTTTGGCATCAATGACAAAGGTTAGTAGAGTTTGTAGTTGTACCATTCCATAACCTCAACCTTGTAGTTGGGTAGTTATTTTCTGAAGAAGATCTCCCAAAATTAAGTTTATACCATCCATAAACTTCTTACTATCTTTTATTGTTGTCTCAGTTCTTTTTACTGTATTGGTGAGATACTGCAAGTGCTCTGCTGGTGTTTTGCTTCCCTATGTTAATGCCTTTGAGATTTCCTTCCGCAGAGATGCTAAATAGTCCAATCTTGGACTTAGTTTAGATCTCAAAAGCTTTGCCTTGTTTATTATTGCCTCTTTCTCTCTTTCCAATTTCAGCAATTCTTTCTCAAAATTTTCTATCTTCTCTTCAAAAATTGATAATGAATCAAGTGAGTTGACAAAATTGTCAGCAAGTTTATTTATCTCATCCTGTGCCTTGCTTATCTTTTTGTCAATATCTACAGTCAAAAAGTTTGTTTTACATGTATCTTTATACAGGTTTTTGTACTCTTTTAACAAATTACATAGTTCCGACAGAAGTGTGTCGAACTCCCTGTTACACTTCTTTATTCCTTCCTCAAAGAATTTATGTTTCTCTTTTTTTACAATTTCCTTTACAGATTCTACCTTTGTTTGCTCAAAATTTCTAGAAATATATTTACAAAGTGTATCCAACTGTCCTAAAGAATCTTTATTGTCTATATTACAATTAGGAGCTATTGATTTCAAAAATGGGATTGAATCATCTATTTCTTTGTAAGCTTGTGAGCTATAATCAGTTATTTTCTTGATAGATTCAAGTAATAATTGAGTCACATTTGTTGACTTTGATGGTGACCCAACAAACTGAGTACCAGTGGAAGTGACCATGCTTGTATTGACCTCTGGCAGGTCAGTTTGTGTCTGCATTTCCTTAAGCACTAGTTTTTTTGCTTCATTTCTTATTGGTGGCATCTGTTCTGGAGCCTTTAGCTGTGTTGGTTCCTCTGTTTGTGTTCCAGATTCCATCTTTTTCTCTGTATCTGCTGCCGGTTGCTCTGTATTCCCTGTTACCGAAGGCTCTTTGGCTATACCTGATTTATCTGTTGTATCCTTATCTACCACTATGTTGATCTTCTGAGTATCAAGATTCACAATATATAGGACTTCAGGATTAGGATTATTATCCTCTGTATCCATACTCTCAGCCACCGGTTGATCTTTAGTAGTTGTTGTTTTTACCGGTGGAGTATTTAAAGGTGGTGGGGGTAAATTGTCTCTAATCTTGATACTTGGTGGTCCACCAACTTTACCTTTCCCTTTGTCCTTAAGAATACACCTTAATGGGCTTGGGATTCCTATATTCTTCTTGTTTTTCTTTTTCAACCAAGAATATATCCCAACCATCTTCTGTTTCCTCTGAAACCTCTGTAACTCTACCCACCATCAGTGAAATTTGTGGGTGTGTAGTGGAAAAAACTATCCGGTTGGCCTGATCTATCAGATCATCAATTTCTTTAGGTGAGTTTACCGGATATACTGCAAGTAGTTTTTCTATTTTAATTTTCTTATCCAATTCAATTATTCCTTGCCTTCTGGCCTCAAGTCTTTTGTATAGTTCATCACGAATTTCATTTAAGACTTGAATCAAAAACTTTTTATACATGTCCATGTGTAATATTACACTCTCCTCAACTTGCCCTTTCTCATCATCCGATAGGGTGTCATAAATTTTCCCTATGTTTTTCAATTTACCTTCCTCTATGATCTCATTCAGTAATATGTCAAGAGGGGCCAAGTCTGTGTTTGTCTTTTTCTTCTTTTTGGGTGTCAGCTTCTTTTTAGGTGTGACTTTTCTGACCGGAGATCTCACAGCTTGTTGCTTCTGCCTTGTCCTTCTAGGTGAAGGAGTGGTTGTTGGTGAGGGGTCTCTTTTCCTAACAACTCTTTTGAAAGTTGTTGGCATATCTCCTTCTGAGGAAGTACCTACCGGTGATAGATGAGATTTAGGTTGTTGGGCTGCTAACTCATCTTCAGTTATGCCGGTTTTCTTTAATACATCTTCCTTTATGGCTTTTGCTTGTCTAGATCCTTTTCTCACAAATGCCTCAACCTTTTTCACTCTTTTCTTTGACTGAATTTGGCTTTCTGTGGTCTTAGCACTACCAAATACTTCTTCTTTTGGTTCCCTGGGTGCTTCTAGAAGTGCTTTGGCATAAGTTTCAATGATATGATCATCGGTCTCATAACCTATCTCTGTTACCCAGATTGTCCTAGGGATGACTACTTCCATCCAGATCTCATCCTTTTTAATTACAAAACATATATAATCCTTGTATTGTTGGCAATTTCCTATGATAGTCTGATTCTTTTGTTCATTCTGACCTTTAGTGCCTGAAAATACTCATTGATATTCTTTTCCTTGTTTTCATCGATGTTGTTGAATAAGTCTGATAATTGTTTTCCTACCGGTATGTCATATCCAAAATCTTTGTTGCCTATACCAAGAACCTATTTTGTTATGTGTAGCATTAAGCATACAAGTAAATTTCCAAATCTAAAAGTTCCTTTCTTATCTTTCTTGATTTTGGCTAAGTTATCAATCAACTCATCTTTTAACCATTCACATACATCAATTTTCACATTTTCTTTTACCATATCATGAGCACTCTTAATGCATAAACTGGAGATTGAGTTGAGTCTATTTGCATGAGTTGCTTTGTACCCTAAAATCATGCTAACAAATCTAACATTTATATCGGTCACATCATTAACCTTTAGAGACCTTCTGTCTAATGTTGCACCAGTTAAGTTCATTACTAGGTCATTGGAGACCTTCTTAGTCTTGTCGGGTCTGCTACTGGTGGAAGGTAACCCTGTTACTGCTTTCACAGCTTCCTTAGTGATTTTGTAAACTGAATCAAGCTAAAAGAATGAGCCATGTACCCTACTTAAAACTATCCCAATCACTTCCTTGGGAAATTCAGGAATGCAAAGGATTTCAGTGAATCCTAGGGTTTCAACAACTTTATGTTAAGGTTTCACATTTCCGGAATTGTCACATATAATAGTCTTATACATGTTTTTAATTTCTTCATCTCCTAATTCCTCTATGTTGCAATGAATATACATTCTAGGGTCTTCTGCATAAACAACACCTTTTGGAATTTGGGAAAAAGCACCTGTATTGTCATCTTTCTTAGCTACCTCGGGAACTAGCTGAAATATGGGCCTAGGGCATTTTATAACTTCGACTACTGTAGGGTTTGCTATGAATTTAGGTGCGGAGGAGGATGCCATGATGATAAATACCTTTTTCTGCCTTTGGATGGATTGATTGCTGAAATGCTTTGTCTCTTTGCTCGAAATGCCTTAGCTCGGAAATCTTCGCGCTCTCTAAAAGTTTAAAATCACGGTGAAATGAAATGGAGCCAAAACCTTATTTTATAAAGTCTTTTCTGCTACCTACCACATTAATTGCTTGCTGATAATGAGTGATTTTCAACTTCTTTTCTCTAATCGAGGGAATAATAGCACGTGTCGTTAGATTGCCAAACCCTCAAGATAATTTTCTTCAATTTGATGAAGAACTTCCTACCGGTGGAGCATTTCTCTGTCTTGCTGGTGGAGTATTTGTTGGTTCTGCCGGTGGAGGAGTATTCCCAATATTTAGATCACCTTTTCTAATCCATTGCTTTGAGAATTCTTGCTTAACCTCTTCAACCTTTTCTTTACCTTTCAAGCTAGTACTTTTGTTGTCTACCGGTGTACCTTTACTTCTACAAAATTTAGAAATATGACCAATCTTGTTACATGCATAACAAGTCACATAATTTTTCTGAATAGCTTTCCCATAACCTATGCCAGTTTGTGTTCTACATTGATTTGATAAATGTCCAAATCTTCCACAAACATAACATCTTACATTCATTCTGCATTTTTTTAGAGTTATGACCAATTTTGTTGCATTTGGAGCATTGACCGGTGGGAGGATTGATATTCTGATAATTCCTAGATCTACATTCATTTGCCCTATGACCATATTTATTGCAGTTAAAGCATTTTCCATTGAATTTGTAAGTATTAGGAGGTCTTATCGATTTGCTGTGATCCTGAGTATTTGCAGTACCGGAGCTTTCTCCAACTTCAAATCCAATTCTAGAAGTGTCAACTTTGGGTTTTTGATTCTTCAATAAGGTACCAAGTTCTTCTGAGCTTTTCTTGAATTCTTCTTTGTGTTGATTTGTAGTTTCCAATTCCTTTTCCAAGATTTCTTTTTGTCTCATTAGTTCATTTGAGTCATTTTGAGTATGCATCAGATCTGTCTTCAACATGTCATTTTCATAGCTAAGTCTTGTGTTCTCATTTGCTACATCACTTAGTCTTCTGTTCAATTCTTCTTCATTCTTCTTTTTGTCCTCAATCTCTTTGCAAAATCTCATAGTCATATCCCGCATTTCATTTTTTGTTGTCATGATCTCTTGTTTCAATTTTCTTATCATATCATTAAGTGATTCCTTTTCATCATTCTCATTTTGCAATTTTTCACAAAGTTCTCTTCTCTTATTTCTTGTAATTGTAAGATTTTCTTGAAGTGCTTGAATAATGTCCTGAGCTACTTTTAAATCATCTTCTAATTTGATATTCTTCAACTTCTCTGCATCATAGTCAGTAAGAGCTCCTTCAAGTTGCTTCATCAGATTTTCCATCTTTACCGGTGTCAAGATCTTCCTCAAGCTGTTAGGCTTCTGAAAATAGAGGACCAAGATTTGATACCAGTTGTTAGGGTTCCCATAGATACTGAGAGGGGGGGGTGAATCAGTATCTGACCAGTAATAAAAATTTCTCAAGACAGAACACGTAGAACATAAAGTAACAGTATACCTGTATGCAAGAATTAATGTGATTAATAGAACCAAAAACATCCACATGAAAAGAACACCATAACACAAGATGTTTAACGAGGAAACCCGGTGTGGGAAAAACCTCGATGGGATTTGTGACCCACAATATTCACTTACTGGCCAATAAGAGAATATTACTTACAATAGGGGCTTGCACATGCAAGAAGGCCAACTGCCTAGAGCACACTGCTTAATAAGAAGTCACACTGACTTACAATGAGGATTATGCAAATCCAATGATCTGTACTGCTTTACAATAGCATCTTCAATGCCAGATTTAGTACCGGTTCTTGCTCTGTTCTTTACATATACCCTTGACCATTAATTCGCACATTAGGTTTGCCTAATAATTCTCTTTATGCTTCCTATCCATATCCTACAAATGTCTACAATGATCTCTTTTATATACAAGAATCATTTTACAATTTGCCAAGTTGGCTTACAATAATAAACAAAATATTACATATCAAAAATCCTGTCAGCCTCTGTGCCGGTATACATCTTTTCTTCTGTGTCGGTGCTGGTTGTAGATTGTTCTTGCTGATGCCAGTGCACTGTCTTGCTTGAATAATGCTTTGCCGGTAGAATGTCTTGCCGGTGCGATAGGATTGCAAGGTTGCGTATGTAATGCTTTGCCGATATAATGTCTTGCCGGTGCCATAGGATTGCAAGGTTTCCTATGTAATGCTTTGCTAGTATAATGTCTTGCCGGTGCCATAGGATTGCAAGGTTGCCATCAATGACAAAACCTTCAATCACACACAATATCTCATTGGAGTGTCCATATGCCAACAGGGCGAGGGCCTATTGGATTAGTAATGCGAGGAAATGGGTGTGCAAGAAGGTACTCCCCACCTCCAAAATGTTAGGAATCCCCGCCTCCAAAATGTTAGGTCTCAAATCATATCTACAATAGGAACAACCAAAAAATCTGTGTATGTTATCTCAAAAGACAATGAAGGACCCCAATCTTGTCTATCCTTGTACCGCCATGCATACATAACAATACCAGAAATTATGTGTTGAATAATACCAAACTATCTCAAAATGCGACCAAACAACTATCTCTCAATGATAAATGGAGTACGATTGATCAAATATCTACTCTGTAAAATCAAGGGCATAATCTGAGTGTCCTCCAACCAAGGCTCACAATGAATATATGGTCTCCAAATAACAATGTCCATGGAATCTAAAACCCATCGCCAAAAATTGAGCTTACCTAGCTTAGGCTGAGTAATGATACCTCTATACAAATATACAAATGGTTGACCATCACCGCAAACTCTATCATGTATCATCTAGGTAACAATGATATGCTCCCAACACCAACCTGAAGTAATGTGCATCTCGATGAGAGACTAGCTCCACCATCATAAACAACCTGGTGTAAATTATGATATAGATATGAAAGCATACACACATCCCATGCATATGGAGTATGATACTACATCATGCTCTACAAAATACCTCCCCATCCAACGAAAAATCCTCAAGATCTCCTATCAAGACATATAAACCCACCAATCAAGCCTGCTAGTATCACTGGGAGAGTATCATAGTGCATAATCACATCCTCCCTTTGAATCTCTCCCCCATCAATGCTCTAATCGCTAAACACTGTCCTGCATGCATCGGTCCCACCAAGATCTTGGTAGTCATACTAGACAATCTCTCCAGTCATAGGGATGTGAAGGATCCTATACACATCCTCGAGTGTCACACTAATTTCACCAGTCGGTAGGTGAAATGTTTTGTGCTCGCTATGCCATCTCTCAACTAATGCAGTCAACAACCCCCTATTATGTATAATTTTAGGTATGTATAACAGGTGACGTAATCCACAGGCATCAATGTGTCTAATCTCGTCCTGATTCAACTCTGTGACTAAATGATGCATAGCCGGGAATTTTTCCCGACACGGGAGAACATCTAGTTTCTCCTATTTTAATCAGAAATTTTTTCTATCAATCATCTATCCTATCAAATCAACATTTCAATCAAATCTTTTCTATCAAGAAAATCAAGCTATCAATCAAATGGTCAAACAAATCAAGCTCTTTATTAGAGACTAAATCGGTCTCTTCAAGATTCTATCAACTTATCAATCAACAAACCAACATTAATCCTATCGATCAAAACATCTATCAGGCAATCAATCCTACTGATCAAAACATCTCAGGCAATCAATCCTATCGATCAATCTATCTATCAAATCAATCAAACAAAATAAAGAATTTATTATTAATCATCTATCAATCTATCAAAATTCACACATCAATTGTCTAATCAGATTCATCTCATTGAACTTCAACATTGGCAAAAACCGAAAAGTTCAATTTTAAAACAAATGCATTGTCTGTCTAAAAATATACACTAACCTACAGTGTATAGTCACTAAAAATAGCAAAAGTGCTAAACTAGAAGGCAAATGTGCGAACACATTGAACAAAAGAGCGACTTCAGCCTAATACGCTAACATAACAGGCAAAAGCATGAACTTAATCGACACAGATGCTAACCCTACAAATATATTAACATATATAACAAATGCATGAACATAAACGATAAATGTGCTAAACTATCAAATGTGTTACCCTAATCAATGCATGTGCTAAAATAGCTACCAAATGCGAGAAAATAACACGCGAAAATCAAAAAATTAAAAAACAGCCCTAAATCATTTGAAAAACATGCAAACTTGTATGAAAACTCAAAACAAATCTCAGGATAGGTCACTCACCGATGGGCCATACTCAGTGTTGGCATTTGATCATTTGAACTAAACTGGTAATGTGTGTTTGCTTGATGCAACTGGTATATGTCTGTTGTGCATAGAGATTAGATTTATGTATGATGACTATTTTGTATGTTTTCATTGATGGAAACTATGTTTCTTAAAGTCATCTAAGTCCTACATTTCAACTGGCTAGACTTAATTGGTAAAGCAAAGACGGTTTTATTAGAACCGGTAATTAGGACTTCAACTAGTAAATGATAGATAGTGTTACATTCCAACAACCGCTACATGAAAATCATGAAGATTGAGATGATGTGGTTTTGTAGATGCATTGAAGATTATCAGATGAAGATATGTTAGTGACCGCATGTGCTAAATTGATCAGGTGAACGATATTCATTTGATAGAATAGATTAGTGGATGGAGACTTAACTGATAGTGATGGAAATCACTCAGATCAGTAAAACAACACATAATTGGATTTGTTATGTCGGTGGCCGACATAACTAAAGCGGACAATGCAAGATTGTCTAGATGCATTGAACCTAGGGAATTGTAATAAGGTTCTAGCTGGCCTTATGATAATTTTAATTATGTGATGAGGTATGAAAGGATATATATACATGAGCTTGATAGTGTGATATGTGATGAGCGAGTTTTGTATTTCTGATAGTGCGAAGATTAGAGGGGTTGAGAGATGAAGTCTTTGTGATGTTGTAATGTTCTGAAGTGGATCTTACCAAACACAGAAGGTGTTATACTAAGATCATTTGTACTTTTTGTCTTTCTAACAGTTGCAACAAAAAATTCCTCTTACAAGGTCACTCCTAATAGGGTGCAGTCAAATCCTAATGGTTCTGATCATTAAATCCTCTAACCAGGTGACATGTTAACTTGTGTTTACAAATCCCATTTACTTGGGTAGCTCCTAACAGGGCTAGTCCTCATAGGACATTTTGTAAATATCTTAAGCGAGCTTAGACACTTCTAACAGGGTGTCCCCCTAACCGGGTGTTGTAAACCTTAACCTATCAGATCTCTATACTGCAGATAGTGGATCTTATGGGTACTAACTACCACCATGATTTTTCCCATTAGGGTTTTCCATGTATAAACTCTTGTGTCATGTGGTTTATGCTTTATTTAGTGATTGCATTCTTGGTATTATTTCTTGCATGCCTATTGAGTTTTAAGTTGGTGAAATTGATATTCAGTTTTGTATTTTTTTACTATCACTGATTCACCCCCCCCTCTCTGTTCCTTATAAGTTTATCACTCAGCAAGTCTCTAGTATCGACAGATGTGCTCAAATAGATGGCTCTCATACAAGATCACCATCTTTCCAGCTTAGCACTCCAACTTCTTCTTTCTCCAAAAGCTGACAAAATTGCAAATGGGGATAAAATTGACCTAGGTTAATTTTATTATTACCTTTTTGATTTTTTTGGAGGGGTAACTAATTTTTCAAGTGGGGAAATTTTTTTTATTTTTCAAATGAATTTAATTGAGAGGCCTATTTTCAAATCTTTTAAATCAATTATCATGAGATCAATCGCCCAATCAAAATTTTCAACAATTTCACAATCAATCTCCCGAGGGGGCACACAATCAGGATTTTCATCTTCCTCAGAGGCATTATTGAGACTTGATTTAATCTTTGAAACAATTTTGTCTCAACATTATTTCAATGGGGGGAAAAATGTATACACATAAAATTGGATATGAGCAATTAAATAAATATTTTATATTTATTTAATAATTATTCTTCTATTAAATAGTTAATTTGAAAAGATTAATTTATTTAATACATTTCATGTTCTTCTATTAATTAATTTAATTAAAACATTTAATTAATTAATTCATTTATCCTTTCTTCTAATCAATTAATGAAATATCTTATATTTAATTATTCTTCTATCCACTATCCTATAGTCTCATCAATTAAATAATTTTTTAATTATTTAATCTTCCTTTTACAACTCACCCTCATCTCTACATCACTTCTTCTTTGCCAACTCATTAATCATGTGGCTAAGATATTAATATTTTTAATATTAATATGCATCATTATCTCCAACTTCCAAATTCATTCTTCAAATAATGTGTACATACACACATTCCTCAATTTCCCAATATTTTCTCCAACCTTCCTACATCTTCAGAGGGAGTTGAGTCCACTTGTCCTCTTATCCCTAAATCTTCTCCAACTATCCTATATTATCTCAAGTCTTCTTCTTAGTCAAGGTGAGATGAATAACACTTGGCTTCCCATTACACCTTTTCCTCCATCCTGTAGGTGTAGGAGGAACATCTTCCACCTTTCAGTCTCACATCTTAACCTCTTTCTCATAGCCATCCAATTTGCAAGATTTAATCATGACCATTGTATTAGATAGTTTAGATAACCGGAAGACAACTGAGAGGGGGTGGTGAATCAGTTGTCATAGATTACTGGAAACTTTAGCAATTTAAAACAACAATATTAGAATAGCAGTTAATCCAATTAAGTATAAAAAATAATCACATAATAAAAGATATCCACACAACACCAATATTTGTACGTGGAAAACCCGGTAAAGGGAAAAACCAAGATGGGAAGCCTACCCATAGTCAGATAATACTTCTGCAGTAAGTATGTGAATTTAGAATGAAGGGGCCTGCACTTGTAGGAAGACCGACAACCTAGAGCAAACCGATCATCACAAAAGGATTCTCACTGACTACATATAAATCCAGGAACTGCAAAATATAGCATCTCCTATGCTCGAGTATAGTTCCGGTTAAGCTCAGTACTGGAGGACTAAATCCTCTTACAAACCCAATTCGATCTCTAATGATCGACCAACTCCTATGCTAGAATGATATTACATTATTCACACATTACATTCCTTGACCATGACCTCTTACTATAACCATGATGATATACCATGAGATTTTACATCTTATTTATACAAACCCTCGACCATAAACAATCAAGTCGACCACCAAACAATAAACCAATTACATAATTAGAAACCATGTTGGCCTTAGACCAAAACAAATAATATCCAACACATACGATATCCCAAAAATACAACAATAGGTCCTATCTGCATGTTACATTAATTCCGGTTCATAACCTAGATCAACTGGGACCAAGTATAGGTCCACACGCTTCAACAATGATCTCCAAATGCCAAGTCTCAACAACATCCTAAAACTCCATCACAAGCTGCACCAACACCAATTATGCAATGCATCAAAGATCTCCACAAGAAGATCTATTGGCAAAAACCTCACCAGAACCATAAACCAATCTTCTAATTAAGTAGGATAGCATCCAATCACTAGACCAAAACCAACTGACCAAATATGAGTATAAGCATCATGAACAAGCCAATTCCATTTCCATATTGTACCAGAGTCAACTAGATCATGGTGCAAGTGCATCTCATCAACAAGAAAATCATGGCTTTAGGGATGAAGCTTAGGACTCTAATAGTTGTCTTAGTGTGTCTTGTGCCTATGCAAGTTTGTTTCATATATATTCAATAAACCCCACTATGTGAACCCATGTCACCAATTAGGCAATTTGATAAGCCAATTGGGACAATGTTGTCAATAAGGGGTAGTAGAAGGTTTATATTTGTGTTTTTATAGGTTTTTGACATGTTTTAGGGGTGTTTGGTTGATCCAAGTGTGTGGATCCCCACCTTAGGAAGTTTGACAACATTTTGTGCAAAATTGCAACTTTTGAAATTACAACTTTTAAGTACAAACGTGCAACTTTTCAAAATATGGTTGGGGGAAGCCTTTCAATGGCTCCAACCTCCTCCAAATTCAGTTAGAAACCATTGGAGAGTTTTATAAACCTTTTCAACATGATCCCTAAGGTTTCTGATGTTGTGGTTTGAAGTGGTGAAGCAATAAAACACTGAAATACTGAAGATTTCCCAGAAATTTTGAGTTTGCAATGATTGTACATGTTTGTACGGATTGAATTGAGTCACAAAATTCTTGGAGTAGATGGAAGAATGAAATATATTTGATTTGGTGGTGGTATGAGACTTTGATTCTATTTGTGTAGTGAGAACCCTCTAGTTTTCTGACTGTTACCCAGAAAGTAAGGGTTTGGCTAGGGTTTTACTTGAAAATGGCCATATCTTGCATCTCCTTCCTCTAGAAGTTAATTCCTTTGGTGGAGTGAAATATTGGTCAATTTAAATTAACATTTTCATGGGTTTTTGCAGGGAATATTTGGTTGTGAGGAGAAAGAAGAAAAACTAGGTAGGCATCTCTATGTGACTACCTTAGGCAAATTTAGGACAGTCATCACAAAACATTATAGCAGTGGATTGCAAGCATAAAACCCTAGAATTAGAGTTTAATAACCATCCCCCACATGCTCATGAAGTTTATTTTCCTGATTGGATTCAAGAATTGGTAGTTTCTTTGTAAAATAGGCCTAATTGCCCTAATTAGGTCTCTTGGTCTCTAAAGGGTTCAGACCTTGAAAGTGCAGATCTAAGCAAACCATTTTTTGCGATAAGTGTAACTCCCAAAAGGGTATCTTGAATGGTAATTTGTTTGTTAGAGTGTGGAACATTTTGGAGTTAAGATCAATTTTATCGCCAAATAGGACTACTAGCCTAGGAGGTAGGTTTCTAAAGGAGGTATAAGGAATTGGAGTCTAAACCCAAAAATGATGCTTGGAACAACCTCTAATGGCCATAAAAAAAAGGGAAAGATTCCAATGTGTTGATGGTAGAAGGAAAAAAATTCATGAAGTAGATTACAGAGAAAGGTGCAGTTTGCTATGCCCTCATGCCTAGTCCCAAGGTGACAAGGAAAGAGTAGTTTGTAGAAGAGAAAGAAGGAGGACGGAAGCACATGGACCCTGCAATCAGAAAATTGCTTGATAAGTATAAAGGCATCATCTTAGATGGAATGCCAAGATCCCTACCACTGGGAGACATCAATCATTGCATAGATCTGATCCCTGGATCTACTCTCCCAAACAAAGAAGCATACAAACTCACTCCAGATCAGAATACAAAAATCGCAAGGCAGATTGAAGAATTGCTTGAATCAATCCTAATTGGCAAGAGCTTAAGCCCATGTGCAGTACCTGTTGTCTTTACACCCAAGAAATAAGGCACTTGGAGGCTTTGCACAGACTCAAGGGCCATCAACAAGATAACTATAAGGTATAGCTTCCCAATCCCTAGGATAGAGGATTTGCTTGATTGCTTGGGGAATGCTAAATATTTAACCAAAATGGATCTAAAAAGTGGATACCATTAGATTAGTATAAGGCCAGGAGATGAATGGAAAACAACTTTTAAAACCAATGAGGGGTTATATGAGTGGAAAGCCATGCCATTTGGGTTGTCCAATGCCCGTAGTACCTTTATGAGATTGATGAATGAGGTCTTGGTGGAATTTATAGGCAAGTTTGTCATAGTATACCTAGATGATATCTTGATCTTCAGTCACACAAGGGAAGAGCACCTCAAACATATAGATATGGTTCTCAAGATGTTACATGAAGAGCAACTAATGATCAATTTGGATAAGTGTTTGTTCATGCAGGAGGAGATCATCTACTTGGGCTTTGTAATCTCACAAGATGAGTTGAAAATGGACCAAGAGAAGGTAAGTGCTATACTATCTTGGCCAACACCTAAGACTATGAATGATGTTTGAAGCTTCCATGGTTTAGAAACTTTTTATAGGAAGTTCATAAGAGGATTTTGTCATGTTTGTGCACCCATTCTTGACACCATAAAGGGGGGACAAAAGTGCAGGTTCAGTTGGACCAAAGAGGCAGATGCTTCATTTGAAACATTGAAGAAGAAGGTTGTAGAACAACCAGTCCTTGCCCTACCAGACTTCAACAAAATATTTCAGGTGAAGTGTGATGCAAGCCACATGGCTATTGGGGCAGTGCTCAATTAGGAAGGAATGCCTATTCTTTTTTCAATGAAAAGCTAAACGATGCCAAGAAGAGATACTCATATTAGGACTTGGAGATGTATGCTTTGGTTCAGTCTTTGAAGAAGTGAAGGCACTATTTATTACCTAAAGAGTTCATAGTTTTTACTAATAATCAGGCACTCAGTTTCATAAATAGCCAAGAGAAGCTAAACCACCGGCACATGAAGTGGCTAGAGAGCCTACAAGCCTTCAACTTCACCCTCAAACACAAGAAGGGGGTCAAGAACAAAGTTGCAGATGCTTTGAGTAGGAGGGTCTTAACTGTCAACCAAATCAAGATGGAGAGTGTTGTTATTGATTCCTTGAAGAGTATGTATGATGTTGATGAAGACTTTGGAGAGATATACAAGGTATGTGAAATGTTTGGTGAGAGGTATCATATTGAGTTTTTTGAATTTCTGATACAAGATGGATTGTTATTCAAAGGAGGATAGTTGTGTATTCCTAAGTGTTCCATGAGGTTAAATATCATTAGGGAGAAGCATTGTGGAGCTATGGCAGGTCATTTTGGCCTTGACAAGACCATAGACCTTGTGAAGAGACACTATTACTAGCCTAAGTTGCAGACAAATGTAAGGAGGTTTGTGGAAATATTGTAATATGTCAGAAAGCCAAGGGGAAGTAAACTAATATAGGTTTGTATCAGCCCTTACCCATTCCTTCTAGGCCATGGGAGAGCATAAGTATGGATTTTGTGTTAGGTCTGCCTAGGATAAGGAGGGGATTTGAGAGTGTGTTTGTAGTGGTGGACAAGTTTAGCAAAATGGCTCATTTCTTGTTATGTAATACTTCTTGTGATGCCTAATATGTTATAGACCTATTCTTCAAAGAAATAGTCTGAATACATGGATTGCCTCTAAACATTATTTCAGACAGAGATGTGAAGTTTATATGTCACTTTTGGAGGACCCTTTGGAAGAAGTTGGGAACTAACGTAGCTTTCTCATCGGCCTACCATCCCCAAATAGATGGGCAAACTGAAGTTGTCAATAGGTCATTGGGAAACCTATTAAGGTGTTTGACAAGGCAACATGGAGAAAAATGGGACATTATATAGTCATAGGCAGATTTCTCATACAATGACACTATAAATAGGAGCACAGGGAAGTCTCCTTTCCAAATTGTGTATGGCATCCATCCAAGGGGAGTATTAGAGTTGAGGGATTTGCCCAAGGAAGAGCCCATTAGTGTAGATGGTGGAGCCTTTACATCAACCATTAAGGAGGTACATGACCAAGTGAAGTCTCATCTCCGATAGTCTACAGTGAAGTACAAGGCTTATACTGATAAGAAAAAGAGGGATGCACAATTTAGTGTTGGAGACTTGGTATGGGTACATTTGAAGAAGGAGAGACTCCCAAAAGGTAAGCACACCAAGCTCACGTAGAGGAAGATTGGACCATGTCATATTTTGAATAAATGTGGACAAAATGCCTATGAAATCCAACTTCTCCTTGATCTTGGATTATCACCCATTTTTAATGGGTGTGATCTTACACTTTTAAAAGGTAGTGACAATGAAGTGGAGGAACCAATGCAGGTTGCAACAGACAATGACATTTCAAGGCATGAATCACCTAAGTTGATCAAAGTGTTAGAAACTAGAGTGACAAAGAAGACAAGGAACAAGGAGTACATTGACTACTTGGTGGATTGGTAGGACAAACCAAAATTTCAGGCAGTTTGGATGACAGATAAACAAATTTCCAACCATTGTGCAAACTTACAAACTCTGATCTCAAGTGGGCTTGAGACGACTTCTTCCATGGAGTATGGTGCAGGTGCACCTCATAAAAAAGAAAATCATGGCTCTAAGGATGAATATTAGGACCCTAATAGCTATCTTAGTATGTCTTGTGTCTATGCAAGTTTGTTTCATAAATATTCAATAAACCCCACCATGTGAACCCATGTCACCAATTAGGCAATTTGCTAAACCAATTTGTACAATGTGGTCAATAAGGGGTAGTAGAAGGTTTAGTTTTGTGTTTGATAGGTTTTTGACATGTTTTAGGGGTGTTTGGTTGATCCAAGTGTGTGGATCCCCACCTTAGGAAGTTTGACAATATTTTGTGCAACATTGCAACTTTTGAAAGTGCAACTTTTGAGTACAAAAGCACAAATTTTCAAAATGTGGTTGGGGGAAGCCTTTCAATGGCTCAAAACTCCTCCAAATTAAGTTGGAAATCATTAGAGAGTTGTATAAACCTTGTGGGCATGATTCCTAAGGTTGCTGATGTTGTGGTTTGAAGTGGTGAAGCAATACAACACTGAAATATTGAAGATTTCCCAAACATTTCGAGTTTGCAGTGATTGTATGTGTTTGTATGAATTGAATTGAGTCACACCATTCATGAAGTAGATGGAGGAATGAACTAGATTTGATTTGTTGGTGTTTTGAGACTTTGATTGTGTCTGTGTAGTGAGAACCCTCTTAGTTTTCTGACTGTTACCTGGAAAGTAAGGGTTTGGCTAGGGTTTTACGTGAAAATGACCATATCTTGCATCTCCTTCCTCTAGAAGTTAATTCCTTTGGTGGAGTGAAAGATTGGTAAATTTAAATTAAGGTTTTAATGGGATTTTGTAGGGAATATTTGGCTGTGAGGAGAAAGAAGCAAACCTAGGTAGGCATCTCTATGTGACTACCTTAGGCAAATTTAGGACAGTCATCACAAAACATTATAGCGGTGGATTCCAGGAATGCAACCCTAGAATTAGAGGTTAATAAAAATCCCTTACATTCTCATGAATTTTATTTTCCTAGTTGGATTAAAGAATTGGTAGTTGCTTTGTAAAATAGGCCTAATTTCCCTAATGAGGTCTCTTGGTCTCTAAAGGGTTCAGACCCTGAAAGTGCAGATTTGAGAAAAAATTTTTGGGGATAAGTGTAACTCCCAAAAGGGTATCTTGAATGGTAATTTTTTTATATGAGGGTGTGGAAAATTTTGGAGTTAAGATCAACTTTATCGCCAAATAGGGCTACTAGCCTAGGGGGTAGGTTTCTAAAGGAGGTATAAGGAATTGGAGTCTAAACCTAAAATTGATGCTTAGAATAGCCTCTAATGGCCATAAATGAACCAATTCAAAATACCTTAGGAGAAGGATGTCATGGGATGGTGTATGGTAGGTATTGAGGCATTTACTCATCTTGAGTAGGCCCAAGCCTAGTGAATTTGTGAGTAGTTTCACCCAAGGTGTGGAGTCCTTCCTTACAGGACCCTTGTGATCATTTGAGGGGTCAGAAGACTAACCTTGTTTGGGCTTATCCTTAGGTGTGTGGGTAGGGCTCTACATCAGATCATGTCAGATCCAAGTTAACAAAAAACTACTCAACCTACCGAGACCAAAAGGATGTTGGTAAAGTATCAAAACAACTAGTTTTGAAGTCAATGAAGCACATAATCAATTATACCAAATGGAAAACAATCTCCCCCTTTGGCATTGATGGAAACACTAGATGTGAAAAAACATCTAAGTACCAAGAAATGCCAAACAAGTCTCCCCCTGTGGAAGACAACCAACAATCTCCTCCATGTAGCTCTAAATATCAATAACTCTCCCCCTTTGAATAATATCTCTGTAGAGTTCCTAATTTCTTTTTCACATCACTATCTCTCCCCCTTTGACATCAATGCCAAAAATCTGATAGAAATATCAAAGCAAAAACATAAGCCTCTGAATCTCAAAGCTGACTACCCCCCCTGAGCAGTCGCATCCCACATGAGTGCCAGAATGAATAGCATTTTTGATAATGCATACCAGACTGATGCCAAAACACATCAATCAAGTCTCTGTCAGAGGGGCAGAAACCCCCAAACTATCTCTCAGGTACTCAAATGATTCTTTGGATAAGGGTTGAGTGAAAATATCTGCAATCTATTCTTTAGTGTTCACATAAACCAGTTTAACTTCATTTGCTTCCACCTTCTCCTTCAAAAAGTTATACTTGATAGATATGTATCAGCAAGAAATAGAGTTATCACAGTGAATAACTAATGGTGCATCACAATCCACCTTTATATCCTTCAACATTTGATGCATCCATAAAACTTGTGTACAATTAGTAGCAGCAACAACATACTTAGCTTCAGTAGTTGATAAAGAAGTACATGATTGTTTCTTGCTAATCCATGAAACCAACTTCTTTCCAAGAAAGAAATCTCCACTAGAAGTACTTTTCTGGTCATCAACATCTCCAGCCCAGTCAGCATCTGTATGTGCACATAAGATAAAGTTATCATCCTTAGGATACCACAAACCATATTCTGATGTACCTTGCAAGTATCTTACAGCTTCAATCCTAGCTACCGGTGCAAAAGTTTCTCCATAATCAATTCCTTCCTTCTAAGAATATCCTTTACAAACCAATATAGCTTTATTCCTTATAACTTGACCATCCTCATTCAATTTATCCCTAAAAACCCATTTAGTTCCAATAACATTTTTATTTTTAGGCTGGGGAACCAAAGTCCATGTGTTATTTTTCTCAATCTGATCTAATTCTTCTTCCATAGCTTTTAACCAAAATTCATCTTTACATGCTGCAATTACTGATACCGCTTCAACCTATGAAATTAAACATACCTCATTAGTTTCCAGTCTTCTTCTTGTCATCACTCCATTTCTCTTATCCCCAATGATTTGATCTTTAGAATGATTCAATCTCACATACCTAGGAGTCTTTTGAATCTCTGTTCCTCTTCCGTGTTCTTCAGTTACTGTATAATTCTTTGATGTTGCTGGAGTAACTGGTTCAATTCTATGTTCCAGTAAAGGTGCTACCGGTTCAGATATAATCATTTCCACTGCCGATTCCTTCTCATAAATTCTGATTTGTCTTTTTCTCAGCTCATCTACTTTGACATTAGCACTCTCCACAATTCTCTACAATCTCTTGTTATAACATCTATATGTTTTGCTTTCATTAGAATAACAAAGAAATATGCCTTCATCACTTCTAGCATCAAAATTCCCAATAGTATCATCACTCCTGATATAACATTTACTACCAAAAGTTTAGAAATACTTAACTGTAGGTGTATTACCAAACCATAATTCATAAGGTGTCTTACTGGTTTCTCCTTTGATTTGTACTCTATTGAATGTATAAACCATTGTACTAACTGCTTCTCTCCAATAGATATGAGGTATATTAGCTTCCATCGTCATTGATCTAGCAACATCCAAGATAGTTATATTTTTCCTTTCCACAACTCCATTCTGCTAAGGTGTCTGGGGAGCAGAAAACTATCCTCGAATACCATGCTTTTCACAAAAGTTATTAAACTCATCGGATGTGAATTCTCCACCATGATCTGATCTCAAACATTTAATCTTCAATCTTGTCTAGGTTTCCACTTTAGTCTTAAAGATTTTAAACTTTTCAAATGCTTCAGATTTTTCTCTCAAAAAAGTAACCCACATTAGTCTAGAATAATCATCAATGATTAGCATGAAATATCTATCACCATGAAAACTTTTATTTCTAGCAGGGCCACACAAATCAGTATGAATAAGATCAAGAACATTATTTGATTTATCTTGTATACTCCTATAAGAGGTTCTGACCTATTTACCCATTTGACATTCTTTACATACCAGATTATAGGGCTTCATAATCTTAGGTATATCTCTAACAACCTTAGTCAAACTGATCTTCATAATGTAATCCAAATTCACATGACACAACCTTTTATGCCATAAACAACTATCATCAATTTATGTAATCAGACATGTCTTCTCACTAGAGTTCAAATGAATTATGTTACCTTTTGTCTACATACTAGTTGCAATCTCCAAGCTATATTTGTTAATGATTTTGCATTTTCCATCCTGGAACTGTAATTGAAATCCTTTATCTACCAATTGTCCTACACTCAAAAGATTATGCTTCAAACCTTCAACATAATAAACATTGTTAGTATTGTTCTTACCATCCAATGATATAGTTCCTTTTTCTTTAATCATACATGCCTTGTCATCTCCAAATCTAACTAGTCCACCATCAATTTCTTGCAAAGATAAAAGCTTCCCTTTATCTCTAGTCATATGATGTGAACAACTACTGTCAATTACCCATTCAACCTTATCCTTAATTTTAGCAGCAAGTGCCTTCTCCTCAAGTACATTCTCTTCCAGTACCAGATCATCTTTCTTGATAGCCAAGAATACCCATTATTTTCCATTGCCAGATCCACTAGCAAATTCTTCTGTCGGTTCATCATCTGAATCAGTAATGCCTTCCTCATCCACTATGTAGCATGATTTGTCTCTATTTTTCTTGAATCTATACTTGTTCTGATATCGAGGGTTAGGTTTAAATATTCTCTTAACTCTTTCTTCAAATCTTGAATTCCTTTCAGGACTTCTAGATATAAAATGACCAATCTTATTACATGCAAAATATTTAAAAGGTGCTTTTCCTTCATACTTACTTCCTACCAGTCCTTTCGGTACTCTTCTAGCAAATAGTGCTTCAAGTTGCTCAAACTCATCATCTTCTCTCTTCATATCTTCTAATTCTTTTGCATATAAAACTCTCCAATCTTGCTTACCGGTTGTAGATGTAGATGCATGAAAAGAAGGTCCAAATTCCTCAAGCTCAAAAGAAAATAGTTTCCCAACCAAACTATCTCTGTTGACAGATGTATTAGCCATTGTTATCAACCCATTAATTGCAGTAGCCTTTATTTTGTAAGCCAGTGGTAGGGATCTCAGGACTTTAGAAACAATTTCATCTTCACTCAGAGCTCCACCACGACATTGAATTCCCATAATAATCTCATTTACCCTTTCCATGAATGTAGTAATCCTTTCATCTTCTTCCATCTTCAGGTTTTCATATCTCACCCGGTAACCATCAAGTTTAGAAATCTTCATTGTAGGGTCACCTTCATTAAGAGTGCAATTTATCCCATATAGCCTTTCCAGATGATTTGTCGGTTAGTCCCATTATTTGATGATTAGAAAGTGCACACAAGAGGGCTTCTCTTGCTCTACAATCATTCTCAAGCTCCTTGTCCAGGCTTGCCAAAGGGGGATTGCCAGATCCTAGATTATAGGGTGTGACACCATTATGTGTGATCTCCCAAATCTCCTTTCCAAGACATCTCAGATGAGTCTCCATCTGAATCTTCCATATTGTATAATTTGTTCCTTCAAGCCTCAGTATATCCCTTTGAAAGATAGCTCTAGAATAACTGGATGAACTTGAACTGTTAGTCTCCATAGGATCTTCCTCAAGCGGTTAATATTTTTGCAGAGAGGAACAAAGATTTGATACAAATTGTTAGACAATTCAGATAACCAAAAGACAACTGAGAGGGGGGGGGGGGGGTGAATCAATTGTCATAGATTACTGGAAGTTTTAGCAATTTAAAACAACAATACCAGAATAAAAGTTAATCCAATTAAGTATAAACAATAATCATAGAATAAAATCCATCCACACAACAACAATATTTGTACGTGGAAAACCTTGTAAAGGGAAAAACCATGATGGGAAGCCTACCCACAGTCAGATAATACTTCTACAGTATGTGAATTTACAATGAAGGGGCCTGCACTTGCAGGAAGGCCAATAGCCTAGAGCACACTATTCATCACAAAAGGAATCTCACTGACTACATATAAATCCAAACTACAATCCAGAAAAGTGTTGAAATACAAAAGATAGCATCTCCTATGCCTGAGTACAGTTCTGGTTAAGCTCAATACCGGAGGACTAAATCCTCTTAAAAACCCAATTTGATCTCTAATGATCGACCAACTCCTCTGCCAGGATGATATTATATTATTCGCACATTACATTCCTTGACAATGATCTCTTACTATAACCATGATGATCTGCCATGAGATCTTACATCTTATTTATAAAAACCCTCGACCATAAACAATCAGGTCGGACACCAAAAAATAAATCAATTACATAATTAGAAACCATATCAGCCTTAGACAAAAATAAATATTATCCAACACATAAGATATCCTAGAAATACAACAATAGGTCCTATCCACACATTACATTAATGTCAGTTCTTAAGCTAGATCAATCGGGACCAAGTATAGGTCAACATGCTTTAGCAATGATCTCCAAACACCAAGTCTCAACAACATCCTGAAACTCCATCAGAAGCTGCACCAAAACCAATTATGTAATGCATCAAAGATCTCCACAAGAAGCTCTATTGGTGAAACCCTCACCAGAACCAGAAACCAATCTTCTAAGTAAGTAGGATAACATCCAATCACCAGACCAAAACCAATTGACCAAATATGAGTATAAGCATGAACAAGCCAATTCCATCACCAAATTGTACCAGAGTCAACTAGATCATGCCGGATCCAAGTTAACCAAAAACTAATCAACCTACTAGGACCAGAAGGATGTCGGTAAAGTATCCTAACAACTAGTGTTGACATCAATGACAAAACATCAATGCAACACATAATCAATTCTACCAAATGGCAAACACATTGATCACTACCACTTAAGCTTATGTACTCAAATATATATAAATAGAGGTCTCCTAAGCCATTTTTGAAACTAATAGATAATCTTATACTCAATTAGGAGTCTTTATCTTTGCATGCGTGAGTTCATTTGCTTAGCATTTTTAGAGTTGTTTTTTAGCAATTTAGCATAAATCATTATCATAGTTTAGATTTGCATATCATATCAATTACCAGTCCATTCCACACTTGCCATATTGGAAGCTAGCAGTGCTTGTCTGAGAGAAAAATCATTTGCAATCAAGAAAAATGGGTTTAGGACACAATGAGACATAAATCATGAAGGTATAATATTTTAATTGCTTTTTCATTTCATATTGTTTCATTGGTTGAAGCTTGAGTTATATTTGCATGATAGACTAATAAGTTTGTAGGTTTAATCTTTGAGGTGAAACTTAAGTTGATACACGTTTAAATAGAAACTAGTTTATGAGTTCATAATGCATGCACATAGAGCACGATGGTTAGAAGAGAAATTCAAGTTATGCAAGGAGACATTTCCTCTTGGTACCATTGTCTCTCTAGTTGATTTTTCTGAAAATTATACACTACAACCTCAAAATGAAGTGCAATCTATGTATTACCATTCTACATAAGTTTATATTTTTGTACACATAGCATTCATGCATGCATATGATAGCACAAAGGAGGATAGAAAGGTTGCAAGAGAGTATCACTTCTACATAAGTGATGATCGTACACATTTGTCAGAGTTTGTGCAAGGATGCTTTACAGTTTTCTATGATAGTTTAAGGGAAAAGAACAAATGATACAAGCAACACATAACATGGTCAGATAATTGCACCTCGTAATTCAAAGATGCAAGGATATTCTGATTTGTACATATTTAGATGCCAAGTTTTGTATATTTAAATGGCGATGAATTGATTCACACATATTTAAATGCCAAATTTTGTATATTTAAATGGTGATGAACTGATTCACACATATTTAAAAGCCAATTTTTTTATATTTAAATGGCGATGAGCTGATTCACACATATTTAAATGCCAAATTTTGTATAAAAGCCCATGAGATGATTTATAAAATGTTTTTTGAATATATGTGACTAAGTTTTGTGACTATTTTTGAATATATGTGAATATGTTTTGTGACTATTTTTTGAATATATGTAAATATATGTGACTATGTTTTGAATATCTTAAGGGTTTTGAGTTTATGGGATGTGATAAGCCATGTTTGGAAGTGGGAGTTTTGGCTTTTCCTGTGGTGGATTTGCAGTCAGAGAGCTTGGGAAGGGTGAATTTTAAAGGTGTATGGGCAATGGCTCTAGCATTAGCCCTAAAGCTTGTGAATGCACATTAGTTCCTGATCCTATTTGCATGAATTTATCCTCTTGGGGATTTAGGGAGGAGAGCAAAAATTAGGCATTTTCATTGTTTGAACCAGGCAAGAAGAGAAAAAGGCCTCCTTTTGGCTCGGATGAGAGAAAACACTCTTTGGAGAGACACAATGACAATGGATGAGAGATAGAAATGTGTTGCTTGCCTTCCTTCTCCCTCTTTCTCTCTATTCCATCTTGCCCTCATATTAGAATAGTCTGTTAGGAATGGGCTTATAGAGGGTGCCATGATAACATCAGGATTAGAAACCACTGACAAGCATTTTTGGATGACCATGAAGATAACCAGGATAGGTCATTGTAGACGAGCCTCACATGACCCTATAGGTTCAAACAAATCAATCATATGTGTCCTGGATTGCGAGAAACAGTCTGTCAAAGTTTGATAATTTTTTGGACTCAGGTCACTTGAGAGATCACACCGATATGGTATGTCTCTCAACGTTCAGGTTCCTTGGGAGGTACAATAGGAGCATGCCTAGTGTAAACCTACCCACCTGGACATGCTCATGATGTTGGCTTGTGCCCATGATAAATTGAATCAAATCTAGCCTATCTTGCAACTTTGCACTACATGCCACTGATGATTTTTGTTGCAAGTGAAAAATCGCTACCATTTGAAAATGGCTCTAAGTCGTCAGAAACTGAGATAGCTCATTGTAGATGAGCCTCACGTGACCCTATAGGCTCAAACTGATTGATTATGTGCATCCTAGATTGCGAGAAACAATCCATCAAAATTTGATAATTGTTTAGACTTAGGGAACTTGAGAGATCGTACCAGTAAGGTATGGCTCTCGTTGTTAAAGTGCCTTGGGAGGCACAATAGGAGCATCCCTAGCATAAATTTTCCCACCCAGACGCACTCGTGTTGTTGGTTTGTTGCCACGATGAATGGAATTAAAGCTATCCTATCTTGTAACTTTGCACTACATGCCACTGACGATTTTTGCAGCAGGTGAAAAACACTACCATTTGAAAATAGCTTCGAGTCATCAAAAACCAAGATAAGTCATTATAGAAAATCCTCACATGACCCTATAGGTTCAAATAGATTGATAACATGCATCTTGGATTGCGAGAAACAATCCATCAAAGTTTGACAATTTTTTGGACTTAGGGAACTTGAGAGATCGTGCTGGTAGGGTGTGGTTCTTGACATTTAGGCACCTTGGGAGGCACAATACGAGCATCCCTAGCATAAAATTTCCCATCCAGACACGCTTGTGTTGTTGGTTTGTTCCCACGATAAATGAAATTAAATCTAGCCTATCTTGCAACTTTGCACTACATGCCACTGACAATTTTTGTAGCAGGTGAAAAAATGCTACCATTTGAAAATGGCTCTGAGTCATCAGAAATAAAGATAGGTCATTGTTGATGACCCTCAGATGACCCTATAGGTTTGAACAAATTGATCATATTCATCCTGGATTGTGAGAAACAATCTGTCAAAGTTTGATAATTTTTTGGACTCAGAGCACTTGAGAGATCGCACCAGTAGGGTATGGCTCTCGACATTTGGGTGCCTTGGGAGGAACAACAAAAGTATGCCTAGCATAAACCTACCAATCTAGACACACTCGTGATATTGGTTTGTTCTCACGACGAATTAAAGCAAATCTAGCCTATCTTGTAACTTTGCATTGCATGGCATTGCCGATTTTTGGAGCAGGTGAAAAAACACTACCATTTGAAAATGGCTATGTCATCAAAAAATAGAGATAGGTCATTGTAGATGAGCCTTGCATGACCCTATAGGTTCAAATGGATTGATCATATGCATCCTAGATTGCGAGAAACATTCCATCAAAGTTTGACAATTTTTTGGACTCAGGGCACTTGAGAGATCGTGTCGGTAGGGTATGGCTCTCGACATTCTGGTGCATTAGGAGGCAATACGAGAGCATGCCTACTATAAAACTACCCACCCAAACATGCTCATGGTGTTGGTTTGTGCCCATGATGAAACTTTGACAACATTGACAACTTTGACAACAACTGAGCAACTTTGACAACAATTGAACAACTTTTACATATTTTATCCAAATGACCCCAAACTTTCACAAATGATTTCAAATGATCATTAATGGTTCCAAATCACCTTATTTAGATAAAACAAATGGAAAACAAGACAACAACTGAAATTTGATGAAAGGAATCAAAAGCATCCAGTGATCATTACCACGGATCGAATCTGACCATTACCATTGAATTTCATTTTGATTGAGACAAGAAGTCTTGTAGGGTTAATTGAATTTTTACAAACCTTATCAAATCATATTCCATAATTCCAATGTTTTTTATCATATATTTTTGTTGGTTATATTCATATTGTTGATTACATTGAGGCAAATATTCATTTAACTTTATAAAAGGGTAGCCACCAAAGACAATGAATAATTTTTTTATAAATAATCATTTATATATCAAAATCCATAGTAAGAAACACAATGAATTTTTTTTTGTGTATCGAATATCCCTATAAATATCAATGAAATGCACAATAATGAACACAAACACATTTATTGGATCGAATATCAACATTTATATCTATCAAAAAAGGCATATATGCCAAGTCAATATAAGTTTTACAAAAATGTGGCATATGCCATGTCCAAATTGATATGCAATAAAAATGTAGAATATATCTACATGTATTGGTCATTCAATGACCTCAACTAACACTATATGATCCTATACTTGTGGTGGATCATCAAAATCAAGCCTCTTTGATGCACTACGCGACTTTGTAGATGACTGCACAACCACAATTTAAAAGCCAAGTTAGAATCCTTTTGTAGAAAATAGTTCACAATTATCAACATAACTATGCATTTAACCATAATTTCTTTGCAATAAATGTATATTACCTCATCTGCTGATCTAGGGTCTATTGTTTTCTTTCTCTTCTTGTTGTCGGTCTTAGGAGTTTTCTTGAACATAAACTTGAAAGGATCCAAGTTATAACCGAACCACGTAGAGGCCTATTGTAGATTAAAATCAATTAATACAATGTACTAACATATATAGATTAAAAACACTAAAATCTATAATATAGAGAAAAAAAGTGTACTGAAGTCTCCTATGCTTCTCCAGTAGTTTGAGGAGTGCTCGCCATTGATGGAGAAGCTATGGCTATTACCTATACGAAAAATGATTAAAGATTAAATATAATTAATATAACGATAAGTATTGTAGGTTAAATACAATTAATGCAATATATAAAAGAAAAGTGTACTAGATCCTGAGATGCTTCTCCAGTACACAGAGGAGGGCTCACCATTAATGAAGCAGCTATGGATATTTCTTGTATGAAAAATGATAAGATTATAATTTATCACAAGTTCACATGTACACAGGAATACAATCATCAAATCAAGAAAATAAAGTAGAGATACATAACTCTGCCCTCTCTCGATCCTCAGGCGAATCGGGTGCATTCAACAAATCTACAAAGCCCAATGGCCGTTGTATATAAAACAGAGAAAAAACACTAATCAAACTACAAATTCCAACTAAGACAATTTCAACATTTTCAAACAATCGTACAATTAAAAAAATGTTCAATTACCTTCTTCCCACTTTTAGGCATCGTTGAGGATTTCTTTCGATGAGGACAAGGCCTAGACATGGAGGGGGTACCCTAAAACATACAAAATTAACACAAGAGATATTAGTAGATAATATTAAATATAATTTAACAAATCTAAAATTAAATGACTTGCATATTCCATCAAAAGAATACATAAAATAAGGTGTACAAAATATGACCTACATAGCTTTGTAGGCCAAAATCTATCACTAAGAGTGTGACATCATAAATGTGGGACATTTGGTCCCCTATCAACACCTACAAAACAAAAAATTGTCAAGCATTAAAGAGAGTTAGTATATCTTATATTTTTTTTGAATTCAAAGTACTATTCTATTTTAACATGCTACAAAATTTATACCCCAAGCATTGAAGTTGCAGCTGCAATAACTATGAGAGGAATATTAGATGATGTATTAACACCCCCCGCTGCATCCTAAAATGCATATTGTTTGTATCAATTTAAATCAATCTATAAATGAAAATTCATTTACAATTACAAATTTTAAGTGACATATAAATAAATTGTTATGAATTCAAATTAACACACTTGTGTCTGCGGCTGACTAGCAAACAACATGTCCATCAATTCATCCATCAGCACCATATCCTTAGTCATGCGGGTCAAACATTTTTTCCCGCAAATCGTGCATAGATGGGACATGGAACCATCTGCACTAGCCTCGACATCCATACCTATGCATATGCCTGAGGAAGTGGGACACACATGCTCAATGGGCTGACCAGTGCCAACTGCCTCATCTAATGGATCATCGTCTGGGCCAAGAGGGTGTGCTAACTATGTCCCATGCTGGATGATTGTATTAGTCAATGTTGTGGTCGCTTGAAGAGTCTGTAGCTCCATCGACTCTTTTGGGGCTATTGGGACCATCGTATGCACCTTGGGTTTGGGTGCTAGGGGGCGATGAGTCTGTAGGTTTAATACCCTATGGGATCCAGGTCTATCTTGGGCAAAGCCACCACCTCTACCATGGAACTCTCTTATATCAAAATAATTAGGCCACTCATTAAGGACACACAAACAATATACTTTCCTCAAAAAATATAATGGAACCTCAAAATTATTACAAGGTGGTTCATCAAAGACCATCCACCACCTATTCCAAAAAAGATTCTTCATCTGCACATTGGTACACCAATGCATGGGAAACCTCTTTGCATTAAGAGGTAAGGACTCACCAGTTCTAGGATCAACAAAAAGAGCACATATTTGTGCTTTACTTATGTTTTTATTTTTCACTACATCATATGATAACCCATCAGCATAAAAAGTGCGACACCTATCCATATAGTTTCCCCATTTTGTAATCTGACTCGAAATTGCAGTGGCACCACTAGCCAATGTTTCTAGGCTAGTGGCAAGGGATAAATGATGCTCAAGCTCAGATGTTTTCAATCTATTAATTAGTCTAGTTATTTTAGTAGTGTTTTTCCCTAACTGATTAAGCAATTCCTCTTGTGTAGTTGTTGTACAGTCTAAGGAGGAGCTAGAGGTGTTTGCTGTGGGTTTTGAGGTGCATCTTGTTGTGGTTTTGGATATTCAAAATCTGATATTGATAACAAAAAATTAAAAAAACTAATCAAAATCAATTAATTTAAATTTAAAATATAAATAAAATTCATCAAATGTGAAAGAAAAACAAAAAAATCATAACTAACCTCTTTCCATGGTGATTGGGTGTGAAGAAATCGATCCCGTGCGTGGTTTGGAGGGTAAACAAATGTGTAAACTCCGTCTTGGCCACAGGGTAAAAAAATACAGTTGACAGTTTAAAAAACAATTTATTAGTAGGGACCGCGTATGTGGTCTTATTTCTAAAAAGGATCTGTACGCGATTTTGGCCCTTTAGGCTCAGCCACAACGAACCTAACCGCACATGGGGTATTTTGAAATTTTAACACCATGAACATGGTTTCTATTTTTTCAAGATTTTTTTGGTGTGTCCACTTTTTTGTACACCATCTTGGTGCACACACTCGTAGGGTGACATATATTTTATGTTGTTGATTGATGATTGTTCTAGGATGATGTGGATTACTTTTCTAAGGGAGAAATTGGAAGTCTTGGAGAAATTAAAGATAGTTAAAGCTAAGGTGGATACTAAGACAGGGTTGAAGCTAAAGTGCCTAAGATTTAAAAAAGGAGGAGAATTTACATCTGGTGAGTTTGATTCATTCTATGAGAGGAATAGAATTAAAAGATAGATATTTGCTCCTATAACCCCTCAACAGAATGGAGTTGTTGAAATAATGAACATAACCATTTTGGATGCTGCTAGGACTATGCAGATTGAAGGAAATGGTGCACAAACCTTTTGGAGATAAGCTATAAGCCCTGTTGTTTATGCATTCAACCAGGTGCATATAAAAGGTGATTCCGGTAAGACTCCTTATGAGCTATGGTTTGGTCATGTTCCTACAATTCAATATTTCAGAATTTTTGGAAGCAAATGTTATATCAAGAGAGATGAGGCTATAGGGAAGTTTGATGCAAGATGTGATGAAGGTATCTTCTTGGGATATTCTACTAAGAACAAGGCCTACTGGTGTTACAACAATAGACTGAGAAAGATAGTGGAGAGTGCAAATGTGAAGATTGATGAATGCCATGAAAAGAAGACCAGAGCATGTGGATATGAGTTTGATGATCAGGATGTTATTTCAAAGCCTATGCAGATTGAGATCTTAAAGTAGAATGCTTTGGTAGAGACAATTAATCTAGATATTGTTATTCTTGGTGAGGAAGTTCAAGATCCTGACAACCATAACAATCAAAAGACTCTGAGGTATGTAAGATTGAATCATTTAGAAAATTAGATAATTGGTGTTAAAAATAAAGTGTAATGACTAGGAGAAGGATTGCTGCTGAAGACATATGTTTGATTTCAAATATTGAACCCAAAGATGTTGCAGAAGTATGTAAAGATGATAATTGGATAAAAGATATGGAAGAAGAGTTGAATCAGATTGAGAAGAATAACACATGGGAGCTTGTTTCAAGAGCTAAAGACAAGAATGTGATTGGCACTAAATGGGTGTTCTAGAATAAACTGAATGAAGGTGGTGAAGTGGTTAGAAACAAAGAAAGACTGGTATGTAAATGGTGTTCACGGATGGAAGGAATTGACTTAGAGGAGACTTTTTCTCTGGTAGATAGAATTGAAGTTGTTATATTACTACTCACATATGGTGCTTATGAGAATTTAAAGGTATATCAGATGGATGTTAAGTCAGCCTTTTTGAATGGTGGCTTGGAAGAGGAAGTCTACATTGAGAAACCAGATGGATTTTCATTATCAGATGAAGGGGACATGGTATGCAAATTGAAGAAAGCACTCTATGGACTTAAGAAAGCCCCTAGAGCCTGGTATGCTAGATTGGACATGTATTTGATGAATTTGGGATTTTGTAAAGGTATTTCTGATAGCAACTTATACTTTAAGGTTGATAATGATAACATTTTGGTTGTTGAAGTATTTGTTGATGACATTATTTTTGGAGGAGATGATGAATTGAGTATGAAGTTTTTTGATGAGATGAAAAAAGATTTTGAGATGTCTATGATAGGTGAGATGAAATTTTTCATAGGGTTGTAGATTACATAAATTGACAAAGGCATTTTCATTTCTCAATCTAAGTATGTGAAGGAATTATTGAAAAAGTTTGGGTTAGATGACTCTGTACCTATTGGAACTACTATGGTGATTGGATGTAAGTTGTCTAAGCATGATGAATCTTAGAATCTTAATCAGACCTTGTATAGATCTATGGTTGGTGGACTGCTATACTTGACCCAGACTAGGCCAAATATTATGCATGTTTTTTGTCTTTGTGCTAGAATTCAAGTTGATCCTAAAGAGAGTCATGTTACTATTGTGAAGAGGATTTTTTAGACACTTGAAGGGGACAATTGACTATGGTTTATGGTATCCAAAGAATGATGATTTCATGTTATGTGCTTATACTAAAGCTGATTGGGTAGGTGATTTTGATGACCAAAAAAGAACTACTGATGAAGCTTTCTTTTTAGGAAAGAAGTTTGTTTCATGGTCCAGTAAGAAATAAGATGCCATATCTCTATCTGCTGTAGAAGTTGAATACATTGTTGTTTCTAGAAACTGTACTCAGGTAGTTTGGATGAAGCAGATGTTGAAAGACATTAGAGTTATTTATGATGAGCCTACTGTTATATACTGTGATAACTCAAGTGCTATCAATATTTCCAAGAATCTGGTAGTGCATTCTAAAAAAAAGCATATATCAATTAAGTATCACTTGTTGAGGGAGAAAGTTAGTGATGAAGAAGTTATATAGGAGTATGTATCTACAAAGGATCCAATTGCATATATTTTTACTAAGCCTTTGCCTGCAGACACATTTGTTTATTTGAGAGACAAGTTAGGGGTATTTGCCCCTCCTAATGAGAACTAGATGCATTGAGTTGCATCAATCTGATGGATTGCATGGTCTTATCTTCTTATCTGGATTGATGAGTTGGTGCTGCTACTCAGCTAGAGTAGTTAGTAAGTGATTTAGATGTTCAGATTTGTGAGTTTATCCTAAGGGGGAGAGATTTTCCTTCTTAGAGGGAGAGATGCATGGTTTGTTTTTATCTTTGGCATTGCTGTCAAAGGGGGAGAGAAGCATGTGAAAAACTGCCTTATCTTTGAATCTTTGTGTGCATGATCTTAGGGGGAGTTTGTTGGAGACTGTTGGTGTTGATTTATTCCTTTGTATTGATTGTTTTTCACATTCATATGTTTCCATAAATGCCAAAGGGTGAGATTGTTGGATATTGCTACTGCTAGGATATGTTGTTGTCATTGATGTCAACATATTCTTGTGTTCTAGTGCTCCGGTGATTGTAGAGAGTTGATCTGGTTGGTTTATCTAATTGTGATGCTGAATCAACTAGAGATGCTTCATTCTTTATTAATTTTAGTGATCTAAAAGTTTACTTGATCATATCATTGTATTCGGATTGAGGTTTGGTTTTCTATTTAGTGGTTGATAGAGTCTGGTATTTGATCCATTGTGCTTTGGTGTGATTTGATCTTGTGTTGTGGATTTGGGAGATTGTTTAGGATGTTCATGTATATCTTCATTTTAGATGGTTCACGATTTGGTCCTCTGCAAGTTATCTTTCTATTCTGAATTGTTGTTGTTAAGTGTTCTTGAGTTTTAGCATATTGATAGATGATGATTTGATTAAGTGGTGTTGGTGCAGCTATTGTAGATGGTTCTAACATTCTTTTTGGTATTTTGTGATCGTTTCCTATTTGTTTTAGTAGTCTAGATTGATCATTGTGCACGGTATTGAAGATATTTTGGGTCCTGTGATGTTCTTCATGTTATGCAATATTTTCGGTGGTGCAGCATGTTGTGGTTGATCCTAGCAAGATTTATGATGGTGTTTTGTGTTCAAGGATTTTATTTGGTTTCATGATATGTCATCTATGAAATTGTATTGGTCCAGTGGTTTATTTATGTATCATGTGATGTAATTTTTTAATTGGGTGTTGAGGGTTTGAGTCGACCTTGTAGTCAAGGTTGATGAATTGTATAAATAGGTGTTATATTCATGTAATTCATGTGTCATGGTTGTGTCTACATTATCAGAGAGTGGTGTATGTGCGAATAAGGAAATTCATCTTTTGGTATGGTGTATTGAGCAGAGATTGTTGCAGAGCAGACAAATGAGCTTAACAAAAATTATCATCAGGCATTAAGAAATGCTATTCGTTCAATTCATCTTAAATATATTGTAGTTTGAATATTATTGTAAGGTAATGAACCTTCCTTGAGGGTTGGAACCTTTTGGGTCATCATATTTTGAGCAGTGAGTTCTAGGGATTGTGTCTGAATGCATGTGCATTCCCCATTGTAATATTTACACATACTACTGTAGAATATCATCTTATTGTGGGTAGGTTCCCATTATGGTTTTTTTCTTAACCAGGGTTTCCACATCAAAATCTTGGTGTCATGTGTGTTTCTATTATTATTATCTTTATCTTAATTCGGTGAAAATTGATTCACCCCCCCCCCTCTTAGTTTTCCCTCATTGTTGTTGCCAACAAGTTTCTTCCTAATGAATATTTATTCAATATTTCCAATTGCCTAAAATAGGAGAGATTTTTCCTTGACACTTTTGGTTTATATAAATTGTCATCCCATTTCAAGTTACACGTTCTCAGATTGATAAGATAAATGAGCTAGGATAGTGGGGTTTTGGACAATTGCTCAATTAGAAACTTGTGTCTCTAAGCTGAGTATTATGATGTGTTTAAATATTTATTGTTTTACACCAACATTTTTGGCACCATTGTCGGGGATGGTGACAAATTGAGAGTTCATGGGAACATAGGATTTCATTTGTCAAGTAATTGTTATAGCAATATTTTATTTTCTAGAGTAGATTAAGTTATTTATGTCATTCATGCAGGACTAATGCTAGTTTTGAAATACATGTATGCATAGAAGAAGAGATTCCTTCTTTACTTGAATCACTCTGAAGAATATCTACCTTAAGATCTAAATGCTGAGCTAGAAATTAATCCTTTTGCACAACTCTTCGCAAAACTAGATAATAAAGGCCTAGATAATCTCATTCCTTCACCTGACCCACCACTTGTAGAAAATTTGTTTGCTGCATTAGTAATTTACAAAGGCAATATGGCAGGCCTTGGCAGTGGTGGTGGGGCCGGTGGTAAAAATCCACCCCCACCTCTTGACTTGACCTTTAAGTTTCCTATTCCACCACAAGGAGTCAATGCCAATCTGAAGAAAATTCCTCCTACTGCTCTACCTCACTTTTATGGCCTTGTTACAAAAGACCCAGATACCTTCCTTTTTGAGTTTGATGTGCTATGCAAAATTTATGATTATACCACAGATGCACATAGACTTAAGTTGTTTCCATCCACCTTGAAAGTTTCCTCTCTCTGTTGGTTTATGTCCTTAGGAGAAGATTCTATAACTGATTGGGACACCATGAAACAAAAATTCCTCACCAAATACAAGGAATACTACAGAGGAAGTGATATGAGGGGAGATGATATATTCCAGATGTAGTAGAAAGATGAGGAATCTCTAGAAGACTATGTAGAAAGGTTTCTCTTCAATTGGAAGAAGTCCAAACATAATCAATTGAGTGAAGATTCTCAAAAATTTGTCTTCTTAAGGGGAATCAATGAGGAATGTATTGATTCTCTGAACCTGATGGGAAATGGTGATATTACTCAAGAAACTTGGAGTGACATACAATAACTCTATCAAAATTATTCAAGAGCTGCATTAAGAAGTCCTAGAGGATACAAGTATACATCACCAGGGAATAAAACCAACTCTGGAGTCTCAATAATGGAGTTGACTAATTTGCTCAAGGATTTTCAACAAGATATTATCAATAACATGACCACGGAAATTGATAGTCTTGATGCATATATTTTGTTGTCCCATTTCAATTTATACGTCCTCAAATTGATAAGATAAATGAGCTAGGATAGTGGGGTTTTAGATAGTTACTCAATTAGAAACTTGCATCTCTAAGCTGAGTATTATGTTGTGTTTAAACATCCATTATTTTACACCAACATTTTTGGCACCATTGCCACTTGTGTCTATCTTCAGTTTGGGGGGGAGGGGGGGGGAATAGATTATGCTTAAAAGATATTGTCATTATTAGATCGGTACAAATTTTAGTCGACATGTTAACTTAGGGTGGTTTTTGAAGTCATTTTTTACTACACCCTAATGTTAAGTCTAGGCTAATGTCAAGAAAACCCAAATTTTTATTAGGTTAGTTGTTGAAGTCAATTTTTACTACAACCTAATGTTAAGTCCAAGTTAATGTCAATACAACCCCAATTTTTATCAAATTTTAAATTTTATTTTAGCAGGATTGTGTGATGTGACCTTTTAATACTCTTGCTACAATCCATTTCTTGTTATGTATGAAAGCCTTGTGGTAGTACAACCCATTATTTCATCCTAAGGATGGGAAAGAGAGAAATTTATATTTTTGAATTTCAACATAACAAAGGGGTTCTGGAAGGCATTGGTCTTTGTTTCAACAATGAGAGGTCCTCCAATTCAATGAGAACCTACAGATCATAGTCTATTGCTAAATGATCAAGATTGTGAACCTCTATTTAAAAGTTGTGGATGGATAGATTATTTTCTAAAGGTGCATGCCTTTGATGATGATATTTCTCTAGAGTTTGCACAATCATTGAAAGATGATCACACAATAGTAAAGGGGTTAAGGGTTCCTATTTTAGAGGAACACATTTCACAAGTGACATGATTGCCTAGGGATGGAGAGCCTTTTTTTGCAATAAAAAATGCTAGGTCAGATACGGCTTAGTTCATAGAACATGGTGACCCTCCACTACATGTCACCAAACAAGGAACAAGTTGATTGTCACTCCCACCTCTCTAGGATCATAGGGTAAAGTATATTATTATGTACCTCACTTATGAAGGATGAAAATCATAGTTACACTCCATTGATTTCAAATTGTTGAGTCATTTAAGGCATGGTCGGTGCATGAATGTCTTAAATTTCCTTTACAATATGCTGAAATAGATGACTACCCAAGTATAGAAAGGTAATTCTTAGTTAGTTTCCCAACATTACTTAATTTAATTATTGATTGAACAAACCCCATTGGAGACAAATACTAGAATGTAGTGGATAGACTTTCTTGATATAAGTAGGGCTCAACTATTAAAGAAGATGCCTAGCATTAGAGAAATTGTAGGTGCTTCATCTTCCAAAGCAACTAAAGTTCCTAGTGAAGATTCTTCTAGTAAGGCTGAGGGTTCCACTCAAAAAGTTGCAGATAAAACCCCTGTGGCATGAGGGTTATCAAATAAGGATAAAAAGAAGAAACAAACAAAGGGAACAATGGTGAAGTAAAGAATGAAGGTTAAGCCTCTTGTTATTACTTTGAGAGAGCCAATGTCACAAACAACTGTTGCTGAAAAAAAAAGTGAAGAAATTTAAACTCCCTGCATCAATGTAGAAATTAAAGAAATCGATTTCTAAAGCAAGTCAAACCGGCCAAAAATGGAAGCAAATAGATAAACCTTCTACAAGTAAACATCCTACTAGGAGAAACCATAGGTTGAAGAAGAAGTTTAAGAGAAAAACTATTGATGGAGAAAAGATCGACATCTTGAGCTTAGATACTAAGGAAGAAGAAGCTCCTCAAAGGGATTCTCCTGAATTTCCATCTCCATCTTCCTCTGCTAGTGAAGAGGAAGGCCATGATCAAGAATTATCCTATTCTGAAGAGTTATCTGAGGGGGAGTATGAAGGAAAGTCACAAGAAGAAGAAGCAAGGGATGTAGCTCAAGATATAACTCAGTTTATGGCAAAAAAGAAACACAAGATGTCATAGCAAAAGAAGAAGAAGATGCACAAGAGGAGGCATCAGTTCATTCTAGAGAAATTCAAGTTGAACTAAATATTGAAGACACTTATCATTCTCAACAACCACATCATGAAGAACCAACTATTGAGAAGGAGAATACTACATCCGGGTTAGAGAACTTGGCTGAAGCTGCAAAAAAAGTAAATTTGGAGGAGCAGAGGATGAAGATTCTGGCAAGTAAACATAATCCACCCTCATTTTCTTAGGCTTTAGTCGCTCTTGACTTATGGAAATTATTAGAAAAGAGGGAAGCAAAGTGGAAAAAGGAGAAAGATATGTTGGAAGACAAATTGAAAAATAAAGATGTAGAAATAAATAAATTGGATGATAGAATAGATAATATATCTACCTTACTACCTCAGACAATTGAGTGTAGACCACCTCCTAGGGTATACTCCCTTTACCTAAAGGAACTGCATCTTTCCTATAAGGTAAGCAGGGAATTGTCAAGATTAAATTCATCCTTAATGACCCCTAAGGAATTTATGAATGCTTATAATACTTCATCTCCTCAATAAAAGAATTTGTTGTGTGAATTCTATCTCCATAACTATGCCATCCTGTATACTCCATAGTGGAATCCACTTATCTCAATTGGGGATATTCACCTTAGTGCATTTATGTCCTACATTCAGAATGAAAATAACAGGGGTGAACAAGCCAGGGAATACCTGGACATGGAGAAAATTGTTTTGTTACCATTAAGAGTTGAAGTAGGGGACCCTGATGAAATCCATTATAGGTGGAATCAATTGATTGCTAAACCATATGTTAAGAAAAGGATGTTGACATTGAGAGAGGAATTATATGGTGACTATGAACAAATGAAAAAAAATAGTAGCAAGATCAGTATATGGACACCTAGCCCATAGGTGGAATTGGTTTCTTGTGGATCTAAGGAGGGTAGAACTTCATTCACTCAGAAATTACCATGCAACACTCAAAAGGGAAGCTACCTACATTCATTTGGGCTAACTCAATAGGAGAAATGGATACCATTGATCTTCCAACAACCTATGTTATGGTGGCCCATTCTGCATTGGGAATAACTTTAATATTACAATGTAGAGTAGGAAAGAGACAGATGGGAAAATTTAAAAAAGGAAAAAGGATTCTATTGGAGTCCTATTGCTAAAACAAGGGGAGCAACTTCTGTTGTAGATTTCAGGCTTCTTACTTGAAAAGAGAACTAGAAAAATTCTACTGGTGGACCAACAAAACCTTCAATTGGGGGGATGATGAGTCTTAGTTTTATGCCTTTATTTGTAGTCATTTTACCATGATTAGGACTCTTATATAATTATTGATGGGACTTTATATTATGTTTTGAGTGACTTTTAGAGCCTATTTGATGATCACGTTGTCAATAGTTTGAAACCTTTATTTTGACAAAACAGTGAACCTTATGAATGCAAATATAAATATTTACTATCTCTGTATGTTGATGAATGTGTTGCAATGAATGATCATGAAATGTGGATGGGAGTGCTTATTCTAACTTTGGTGTTGTAGCTACATGGAAGACTTTTGTGATGAAACATGGCTTTATTGATATCGACAGGGCAACATGGACATGACTGGACACCAAGGCATGAAAAGGTCAAGGGTTGTTACAACTTAGGAGCTAGTTGTTCGAGCTCATTAAGGAATCTTCAAAAGTAGTCATGATCTATTAATAATTTTGTTAATAGCCATATTGGATGTTGGAGCATATCTAGGAAATATTTACAAATATTCAAAGATGGAGTAGAGTCCTGTTTTCTTAGTTCTCTCAAATTTCATATTCTAAATAAAAGCCTCCACCTAGATATTAGGAAGTGGGCGACTCTTGTGGAAAATTATTGTAAGGATGAATGTTATAAATCCTTCTCGATTTTCCTAGTTAGTTAGTTGTTGTTTTTGATATCAAGCCATGTTATGCTATTGAATTTATTTTGAATAAAGGAGTATATCTACTTTCTCAAATAAGTTCATGGTGTTATGATATGATTATGCGAGCCTTATAGTTAACTTCTGTTGTAGCTTATAATCTAGCAAAATCACTCAATGGGGCCCACTTGGTGAGGATTTTGTTTGGTTGTTTTTATGCACTTTATCTTTCAAAGTTGTTTAATTTTGTTTTGTTAAGTTTCTCATTGTCCGTTCCTACGTCCATGACAGAAAAGAATAGTTAATTTTGCATACGTTAGAAGAACTTACATTTTGTTGGTAAAAGTTAGCATAGTTTCTCTAACTTATAATTCTGAAGCAAAGTTCCTTATAAATATTTATTTAGTATTTCTAGCTACCTAGAATAGGATAGATTTTTTCTTTGACACTCTTGGTGCATATATTTTTTCATCCCATTTCAAGTTATACACCCTCAGATTGATAAGATAAATGAGCTAGGATAGTGGGGTTTTGGATAGCTACTCAATTAGAAACATGTGTCTCTAAGCTGAGTATTATGTCGTGTTTAAACATCCATTGTTTTACACCAACACCATATCTGAACCCAAATTGGCTATACACAAGACATAATTTATTATGTTTCATCCTCATTTCTACCCATCGTGAATTCCTACTGAATGGACAATAATAAAGCATGACACAATCACTAGATAAATGCACATTCTTTTGGAGTGGGAATTTAATCTAAAGATATATGGAATTATTTTATGAACAAAATAAAGGCCAAAATTTTCAATTGGACTAATAGATTCTTATCCATGGCTAGTTGAATACAAGTGGTAAACAAAATATTGCTTGTTAGTCATGTTTGTATATCCTCATGTTGGCTGCCTTCTCAAAATTTGAAGCAGTCACCGCTAAGGAGGGACCTCAAAGAGATCAATACGGACTGGTCAACAAGAGTAAACACAACAGAAACATAAAGATATGATGGAGGCAATGCAAAAGAGATTGTTTATTGCATGAAATTTGATTACATCCAACCGATAACAATCGGGTTACAACATACTAGCTCACAGGCCTGGTAGAATAGGTCACAACCGAGACCTTGAATCCAAAGATCTATCTTCTATGTACAGTCTGTTGGTTCCCAAAACCATAGATTGGAAAACCAAAAGACTTGCCAAATCCTCAAGTAGTCCAATCAACCTTGGCCAATGAATAGGGACAGTCAAGGACTAGATCCCTTTGTAATTTAGGCTCCACTGAACCTAGGTGGGTGTGCCTCTTCCTCTCAAGCACAAAAGAGGTTATTTATAGTGGATTTAAAACTTTTAGTAAGTTTACACAATTGGCAAATTATTGTTCTACAACTATGCTTTATTATGTGCTTTTACTGAATGCTTTGAAAATAAATGATTGTGAATGTATATTGAAAATGAGATTGCTTTCAGGACTTAAATGAAATCTGCATAGATCAGTTCATATAGGATTTGGGAAGAATGTTTCTCTATCAAGGACCTTGAATGCATACAAATCAAAACCTTAAAAGATCAATAACAGACTAGTGCCTCTATCCACAGATATATATGACACTTTATGGACAAAATATCTTATCAACTCAAGAGACAATTTCTCATCAACTATGAAGGTTCAGTATGTGTTACACAAACAATAAAAAATCAATCTTTCACTTAATGCAACGACATGTGATTCACATCATAGCAAATCTTTAAACAGATTTATCAAGAGGACAAAGATAATAATCAACACAAAAGTGTACACAATATTTGGAAAAAGAAACAATGAACCTTGTATATAAATCTTCAGGAAATAATTGCATACATAAGCTACACTTGTAGATACTCTATTACAAATTGCTTGCACAAAATGATACTTCTTCTTCCTATAGACTTCCCTAATACAAAATGACATTCAGTCCTTACAACAGTATGTTGTTCTCATGATTCTCTCCTTTTACATAAAAAATGACTCCCTATAAGTATGTGAATCCATAGGCACATATGAAAGGACACACCCTTTCATACACAGGAGGGAGTTATAAACAGTTGTTTTCCAAAGGACAAACGCCCTTTGGTTTAGAGATATAATTTAAAAGGAAAACCCTAAAACACCATACTATATAATGCTTTAATAATATATCCTATATCCTCCATTTTGATAACATTTCTCGGTAAATATTCATCATCTCCTCAATATCTCCTGCACATAAAACAAACTAATCAAATCTCTTGATTTTAAACATTAACTACATACCACCTTTGATTAGGTAATAATCCTTCTCACTTATGTAAAATACTTATTTAGGATAATTCACTTAAACACTTGTAAATATTTATTCATATAAAATAATTTACCCTAGTGATAGTTTTTTCATAACCTAAGGTAAAAGATTTTATATGGCAAATAGAAGCATATACTTCCCTATGCAAAAATGATATCCGTGGAAAAAATTCTAAATTCTCTTCACCTTTTAGGGCACTTGAATTAGGTTGGAAATATTTTATCAAATGAACATACCCTTGCAAATACCAATCAAATTATTAATTACATGATATAAATAATATACCCTAATAAATATATTCAATTTATAAACCCAGGGCAAATAAAATGCATATGGAAGGATCACTTTAATAAATAAATGCTTTTCATCACTTTACTTATGGTAAAAATACATTTTCTCCAAAATAATAATAATCATGCTTTGATCTTTAAAACATTAAAACTATTAACCCTAATGTAAAATGTCCAATTTATTGAATTAGGGCAAATATATACATATGAAAGGGATTCCTTATTGCAATGGATTTTCAATAAATACTATTTATCTCTTTCATTTGTGTAAAAAAAATTTATCTTCCCTTTTTACGAAATATTCTTTATAATATTCATATTTTGATTTTGAAAAATAAATAATATTTACCCTAATATAAAATGATTCAATGAACTTTAAAGGGTAAAAAACATATAATGAAAATATTCTAATGATTTTCAAGATTTAAAATGACAAAGTATATTCACTTGTATTTATTCAAAGGAAATTAAAAATATAACCAAGGTCTAAGAATGCTTCCTCTGTATCTGCCAGTAGAATTTTATAGTCTTCCGGAAATTTAAGACTTGAAAAAAATTCTCCCCTTCTTTTTTTTAGCATCCTGTTTCTTCCTTTTATCCATTGGTGAGTCAATGATCAAGCCAATAGTGCTAGGAAAATGCAGAGCTCTGAGCATAGATGAGCATTGGCTTCCTACAAGATATTGATTGTGCACAACTCCACAACCATCAGCTGAAACTACAAATGCAATCATATTTGCAAGCTTTGCCATTTCCAAGCATGTTTGAAGATCACCATGGGGTAAGTGCACAAAGATGGTGGTCAAAAAGGGGGGTATAAGTGGACACTTTTTTTCTGAAATCAGGTGAACCTAAACTTGGAGGCAAAATTTGAAAGTCATCCACTCAAGATATGAAGATAATCAAAGAACAAATATTGTAGTACTCTGAATCTAGTTTCCAAACTACCAAACTTTTTCAAAATTGGATAAGCTTAAGGGGGTCAAATCCTTCGTGCATGAAAAAAATGACCTTGATTTTTTCTGAAAAACATAACATAGTGTCTGATGTGCACATCAAAAAAGTCATAGTCAGATTTAGTATTTTGACAAATCCTTTGGCAGAAAGATAGTTAAGAGTGAGAACTAGAAGATGTGTATTTTTTTGTAATTTTTTTATGAGTATTTTTTGTTTTATGATTTTTCCAATCGAGCACATCCTGAAAATTAGGTACCCATTCATGCGTGAAGCATAAGTTGCACTCAACAAATCGAAAATACAATTTTTTTTTTTAAATTGTAAAGAATCAAGTGCACTACAATAATATATAAAGTGTTTTAAATTTGGATAAGTATATCAAAAGTTATTCAAAAAATGGTGCACCTATTTCTGTGAGAACTATGGAGACACTGGTAAAAGAAATTCAATAAAAATGTTATTGTTGTTCAAATTGAAAAAAAATTATATGGTTAGAAAGCTCGGAAGATGGGTGAAAATATGGTGGAAATTTAAGAAATACCCACTTGATGAAGTGTAAACCTGATGATGACAAAGTCGATAAACCAAGTTGATAAAATAAAACACGTCAAAAATAAGAGAAATGGAGGGAAATCAAACTTCCAAACTGTAGCTTTGTCATCCAAGCCTATTTCCAAGTCTAAATAGTCAAAAGCACATACGGGGTACTTATGGTGTAAGCAGCACATATGCGCTATTGTATAATATGATATTCTATATATAATATGTGTATATACATATAATATATGTAATATATACTATGTATAATATGAAATTGTATATATAATATGTGTATATACATATAATATATAATATATTAAACATATATATAGACATGTAAGTGTATTGTCTCCCCCTCTCAAATGCATACAAGGTGCCTCTCTCTCTCTCTCTCTCTCTCTCTCTCTCTCTCTCTCTCTCTCTCTCTCTCTCTCTCTCTCTCTCTCTCTCTCCCCTTCTCCCTTCCTCCATACCCCATCCCTCTTTCTCTTCTTCTCTCCCTCCCTCCCTCCATACCCCACTGCAACTGTGTCTACACTTATATAGAAGTAAGTGAATTTATTTCTTGTCTGCAACTTCCTCTTTGATTTTTATCATGTATGCTCTCCTAAGAAAATTGACTGATGGATTTGTGTGTGTATATTGAATAGGAGGAATAGGGTTTGAAATTGAACCATGGGTGTATTACCGTGACAAACAAGGAAACCTGCAACAATATTCTTCTTGAATGCGTTTTTAATGAGTAGAGCAGATGTGGAAAATAGTGTCAACAAAGCAACATGATGAGTTAGAGTACCTACAATATGTTTTTCAGAAGGAAACAACAAGTAGGAAGAGAAAGAGGGAGAGTAACATAGATGATGTCCTATAGAATGATAGTGGTGGGTATGCGAGAGTTCCCATGTTGTTACACAATGCCTGTCACCTAAAGAAATTAAAGTTTGTTGTATGCATGGCAGTGGTAGTATATGATGATCATCACTTGTCAAACAGCTTGGAACAGTACATACCCATGAAAGAAATCAATTGTGTAATTCCTATAGTCACAATCAAGATCAATCTTATAACCTTGCAAATTTAATAGCATCATATGTTTTAGAACTTAGGCAGTACTCTTAGGGTTAGGTCAAGCTCTTACACTTGCTATTTAGCGAAGCCTCATTGTTTGTTCGCTTGGAGTCTCGTTGTATGATGTTCTATTCATAACTTTAAATTCAATATATCATTTTATTAGCCCACCATATGACCCCTCAGGTGTCATTAGAGGTCGTATTGTTTCCTAAGAGTTCATATGGTGTCCTGTGACCCCTTAAGACCCCTTGGGACACCAATTACCCATAAAAACACCATATAGTGTTCTATGACCCCTTAGGACACCCTATGACCCCATAGATGTTGTTAGGGGTCATATTGTGTCCTGGATTGGATATCTCTTCCTCTCCCTCCCCCCCCCTCCTTCTCTCCCTATCTCCCTCTCCCTCTCCCTCTCCCTCTCCCTCTCTCTCTCTCTATCTCTCTCCTTCTCCCTTCCTCCATACCCCATCCCTCTTTCTCTCACTCTCTCCCCTTCTCTCCTTCATCCGTACCCCATCCCTCTTTCTCTTCTTCTCTCCCCCCTCCCTCTTTCTCTTCTTTTGTAATTCCTATAGTCACAATTGAGATTAGTCATATGGTGTCCTGTGTCCTTTCTCTCTCCCTCTCCCTCTTCCCTCCCACCTCTTCTCTCCTCTCTCTCCCTCCCTCTACCTCTCTCCTCTCTACCTTCCCTCCCCCTCTTCTCTATCCCTCTCTCTCCCTCTCTCTCCTTCCCTATCTCTCTCTCCCTCTCCCTCTCTCTCCCCTCTCCCTCCCCTCCTCTCTCTCTCCCTCTCCTCTCTCCTCTCCCTCCTCCCCCTACTCTCCCTCTCCCTTCCTCCATACCCTTCTTCTCTCCCACCCTCTCCCCTCTTCTCCTCCCTCTCATCCCTCCCTCCTTCCCTTCCACCCCCCTCCTCTCTTCCTCCCCTCCCTCTCTCCTCTCTCTCTCTCTCTCTCTCTCTCTCTCTCTCTCTCCTCTCTCTCTCTCTCTCTCTCTCTCTCTCTCTCTCTCCCTCCCTTCCTCCATACCCTTTCTTCTCTCCCACCCTCCCCCCTCTTCTCTCCCTCTCTCCCTCCCTCTACCTCTCTCCCTCTCTCTACCTTCCCTCCCCCCTCTCTCTCTCTCCCTCTCTCTCCCTCTCCCTCCTTCCCTCTCCTCTCTCTCTCTCTCTCTCCCTCTCTTCTCCTCTCTCCCTCTCCCTCTTCCCTCCCCCCTCTTCTCTCCCTCTCTCCCTCTCCTCTAACCTCTCCCCCCTCTCCGTCTCTCTCTCTCTCTCTCTCTCTCTCTCTCTCTCTCTCTCTCTCTCTCCCTTCCTCCATACCCCTTCTTTTCTCCCACCCTCCCCCCTCTTCTATCCCTCCCTCTACCTCTCTCTCTCTCTCTACCTTCCCTCTCTCCCTCCCCCTCTCTCTCTCTCCCTCTCTCTCCCTCTCTCTCTCCTACCCTCTCTCTCTCCCTCTCCCTCTCTCTCCCTCTCTCTCCTTCCTATCTCTCTCCC